>NC_142063.1:275311631-277711631 GCF_059756535.1 Pantherophis guttatus | reverse complement strand
CTTTCTTCAAGATTTGGAAAGTCCTGAAGGAATAGCACTGGATCACCTTGGTCGTACCATCTTCTGGACTGATTCTCAGCTTGACAGAATAGAGGTAGCCAAAGTAGATGGCACCCATCGGCGTGTGTTGTTTGATACTGAGCTGGTGAATCCTCGAGCCATTGTTGCAGATCCTGTGAAGGGGTAGGGATGTATAAATATCCTGTTATTTTATTTCTCATCTATTTCCTATTCCTATAGCCCATGCTGTTTCAGTACCTATATCAGGTTCTTTTCCCATGCTAAAACTATCAGTCCATAACATGTTATAGCCAAATAAATAAACTGTCAGGGTTCCAAGTAACACCCCCAACGAAATCAAATTCCAAGGTTTGAAATTCCTCAAAGCTAACTTTTATTAGCTTTTTTATTAACTTTTATCAGAGATGTCATATTGGCAAATCTGGGAAAACCCGAATCTGAAAGCTTCCACCCACAAGAAAGTTCAAGACCTTGCCCACATCTCCCACATGTCACACAACTCCAATCAGTTCTCTTCCAAACAGACATTCTCCAATTTCTTCTTTGCACAGCTGCCGGACACCATGGCCTTGAACTTCTCTTAGAAAAGTTTGTTATGGCTATCTCTACTCCACTCATTCAATCTCCCCTCCCAACTTCCCACGGTATGATTGTGGCAGGCCTGGATCCTCAAGGCACACAGGCAGTGGTGGGATTCAAGTAATTTAACAACCGGTTCTCTGCCCTAATGATTTCTTCCAAAAACCAGTTTGCCAAACTGCTCAGAAAATTAACAACCGATTCTCCCGAACTGGTGCGAACTGACTGAATCCCACCACTGTACACAGGTAATATGGCTTCCAGGCATGACATAAACTGTATTGCAGCTTAATATGATGCATGAATCACACAACCTAGTAAGACAAGGGTAAGATCTGATAACAACCTGACTACAAATTATCCAATCCATTATAGTTTAGTCTAATATGTTGTGTGAACCCAGCCTCTGAATGTTGAATTTCTTTCAGTTTAGAGAGCAGCTTGGAGATTTCCTGTTATATTCTTTTATTTTAATTATGTGCCACACATCTCGTCTAGAGATGACCCTGGGCAACTGGCAAAAATTAATATTGTATACAAGCTGAAGCTGCCAGTATGAGATCATGTTTTCTTTGCAAATGATCTTAATTTGGAATCCAGCAGTAACTCAAGACTAGAAAAGGTGGGAAGGGTATCTCACATCAGGTACAAGCTGATGAAACTGAACTAGTGTTGCATGGAACAATATAGAAATCAAATTGACTATATTAATGGTACAAGAAGTGGAAGAGGTCAGTTATAATAGCAAAGGCATGGCCAGGGGCTGATTGGGGAACAGATCACAAACTGCTCATGTGCAAGCTCCAAGTCAAGCTAAAGTGGAAGAACAAAGCCAAGTAGTTTCCACAATCTTGACCCCACTTGCAGCATTTTCAAGAAGATCAGGAATTGCTTCAAAGTCCCAAACCTCATTGAGAGAGAACCAAATGAACTGTGTAATGAAATAGAATAAGTCGTTAAGGATGAATGTGAAAAACAACTGCCAAAGACTAAGAAAAACAAGAATCTAAAGGGAATGTCAGAACAGATGATGGAGTTTGCCAAGAGAAGAGAAGCCAATGTTGAGAAATAATGATTTAAAGAAGGAATTTAACAATAACAACAACAAAAACCCTCTGAGAGATATTTAAGAAACATTGGTTATAGAAAGGCATTCAGTTGTGTGGACTATGCCAAACAGTGGAATGTCCTTAGGAAAATAGGAATCCCAGGTGGAACCTATATACAGGACAGGATGAAACATGAGAAAACAGACTGGCTCCAGATCAGCGAAGGGATGAGACTTGTCTTTATTCATTCAAACTATATGCTAAATATATATTAAGGGAGGCTGTGCATACACTAATATTAACTGTGCATGTGCCAGCCTCACACTAACTGAATTTTGGCTCATGTTAAACATACCTAATATCAATTTATAAATTGCACTAAATTGAATATCACACAACAGTACTTGAACTCACACTAATCACAACCTACCTTATACAGCACACCAGTAAAATATTCTGAATTCATGAATTCAAATGAAAGCCTAAATTGAAAACAGGGGCAACAGTCTTAGTCCCATAGCATGCTACAAACCTAACTGTAATTCTGGTGCAAAAAAAAAAGAGGATTAAGCTATAAAACTGGAAAAAAAATGTAGAATGGAAGCAGTATGCTAAATTAACAAATAAGAAGCAGTATAATATTTTTACTGCTTGGTATTTAGTGCCTAGAATTTTATAGCTACTGCAAAAACTTTCCATGTGTTTTAGTAACAAGTGATTTTTTTTAAAAGGTCTGACCTTTTTTCCTTGGGAATAAAAGCTGTATTCACACGAAAAGCTCACTGACCATTCACTGAGCCATGGGTTTACCCCAAATTTTAGTTTCCCACAACATACTGGCTGAGATCATGCAACATACTAAACAGGCTAAAATTTAAACCTGAATTAATATCACACAACTGGCTAAATATAATATGCTATGTCCTATTTTTCTTTTCAAAAAAGATGTGATGGCTTAAGTTGTTCACTCAGTATGCTGACATAATAGCTGTTTCCTTAGGTGATGCTGAACTATAAATTACCCAACTTCATTCAGATTCAATGTATAAACTAACTACCTGACTTGAGTTTGCACAGTGCCTTAGATTAAAAAGTGATTGGAGGTTCACTATGTTATGTAAATAGCAGGTAAATCTTGAATTTTATAATATCAATGATCAAATTATTATCAAACTAAAATGAAGAGGGGAATACTGTGCAAAGGTACATCTTCCCCAAGTCAAGCTTGACTCTTGGTGCCTTAATGGAAATATCCATGTAATTTTATTAGAAATAATACTACATAATACCAATACCCTCCTTATGCACAATTATGTTTGTTTGTTTGTTTGTTTGTTTGTTTGTTTGTTTGTTTGTTTGTTTGTTTATGTGTCTTTATCAATACACTCAGAAACCTTTACTGGACAGACTGGAACAGAGAAGCTCCTAAAATTGAAACCTCCTATATGGATGGCACCAATAGAAGAATTCTTGTTAAGGATGATTTGGGACTGCCAAATGGGCTGACATTTGACGCCTATTCTTCATTGCTGTGCTGGGTAGATGCAGGTAAAGCCTTACACTGTAGAATAAACGAAACTGATGAAATAAATGAGCAGCTGGATGCTAAAAATACTAAGGTGTAATCATGATGGTGCTACTTCTCAGTACTCAACAATTATGCCATTTGTCTTTTTCTTTTCTGTTTCAAAATAGCAGTGGTTTAGAGGTGACCCCTAACCTCTCATCATAGTCCAGTTTTAATTTCTCAGGTCTGAAGGCACAGCTGTGGAAGTCTGCTATCTGAAATTCTCAGGACTGTCAATTGTTACAAAAAGTATTATGTTAAATTACCCATGATGGGTAATGGGTAATGGTTAGCTCTAGAATAGCTCAAGCATACAAAAAGGGGCAAGGAAAGCAAATGTTAAGAATTGTTGTTTTATTTACATTGATCTTTGAGTGTCCAAAACAAAACTGTTTGGCGGCAGCAAGGAAACTTTGTAATTAATATTTTCAAAATGAATGTCTGGAAAAGATGTGGACAGCTTTTGATATGGGCTAATACAGAAGAATGGAAAAGGAAGCCACAATAGTATATACACTGTATTTATCCAAAAGGGAAAAAAATCCTCAAATAATCATGTCCAAATTATATGTGGAGAAGTTATTTTCTTTAACCGAGAATATATATTAAATTAATACTAATTTAGTAAATACTAAATTTTCTTACTAAGAAAAGGGTCATCAGTTTTTTGCAAAGTCTAGCTTATTTTTTTCACATGCAGGGACCAAAAGAGTAGAATGTATGGATCTCAACCAGCATAGCCGTCGAAAGATCCTTGAAGGAATCCAATATCCTTTTAGCATTACAAGCTATGGGAAGAATTTATTTTACACTGACTGGAGAAGGTATGATTTACCTATTTTTTGTTTGTTTTATATTATTTACAAAAAAGCTTGTACTTTACTCATAGTCTCCACTCCCCTACCCCCAAGCCTCATATAAGTGGTAAAGACTTCAAATATTGTTAGGGAAAATCTGTATATTAAAAACTGCTACATCCACTGCAGGCAGATAACTTAGATACATTTCCTGAGGTCTATGTGTGGGTGCTTGCATGCACACCAACAAGTTTTGGTTTATTAAGGTCTAATTTTTTCTCTCTCCTTCTTTCTCCATTATCTCGTATTTTATTTATGTCACTATTTTATGTCCATAGAGATGCTGTGGTAGCAGTGGATCGCACAATCTCTAAAGAGAATGACAACTTCCAACCCTATAAGCGCACTCGTCTTTATGGAATAACAACAGCCTTGGCTCAATGTCCAGCAGGTAATGGTGCAAACTTATAATGAACTAGAGGCTGAAATAGGAAAGAAGATACACCATGGATTTTAGAAAATTCTCTGGAGAAATTCCACTACCAATAAAAATCAGCCTAATTCCTAATAGTACAAATTTAATTAACTTATTGCATTTCTTTCTTTTGATTGCTTTAGAAGAGTTAAAACAAACAGAAAATATTATCTTTTCCTGCTTGGTAATATATTTTAGTAGAGTATCCTTTTTCAATTCAGTCAGTTTTCATGACGGATCAGTGCCATCAAGAATTTAGCGCTATCAAGAATAAAAGGCGTTTGCATGCTTTCTGCTGAAATTAGAAATAAAGAAAGATCTTAACGTATTCCTTGCTTATCTTACTGTGTTTCCCCAAAACTAAGACTGGGTCTTATATTAATTTGTGCTGC
The DNA here is from genome assembly GCF_059756535.1 of Pantherophis guttatus. Lineage (NCBI taxonomy): Eukaryota > Metazoa > Chordata > Lepidosauria > Squamata > Colubridae > Pantherophis > Pantherophis guttatus. The sequence goes on along the minus strand of NC_142063.1, from coordinate 277,706,751 downwards.
AAAAGACACATTAATGTTTATTTTCTGGTTAGGCCTTATTTTTGGAGAAATGCTATAGTAAAATCTGTCTGTCTGACTGACGATCTTAACTGGGGTTTATTTTGGGGGTAGGGTTCAGGATTACGAGCATCCTGAAAAATCATGCTAGAGCTTATTTTCCAGTTGGGTCTTATTTTTCGGGGAAACATGGCATTTCTTACCTTTGTGCAATTGTTAAATAGGCAAAAGAGCTAAAATAGAAGGTGGATTGAATGAAGTAAATTATTATAGAAGCAAATACGAAGCCCTCGGTTAATATTTGGGAAATTTGAGTATTGGTTACAGCTTATGTGACTAAAATGCCATTTCAGAGCTGACAAATAGAGTTTTGGCAAGTATTATTCAAGACCACTGAAAAGAATTCTAGGAAGGAACTACCCAAGTTAGTTATCCTTCCCTGTGATATGTGACTCACTAACCAAATACACAGATTTTCCAATCCATTATTATTATAGTTTGTCACACAGTTTATGAGATATTTAGACTGGATTCTCTGAAAGAACCAAGTTCCTTACTTTTGTATGCAAAAGATGGACAGTAAAGGAAATGCATGATTCATCCTAAGGTACATTGTGGCTTACATATCCAAGCTGGTTTAATATTTGTTTTGCCAAAAACCGTTTAAAGGATGGAGGTTTGTTCTCCAAGATTGTGGGTTGGTTTCCAAATGTTTTCTTACCAGGCTAGGTAACAACTTCAGTAGAGTTTAGGCAGTGGTGGAATTCAATTTTTTTTTTTACTATTGGTTCTGTGGGCGTGGCAGGGGAAGGATACTGCAAAATCCCCATTCCCTCCCCACTCGTGGGGGAAGGATATTGCAAAATCTCCATTCCCACCCCTCTCTGGGGCCAGCCAGAGGTGATATTTGGCGGTTATCACTTCAAAATTTCCACTACTGGTTCTCCAGAACCTGCTGAATAGCACCCCTGAGTTTAGGGGATGTCAGTGTCAGTGTTCCTCTGTTTATAAGGACCTAAACTCCACTGAAGTTGTTACCTAACCTGTTAATGAAACGTTTCGAAACAAATCCACAAGCTTGGAGAATGAACCTCCACCCTCATCCTCCACCTGAGCTACAGATATTTGCCACCATTGTTAAAAGGTTTTATTTAATAAATAAAGCACTTGGATTCATTAAGCTGGCATATATATTTTGCAGGACATAACTACTGTTCCGTGAATAATGGAGGCTGTACTCATCTATGTCTGGCTACCCCAGGAGGCCGTTCTTGCCGATGCCCAGATAACATCATTGGAGTGGATTGTATAGAAAGGAACTGAAAACTGTAGCTCCCACCCTGGGGAACTACACTGCCACTAAGTAAGCAGCAAGTTTCCTTAAGATAATGGAAAGATTCCTAAGATAATCACTGCTCTTTCTTGGAGCTGGAAGCACATTGCAATCGAATATTGGCACTTCTCTGCAGCCACTTGTTATACATTCCTTTTTTAAAAGAAACAGAAGAACACAAAATATAACAACTACCTGTAACTGTGCCAGTTAAATAAAACCGTCTAAACCAGTTATTGTATGAATTATGGTAACAGGCTGTTACAAAAGGCAAGAGAATCAAATATTAAATATCCATGTTTATTTAGTATGGAATCATATTTTGGCAATTCATGTATAACTAATACAACTGAATGCTGGGCAGTAAAACACCAAGAAGGAATTTAATGAAATGACTTGAAGCCCAAAATGTAGGAGTTTATTTGTAATGATAATCAGCTACCTAAGCCAAAGAGAATCTCATGTTTTTATGCCAAATACCTTAAGTACAATCACTTTTCCACAGAAATCTTGAGAATAAAAATAATATTAGATGCTCTATTAAGAAGGATTAAAACAGGGTGATATTAAAAATTGACAACATCTCTTAATGCTATCTTTTCCCCAACTTAATTTTCCAGAATGCAATAGGGGAAGTAAAAAGATATATATGAGTTATTTGTCTAATTTCAGTAGAAGAATAAACAGCCTTTAGCAAATGATTGCAGAATTCCTTTGCTCTTTGGTATGGCCTTGTGGATGTCTACACTGAACAGCAAAAAGTTTAAACAGTGGGAAAAATGATTTCAGGTGAAAATTTGTCAAATATACTTAATAAATTTTATATCCATTTTTTCTAGTAGAGGTAGTCATTGTTTAGCAACTGTCTTGGATGGCGATTGTTCATAAATATGATTGTAACAAATGGTAATTAAAAATCATTTTCCAACCAATGCATGCATTTATGACAAAAAAAAACCCCTTTAGTCTAGAAACTGATTAAAGTCTAGTCAGTTTCAGGCAGCAACTGCCAGTATTGGATGGAATGTTAACGTGGGGTTAGCACTTTTTAGGGAAGTGCTGGGCTGTGGAGAAAAGCAACTCAGTAATAACTCATTTAAGCAATCTCTCTGCAAGAGGGAAAAAGAAGAAAGTCAGGCACAGGGCACTGTATGAGGCAGCCTTTCTGAAGGAGAAGGCTGCGACCTTTGCAGTGTCTTTCTCTTCTTTCTGTCATATGTCCACTTGTTGTTTATTTCACTTAACAACTGAGTCATTGGAACCAATTGCAGTCACTAAATGAGGACTACTTGTAATTTCTTTGTGTCCAGTTTAGATTGCTTTTTAATTACATATGGCAAGAGCAATTGCTATTGTGAAACAATCCACTAGGTAGATTACTTATTTTCTTTAGTCACTGTGTTTATTCTATGATTTCCTTGATATTAAGAAAAAAAGGAGTAGATTTTCTGTGCCTCTTGCTGGCCTTCAAATTAACAAAATAGAGTCTTATATCCCACAATCTGTGGGTTAATAAAAATATTTCCAAATGGTTTAGGAAGGTTTGCTGCTGCGGTAAAGTATATCTACAGTCCAACAAGCAAATCAAATTTGTCAAGATAGCTGTTCTAAAAGGCAGCAATTTATTTTTTTAAGAAAATAAAATATGCATCAGAAATCATAGCCCACCAGACTTCCATGTAAGGAAAGCAGAGCCGATATTAAGTCTCTGATTACATTTTCATGTTATATTTATCATTGAAATATAAAATACTATATTAAATGTTTAAATTTGATATAACTTTTGTATAACTTTAATACATTTAATTTTTTTTTCATTCTGTTAGAAATATCTGAAACTGTAAATCAAAAAACAACAACTGCTGAAACAAACAAAAGGTGCTTCTTAAAAAACAGTAACCAGTGTTATTTCAAGTTCAGGTGACAAAAAAGTTTACACTGTACTCAAATAATTTTTACGCTGCCAATAAAATAATTTTTGTAAAAAAAACATTGCCTTTGAAATACAACACTTTGTCTGGATATTCTTTTTTATAAGAAAGATTTAGATTTATTTTTTTCAAATCATCTATTACTTTTGTTTCCATATAGTTGAGATCTCTGTCTCTGTTTATAATTTTCTACCAATCCTATTAACAAACAGAAAGTTTCTTCAACAAGAGATTTATACACTAAAGATAGTCCTCAATTTACAGCAGTTCTCCTTAGTGACTGTTCAAACTTACAACAGCACTGAAAAAAGTGACTTATGACCATTTTTCACGCTTACCTACATTGCAGCATCCCCATAGTCACATGATCAAAATTCAGACATTTTGCAACTGTCTCATATTTATGACGGTTGCAGTGTCCCAGGGTCATATGATCACATTTTGTGACCTTCTGACATGCAAGTCAATGGGGAAGCCAAATTCACTTAACAGCTGTGTCACTAATTTAACAACTGCAGCAATTCACTTAACAACAGTGGCAAGAAAGATCATAAATGGGCAAAATCTCACTTAGCAACAGGAGTGTTGGGCTCAATTATGGTTGTAAGTTGAGGACTATATGTATGCTGTTTGAAAGTGTCACCTGGTTTATAAAATATTTGTTGCGGGTACTTCTGGCAGCTACTTTTTGGTGTAGTTTACTTTGTCATCAAGTATAACAGATATATACAGTAGAGAGATGGAGGCAAAAAATCAATTGCTCATAAAATATGGGTTTTAACATATAGTTGACAAGACGTGCAAACAGTTAAGCTGTAGAGCACGGGTGTCAAACTTGTGGCGTCACATTGCCATCACATGAAATTTTGCGGTGTTTTTTCCCTTCACGGAGCTGGGGGGAGCGTGGCCTGTGCGTGACGCATCTGGCCCGCAGGCCGCCAGTTTGACACCCCTGCTGTAGAGAAACAGCAATAAATATATTCCTCCTGCCTTTAATTGTTCTTTTAAACCATGTGTAAGGTTGATCTATGAGCAGATCTGGCCTTACTGGTAAGTCTAATAAGGCAGATAATTCAGGCAGAAGATGCTGTGGGATTGAATTAAAGCATTATCTATCCCATATGGCCTTCCCAAGGCCTTTTAAGCTAGGCTACTGGAGGGCAATTTCTCAGAAACTCTCACAACTTTGCTATTATAGATTATGGTTGTGCTACAAAAAGTAGCTTTCCAAGCAATTCTACACAGGGAAAGGAAGGTCTTAAATCGCCTAATAGTGGATGTTCATCAAGGTTTATTGATCACATTAAAACCTTACAAAGGGTTTGCGAGCACCTATTGCTCCTCTGACAGAGAGCATTAGCTGTAAAACAGTGAAAAGAAGTTCCAAGTCTGCTTCATCAGCAGGGAGTAAAAATAAAGCTGTTTCCTTGAGCTCTGTGAGAATTCATGTCTCCCTCAGTTTTTGAAATGGGATCCCCTGAGGAAATAAAATAACAAAAAGCTGAAAAGGTGAGTTCTTACTACCAGTTGGTGGGAGGTGCAACCGATGCTATTGCACAGTATCTTACTTATAGGCAGAGGTGGGCTGAGTATCTTACTTATAGGCAGAAGTGGGCTGCTGCTAGTTCGGGCAAACCGGTAGTTGCGACCTGCGGGTGGGCCTGCCCCCGCCCGCCATGGTGCTATCCCGTCCTATATCGCCGTGTTGCGCGGAAGGATGCACCCACTCACATTTTTGGTGCTGGGTGAACTGGTTGTTAAACCACCAGCAGCCCACCACTGCTTATAGGCTTTCCAGAAGCATTTACTTGGCTAGTGAGAACATGATGGTGCAGTAGACTGGCCTTTGCTCTAAACCACAGGACACCTCTTACAATTGGAGAAGTACAAACCATCTTGTCACAGAGTTCAAGATCATGAAGAATCTCAATTTCCTTTGTAGAACTACCCTAACATAGGAAATCTGCTTGCTTGGGATTTCTCTGATTGTACAATTTTGCCCCAATACATTTGACATCAACTTGATAGAATGACAAGAGATTATTAAACGATAAAAAAAATAAAATTGTCTCTCAATAAGAGTCTAAAGATAAAGGGTTCCCCTGTCCAGTTGTGTCTGGCTCTAGGGGACGGTGCTTGTCTTCATTTCTTAGCCAAGGGAGCCAGTTTGTCCAAAAATATTTCCAATAGAGTATACAGTAATAGTTAACCAGGTTCAGGTTTAATCTAGATTGTATGTAGTATATTCGAAGATAACCTGCCTTGTATCCAGAATAGATTATCAATGTTTTTGTCTGCCTGGAACCTCCATTGCTATACCTTATCTTCTTTAAAAGTTCCTGCATTATAGATTTACAATTTGTGTACAACATGTGCACAAAGAGAAAGGGAACTAGACTCAACTTTAGTGTAAGACTAAAATTTTGTGTTGTAAGTGTCAGTTTTGGAAGCCATATTAGGCCGGAAGCTTCCATGCTGCCACCTTCTCATGTGTAGGAAAGTAGGAGGGGGGATTTAGTAGAGGGGTTGTCTGTAGACATAATAGCATTCTTCCTGTCGGTCAAGGTCAGGGCGATCCTGCATCTGGAGAAGGAGTTGTCGGAGTGATGTCTCAAGATGGGACGGCGGTTGATTGGAGCATATGATCGACTGAGGAGTGAAGGAATGGTTTTGAGGGTTTTGATTTACTGAGGGAAAACCCGGACCTCTCAGTTTTGGGTTTTCCCAGATGTGCCAGTTTACCTATTCCAGTAAATAGAACTTTGAAAAATGCTTGCTTCAGACTCTTTACTTGGAGTTGGGGTTTTTCTGGAACGCTGACAGTAAGACACAAAAAGACACAAATGTTTTTGATAGGAAACATCCCTTTTGTATAAAACGACTTTATGATTTCAATTTATATAGCCACCCACTTCACATTCACAACTCTAAATGGCTAACAACAATGGGGGAAAAAAATCACAAAACATAACTATAAAGCTGCACAGAATCAATAGCCAAAATAAAAATAGAACAGAGTCATCACCAACAAATCAAATAACAATTTCTCACAATCACTGCCATATATCTAGATCCCCAAACCCGATGACAAAACCATGTCTCCAGGGTTCTCCAGTCTCCAGTCAAATCTAATATCCAGGTAGATGTTCCAAAGGACAGGCACAATGACAGAAAAAGCTCTCTACCTTGGGTCAGATGGATCAAAATGAGTGTTCCTTAGAATAGAATAGAATAGAATAGAATAGAATAGAATAGAATAGAATAGAATAGAATAGAATAGAATAGAATAGAATAGAATAGAATAGAATAGAATAGAATAGAATAGAACAGAACAGAACAGAACAGAACAGAACAGCAGAGTTGGAAGGTCTTCTAGTTCAACCCTCACCCCCACTCAGGCAGGAAACCCTATACCATTTCAGACAAATAGTTGTCCAATCTCTTCTTAAAAACTCCCAGTGTTGGAGAATTCACAACTTCTGGAAGCAAGTTGTTTCACTGGTTAATTGTTCTGTCAGGAAATTTCTTCTTAGTTCTAGGTTGTTTCTCTCCTTGATTAGTGTTTATCCATTGCTTCTTGTCCTGCCTTCAGATGCTTTGGAGAATAGCTTGACTCCCTCTTCTTTGTGGTAACTCCTGAGATATCAGAACACTGCTATCATGTCACCCTGAGTCCTTCTTTTTATTAAACTACTAGACATACCCAATTCCAGCAACCATTTTTTATATGTTTTAGCCTCCAGTCCCCTAAACATCTTTGTTGCTCTTCTCTGCACTCTGCTAGACTTGATGGGATGGGTAAGTATAGCTGGGGAGAAGCAATGAATCAAATAATCTGGTCTCATGCAATGAACGACTTTTAAAGTTACAGCCAAGATCTTGACCTGCATGCAGAAGCAAACTGGTAACCAAAGCAGTTCACAGACCAGAGATGTAAGGTGCACACGCAGGAGTGCATATAACTACTACATTCTATAGCATTTGTACCTTCGGTGTTCTCTTCAAGGCCAGCCCCTTGTAAGACAGATTGCAGTAGTCCATGTAAAGCCTTCCTGCTTGTCTCCCATGTTTCTAAGACTTGCTCTTCTAGCTATTAACTTAGATGAAATGATTGCTGCTGTTGAATAGTCTTCTTCACTTAATCTTTCATTTTACTTTTGTTCTAACTCTTTCATGTCTCATTTATAAACAAATATTTATACACACATGCATAAGCTGCATCTCTTTTGCAGAGAAATGAGGCATTTCTTTTTATTATTATTATTTTGCTCCTGTCTATTGCTCTTCAGTGATACTAGTATTTCCAAAAGCTAATGTAAACTTGCCTGCAGCCTATTATTTGCTGAGGCTTCATCACATCTACCATTAGAGGGCACTGTAGTTCTAGAAATTAAAACATCCTCTGTTTTCTATCCACTTTTTCTATAATTACTCTTCTCATATAAATAATGTCTTAATTTGTTAGGGTTGCCAGGTCTGCTTCCAAAAAAATAGCGGACAAGCGGGGTGTGTGTGTGTGTGTTAAGTAGTAAAAAAATGTTTTAAAAATTTACAATTAAATTATATATTTTCTTACAAACATTTTAACACACCATTTTAGGTCAGTCGACACAAGCTACAATACATTTTAAAAATGTGAACTGTACATAATTTTATAATATATTTTTATTTTAATCTCATCATTAATTTTTTCGGAGAATTAAGTTCAATTGATATTTGATCTTTGTCTCATTCTAACTTATGAAAAAAAAGACAAAACGCGATTCTCCTATCCTTATTCTCTTAGACTGTACAGCTTTAGATTACGTACCATTTCATCATAAAGCTTTTGAATAAAAAAAATGTCCACTATTTTGTGAAAAAAAATAGTGAACATAATGTGAAAAAAGCAGACTGTCCGCTCAAATAGTGGACACCTGGCAACCAATAAGTTGCCCCTTTTCACTTTTAACATACAAGTTTGCACAAGAAAAACCCTCTGCTCTTTCTATGCTTTTGTTGTGTGAAAGAAAGGGTGAGGACATAAAACAGCCCCATCACTCTGGTGGAACATTAAACTTCATATGGAATTTCCAGTTTTTCAGGAAATATTGTTAAGAATAAAGATCATTGCTTATACTCTTCAGCTTAACCTATTTATTTTCTTTCAATCACTTGTAGAAAATCCTGCTTCTAAAAAAATAAAAGAAAGTACTTCCTTGTGAGTATGGTGTGTTTTGCAAAAGGCTGACATGAAGAAATAAATACTATTCCATCACAATAAAGCAAACCATTCTCAAGAGATGACAGAGCTAATGTCATTTTTCTGTAACCAAATAAGAGTCTAAAGTCAAAGGGCTTGGCTTGGCATGCTCTGGCATGCCATACATGACTTGTGGAGACCTGAAGGCAGAGATAGGATCCATTTTAGAGTGGGATTTCAGAAGTTTTAATGGGGAAATTGCTGCCTTAAATTTCTGCTAGGCCTAAGACATCCATTTTGTGTTATACCTGATTAGAATTTCTACAGTCAGGATGCAAAAATCTGGGGGACCACGATATACAGAGATGCAGAAAACTTTAACACAGATTTTTGTAGTCCAAATATGGTAATCTTATTCTTAATCCCCATCTACAAATGAAACCAAAACAAAGTTATTAATCTCTACCACTCATTCAATAGTTTTTCTTCAATTGTCATTGGAATCATTTGAAATAAAAACCTGGTCCCTGGTAGAATATTTATTTTCACTGTTTATTTATCTTCATAACCAGGACAAGTTTGACTTTTTCATTTTACAATCTGAAATTATAATTTTTTCAAAATTAGTAAATAGTTGTTCTTGAATAATTTTTACTATGTTTTGTTGATTCCCAAATACTAATGTTGCCATCAGCAACATTAATAACAACAATATTGATAATAAAAATTGTTGTCAATTTTTATTATCAATATTGTTGTTATTAATGTTGCTGATCTACCTGTCTTGAATGACAGAGCTTTTCTAAATAATATGATGATGGCATTTTCAGCACAGACTTTGCACTCTTGTACCTTCTGAGAGTTGCAGTACAGTATGACCATTGGGCAAGGTTGCCTTAGAAGCATCATGTTCAACTGAACAAGTATTAAAGAAGCTTTTAACCATTGTCTGATATTTCACCAATCTTCATATCAATCCAACTCATATCTCATATTTGTCTGAAAACAAATTCTTGGGTAAACTGGGAAAACTGTCAGATAGGAGCTAGCCATATCAGATGTATATGATGTTTCAAAATCTAGGGGTATTTCTCCATGGAATACCATCTTTTCAAGTATACTAGAACTTGGAACTAGACCTTTCCAGAGATTTTTCTGGGAAAGCCTTAATTAATGCCTTCATACCATCTTGCTCCCTTGAAGTGAAAAATTCTGCAATATTATCCTTTGGGACATGGAAATGCAACAATTGCATTTCTCTGTGCTAAGCTGACTGATGGCCAGTACTCTAAGTTCAAACAGGGACAAATTTTCAGTAGTTTCCATATGACTAAACTAATATGTACTTCATTGGTTCCAGGTCAGCCATGTTTCTTTGAAGACTTCTCATCTACAAAAGAATGCACGTGATTCATTCATGGATACAAGGCATGAATGCTGAAAAACAATACAAGGAAATAATACATCCTATGTGCATAACATGAATAAATTATTATACACTAAATATCTTCCCCATACCTGTAACTGTTCTGTGTGAAATGATATGTTGAAGAGAAGAATGTTTCCAATTACTTGGGTGGAAAATCTATCCTAGATAAATCTAGGATAGAAAAACTATCCTCCAATTTTTATTTTTATTTTTATTTGATTTATATGCCGCCCTTCTCCGAAGACTCAGGGCGGCTTACAATGTGCTCAGCAATAGCCTTCATCCTTTTGTATATTTATACAAAGTCAGCTTATTGCCCCCACAAACTGGGTCCTCATTTCACCTACCTTAGAAAGGATGGAAGGCTGAGTCAACCTTGAGCCTTGGCGAGATTCGAACCCTGCAGTAATTGCAGGCAGCTGGTCTTAATAAGCTTAATAACAGGGTACCTTAAACCCCTGTACTACCAAGGCTCTTACTGATGGACTCCAACCACTATCAATTCCAGCCAGAATGACTACAGATAATTCTTGACTTTTGACTACAATTGGGACCAAACCTTTCATCCCTAAGTAAAATAGTTGTTCAGTGAGCTGCATCTGATTTTATGATCTTTTTTGCCATTGTCATTAAGCAAAACACAGTAGTTATGGACCGAATTCAGCTTCCCCCATTGTCTTTGCTCATCAGAAGCCCTCTGGGAAGTTGCAAATGGGAATCATATAACTCCAAGATTCTGTCATAAAAAGATACTGGTTGCCAAGCACCCGAATTTTGATCATATGACTGCAGGGACACTGCAACAGTTTTAAATCTGAAGTCAGGGCATAAATAATTTTTCAGCACTATCGTAACATTGATTGATCACCAAACAAATAGCTGTAAGTAAGGACTATCTGTAATGGTAAAAGAACAACATTGGGAATTTATCAATATTTGGAAGTGTACAAGTTCCCTATCCCTAAACTAAACCCCTACCATAGCATGAACTACTGCAGTCTGCAAATTCAGATACAAATGTATTATTTGTGAATTTTATGAAAACCAGGTACAGTATGATAGCTATTACATTTCTCCACTTTTTGTACTGATTTTAAAACAATTGAAGGGGATTTATGTTATGAAGTTGTGTTACAGCTTTCAGAGGAAGAAATGGCAACTGAAAATGGTGCTGAGAAAAGCAGAACTGAAACCACAGTGAAAAACAAAGAATCGGCAAGTAGACTGGCTCTGCAAACCTCTCTGGACAAAGAGAAGATGGGAGATTGCCCACAAGTGATTCCAACAGCTGCTTCTCATGAGGAGACCACAAGACAGTAGGCAGTACATTTGAGTACTGGTAGATGAAGACATAGCAATCTTGCTCAAATCATGATTGGCATCTAAATGAACTCCCATGTTTGCATACTTCCTTTTCTAACTACATTCACAAAATGCTTATTAATTACTTTTCAGCTGTTAAAAACCCTTGGATCCATATGTCTGAAAAGACTGGGTCAGTCTGCCTTAATTACAAGCTTAAGAACTTAATTTTTTTTTTAGTAAACAGCAAAATGCTAATTAAGATTTTAGTTCTAGAAAGTTATAAACAGATTAGATTCAAATCAGGTAAGTTTGAAATAATACTTTGGAATCAATTATAAAGAATCCTTCTTGAGGGAAAGTTGATTTGTTTTGAATTGTTTCTATCAATAAGAAGAGTTCCTTGCCTTATCTCTTTTGTACAGTTAATAGTAAACAACCATTTATTCATGCCAATTGCAACAACAAAAAAAAGCTGGTTAGAAATACAATCTCTGGGCATCTGCGGGAATCAGTAATTGCTATAATTCTTTTAAAAGTTCCTCTGTGATTTCCTTTTTGTGTCCATTGCACAAAAATGGAACATATTTTGAATGCCTTGAGTTAGCCACAGGCAGCTTTGGATAATGAAGCTTGCTGTTCGAAGGAATTAATTTTATGATCCATGTGAATGATCGTAACTAAGCTGTCTTCCATAAATAATTGACACAGGCATTCTTTTCATTATGATGAGCATGGAAGCCGGCACACTGAATAATGTAAAACCTCAAACATAAGTCTGCTATATTCTCTTGGCTTCATCAGGACAGTCTCTTTGGACCATGACAAACTGAGCTTAGTTGAAGCAGGGAGAATGAACTTCAGTCAGCTAAAATATATATGCATTATTCCAAATCAGATGAATATCTGTATGAACTGCACAGAACTCATTAATGTACAAGGCTTAACTAGACTATTTTTCACACAAAGAAAGAGCCTGTGTTAGAATTGCTAAGTTTTATCCATGTTCTTAAATCCTATAAACACAATAGAAAATAGATATGCAGTGAATTCTTATTGGATCAACTATTCTACCTGCTGAACTGTATTTAGAACTTAACTTTTAATTTTTCAGATGGTTATGCTGGCTGGGTATAATGAGAGTTGTATTCCCACAAATGATATCATGTTAGAAAAAGTACATTTTTTGGATACGATACACAAAAGCTGTTTGACATTAATCAGAGGTGGGTTTCAGCAGGTTCTGACCAGTTCTGGAGAACCGGTAGTGGAAATTTTGAGTAGTTTGGAGAACAGGTAGTAAAAATTCTGACTGGCCCCGCCCCCATCTATTCTCTGCCTCCCAAGTCCCAGCTGATCGGGAGGAAATGGGGATTTTGCAGTAACCTTCCCCTGGAGTGGGGAGGGAATGGAGATTTTACAGTATCCTTCCCCTGCCACGCCCACCAAGCCACACCCACAGAACCGGTAGTAAAAAATTTTGAAACCCACCACTGACATTAATGTTAAAAAATGGTGACTGCTTACTTTATTGCTTATTCTTCCAATGTCAGTTTCCTAAATCTTTTGGTAATAGGTGGTCCCACAACAAATACTTTAATTTTTCCTCTAAAAGGTGTGTTTATTAGTGCCATTGTTGATGTTACTCTTGTTGTAGACTAAGAGACACTGCCCTCCTCAACCCCATTTTGTACACACCATCTATTTTACCTGTTATTAAGATAGAATATAATTCAAAATAAAACTTATATACTCTTCATTTACTATTAATTAAATATATTATTAATATATTCATTACTTACAGATGGAAATTTAAGGCTCATTAGGGTTTCTCATTCTCTAGTCAATTTGGATTACATTTTGCAAACAAAATTGTTTGCAATTCTTCTGACTTGTATGCCATTGTGTTGACAGCTGGATGACTCAGCCAGGATTTCATCAGTCATAATTGTTTTAGTTTGTGTTTTACGCAGTCTTATGATGTGTACTAACTATTTGGAGACTCATCACATGCTTTTGGGAACTGCGTCCTTCCTGGATCATAGCATTGTCAAAAACGCCTTTACTATCTGGACTATCTGAGCTTTGACACTGGTTAAAATGGCTGCGTAGATACCTCTAATTTGCTTCAAGGCTGGCTCTAATATTTAGGAAACAGCCCTTCCCACCTGGGTTTGCCCTAGGCCTATTCATTCCTGATTATGAAGCATGAATCATGAACTTTGTTCTCTTATTGGATAATATGGAGGTGAAGGGAATTGCCTAATATATATATATATATATATTTAATTTGATTTATATGCCGCCCTTCTCCGGAGACTCAGGGCGGCTTACAATGCGCTAAGCAATAGCCTTCATTCTTTTGTATATTTATACAAAGTCAGCTTATTACCCCCACAACTGGATCCTCAATTTACCTACCTTAGAAAGGATGGAAGGCTGAGTCAACCTTGAGCCTTGGTGAGATTCGAACCTGCAGTAATTGCAGGCAGCTGGTCTTAATAACAGGGTGCCTTAGACCACTGTACTACCAAGGCTCATTTGGTAGTAATCTTGGTTATAATTTAAAAAAAATAAATAAATTGGAATAAAATTTCCAGGAATACTGGGGGATTACAAAGAGATGAAATTTGTTCAATTTCACAGATTGTTTTGATATATAATTTTTTTTAAATAATCCAATTGAATAATACATCCATAAAATACTTGCTTTTAACTTCAATGAACTGGCATTTATTAAGATGTTAGATTGTTCTGAAGTGTTAAAGGATGCTTTATTTCATAACAATCAGAGCAGTTCAGAATGATCAGAATATTTCTGTAGTATTTCCAAAACTTTCAGTACAGGTAGACCACAACTGAGCCCTAACTTTATGTCACTAAGTGAGACATTTGTTAAGAGAATTTTGCCTCATTTGATGAGTTTTCTTACCACAGATGTTAAGTGAATCACTGTAGCTGCTAAGTTAGTAACACAGTTGTTAAGCGAATCTGGGTTCTTAATAGACTTTGCTTGTCAGAAGCTTGCAAATGCTGATCACATGACCCTGGTACCCTACAACCATCATAAATAGTAACCACTTGTCAAGTATCCGAATTTTGATCATGTGACTGTGGGATGCTGCAACAGTTACAAGTAGGAAAAATGGTCATAAGTCACTTTTTTCAGTGCCATTGTAACATCAAATGGTCATTAAATGAACTGTTGTAAGTTGAGGACTACCTGTAATTCTTTGTGGGTACAGATCATCTCCCTTTCTTGTGGCGAAAGACATTTTGAGCTACTAATCAAAAAATAACTTAGCTTGTTTTTTATGGTATAGATATTACAATCTTTTGTAATACTAAAAAATCAATAATTATTTATTTCCAAAGGTAAATTTAGCAATCTATTTGACATTTGATTAATATAGGACATATCAATAGTTTCCTCCTTCTCTGTTCTTTCTTTTTGCACTTATGAATGCCTTTCTTTCTTTCTTTCTTTCTTTCTTTCTTTCTTTCTTTCTTTCTTTCTTTCTTTTATTTAGAGTGGGCTGTAAAGCACTGTGAAGCAGTATATAAGTCTAAGTGCTATTACTATTACTATTGCTATTTTCTAATTTTTCTATCTCTTCTGTAAACTTGTTAAGCAATAAATAATACAACTTTTAAAAAAATCATAAAATAAGAACTGATAGATGAGGAGGATCAAAGAGATGGCAGTGATGGCTTGACATTTTCTTTTGCGATAAAACAACTTCCAGAATCCAAAATCTTTGGAATGTGCAGGATTCTTAACACATTAGATATGTCAATGCAGGTATATTTGCAATTAAGAAATGGGTATTTGTACCTCGCATGTGTCCTTTTCAGCTATATACATAACCTAGTTGTTTTTCTAAAAGGTGAATCATTAATTGCAATTAATAATTGGCTGCTCTTACATCCTGTTCATTAAAAATACTGGACACTAATCTATATACAATCTGAAAACAAATTAAGGCAATTTCCTAAAAAAAAACCCACAGCCATTAAAACCATCCTCTGGAGTAATGTTAGAATGATTGTCAGACTCTATTGCAAATAGCATTTACAATGTAGTAGATATCAACTGTATTCAAGTGTGGCTGATATCAGATTACTAATGTCTGCTCGCTTGCCAATTGAGTTTCTTTCTCACTTTCACTATTTAATGCCTTTTGAAAGTAGATGCAATTCTTGCGACATCCAATGCAGAGGTTGCATTGGAAAGTTCAGAAACTGAATCTAGATAACCAAACTAAGTGAAAGCCTAATTAGTGGAAGAGCTATTCTATCATTATTTCCGCACTGTAGTTCAAATTACAACTCAGAGATATCGAAGGGTAACAGACATCAAGAAACTATCAAGCCACACTTAATACAAGTTAAAGGTATATATGCCTGTCTCAAACAGAAGATTTAGTTTAGTATACCATTTGTTTCTTGATATGCTTACAGAATTAGAGCAAGCAGAGCAGGAGATACATTATTGTTTATCTTTTCCACATATATATTATTGTTTATCTTTTCCACATAAAGCTCCATCATAGCTGCATTATGTAATTCAGAGGTTTACACCTTTAATCCTGGAGAGGTTTTTAGCAACTCTTTTGCTTCTTCACCTCTTTTCCATTCATAATTATAAATCTAAATAGTATAGTTCAGTGATGGTGAACCTTTTTGGCACCGAGTGCCCAAACCGGAACACATGTGTATGTACGTGCATGTGTGCGCACCGGAGCGCCGGAAACCCGAAGTCCAGCTGGCCAGTGTGGCTGTTTTCAGGTCATTTTCTGGGCTGTTTTCAGGCCATTTCCAAGCCATTTTTTGGCCTGAAAACAGCCCAGAAAATGGCCTGAAAACGGCCTGAAAACAGGCCAGAAAACAGCCCAAAAATGGCCTGGAAATAGCCTGGAAAATGACCCAAAAATGGCCTGTTTTTTGGGTCGTTTTCAGGCCGTTTTCAGGTGCTCCGGGGCCCGTGAAGACCAGCATGTGCACGCCAGAAACCGGAAGAGCAGCTGGCGATGGTGCACATGCCCACAGAGAGGGTTCTGTGTGCCACCTCTGGCAAGAGTGCCATAGGTTCGCCATCACGGTCCTAGAGGATAGTCCTTTATTTTACAACCTTTTTTGCAGTGGTTGTTAAGCGAACCATTAAGCTTATAGAACACATTTGCTGGTTGTTAAGCAAATGCCAGTTTTAAGTGAACCAATGGATTGCTATCGGTGAGAGAGTTTGCCAAAAACTGAGGGAAAAATGCCAGTTTACTGCAAAATGATTGTTTTGTAAAACGTGGTCATGTGAACACGATCCAGTCGCTGAGTGTCCAAAGTGCAGTCACGTGATGGGGGCAGGAAGGAACAACCACAAGTTCAAATCTGGTCATAAGGTAGGTCCGTTGGAACTTTGGTCACTATGCAACTGGTTGTAAATCAAGAACTATCTAAAACATACTGTTCATTTTATCCCAACATGCTCTATGAACTGGTAATTCCAGATTTGGTATTATCCTGGTCACTCTGTTTAGATCTATTTAAACTTTTTAGATTCAAATGATTTTATTTCTTTAAGTGTGACCAAATTGACTGGTCATTGACTACAATAAATATTATGTTCTATTCTATTCCACATTGATAGTGTAATTTCCCTGTTGAATCCTCATTTGGAGGAGGAGGAGAAGTTGGAACCGTCCCCCCCTGAAGGGGCTGAGGATGATGTAGTCTGGGGCCATTCAGCCCCAGCATTGGGAGGGGTGGCCAAGTGGATGGGGATCCACATGGAGAGGATCAGCTATGGAGGGTCAGCAGTGACAACAGGCTACACAGATTGTCTCTATTGAGGAACACCTGCTGCTCCACGCCTGATCTGTGGGCATGGAAAGCAGACCCATGGTGGGTCTGGAGAGGGTGGATGAACAGAGGTTAGCGAGGTTGCTTGTGAGGAAGCAGCCCCACCCTTCCTCACAAGGAACACCTGGGATGGGGTAATTTAGCTGGACACTGGGGAAGGAGCGTTTGTCAGGAATATCTGTTTGCTTTGATGTATATCTTCCCGGCTTACGTAGACGCTGCATTGTGAATATTGGATCATGTTTCGTGATCCTGAATTTTGGACATTATTTGTGGATTTTGGACTTGGCTTTTTGACTTCAAGCTCTTGGACTGTGCTTTGATTTTTGCAACTCTGGACTTTGTGCTGTGGACTTGGTACTTGTGTGGGTATTGGGACTTCCCTCTTTGCCTTGTGGATTGGCTAGGACATAGTTTGTGGAACCAGGGAATTCAGACTGAGGGAAAACTGGGGGTGGCACTTCACCAGCAACATTGGTGGGTCATTTGGTGCTGTGTTAATTGTGCAATAAATGGACTCTGCTTGATCTCTGCCTTGCCAATGTGACTCAGGCCACATAGAATTTTTCCCCCAATATCTGTAGTTTTTTAAAAATTTCATACTCAGACTGCCTCCTGGCTGACCTTATCAGGCAATCAATCTGCTTGAATCAAGCAGAATCAAGCTTGATTAATACTCAGATGAGAGGCCTACAGGAAATCCTAGAGCTGGGAAATCAAAAGATTGTAAGAAGGCAAAACAAGTCACTTCCATACCATTTCCAAGAAAACTGCAATGAAATCACCAGGAGGAAACATTTAAACCTGCCCTTAAGTAAGTTATCCTTTTCAAATGGCATTTGCTGCTCAAGCCTAGAAAGAAGGTTTTTAATTAGGGCAGTCCCTGCTTTGAAGTGATTTGGGTGAAAGAAGAAGTCCATTAGACCTTGTTACAGTAAAGCAGCTTTTTGTTTTTAGTAAAGCAAGTCGTGTTTTTTTTTTCCTACCTTCTGCACAAGGCAGAAAAAAAGGTGCATCGTTAATGCACAACTAAGTAGCATTGTGCTTACTTGTGGTTCAAAGCACACGTTCCAAAACATTTTCAAAATATGAACAGTTTCAATGCCGCTTCTCACCGTTGATCCAGAAGCAACTGCTGCTGCTGTTTGCCTTTTGAATCATTGATTTCTCTGTTAAGGTGTAGAGAGCCAGACAGATGGCCCTGAAGCAAATATTCAGAAACTATTAGGCAAAGCGAAGTCCAGGAATGGAAGATAGTATTATGAATAGATTCAAGATGATTCTTCTCTGACTCACTGGGACATAAGAGGAAAGGAAGCAGAAGCGCAATCAGACTTGCAAAATTTTGTTCTTACAGCCTCTCGGTATAATAATAAAGTATACCGTAGTTCTTTCTATGGAGTTGGTTTCCTGATCAGCTCCACCTCAAAGACCTAATGTAAGGGGATGCACAGCCTATTAAAACACTCTGGTATTTTATCGCAACATGAATCCCCCTCTGTTGATCTTTCAGTCTCTGGTTTTACTTCGATAATGAGATCTGATTCATCTTGCAGCTTATTACCATTGATTGAAAAGGTGAATGGACATTAATGTGATCCCAGTCACATCAAGTCCTGTTTCATTTGGGGGAAGAGACCATTGTTCTTTGATAAAGATCATGTTTCGTTTTTGATATGTCTCCTTTAAAAAAAACAGAGAACAGCAGTGGAGGGAAAGAATAGGACTGTAATGGCAAACCTATGGCACGCGTGTCAGAGGTGGCATGTACAGCCTTCTCTGTGGGCACGCGTGCCATCACTAGCTGATCTTTGGGTTTCCAGCACTCTGGTGCGTGTGAAGACCAGCTGGATGGCGTGCATGTGTACACCGGAAACCTGATGGCCAGGTGGCCGGAGCACGCATGTGCACCGACCA
Source organism: Pantherophis guttatus (assembly GCF_059756535.1). NCBI lineage: Eukaryota > Metazoa > Chordata > Lepidosauria > Squamata > Colubridae > Pantherophis > Pantherophis guttatus. The sequence continues at coordinate 277,687,804 of NC_142063.1, read as the reverse complement.
GCTGGTCTTTGGGTTTCTGGTGCTCCATCACGTGTGCACACATGCGCACACACACATGCATTCCAGTTTGGGCACTCGGTGCCGAAAAGGTTCTCCATCAATGGAGTAGGGATTGCATCTGAGAATCAAACTCCATGTCATATGATGCCGTTCAAAAGAAGAGAAGACTGGGAGAGAAATGCCACTGACATTCCATTTGCAAACAGACTTTTTAGTTTTCATAGGCTGCTCGGAGAGTAAAAATAATATATGCCAAAAGGCAAATATCAGTAGCTGTTATTGAACAACTAGTTCAAACCAACAAACTTCATGTTATTCTGCTCAAATTAGACCCTTTGGGAACTTTTTAAAACGCTGCAGCTTTGGACATAGAACTATACTGTAGAGTGTTTTAGATTTTCAGAAACATGTTAAAACAGTTTATATTAATGCCTGAATGTTGTGCATTCCATGGATAATTGACACAAACTGTTTTTGTACATAATCATAGAAAGCTTGCTCATTTCTGCCATCTGTCTATTCACATCCTTCTGTACCAATGAATGCCTGAGATTGGAGCTTAGAGGTTTAGCTACCACATGACACCCAGTCTCATGCCTCTTCATCAAGTGATTAATTTTGTCTCCTTCTAATTTCCTGCAGGAACTGCGTCCAATTCTCTCCAACCTCAGAACTTGCAGTCAGCTGGCCTGGTGTGGTTTTTCTGCCCTTTTCAATTTGACCCAATTACAAATCACAAAGTTTTCTGCTTTTTAATTTTGCACAAGAGCTGCACAGTTGCAGGACCGGTCCTGTATACTGTGAAAACAAATGAGACTAAGCATCTGTTACTAAATTTTAAAACCAAAAGAGACCCCTGAAAGGCTTGTTTATAGTTTGGGTTTATTATGAACCTGGGTTCACTAGAACCTAACAAACTTTGGGGAGCACTTTAATTATTTATCCATATGTAGTGTCTTAGGCATGTATTATAACTTTGCTTGCTGGCAGTGACAAGCCTAATGGGAATTTCTAAAAGTATTTTTGCACCACTTTTATTGTAGCCTTGAATTCTGTAGACGCAATAGAGCGTAAGCAGATGTCAATGTGCTGCAGATGCTCAGCCAGGATGCAAAGGAGAAAGTGCTGAAGGGCTTATTCCTCTGTTTTCTTGTGCCTTCATGGATCACAGGAAAAGAAAGCCAGAGCAATGCTTATGCAAATCAGAAATGGTTAGATTAGATAACTGTGTTACGGGGTTGTTTTTCATTAGAGATTTTATACGGGCTATTGGATATTTAACTCTGTCTCCAATTATACTCAGTCTGGACATGCGCACCTAAATTTAATTAGTATAAAACGCCATAAGCATAAGTGATAAACAAAGTGAGAAGAAAATTGCATAATATCTGTATTCCTAAATCCTTTAAGCCTCCCATTTCATTATCCTGGTTCTTCGCTTTGGGGATTCTATTCCTTCTTAGCATCTAAATGAGGTTAAAAAAAAAAAAAAGGACCACACAAGTAACAATGACCATCAAATAATCTGTTTTGTTTTTCAGGAGTTAATAGTTCCTGTCAGAAACTACTTCCTTCTATCTGTTTGTTACCTTGAGGTGTGCGTAGGGTAATTAAAAAAAAAAGTCAAGACAGTAGCTAACAACCGTGCAATTGAAGCCTTGTCTTTCTGAACATGTCAATGACACACATTAAAAAGGAGCAGAACTTCAATTGCAGGATTGCCATTCTGACTTTTTTGATCTCCCTGTGGTTCCCTCAATAAACCCGTCTTGGAAAGAACAGCCTAAAAGTTAGCACTCAGCCTAAAACTGATTCCTTAAGCAATTTTGAAGGATAGATCCTCATGATACTGCCATTCATCTCATCTTCAACCTACCGTAGAGGCAGTTTACATTTATCTTTAACTGTTCCAGTTTCTTTTTTCTCCACACACAATTTCCACTGCGATGTCATCTATGATGCTTCTTCAGCAGTGCTAGAAATGCATAGGTGAAGGGCAGTGGTGGGTTTCAAAAATTTTTACTACCGGTTCTATGGGTGTAGCTTGGTGGGCGTGGCTTGGTTGGTGTGGCAGGAGAAGGATACTGTAAAAATCTCCATTCCCACCCCACTTCAGGGGAAGGATACTGCAAAATCCCCATTTCCTCCCGATCAGCTGGGACTTGGGAGGCAGAGAATACGTGGGGGCGGGACCAGTCAGAATACCAGTTCTCCGAACTACTCAAAATGTCTGCTATCGGTTCTCCAGAACTGGTCAGAACCTGCTGAAAACCACCTCTGGTGAAGGTATTAGATAAGCCTGCACCATCTATTGGTGCAGGCATTTCCCAGAACTTGTTTAGCATGTCCCCCACAAGGCCATTTGGGCTGCAAGAGAGACCTGACACCTGGCTCCTGCAGAACCACTTGCCCATGTCATGCCTTCCCAGCTGCTTTCTGAAATACGCGTTGGGTATTTACATGGACTCCTTATAAAACCAGGTTTATAGCTGTTCTGAAAATGTGGCAGACATATCTTATTAAGCAATGGGGTTATTATAGCTATCTTGGATGTGAGTAAATGTATGCATGTAGCATTTTAAGATTACCCAGCCAGGGAAAACCCTGTTTGCATTAATGTTATATTGGCGCAATGACTGTTGGATAATTCTAGAAGGCACTACAAATTGCTAATACTGAAATGGCCATAATAAGGCAGAGAAATTGGCCAGAGCTGCAGTGTCTATGCTGGTGGGAGAGAAGACACTTCTCTGATTGCTGGTCTGTTCTTTTTTTTCCTGGGGCTCATTTCCTCTCCAAAGTTGAAATCCATTACTGAATTCTATACTGAATACCTTTAGCTTTAAAAGGGAAAGGAAGAACCAATTACGTTTAAATGGACAGGAAGAATGAATTAATGCATACACATATTCATATCTGTTCCCAATACCCAGTAATTCTCATTTCATCTCGTAACTGCAGCATCCCACATGCATCAGTTTTCTTTTATGCATGAGTTTAGCACTCTTCCAGAACAGCGATAGCTATTTTGGAATGTATTTAGTTGACTTTATCCCGCCTTTATAATCATTTATAAATAACTCAAGACAGCAAGTATACCTAATACTCCTTCTTCCTCCTGTTTTCACCACCACAACAACTTTGTGAGGCGGGTTGGACTGAGAGAAAGTGACTGGTCCAAAATCACCCATTTAATTCATGGTCTTCTGGGCCTAGGCCAGCACATTAACCACTAGACCAAACTGGATTTCAATGGTACTATACCAGGGGTGTAATCCAGCAGATTCTGACATGTTCTGGAGAACTGGTAGCAGAAATTTTAAGTAGTTCAGAGAACTGGCAAACACCACCTCTAGCTGGTGGTTTGGGAATGGAGATTTTGCAATATCCTTCCTCTGCCATGCCCACCAAGCCACGCCACCAAGCCACGCCCACAGAACTGGTAGTAAAAAAAAATTGGATTTCACCACTGTATTATACCATGTCCAAAGGATACAGCATAACATTCAACTGAAACTCAGGCTTTCTTTAAATGTGCATACACAAAACCAGTGTGACAAAGCTGTAAGGGCAGCCTTGTTCTTCGGGTTCATGACAGGAGCACAACCAGTAGCCCAACTATTTGGCAGCTTGAGCAGTGCAATTCCTACTTTTATTTTGACTGAAAGCCTGGAGGAAAGCTCTTTAACACAACCACAATCACAACAGCCCCATGAGCAAATGGATTATTTCAAAGGTGGCATCTGTTCTGACCTAGGCTTCCTTAGAAAATATACAGCACAATTTTAGTCCCGGCAAACCTCTTTTATTCTTACAGATGTGAATTATTGTCATTCCCAGTCCAAAAGGCTTCTCAAACAGTCTTTCAGGGGAGTGTTTACAAACACCCACTTTATCTCCCTTGGAACTCTGCCAGAGAATTAATTGCCAAACGCAGGGCAAGGCCAAACTTAGCACAGAATCAAACAGAACTTTCCCAACAGAACTTACCAACCAGATGAACTAATTGCTTCCTGAAAAAGCTCACGTCCCATTCGCTCCTCTTTTATATCTTATGGGAGGGGCCAATCATCTCCAAGACTTACTCCCAAGTCGATGCTGTTTTCTTAATTGTTCCTGTCTTCTGGCAGCTCTGTGCATGCACACACTGGGAACAGGCTCCCGCTGTTCTTCTGCCTTGCTGATGTCAGCCTCCAAAGGCAGCAAAGAACTACCAGATGGCCTTGGCCCACTCTCTGCCTCCGACTCAGAGCCTCGTCTGAGCCTTCCCCAGACTCCAGGACTGGCCCACGTTCCTCCCCAACCTCCTCACTGTCCGAATCTGCTGCTAGCTCTGCTGGTCGCTGGTGGGCTACAACAGCATCCACTTTGTGGGCCTCCTTTCCCAAACACAAGGGCTCAAAACACTTTACTTGTTGCTAGGGAAACATTGGACAGTACGGGTACACATTTGTGTGCGTATTTTACAGTAAAGGTTTCACACCCACAAATATATACAGGACCTATCAATAAAAATATATGCAATGTTTGTACTGTAGAACTGCTTAATAGTTCCTGTGAATTTGATACAGTTTTATGGCTTTGCCTTGTCCTTTTTTTAATCTTTGCATCTTCTCCCACCCAAAGTAGAGTCTGTCAATATTCTTCTTGAAAATAAAATCACATGGCTAATAGATTATGGATTCTGTAACATGATACTTCTAGGTAAACAGATATACTAGTTCTTTCCTTAAGCATATATATTTGGCCTCTTCAGATTTGCTCTCTTTCACCCTTCAAATAGTCATTGAGCAGCTTCCAAATTTGGAGAGTCATAGTACGAATAAAGGGATGAGTTGCTTTTTAGCAAACAAAAACCAAAACCCTACTCCACCCTCCAGATGTGCAAATTGCTTGAAGCTTTCATGGTTTTGCAAAAAATTACACAAGAGGTAGGAGACACTGAAAAGCAAATTGTGTATAATGGGAGGGAAATGCTACTGCAGAAATCCAACATGTAACAAAGGGGGAAAAAAGGAAAGGTACCATATAATGCTACTGTCACACAGCTTGCTAAAGTTTATCAGTTCCTAAATTTTTGTATAAAAGGTTCCAAATAAATCAGATGTTGCAGGGTTGTATCAATGACATGATTAAACCCTCTGAAGAGTACCAATGCTGCAGTACTTAGAGGGAAGAAGGGGGGGGGGAAATGAAAGAATAAGAGCTGTAATGCTTTTAGGATAGACAAAACCCTTGAGCTGCTTGGGATCATTTCATTCTACGATTACAGATTACCAGAGTTGGAAGGGACCTTGTGGGTCATCTAGTCCAACCCCCCGCCCAAGCAGGAGACCCTACACCAGTAATCCATTTTCGCTGGCAGAGGGTTGCAGGAGGCTGTCCCATCCAAAAATGGAGATTGGGAGCCTGTTTTTGCTGGCAGAGGCACTGCAGGCCAATCCTTCACTGTTTTCAGGATGGCCCCGTGGGTCAAATCTGGCCCACGGGGCCAGGCTTGACACCCTGGTTTGGCATGATCTGTTTTTAATAAACTCATGCTGATTGCTAGTTATTACTTTACTCATTTCTAGATGTTGGCAGATCTGTTTTTTTTTTTTCATTATCTTTTCCAGTATCTTCCCAGGTATTGATGTTAGGCTGATTGGTCTTTTTTTTTCCCCCCTTTTTTGAAGATGGGAACCACATCAGCTCTTTTCCAGTTCGCTGGTAGTTCTCCGGTGCTCCAGGATTTTTGAAAGATGTAATAGAGTGGTTCTGATTATGGAGCTTTCTTTGTAATTAACTGGGTCTACATGATATAATTCAGTGCTGGCTGGAGAATTCTGGGAATTGAAGTCCACACATCTTAAAGTTGCCAAGTTTGAAGAACCTTGCCTTAAATAAATTCTCATGAGTAGAGCTGATTTCAGTAATAACCTTCTTTCATTTTACTTGAATTATTGTTTTTGTATACTCTTCTTAAAACTTGTTATTTTTTGAGTTTAATAAATACCAGTATTTGCTCCATTAAGCATGGAACAATATAGCTGGGATTACCTCCCAAAATGAAGAAGATGTAAGTTGGCAGATTCTGGGTCATCATGAAACAATTGCTGCTGAAAGCTTTTGCCGTAAATAAACTGTTCTACAACAGCCTATCGTTGTTCTAATAAACAAAGCCAAGAACGTGTAATGCAGCTTTTCTAGCGTATGCTTCTTGTATCTTAGATGGAAAGAACTGAATCAAATCAAATTCAAATGAATCATCTCTCTTCCAGTCTTCTCTTCTTTTGCACTATGCCTTAGTGCAGGGGTCCCCAACCTTTCGGACCTCGGGGACCACTAAATTCATAATTTCCAACATCCTTGTGGACCACTAATAATATGATCTGCCTAATGACCGGCTGGGTGGGCGTGGCTAGGTGGTCATGTGACTGGGTGGGCGTGGCCAACTTGATGTCACTCAGATCGAGGGGCGTTTCGCCGGCCTCTACTTGCCCCTCCCCTCCCAGCCACTCCTCGCCTGCCCGCCCGGGCTCCTTAAGGCCCCAACAGGAAGCAGTTGTTGGAATTAAGCAGCCACCACAAGAAAGAGTTGGCAAACAGCTGGCTCAGTTCAAATTGGATCTGACCAAGAAGGAGGCCCAGCAGAAGCACCTCACTGAGGACTACAAGCATAGGCTTTCCAAGCAGAGAAAAGACCTGCAGGAGTTCAAGACCAGGTACTGGCACCTGGAGACTCAGCGGGTTGAGATGGTCAGCCAGTTCCTGGCCATGATGCAGTCCCACTGGAACAAGGCTTCCCTCTAGCCTTCCCTCCAGCCTTCGCCCAAAGCTCTGCACCAGGAGGCCGAAGCAGACCCCAAGTTGGAATTTCTGTCCCCCTCCAACCTACACAAAAAGACCCCAAAGGGGGAGATTCTGCAGCAACACAAACATTAATTGCATGTATCTGTCCCAGGGGCTGTAGTTTGAGGACCCCTGATTTAGTGGAATACAAAAAATGCAAATAATTTTTCTGTGGACCACCAAAATTTTCTCGCAGACCACCAGTGATCCACGGATCACCAGTTGGTGACCGCTGCCTTAGTGTGCTGTGTGAACCAAGCCTTTGTGGGGTATCAACCAAGATTTTGGTTAAAGTATGAATTTAACAATTGTACTTAATTCAGCAAATTATGGCTTAAGAGCATAATGCATGAATCCAGTTGCTGCATATTTCTGGCTATGTAGACATGACACCCTGGATGAAATTACTCTGTCTCACTGTAGTTTAGTGTGTTGAATTATTATTGGCTTACTTATAGTTATCTCAACTAAGCCCATTTCTTGGACTTCTATACAGGTAGTCCTCGAGTTGCAGCCATAATTGATCCCAAAATTTATGTTGCTAAGGGAAACATTGGTTAAGTGAGTTTGCCCCACTTTATGACTTTTCTTGCCACTATTGTTAAGCGAATACTTTCATTTATTAAATTAGTAACATGGTTGTTAAGTGAATCTGGATTCCCCATTGATTCCGCTTCCCAGAAAATCTCAAAAGGTGATCACATGGTCCTGGGATACTGCAACCATCATATGCAGCACTTGCCAAGCACCTGAATTTTGATCATGTGACCATGGGGATGCTGCAAAGGTCGTTAAGTGTGAAAAACGGTCATAACTCACTTTTTTCAGTGCCCTTGTAACTACGAAAAGTCACTAAATGAACTGTTGTAAATCGAGGACTACCTTTAATGCATCAAAGCAAAAATGAATCAAAGTGATTGTGTTTCCTTAGTTCATTGAACCATAAATTAGCCACCATCCACAATATAATTTAGACGAGTATGTTGTAAAATCTCAGCTAATGTATGTCTTTCATACAAGATGGCCTGGAGCAAAATTTGCTACATTAAACTCCTAATTCAAGGAAGTAAAAGAGAAAATGAAGAGAGGGGAATTACTGATCCATTGTAGAGAGGATACTCTGATTATGGAAGGCAATGTCTAGATACAATGACAACAAATCTCAAAAATAAGTACTACATATATAGAAAACATAAAATGGAGAGAGATTAGACAGAAATTCTAAGGGATAGAAAAATTAAGCATGCATATAATTTATCTACTCAAAATACCAAGGCTATTGGTATAATAGTTAATCAATCGTAGTAAGATTGTAAGACTCTATTTCTCTATAAAATCTATGCTTTTGGTTCACTTGCAATAATTCAGATTTTGTTGGTTGAGATGTGAAAGAAATATAAACCTTAAAATGTATGTTTTCTGAATCTTGACTGAAACTGCTGAGTCATAAGGACCTATGTTTCAGAGGTGACATCTGTGTAAAAGTCATGGATTATTCCGATTTAAAGGTAAACAAGATTGCTTATCATTGCAGTGGAATAACGTCACAGATTATCTAAAGAAGATGGGTAACCTTGCTCAGTCATACAAGATAGGCAAGGTAAATGGTTTGTTCTTGCAAATGTGGAAAAACACACATTCTAAGAAAAGCAGCACAAGAATATAGGAAAAAGAGCAATAGTAATGGCTGATCTCTCCTGTGACAGCCATATTGTGGTGGAAAAGTTGGATGGGTTTAATGACAATCTATCTTCTTCTCTTCTCCTTACCCTATGATGGAAACTCTAGAACTAGCTGCAGTGGGGGAAATACAAGGGAGAAAAGGCAGCAAAGCAGCTTGAAAATGCACTTTAGGCTATCATATTCTAGACTAGGGTTCCCCAACCCCTGGCTGTGGCCCAGTATCAGACTGTGGCCTATTTGAAACCAGGCCATGTGAGAGGTGGGCCAGCGTGCCTGAGTCCAAGCAGCTCTACTCATGCAAGTGGTGGGCCGGCACACAAACACATGCAAGCCGGACCACCGCTCATGCGGTCCAATTCCACTCTCCCTCCTCCCCCAAGCCGGGCAGCCAAGCCACAAAGTTTGGAGACCGCTGTTCGAGACAATCAGCCCAAATAATCAGCTTATGGTTCTATTTTTCATATAAACTCATACAATCAGGTTAAGTTACAGTTATATACACAGTTTTACCAAATAAAGAGACAGGTATAATACTATAATCTTTTAATTCTCTGCAACAGGAGTGTCAAATTCAAGGCCCGCAGGCCAGATCCGCTCCACAAGTTACTATATCTGGCCCGCAGGGCCATCGTAGAAACAGTGAAGGACTGGCCCATGGTGCCTCCCTATGTCCACAAAAATTGAGCTCCGGAAGACCACGCGCGGCCCTCCCGAGCTCCGTTTTCACTGGCAGAGGTTTGCGGGAGGCTGTTGCAGCCAGAAACGGAGCTCACGAGGGCCCACATGCAGCCCTCCTGAGCTCCATTTTTGCTGGCAAAGGGTTGCATGAGGCCGTCACAGCCAGAAACACAACTTGGGAGCCCCCGACACAAGTGACGTCCAGATGGCCACACCCACCCTGGCCACACCCACTCCAGCCCCCCCCCGAGGTCAAACACAACCCTGATGTGGCCTTCAATTAAATTGAATTTGACACTCCTGCTCTGCAACGAATAATAACTTTAAAGGGTAGGGCATTTTAGGCTCATCCATCAGTATGCATCTTAATTCAGTGCACATTTGTTCTATGTTTTACATAACATTGTTTTAAAAATGAAAATAAAGTTTTGCTCACACGTGTGGTTATATAAATTAGTGAACAGACTAGTTTGTGCACTGAGTAGCTAGTTGCTCACTTGTCACATGGTGAAGAATATTTAAAATATGTTTATACAGGTATTACGGCTATTTTGTTATATACTGAGCTGAACCTCCTCCCTTTGTATTATATGTTTTATCCATGGTTAATGTGCATGAGGGGGGAAAAGTAATTTAAAGGGGCAGAATTTTTTTTTCAGGGATACAGTCCTACATACACTTAGTGAAAGCTAAAAAAAGTGGACCTTCTCAGTAAATTAGTACAGTATGCAATTATACTGCACAATGATTATATTTTATATTTAGAGTTTTAAATTTTAAATTTAGAGTTTGTCCTGAAAAATCTGCCTTAAGTAGAAAACAAGAAGCACATTATTTGAAGAGTGCTGGTGGCCAGAATGTTTATTAAATGCATACAGATACAAATGTAATCTTTAAGATGGAATTAAGTATTTCAGAAAATTGTAAATTCTTACATTTTGCGCATACTTATAAATGACTACATTTATAGCAGTTATATGCACATTTATTAATAAAATGTTCCACTTAGTTCAAAAGAACTTATTTCCTGGTAATTGTGCTTAGGATTTTAGCTCTAGACTGCAAATAAGTATATTTATTATTACTCAACTATTTAGAGAGGACTTTCAATGTTTAAGTTTAGGTTTGTATTGGGCTATTAAGAAATTGACACTGACATGTTCCAATTGTTAAGCCTATTAGTAATGTAACTCAGAACATCGATCCCTTTTCTTAACTGCAAGTTCATAAAATGTGTGTCTTATCTGCAACAGTTCTGTGTATACAGATGTTTGTATTTTACTTGAAGTCAAAGGTGAAACTTCTCCTTTACTACAGTAGAATTTAACTAATTCACACTGTTTAATCTTCATAAGATCGTCTTGGTCAGATTAGAAAGTAACTAAATCCTATGAATCCTGCGGCTTACAGAATATAAAACTTCACATAAAAACAATAAAACTAATTTAAAAAGAGTCATGTAATAAATTAATATAATAAAATCACCCCCATCCCCTGCCCTGGCGACAACACCTCACACGAGCCATTTAATGGGTTCCATCCCGTTCTGGGTTCACCAGGCCCGCTGGCAGAACCAGGTCTTCAGCGCCTTCCGGAAGAGTGCTAGAGTGAGGGCCATTCTAATTTCTGGGGGGATGATGTTCCAGAGAGAGGGGGCCACCACGGATAATTATACCACTTTAATAGTATAAATGCTGTTCTTTATACAGCTACACTAATTTACAAGGTGATGATGCAAGTCTGCACCTGACAATAGTACTATAGAATTGCTAGTATTTTTTATAAACCATATATTTCATAATTGGCAACACAAAGGCATCTGATACAAATTGTGATAAAAACTGACGAACTGTGTACTGCAGTATCAAAATACAAATCCGAGCCTTTCTTATTTGTATCTTAACAGCTTGGGAAGGCACATAGTTTGCATCATAATATCACAACGAACGATTCGTCATTTGCCCCTCCTGCTTACTGCAGAGCTTACTGCTTACTATTGATGAAAGAGTATTGCAAGACAAGCTCCACTGCGTTTATATCTGCAACACTGTATAATCTATGTCTGCCAAAGGGGCAGTGTTTGCATCAAAGCAAACTCTTCAGTTTTCATCATTTTGACAGAGCTTGTGATCCTGTGGATCAGGGGTCTCCAACCTTGGCAACTCCCAGAGTTGAAGTCCACAAGTCTTAAAGTTGCCATGGTTGGAGACCCCTGCTGTGGATGACTGTTTTACTGAATGACTCTAACTTCTTGAACAATATACTGCATTATAAATTAAGTATGACAGAGTAACAGAGTAACAGAGTGGAGAAGGGACCTTGGAGGACTTCCAGTCCAACCACCTGCTCAAGCAGGAAACCCCATACTATTTCAGACAAATGGTTGTCCAATCTCAAGTATTACTGAATGGATTCTCACTGTTTTCCTATTATTAACTGATCCACGATTTACTCAAACCAATTGTCCGAGTTTGCATAACACCTTGAACCACAGCAGTGTTCTGAAAATATCCTAAGCTATAGTACTGCTTTATAAAGCCTTAGTAAGACCACACGTAGAATACCACATCCAGTTTTGGTCACATTGCAAAAAAGATGTTGAGACTTTGGAACAAGTCCAAAGAAGAACAAATAAGATGATTAAAAGCCTGGAACAGTTGAAGGACAGTTGCAGGATTTGGGTTTGGCTAGCCTAGTCATGGGACGCGGTGGCTCATTGGCTAAGACGCTGAGCTTGTCGATCGAAAGGTTGGCAGTTCAGTGGTTCGAATCCCTAGTGTCACGTAACGGGGTGAGCTCCCGTTACTTGTCTCAGCTTCTGCCAACCTAGCAGTTCAAAAGCACATAAAAAATGCAAGTAGAAAAATAGGGACCATCTTGGGTGGGAAGGTAAGTATTCCATGCGCCTTTGGTGTTTAGTCATGCCGGCCACATGACCACGGAGATGTCTTTGGACAGCACTGGCTCTTCGGCTTTGAAACGGAGATGAGCACCGCCCCCTAGAGTTGGGAACGACTAGCACATATGTGCAAGGGGAACCTTTACCTTTACTTTAGCCTAGAGAAAAGAAGGACTAGGGGGGACATGACAGCACTATTACAGTATTTGAGAGGCTGCCACAAAGCAGAGGAGGTCAACTTATTCTCCAAAGCACCTGAAGGCAGGACAAGAATGGATGGAAACTAATCAGGAGAAACAACCTGGAATCGAGGAGAAATTTCCTAACAGTGAGGACAATTAACCAGTGGAATAGGTTGCCTTCAGAAGTTGTGGGTGCTTCATCACTGGAGGTTTTTAAGGAGAGGCTGGAGAGTCACTTGTGTGAAATGGTATAGGATCTCCTGCTTGAACAGAGGGTTGGACTAGAAGACCTCCAAGGTCCCTTCCAGCTCTATTCTGATTCTGAATCTATAGCGTGCTTGGCTACCGAATCTGAGTATGGGACCTGCATTTGAAATCTTTGAGAAGGGGAAAAAAAAAAGACACCGGGAAATCAGATTAAAGCTGAGAGATCCCAGACCGAAATAACACCGGAATAGTAAAAAAAAAAAAAAAAATCCCAAAACGAGGTCACACGAAATCGAGATCTCGGAAGCCACGAATTCAAGAAGCCGAGAAAGAGAATCCAAGCTCCCCCCCCCCCACAAAAGAACGCAGGCTTTTCCAGCCGCTGCGTAAGAAACGGGCGTTCATTCAATGAGGTCAAGATTTAGAGCTACTTTCCTATTGGCCCTTCGGCTGCACGTGAGGCCTGAGGTGGCGGGGGGGGGGCGGCGTTTCGGACGGGAGGGGGCGGGAACCTTCCTTGCGTGGCCTGGCGGGTGGTTTAGGTTCAGGGAGTTGCTGCTGCTGCCTCTGTCGCTGTTGCAACTGCTGGAGTGGGCGGGCTCTGGGGTTTCCCTGGCGACGGGAAGTGAGGGAAAGGGAGGGCTTTGAGGAGGCCGGATTCTGCTCTGCCATGGGCAGCGGTAGTTGGCCGCCGCCGGCTCCGCTGTCAAAGGGAGGAGGAGGAGGACGAGGCTGGCGGAAGGCCGGGCTGAGCAAGGCGGTTTTTCCGCGGGCGGCGGGAGCAGGTAAGCGGCCGCGAAGGAAGTGAAGGGAATTCGAAGTCGGAGCCGGGGCCTAAAAGGCAAAGCAAAAAGGAGCGAGCGAACGGGGCATCTCTCCTCGGCTGCTTGGTTGGCACGGACAGGCTTGCACCGCCTCGCTTCTTGAGCTGCCTCTCTCCGCCCCTTAAAGAGCGGCTCTCGATGCCGCACTTGCTCCGGGCAGTTGCATCCTGCCGGGCTTTGCCAACCTTCCCGTTGGGCCGCTTTCCTTTGGGTTCGCGGGACACTGTCGGGGCTGCTAGGGGGCGGGGGGCAGGGGGGGGCAAAAGGGAGGGAAGAAGGGTGGGCTTAAAACTTGCAGGCACTTTCTTTCCCCTTCCACCCCCCCCCCAGTCTTTTCTGCTCCCATGGGCATTTCTTCATGAATGAGGATCATCATTCCACCGACCACCCTTTTGCTCTACCTTTTATCCGCCGGTAGAGGAAAGGAGGGGCACGTTCAGATTTGGCAACCTTTTGGGACAGTTAGTAACTTTTGCGTTTGTTTGTTTGTTTTTAAACCAACAATCAAATGGAGTTTGCTGTCCCTGAAGAGGGTCCTGCCTCCATCCTGTCAAGTGCAGATTGCTGTTTCATGGGGGTGAGAATAGGTTCTTGCCTCTCCTTTCTGCCTCTTGGGCTCCCTGCTGCTGCCTCTGCATCATCATCATCATCATCATCACCACCATCTCTGATACATTAGCAGCTTTGACGAGAATGCAGGACTTGTTCTTGTCAGGAGGCCGATACTCGGTTTAACACCCCCCCCCCCGCTTAACTCCCCCCCCCCATGTCTGTCTGTGATCATCAGACTGGCTGCAAGAAAATGGTAGGGAAGCAGGGATGGTTAATTAGCTGTAGCAGCCCTGGAGTTGGATGTAGAAGGAAAACAATGCACTGTTAATCCTGGGCACCAGTTCTCATTAACTCAGCAGCAGCACAGTGCTGTTGCCAGGTGAAGGTGAGAACTTCGTTATAGCAGAGGATAAACCACAAGCCTTGCTGGAAATCTTGAATATGAAATACACTTAGGGCTTTTCCTTTCCTGTACGGCCTTGGATAATTTCCGCAGATTGTCTCTAATTGCCTTGGTTAAATTTATGATTCCCCAGTGTTTTGTTTTGTGCTGTAGAAAACCCAAGAGTCGGGCAGGTCACATAATAGACTTGGGCCAATTTGTGTAAACACATAACTTGGTTATGGACAATTGGGGGGGGGATTTGCACGACCCATTGACCTATAAACTGTCAAAATAGATTGGGTTAATACAAAATGTAAGACGTAAATTATGTGTTTCAAATATTGAAAGCTGCCCAGACTCTCTTCAGAGTTGGACAATTTTAAAAATCAACTTAAATAACCAAACTAATGTTAGCACTAATCAGGCTTAATGTTTTGTTCAGATGCATCTATTATCTGATCTGGTTAAACATGTTCTATGACTGCTGCTTTAAGAGTAACAGCAAATTTGGAATAAAGGGAAGGAAACACAAGAGTTAAAGAATGCTTTACTCACATCAGAATCTCCAAAAAAGAAGAAAAATCTTCATTATTTGAGGGCCCTGCAGCAATTCCAACCAAATGCGGATGTGTATATTTTATTGTTACATTTCACACATGACATTTCAGTGCCATGATGAAAATGAGCCAATTCATAAATATAAAACAGAGTTTAAAAATAAAACCCCTAATGTGTGCTATCAGAAGCCTTATGGATTCTATGTGAATACTAATTACAAAGTTATCCTTTAGTAAGTTAGTGTTGAACTCTGGAGGAAGTTAACTGAATAAGATACAAACATGATTGCAAACTAACTTCAAGAATTTACATTACATTCACATCTAGAAAATTTATGAAAGATCTGGAACGTAGATTCAAATTTGGAATAAAAGCTAATGGCTAGAAGTGCAAATCAGTATGTTAACACATTAAATACATTATGAATTTACAAAAGAATAATTATACTCCTAAAGTAAATTTCTTATTCCTAATAGTAATTATGTAACAAATATATGCTTTATTATTCCTTCTCTCTCTCTTCCTTGATGTAAAAGTTGTTAGATCATTCAACAAATGCTGGAAGTCCAGTCAAACGCCTTTCTAGCTGGATAATGGATGGTAACATATAATTCTGGATATTGAAAGAATGACACACACACATATACCAGCCAAATAAATGTGCAACTGAAACGTGTAGATTGTTTATTGTAAGCAAGAACTTTTGTTCACATGGCCTTCTGAAAACCTGGCTCTGATGGGGGTGTGTCTCCTACTTTGGAGGAAGCTAGTAGATTAGGAGAAGATCCCATCTCCAGCCTGTTTGCATACTGGTCCTTTTTTATCCACCTTTTTAATTTTTAAGGTTTAACGTTTTAAACATTTAAATTGTTTTATATTGTTTCATGATGTGTAAACCACCCAGAGTTGCTTAACATTGAGATGGGCAGCATGTAAATTTAATACATACAAATATGAAGAGTAAATAATCATTTGCTTCATTCCCTGTGACAAATCAACAATATGTCAACAAGGCAAGAAAAGAATTATAAAGTTCAGTCTTCCGAAAGGATAATTGGCTCATGATATCAGTGTGTGAAAGGGTATAATCATCTATTTAGGCTATCGTTCTATAGATTTACTTGCAAAACTATTTTAGAACACAATTTAATATTGAAATGAAGGAATGAAATAATTCAAACTCACATAATTCTAGAAAAACAGATATAATCCCAGCTCATTTGCCAGCTCAAATTACATTATGTACTCCTGTGATCATAGTGATAGTATTAATATATTGTTATTTTTATGTATGTGGAAGTAAAACCTCTAATCTGAAGTTTCACGGCATTGGGACACTCTTCTCTGTCTTCTAGAACTAGCTGATGCCTGCATATTATGGATTTAATTCAGTTTTTTAATGTAGCAAAATGCCTAAGGCTAAATATCTGTGCTTGTAATGTAGTTGTGAATGAAGAAATTAGCACTTAGAATAGCTTTCTATTGAGTTGGATCATTGGCCTATCTGATTCAATATAACTATAACTGGCAGCTATACTTTATTTATTATTTATGTTAGAATAAAACAAATAGAATGTCAAGCAAAGACCATTCTCATTCTCTGTTACCAAGAGCTTTTATAGAAAGATGTATGGGATTGAAATGAGATATTATGCAAAGAAAGCACTCATATTGTCATAACAGATTGCCACTGGCTGTTTTGTCTAAACTTTGATCACCTGCAGTTACAGAAGATATGGTTACAATTGGTCCTCTTTTAAAGTAAAGCTACACAGGCTGTAATCAAGTGATACTATATATATGTCAAATAAAGCTTTTTTGATATAGAAATATATTTGCCTTCATCAGGCTTTGTTTTGTACTAAACAAAACAAAAAAAGTCAGTTAACGCCCTAATGTTTTATGCTGGAAAAGCTTAGCTGGATAGATATTAGCTGCTAAAACATGACTACAGGTGAAACTCGAAAAATTAGAAATTCGTGCAAAAGTTCATTTATTTCATTAATGCAACTTAAAAGGTGAAACTAATATATGAGATAGACTCATTACATGCAAAGCGAGATAGTTCTAGCCTTGATTTGTCATACTTTTGATGATTATGGCTTATAGCTCATGAAAACCCCAAATTCACAATCTCAGAAAATTAGAATATTGTGAAAAGGTTCAATATTCTAGGCTCAAAGTGTCCCACTCTAATCAGCTAATTAAGCCATAACACCTGCAAAGGGTTCCTGAGCCTTTAAATGGTCTCTCAGTCTGGTTCAGTAGGAATCACAATCATGGGAAAGACTGCTGACCTGACAGTTGTGCAGAAAACCATCATTGACACCCTCCATAAGGAGGGAAAGCCTCAACAGGTAATTGCAAAAGAAGTTGGATGTTCCCAAAGTGCTGTATCAAAGCACATTAATAGAAAGTTATGTGGAAGGGAAAAGTGTGGAAGAAAAAGGTGCACAAGCAGCAGGGATGACCGCAGCCTGGAGAGGATTGTCAGGAAAAGTCCATTCAAAAGTGTTGGGGACTGTCACAAGGAGTGGACTGAGGTTGGAGTCAGTGCATCAAGAGCCACCACACACAGACGGATCCTGGACATGGCTTCAAATGTCGTATTCCTCTTGTCAAGCCGCTCCTGAACAACAAACAACGTCAGAAACGTCTTACCTGGGCTAAAGAAAAAAATAACTGGTCTTGCTCAGTGGTCCAAAATCCTCTTTTCTGATGAGAGCAATTTTTGCATCTCATTTGGAAACCAAGGACCCAGAGTCTGGAGGAAGAATGGAGAGGCACACACTGCAAGATGCTTGAAATCCAGTGTGAAGTTTCCACAGTCTCTGTTGATTTGGGGAGCCATGTCATCTGCTGGTGTTGGTCCACTGTGCTTCATTAAGTCCTGGGTCAACGCAGCTGTCTACCAGGAGAATTTGGAGCACTTCATGCTTCCTTCCGCAGACGAGCTTTATGGAGATGCTGACTTCATTTTCCAGCCGGACTTGGCACCTGCCCATACTGCCAAAAGTACCAAAACCTGGTACAATGACCATGGGATTACTGTGCTTGATTGGCCAGCAAACACGCCTGACCTGAACCCCATAGAGAATCTATGGGGCATTGCCAAGAGAAAGATGAGAGACATGAGACTGAACAATGCAGAAGAGCTGAAGGCCACTATTGAAGCATCCTAGTCTTCCATAACACCTCAGCAGTGCCACGGGTTGATAGCATCCATGCCACGCCGCATTGAGGCAGTAATTGATGCAGAAGGGGCCCAAACCAAGTACTGAGTATTCTAGATGTTTAAGATTAGCCACCCTAAGATAAAAATATTGTTATCTTAGGGTGGCTAATCTTAAATATCTGGAATGTCTATTTCTGAAACATGATGGTGGAATTTGTAGTTTGTTTATATTTTAGCCTGATGAGCCAGTTTTTATGGTGTTAAGTTTCATTTCTTGTTGGTATTGTGGTCAGTTAACCCACAGTTTTAGGATGTGCCTACTTCCTTTTCAGAAAAGTCTTTTCCTGATCTCTCAATACAGTATTGAAAGATTCTTTGCAAATCTTTTGCTTTCAACTAGTTTCTTTTATGTTGTTTGTGTTATTAAGGATTTTTATTCATTTGCTTGTTGATTAGCTATATGTCTTTCCTTTCCTTTGGAAGCACAAGATGGCATACATAGTACACCCTTTAAGAGATGGCTGATCCAAAGTCACCTCATGAGCTTCCATGGCTGAGGCTGGATTTGAACCTGTGTTCAACATTTTAATTGTCACACAGTGCCTCTTCACTCAGATTTGCATACCAGAAGATACACCATTCTAATTTTGTGTGAGATACGATAATTACAATGGTTGCTATTCTGCTTGAGCTGAATGCACAACACTAACTAGATATTACTGGAAAAATTTGATAGTAATATCCTTCAGGAAAGTTTGTTAGATAAGTCTTTGCTAACATTAGATTATTATTAGATTGGTCCTTTTAATTAAAGAACAGCTGCCCTAGAACTTTTCTGACCTTCGCTTCTGTATACCGCTTCTGTACACCCAATTGCTTTGGGTGGAGCTGTTTGTTGTGAGGCTGAGTCAGAAGCTCTGCAATATGTCTATCTGCTGACTTAAAATCGTTTCCCCTCCTTCCATTTATGTGTCATATTGTTTTTTGTATGATAATGCGAGATGAATGCAAGATAATTTTGGCTTCTCTGGTTTGGTGTAGAGAATTGTAGTTTGTCATTATTGCTCCTATTGGGACTGCCTTGTTTTGGATTCAGGAATGCTGTTCTAGTACTACAGTGTACAAAATCAATTTACTCTGAATTCACTCTCTGGAAGAACATTTCCACTTTTTGCAGAAATAAAATTTGCTTTTAATGCCATGTATCACATGTGTAGTGGAATGTAGCTCATCTAATCCTTTCTCACGAAGAGTTCTAAAAGTGGAAGTAAATTGTTATTTTCACTGAAAGTCTAAAGTGAAAAGCAGTGAAATATGGTACATGTTGTGTAACTTAATAATGGGTATCTTGCAATGCTGATTTTGACTTGGTTTAGAGTTGACATAGAAAAACAAAGACAAAAGCTTGTCTTTGAGAAAGCTTCAAGCTTATCTTTAGAACAGAGACTGTTATGAGAAATTATTGACTAATAATACAGTAGTAGTGGTAGTTTCATGGGCTAATACAGTTTTTTTTGTTTAAGGATATTTGAAATGTACTCTTAAATATCTATTTGAAAAGCCAATGTATCAGTATTGTATTATTACTTTCAAAACAAGATTAATGATACATTAGCTTTTCAAATAGATATGTATCCATTGTATTTTAAAATTTTAAGAAGTCAAGTGATAAGCCAGTTGAAGAATCACTTTATACTTAACAAATGAAACAACCACAAAATATTTGTAGCTTTCTCTAAAGCAGTACAATGGTGTATTCATGGAAGGACCAAATGTTTTAAATGGTCTGAGCAAATGGTGTTAATTACCATGAGCTAGACATATTTACCAAGCAATTTACTGGAACTGGGCTTGTGCTTTGCTTTCTATTATTCATTCCTATTGATTATATGTCACCAAGTCACTGTCGACAGTGGCCACATGGGTAGATTTTCTCCAATGCAACCTATCCCTAATCTGGTATTTCAGATCTTCCAGTGATGCATCCATGGCCACTGTAGCTTGGATCATCCACCTTGCTGCTGATCATCCTCTTCTTCTCTTTCCTTCCATCTTTCCCAGGATTACAGTCTTCTACAGAGAGTCTTTGTGTATTGTGAGCAAAGTTGGAAAACTTGAGCCTGGTCATTTGCATATGCGAATTCTGGGTTGATCTATTGAATAATCCATTTCTTTTCTTAGCTGCCCATGGTATTCTCAAGAGTCTTCTCCAACACCAAAGTTCAAAAGCATCAATATAATTTCTATCTTGCTTCCTAAACGGTCAACTTTCATTTCTATAGACCAGTGATGGCTGACCTTTTTGCCATCGCATGCCAGGAGAGGGGGGCGGGGGAGGGTCACGCATGCACGTGCCCACGCGCATGCGTGCGCAACCCCCTCCCCCCTTGCTCCTGGCCCATGATGGCCTGATAGGCCCGTTTTTCTTTCTTACCTGGTTCCAGATCCTCTCTGTGTATCTGGGAAGGGCGAAAACAGCCTTTCCCACTCCCTTGGAGGCCCTACGGAGGCTGAAAGGGCCCATTTCCCACCTCTCGGTGGGACAGGAAGTGACATTTTTTGCTGTCCCCAGCCTTCAGAACCTCTCTAGGAGTCTCTAGGAGCCTCTCTAGGAGTCTCTAGGAGCCTCTCTAGGAGTCTCTGGAGGCTGGGGACAGGAAAAAACATCACTTCCTGTCCCACCGGGAGTCGGGAAATGGGCCCTTTCAGCCTCTGTAGGGCCTCCAAGGGAGTGGGAAAGGCTGCTTTCGCCCTTCCCAGATACACAGAGAGGATCTGGAGCCAGGTAAGAAAGAAAAACGGGCCTTCTCCACCCCGCCCCCAGGCCCTCCAGAGGCAGGAAACAGCCTGTTTCCCTACTTCTGGTGGGCCCAGAAGGCCCGAAAATCAGCTGGCCGGTGCGCGCATGCGCCCCAGAGCTGAGCTGACGTGCCCACTAATATGGCTCCGCGTGCCACCTGTGGCACGCGTGCCATAGGTTCGCCATCACGGCTATAGACTCTCATTGGGAAAACCATTGCCTGCATGAGTCTGATCTTTGTAGGTAGACATATTATAGCATCTGAATATATCATGTCCATGGCCTTGATTACTATTCTGTGAAATAATAGTCTGCAATTATTTCTTGATTGCTTGTTCCTTACCTGTTGATCCTAAAAGACAGAAGTTACCTACCACTTCAATATCTAATTGTCAGTTCTAAGTCTAGTTGTTGTACCTATTGTCATTAACTAGATTTCTTTATATTTAATTTTAGTCCCATTTTTACATTGTGCTGCTTGATTTTTATATCCCGAAACTCATTTATTCTGATTTCTGGGTGACTGTACTTATGGATATTAATTTTTTAGAGTATGGTTCCCTATGTTGTACATGAACACATGCATGGTAACATACATAATACTCTAACAGCAAGCTAAAGCCATCATCAAAAAGCAAAAGTATAAAAGCACAAAAACAAATATCTTAACAAATTTGATAAGTGTTCTTTTAAGTCATTTGTAAAGATGTTGAATAATCCTGGGTCAAGGACAGAGAAAATTCTGGGAAAGCCCCACAGTTACTTCTTTTCAGGATGATGCAAAACATCATCTGAGTGCGCTTATTCATTTAGTTTGAAATATACTGTGTTGCTGTATCTTCTACTTCACATTTATCCATCTGTCCACAAGGATATCATGAAAGAATCTATAACACAATTCAGTGAAATCAAGATATATGTCATTCCCAGCATTCCCTTGGTCTACTAGATTTATTACTTTGCCATAAAAAGATCCGCCATCCACCTTGCCCAAATTTAACCCCTTAATTATTGGGTTTATATATATGTATTGGCATGTCATATTTGTTGAAGTCAAAATAATTCTGTCCACAACATTTCTACAATCTCGGTACATTGTTATCCAATTTTTAAAATATAATTAATTTTACAATGAAATACTACTACATTATTTTCAAAATGCTTATGGATTAGCAATTTTACAATCTGCTTTTTGTTATCAGACTGACAACCCAAATTCACTATTCTTCATTTTGAAACTTTCTTCACACATTCTTCAAGATTTTTCAGAAAAAATAGTTCAGAATCTTATCACAAGTTTCTTTATTAGTTGGGATGTACTCAGTCCTGCCCAGGAGAAGTGAATTTATTCAAAGACAGTAAATGTTCGCTATATTTCTATCAAAGTTGGGCTAGAATCCTTTTAACCTGTACTTCTAGTAGTTCAGTGGGAAACATATCTTCTCAGCAAATTCAAATTTAAAATAGTTCTTCGTTTTCTTATCTGAGTTCTGGTAGAGATAAGCAGATGTTATCATGAAAATGTATTAAACACTTTCTAAACAAATAACCATTTCTCAATATTTGCATATCAGGCTGGTGGATTATATATAACATTTGAAGAGACTATGGATACATTTTCCATCCCTGGCCAACATTACAACCTTGGATTTATAATGATTTAAAAAATGATATGTGCAAATTAAATTTAGTAGATATTTGAAGCTATTAAGAAAATAGATGATAGAATTATTTTTGCACATACTTCTGTGATATGTATAATTAAATGTGTCAGTAATTTAAATATTTTTTAAAATGGTCCCTAAATATTAGTTTTGTTGAATAAGTATTTAATTAGGTAAATGGAATAGAAGGCAGGAGACTTCTTTTTAATTAATAGAAATATGAGTATATTGCTGTCTGCTATAATATAACCCCAAATATATGCTTTTGGAGTATACATATTCCAAAAGCATATATTTGAAGTTGTATTATATATAATATTATATAATAATATTATAATTATAATTTATATATTAGAAAAAGAAGCAGAACTTAGATAAGGTTAAGGAATTCTTAAATGAGGTGACAGGTGAGTTAAATGACAGGTGAGTTACGAAACTCACCTGTCTCCAGATTTCCAACTTCTCCAAAATATGAATAGATCTGAAGAAAAAAAATAGGCTAAAGAAACGCAGAACTATCGTAGGAAAGGTCTTCCCTTTTTGCCTTCTTTAAAATGATTACTATATGCATTTTCTAAGGACTTCTATTACAAATTCAAAATCTGCTGTCAAGTTCATTAAGGCATCTTTTTAATTCATTAAATATTTTTGATTGAACATTGTAGTTCTGATATAAGCACAGGTTTCTTAAAAAAAAAAATTCAGTTATTTGCAAATCAGTGCTATCTCATGGAATCTTGTGCATCTGAATTTCCAGAGAGACAGATACAAAAACCAAGAGTAAGAATTCTTAAATGCAAGGTTAAAGGGATACAGATAAGCTGTAGAACATGGGGTATGAATCAAAGAAATATTGCTTTTCTAGCTAGAGGCTGGTGATTTTTCAAACAAATGTAAAACCAACTTAGTCCAGAAATGCTTTGTTATGTGAAGGCATTCTAATTATAGAAGTATGAATTGGTTCAAGAGGTACTGATTCCAGTTTGGGTTATTTTTTTTTCTTCCTCTCTCTTCCTCTCTTTTACACTCTGTGTGTGCACACATTCTGATATAGAATTATTATTGTTCCAAGTTCACTATGAGGCAAAAAAGACAAGCTTTGCTAAGTTGTTGTTATTAAACCCATGGTTGCCATGCCACCATCAAAGCTGGTTAAGCCTTGCTTGTTCATTGCCCCTTTGCTCTAAGTTCCCAAAAACAATGACCACAATCAATTGCAAGTGCAGATCCAGAATTCTGGAGGACAGCTCTCATTAGCATGTGATGCCTTGGGGCACTAGTCAGGTCCACTGTTGTACAAGCAGTGCAGCCAAGAAGGTTTATTATTAGTCACACACCTCGAATTGACTGTCCATAGAAATGCATGCATCAATTAGAGAAAAGCATTTCTGGCAAACAGTTCAATTGTTGTGGATTCTTCCAATGTTATTATTGCTCTTATAAAGAAGGTTGCAATCATATCAGTGGACAAAGTGCTTGGCTTTCCAGATTGATACCCAATTAAAATAATTCATGCAATTTGTTTTGTACAATTACTTCTGTGCTTCTTATGCCATCTCAATGTTTGAATTGAAGGAAGGAAAAAATAGCTCCTATGCCATTTTAGTTAGATATAAATGGATTATTTTTAGTCCTCAGATGTGAGATAAGAATATAAACAAAACACAGTAATTAGTTAATGTACACTTTCCATTCATACTACTTCATAATGTGTGTTCTTGGCTTATTAATTAAATTTTGTTCAGAAAAATCCTTGTACAATAAACATTTGTTACATAACAGAATAACAGAGTTGGAAGGGACCTTGGAGTCTTCTAGTCCAACCCCCTTCTCAGGCAGGAAACCCTATACCCATGATGGCGAACCTCCCTGTAGAGCCTGTACAGCCCTCCCTGTAGGCACATGCGCCATCGCCAGCTGCTCTTCTGCTTTTCTCAGCTGCTCTTCACGGGTGCTGGAGCGCCAGAAAACGGCCAAAAAAATGCCCAAAAAATAGGCCGTTTTCCAAGCCATTTTCAGGCCCTTTCCAGGCCAAAAACGGCCCAAAAAACAGCCTGAAAACAGCCCAAAAAACGGCCAAAAATGCCCAAAAAACAGGCATGCACATTGGCCAGCTGGTATTTGGGTTTCCAGCGCGTGCACGCACACATGTTCCAGTTTGGGCACTCAGTGCCAACAAGGTTTACCATCACCGCCCTATGCAATTTCAGATAAATGGTTGTCCAATCTCTTCTTAAAAACTTCCACTGTTGGAGCATTCACAGCTTCTGGAGGCAAGTTGTTCCACTAATTAATTGCTCTAACTATCGGGAAATTTCTCCCTAGTTCTAGGTTGCTTTGCTCCTTGATTAGTTTCCATCCATTGCTTTTTGTCCCACCTTCGGTGCTTTGGAGAATAGCTTGACTCCCTCTTCTTTGTGGCAGCCCCTGAGATATTGGAACACTACTATCATGTCACCCCTAGTCCTTCTTTTCATTAAACTAGACATGCCCAATTCCAGCAACCGATCTTTATATGTTTTAGCCTCCAGTCCCCTAATCATCTTTGTTGCACTCTTTCTAGAGTCTCGATCTTTTTTACATCATGGCAACCAAAACTGGATGCAGTTTTCCAAGTGTGGCCTTACCAAGGCATTATAAAGTGGTATTAGCACTTCACGTGAGCTTGATTCTATCCCTTTGTTGATGCAGCCTAGAACTGTATTATTTTTTTTTTTGGCAGCTGCTGCATACTGCTGGCTCATATTTAAGTGATTTTTATTACATCTTTTTATTACACTATTTAGTTTATATAGCACTTTAAAGGTTTTGGTCACATTGAATATTTTGCAAAGGTGAATTTGGAAGAGATAATTTGGGAGAGATGCTGTAGCAGGAAGCTACTTTCTACCAGTCTGTTCAAACTGTTTCATTCTAAATCAGTTTTCTTTGAAAGAATATTTAAATTTTCAAGAAATTAGAGCACATTTTTAAACATAACCTTTATTAATTTCCTTTTCTATTTCTTAATAAATTAAGTAAAAGTCTTAAGGTCAAAAACACATGAGTCCAGGAAATAATTATATAAATAAGAAGATTTTCATGGGAACTAAACTGTTTAGTTTGTATTTGCTTTAACTATTATAATTAAAATTTTCAATAGAAATTGCTTTAAAAAACGCACGAGTCTTGAATAGTTGTAATGTTCATTTTGAGTCATTTTCTCATTACCTTTTCACTTATTCACTTTGAACACAGCCTGTCTTTAGTAATTAATTATGTTCTGTATTCTGCTGATTTCTGGCATACAGATCCCATTTGGAGGAAAATGGGAGCAGCATAGATTAAACATATAGCATGCAGTATGCAGCCATTAGGAATTAGTTTGTGTTTTTTAATCAAGCCTTTAATTTGTGAAGGATTCTAACAATTATTTTTAGGCACATTTTTTATTAGCCATAGTATGCATTTTATTTATTTCATATATGCCTTGTTTTACAGGTCAGTTGCTAGCAGACATACTGAGAACATATCCATTTAACGCTTGATAATTACTATCAATGAGAGAGGAAGTATAATCTGGTGAGTTTTGGGGACTGAGCGTATTTTAAGATATTTAAATAAGCATGAAAGTGAACTGAATCAAGATCATGTTGAAGATTGTAGAAAACAGGATAATTCCATTACAATTCTACTGGCTGCGATAACAAAGAAATTATAAATTTAGAAGTTAAATAATAGGTCTTCCTGTGATGCAGGATGGTTTGTATGATCCTAAATCTTGTATAGGTTTTCATGTGTCTTAAGTAAACTTGGGATACTTTACAGACTAATATTAGTTAATAAATAGTTTGGAGTATTGCTGACATGAACCCCACTTGACCTTTAAGAAAAAATAAATATGTGTGTACCTTACATCATATTTCATTAGTACCATAATTTGTGAATAAAATGGATAATGAAACTTCAAGATAGCTTCCAACGTTTACAGTGTTTCCATGTATGGACACTTACTCCTGTCCATCACGTAAATTTGAAGAGATATAAGAGATTCTTTTTTTCCTCTCCACTTATTTTTCGTTGTGTGTAATGCATTAGAAATAATTTCCTAGAAAAGATTTTGGAAAACTGTTATAAACAGCTAAATGTAGCAATCCTTACATAAATTCTTATTTTGCTTTCTTATCAGGGAATGGATATGAAAACCATCCTAATTTTTATGTAGCTTATTAAAAATTTTAAATTTGTGCATAAATTTTAATACATGCTTTCATATTTTCTCTAAGGTACTCCTGTTTTAATCTTTTTATTCTCCTCTTTTCCTCAGCTCAGATGAAAACAGAATGTATTATGCTGTAGCTTTTTCAAAGCCAATTCTCTTAATAGCTTTTTAAAATGTTTTAATGTCCATTTATTTGAAACTGAAGTTTTGCAAAGATTTAAAGAGTCGAGAATGTTTCTGTCATTTTTTAAAGAAATGTTAGCTTATTGTATAAATTATTTATTTTTAAAAAATCAGTATCTGTCCTGCATGTATGCCAATAATATGCATATTGTTAATTATAAACATGATTAAATACTGATAGGCTTGTAATGTAAGGTGATTTCTCACTTATATTTTCTTATATATGGGAAAAGTATTCAAATCTAGGAAACAAAATATTTAGTACTATAATATAGATTATAGTAGCAGCCAGTTAGCTGACAAATCTTGTCGCTATTTTAGGTTGCTAAATTATACAATAGAAAGGATACAGTGGCAAACAACTTCCAATGAAACCTTGCCAAGAAATTTGCAAGGACTAGCCGAGGCAGTTACCAGGAGTCAAAAACTGACTCAAAGGGACAAATTTTAAAAAATGATACCTCTACAAACTATATAAACTATTCTAACTTCCTTACATCTTTGGAAATCATGTTTTTTATGAATGTTGAAAATCCTTTGTTTATTTGTGACAGCTCAGACATGAGCAGTGCGAGTAACTCTCTGGCACGAGAGTTTTTGTCCGATGTCAGCCATCTTTGCAATGCAGTGGACCAAAGGGTGGAAGCCAGGGAGGAAGAGGAAGAGAAAACACATATAGCTGCCCTTGCACAATATCTTATTCAAGGTCATGGATTCATTTTGCTTACTAAACTTAATTCCATCATTGACCAGGTAAATGTTGTTTTCACATTTGTATTGTATTTAGCTGGAACAATATTTGAATGAAAAAATATGATGCATAGCCTTCATTGTGCTTAGACTAACTAAAGAAGACTAACTAATTGGGATCACTTTCATATTCTGTTTGGAAATTGGATTTTTACATCAGCCAGGATCAGGATGACAGATGCATTTGACAATCAGCTTTATTGGTTGCATTGTAGGGTTCACACAAAAGCTTTCCATTAGGCCAGGGCTGTCAAACTCCCGGCCCATTGGCCGGATGCGTCACAGGCTGGCCATGCCCATGCCCAGTTTAGCAAAGGGGATTAAAGTCCCGACACATGATGACGCCGTGACAACGTGAGTTTGACTCCCCTGCATTAGAATTTTTTTTTTATTGGCCAGGTGTGATTGGACACACAAGGAATTGGTCTTGGTACATATGCTCTTAGTGTATATAAAAGAAAGATACATTCATCAAGAATCATCATTAGGCCAATATTGTAAGATGGGAGCCAGTGCTGTAGCTTTTAGTCACTGTACTAACAATGTAGGACATGGTGGGGTTTTTTACATGAAGTAATCAGATATGAATGACTTGAAGGACAGGATCTCTTTCCAGCCAGTTCACTCGTAGGTTAACTAAACTTGGTAATATTTTCGAAGTATTCATAATACATTGAATCATAAATTAAGTAAATAGGTAGGTTTAAATATATTGCTATTTAAAAATAAACCAGAGTTGCAATTTATCAAGTTAACCTGGTGTGGAAATGCAGCCAGTACAAATTTAATAGTCCGATTAAGCCATTACTGTCTTAGACAATATTACTTCTATTTTTTATTGTTTTATTTTTGTGGCTATACAATATTTTTTGCAGTTGTATGTCTGCAACCTGGTTGTTGTCACACTAATGGTATTTCTTTTCCAAATCAGTTATTTCATTTACCATTTTAATGTGAATATTAAACAGTATTTGGAGACAAGGCAAGAACCCTTTATACTCCTAGTATTTTCTGGAATCGATCAAGCTAGTAAAAAGAAAAATCTATCCGGGGGCCAACCTATCTAGAGCTCAAAGAAAAACCTGATTGAAATTGATGTAGGCTTCAGTATCATCTAAAAATAACTGGTAAAAATGATCACAGTATCTGTTGTCTCACCTGGATTAAATAGAAAGTTAAAGGAGGGCACCCCCAAATTACTAATGTACAGGTTAAAAAGAATGTGCAATAAAACTGAATTCTGTGAAGCAATTGCCATAGTAAAATACGGTAGTCTTAAAAATGTTATGAAACAGTACTCTAAACTTCTGCCAGCTGTTCTAAAATGTTATTGTAAATTTAGCTGTGTTGAAATCTAAGGGGAAGTCTTAGGAACGCACCGATTATGTAAGGCATTTCCAGTCTTTAAACCAAACCTTAGGTTAAATTGAAAGAACTAGAGAAAATCTTGACAGATGGAAAAAAGAAAATTTCTCAGGATTAGAGCTCAATTGAATTACAGGTAGTCCTCAATTTATGATTTGTCACTTAATAACTGTTTCAAGTTACTGTGACCTGAAAAAGGGGACTGATGAGGCTCCATTACAGTCATTACTTTGAGGATTACCTGTAACTTTTTTCACTTCAGGTTAAATGGTTAAAATGTTAATACAGAATGCTGTAAATTGGTATTAGAAGCTTTGAAAAGAAATAACAATAATAAATCTTTAACCCAGGTTTGATTATGAATGTATGGTAAATTATTTTTCTGAATTATCATAAAAACATGAGTTTTTGTTTCTTTAATAGGAGCTTACCTGTCGAGAAGACCTCCTTACTCTCCTCCTATCACTTCTGCCGCTAGTATGGAAAATACCTGTGGAGAAAGAAAAGGCCATAGGTAAGTTCTCTGTAATCTTGATGCATAAATTTAAAATATATTTTATAATTATAAGTTGAAATACATTTTTCCAGCTAAGTGAACATCTAAAATTTCTGTGCATATAACTGTATAAAAGCAAGGTTGTTTAATAGGTATCGTAGAGCTTTTTTACAATTGTATTCTACATCTTTCAATTACCTTATAAAATGTACTTTTTAAAGTGCTTCATAAATATTCATGACAACTTGGAAAAATGAAGAGTCATATATTGTAGGCAAGGTACAGAACTGAGTTGTGTCTGAAATTAAACTGAGGGTTTTTTTAGCTTTGATTTAAAGAGTTCCTATTCAAAGTTTGGTATTGGTTTTTGTGTTCAAGGGCTAATTTGTGTATTACAGCTAATTTCATTAAATCCTTTCCCCAAAACAAATAATCTGTAGCACTTCATATTTAAAAACTATAGTTCCTGTTATATGTAACCAAAGAGAAAAAAAGAAAATGGATTTGGTCAGGACACATTTGAATTTACTAGATAGATTATATTTATTACAAGGTGAAACTTAATAACATACATTTAGATCATACTAAAATCATTTAGGTGCATATATTACACAGTTAGGTCTTGCCCTCTGCGTGACAAGCCTTTAAAGATCTTTTAAGTAATAGGTTGGCCATATAAATTTGCATCTAGATATGTATGATGACACATTTGTATCTCAAGCTGTGAGATTATAGTATCAATTGAAATAATCTTCCTGTTTTCCAACAGATTTTAATCTGCCCTTCTCTGTTGAAATATGTTTGACCAAAGAGACAAGTTCTCTGAAACCTACTCAGGAAAAACAAAATATAGGAGAAAATGTTCATCTGCCTGCTCAGGCTTCTGGAAAGCTAAATTCTTCTTGGAAGAACAGACGCCAGCGCAAAACTACTCATCGATATTCTGTGAGGGATGCAAGGAAATCCCAAATCTCCACCTCTGATTCAGAAGGCAATTCAGATGAGAAGACTAGCGCTATGATAAGGCACAGGAGACCGCAGCTTCTGCAGCCTTTTCCAGCAAACCAGTCTAAAGAGCAATCTGTAACAAGTGGATGTAACTTTCTAGAATCTGAAATGGTCCAGAGCTGTAATTATGGAAGGGAGAACTCTCAACAGTTCATTCCAGCTCAAGAAAATATTGTTCAGGCTTCAGATGAGTCAGTTACACCATCTGCCAGTTATCTAGACAACTCTCCTTTTGATTTGTGTCATGTCTTACTGTCCTTGCTGGAAAAAATATGTAAGTTTGACATTGCATTGAACCACAAGTCTGCATTGGCAGCCAGTGTGATAGGCACTCTAACTGAATTCTTGTCTAAACTTGGAGATTGTTACAATATAAATAGTGCTGCTGAAAATGAAGCTGTTTCATCAAGTTGGACAGAAGAATCAGTTGCTCTGGTTCAGAGAATGCTCTTTAGGACGGTGCTGCATCTTATGGCAGTGGATGTTAATAATGCTGATACTATGCCCGGAAATTTGAGAAAAAATCTTATTGATTTACTTAAAGCAGCCTTAAAAGTGAAATGTATTCTAGATGCACTATTTAGTCCTTTTTCTTCAAGATCACAAGGAACTTTACAAAACGTATTGCAGGTTAATCTTTTCTCACAGAATCGCCACAGATTCCTTCTTTTGCCCGAGTTCATAGAAGGAGTTCTGCAAATTCTAATCTGCTGCCTTCAGAGTGCAGCCTCTAATCCAATTTATTTTAGCCAAGCAATGGATCTGGTTCACGAATTCATACAGCAGCAGGGTTTCAAACTGTTTGAAATCACAGCACTCCAGATGGAAGGATTATGCGCCAGAGGCCCAGAGGTCAACATAGAAGCGTCAGAGTATCTCAAAGCCCTCATCAACAGCATTATGAAAATAATCAGCACTATCAAAAAAGTGAAATCGGAACAACTTCATCAGTCTGTATGTACGAGAAAACGGCACAGGCGATGTGAGTATTCTCACTTCATGCATCACCACAGAGATCTCTCAGGATTGCCAGTTTCTACTTTTAAAAATCAAGCTTCTAAGAGTCCTTTTGAAGAAACAGCTGATGGGGAAGTTCATTATCCTGACCGGTGTTGCTGCGTTGCTGTTTGTGCTCACCAGTGTCTGAGGTTGCTGCAAAAACTTTCTCTGAACAGTACATGTTTTCAGATCTTAACTGGAATCCATAATGTAGGCATATGTTGTTGCATGGATCCTAAATCAGTAATTAGCCCCTTGCTTCATTCCTTCAGATCTCAAACATTCAAGAATTTTCAGCCACATATATTAAGCATCCTTAATAAGTTTATTTTAGAACAACTTGGAGGATTACAAATTTCTCAGAGAGTGACACATGCCTCTTGCAACATCTGTAGCATTGACTGTGATCAACTTGCAGAACTTGATGACTTCCTACATGGGAATGCTGCTGAAGTATCAGTGTCAAGTTCATCAGCTCCATACAGGTTTCAAGGAATTTTGCCTAACAGAGGATCTGAAAATATGTTTCTGAAATGGGATGCCTTGGAGGCATATCAGAGCCTTGTTTTTGAGGATGATGACAAACTGCGTTGCATGCAGATTGCTAGTCATATTTGCAGCTTGATCCAAAAAGGCAATGAGATTATTCAGTGGAAACTATACAATTATATATTCAGCCCAGTGCTCCAGAGAGGTGTTGAGTTGGCTCATTACTCCCAGCAAGCTGGTGCAACTACTGCTTTTAGTCAAACAAGTGGCTATCAAAAAAGATGTCTGCCTCAGGAAGTCCTTCAGATCTATTTACAGACTCTACCAATACTGTTTAAATCCAGGTTTGTTCATTTTGTTCACTGGGGGGAACAAATATATTTGCCAGTTTCTTCCATACCTCTTCTTGGCATAATAAAATTGGAAGCTAAGAATGTCACTGGTGATAGTAAAGGAAGATGAGTAAAGATCACCAAAGTCATAAATTCCTACTCCTGGACCAGCTCCCATTTCAAATTGGCCTTGGATTAAACTTCTTTATGGTCTTACTAAGCAAATTATATTGGTGTAGTATTAACAAGATTATATTCCATACTA
Organism: Pantherophis guttatus; assembly: GCF_059756535.1. NCBI lineage: Eukaryota > Metazoa > Chordata > Lepidosauria > Squamata > Colubridae > Pantherophis > Pantherophis guttatus. The sequence goes on along the minus strand of NC_142063.1, from coordinate 277,655,278 downwards.
GATTTACATAAATGCCCAATTTTGGAATTTATTTTTATACTAAATCTATATGAGGCCACATTTATTTTCTTCTCTCTTGACAAATCTTGCATCTTTAAAAATAAATATATTTCCAGACGGTTAAGGTCCAAAAGACCTCCTGAATGCTCTGAAAAACTATTGCTTCATAGAAAACTCAGCTCTTGTATTGTTTGGAAATATATAAGCTCATATTCCATAATTCCCATAGTATATGTTCAAGGCCAAAGTCTAGTATTCTGATAAAAGCTTGTATGCAGTTGCTTTCTTCATTTATGTAAATGTAGCAATTAGTTACTGAAGCTGTGCTTTGAAATATGCATAGCATAGCATAGCATAGCATAGCATAATTTGGCAGCATAGCACGTGCTTTGGATTAGAAGATCCAAATTCAATTCTTGTCATCTCCAAATGTGAGAAAGCTGCTGACTGAATCCTCTTCTTCTTCCCACTAGATCATCCTGTACTAGCTACAATAAACTATTTATTAATGAAAAAAAGTTTGTAAAGTAATTTAGAAGTTTAGTGTTAATAAGCCAACCCCCAATAACATATGGCATTATAGTAAATTATTTCTCTCTTTTTCTTTCTTTCTTTCTTTCTTTCTTTCTTTCTTTCTTTCTCTCTCTCTCTCTCTCTCTCTTTCATTTAGCTGATAACAGTTTAAAATATTTTTTTCTCCACAGAATAATACAAGAATTATTTTTAAGCTGTAATGGAATAAATCAAATAACTGAATTAAATTACTTGGACAGTGTGAGAGCATACTCATTGAAAGTATTTGAAACATTAATATTTTCCCTTGGAGATCAGCAGACAGATCAATTGATGCCAGATGTGGATGGTTTGGACAGTGAAGAAAAAGTGCCTGCCTTAGACTTGGATGTTTCTGTTCACAGACAGCAAATGGTTTCCGATGTGCCTCAGAGCCTAAGTAAATTTTATGCCGGGCTCAAAGAAGTGAATCCGAAAAGGAAGAAATCAGTCAGTCAAGATGTTCACCTCAATATGATAAATCTATTTCTCTGTGTTACTTTTTTATGCGTAAGTAAGGAAGCAGAGGCTGACCGAGATTCAACAAATGATTCTGAAGATACTTCAGGTTATGATAGTACTGCTAGTGAACCTTTCAGCCATAAGCTTCCATGTCTGTCATTTGAAAGTTTGACTCTACCATCCTTGGAACATATACACAGGGCAGCAGATACTTGGTCAATGTGTCGTTCGATCTATTTGTGTAATTCAATATTCCAAAGACAATTCCATAGACTTGGCGGTTTTGAGGTATGTCACAGATTAATAGCCATGATTATTGAGAAACTTGGCGTGAAAGAAGAAAAGGAAGAAGGTATGCAGGAGAAACCTACTGAATTTCTTTTCAAAAATGGCTCATCGCAGTTGATAATAAACAATGGGAAAGGGCAGTCGGACAATAATACTGATGGAAATCTTAACAATATAGATCAACAGAAATCAATCTCTTATCAGCATTCAGATGCAGAGCAAGCTTTGACTGATGGCACTGCAAAATCAAAACATGTCTTAATGCAAGAAAATGACTGGTCGCTGCAAGGTATAAGACTCTTGGAAGCTCTGCTGGCAATTTGTTTACACAGTGCAACTAATTTCCAGCAGAAGGCTGAAATGGAGTCTCTTCAGGTATTGTGCCATTTAAAACCTCATCAAATATTGATATTCCCGGTTCTAATTGACAGATGCTTTAGAAAGTAGATCAAAAAAGCCAGTTGTTTGGCATGTTGAAACAAGTATCTCATGACAAGCAGAATTTATAAGTTTAATGAAGTTTACCAAATGTATCAGAATGGCATTTGTCAACCCCCCCACCCCCAAAAAACCCTCAACCCATGCCATCTATTGTGCTGTGAGTTCTCCATATTCTTGAACAGCTTTGTGGGGGGTGGGCTGAGTATAGTGCAGAGTTTGTGGCAAAGATAAAACCAATGGGAAATCCTGTGTGAATAATAAATGCAAGTAATTTGGATGAGCCCTTTGCAAGAATATAATTGCAAATGGACAGCTGAGAACCAGCATTTAAAAGGGAGTGTAATTCCTTTTAATAAGGTAATTCTGAGGAGAAAGCAAATAATAATATAAAATAGGACTAATACAAATAACTGCATTGAAAATAGATAGAAATGTATTTCCATAAAGAAGTCTATGAGAGCAAAATAAAAACTGCCAAGGGATAATCAGCACGAATTCTTACTCACAGTGTACTTTTCAATTTCTGATGTAGTGGAAATTGTAGTATCCCTTACCCCAAAGTAATGCAAGAGTGTTTTTACTAACTTCATAGGTTTTTTTAAAAAATTAAACCATGCATATTATATTAGAATGCAATAGATACATTTAGTTGGAGCACAGCACACAAAAAAAGCCCTTTGAGAAATGAATGTTGATTCTTGTTTTCAGCAACAGTTTACCGTAGAATACAAATGAGAGCAGAAACTATAGTTGGTTTTGATAGCATTTCCATGAATTAAAAGCGAATAATTATTTGTGCTTAAATTTAGAACATTTGTGTGGAAGATATATTACTTGAAATGAGGGAACAGCTTACTAAAGCTAGAGTAATGGAAACAGAGTTGGTGAAGCCTTTATTTGATTCTTTGCTTCGAATTGCATTGGGAACATATTTTACTGATCTGGATCGTTCAGAAGAAAAGAAAGAAAAGGTATAACTGGCTCAAATTGCACGTTTCTCATTGTTCGCTTACTTGTCCCAAACCCTACAGTTATGGAGTTGCTCTTAGGCATGTTGGCATCCTCTTGAAATGGGTAGCATACATATTCTAGCTGAGTTACTATTGTGGTAACTTTGAGTAACTTCCAAGATTTCTGCAACAATTTGATTCCTCTTTTGTGTTCTTTTTAAATACAATCTCATTTTTCAGAAGTTTTGTAAATACCAGTAGCTGGACCAGAATACTGGACTAGATAGGATTTTTAGTCTGATCTAGAATGGTTTTTTTTTTTTTTTTTTGGTTAAGTGTGCAAAACAACTGGGCAAGGTAGGATGCATGGTGAACTGAAAGACTAAGCCAGAATGTGAATGTGAATTTCAAAAATATACTAGTCTAAATGCTGCCTTCTCATGTACTTGTTCTGCCTAGTATGAATTCAGAGTCCCCTGTATTTCTGTTTTGTCTGCTATGTTCTGCATACATTGAATTTAAAATATTAATGAATGTACTGTGTTTCCCTGAAAATAAGACCCTGTCATATATTTTTTTGAACCTAAAAATAAGTGCTTGGCTTTATTTTCAGGGAGGTCTTATTATTTTGAGGCACGTAAGATGGGGCTCCTCTTACCATCTTACCTGATTTTCAGATCTGCATTTAAATATTTTCGGGAGGGCTTATTTTCAGGGGGAGGCTTATTTTAGCGCATGCGCTCAAAAGCCCAATTGAGCTTATTAAGATTGTCTTATTTTTGGGGAAATAGGGTAGGTACCTAATTGGAAGTGGGGGTTAGTATATTTAGACAGATATTTTCTATCCTATTTTACCTGTCAATGTTTCAGCATAGTTCTCAGCGCTATGAAGTCTAGAATCTATGAAAATAGATGATAGTCGAATTTCTAATTGCACATTTTAAACTTCTGTAATATCATGTCAGACCCATCAGTCTGAAAAGGAGCCTGTGTCTCGGCCTGATGAAATATCTGAAGAAGCTGATGAATCACAATGCTATTGCTTTAAATTTTTTGCTGAAGAAAAAGGCTATGATGCTGATAGTGAAAGTAATTCAGATGACAATGAAAGCAAGGATGAAGGCAAGTACTTGAGCTCTGAGTAATCCCTTTTGCACTGAAATAGCAAATTGTATTTTTCCATAGTTGATAATCCTAAAGTCCTTTAGGATACAGACCTGTTCAAGCCTTGTGTAATAGTTTTTTTAAAACTGACCATATTAGACTTTCAAACCCCCCCCCCCACCACCACCCTAGTTCATCATTATAGTTTGCTCTCTGAGTCAGAAATTGAGAGGAATATAAAGGCAACTATACCAGAGTCCTGGAAAATTCTGTAATAGCATTATTATGAAAAAACAGAAGCAGCTACATTATTTCTTCCGTTCTTGTTTGCTTCATAATTTTGTCATTCAAGAATACAACTTGAGTTTTTATTTTTTGTTTATGGGAGCTCCATCTTATAAACCAGTGGTCCCCAAGCTTTCCAGTTGATTTGGGACTTGGGACTGTGTAGAATATTTATTTATTTATTTATTTATTTATTTATTTATTTATTTATTTATTGTTTGTTTGTTTGTTTGTTTGTTTGTTTGTTTGTTTATATTTATATACCGTCCTTCTCCCGAAGGACTCGGGACGGTGAACAGCCAACAGATAAAACACAAAAAACACAAAATTTAAAAACAGTATTAAAATCCGATTAAATTAATTTGGCCCACAATTAAAAGCACCCCTGTATTAAAACCCATAATTAAACAGTTTAAAAATTAAAACAATTTAAAAGAGTTAGGCCAACCTGGCTTGTTGGAATAAAAACGTCTTTAGGGCATGGCGAAACGTGCGTAGATCCGCCGTATCTCCGGGGGCAGCTCATTCCAGAGGGTAAGTGCCCCCACAGAGAAGACTCTTCCCCGGGGGCTGCCAGTCGGCATTGTTTGACTGACGGCACCCTGAGGAGCCCCTCTCTGTGGGAGCGTACTGGTTGGTGGGAGGCAATCGATGGCAGAAGGCGGTCTCGTAAATACCCGGGTCCTAAGCCATGGAGCGCTCTAAAGGTGGTAACCAATACCTTGAAGCGCACCCGGAAGACCACCAGGAACCAGTGCAGATCGCGTAGGAGAGGTGTTACATGGGAGTGCCGAGTCGCCCCCATAACCAGCTGCGCGGCCGCATTCTGGACCAGTTGGAGCCTCCGGGTGCTCTTCAAGGGGAGCCCCATGTAGAGAACATTACAGTAGTCCAGACGGGACGGGACGAAAGCATGAGTGACCGTGCATAAGGCATCCTCATCCAGAAAGGGACGCAACTGGCGAATTAGGCGAACCTGATAAAAAGCCCCCAGGCCACAGCCGTCATATGCTCTTCTAAAGACAGCCGTGTATCCAGGAGGACGCCCAAGTTGCGAGCCCTCTCTGGGGGGGCCGATGACTCGCCCCCAATAGTCAGTGATGACCAACTGACTATATCGGGATGCCGGAAGCCACAGCCACTCGGTATTGGACGGGTTGAGCCTGAGCCTGTTTCTCCCCATCCAGATCCGCATGGCCTCCAGGCACCGGGACATCACATCAAGGGCATCGTTGGGGTGGTCCGGGGTGGAGATGTACAGCTGAATGTCATCAGTGTACAGATGGCACTTCACCCTGAAACCACGGATGATCTCACCCAGCGGCTTCTCATAAATGTTGAACAAAAGGGGCGAGAGAACTCACCCTTGCGGCACCCCACACACAAGGCGCCTCGAGGTTGATCTCTGTCTCCCTGTCAACACGAACTGTGACCGGTCAGAGAGGAAGGAGGAGAACCACCGCAACACGGTGCCCCCTACCCCCAACCCCTCCAATCGGCGCAGCATGATACCATGGTCGATGGTATCAAAAGCCGCTGAGAGATCTAATAGGACCAGGACAGAGGGAACAGCCCCTGTCCCAAGCCCTCCAGAGATCATCAACCAACGTGACCAATGCCGTTTCCGTGCTGTACTCAGGCCTGAAGCCCCACTGGAACGGATCTAGATAGATCATTTCCTCCAGGTACCGGGGGAGCTGTCATGCCACCATACTCTCAACAACCTTCGCCACAAAGCGAAGGTTGGAGACTGGACGATAATTTGCTAATACAGCCGGGTCCAGGGAAGGCTTCTTAAGGAGGGGCCTCACCACCGCCTCCTTCAAGGCGGCGGGGAAGTAACACTCACTCAAAGAAGTGTTAATAATCCCCTGGAGCCAGTCTCGTGTAACCTCCCGGGAGGCCAGCACCAATCAGGAGGGACATGGGTCCAATAAACATGTGGCCATGCTAAGCCTGCCCAGAATCCTGTCCACGTCCTCGGGAGCCACCAGATCAAACTCCTCAATTTGATTTCTAGTCATCCATTCTATTGTCAAGTAATGAACTTTATTGTTGGGTAGCAGGATAAGACTCACACACACACACACACGAAAAGGTGGGTAGGGCAAACAGCCTCTGAATAATGGAATTTCCATATATAATGATGTGTCTCTTTTTCTCCCCCCAGGAACAGACATTAAAAGAGAGCAAGTATGTTTTGGCTATTGCAGTGTTCCTAGTGATCTTGCTGAAAATATTATTCAAGGAGAATTGATATATCCTGAACTATGTATGCTGGAATTACATTTACTTTCCGTTGGCAGTCCGAGCCTAGATGTGCTCACTCATGTTTTCCACAGCTTCTTGAAAGTAGTCAGGCTGAAAGAAAAAAATGCAACATTACTAATGGAACAGGTATATGTCCTTGTGTCTGGATTCACACAACCTACTAGGCACAGATACAGCTTGACAAAATCCATCTGTCCCAATCAAAGAAACCACATTATGGTCCTCTGGTTCAGAGTCTCTTAAGCATTAAAATCAACTTTACAAAATCTAGTTGCCCAAAGAAAAAGTGTAATGACTGAATATTATGTCCTAGTTCTCACAGCGTGCTACAATGCAAATTTGGGGGATTTGTGTTTGAAATTCAGCATTGCTGTCATAACTTGCACCTATTTTCCCTAGACAAGCTGTCTGTTGGCTTGTCCAAGCAAAATGGGAAGGAAAGCTTCTGCTGTTGTCTGGCAGGGCTCTGGTTTTTCTCTCTACTTTGTTTGAATAAGCCAGCTGCCAAGTGAGTTCTGATTTTATAGGTTTACCCTTTATGATTTGGACAGCCAAAGCTGAATCACTGTCACGTTTGTTCCCATTTTGCTTGGCTTGTCCAAACAAATCAAGGGGTGAATCTGGAGCATTGGTTTACAGATGCTAAGCTGGATCACTGGGAGTACTTTCTCATGCTGCTGTAAAGAGCAGGCACCATTCCAAAATACTAGAATTAAAAATATGAGTGGCTATCTCAACCATCAATAGATTTTAGAAATAATGTAAAACTCAACATTTTTCCTATTAGAAATATGGTTTAAAATTTGGTTCTTTTATTGTTTATTTCCAATGAATTGTTTTATTTTATGAAGTGGGAAGATCCTATCATTGTTTTGTTTGCTAAATTAAAATTTAATTATTAAAAGTATATTTCTTGCCCAACTCTAAGCCTAGAGTTTTATTTTGGGAAGTCACACAAATTTACTAATTAAAGGGGTCACCTCATTGCAAAATTTCAGAAGCCCACTATTAAAACAATGATTGGCTTCTCACAACATTCTGATCAGAAACTGTTCAATCCATTTTAATCCATATATGGTGTCATGCCAACCTAGCCAATGAATTAAGGTTTTTATCTAGCATACATTTTGGTTCATTTGAGGACATAATTCAACATGTTAGTGATGAAGAGCTTAAAACTTGACTGGCACTAGGTTGTTCATGCTGTAAGAGTTGATGGAGAAATATTCTTGTGTTGATGGGAACAAAAAATAGCCCTTCAGTAACCATATTTAAGCTATAAAAATGTTCTGCCTTGGGATATCAGACATTGGTTTTCATTGTCTGACTTTCTATTTGCAAAAGATGTTCACTTCACAGGGAATATAAATTTGAGTTGAGGTTCTGTTTTCCATTGTATCTCCTGTTTTACCAGATGATGTGGATAATTTTTGTTTATTATTTTATACATGATTTTAGTTGTGGGTTATGTTGTGTAAAGTTGTGGACACTGTTAGAATAGAAGATGACCCATATATTGCTTTTATATTCATATTTCTGTTGTTCATGAATTGCTTGGACAGAAGATGCAAGAGAGATATTTCTACAAAGCCTAGAAAAAAGGGGAATCAATTGACAATTTGAGAAACCTTCAGCATTTCAGCCTTCAAGGAATCCTTATCCTAAGGCTCCCATATCTCATGCAATTGTCATTTTCTGCGTTAGGAGAATAATTAGTAAACATGTTCCTATGACAAGGAAGGAATGTGCTAATCAAAGCATTCCAAGAATGGTTTGTTTCTGGAAGTGAGTCTTCTGGAACACTAAGTAATCCATTGTGTTCTAAATGTTCATAATGTTAATCCATTGGGTTCTGGATCACAGATGACTCTTTTTTGTAGAGAGTTCACTTCCAAAAATAGAGAAACCATCTCTGAAATCAGGCTGTTCCAGAACTGAAATATTCCATCAAACAGTGGAATGTCATTCAAATACCAGGTTAATATTTGGTTTCAAATTCCTCCTCCTGCTAACTAGAAATGATTGCTACTCCTAGTTTAACTGACACACCTGACCTTAGGGAGGACTTAAAGCACATTTAAAGGACTTTGTTGCATAAGGAGTCAAATGACAATGCACATTGTCCTATTGTTCATTTGGATGGCTTTATTATGTTGGGTAAACGAAGTCACTGCATGTCTATATGGAGATTCTCAGTTATCCAGGTCATGGTTTCCAAAGGTGCTTTTTCAAAACATCTTCAAGGAAAAACAAAGAAAGTCCAGTTGCCCTTTGAAAAAGTACCTTTGGGAGGTCACTGTCCAGGCTTATCTCATGTCTATTCATATACCCATCAACCTTACATTAAATAGAGACACAGACATTCTTAACAGGCATGGAAATAAAAGATTGGGAATAAATGTGGGAATAATGGATGAGACCATTTGCTATGAAAACACTGTGTTGATGGAAAATTTAGAATTTAGAGAAGAGGTGTGAACAAGAGCAAATTGTTTCACATGTTAGATGTTTATATATCTAGATTACAGTCTATGCATCTTATAACTTGGCAATGAGCTTGATAATGTGAAAACATAATTATGAATTTGAGGAAAAAGAGGGCAATACAAGGGTTTAGTTAAAAATACATTGGAACATTGGGGCTGGGGTTGTTACTCATTTAACTGTAAAATATTGCTGGACAGTACTTCCCCATCACTGCTGGATATTTTATTAATTCATGATGAGTATAATTCTTTTTTATCTTGGTTGGTTTATAGGGAGCTGTAAAGAGCCTTCTGGGAGGATTCCTCCATGTATTGACACAAACAGATTCCTGTTTTCATGGTGAGTTGTATATAAAAATGGATATTTCCTTTTGATTTGCTTTAACACTTGGCAGCTACGCTTCTGATACAAATGAATAGACCTGCATTTTGAAATGCTAGATGTTCTTACTCAGTTACATATTTTCAGTATATTCTTCTAATATGAGCAACAGTCTAGCAAAGCTAAGCATTTTATTGGGTTATGTGAGAGAGCATTACAGTAATAAGGTAAATTCCTAATGAAATACTGAGATTTAAATGTGCTTTCTTCTGTTGGATTATATACAGCTGTTGTCTGTAAATGAGCATTTAACTTCATATTTGCTCCAGGATAATGATTCGATTAGGTGTGAAAGAAATTACTCAATTCGTAAACTATTTGTTCAAACTCTCTCCGTCCTATTTCATATTCTAATGGGTTTCAGAAGAGAACCAGTTTTAATCTTCAATTTTAAGAAAGATATATAACCATGGGAGGGGAATCATCACTCTTAGGTAATAGCCTCTATTATATTAGATACAGAATCGATAACATTCTGTATTGATTTTTTTTCTGGTTTGATAAATCTCTTCAGATAAATAGGTAGATATTTTAAAACTCATATAAGGACAATGAAATAAATGACATTAATTCAAGAAAAAATGATGTTCATATATATTGTCTTCATAATATATTATTTACTGTATAATCATGTGGCTTCAGTTGCCTGTCTTGACTGGGAAATTACATTTTGTATAGATTATTTTACTTATTCTCTGTAAAGTTTTGATTTTGCTTCAGTTCTACTTATTTTACCATAGGTTTGGGTAGAGTATAGGTATGAAAGCAGTCTGGCTTTCCTCACAATGTTGTTTAAGATAGAGGGTCTAGTATCTCCCTCAGGGGGGAATCTATATCTCAATCTATATCACATTTGAGGTGAAAACTAATATCAGTTATAGAGTTCCCACAAGCAAAAGATGCTGAATATAATATATAGTATTATTTGTAGCTATTGGAAGTTGCTTTGCCTTTGTTATTCCTAATGTAACCCAAAGGGTTTAAAATACACTTGCCCTTTCTTGTGCATATTGTCATCACTATGACACCATATTTATTTACATTTGTACATTGTTATTAAGTGGGGGAAAAATATCTTCTAGAGCAGGGGTGGGCAAATGTGCCCCTTTTACAACCTGTGGACTTCAACTCTCAGAATTCCTGAGACGGTTGGCTTGGCTGTCTCAGGAATTCTGGGAGTTGAAGTCCACAGGTTGTAAAAGGGCCACATTTGCCCACCCCTGTTCTAGAGCAGCAAGTCTTTGTGCTCTTGATTACACACCAGAAATTGTAGCAGTGAACAAAGAGCAGATGGATATGAAGCAAGATACTTCTTCCTAATCACAAGTCTATGTAGTTGTTTTCAGTTATTTCCTCTGATGTAAGAAAAAAAAATCCAGCAATGTAGAGATTGCTTCTGGGACAAATAAGAAAAGAAGCCTAGAAGCCATACTGAGTGGTTTATTAGATTAAATTCGTTGGATTGCATCCTATTTTTAACAGATTTAACAGAGTTTAATAGGGAATAATTTTAAAACCATGATTCTGCTTTTCAGAATGTCAGAAAATATTAGTGGATCTGCTGGTTTCTCTGATGAGCTCAAGCACATCTTCAGAAGAGCTCACACTTCTTCTAAGGATCTTTTTAGAAAAAACACCTGCTACAGTAAGATTATAACAGTAAAAGAGAAGTATTTTGAATTGAAGTTAATTATTGATTTAATATTTGTGTTTTATTACTAAGATTGTCAAATTAACATTTTATCCTTTAATTCGGGAGTCCCTAACCGCTGGGCCATGGCCTGGTGCCAGGCCGCTGCCCATTCGGAACCAAACCGCGCAGCGGCAGGCAAGTACATGTGTGCGCAGCTCTACTTGTGCAAGCAGCATGCTTGCGTGCACAGCTCCATTTGTACATGTGCTTGCCACTTGCACAAATGGAGCTGCACATCACACCTGCCACTCGCACAAACCATACCCTCTCTCCCCCCACCATCAGTTTGCCAAGCGAGAAAGGTTGGAAACCGCTGCTGTAACTGAAATATGTTTGTATAGATTTGAGTAATTTTTTTTTGTTAGAAATTTAGGGAAAAGTAGCCAGGGAAGGTAATTTGATGGCTTGAAAATAGTGCTTTTTAAAGATTATTATTATAGTTTATGTTTGTTTCTTTCATCATAGGGGGAAATAACACTTCTGGTTAAAAATAGTTTCAACAATATAAATTTCAGATATAAGATCATGCCCTAATCTTATGTTTGTGCATTGATGGAGGGGTTTTTGGTGGTGATAAGATGGGTAGATAGCAATGATGGGAAGATAGCACATGGGTAAATCCCAAACATCCATTCATTGGACAGCAAACTGGCTCACTTCTTACTATACTTTCTAGATTTCCAGGATATCCTCTGTTTATCCTGCTTTATTCAGCAGACACATTGACACTTATAAGTGTTGCGTTAGGGAGCCAAATATGTGGTATAATGACCATTTGTTAATTATTTTGTTCATTTCTTTTAGGGTATTCTCCTTAAAGGAATCCTAAAGATTTTGGAGGCAAATACCAGGATGAGGCCTTTACAGCATATCGTATTTCCTTTGCGCCAAATTCCAAGTTTAGGAAGCAGCCCTTGCCAAAAATCAGCCCCTACATTCGGCAGCAAAACTGTAGCATTACTAAGGCGAGCAAAATTAGTCCAGTCAAAGAAAGAACCAGAGGGTGAGAGTTTGCCACACCATCTTCTCTCTCCATGGCATGTGGCTCCAATCCATTTACCTCTGGTGGGACAAAACTGCTGGCCACATATGTCTGAAGGATTCAGTATCTCGTTGTGGTTTAGTGCTGAATGTATTCTCAGAGGAAGCAGTTCCTTGGAGAAAGGCAAAAAAATGAAAAGAAGGAGCAAGTCACTAATATCACATGAAAGCAGTTTTGATGAAGCAGGTAAGTCACACATGTAAAGCTGTGGAAATTATTAAAAATATCTATATGACTGTTCCTCTGAGTGTTGAAGAGAATTAAACATTAAAACGATTATAAACTGCAAAAAACACAACATGTACTAAAAGAAAAAGAAACAGCACCAAATATGAAAAAATTCAAAACAGTGACAAGTATCTACACCTTCCATACTTCCTGATCTCATCCTTGGGCAGACAGTCAGATCTTAAGCACCTTCTGGAAGGCCAACAGGCATGGTATCAATCCATTCTCAGGTGATAAGGTATTTCATAGGGCAGGTACCATACAAAAGGGCACATTTTCTGGGTCCCACAAAATAACAGACTTTTGCTTAATTTTATATATTGCTTATTAATTTTGATGAGGGCTGAGATTAAGTTCTGTTACTTAATATTATTAGCTTTGAGGAAGCTAATTTTGGCATGGTTCGTCTTTTTTATCAGTTTTTTTGATATATTTGTACTTAGTGCTATAAAGATTTAAATTATTGGTACAGAAAACAAAACATTGCATTTTTGCTTGAAACCTGTTAATCGTAGCTTTAAGTTAATACTTCATATATGACTGCAGTTTGATCTGCATGGTCTTTAATACTTTTCACAATTTTAATTTTATGTACTCTTTCTAAATCAGTTTGGATGAGGATGTAGAAGCATAATCACCTTGCTTTGGAGGCATTCTCATTTTTCTTTTAATTGGCTCCTATATTAATATTTATGTTAATATTGTTTTTAATCCTTAGTAAAAAAAAAACCCACTGCAACAATTTCATTCTTTGTTATTTATACAATTGTTACTTTGTTACTTATACAGCTGTTCTAAACTTGGCTTAATTTTTTCCAAATTATGAGAAATACGAAATGAAATGCTCCTGTGCATAATACTTCTGCATGTCTATATGTTAAATTTCAAAATAAACCAAAGTTCCAGATTCTTCTCTTTTCTGGAATAATATTCTGATTAATGATATGCTGGTTTTATAATTGTTATGTGTTACAGAAGAAAGCAAACCTGGACTTGATTACCTCAATTTGGGAGACAAACTTCTTGAAGATGGCAACCTTCATATATTTTCACTGGGCTCCAAAGCATTGATGATACAAGTCTGGGCTAATGTGAACTCAGGAGCTTTCACATTTCGGTACCATTATCTTATTTTAGAGATGAAAAACATGCATTTGAACAGTTTATTTATGCCATTTATCATCAGGGATTTGCTATAACATCCAATGATACGATGCCATGTTCTGTACTTTTATATACCCTGATTTTATCATATTGCATCGAGTTCAAACAATGAGTCAAGCACAATGGGTAAAATGATATTTCTGCTTAATCAATTTAACTGGTTGCATTTGTGTTTTACTAACCCTAGAAACCAGTTGGATGAAAATAGTGCTTTATAACATTAATAAAGTGGCATATACAATAGAGTTGCAGCTTCTAGAAAAATAAGTTGGTCCATTGTTAAAAGTGTATATCAGATTCCTGTGTTACGCCTTGGATCAATAAAGCACATGATAGAATAACATAAGCAAAGTAGTACTGGGAAAGGGGTAATATATATTTTGAAAGATATTTTGATAACTTTTTAGTGATTTTCCTCTTTTTTATTTTCATAGTATGTGTATGGATCCAAATGATGAAATGAAAGCTGGATTATTAGCACAAGCTGAAACACCAGAGAATACCTTCCTTGTAGGCAAATGGCAGCATTTGGCCCTAACCTACACTGAACAACCAGAAAACAAGAAAAATATCCATGGAACTCTCTCTTTATGGATTTGTGGTCAGAGGTATGCTTTTCCAAGATTATAAATAATATACAGGTAGTCCTCACTTTACGACTACAATTGAGCCCAAAATTTATGTTGCTAAGTGAAAAATTTGTGAAGTCAGTTTTGCCCCATGACTTTTTGCCACATTTGTTAAGTGAATCACTGTAGTTCTTAAATTAGTAACACGGTTATTAAGCGAATCTGGCTTCCCCATTGACTTTGCTTGTCAGAAGGTCACAAAAGGAGATCACATGACTCCGGGACACTGCAACTATCATAAGTATGAACCAATTGCCAAGCAATGTAAATCATGTAACTATGGGGGTGCTTCAATGGTCGTAAGTGTGAAAAATGGTCATAAGTCACTTTTTCCAGTGAAGTTGTATCTTAGAACTGTCACTAAATGAACTATTGTAAGTCAAGGACTACCTGTATACATATAACTAAAGAGGTCATGGTAAGCCTTGTCTATTCTTTTAAGATCTGATTTAAAAAATAACATTTTCTTTGAAAAGGTTTTGCTTGTCATTCAAAAAGCTTTGAAGAACTATTAGGCTATTGCTTAACGCACTGTAAGCCGTCCTGAGTCTCCGGAGAAGGGCGGCATATAAATCAAATTAAAAAAGAAAAGAAAAGAACTGAAGAAGCTTCATGGATGAGAAGCAAAATGTTTTCAAAGAAACACCAAGAAAGTCTAGTGGCCTTTTGGGAAAAGCACCTTTGGGACAACCATGACCTGGATGATTGAGGATCTCCATGGACAACTTTTTAAATGGTTTATAATTTTACAGGTCTTCAGTATACAGTCATGGCCGTAAATGTTGCACCCCTGAAATTTTTTCAGAAAATGAAGTATTTCTCACAGAAAAGTACTGCAGTAACACATGTTTTGCTATACACATGTTTATTCCCTTTGTGTGTATTGGAACAAAACCAAAAAAGGAAAGAAAAAAAGAAATTGGACATAATGTCACATGATAGAGAACAAATAACATAAAGCTCTTACTACCTTTTTTCCTCAGTAAAAATGTTTAGGACATGTTAAAAGCTACATTTATTTATTTATTTATTTATCTCTTTATTGCTTTTAGAAAACCTGACATTTGTTTAGATTATACACTTCCAAGAAAAATGAGTTTGTCATCCGACTCTAATAAGACCTTCTGCATGACAGGCCATTATACATCATCCCAAGATGATTTTTTGCAATTGACTGGGAGGTGGAGCCTTGGAAATTTGCTTCTCTTCAATGGTATGTTATAATTTTTGCTCTTTATAAACTGCTTCTTATCTTGTCCTGAATTTCTGCCTTATATTGGAATTGGTTTTAAGGCTTATTTACAAGTACTTATATCTTGCTTTATTATAAATTTAGATTGTATAAAGTCAGGCAAGCCATTAAAAGAAAGAAAGAATACAGAGAAGAGCAACAAAGATGATTAGGGCTCCACCATCGGAAGTTTTTAAGAAGAGATTGGACAATAGTTTATCTGCAATGGTATACGGCAGGGGTGGGCAAATGTGGCCCTTTTACAACCTGTGGACTTCAATTCCCAGAATTCCTGAGACAGCCAAGCTGTCTCAGGAATTCTGGGAATTGAAGTCCACAGGTTGTAAAAGGGCCACATTTGCCTACCCCTGGTATAGGGTTTCCTGTCTGAGCAGAGGGTTGGTCTAGAAGACCTCCACGGTCCCTTCCAACTCTGTTATTCTGTTCTGTGATTCTGTTACTATTAGATGTCCTAGAAATCTTAAGAACTTGATTTATCAAATAGTCATAATAAAGATACAAGAAGTTATAAATGCAGACCAGTTAATTTTAGCCATGGTTTAAAAAAAAAGTAGAATAGCCTTTTATAGCAGCAAATGTTAAGGAAATAAATTTATAGCTATTCATTTAGAACTCTGTTTTCTTTGGCAAGAAAACAGGGCTCCCTTGAATGTTTTGACTTCTCATCCCTTGTCCAAGAATGTTCAAGCTTCTCAATCCTATTCCCTTTCCTTAGACATCTTTAAATATATCACCCATGGAAATGTTCTGCACCACTTGATGGGAAGAAACTGTAGGCATACAGTGTTTTCATGTTCTGATTTTCCTGGAGCAATAGTTGTAGAAAGTGGTACTAAGCAGCATTTAAGCAGCAGTATAGGACTGTGGAGTTCCCAATACTTGTGAATATCTACCTGATATTGCTGGGAGAAGTCTTTCGAGGATCTGAACGATGGTATCATCCATACACAGTCAGCGTAACACTTTCTTACAATCCAGGGGAGCTGTTTGGAATTAATACTTAAGATAGGTGTTGCAATGAATGGGAATCAACCAATGAAAGTTTAAGTTAAGTCAAAGTGGGTAGAAATATGTATAAGAAAAATATAAAAGCATCTTTGCAAGACAGAATAACACCCCATATTGAGACTCAGGTTTTCAGTGTAAGAAAACACTTTCGGATATTCAGGTCATCTGAAATGTTTTATCCAGCACTGGTTATGTCAGCAACTACACTTTATTTCTAGAGAAAGGAAATTTAGCATTGTAATATAGCCCTTTGAAAAGCTCTTGGAAATTTCCCAAAAGGTACAAGGCAGAACTCTGCTTGTAAGAAAATATTTGAAGAACTGCTTCTCAACCTGAAAAAGTACTAAGATCAGCTCTCCTCCAGGCCCCAGTGTCAGGTATAAGATTTATTACAGCATGCAAGATAACTACATAATTTGCTTAGGCTATGACATTTTTTAAATGGGAGTCATCCTTCCTGTTCTGTGAAGATTTTCTATTACTTTATTAAAACTTTTCAGCATTTAGCCTCATGAGTGCTTAACATATTATGCTCCTGCATATATCTGTAAAGAATTAGCTGCAGTTCATTTAGGTTTTTTTAAAAAAAACTTATATATTTTAATGAACCACCTCAAAAGCTTTTATTCATCCTAGAAATAGAAAAGCAGCAAGATATGAGTTTTCTTAAGAAAATGGCAGACAAACAGTGATACCAAAGAAAATCATCAGGGAAAGCTTCAGGGGGAGGTCATGAATTTCTCCCAGGGTCACCATGGCATTAGAGAGTAAATGTAATGTTTTTGTTCTTATAATTTTACTATAGGGAGTTTTGCAAGCATTTGAGAGCTGCTTCTACTCAGTGTTTAATTCCTCATTATCTTTCTTCAATGAAGCTTGAACTTGTACTTTTACATCGTTGATAAAAAACTTCAATTATAATTCAGGCTCGTGTTCATATTACATTATGCATTATATTTATTCAGCTGGAATAATATAAGAAGCAACGTAATTATTAGCCTGTAACAGATGGATTTCAACCCCTGTATGTCTTACGAATACACTTATTTTGAACACTGCATGCCTTGGGAGTGTGCTGTGGCTAAGCCACTTTACTTTCTTAAATTCATCTTATATTGAATTATATTGCCTAAATTCATCTTATATTGAATTATATTGCCTATGTAGGAAGTTTATATAATCTTTTATGCTGAATTAACTCAGTAACTCAGTTAAATTTTCAGTAGTATTAATTCCACATTAATATAAATATAATTTATGTATATGAAGCAACATGTATTAAAACACAATGTGTGATGTGTTTGTCTTTCTGTAGGTGCAACAGTGGGTCCTGAAGAGGCATTTTATCTGTATGCTTGTGGGCCAGATTTCACGTCTGTAATGCCATGTAAATATGGCAAGTCAATACCTAATTACTCCAAATATATAGATAAAGAGATTCTACAGTGTGAACAAATCAAAGAACTTCTGTTGACAAAAAAAGAAGTAGACACTGGGCCTTTAATTGTAAGTTTGTAATCCTGGTACTTGTTATCTTTCTTACGGCAATTTAGGTTAAGGTACCACCACAAAAGATCCATCATGAGAAATGAAGTTGAATCAAATGGAATATGTATTTATGAAACAGCAAATACACTTTATTACTGTTTTGGATTAGTTTATTTTACTTGATTTCAGACATCTAAATACCTCAATTTAGAATATGTGTCAGAATGAAATTTTAGATAGCGTAGAGAAAAAAGAACTCCTTAAATCTCTTAACTGTCATCAAGCAATCTGGTTGTGAGAAGGTCTATATTTCAGAAGAAGTCCTGATTTCCCATCTTGGACATTACCTACTCTGGTCCCAGATCTGAAGAACCAAAAACCTGTGTAAATGAAAAAGGGTGGTAAAATGAAATATTGCATGCATTTTTCTGACAACTTAATCCTATTAATCTCCCACAGGTTCTCTCCTTCTTAAATGTTGTCTATTATATTTCAGGAAAACCTTGCTACAGTATACACCACTTGCTGCCCTGGTTACTACACAATCTATGAGCCAGTAATCAGACTTAAAGGTCAAGCGAAAACCATTCCTTCTCAACGACCTTTCAGTTCAAAAGAAGTACAAAGCAATTTATCAGATCCTCATTATCTGAAAATGCTGCAGCCTGCCAAATACAAAGGTCTCCAAGGCATTCTTCATGAGATTGGTGGAATTGGGTCATTTGTCTTCCTTTTTGCCAGAGTAAGATGTTAAAAACATTGTATAGTATATTTATGGTAGGCTTTCAGGGTTTTTGCTATTATTGTTGTAACTAGGGTATGGGAATCAGTATAAAAAGAGTATTCCATAAGAAGAGTGACTTCCAGAAATTATGCTTAACATTGCTCTTTTGCCGTAAGGTAAAAGTGACGTTGAATCTTCACATTGTGGGTTCCACTTTTGTGTATTTATCCTGCTGTGATCTATCATAATGGGTGTGACATCACTGTAATAAGTATGGAAGAGGAATGACTAATTTGTCAGAGCATTAATTTAAACAAAAAAACACCAAGCAACCCTTTAAAAAATAAAGCAGTATTATGTACATGTTAGATTTTTATCCCACCTTTCTTGTAAGCATTGCAATGGTACACATAGTACTTCCTCCTTTTTTTACCCCCTTAGAACATTAGACTTGGGCTACGAGACTGAGACAACCCAAAATAACCCACCGAGTTTGCAGCACTGAGAGTGGACTTGAAATTGGGTCTCTCTGTTCCTAGACATGTTAGTCAGTAACCATAATAAAGTTGTTAATAGGAGTACCTCAGTGGTGAAATCTAAAATTTGTTACTACCGGTTCTGTGGGCGTGGCTTGGTGTGTGTGGGGGGTAATGTGACGGTGGGCGTGGCCAATTTTTTTTTTTACTTTTAAAACCATTTTTTCTACAACCTCTTCAGCGAAGAGGTTGTAAAAAATGCTTTCAAAAGGCTCTGATGATCCCAGCTTTTTAAAACCCTCTGCCGATCAGGCAACCCAGCTTGGATCGTCAGAGGCATTTAAAAGAAAAAAACTTTTTTTCTTTTAAATGGCTCTGATGATCCCAGCTGAGTTGCCTGATTGCCGATCAGGCAAGGGATTTTTGCTACCGGTTCTCTGAACCACCATCGGGTGATCCTGTCCGAACCGGGAGCATTTCACCCCTGGAGTACCTGTTTTAAAGTCTTTGTAATTTATTTGAAGCTCTCAGAATTCTCTGAACAGCTCTGTAAATGATGGCTATTTAAGTATTATTTCTTATGTTAAATGCCCCATTTCAAGAGTGCATTGTGCAGGTTTCATTACAAAACAATCCATCTGATGAAGTTATTCATGCATCACTTCTTTTGACAAAATGAATGTTTGCAAATAAAAGATCTAGCATAAATTTTTAGTCAATAAAATTAGCTGCAACTGGTACGGCAAATCGCAGTTTCTCAAAAACACTTCTTTTCTTCAATGACACACTGGTTTATTTTTAGGTTGTAGAGATCAGCACTTGTGAAGAAACACAAGCTTTAGCTCTGAAAATTATCCTTGTTTTAACAAAACACAATCAGCAGAGAATACACGAGTTAGAAAACTGCAATGGTTATTCAATGATTCATCAGGTGTTGATAAAGTCAAAGTGTATTGTTGGATTTCACATTTTGCAGGTAAGAATTGATACTGAAACATTCCCTTTTCCAGTTAGCAAGATAGTTTATTTATTTATTTGTTAAATTTATTTGTTGGCCATCTTGCTTTGGGGCTATTCTGGGCATCTTAAAACAATAAAATGATAAAAAAATGTAAACATAACAATAGCAAGGGAACAAAACAATTAAAAAAGAGCAGAAGTACAATAATATGAAATTAAAAAGACGGGCAGAGGAGGAGCAGGAAGCGCGGGGGAGGGGGAGATAGAGTCAGCTAGTTAAACCAGTAATAATAATACAGTTTTCATAAACTATGTTTTTTGATTTTTGAACTCTTCAAAACTCTTGACTTTTGAACTCTTGGGATTTGTATCAGCAAAGACATATAATATATTATATTAAACTTATAGTATATTATATCAATCTGTTTTATCACTAAAATAAATTATTCAGCCAGACAAACATCATATTAGGTTTAGAGCTAAAACTATAATATAAGTTCAATAGCCAACAATTACTATAATTTGTGTTTTGAGCTTGTATTCTTTGAAAAGAAATATCTCGAGTGCTAGCGATGCAGTATAGGGTATGCACAAATTTTGAAAGGTGTTTTTAAAATGTTTTCAATTTAAAATGTTTTTATACTTTGAAAGACTCTTCTCGAAGGATGCTGTAATGAGAAAATGATTCATCAAGATGACAATGGACAATTCATGCTTGATGTGGAATCCAGAGCAATAATCCAGGATGTAAAATTGTTGGAAGAGCTACTGTTTGATTGGAAGATATGGTCTAAAGCCCAGGTAGGTTGCACTAATCAGAAAACAACTGCTTTGTAACTAATGGTAAAATATTACTGTGCCTAAGATAAAATATCTCTTTACTCTGTCCACAGAAAATAATTTTTAGAAAGAAAGATGACTTTCTGTTGGTTATTCCTCTTGTTGCCAATATTTAATCAATCTCTTAAAACTATAATTGCCCATGGAAACTTAATTTATACAGAAGTAGACATAAATTCCAGTTGAGAAAACACTTCTATGGTGTATTTGTTTCCCTCTGCTACTCCTTGGCTACGTTAGCTATTTCAGTGCCATCTGCCTTTAGAGTCACAGGATGCAATTTTGTAATGGAATGGAAAAGCTTTTTGTAAAGGTATCCATCACTTGATACCCCAGTACTTCAAGGGTTTGGCTTCCTGAAACAACCCATGTATCAGGCCCCATTTACACCCTTAACCTGCTAGGAACCAAATTCAGTTTTGCAGGGCAGATAAGCATATTGGGAGTCCACAGCTTAAACATCAAAAAACCAGAAGTAATTGGCTGAGCCAAAGGTGCTTTTCCAAAAGGCAACTGGACTTTCTTGTTTTTTTTTTTTTTGAAAAACATTTCAAAGTCCATGAAGAGTCCATGAAGAACTGAAGGATGAGAAGCAAAACGTTTTCAAAGGAAAAAAAACCCAAGAGAGTCCAGTTGCCTTTTGGAAAAGCACATATGGGACAATTATGACATGGATGATTGAGAATATCTATAGACATAATTGGCTGAGGTTTTTCATCCTTTTATAAATGTTGCAATAGTAAATTGTGCATTTGTCAGGAGATGGGAGAAATGCATTATCTGTTTCTTCATTAATAGTAGACAAATGACAAAGAGAAAAAGTTCTTTGTGTGTAGAATGCAGGCATCCCTTGAGGCCTTGTATGCAGCCTCTCCAAAAATTGTTGCCAAATGGCAATAAGGATATTTCTAAATATTGTCCTAATTCCAGCACATCAAATTATGAAAAGCAGTTCCATGATCATAAAATTGCATACAGTTGTATATAGGGTTTTTTTTTTGCAACAAAGTGAAATCTCCATTTTCAATACAGTTTTTATGGTAACTTGCTTTTAACTTAATTGATTTGTCTGTCTGCTTATATTATTGCTCTTTTGCTTTGTTTAGCAAGGTGTGTGGAAAACACTGTTATCAGCTTTAGAAACACTTATCCAAGATAATCACTGGCAACAGCAATTTAACATTAAACAACTTCTTAAAGCTCGAGTTGTGCATCATTTCTTGAGGACATGTCAAGTTCTGCAGGTACCGTGCCATTTTTAATTTGAATATAATTTATAAACTCTGAAATTTCTCTCTCTCTCTCTTCCTCTCCCTCCCTCTCTCTCTCCCTCTCTCTCCCAGCTTTTGATAATGCTTTTCTATTTTTTACCCCCAAATCTCTTTCTGTCCTTTTCATAACTATATTACAAATGACAAGTAGCTAGAATGCCATTATAAGCAGAAGTTGTTGACTATTGAAATATATCCTTATTTTCCAACTCACTTTATTACTGCTAGTCTATGTGGCAAATACCTTGTATGCTGTTGCTTTGCCACTGGCACATCTTCATGAGGATGGAGGGCAAGAATCATGAAAGGCTGTTAGTTTTGCAAGTCCTTTGGTCCCTCAGATCTTGGAATCAGCCTCAAAAGAGCCCACTAATACTAGTTGACATTTATATCCAATTCTTTGGAACAGGGAAAAAGAAAAGAAAAGATTTAGATAGAGTTTATTGCTACACTTGTGCAGGTAATATTGACCATAATTGTTGAGAATTGGGATTACTATCAAATTACTTATAAATTACCTTATATATCTGGATTTTTAATTGACATAAGGATCTAATCCAATATACTAGAGAGAAAACTTTAAAGTTTTGCATCCTTTTCAAGGAAAAATGTATTGTAACAATAGCTGGGCATGATGTAATCTCTCTTGTTCTCTACCTACATATTTTCAAGGAATATGAGTAAAACATAAAGTTAAGGAAAACACTGTCATCAGCTACAATATTTTACTCTGAGTTTACCCTTGGATAAACTATAAAATGCAATACTAATTTTGTAGGAAACTATTTTCAGTTTTGTCCCTATATTTCTCTCTTTCTCAGGAGCACAAAGAAGAACATTTCACATCTATTCCTTCAGAAGTTTCTACTTCATTTGTGAAAATAATTGAAGAAGTGCTTGGATCTCCACCAGATCTGGAACTGCTGACCCTGATCTTCAATTTCCTTGTAGCAGTTCACCCTGCTACTAATACATATGTTTGTCACAATCCCAGAGATTTCTATTTTTCCTTGCATATAGGTAGATGAAATATTACATTTGATATGAGTCAGGAAATGACAATTTTGCAGTAGAGGCTTTTAGACACCCAACATAACTTTTGCCCTCCTTCCTTTACAAGATCTGATCTGTCAAGTCTTCTAGCCCTGCAAGGCAGGGATGAAATGCTCCTGGTTTGGACCGGATCGGCCGAACCAGTAGTGATGGTGGCGGGTGGTTCGGAGAACCAGTAGCAAAAATCCCTGCGCCCCCCCCGCCAATGCCCAGCTGAGCCGCACAATCATCAGAGGCTGTTTTTTTTTACTTTTAAAAGCATTTTTTCTGCAACCTCTTCGGCCGAAAAAATGCTTTTAAAAGTAAAAAAAAAAGCCTCTGATGATCGCGTGGCTCAGCTGGGATTGTCAGAGCCTTTTAAAAGCATTTTTTCTACCGAAGAGGTTGTAGAAAAAAAATGCTTTTAAAAGTAAAAAAAGAAAAAAAAAAGTTGGCTATGCCCACCCGGTCACATTACCCCCCCAGCAAGCCATGCCCACAGAACCGGTAGTAACAAATTTTACATGTCACCACTGCTGCAAGGCATTTTTGAAATAGAAAGGTCTGCGAGAATCTATTGTATAAAAGCATGCCGTTCCATTGAGGAAGACACTAGTACGTTCCCATTCTAAGTAGTAGAACTATTACCAATAATATTTTATTCCACTCCCCCATCTCAGTCATTCTATAACCTCTGATTTGATTTATTCCTCCCAAACTTCATTGTATCTATAATTAGTTCTGTTATGTTAAATGTTAGTGGTCTCTATCTTACAATATTGAATTCATTGTATTAGGAAAAAAGGTACTTAATTTGAAAAAGCTAAAAGGAGTGATTTAGTGAAAATGCAACATTGCAGTGTAAATGTGAAGAGTAGCTGTGACATGACATTTTATCACCAAGAATCTTTTCAGTAAAAGTTTGTGTTAATGTCACACCTAGCTGATATGAGCTGCAATTTTCTATAAAGAATGACCTTCTTGTAGCCTTAATATGACCATAAAGCTTTTTGATAGATTATTGTGTGAGAGCACTTATGTTCATGTGAAATTCTGCTAGAAAGTTGCTCATTTTCATCTTCTCAAAAACGTTTACTTAACCATTAACTCAAAAGAGTCTTGTTAGGTCTTCAGTGTATAGAAGGAATTTGCAAAGCTTTCTGATTAAACAGAAACATCATAGCCCCCATGTACATTTATATTATATATTGCAGGTGGCAACTTGTTTTTGCTCTTGAAATAAATAGTAAAATGCCAATGGGTGTCTTTTTCTATCCTCAGTGTTTTACCTTTAATTTCAAGTGGAAAAATAACGAACCACTGCACATAGCTCCTCTTTTTTACAGCCTTAAATAGCTAAACATATTTATTAAAAAGCTCAGTGAGACCAGTAGTTTATTTGTAGCGTTCATCTTTTGAATTTTGAAAATTCAATTTTGAAAATTAAAGCTCTTTACTATGCAAACAGATATTGTGATGCAATTCTTTCCATAGCTAATATGCATCGCTGAACTCGTACTTCTGAGCAAATATGCATATGGTTGCCTTGCACATTTCTGGCTTCTTCCCATCTCTTAGAGCAAAGGACACATATGTTTTGTTCCTTTTTAGGATTAGTGTCAACAGAAGTAAAGAAATATTGAATGTTTGTTCAGGAGGGCTTTGATGGATAACAATGTTGACTTAAGATCATAGTAGATGTACAGTGTAGTTCATAGTCTAAGCTTCTAAGTTTTTAATTTTATCTTTAAGAGTGAAATCATCTTGAGGTGTTAACTCACTGTGTGTACTTTTTCTAGATGGCAATATTTTTCAAGAGAAGGTTCAATCCATCATGTATATGAGAAATTCCAGTAGTGGTGGAAAATCTGTTGACAGTCCAGTTTTAGCTATGATGAGCCCAGCTAGATTTTCTGCTGCCCAGCAAGGTAAGTAATCAAAATAATAATATGCATTCCTAAAAAGGCTGCAGATATATTAATTGTTGGAACATTATTTGTATTAGAGTTGTTAAAACTAAATACAGATTTGAAAGGTGACATGCACATTGATCCAGTTTGTATTGGTGAAATCAATACATTTACCCTCCTGATTTACTGTATGTTATGAAGCAAGTATAGAGCAGAAAGCATCTATCAAGGGCTGTAGTTGACAGTACATCTTAGCTCTTTACAGGATATAGCTCTACTGTTGTCAAAAATAGTATCTAGGCTCTTTGTGGAAACTGGCAGCAGAAAAAACGGGAAGTAGACTTCAGGAGTCATAGGAACTCTTGTCATCAAATCAGAGATGTACATTGTGTCAACTCGCAAAGCATCCCTAGCCTGCTCTTGAGTTGCCATAGGCCAAGGGGGATGGGAAACCAGCAAAATGGCACAGCAGCCAAAGACAGATGCACATTCTACGTTTGTCTCTCTCAAGGCTGTATCTAAGGGTTACCTACAGCAGCCGGAGGGGAGTGACCTCTACAACCCCTGAAATTGCTCCGTTGGGAATGTGATTGATGACACACCCTGGGAGGAGGAGAGAAACAGGGTCATAATTGGAGCGTAAATTACGTAGGGTCAGAACTGGCTTCACTTGGGAACATGGTGACATGAAGCTCCTAATAAATAACTAGATTAGGGCATTGTTTTTTATTGTCTTGTGGTATTTTGCCCTTGTAAGGGCTGGATTCATCACTCTGCTTTTAATAAATTGAAAGCAAGGTGATGAATGAACCATTTGGAAATATTTCTTGACAAAGAAGACTATCAAAGTGTGTTTAAAGTTTCCCCAGGAGTCCCTATAAAGAAAATTTATACAAAATGTTTTATAGGTGGGACCTCCCACCTGCTAGATTGGCAAGAATGTTCCCCAACACTCCCTCAACATGCTGGAAATGTAAACTCCACAAAGGGATGTATTATCATATGTGGTGGACCTGCCCAATGGGAAAACAATATTGGCTAATGATCAGAAAACAAATAGAAGAAATAACCCAGCAAAGAATAGAGAAGAGGCCAAAAACCTTTCTATTAGGTATAATCAATGGACAATATGAAAAGGAAATCAAATACTTAATTATTCACATAACGACAGCAGTGCGAATAGTTTTTGCACAACAATGGAAAAGCAGCGACATACCAATTGAAGGAAAAGTAATCAATAAAATCATGGAATGTGCAGAAATGGACAGACTCACAAAGGAATTACAAAATAGAGAAGAGCATGATTACTATTTAGTATGGGAAAAGTAGTACACCTGGTTGGAAGGCAGAGAAAGGAAAATTAGGACAAATATAGGTTAACAATGAACCACCAAAATAGACATAAGAGATAGACTAATAATATTAAGGAGTCAAAAGCACAAATATGAACATACAGTACAGTTATGATAAACTTGATATATATTTGAAGTTTTGTTTATATGTTTACATGTTTTGTATGTTTTGTCGTGATTTGTTTAGTTTAGTTTGTATTTTCAAATAAAAAAAATTATAATAAATAAATAAATAAATAAATAAAGTTTCCCCAGGACTGCTTTACAGATTAAATGCAAGAACAGAATTATTAAATGTACTGGTTTCATTACAATAATTTTTGTTATGGACCATTGGAAGACATATGAATGATATTAGGCATATCTGTTTTCTCAGGAAATGATTATTCCGAAGCAAGCAACTCTCAAAACACAGTTCATCAAGCACCCGAAAGGCTCTGCAAAAGCTTACCATCATCTCCTATATCGTCCCCAGGAATGCATCGGGGTTTTTTTAGGAATATAGGCTGGAGTGTTGAGAATCTTCATGCAGTTACACAGCTTAAAAGAGTTGAGCCACTCCAGAAAAACAATTTGATAAAGCATACAGAAGCCTTCAAAAGGAATGAGGAAGAACATTTCATTAGTAGTTGTGAATCTGCAAAAACAATTGTAGGATTGGGAGAAGTAACCCCTGCGGAAACACTGGGTATTTCAAGAGAAGAGATAGAATCATTAGATAAAACCTCTGAGAATCATGAAACAGTCCCAGGAGTGAAACCCAGTGAATATAATGTTATTCCTGAGTTATCTCTGAAGCGGCCTGATAATCTGAAGGGGTTGTCTCCTATACAGAAAAGCCATGGCAATTTTGCAGGCTTGGGGTTAGCCTTCTCCATTCACACTGGAGCTACTGTACATCGCTGGCCAAGCTATAAGAATGTTCCTTCAGAAGATTGGGAACATCTCACCTTGTCTTCAGCTAACGAATGGGTTCCACAAAAATTTGAAAGCATGTCTAATAGGTAAGTGGTGACTGGTATGTTTTGGAATAATCTGTTCGTTCATGCTATTTAATTTTAGCTACCTGGTGAAAATTGCATTGGGAGCACAGTGGTTTTTTTGGGTGTGTGTGTGTTATGTGTCTTGGAGTCAGTCTTGACTCTTGGCAACTGCCTGAACAAGTCCCTGCAGTTTTCTTGGCAAGATTTTGGAAGTGATATGCCATTACCTGCATCCTAGGGCTGAAAGAGAATGACTAGGTCACTGAGCTGTTTTTGTGCATTAGGCAGGAATAAAACTCTATCTCCTGGTTTCTAGCCTAATGCCATAACTACTGCACCAAACTGGTTCCTATTGGGAGTGGTACAGAAATATAAATTATATATTAATAACAAATGCTACCTATGTTAAAGCAAATGGAGCCTGAATTATTCTTCTCTACATAAGCCAGTAAAAAAAAATATTTACCTAGTAAGAATATTTCTAGTATCTTGCCTAGTTACAATTAGGATTGTAATGTATCATACTGTGCAATTACTGTATATTGTGAGACAGTGTTAGAATATACTTCAAATTGAATTCTTACTTTTGTTCAGTAACTATTTAATTTGATTAAGCAGTACAATAACTCTTCTTTAAAATGGCATCAGTGTTTAGTGTTTTACTGTACATCTGTTATTTAATTTTTGCTAATTGTTGATGGTAATAAAGGCTGACTGATGGACTATAATGTAATCATTGGCATGCCATGTGTTATTAAAAACTTGTGTTATGGTAAAAATATGGAGGAAATGGCCTGGTTCAGACTGTAGCATTCTCCCCTTTCCCAAATCTGTCTGGTAGATGCAATCTCCTTTCATTATATACCAGTATAGGATATCATAAAAATACAGGGTTTTATTTTCATCAGATCAACAGAAGATTGTCTCGTACTCATATGCCATGGTCTTTATCATCTTCTGCGAAGAATTCTTTTAATTTTGCCAGATGTGATGCTCCCAGATGTATTGGACAAGCTGATTCAGCCAGACATTCTCATAGTTCTTGTGAACCATCCATCTACTCTCATTCAGCAAGGAGTCATTAAAGTAAGGACCTGTGTGTGTGTGTGTGTGTGTGTGAGTGAGCGTATGAATGAGAGAAATGGCTAGAGAGAAAAAATTATGTGTTAAAATAATTAAGAAGCAAGGATATCCCACTGAAATAGAAATTAAAAACATCCACTGAAGTTAATCATATATATATATATATATATATATATATCCACTGAAGTTAATCATATATATATATATATATAGAGAGAGAGAAATATTTATAAAATGCCTTGGTCCAGAAAATATGTCCTTCCCCTCTTCCCCCCTTTCTAAGATTGAGAAGACCACCATGATGAATCTGGGTGTCCAACAACAATAAAAATAATGCAAAAACCATAAATGAAGCAGAAAACATACGAAAGATCCATAAGAGATAGCCATCCAACACAACAGAGAAAATCCTATGAGAGCCTCACTATCCACATTAAGCAGGATCTGGGGAAAAGCCATATTTCTATAAACTTTTTAAAGGAAAACGGGGTAAGAGACATATGAATCTCTGGGTAAAGTGCTCTTTCAGAGGGCAGACACAGTGATAGAGAAGGCCTGCTTTTTGAGTCCTATCAAATAATAATGTTTGTTTGATGGAACGTACAGAATGCCAACTATGTCTGATTGAATAAGATAGGCAGAAGCTACCTCAGATATCCAGTTCCTAAATCATGAAAGTCTTTATAGGTGTAACTGGAATCACAAATTGGATCAGCTGAAGTTTTTGTGTTGTGCAATGACCTTTTGAGCCACAACTGCCACTTTCTCTTCAATTAGGAGCTATGTCCAGATTGTACACCAGTTCTGAGTGCTATCTCATCCAGAACTAAAGGTGAAGATTCCTTGGGATCGGGTAGCTAAATATCCACAACCACTGAATCTTGGTAGGGTGGAGCCAGAATCTGTTTGTCTGATCCTTACAGCCTCGAAATGAGAGGACAGGATCTTTACAGCAGGGATTGTCTGCTTCACCAAAACTGTTTACAATAAGCAGAGCCTGAAATATGTTATATGTTTCATTCAATAAAACAACTTTATTTGAATTAGATTACAAGTCACACTTCTTTAACAACTATTATTCAGCAACTGTTTGAATAAGTGGTAGTTAAGATCAGTCTTTGAAGTTGTGTCCATTGTAGCACATGTGATTCATGTGCTTGGCACCTGGCCCTGTTTTCCAACCATTGCAGCATCCCATGGTCACAAGATCACAATTTGCAACCTTCCCTGTCAGCTTCCCACCAGTGGTGAAATCCAGCCAGATCTATCTGGCTCACACGAACTGGCTCCGCCCACCTGCTGGGACGTCATTACATCCCGTTTTTTATCCTCTGTGCATATGCAGAAGAAGTGCATGTGAGCGTAGCACATGCGCACCCTCTCGTGTGCTCCTGTTTCCGAACTGGTAGCGAAGGTAAGTGGATTTCACTGCTGCTTCCCACCTAGCAAAGTGAATGGGGAAGCTAGCAGGACGTCAGAATTTGCAATCATGTGAAGTTCTCGTTTAATGACTTGCATAGTCCTTGCTTAACAGTAATTGGGGACTGCTGAAACTGCCATCCCTAAGCAGCCCTAAGTCATATGACATTGTGCTTTAGAACTACATAGCTTAGCAATGAAAATTTCAGTCACAATTACCATTGGTAAACAAGGACTGCCTGTATTTTGAAATATCAAAATAGCATCCGACATGAACTGAATTATGTATCTTTCCAAACATCTCTTTCTGTGGCGTTTATATTCCTTTAATTAGTAGAACATTCCTTTTGGTGAGAGTGAATACGAGTGAATACTACTGTTAATTTGTTTCTCTTACAGCAATGATCTGCTTTGTGAACCTTTTCAGTTTTTTGATTTTAGATTTAATTCTTCATAATCTTAAATAACCATCTTGTGCTTTGGAATTACTATATTATTTTTCATTGGGGAAAGTTAATAAGCAAAAAAAGTTGTATTTGTTATGTGGAAATGGGATATTGTCACACTGGACTAGCCTTAATTTGACATAGACTGAAAAAACCCATGTATGTTACTCTAATTGAAAGTAGGTACTTGTTTGCTAAGAACAAATTAAACTTAATTTCCTGAAACTATTCTACTAATTACTTCTCCACAATTACCTACTATTGTTTAAAAATACTTGAGAGAAATTTTTCTTTTATAAAGTTACAGTTTTCACAGTGTTGTATCCATTTCGTATCTGGGGAAGACAATGTACAATATTTTAAAAGATCAGACTGCAAGTTAATCTAACAAGATAGGGTCCATGATAAGCTCTCCTATTACTAATGAAATATAAAACAGTTTAGGATGGGATTTCCCCCCCCCCCCATTCGAGCATTTCATTTTATTAATTTATTTTATGAAAGCTAAGTAATGCTTGAGAGCTTTACAAATAATGTATAGTAACAATGTACTTATTTATTTTTTTCTCTCTAGCTTTTGAACACCTATTTCAGCAGAGCAACTAGAGAACAAAAAGAGAAGTTTTTGAAGAACCGAGGTTTCTCCTTGTTAGCTAATCAGCTGTATCTTCACCAAGGAACACAGGAAGTTATGGAATGCTTTCTAGAAATGCTTTTTGGTCAATCGGTTGGCCTGGATGAAGAGTAACTATAGCCTTTTCCCCTCTTTTGATCAATAATGCATTTTCAGGAAAAATAAAGATTTGGTAAATTGTTGTGGGCATATTATGTTTATGCCACTCTATTTCTAGAGATTCTGAGTAATTTAATGATTAGTTAAACTAATTAGTACAGTTATTATAAAGACTTAGTGTGCTACCCTTACTCTTCTTCAAATTCCTTTTTGAAGGTGATTGAGAGGTGATACTTTTCCTTAGTGGCTTTCATATTAAGAGACAGAGAAGTAATCTTTGAGATCTTGCAAATAATATGAAAATATGTAACATTCTTGGTTTTGTACTCTAAAGGAAGAATCCAGGAAAATTAGGACATATTCCAGATTAAACTCACAGAATGTCATTAGACTATCATGGCTTTTAAAGCACTGAAAGGAAGGAAGGAAGGAAGGAAGTTTATCATTCATAATTGTATTATTTCAGTTTTGTTCAATGTAACCTTTGTTCATGGCCAATACATTTTATTGATAGCAAAGCTTTATTTCATTATTATGCTAATAGCACTTTCATTAGCCATGTCAGGCTAGTAGTCATTGTATTGCTTATAATAATATGGAAGCTGAATTAAATCCTAACATTTGCTGTGGTAGCTAAATAAGTAATTAAAGGTAATGTAGTGACTCTTGTTGTGTAGTTATTCACCGCTAAAAGTTCCGCTTATCCATACAATTTATCACTGAATTAAAGTTGTTACATGTAAATTGTTAAATTCATATTATATTTCTATTTCTTACTGCCAATAGCAATACGTAATATTTCTATTTTTTAAAAATGTAAGCCTTCTTGCTGCTTTGAGTTTAAGATTGCATTATTATTGTTTTTATAGCTTTGATCTAGAAGATGTGAAAAATGCTGGGCATTTTCAAAAGTGGTGTGTCATTCCTGTTCTGGGCCTTATTGAGAATTCCCTCCATGATTGCATCCTGTTACATAACTCCTTTTGTTTCCTGCTGCAAATCATAAATTCTTGTCCTAAAATGGCAGACATGCTGTTGGATAATGGCTTGTTGTATGTGCTCTGTAATACTTTAGCAACACTTAATGGACTTGAAGCCAAGTAAGTGGCAGTGTTACTTTTCTTCTGTTGTAGAACATGAGATGATTTAGATTACTTTTGAGATATTCATGTAAGATACAGGCTTGCATGGAATAGCATGAATTGGAAGAAGACATAAAGACATTTATGTCATAGACTCTGGTTATTTGAGGGGCTGTCTGTCTTAGGTATGTCCAGGCAGAATAGGTGTACTCCAAGTCCCATCAATTAAATGTCATCTTTTTAATAGAAACTTAGAGTTAATTCTAATTGTAAATTAGATATTACAATTACAACAATAAAAACTTATAGAAACCAAAAAAATAAAAGAATATAAAGAAAAAAATAGAAAAGAAAAAGAGGAAAAAAATATAGTAAAGGAAAAAGAAATATATACATTTCTTATATATTTTATATAAATATATAAAGAAATAACTTTCGACTTTGAATCACAAGTATGAACATGGGGGCATTGATTACCATGTTACATATTATGTGATTTTGAATGCGGTCACTAAAAATAGCTTGAAGTTAGGCAGGTTCATGCACCCTTTTCAGAAAATTTACAACTTTGACGACATATGTAGTTTTAAACAAAATATTCAGAATTGCCCAGTAAGCCATTGGAATGAAGTGGAGCTGGATCAGTTAAACTTGGATGTGGGACTAAAATATGGGATTTAATTAACTGATTTCATCTTTTCCATAGCATTCTCTCAAATGACTCCAGATTACTTGTGTATGATATTCAGCAGTTACTTGCAGCAGTGACAATCCATGCTTGCAGCTGTTCAGGAACACAATATTTTCGGATTATTGAAGATCTTATGGTGTTACTTGGACATCTGCAAATGAGCAAGAATGACAGAACACAGAGTAAGCTCCAGATTCCTTTGTGTGAATAACCTGTTTGAATTATTTAATCTTTGAAATAATCAGAAGAAATGACTGCTTGTTCATTTAATCTCTATTGCTTTCAGAAATGGCAGTTAATTTGCAATTCACAGTCTTGCAATCAGCTGTAAAGTATATAAAAACTGTAGGAAATCCAGATTCAGAGCATTTAAGCCATTCACTCCCTTTATCATTTGAAGATCATCATGCTATATTTCAAAAACATAAAAGCATCGCTGGTAAGATTTTTAACTGAACAATCTTCAACTATAATTTGGTTACTCACTGTTCTGTGGTAAAGTGTACAGTGTTTTTTTAAAGTTTTACTTATTGAAAATGAGTAGACATTAAAAGAAGATATATCTCTATAACAAAGTATTATCAAAATGTTTGTTATTATGTTAGTTAGGTTTATGAGCAGAATTTCATTACCTGTTTTTAACCTTTAATTCATTTTGCTATATCATTCTGCCTTATATAAAGATCCTTGTCAAAAGAAAAAAAAAACTTTTCCCCCTGCTATCACCATTAATACTGTGGACACTTGTTATTTACAATTTAAAATTTCATCAAGGAATTTTATCAGTGAAGTTTTATTGGCATTTCCTTTTCATTTTTGAAGCACCAAGAAAATTTTCTATTGCTCAGCCTGAGACATTCCTAATGAAAATGCATACAATTGCAAACGAGGCACTGGATTTTATGATGCTGCGTAGAATGAATCAAGACAGTTCTCTTTGTGCCACTGAAGCAGAGCTTATACAGAGGTTACAGAGGATTACTGTACTAACCACCAATAGATTCATGTATCAAGGTAATAATATTTTTCCAACATTTTTATGAAAATTAATCCACAGTGCTAATATCAGCTTTCTTAAGAAATTTTTAGAATCCATTAAGGCACATCACTTGAGCAATATGTCAAACTACAGCAGAAAGAATTATATATTGTAATTATCTACTAAATAATATATTAAAAGTAGCCCTAAAGAAGGATTATGCAGATTATGGTCCCCTATAATGTTGGAAGTTGTGTGACAGAGTATTTTGCATGTCCTGGCTATTGCTTTTAATTAAAAAAATAATAATAGAGGCAAAAGTGATTTAAAGTGTCGGCTTTTGAATTGCCTATCATTAAATTTTTCAGCATATCTCCACATCCCATATGGATTCATTCTTAGGGAATAAAAGGTAGATCAAATTCCACTTTTATAATTTAGTAAGATTTGGAGCAACTAAGGAAAGACTGAGAATGAATGAAGGAGATATTTGGATAATGGTGGAGAATACAGGCCTCAGAGTAGGAGGAAACTAGAAACATTAAGACTCAATTGGAAAGATCAATGGCAAAATGTGGTAGACTATGCCATGTCTTGCTTGAGGAAGGGAGGGAGGGAGAATGAGCATTTATATGGGAGAGGTCTAGAAGAAATGGTTTTGGGGATCCCAATTACACCTTGGTCTTGCAGCTTGGACAGTGGAATGACTATGGCCTTGGATCAAGACAATCTGGGTTAACATTGACCATATAATCCTTTTTCACATTTGCAGACCTTTCTGAAAATTGTCCTGAAATGATTGAGATCCCATTCCAGAATAGATCTTCCAGAATAGTTTCCCAACAGGACAAGACTGAAAAGGAGGATGAACAGAAAGAACTTATCCCAAGAAACACTTTCTTGAGAGAAATGTTTAAAATAATGATTGAAGGAATCGGATTATCTATTGTAAGTGGTTGTGCTATGTATTACCTCTTAAAGTTCATCAATGCCTCTGATCCAATCTTACTGCTTATTGTAGCCCAGGCCACATTCAACCCTTTGACTATCCTTGTCTGGTCCACGGTGGCAGGAAATGGTGGTTGAGAGGGTGACAGCACCTCTCCACAAAAGTCCAAGTTACTTGGGAAAATTAATTCCTCATCCCCTTTGTAGACAGACATTTCTTCCTTTTTGATTTCCCCACATCACTTTTAACCAAACAATGGTACCCATCCTTTTAGGCTCCATGGACTGGCAGCGGGGGGGGGGGGGGGGATGGTTTCATGCGTGCAACCTAATCCCGCACATGTGCAAATAAAGCTTTGCATGCTCGCCTGCTGCTTGTGCACCCCGTTCCCAACAGGCCATGGACCGGTACTGGTTCATGATCTTGGCATTGGGGACCTCTGCTACAGAGTACCTGTTAGAATGTGTCAGTATATCTGCCTAAAGTGCAGTAGACTTTGAATGGGAATAAGCAGGTAAATAACAGTTTACATGTTGCACATTATTTCAGTACAGACTGTACAGAATTACAACTTTCTAAGTTTTCAATCTAACTAGAATCAATGTTTTGTTGATTGGAGTCCTTCTGGATGTTTTAGTAAAGTTTATGGTTTATGTCTACCAACAAAGGTGTGATATGTATCTTTGTAAAAAAAAAAAAAACCTTTAAGAGTACTTCATTTTAGTCAAATGCTTATATTGTATTAGTCATGTGTTTTGTTCTTAGATGAGAAAGAAGAATATTGGGAGATAACTTGACTTTTCTCATGCCTAGGGCACTTCCAGATTAAGCACCCCCAAGCAACAGTGGAAGAAAATTCTCTTGTCTTGTAAGGATACTTTTCGAGTGCAGCTTGGGCGACTGCTTGTGCATGCTTTGTCTCCAACACGCTCTTTGCAAGAACGAAAGCACACTTTGGAATTCTTACATGAAATTAACCACCAGGAGATTTTGCGAGAGTGTTTAAGCACAACTTTGCAGGTAAGAATTGTAGTGCCTTTAAAAGCTTGAAGGGAGATTGTTCTAATGCTTTTTGAAGAATTCAGATATTTAAGCTCTAAAATGTCCAAGCTCCATAGAGAGGTTAAAATGGTTAAAATGTCCAAGCTCCATAGAGAGAGGTACCATTTGTTAATAGCCTGTTGTATGTATGAGACATGATATTTTAGATTTCTAGTCCTACCTTTCTTTAGGTTTTTATTTATTCAACATGATAAGAGGAATTTATATGGAAAAAATGTGGTCTTAATAGATGATAGTTTTATCCTGTGAACAGACAGACTTTGAACCAAAGCCACATTGTCAAAATTTGGGAGAAGTAGGAAGTCACATGGGATAAATTATTGCCTGAGAAAATAGGGTTTAAAATATGAAGTTCATTTGTGGTTGAAATTATTGCCTTGGATTGTGCCTTGGATTGTACCTGGAGGCAAACAAAAATCAAAAAGTATTCTTTTTGATCTATACTGTGTTATCAGTAAATAAGTAACAGTGTTCTATATCAGCTACTTATTTTTCAGATCAAAATGTGGTATAGCTGAGGCACCTATGAGGGCTTTTCCCCTCTTACAACTAATTATGGCATTTCCCCCCCTACCAAGTCTCCATGACATGCCTTTAAGTCGTTCTTAACAGGATTGTCAATGGGAATATGATATGGAAAATCAAGGTAAATTGAGAGCACTTCAGCTTTCAATAGAAATAGAGAGCGTCACTCTGTTAGACTGCAGATCCATTTAGCTCATTTTTGTTGACCCTGAAGTGCACTGGAAGCTCTTTTTCTGTATCTGAAGTTGGTTGTAAAGCAGTGCTGTGCTATTGAGCTTTGGTCTTTTGTTTAGTAAGTGTTTTAGTAGTTACATTTGGTAAAGGAACCAATTCATGTTAAGAAAAGGCCCTGGCCCATGTTTTTTTGTCATCTTGCATCAATGGTGATATGGACCTCTTGAAAGTATCTTTATATAATAGCTTGTAAAGACATTTAGGTATGCCAAAGAGTTATGCATTCTCAATGGAATTTTTGATACTGGTTTTATGAATAGTAGATACAGGTAATCCTTGATTTACAACAGTTTGTTTAGTGACCGTCCAAAGTTACAATGGTACTCTAAAAAGTGACTTATGACCACTTTCCACACAATAATTGCAGCATCTCCATGGTCACATGATCAAAATTCAAACACTTGTCAAGTGACTCAGATTGATGACAGGATCATGTGATCACCCAGAGCACAGTGACTCAGGTGGGTAGGATGCTGGATCAGAGGTTAGCAAGCTCGGGTTCAAGACCCGAGTGCTGCAGCGTGGCAGGGTGTGTCACTTCAGTTCCTTGATGGGGACATGAAAAGAGGCCCCATGGGCGTTCCCCAGGCAAGAGTGATGTTCCTGGCCAATCCTTTCAACCCGGAAGTGCCTTAAATGGTGCCTCCGACACAAAAGGGACAGGGATGTGATCACCTTTTGTGACCTTCTGACAAGCAAAGTCAATGAGGAAACCAGATTCACTCAACCACCATGTTGTTAACAACTGCAGTGATTCACTTAATTGTGGCAAGAAAGGTCATAAAATGGGGCAAAACTCACTTAACTGTCTCCCTGAGCAACAGAAATGTTAGGTTCAAGTGTGGTCGTAAATCGAGGACTACCTGTATTAAGGTACAGTATATAATAAATCAGCCATCTATGTTCCTTCAACTTTAAAAGGCTTTAACCATATTACACAAGGAACTGTTATTCAAACGGCACAAACTCTAAAATCTATTTGTGTGCATAAACATGTTGAATATGCTTTGAATAATTATAAAATATGTAAATGAGTATTTTTATCTGATTTTTTTTCTATAGTCCTTAATTTGTAACTGTTCTATTATTATATATTATTATTATTATTATTGCAGCATGGGCCTAAGTTGTCACTGTATTTATTTGAATTAATGCATGATCATAAAGATGAATTAACCAAAGAAGAACAGCTATCGGTCGGAGCATTCATGAACACATTAAAGCTTTGTGGGTACAAATACATTCCTCTCAATGCTCCACCGAAACCTGACCTCATAAAAGCAATGGAAGAGGTATGTAAATCTATAAAGTATACCGTATCACTTTATTACATTTATACCATTAACATACTTGCAAAATTAGATATGGGGCATCTATTGAAATTCCCATTTCAATGGAAAGTTAAACAATTCTGCATTTTCAAATCAATATGAACAGCGAGACACGTTTCATTCAAAGACACGCTTTTCTCCAAATTATGTGGTACAGTTGTCTCAAAAAGAAATATTTGTAAAAATGAACATACTAGGAAAAGATTTGAAGAAAACCCCATAGTTTTGGAAAAATAAGGGAGGGAAATTAATTGAAGAAAATTGTTTGCAAAAAGTACATATACTACTGTATATGCAGATATGCAAAAATGAAGATAAATGTATATGTGTGTAATGTCGTCACTGTAATTTGGAGCTTCTTTGTCTCAGTAAATATATTTCTTGAGGGAAAAAACTATCTGTTTAGTTGTTTTGGCATGCAATGCCCTATAGCAGTGTCCCACGGAAAGGAGTTGGAACAGTTTATGTCCAGGATGTGAGAGGTCAGCCTTCCTTTCTGACCCACACAATATACAGATCTTCCAAGGAAGGCAGGCTGGCTGCAATTTTTCTTTCAGCAGTCTTAACTATCTGTTGAAGTCTGTACCTGCCCTAGTTGGTTGCTGTACCAAACCACTGTACTTGATATTGCAGTAATATTAAGAAAATAGATGAAAAAGTGAATAACTTTTTTTAAACTGCTTATCAGGACCATAAGAAATACCTGGGCGAAGAAGAGGTGAATAAAGCTGCTTGGGAAAAGATAATGGCCAACAACTGGCAAACGTAAGTTGCTATTGCTTTTACTAAGAATAAAAATAGATGTTGTCTCAACCATTGAGCCTTCTAGACAGGCACCAGTCTAGTTTACTTCCCTCTGAAGATATTGTTGCACTGTGCTTTTTTTCTATTATTATTATTATCTATGTGCATCTTGGCAAAAGCATGGAATAGAAAAAAAAGCATACAAAATGCCATATGCTTCATTATTGTACAATGTGGCATGGGAGAGTCAAAACAGCATAAAATTGCTCTTTCTGGCATCAAAGGTCTTCTCTTTTTATCCATGTCTTTTCACAGTAGGGTAGCTTCAGTGTCATGCTATGGAATTAAAATATGGTTATAGCCAGCATTATCTTAGAAGTTAGTGATTTGAGAAGTTTCTTCTGAATCCTACAACTCATATTGAATCCTAATTTGGAAAAAAAATCTTTTAACTTTAGAGGAGACATTTTGGGGGAAGGGGATTGGTTAAACTACAAGAGAGGAACAGAAAATAAATGGAAAATCCCAGCTACAAATTGATACAGTGCTTGCTTTGTTTGTTCCTTAATGTAAATGATGCTGTCCTTTTAAATTGGTTATTTCCATTTAGTCTATTTCAGCGCTTGGATGCAAAGTCAAAGGAGATTTCTAAAATTGCAGGGGACATCACTCAGGCTGCCTCTCTGTCCCAGGGAATGGAAAGAAAGAAGGTGATTCAGCACATCAGGGGGATGTATAAAACAGACTTAAGTGCCAGCAGACACTGGCAGGAGCTCATTCAGCAGTTTACACATGATAGGTAAGCAGCTACCTTTCTACTTTTCAAAAAATTAATGGCTGCTGTTATTGCTTAATGAGAAAAAAATCTGAGATAGCTGTTCCCATTTGTGAAATAGAATTTGATTCATATTCAGATTTGTATTTTGGAAGGGCAATTGCAAACATTCCCTTGAAATGCTGCCTTTATTTCCCTTAAAAGAAGCAAACTGCAATTCTTCAGAATCAGAATAGGGTGAGACTGCTATGAATCAAATAACCTTTTCTCTGTTACAACCTAAAAATCTGGTCAAGTTATAGTAATGTAAAATGTGGTGGTGGGGGGATCTAATCTATTTACATTCCAAATTAGTGTATCACTGAAGCAGCCGATCAAGTTGATTTATTTGGCCTTCAAAATTATAATCTCCAGTTTTCTCTCTCCTGAGGGATTGGCTGTTTCTTATCTCTGCTTAACAAAATTGCATATTATATATGTAATATTTTGAAGCTCATCAGAATGGAATAGTTGATGTCTAAAGTGAAATTGGGAAGGTACAGACCCTCTGCATACTGCACCTGCCACAGGATAGGGTAGCAGCCTTACTCCAGTGCTTCTACTTGAGTGGGATTGAATTGAATACTTTATTTGGCCAAATGTGATTAGACACAGAAGGAATTTCTTTCCGGTACAGAAGTGTACTTGCAAGACAACAGAGAAAATAATAATAATACCAATAAAAGAGAAAATAATAATAATACCAATAAAAATTAAAGAAGATAATTAATAAATAATAATACTACAGCCACACTTTATGGGTTGATTTCTGCAGGGCTCTTTGGTATGACCCTGCCTCCTACCCAACATCTTGGCAGCTGGACCCAACCGAAGGACCTAACAGAGAGAGACGCCGCTTGCAGAGGTGCTACTTAACAATTCCAAATAAATACCTCCTCAAAGACAGGCAAAAATCGGAAGGTAGGTTATAGTATTCTTTATGAGTCCAGTTACTTTCTCTAAAAAAATTTAAAACGTAAAGTTTTGTTTTTGTTTCTTAATAGAGGTTCTTAAGCCCCCTCTGGCCTATCTGTTTGAAGACAAAACACATTCATCTCACTCTTCTACAGTGAAAGACAAAGCTGCCAGTGAGCATATAAGGTCAGTTCTCCGGAAAGGTCAAAAGCTTAAAAGGGTCAGAGGGGTTGTGAAAAAAGTAACATAAAGCAGGGTCATTATTTATACACAGGATGCTTAAGAATCATCTGTTTAACTAGAAAGCTTCTCACAAATTAGGCCTGAGTTATAGAAATATGAGTGCATGTTGAACAAGTAAATGGAGAAGCAAGTAGGGGGGAGGTCAGGCTAACTTAATTAACAAGAGGAGGGCTCAGTTATTACCACATACAAATATTTTTTATGTATTTAGCCTGTGTTAGTAATGCAATTCATTGGATTTAACTATTTAAGTCCCTCCACCTGTATTCATGTAGGTATGCACTGTGTGTGTACTCTCCCTCTCCTTCTCCCTCCCTCTGTGTGTGTGTGTGTGTGTGTGTGTGTGTGTGTGTGTGTGTGTGTGTATGAATATCCTGCTAAAATCCACGGAATAGATTATAATGCAAAAGACCATTTACCATAATAAATCTATTAGGTTTGAGCCCAAACTATGGGATACATGGCTCCCATCAGCCAGTCTCTACATCTCAGAAGAAAGGAGGTGGTAGAAGAAGGGGGAAGAAAGACATATATTCTGCCTGTAAATTTCCCATGTGATAACTAGGATCTACCATTCTTGATTTTATATTACCATAATATTTGAATTTGTCATTTTTTACTGTATCTCTTTGCAGAGTTAATCGAAGATGTATAAATGTGGCCCCATCTAGAGAGACCCCTGGTGAATTGTTACTGGGTAAATCTTTTTTCCCCTTAACTCTGTATTTGACTAAGCAATTTGGTTCTTATATACAGGCAGCAATTTTGAGATGAGTACTTTTGATAGCTGCAAAAAATAGCAAAACTAGTTGTTTTATTCTGAATAACAGCCAGGGGATACATACTGCAGTGCATGGGAAAGGTGATTTAGTCCAAAGATATAATTTAACCTGTAGGAATTTTTCCATACTTTCAAAAAACGTCTTAAAAGCAGTTTTAGAAGAAAGGAATATTAATAGGATCAAAGTGGGATGATGATGACCTTTTCAAGGTGAGCTATAGTCTCACTTCTGATTGGGTTGCTGTTGATCAGAAGGGAAAATGCTTTTAATGTTGGGGCATATTTGGCACTTACCGAATAACTTTATTTCTAGATGCTAACCAATGCTTTTTCTTATACATGAGCAACTTTGAAACTTCAGACTTGTCATTGAGGCTGAGAATAGTTGGCAAAGGAATAAGTACAAACTGCTTAAGTGAGACTTGTTTTTAGATTAGATTTGGGTGATCATTTTCTTTTTATTTTCCACTCTTTTACTACCTAAGGCTAGGCTGTTTTATCTTGTTTG
Organism: Pantherophis guttatus; assembly: GCF_059756535.1. Classification (NCBI taxonomy): domain Eukaryota; kingdom Metazoa; phylum Chordata; class Lepidosauria; order Squamata; family Colubridae; genus Pantherophis; species Pantherophis guttatus. The sequence continues at coordinate 277,613,466 of NC_142063.1, read as the reverse complement.
TTGCCTGTGTCTTTGCTTATGGGTAACAGTAACTGAACTAGATTCTCTGTCCAAAAGCTAAAGGATAAAACTCCATTTCTGGTAGAGTTAATTCCTTCTTTTCATTTTTGAATTCTGCTATAGCAGAATTATATTTTATCAGTTATAAATTATATTTTATCAATTATAAATATCAGTTTTAAACTTGTTATCACTATATTTCATTTTTATTTATCATACTTCAAGGCTGACTGACTCCTTAATAACTCTTGGCAGCTTACAAAAGAAAAGACAATATACACAGTATTAAAAAACTGCTAACAGTGGTTTTGTCATCCATTAGTCCAAAATGCAGTGGTAGTGAGTATGCCAATGTGACATTCCTGCTTTGGTAAACTAGTGCAGCTTACAAAGTAGGACGGGTCTATGACAATTCGCTGTGGCCAACTTGCCGCAGCCAACTCACCATGTCCAACTCGCCACAGCCAACTTGCACAGCCAACTCGCTGCAGGACAACTTGCTGTGGCCAGCTCGCGATGGGACAACTTGCTAGAGGACAAGAGTTACACGAGAAATGGTGGAATAGAATCATTAAAGAAAGGAAGCAAAAGGAGGGACAGAATGAAATGTGAATGACAAAAATTAAAATAACTTTTTATTTATTTTAAATAATTAAATTAAATTGTTAAATTGTCCTGTGACATGTTGACCATGGCAAGTTGGCCATGGTGAGTGGGCTGCATCAAGTTGGCTGTGGTGACTTGTCCCCTTCCACTTTGAATAAGATCCCCCACCCCCCACCCCCAAAATATCTGTGTGACTCCTACCCTGCTAGCATTCCAGAGAGCCTTAAAAATATGACTTTTCTCCCAAGCCTTGGGTTAAGGTGGTTGGAGCAGCTTTTGGATTGATTGATTGATTGATTGATTGATTGATTGATTGATTGATTCATTCATTCATTCATTCAAAATATTTATATTGCTGCCCATCTACTAACCAAATCTAGGAGCTCTTAATCAAAAATTAAACTATAAAATATTGAAACTATAAAACTAAACAAATTAAAACGTTAAAAACATGTTGGGTTGTTAGCCATTTGCCATTGGTTCTTGTTCCCTTTTATATATTGTATTTTCTATATTATTAGCTTTTATTGTTGTACACAGCCCAGGGTCAGTTTGGAAATGGGCAATACCTAAGTTTAATAAATTAAATTAAACTTATTTTTATGTAAGTCTTTTGATATCAGACATAGGTTAAATATAAACCATGATAACCCTCAATGTATAAATTAAAAATATTTTTTAAATACTTTTCACTTTGCAGGCAAATGTGGAATGTATTTTGTGGAAGACAATGCTTCTGAAATTATTGAAAATTCAGTAAGTAAAAGTTTTGAATTGTTTTTAAATCATACTTTTAAATATGTTTATGTAAATTTAGTTATTATAATTCAAGTAAAATCTATAATATGTAAGAATCCTAGGAATTTAGACATCCATTTTTATGTGATTTGTTGAAAGAAAATTTAAAACATTAGTTAGGTAAATTTCATAAGTAGACTTTCTCTGGCATCTGAAAGTATTTAAATTAGTTAGAAATGTTTGTGTTTATTATTTAAAACACATTGAATAGATATATTTATTAACACCGACATTTGCCATAAAATGTCAAAATAAAACAATAAGAATAAGAATTTATGCATCCTGTAAGAAAAATATCAAAAGCATTAAAATATGTCCATGTCAAAGAAGTACATTCTGGGTCCTATTATTATTATTGTGAAGAAGCTAATTGCTTTAACATGCTGAATTTTCTCTAGAGTTTTCAGGGAGAAACTGAGCCGGCATCATTTTCTTGGATATTTGAAGAAATCAAAGAAGTGCACAAGCGTTGGTGGCAGTTAAGAGATAATGCTGTAGAAATATTTTTAACAAATGGCAGAACGTTACTATTAGCATTTGACAACACAAAGGTAGGTATGGTGGATGAGTATACATGAATGTTGGATGGAACTTTGTGTAATTTTGTTTCATATGCATGAACATTTACAAAGGAAATCAAAAGGAGTCCAGGCAGAGAAAAACTGAGCAGTAGAGCCATCTCTGAATTCCAAGCTTTGCTGGTTTCCATGTATGTCTGGAAAGGAACAATTCTTTGCTAAAACCCAGGCATCCTGAAGGAGGTACTGGAATCCAGTAGATGGAAAGTTTCATTTTTGATCATAGATATACTGTGTATCATAGAAGATCTCCCCTGTCTACCTCCAGAAAGTTAGGAGGTTATATTCTGCCCCCAAGGTTATCCATCCCAATTATAGCAAGAAGTATTTAAAGAAGTATAAAGAAATAATCACGGTTAAATTCAGATAATTGATCAGAATCTCTCTCTCTTGAGAGAGATTCTGTATATTGAGAGATTAGAGTGAAAAAGTTCCATAGATGTCATAGTGATGGCATTTTATTTGATAGCATGAACAATCCCAAAGGTGCTTTTTCAAGAGGAAACTGGACTTTCTGTTTTTTATTCGAAGACGTTTCACTTCTCATCCAAGAAGCTTCTTCAGCTCTGACTAGATGGTGGGGAGTGGAAGGATTTATATTCCTTGCAGACAGCTGGTCATTTGCATTCTTTTAGCGAGTCACTAAATGCCTCAATGCCTCGCTAAAAGAATGCAAATGATCAGCTGTCTGCAAGGATTATAAATCCTTCCATTTCCCACCTTCCAGTCAGAGCTGAAGAAACTTCTTGAATGAGAAGTGAAATGTCTTCAAAGAAAAACCAGAAAATTCAGTTGCCTTTTGAAAAAGCACCTTTGGGACAACCATGACCTGGATGACTGAGAATCTCCATAGACATATAGCATGAACAGGTTTGTGGGCAAGTGTGCATGTATAGGTAGTCCCCAACCTATAACCATTCATTCAGCAACTGTACATAAATAACAACAGGACTAAACAGATGGTGGTTATGACACGTCCTCAACCTTCCAGCCACCCTAGCAACCCCATAGTCATGTGATCATGATCTGGGCACTTGACAACCAACTCACACTTAGAACTGTTTGCAGTTCTCCACAATCAGAATTGTCATTTGCAGCCTTCCCAGAACGTCAGTAGGGAAGCTGACAGAGAAGGTTGCAAGTCGCTGAGATCAGTCTCCCCCACCTGCGCACCCTTCCCTGACCCCTTTGTGTTTGTGCCACACTGGTCGCTCACACATCATTGTGCAGTCTTGTGCATCGTCCTCAAGTCGTGCCACACCTTCCTTCCCTTTTACAGCTGCATTGCTTAGTGACAGAAATTCTGTTCCCAATTGCCATTGTAAGTACAGGACTTACCTGTGTGCAACTTATTTTGGAAAGAAGACAAGTATCTATTCATGAGACTACATATCAAGAGGTGAATGAAGCATGAAGATATGAATGTATTACTCTGGCTACAGTTCTAAAACTAGGCTTGAAATTCTTGGTTTGGATAACGGTTTGCATCGCTTGCTATCAGACCTAGGTGATGCATACAAAATTATACATAGTAATGTTTTACCTGTAAATGACTTTTTCTGTTTTAATTGCAATAATACGTGTGTGAACAACCGCTTTAAACTCAATGTAAATCGTTCTAAACTTGATTGTAAAAAATATGATTTCTGTAATAGAGTTGTCAAAGTCTGGAATGCCCTACCTGATTCAGTTGTCTCAGCTACAAATTTTCACAGTTTCAATCACAAATTGACTTCCGTGGACCTTACTTCATACTTAAATGGTCAGTAGAGGGGGTGTGCATAAGTGCACTAACATGCCTGTCGTCCCTGTCATTGTATTTTTATTCTCTTATTCTTATTCTCGTTTTTGTTTGACAAATTCCAATAAATACATACATAAATACATACATACATACATACATAAATAAATATAAACACATGACTGGTCAAATATATTGAAAATGTATATTTCAAAAAAATGATTTAAGGCTTGGTACAAATTTTCTTTGTTTCTTTTTAGGTGCGGGATGATGTGTACCACAATATCCTAACAAACAATCTTCCTAATCTCTTGGAGTATGGCAACATTACTGCATTAACCCATCTGTGGTATACTGGACAGATCACTAATTTTGAATACCTCACTCATTTAAATAAACATGCTGGCCGTTCCTTCAACGATCTCATGCAGTATCCAGTATTTCCCTTTATACTTTCCGACTATACTAGTGAAACATTGGACTTAAATGACCCATCTGTTTATAGGTAAAAATATAATGGTTTGCCTTTTAAAATGATTTACTAGCTATATCACTGTCTGTAAAATTCACATATGGTAGTGAAAAAAAATGATTAGATTGCATTATTGTGTTCCTTAAATTCTGGAATTGACAAATTGTAATATTGGTGTAATTTCAGAAATTTGATCAAGCCAATAGCTGTACAGTCAAAAGAAAAGGAAGATCGTTATGTGGACACTTACAAGGTACTGAAATATTTCAGTTCATATTCATATTTAGAATCAAACAGGTATGAGAGAGAAAGAGAGAACAGTATTAAATCTTGAAGTTTTTCTTGTGTTCTGCTAACTGCCTGCCTGATTATTCAAATGAGAAAAAGGAAATAAAATATTCAATATTTCTCCTCATTCTAGTTTTGATAAGAGATAATTGTCTTCTCAAGTGATCACAAGCTTGTTGTGGGAGCCACTTTTCTTTGTTGCTACAGCTTAGAGTCCAGCCAATTTTGAGGCTGATGAGTTAGTTTCAATTAATTGCTGCTTTGGTAGTAATATTACTAAGTAATCTATGAGAATATAAATGATTTATGTACTTAGCAGCTGAAGAAAACCTTTTCAGATTTCCTCTTTGTGACTGTCTTGAATGAAATGTTCATTGCATGATGTCTTCACTGACACTGCTGATGGTCTCTTTAGTCCTGATGACATCCAATTTTAATATCTGAAGTTTTAATCTTTTTTATACAAAGGCAATTACATTTTTAAATTTTCATTTTTATCATGGTGATTGATAAATTGACTTTTAAATTATCAGTCCGAAGATAAGATTAAGTAATCAGTTCACTATATTGCTAATTTAAATAGCAGGTTTAAATAACTGGTCTGAACCAGCTGAATACCACCTCTGACCTGGTTGCATTTGGGGCACTTGGCAACCGGCCTCCATTTACGGCACTTTGCAGCATCCTACAATCACATGACCACAGTTTACCATGTTTTTCTTGCCAGAAATCTCCGTCTACTTTCAGTTTGCAGCAAAAAATACCTCTGACAGAGAATGGATTCGCTTAACAACCACAACGTTCACTAAATGACCGCAACAAAAAAAGCTTGTAAAATCGGGCATGGTCTATGGTGATCCACTTAAAAACTAGCATGACTTACAACCATAATTTTGGGCTGAATTACAGTTGTAAATCAAGCACTAATTGTATTAGCCGGAAATGCATGTCGTTTTTTTTAATTTTGCATTTTAACTTTGGAAATAATTTTTTTTAAAAATACCCAAAAAATGCATGTTCTTTATTCTGTTTTTTTCTGCTGCAGTACCTAGAAGAAGAATATCGTAAAGGAGCTAGAGAAGATGATCCAATGCCTCCTGTACAACCATATCATTATGGTTCTCATTATTCAAATAGTGGAACAGTTCTTCACTTTCTGGTTAGAATGCCTCCTTTCACAAAGATGTTTTTAGCTTATCAAGGTACATTTTCCTATGATGTAAATAATTTTAATTTACTAGCTTTGAATAGGCAGTATTTGGATAGTTGCAATACAGAACCAAGAAACCATTACAAATATTTATTTTAATTCTTTTTTTTACAATCCTTAGAAATAGAAGTGCTGAAATATATCGTGTGTCTGCACCAGTAAAAGTGCATACACATAGATAATATACAGAGAATTAAATGTATTCCTTGTTGATCACCAAATATTTAAGTGTGATATATTAATTTCTAATTAATTTAATATGGTTTCATCATTTTCAGATCAGAGTTTTGATATTCCAGACAGAACTTTCCATTCTACTAACACAACCTGGCGCCTTTCATCATACGAATCCATGACTGATGTAAAGGAACTCATCCCAGAATTTTTTTATCTTCCTGAATTTTTAGTTAACAGGGAAGGTATGCTTCAAAAAGACATTGCCATAATTTTTTATAATCCGTCCAGCATTCAAACACACTGAATGCCAGAATTGTTGAACTTTTGGGCTCATTTGGTAGATTGCAAGATGTAATGGGAAAGAAAAAAAATACTTGACTCATGTGAGGGTGGTGAAAAGAAAAAGTGGAGATGGACACATTTCATTCAGGCATCAGGTCGGGGTACAGGATGGAAGCTATACTGGTTGCATTAGTTTGTTTGTTTATTTCCCGTCCTTGTTATTTTTACAAATAACTCAAGGTGACAAACATATCCAGAACACCTCTTTTTTTCTCTCCCCCCCCCCAACAACAACTCTGTTGGTCTCAGAGAGAGAGAGAGACCAGCCTAAAATCACCCAGCTGGTTTTCATGGCTAAGACAGGACTAGAGCTCATGGTCTCCTGCTTTCTGGCCTGGTGCCTTAACCACTAGACCCTTTGTTGACCATGCTATCCTTTTGGATCATCTGCGTGGGCTAGGGATTGGGATAGTGTGCTCCATTCCTTCCTTCCATTCCTTCCTTCCTTCCATTCCTTCAGTAGGTGTTTCTAATCAGTGGTTGTAGGTAACAAGATTAGCCCAATGGCGTACTATACAGAGTGTCGCAGAACTTGATTCTCTCCACCCTACTTTTTAATCTTAGCTACTGGAACAAGTCATTAATTAGTTTAGGGTGCTATATCTTGTATATTGCCACCCACACAATGTAGTTAGCATCTTGTTTCCGAGCCCGGAGGCTATTGGGTATGATTGGGAAGTAACAATCTGAAGTTGAATCAAAGCAAGATGAAGTGTTGTTTATTCACAAGGCTCTCTGCTAGATCTGGTCTTATCTCTCAAGAAGCGGGTACTACCCTCCAGGGAAGCAATTCCATGATTCAGGAGTACTTCTGGACTTAGAACTACTGCTGAAAGGAAAAGTGAGGTTTATGACGCAAAAAGCTTTTACCCAGTTCCAACTAGTGTACCTATTACTGTTCTACCTGAAGTGAAACATTCACTCATAGTTCCCCCCTACCATGAAATCGGAGGTTGAGGCCAGAAGGAGGGGCTTCTCTAAAATGGTCCCCATATTAGTTCCCCCCTGAATAAAAATGGTTCCAGTGTTGCTCCCCTCCTGGAAACAAGTTAAGACTAAATTCCTTTGGTGAAATGCCAATATTTATATTGCTCCAGTTAGATAGTAAGTTTTCTTTTTTTAAAATAATATTGTTATTATGCCATTATTGTTTATTTTGTTTTCTGTATACTGCTGGGAGTCATATAATTGCTGTGATCCAGAAATCAAAAAAAACAATAAAACAATAGACCTTCAACTATTGGCAAACAAAACATAGATCTCAACGGTTGTGTTAAAATTTACATCTAGTCATAGGTCAACAGCACCATTATTATTACTGAAAAACATTGTTTTAAAAAATGGGTCTGTAATAGATTCAAAATGTTTGGTTCATTCAGATGGTTCATTCATAATAAACTGCAGGTTGGTTGAAAAAAGAAGCTTTCCTGGAGGAGGAGAGGAACAGGAGAAGTGCACAAGTCCAAAATTCACTTTCAGATTTAAAGCTATATGCAAACTATGCAATTAATTTAATCAGTTGTTAATGTAAAATTTTGGAGAACAGAATTTTGCAACTCTAAGCTCTAAGTTGGTTTTTAAGAAATATGGTGTGAACATGAAAATGATTTTTTATATTAGCTATTTAGATTTGAGCCAACTAATATGAATTATTTCTATTTATAGGTTTTGATTTTGGGGTACGTCAGAATGGTGAAAGAGTAAACCACGTGAACCTCCCACCCTGGGCTCGAAATGATCCAAGATTATTTATCCTGATCCATCGTCAAGCTTTAGAGTCTGACCATGTTTCCCAAACCATCTGCCATTGGATTGATTTAGTATTTGGGTATAAACAAAAAGGCAAGGCCTCCGTTCAAGCTATTAATGTCTTTCATCCTGCTGTAAGTATCCTTTTTAAAAAAATAATAATAAAACATTTGCCTTTCATTCAGTGACAGTATTAGACCCAGCATGTACGGGGGATCCAAGCTCATCTAAAATGTAGCATATTCCCATTCTTGTTTGGTCATTCCGACTAAAGAACAGCACATCTGTCTTCTATGTGTTAAGGTACTTTATTAGGCTTGCAACCAACCTATTACTATATGCAGTGGTTAGTTCAAAACTATCACTGCTTTCTTTGCATTAAAAAAAAAGAAAAGAAAGAAAACTGGGTGTTAGCCATATGTCGCTGAATTTTCTGAATGATCTCTTCAGCTGTTTCTTGGTCCTCAATAGCCTTGATAGTACAGTGGTTTAGTGCACCCTGTTATTAACACAGCTGCCTGCAATTTCTGCTGGTTCGAATCTCTCCAAGGCTCAAGGTTGACTCAGCCTTCCATCCTTTCTAAGGTAGGTGAAATGAGGACCCAGTTTGTGGGGGCAATAAGCTGACTTTGTATAAAATATACAAAAGAATGAAGGCTATTGCTTAACGCATTGTAAGCCGCCCTGAGTCTCCGGAGAAGGGCGGCATATAAATCAAATTAAAAACAAAACAAAACAAAAAAAAAAACGAATAGCAATCTTCCAGCATCTCTTTTTATGATGTGTTAGATAGAATTGGAATTATTGTGTCAGTTTCTGTTTCAGAATCCAACAGGATACTAAAGATGGTAGAATTGAAGATTGTGAAGAAGTCAGACAGAATCAACAGAAACCATCTTGGTCCAGTTCCTAATAAATGTCATCCTCTAAGGCAGTGTTTTTTTAACCTTAGCAGTTTTAAGATGTGTGGACTTCAATCCCAAAAGTCCACATGTCTTAAAAGTTGCCAAAGTTGAGAAATACTACCCTAAAGCATCCATAGCAGTATCAGTTCTAAAATCAGGTGAAAGAGGCTCACATTAAGGTGTAGATGGCTTCTGTGGTGATAAAAATTAAAACATTTTAGAGTGACTAAATTATAGAACGATCAAAGGTAAATTTGCAGAGGTTCAGAAGCTGGGAGATACAGGGTGCCTCTTGTGTTAATGCTTTATATGTGGAACTTACCATTCTTTCCTTCTGCTTTCTGGATCTTTTTATTTTGATGATACCTGAACCAAGAGGAAGTCAGAAGAACTTTAGTTAGCTTGGAACTTTGGTGCTACTGTTTTGCCTCAGCTGTATAGTATACTTCTTGGCTGTTTATGGCAGCATTGAAGCTTCCAGCCTAATATGGCTTCCAAGGCCATAAACCTTTTTTATTTAAAAAGTTTTATGTCTGCCAGTTCGATGTAATGATTAAAGTTTTGGACTAGAAATAGGGAGTTCTAGTCCTCCCTTAGGCAGAGAAATAAATGGAGTGCCTTTACTCCAGTTATTCTCTCTCAGCCCAACCCACTTCAAAGGGTGCGTGTTGTGGGGAAAATAGGAAGAGAAGGCATTACTTACACTACCGTGACTTGTAAAACAATAAGAAAAAACATAAATCTAATAACAGGAATATATCCATGCCCTAAGAATGAATTCTTATCTTATCCTTTAATGAACACACATGCTTATTATACATGTACATAGATATAATTTGTTTGTTTCTGATTTACATTTTAGACATATTTTGGAATGGACGTGTCAGCTGTTGAAGATCCAGTCCAAAGAAGAGCTCTGGAGACCATGATAAAAACATATGGACAGACTCCTCGACAGCTGTTCCACACTGCCCACGTCAGCAGATCGAAACCTATGGAAGGAGAACTCCCTGCTGCAATGGGATTATTAGTGCAGTTTGCGTTCAGAGAAACAAGGGAGCATACGAAAGAGATTGTCTATCCAGTATGTTTCATAATGCTACCGTGTTCATTATATAACATAACTTCTTCCTTCAACATATTGCAATGTAACACACACACACACACACACACACACACACACACACACACACACACACAGAGAGAGAGAGAGAGAGAGAGAGAGAGAGAGAGAGAGAGAGACACTCACACTATTTATCTATCCATTTATCTCTTATTGCTTTTTTTAATGGTGGGAGGATCTTGGGTGGAGAATATCTGTAGAGAAATCGATATTGTTTTTAAAGCTTTTGTTAAAGTGTCTGTCAAGGTTGTGTGTTACCTAAGTACCTCTTTTCTTTCAATAGGCCTTTTTTTTTCTGGATTGGAAGCGCATGAAGTAATTCTTCCTGCTTTAGATTCCTTGTTCATTTTATGCTCATATATATTTCCACAAGAGCAATTGTCTGTGTCTCCCAATGGAGAAGTCAAGAGCTGCTATTTTTTAAAAAAAAAATATACATATAAAATAATGCTTTAAAAGTAGCATTGTTCTTCAAATACTGTTACTCAATTTCCTTCGAGATAAGTTTAATCAAAAGACCCAACCACATTTTTAAAACTCAGAAAATAAAGATAGCATTGTGATCCAGCTTTATTAAACCTTTAGACCTGGGTTAGATGTAATAGTCCCAGTCTGATACCATGGCTTCTTCACATTTGGATGTGGGTGACCTTTCCCAAATCACTAAATAATGGTTTAATAGACTGAACCAGTCAATTCTGAACCAGTCAAGAAGATTCCCTGTCCACTGCACAACAAATGACATAAATACCTGACCAAAAGCATCAAGATAAAAGCAATATATTAATTGGATAAATTAAGTTAAACTAATTCAACTAAATTAATTAAAATATACAGGTAATCAGTGGGTCCCCAATTGCACATGGCAGCCATTTTTACCCATATGCAGAGTTAGATTCTGATTCTGACTTGCACAAACCTATGAACATCCTTCCTTCTTTCCAGCAGAGATGGGAGGGGGAGGGAGGATGGAGTTAGAGTAGGAGATAACTGAACTGGAAAGGGCAGAAAAGAGAAAGTGGAGAAATAAAACTGGAGAGAAATGAGAGGCAAAGACAATTGGACAGCAAAGAAAAGAGAGAAACTGTATTTAAGTATTATTAAAAGACTATAGATTTAAATTCATCAAACAACTTTTCCTAAATAACAGCTTATTTTCAAAGGCTGATATCATTTGTAATAATGATGGTGTAGTTATCTGCACCAATTATTTTGTCAGTCAATGGCTTCTTTTATGCAAATTGGCCAATTTAAGTTGACTACTAGGTCTGTGCAGCTAGTCAAAATGAAAGGTAAAAAGAGACTTTGGAATGGATGGGGACACACACAGTTGCCGCAACTGTCTCTAACCTTTTCTCTGGGATCACATGGCTGCCATTGGCATTTGGGCTCTGTGCCAGGGAAAAGCGTGTTTGGTAAAGAGTCAGGCGCAGGTGCTGCATTAGCCCCTCATACGCTCTGGAGCACATTTTGTGCTTTCTAATGAGAAATCCTAATAACCACCCCTCTAGTTCACAAGTAAGTGTTTGGGAGAAAAATTGGATGGGTAAATACGTTCTCTAACAATTTCATTAGAAATAAAAACACATTAAACCTGGTGTTTAAAAATTGTTTCAAAATGGTGCCACTGACTGTTGTTTTGTTTTGTTTTAGAGTCCTTTACCTTGGATCAGAGGCTTAAAATGGGGGGAGTACGTAGGTTCTCCCAGTGCCCCTGATCCACTTGTCTGCTTTAGCCAGCCACATGGAGAAAGATTTGGCTCCTTGCAGGCTTTACCAACTAGAGCAATTTGTGGTTTGTCCCGAAAGTTCTGCCTTCTGATGATCTATAGCAAAGAGCAAGGTAAGGACTCTAGTATGCAGCCCTCACAGAAACATTGGAAACCAGAGTTCAAAAAAGGTCAAATTATCCTCTTTATCCCTTGGTTCAGTCATCCAAAGATGACAAATGAGTTATTGAGGCTCACGCTGTATATTACTGGGTGGCGTAATTGCTGTAGAGATCTTAAATTGGGTAGAAAGTTTGTGAAATGGCTCCCACATGAGCTATAGCAATTCTGATGTCAGCTGTAGAAACATCCACAATGAAGTGGCTCAGCAGATGTAACAAGGTTCTCTCTGCTCCATGTTGAAATTATTGCCCTTAGGTAGCTTCCTGTAGAGATGGCTCACATATGTTTTGGATCCCACAGGAATCAGTTACTGTATAAGTAATGTAATTCTGTTTTATTATAGATTCATTAGGCAAAAAAAAAAAAAACCTTTTGAGGAAACGTAAGGACTCCAACATTTTTTCTTGTTATGACAAGTTCATTGGTTCAGATTTTAACATAGGGAATATGGAAAGCTTATCTTTTTATGAAGACCACATTATTTAAGGCTTTAATAGGTTTGTAAAACAAGACGTTGTTAAAATAATAGTGATTTTAACAGTAAAAGAAGAGATTCCAGTGTTTGTTTATAAAAAAAAAGATACATGATAGAATATCTTGAAATGTCAACTGAATTCCAGTTCTGTTGCAGGTGTTAGAAGCATGCATAGCACAGATATCCAGTGGTCAGCCATCCTGAGTTGGGGATATGCAGATAATATTTTAAGATTAAAAAGCAAGCAAAGTGAACCTCCAGTAAATTTTATACAGAGTTCACAGTTTCACCAGGTAAGACTTGTTAATTCTTTTTCTGCTTAACTAACTTAGCATTTTGGGGGTGTGGGGGGAGGAATCCTTAACAAATAAAGTTGGCTTTAGATGCATTGATCCTAGTCTAATAAATCACTGTTTATCAAACTGAGAATGAACCTTATAACTTTGCTACAAGCTCCCTCCTAAACACTTGTAATGTCATAATCCATAATTTAATTTCTTAATAATGGAAATGATTTAAGTCTATTCTAGTGTTAGTGTAGTACAACACAGAAAACAGAAGGCAATCCATACAGTTACAATTAGTCATCAGTAGGATGTGAGCTTTTATGATTTTGAGCTTGTTTAATCAAATACATTAAAGGATAAATGTTCCTAGTTGCAAACAAAGAGCCAGCTGCTGTTTTTCATGCTTCTCATCGATCACACTATTCATAAGTGTTTTTGTTACCCTGTCCACACAATTGTAGAATGTAGGTGTGTATGGCCTCTGGTCCAGGCAAATTAATACCACAATAAACTGCTCTTACATCGATGCTACTCTCTGACTTTCTTAAATCTGTGTTTGCTTTTGATCCTATCCAAATAGATAAAGTTGCTACTTTATGGTTATTATACTATCAGACTTCATTGCTCACTTCAGTAGTCAGCAGAAAATGATTCTTCGTCTGAATTAACTGGGCAAAACTAGATTCCAGTTACATGTATTGTACATGATACACACATTATATCAAAAGCTTCAGCTACAGAGTTTAGAGTTGCGGTTTTCCGTCTGTTACTTAGAAAGCTTATTTCCAGCACCCTTATAACTTTCTTGTGTAGTTCGCTATATGATGCAGAGTAACTACAGTAGGAGAAAGTTTAGTTGTATATGTGAGTCAGTGCTTGTAGATTTGCAACCTGATTATTGTAAGTGTAGCTGTGGCTTTTTTTCAGTGGCGGAGTGGAATGAGTTCAGGAGCAAAACAGCTGAAGACAAAACCAAGTGTTTTTCTTCAAATGTATCTGTTTTTAATATAATCCCCTTTGGCAGTCTTTGAGATGAACAGCAGATAAAGCAAAAAATGTTTAAATGTCTCACCTTTTTTTGTATCTAAGGTAACAAGTTGTGCTTGGGTGCCAGACAGCTGCCAACTTTTTACTGGAAGTAAATGTGGAGTTATCACAGCGTATATCAACAGATTTACTAGTAGCACTGTAAGTATAAAAAATTGAGGCTATAACTGCTTAAAATCTGGCTGTAGTTTAGTTGAATTAGTTTCGCTAATATAGTCCTACTTTCCTAATCTTAGATCTAGTGTCTTTCTTGCCCATCCCTCAGTTAAATTATTAAATAACTTGATTTCACTTTTTTATTTTGCCAAACATACCAGTTTGATTTGAACAGCTAGATTAAAGTTTGGACATCTATAAAAGAAATGTTTAACTTTTACCTCTGCCATTTTGCTAATAGTTATAAAAACAAATGTTTTCATACATACATACATACATATATATATATATATATATATATATATATATATATATATATATATATACATATATATACATATACATATATACACACACATATACATACATACATATATATATATATATATACACACACATATACATACATACATATATATATATATATATGTATATATATATATATATATATATATATATATATATATATATATATATATATGCTGCACCTATCATTTTACCTACATACCGTATAAAGTATATATGTAAAACCACCAAATATTTTTGCTCCTTTCAAATATTAGCTTGAAATATAAATGTATAATTTATAATCTAGTTAGGAATCTCTTAACTTTCAAGTATTTTGGTATTCATCTATTACCCTAAAAATAAGCAAGCCTATGGGCTACATGGCACTCAGTTCCATTTTGCAGGACCCCAAAATCTTTCAGGATTATGTTTGTTCATTTTTCTATATTTATTATCTAGATTTATATGGCTGTAGTATCAGTATATGACCCAGAATGGCTAACAATAATAAAATAAACACAGCAATCATTATAAACAATTAGAATCAAGTTTTGCCCATAGCAAAATTTAGCAAAATAGTCATTACACCACAATGTGGTTATGCCAATGCTGACACCCAGTGCTAGATTGAAGAGACTGGTTTTTACTGCCTTAAAAAGGCTGGTTGGCAAGATTAAGGCCATCCAAAGCTCAAGGGTATGTTGTTCCAAAGAGCAGGTATCATGACAGAGAAGTCCTGCTTTCTGGATTGCAGTAGATGGCACTGTTTAAATAGAGGGTACTAGCAGCATACTACCCTGTGTAATTGGAGACGGGCAGTGCACAAAAACATGAAAGGCTTACTAGGTGATAATCAACACCTTGAACTGTACCTGGAGGTCTAGTGGAAATTTAGTGAAATTCCTTGAGGAGAGGTATTACAGTATCTAGGTGAACTGAGGCATCCATGTCACTGCATTTTAGACTACCATGTTTCCCCGAAAATAAGACCCTGTCTTATATTTTTTTGAACTGAAATAAGTGCTTGGCCTTATTGCCATGCACTCAAAAGCATGATTGGGCTTATTATCAGGGGATGTCTTATTTTGGGGGAAACAGGGTAGCTGCAATTTTCAGATGATCTTCAAGAGCAGCACCATCTAGAACAGGGTGTCAAACTCATGGCCTATGGGCTGGATGCTTCATGCGCTGGCTACGCCCAGTTTAGCGAAGGGGAAAAAAGTTCCGATACATCACATGACGCCGTTAGTTTGACACTCCTGATCTAGAGTATGTTGCAGTAATCCAAACAGGGTGTGATCAAAGCAGTGAATAGGGCCTCCTGGTCTAGGCTCAATTGTCATACAAGATGCATTTGTGCAAAGATCCTCTACTCATGGCTACCATCTGCAGGAGCCAGGAATCTAGGAACAGCCCTGAGTTGTGCATCAGTATTACCACATTCAAAGCCAAAGGTGGTAAATTCTCATCTTAGGGCTGAGGGTGGGCAGGGGATAGTCCTAAATACCTATAGCAACACAGTCTTGTCAGGATTGACCTCTTTCACTCCATTCAGGCAGTGGAGGAGAAACTTTATGTATATTTCCTTTCTGAGCTCTTGATTGTATCTTTTAAATGGTACGTAAATGGAGTTTATCGTAAATGGAGTTTATCGCTATGTTGATGCCTGTTGATAGCTGATCTGTTCGAATAGCAAGCTTCCAGGAAGGAAACAAAAAGCTAGAATGTATCTTTTGTAGCAGATAACACCGATAAGCAGGGACCAACACTAGATAAGCCATCAGGGAAGAGACAATATTCTAATCAAGGAAGAAACGCAATCCCTGTCAAGACTGGCATAGCAAGGTATTATATATAAACAGCCAGCAAATCCCACTTTCTCTTGCACTAATTATGTTATCTAGCCTGGTAATGAAACATCTATAAGAAAGCAACTAAGCTCAGAGGATACCAAAACTCAAGCAGTTCAGTCCTGAGCTACATAGATCTCTTCTATGGTACATCTAAGTCCATTTTAATAAATGCAGTTTCACTTTTGATTATTGCACTGAAAGCCATAAAATTCTCTAAGTCACACTTTAGATTTTCATCTTGGGGGGAAATTCTCCAACCAGGTTTTGGGTTACACATATCAAAGGGATTTTGTCAGTTTAAGTAATTGTTCTCTGATTTATAAAAGAGAATGATCCTTATATGAATTTGTACCCAAAATATGCTGTTATTAAGTGATTTTAAAATGGAAAATAATCTTTCCATGTTTTAATTTTTAAAAAAGTCTCCTTATTCCTCTGGTTAAGCAATTTGTTGGGTGATTCTGCAATTTGAAAATAGTACGTTCGTGACAGCAGTACTTTTTCAAAATAAATTATTGCAACACAGACTTTGCTTTTGTTTGTAAACATGTTCAGTCGGTCAGTGAGATAAATGAGAACATTTGTGTCACTGCTGTTCAGTTGTAGAACCTTGGATTGCCTTTCTCAGGATCCTCACACTCTGGACTTTATTTATTTATTTATTTGACCTATATGCCGCCCTATCTCCGAAAGGACTCAGAGCGGCTCACAACAATAAAACACACAAAGTCCAATTTTTTAAAAAATACCCAATAAAACTATAAAAACCATTAAAATCCCCTCTAGAACCCCTTCAGTCCAAGCCGGCCAGGCGAAATAGCCATGTTTTAAGGCCACGGCGGAAAGAACAAAGGTCAGGGGCCACCCGGTGCCCCGGGGGAGCTGATTCCACAGGGTAGGTGCACCCACAGAGAAGGCCTGCTCCCTAGGGGTCGCCAGCCGACATTGTCTGGCCGACGGCACCCCAAGGAGGCCCTCCCTATGGGAACGCACCGGGCGATGGGGAGCTGTCGCTGGCCGCAAATGGTCCACCAAATACCCCGGGCCTAAGCCATGTAGGGCTATATAGGTGATTACCAGCACCTTGAATCTCACCCGGAGGGCAACTGGTAGCCAATGCAGGTCCCGCAGGAGGGGTGTAACATGAGAGTGTCGGGACACTCCCATCACTACCCGCGCGGCCGCATTCTGCACCAGCTGAAGCCTCCGAGTGGTCTTCAGGGGCAGCCCCATGTAGAGAGCATATTGTTCTGATCTAGGCTTCCTGATATAGTAAAAAGCACAGAATTAGTCCCAAAACCCCCTTTTTTTTATTTTAACGGCTGTGAATTCCTTTCATTCATAGCAAGTGCTGAATGAAGCAAGAGTTTATAAATAATCCAACAGAGGTCTGCCACAGTCCTTCGGATAAGGCTGATAAACACCCACGTTTATCTTCTTTGACATGCTGCCAAAGACCTAATTGGCAATTATCTTGGCAAGGCCACACGGAAACACAGAGTCAAAAACGGAGCTTCAAAGTACAAACCGACACCATCCACAACGTTGCTTCCTGCAAAGGCCCACATGCCTGTGCTCTTCCTTTATGTCTTATGGGAGGGGCCAATCACCTCCAAACCTTACTCCTGAGTCATCCCTTTTGTTTTAACTGTTCTTGCCTTCTGGCAGCTCTGGGCATGCGTGCACTAGGAACAGGCTCCCCCTGTTCCTCTGCCTCTCTGATGTCCGACTCTGGAAGCTCCGAAGTCTGCACATAACTCCCAGATGGCCCTGGCCCCATCTCTGCCTCCGATGCAGAGCCCTCGTCTGAGCCTTCCCCAGACTCCTGGACTGGCCCATGTTCCTCCCCAGCCTCCTCACTGTCCGACTCTGCTGCCAGCTCTGCAGGCTGCTGGCGGACCACAACACATATAGAGCAGCGGTCCCCAACTTTTCTGGCTCTGTGGACCGGTGAGGATGGGGATGGCAGGGGAGGAGAGGGGATGGTTTCACATATATGCCACTTGTGCAAATGCAGCTTCGTGTGCTCACGTGCTCGCCTGTCATTTGTGGGGCCCGGTTCCCAACAGGCTGTGGTCTGGTATTGGGCCATGGACTTGGGGTTGGGGACCCCTGATACATAGTGTAGTTAGTAGCATGAGAAGAGGCCATATGATATGACAATATGTTCGCTAAGGTCTGTTTAGGTTTTTCTTCTAAAATGAATATTAATTAAGAAACAATGAGATTTTGCACAGAGCAATAAATAAGAAAAAGCATGTCAGTTACATGCACTAACTCGTGAACATGGTCTAAATACCTCTCAGTGGCCTTCTTATCTATAAAAGATAGGTCAGATGCTGAAACACTATTTTCAGTGTACAATTTGAATATGCATTATTCGCCCAAAATTATTTTGCAGTGTAATAAATCTTGGGATTTGGTATATTAATGGATTGTTGAAGTCTAGCAGCCTTCCTTCTGGGATTCCAACAAGGCAATGCTGTACCTGGCATATCAAAGCTATTGTCTATCGCCTCTGTTTTCAGTCATTATCAGCTTATTTTATTACATTCCTGCATCTTAATTAGCTCTCTCACGTTTAAGAGAGGAAACAGCAGAAATAAAAAAACAGCATGGGCTAAAAGTTTCTGATTTTGCACACCATTTGGTTACAACTATAAAAGTATATTGTATATATCCGCTCATGAATTACTCTAGCAACAATATGTGCTGTAAAATAGGCAGCTATTTAGAGCTTTCCTCTGTGCTAATAGCTATGTGAAAGATCTAAATGAGCTACTTTTCACAGTTAATGCCAAAGTAGCAATTGTTTGTCAATCAAGCATTCAGTTTTAAAGAAAAGCTTGAACTAAGACATAAGCAGTCTTGGCTTACTGTTTTTGTAACTGAAATTGAGAAAAACAGGTATATAGGATAAAAATGGTTACGACATTGGGCTTATCAACTGGAAGGCTGGCAGTTCGGGACCCAAGCACCCCGTGACGGAGTGAACTCTTGTTCCTTGGCCCAGCTCCTGCAAACCTAGCAGTTCAAAAACATGCAAATGCAAGTAGATAAATAGGTACCCCTTCGGTGGGAAGGTATCAGCCTTCTGTGCACCTTGGCACATAGTCATGCTGACCACATGTTCACGGTAACATATTCAGATAATGCTGGCTCCCTCAGCTAAGAAACAGAAATGAGTACCGCCCCTAGAATTGGACACAACTGTTGTGGCTCCGTTACCGGAGCCTGTGTCATCGTCAGGAGAGGACTCCGAGAGTGAAGGGGAGGAGTTGGCAAGGCCTCCCTCTCCAGGACCCTCCTCTCTGGCAATGCCTTCGGTGTCTGCCGAAGGGCAAGAGATAGGGCCAGGGCCAAGCACGTCCACGCAGCCACAGATGGACAGTGATGAGGGTAATGAGTCTTGGCTGGACCCACGCCAGTGTTGCAGAGATAAGCGCGCACAACAGAAGAAAGGACGTGCCCGAGATTAGGCTGAGTCACTGGACCACACCCCACAGGATATAAAAGGGAGCGTGGTGGCCAGTCAAACCTTGTGACAAACAAAGCTGAAAGCTTCCATGCCATTCTGCATTGCCGAACTTTTGCTTTAAGACTGGATTATCTCTGGACTTGATTGTAATTATTGAGCTGCTTTCCTTTGATGTATCAGAAGAGGGGAGAAGTTATCTCTCCTCTTTGTAAATAATAAACTCTTGGCAGGCAGCCACTAGGTTGTTGTCAAGTTCCGTTATCATAAGGAAAAGGATTTTGCCGGCTGGTTTGGTCTTTAACTCCTGAATGTCTGTTGGTGTGTGTGCATGGGGACAGAACAACAACTGGACAGGGGAAACCTTCCTTTCAGGGAAAAAAATTATAAAATGGCACTTGTTAATCAGTAATATAATGAATGAAGCAGGTAATTTAGACTCAAGTTTGACTTGTAATATACTACTTTTGTTCCCGCCATCTGCTAAATTTATGGTTGTCTGTTTTCCTTTGCAGCCTTCTGAAATCGACATGGAGTCTCAGATGCATCTATATGGACACACTGCAGAGATCACCAGCTTGTTCGTCTGCAAACCCTATAGCATCATGATAAGTGTGAGCAAAGATGGAACCTGTATCATATGGGATTTGAACAGGTATATGCATTTTTAAATCACACTCCTTACTGTATCGAATATCCCCAGTTTCTGAATTATAATGAAGGTTGATTTGCTCCATTTTATAAAATTAACAGTAGGATTGCTTAACCTGTGTATTTTGCCCCATCTACACTAGAGATGGGGCAAAACTACACTAAATGCTAGAGAACAATTATATTCCAATATAAATAAGGATTTAAAGCGTTACTTTAAAATGTTACAACTGCTATTAATGATGAGAGTTATTCTTTGAACAATCAAATCATTGTTACAGGCTCTGCTATGTGCAAAGTCTTGCTGGGCACAAAAGTCCTGTTACGGCAGTGTCTGCTAGTGAAACAACAGGGGACATTGCAACTGTTTGTGATTCAGGTAGGTGTCTTATCAAGTGGAAGCAATGCAAACTAGCAATGTTAAGCCTATGAAGTTAATTTTATACAGCTTTTCATAGAATTGCAAAGGAAATAGTAAGAAGTTAAATCTTTATCTTAACTTTGGTCAAGATATGCAAGCTTCTGAATTTTGCAGAAGTCTCCATTGATCAGATTAAATGTAACTGATTTCCAACTATACTGAGACGAAGTTAACTAAATAACTTAATTTCCAGTATTAACTTCAGGTGGATGAGTGTTATAAATGAAACTGGCATACCCGTTAGCCCCTCATTTGTCTTAAAAGTGTAGAGTAAATCACCAAGAAAGATGGTTTAGAATTGGGAATATGGTTGCTGTGCTTGTCTTCAATCTATGGCAGAGGTGAATAACAATGGCAACTTTACAACCTGTAGACTTCAACTCACAGAATTCCTGAGTCAACCGTGCTCTTGGAGTTGAAGTCCATAGGTTATAAAGTTGTCATAGTTTCTCACCCCAGCTGTAGGGCCTGGGTGACTGGCTAACTAGTTAACATATCAGAAAGTCACTGGCATACAAGAGAATCAGAAAATAGTTTAAAGTCCAGCACATTGTTCAAGCAGGTTGCTATTATTACAAATTGAGAAGGGAATTATATTTAAATATCACTGGAGGACTTCTTCTTGTAATAGATTCTTGGGCTTTGACAAATGAATACTTATGAAAAGCCAATATATATCAGACTGAACTTTCTGGCACCACTTAGTTGATGAAACAAGGGAGTTCTTAGCCTGTCAAGGACTTTCCTAACAGTCCTAAAAGAATAGAAAGAAAGATGCTTTGACCCGAAAGCCCAAAAATATATAACTTAACAAACCATGTACGAGTCCTTAAATGCAAGGTGCAGCCATGCAGTCTCGTGTAGTTTTAATAGGAGACTTACTTATTAAACCAATGAAACCACAACTCTAAAATGGGATTTGTTGGGAAAAGAAAAATTCAGGGAAAAACAATAGGGAAATAAACATACAAAGAAATTCCAGCTAAAATCACTACAAACAATCTAGCCAAAGAAATTAAATTTTATCTGCTTCAATAACTTGGTGGCTTTCAGTGCACATTCCGCACTTGTTACACAAAAGATTACTGAAGAAGTTTCTCTCAGCTTTCTGCTCAGAAATTTCTTTTTCTCAAGCACAACCCTCAGTTTCAAATAATAAGGGGGATTATGGAAAGCCAGTCCCTTTGAGCAGATTGTCTGCTGCTATGCCCAAACATAAAAATGCTTTTATACTTGATATCCTGGGTTTAGCCAGCAAATCAGAACTGATTCAGGAGCTAAACCTACTTTCTTAATGATCCTTGGTGAAATTGTAAAATACAATCTAATTTCCCCAATTGTGCCACTATATAAATGGGTTATATGGGGCAGACTTTTGAGGGGAAGCAAAATCTGAATTCAGTCATGTCAGTGTAGAATCAATTTACCCAAACCTTTAGGAGGCACCATTTCATACTAAAAGCTAAGGGCTTCCTTGACAAACAGATAAATTTAGATTCATCATATGTCAGTTCAATTTAGGTTATCAGTAACAAGATTAAGATAGGAGCTTAGAACCAGATGCTGTCTGGATTCAGTCACTGACCTGTGACTTCCTTAAATGATGCATGGATTTATGCAATTATTTCTCTCCAAATAAACATTTTTTGGAGTTAGGTTTGTGCAAGAAATACATATACAATATATGGTGCTTTTAATACTTAAATT
Organism: Pantherophis guttatus; assembly: GCF_059756535.1. Taxonomy (NCBI): domain Eukaryota; kingdom Metazoa; phylum Chordata; class Lepidosauria; order Squamata; family Colubridae; genus Pantherophis; species Pantherophis guttatus. Next base: position 277,591,225 of record NC_142063.1, on the reverse strand, counting down.
TTAATGTACATATTAAATAAAACAATGATAGAGCCATATAACTTGTAACATTCTTTTATTGAAAACAAACATAGCCCCAATATATTTTTATTGGGGACAAGCTGTTTAATGTTTACTTATGCGTAGTTCCTGAAATCTGGGTTTCATTAAGACAGCTATCAAAGCTCATTCACCAAGATCCAGAGAAGGAAGAGCAAAAAGTATTTTCCTGCATTACCTTCTCTTTCTGCATACCTTTTCTTCAAATGTTGATCCCTTGCAAGCTTCAAGTCGCTTTTGCTCTTTTCTCCCAGTTGATCCTGCCCAGAGATAACAGCCTCAGTCCATTTTCTCCTCTGTCACTTCTAGCTCGCTGATCTGTGCTTGTAAACTGCTGGTCCCCTTTTATAATTTCCTCCTCCCTGCAGCATAATGGGCAGTATCCTCTCCATTGTAATTTCCTCTTCAGGCTAAGGATCAGGTCAGATGGTCAGAGTTTTTACTGAAGCCTCATGCTCTCCAGGTATAATTGCTGTCCCTTAAAAAGACAAAAGCAAAGCATTGAAAAAACATGAAAAAACATTCGGGCTTCATAAAGGGCCTGAAGCAGTTTCCTTGCTTCGCATATATTTGCATCAAACTGGTAGGCCTTCTGTCCTCTAAGTGATTCCATTGAAGGTCATAATTTGCACTTTGGAAACAATGTGCTAAGCCAGAGTGGTATTTGTTTGGTTACGATTTGTAAACCACATCTTATAGTATTATGTCTGAACCAGAACTGTATGATTTATTCAGTGAAGTACAGTGTTATTAAAATAAACAACAGCTTAGCACAATGTGTTAACCTAATCTCTTTTCCCAACAGTAGTTGGTCATAAATTACTGTAAAGCTAATCAAAGCAAGTCTACCATGATCAAGCTGCTATTGGTATTCCCTTTAGAAATACTCTTTCCTGTTCTGAAAAAGCCTGTTCTTTATTTATATACTGACTTATTGGATCTGGATCCTAGAGCTTCTTAAAGTTTTGAATTCTCTGTTTGATTTCGACTCAGGGTTGACACTCTCTCAATGGATCAAGTCTGAATTCATTACGCCTTTTACTATATTCTCTATGAAGGAGTCTTCTATAGATAAGCATATGATATCTGGGCTGCAAAAATCCAGTTTACCACTACATGGTAGTGGAGTTATATTTTTGCATACCTTTGGTGCTGCTTCAAAGCTATATGCAGGGGTGTCAAATTGGCGGCCCGCAGGCTGGATGCGTCATGCGCAGTCCATGCTCACCCCAGCTCCGCGTAGCGATATGTCACTTGAAGGCAATGTGACGTTGCGAGTTTGACATCCGTCCTATATAGCATAGCTATTTGAAGAAGCATAACCACACTTCTAAGAATATGCAAACGTGCTTTATCGGAAAGAAAAAGAACACCTTCCAGTTTCAGTTTTATGGAACTCTCCTCTCCTTTACCTTAAAACTGTAAAATGTCTAGTTTTTGAGTTAATGCTCCCAAACCAAGACCATCCTGTAATTGCACCAACATGTAAAATTGTTTTTATTATATTAAGACAGCAAATTCTTTCTATAAACATATATCAATTCAGTACTGACAGCTGCTTTCCAAGCTCTCTGGTTTGAATTTATTTCATCCATCACTATGTTTTTTAGCAGAGTAGGGAATTTTTCAAGAACTTGTACATCTGGAATCAAGAGTATTGAGTTTGACATTGATCCACAGAGTTTTCCACAGTGATAGAAATCCAGTAAATGATCTCACTATTGTAGTTGAAATTAGAATGATCTAAACGCTTGCTCAGTGATTCAATTGAATAAATTCAGTTGAATTCAGAAATATATCTCTAGTAAATAAATTAATAAAACAAATATTTTGAAGAATATTGATTTTAATTGACAAGTTTTAAATTATGGGCCAAATTTATAAATTATTTTAACTTTATTTTTAACTGTGATGTTATGTATAGATGTTTTTATCTTGGCTGTTCACCGCCCTGAGTCCGAAAGGAGAAGGGCGGTATAGAAATTTGAATAATAAATAAATAAATAAATAAATTCCATTTTAGGTCTGGCAAGAATAGGAAACGATCTTATATTAATTCAGACTGATCGTCCATCTTGTCATAGTTTGCATGCTATATCTTATGTAGTGGCACTCTATGGCTTTGACATTCTGTCTAGATCTGAGATTTTGGAATCTTCATTTGGAATCTTCACCAAACACCCTGTAATGTTTCTGAATTTTAGCAAGATGATTACTGCATTCTTATGAGAATGTTTTGTAGATGTACCGAGTCACATTTAGGTGATATTGTGGCTTCAAAATTATGTTTTAAAAGTTTCATTTTTCTGGCTATGACATTACATTTGTTAACTAAGATACAGCATGGGGAAAATAAAAACCAAATTGCTTTTGTTGAAATTATATCTTCTTCTGGCCTCCAGATGCGAAATAATTGGCAGCATAGGGATTACATTAAAATGTTCATTAACTGTGGATGAAAAAAATGAAGCAAATAAATGTTGTGTTCTCTCCCTCTCTCAAAATGAGCAGAATAGATGTCTCTAAAAATAGAAGGATCCAGCAGATAGTGTGAATTTACCCAGACTTATCTGAAAGTCCCTAGCATCTGAAAATATTTATTGCAACCTTTTAATATTATAAAAGAGTCATCCCATACTTTCCTATACAAGCACATTCCAGCAGCGGCCTTTTATCTCACCCATCTGCATGGTTGCAAACAGTATAGAAGCCAAAGAGAAGCTTCCGTACTCTTGTCCTTAACATGACTCATTCAAGGACTCTATATGTGACCGCCAGATCAAAAATTATTAATCTGTTCCTTTGATTGGAATATTAATATTAATAGAACCATGATACTTATTCATTTATCCTGCTTGCAAGATAGTTTTGATCATAAATTAAACATAAGTCAAGGGAGAAGGACCCACAGAATGCAATATGAGACTTGTAAATATTATTTTTAACCGGTTTCCTCTATTGAGTCAAAGTTTTTATTTTTTAAAAAAGTTTATGCTTATGTTCTTAAAATCTTATCTTCTGCAGTGACCTGTTTATTGGGGCCAAAATTGTCAAATTATTTCATCCAATTCATTTTGGTTCCTAAAGCTGTAAACAACATTCTGATTTTTTTTTTCCAAATTGCGGAGAGCAGAGAATCTCATACTTGATTGCTCTTCTTTGCTCTGATAAGATGGATAAGGATTTTAACGCTCACTGGACTGCAAATGAATTTTTAGCTGAGCTGCACTGCTTGCCTTTTCTTGACATACTTTTGCTGGAAGAAGTTTATTAAAGTAGAGGTTTTGGCCTTTTGCGCAATATTAATTCTATTATTCCATTTTGCTGTGGATTTATAATATGTATTTGCAAGTTGATTCAGGAGGCTTGTGTTGCTAGAGTTAGAAGAAGAGATTTTCTGCTTGTGAGATATCTGAAGGTGTTTGTTTATTTATTTATTTGGGTTTTTTAGGTACATACAATGGAAGGATTAAAACAGTATATAATAATAATGCAATAAAAATCCCGCAATAATAATAACAGGTCTTACCTCCACTGTACTGAGGAATGTCACTCTTGAAAGCATAGCAATCCCATAGTTCAGAGAGGAAATCACTTATCATATCCAAAGGCTTTTTAAATAGCCAACTCATGGCAATTTTTCTAAATGCTAACAGAACCAGTGCTGACTGAGCTCAAGTTAGCTCCAGGTAGATATTAATGTTCTTCGTGATCTCAACCTTAATAATGCTTAAGAGGCAAGTATTTATTCTTTTCATTCTTGCGGGGAGTGTTTTGGAAGTTACTATAGCTTCCCAACTCTTACCAATTTTTTTGAAATTTTTCTTAATAGCCATCATTTATACCATTATATCTGATTTTCTCAAATGCTTTTCTTGGATTGGAATGTGAAGACCTCATATCTATGGTGGGGATATCTACCATAGACAATTTACAGCAATGCTATATGTTTTCTTTCTCTTTTTCCGTTAAATTTTTGTTGGCACTCTCTTCACCTGTAATCTGAAATTGGACATTAGCTGCTTTCTACTTAATCAAGGTTAAAATCTTCAACCTTCTTACCAGAGCAAGGTAGAGGACTTTTCAAGTATAGGATATCTTTTCTCTACCATAATAATAAATTGTTATGGTAACTTTGTTGCATCACTATTTTCAAAGATTAAGATCAGATCAGATCAGATCAGATCAGATCAAATCATTTATTACAGCTATAAAGCCAGATAAAGTAAAATATGCAATAATAGAACTGTAACATATATCTATTTATTTATTTCTCTCTCTCTCTCTCTCTACACACACACACACACATATGTAGTCCTCAACTTATGGCCACAATTGAGCCCAAAATGAATGTTGCTAAGTGAGACAGTTAAGTGAATTTTTGCCCCATATTACAGTACATCCTTTCTGCCACAGTTGTTAAGTAAATCACTGCAGTTGTTATGGTAGTAACATAGTTGTTAGGTAAATCTGGGTCCCCCATTGATTTGTTTGTCAGAAGGTCACAAAAATTCATCACATGACCCTGGGACACTTCAACTGTCATAAATATGAGTCAGTTGCCAAGCATCTGAATTTTGATCACATGACTATGGGGATGCTACAATGGTTGTAAGTGTGAAAAATTGTCATAAATCACTTTTTTCAGTGCCGTTGTAACTTTGGTCATTAAATGAATTGTTGTAAATTGAGTATACACACACACACACGTATGTGCACATATATACAGAAAAATGAGTATAATAAGATCTAAAGAAAAATAAAAGTACAGATAATAAAAGAGAATAAAAATTGTATTATAAAACATGATGAATAAATAAGTATACAAACTTAGGGAATGGTGACATATTGTGCATGTGGTGGCACAAAACTGGAAAGATATTTTTGAGTCCTAGTCCAAAAGTAGTATTTTTATTTATTTGTATCCTGCCTTTATTATTTTTACAAATAACTCAAGTTGAAAAAACCTATCCAACGCACCTTCCTCCTCCTATTATCCTCACAACAGCAACCCTGTGAGGTGAGTTGGATGGAGAGAGAGTGACTGACCCAAGGTCATCCAGCCAGCTTTCATGGCTTTGGCAGGAGTTGAAACTGACTGCTTTCTGGCCTGGAGCCTTAACCACTGCTAGAGTAGCAGTAAGAGATTCCCAATCTCTCTATTTCCTAAAAAACACAGGAAGCTAAATGAACTTCAAGTGATGCTTGAACAAAGAGGTTCAATTGGCTGTGTTAATTCTGTAGAATAATAGCCCAGTAAATTATGTTGAAGGTCTGCACACCACCAATATAACTATTTCTTTCAGAGTGTTTTGAGGAAACTCATTCTGAACATTTCTGTGGTTTTCCACATATAAATACAATAATATGACAAAGAAAGTATACCCCATGTAATTATTTAATCTTTTTAACATATGTGGATATATATCATTGAAACAACATTAAAGATGTAGAGCAGATTAGATTAGATTAGATTAGATTAGAATAGAATAGAATAGAATAGAATAGAATAGAATAGAATAGAATAGAATAGAATTCTTTATTGACCAAGGAAATCGGATGCACAAAGAATTTGTCTCCGGTGCATAAGCTCACAGTGTAAATATAAACAGCAAGTAATAGGTCATAAATCATAATCATAAATTATAATCATTAATCATAAATTACAAACAACAATTGATAAATTATAAGAAACAAATAGAAGATAGTAGGAAAGATGAGAAGATGAGAAAATAAGAGATATGAGGCAGTGCTCTGGGAATTAAGTGTTCAGCAGAGTGATGGCACAGGGGAAAATATCTTTATGTCTGGTTGTTTTGGCATGCAGTGCTCTATAGCAGCATCCTGAGAGGAGAATTTGTTTCAGTTGTGTGATATTTGAGATGCTCCTTGCAAGCAGAGCCCTTTTCAAATCTCTATAAAGCACCCCATGGAATTTTGATCTATACTTTTACTTGGTTATTCCAGATTTCAATTTCTTTTTCTTTGTTTTCTTTCAGCCATTTCATGGTGGATACAGTGGAATGTTTAAGGTCATTTTCATATTGCATAGTCCACTTTCAATTGAGCATCAATATTTTGATAGATGGTCTCATATTACCCTCAGACTCTGTAGTAGAATAAAGAATTCATAATGGATTTTATGATGGTTAATTACCTAGGCCCTGATGCAGCAAAGCAGTCACATATCATAACATTTCTGCCACATGCTTTACTGCTAATATCAGGTTCTTTTCCTGAAATATCTTTGGATTTTGCCAACATGTCTTTTGGTACTATGGTCAAATATCTGTTTGCTTTATCTGGTCAGAGTACATTGTACCAGAAGTCCTGGCACCAGAAGTCCTGGCTTAGATGTTCATGATTAAACTTTACCCTTGCTTTGATGTTCTTTCTGGGCAACAGAAGTTTCTTCTTGGCATACTGTTATGTAGACCTAATTTGTGTAGTTTCTTTCTAATGGTAGAGTCATGCAGATCAGTGGTGTGAGAGTTACTTGGCCTGGCCTGATGTGAAAAGTTGGTAGTTCTCCACTTGTAGATGATCTTCTAGGCAGTGGAATGTTTGATATCCTATTGTTTTGTGATCTTTTAAAATTCTTTTGCAGTTTCTTAGAGATTTATAATCTTTTTTCTGAAGACCACAAAGAGCTGTTTCAATCTAGGCATGATAATAACACACACTAAAAGAACAAAGAACAAATCAGACTAAATACTTGAATTTTAAATAAGACAGGTTCCTCCCAGATCCTCTCTAACAGTGTTCTAATTATTTGCACCTGATGTGGTGCAATGGATTCTAATTTTAGATATCTGAAGAAGTGATAATGTAGGAATGTACTTAGGTTTTTCCACATGGGAAATTTTATTTATGTTTACTTACCATTATATAATAGACTACAAAATGTAAATGGTGCATGATATTTGTTATATTATATCCCATGTATCAATTAGTATTGTTGAAATGAAGTTCAGATTTCTGTATGTTGAAATATGTGGAAAAAGTAAAAAAAATTAAATGGGGTATATTTATTTTTTCACATGAGTATAATTTCTCAAGTGTTTCTTATATCCTCAAATGAAAGTTTTTATTTTTCCATTGACAAAAAGTCTTCGCAAAATCCAGTGACATCTTTTGTCTTTTAGTGATGATTATATTACTCAATTGAGGGTGTGATGGCTCAGCTGTTAAAGACACTGAGCTTGTCAGCTGGAAAACTGACAGCCCGTGTTCAAGACCTGAGTGCCATGCAATGGGGGGAATTCTTATTACTTGCCCCAGCTCTGCTCACATAGCAGTTCGAAATAATGCAAATGTGAGTAGATAAATAGGTACCACTTCAGTGGGAAGATAACAGCATTCCATGTGCCTTGGCATATAGTCATGCTGGTCACATGACCACGGAAATGTCTTAGACAACCCTGGCATCCTCAGCTAAAAAATGGAGATGAGCACCACCCTTAGAGTCAGAAACGAGTGGACAGGAGAAACTTTTACCTTTATATCAACCAATTATAACCATTTTCATTGCATCTTGTAGACATAGTTACTATCAGATGGTGGTATACAGTTCATTGCTTCCATATGACTATAAACTTTTCTTTGTTTTAGTAGAATTATTTGGATCCTATATGTTACTTTGTTTAATCGTGTTGTAGATTTTATTTCGCTTACTCAATAATTTGACTATATTTCAGTTGGTGGTGGTAGTGACCTCAGACTCTGGACAGTCAATGGTGACCTGGTGGGACATGTGCATTGCAGAGAAATCATATGCTCTGTTGCTTTCTCCAACCAGCCTGAAGGAATCTCTATCAATGTGATTGCTGGAGGGCTAGAAAATGGAGTTGTGAGGTGAGTGATTTTAATAGGGTATTTTTGTTTTTAGAGATATATGTCACTTATAAAACTATAATGCATTTTTGGATACTATTTAAGGTGTGCATTGTTTTCACCCCAAAGTATCTGATTTTAAGGTATATGTGGCTGCTTTCTGGTTTTGTTCTATGGTGTAGTGAAAACTTTTTCCTTCATTGTTCTACAAAGATTCTATTTTTATAGTTTAATTTCAGTACAAAGAACAAAGAACCTTTGAAAATCTTAAAGGCTAATAATTGTGGCCCTTAAATGGCATGACTTTCACGCACTGTAGCTCATTTCCTCAGATGTATGGGCATCCTGAGGACTGTAAACACATTGGGGAACATTACACATTCTTATTTTACTTCCTGCTTGGAGCTGATTCATTTACACAAAATAGCATTTATACTTGTCGAAGTTTTACCTCCATCATTTATCACTCTTACTACATTCAGCAACCAACCTTCAATTCCATATACATAGAGATTTTGTAATTCAAATCTATTCACTTTACCATACTTTCTTCAAAGCAACAATGTTCACTAAACTTATTTTCTCACATTTGTACATTTCTGTAGTTCGTTGAAAAGCAAAAATCTTTGCATAAAACCATACTTTGTTTCCCAAATTTTGCTTATTTTCACCTCTTGACCTTTCCATTCAGAATATTGGCAAATGCTTTACCAAGCACTATAAATCTCTTTAGTTTGTACATTCAATATTACTATCTTTCTCTTTATAAAAGGAAATATTAACATAATTCTCCTGACATACATTTTAGTGTTTCATTCATAATTAAAGCAATATGCTCATGCTATTTTAAGTAAAGTTGGGTCTCTAATCTAAAGGCTACATCACAGGCAAACATAATATTGCTTGCATTCCACCAAGAGGTTTAGGTAGTCCTCACTTACTAACTATAATTGGGACTGGCAACTCACTGAAGCAATCGTAAAGTGCAATGTCATATGTAAGTTTGACTTGCGTAAGTTTGTCACTCAACTTATGTAAGTTTGTCAGTTCCAGCTATGGTTGTTAAGCAAATCACAGTGGATCATTAAACACATTACATGACTGTGACTTGTCGCTTCTTGCCACCTTCCCCATTGACTTTGCTTGTTGGAAGTCAGTTGTGAAGATCACAAATGGTGATTGCAGGATGCCCTAACTGTTGCAAATGTGTGCTAGTTGCCAAGTACCAAAATTGCTATTACATGACTAAGGGGAGACTGCCGTGGCTGCAACTTTGAGGACCACTTGTTTTTTTTTCTAGCACTGTTGTAACTTTGAATGGTTGCTAACTGAGTGATTAGTAATCAAGGGCTTCTTGTATATGCACTATATTGACATAGATTAAAGCAGTGGTCACCAACCATTGTGGCTTGTTGGCCCGGCTGATGGGGAGGGGAACTGGGCTGTGCAAGCACAGTGATATTACATGCTACAGCTCAACTCATGCAAACGGCGGGCCAGTGCACGCTGCTCGACTGCAAAGTGGAGCTGCATACCCATGAATGTGTGCGCCAGCCCACCGCTCAAGCGAGTTGAGCTCTACGCATGCACGAGTTGAGCTGCACACATGCACGCCGGCATGCTTCTTGCGCAGCTCAGTTCTGAATAGCCCTTGGCCCTGTAGTGGGCCGCAGCCTGGGGATTGGAGACTCCTGGATTAAGGCATTTGTAAGTGAATCTGATGAGGTAGCAACCAGATGAAGCAGAGAAACACTATGAAAATATGTTTGAATATACAAGATCACTAAGTAAACCATCATATGTTAACCTGGAAAACTATGAGCCTAAGAACTCTGGAGAATAGATGAATATAATGTCTTTGACTTCTTTTGCCCTGCAATGGGCAAAATGTAATGTGCGTACATAATTATGTGCATACGTAATACATACATTGCCCTGCAATGGGCAAAATGTAATGTGCATACATAACTTAATTCCTGTGTATAATAAAAACTTTAATTTTGTTGAATGATGTCTGAGAGTCTTCTGCTGAGTAAGCCTATTCTTAACTAAGGGGTTAAAATATCCGTAGGGTCCAGATTTGCTATGGACTCTGGTATGAAGCCTGACAGTGATAAACTGTAATAATTTAGCTCATGGATAACCGAGATTTTTGTTTGAAGAAGAGAGGTGGACCAGAAGCCCATCAAATAAATCCTCCTATTCCTCATTCTTCACCTATTGTTGATTCTCCTTGTACTTATGCAGGAAAGAAAATAAGACCTTCAAACGAATAAGAGGAGAAGATGCAGGAGATTATCCCAGCAGCCTCATAGTCAATGCCTCCAAAGAATTGTGAAGTTGTGCCAAGGCAGTCCTTTTAGATGCTAGCATGGACCTCAGAATGTGGTCTTTTTTTCAGAAATAAGGCGTAGGCAGAGCACAAGGCAGCGTCCGCTCCAGTGAACTAGCTAGCATCCCAGTCAAGGAATTGTGAAGTAGCTAGCTGTGTCTAACATCTATCAGCTAGTATCAGCCCTGACTTCTAAATCAATAATTCCAGGGCAGGAAAGGCAAGCATTTATAGAGCCAGCCAAATATTAAAAATATATCTGGATGGTTGAAATTTCTCTATTTTAGTTTTGGGTGTTTTCGTAATTGATTTATGCCCATAAATGATTATGCTTAGTGACTGGTTCGTTTGTGCAATGTGGGATGATGTCTATCATGAATCATTATATTGTAATGAAAGATGAGCAACCTAATGAACTTCTGAATGCTGTGGATGTCTTGTAGTAATTTTGTGAGATCAAATATGGGGACTGTTTCGCTTAATGAAAAGATTTAAATCAGACTTTGTATCCAGGAATAATTTATTACAATAAAGTTTCAGAAGATAAAACAGAACTTTGGTGAAAGGGAATTTGCTTGATTATAATGATGGATCCTATCTATAAACAACTAGAAAAATGTTTTTGTTCAGGGTAGACCAGTGATGGTTAACCTTTTTGGCACCGAGTGCTGAAACTGGAGTGCACGTGCACACTGGAGTGCCAGAACCCAGAAGAGAGCAGCTGGCCCATGCGCATGCGCATGGCTGCCAGCTGCACGTCTGGGTTCCGTCACATGCATATGCCAGCTGGTCTGGCACGCATGCGTACTGGCCAGCTGCTCTCTTCCGGGTTCTGTCGCGTGCATGTACGCCGGCCAGCTGGTCTTTGTGCAAAAGCCAGCTGGCTGGCACACATGCATGCGACGGAACCCGGAAGAGCAACTGGCGACAGTGCACGTGCCCACAGAGAGGGCTCTGCATGCCACCTCTGGCACATGTGCTATAGGTTTGCCATCATGGAGGTAGTGATGGCAAACCTTTACCAATGGTAAAACTGACACATTTGGAAATAAGATGATATAATAAAAGGGTTTTGATCTCTTCCAGCACAGCAGGCCTTCTCTCAAATTGATTTCTGTCACAATAAAATGTAAAAATCGTAACAAAATGTATGTATTGTATGCATTAGTGCATCAGAATCATGTTTTTCAATATTACATTCGGTTTTCTTCAATTTTAATTCAACAGATTATGCAAATCTGCAACATGAGCCAAAATCATGGCAGGATATAAAAGCAATTTCTGTCATTTAAGTTGCACAAAGTAGCATTCATTCTGTCTTTTTTCTATAGATTGTGGAGCACATGGGATTTGAAACCTGTCCGAGAAATTACATTTTCTAAATCAAATAAACCAATTGTCAGGTAAAAAAATGATCGTTTGGTAGCATTTAGCAATTATTTTTATGCCTTTTCCAAAAAGTTAATATAATTGTTGGAGTGCTTTGCGTATCTTTAGAGTCCCCTTAAGGTTTCTCTTTCGGAAGTAGCACTTAATAACTTTTGGTTTTAATGAAAGTGCCCACTGCCTAATATGACATTAAACTATCCCCATAATGTGTTCCTTGTTAAAATGAAGAATTAATCAAAGGGGGAAAGGTTAGAAAATTGTTAATATAACATCTTGCACTAATAAGTCCTTGCTTGGTAATGGCAATTAGGATCAGCAACTCCATCGCTAACTGTCACGGTTGCTAAGCCAAATATCAAATGACCATGGTGGGCTTATCTCATTTCCTCTTTGGTTGTTAAGTGAATTATCGCAGTTATTACGCAAGACATCGCATGATTGTGACTTATGATTTTACTCCCACCTTCTGTATTAATTCTGCTTGTGACAAACCAGTTGCCAAATGCCCGAATAGGGATCCCATGACTGTGGCATGTTGCAATGGTTATGAAAGTGAGGAATGGTTGCAAAGCTATCTTTTTATACCACAGTATTTATTTATTTATTTTTAAAATTTTTATACCGCCCCCTCTCCCGAAGGACTCGGGGCAGTAAACAGCCAAAATTAAAAACACACAATACAAATCTTAAAATACTTTAAAACGAAATTAAATTTATCTTTGGCCTCCCCAATATAAAAGGCTGTTAAATGAGACAATCAATAAGTGAGGACTACCTGTATGCTTTATATTTCCTCAAGTAAATTTTTGCACATCTATTCCATGGGGTTCCAGATCACATCAGTAAGGTTTGACAGGCTACACTAGATGGTGCATATGTGATTGCTTACATGCCAGTTTGCTGTAGAGAGATATTTTTTGTAAACAATAAAATTCAATGTAAGCAGAAATATATATATTCAATGCAGAAAATGAGTAAGATTAGCATTTGTATTGTCCTTATTATTAAATTAATTTGCCACCTATCTCACCATGGGACTACTCTAGACAGCATATAACCAAAAAAAAACCCTGAAGAAATAAAAAGGAAGTTTAAACAAAGTGAAAGTGAAATAGAACAATAAAAAACCAAGGGAAAGGAAAACAAAGAAAAAACATCAATATGATTAATTAAAAAAAAAATGGATGAGTGGGGAGTAGAGTGCAGGGAGCTGGGAGTGGACTCTGCTATCAGTATAGCCATCACCTCAGAATTGAACTTCCCCATTGAGTCCCCAGGCCAATTTGCAGAGCCAGGTCTTCAGGCTCTTACACAATGTAATAGATGGCTCTTCTTCTAGATCCTGACAGTCAGAATTTTTTGACCAAAGGGATCCACAGTAAGTCCTCCCTGCTGGCCCAAGTAGGACGGGCTAGACTTAGTGAAATTTTAGCCCATTTATAGGCTATATCTTTCTCTTTTTCTTTTTGTTCCTCTCCCCATTTAATGATATATACCTTAGGATATAGGCTATCTGACAGACTTGTTTTTATTTGTGTCTTTTTGAAAACTTTATAGCCTTACCTTTTCGTGTGATGGCCATCATTTGTACACCGCAAATAACGAAGGAACGGTGATCTCTTGGTGTCGCAAGGACCAACAGCGCTTGAAGCTTCCTATGTTCTACTCATTCCTCAGCAGTTATGCAGCTGGTTGACAGCTCTGTCGGCTTCTCAGCTTTGGTAAATTATGAAGCACTTTCAGTACAGAGTGGACTGTGAAGCCTCTTTGGTTTTGCTAGATTTTGAAGTACATGTATGACTTTATCATCAGCAAGTAGACCTTTGATGACGTCAACGAATGGCTGCTACGTATGCTCATGCACCAAATTTATGAACCATATCACAGTGATAAGAAAATTCTGGCTTGCCTTTTTGGGTACCAAAAGGACACTAAGGGCGCTAATTCAGAAGTATATATGCTGCAATATGTTATGTAACATAAACATATTTTTATGGATACTTTCCTGGACATACATATTCTAAATCTTCAAGCACTAGTGATAACTTTTGCTCATCTGTTATGTAAAAATATAATTAAAATATTTCAAAGGTTTATATAAAAACCAGTGTTTGTGTTTAATTCATTATTAGATTATAATCCACCTTGTTCTTCTATACATATAACCATCTCAAATTTTTTAAAACTAGAGTTTTAAATGCTTAATTTTTTTGGGAGAATTTGATAAATTTAGTAGGTGCTCTCCACCAAAATTATTTGAATTTATGCATTTAATTTTATTTATTTAAAAATTTAAATAGCCTCCCATCTTGTATCAAACTCAATTAACAATAAAACAGCAATAAAAAAGCATAATGCATATATCTATTAAAACTATAAACATTATCTTTACCCATCTTGCTAGACCAATAGTTTTTTTAAAAAAAGACACAAGTTTTCATTAGCTATAGATTAAATTTGGATAAAGCAAACTGTACTTCATGAACATGTGTGCCTTTTAATTAATTGTTAGTTCACTTTTTTACTAGATTTATCATGCAGGAACTGAGAAATGATATAACTAGTACACTAGCCTAGTTCATAAATGATGTCAGTCAAAAAGGTGATTTGTTCATTAGTGTGATGTACAATCCATTATTATTTAATGATTTATATGGTCAGGCCATAATCTACAGTCTAAGAAACAATTGTTTGAAAATGTCTTGCCTGACATTATTTGTGAATCAGATCTGGCATTTCATTCTGCTAGTTTTTGCCCTTGCATATAATTTAAATAATTATGGCTTTTTACTTTGACAGCCTTAGTAACCCCAGATTTCAACTCCTGAATTCCAGACATGGTTTTTGAAATGTATCTGAAAGTTTGCAGATGACCTTGTTCTCATAAAAACTGTTTATTTAGCTCCCCCCACTTTTTTTTAAATAAATAAGGATCTTTAATGCTTGCACAAACCTCCATGTAAGCAATAGTTTACAAGATGCTTTGTAAGAGGTTTTTTTTTGGCCTTTTATAACATATAAAAATAGCCTTTTGTAGCAATTTCAAACCTAAAGTTCTGCAGATAATCACTCCTATAAGGGCTTAAAATGAAGTTGCTGAAATTTGATAACACAAACCCTTACAAGGATTTAAGGTAAAACAGAAAAAATGCATTGTTTCTCTATCATGCATTTTTATTCCTTAACTGATGCACCAGTGACTTGCCTTTAGCATAATTAGCACTCAGAAAATATGCCAAGAATAAATGGAATATTATTTGTTATATCAGAATAACTTTTAGAATTCTGATAACACTTTTAAAAACGTTTTAAAAATAAAATAAAATAAAAATAAATAAAAATAAACTTTTAAAAATAAAAATAAAAGTAGTATGCACTATGGTTTCACCATGGGCTGTATTATACATTCTTCTCCATGACTTGAACTCAAGAAATGATTCCTGCAGGTTAGCAGCAGAACCCAAATAACAGAGAAATGTTTTCTAAAAATAAGTACTATATTGTAGAAACTTTCAATGAATTAAAACATGATGGGCACCAGATCTTTTAAAAATAAATTTGAAAACAAGTATTTATTAAAATGCCTGCCATGGCAAACACTATCATGCAGGCATTCCTCTTGTTCTTAGAAAATCATGTTTCTTTCTAAGGCTCCTATAGTACTGGAGTCTTCTTTTTTCAGAATGAATGTTTTAATGAGGTAGGTATCTGCAAATTTATTTAGGAATACATGTATAAAAATGACTAAGCTTGTCTCAGAATCATGAAAGATTCTGTATGAATCACCTTAAATTCCGTGTTTGAACATCAAAAGAATTTTAAGGACTGTGATGAATTATCTTATGATTTCCTTCCAATATGGGAGGCTGCTCAGGTTTATAGCTTTATGATAAAGCAAAATGCCTACAGGAGTTTCCCTTGTCTTGGACTTCCAATTTCAGAAGGCTACCTGTGTTACAAATATTGTGAACACTCTGGAGCATGACAGAGAATGAAACTCTATCTGGGCACATAAAACACCAAGGATCTTGGGCTTGTGAAATTTGGATGAGGTACTACTTACCAATGCTTGCAGGCTGGCTTACTAGGTGCTGGGCGCCTAACACATGGGTACTTAGGGACTTCAAATAAAAGGACAGTGACCATGGGTGGAATCATGCTGGGCTATTAGAACAGAGTGTACTATTATTGGCTTATTGGAATGAAGTAGAACTAAAATTAAATTCTATTTAAATTGTGGTAAGCTAAATTTTATTCAGTAGTGTTATGCAGAAAAGTACACAAGGGGAGGGGGGATTCTATTATTGTTACTTCTGACTCTTCATGACATGATAGACAACAGTTCACCAGGACTGTAAGCAATTTTTGTAAACTCATACTCATGGTATCAGTAATAGTATCTAGCCATCTTGTTTTCTGCCAGCTTATTTTTCAATTTTTTTAATTTTTAAAAAAAATTGATTTATATGCCGCCCTTCTCCGGAGACTCAGGGTGGCTTACAATGTGTTAAGCAATAGCCTTCATACTTTTGTATACTTATACAAAGTCAGCTTATTGCCCCCACAAGCTGGGTCCTCAATTTACCTACTTTAGAAAGGATGGAAGGCTGAGTCAACCTTGAGCCTGGCAAGATTCGAACTTACAGTAATTGCAGACAGCTGGTGTTAATCACAATGCTATCAGTCTGCTGAGCCACCAGGACCAGTTGGCTTCCATTTCACCAACTATCAAGCTTTCTTCAAGGACTCTCTGCCTATCATATCGAAAATAGATAAAGTTTAACTTTATAATTAATGTTTCAATGATCATTTTGCATCTACTTAATCTAGGTTTAGATAATTTTGTTCTTGTGGCCCAAGATATTCTCCATTTTTTTTCAGCCTGGACCTCAATTCAAAGCATTAATTTTTCTTAATTCAGCTTTTCTGATGTCTGGCTTTCACAACCGTATTAAAACTGGGAAGATGATTGCCATGATAATAGTGTCATTATTGTCAATGTGAATGCTTTCCATTTTAATATTCTGTCTAGATTTGTCTTTCTCACAAGAAATAACTGAAGGGTTGCCCACATAACGTTCAGTTCAGCATGCTTTGAATTGGAGTCTGTTTCTTGCAAAGTTAGTATTTAACTAGTGTTTTCTGTAGGGTATGTGAAAAGTAGATATTCTCTCTCTCACTCACACACACACTTCAAAATGCACCAGGATGCCCTGCGTTTTGAAGTGTTGAGGAACACTTGTCCTTCACACTTTTTTTGTATTTAATATGGGAACCATCTGTATATCTTTTGCGAACATGATTCCTACCCAAAGTGTGAAACAGGCTCTTACTCACCCCTCACTTGTCTTCTTAAATTATAGACTGGGGAATTGGATGACCTTTTTACTTTTAAACACATTTGATTCTGTTGCTTACTGCAGGATAATCTATTGGAAAACTTTACATACTAAATTTTTAAAATCCATTCACATTTTCCTTGTAAAAAAATAACATCAGCTCCAAATCAAAATTGTCTTTCAAGGTGTAACGAACATCTGATGTCTGTGATATGTATGAACTGTATTTATAGTTAGGTTCAATGGGGGAAATAATAACTGGAGTCACACTCTTTTTGCAGCTTTAGATTGCTTTGGCATGGGAGACAGCTGATTTCTTTTTAGTATAGTTGTTGCATTGTGTCTCTTACAAGCCCTCATTCCCTTCTGCCTCCATTCCTCTCCGTCCTCCTCCGAGCTTTATACCCGTTTCTGCACTCCTATATTGCCTTCATTTGAAGGCGGCCCTAAGAAGGCAACATAACGAACAAACTACACTATTTTAAACTCTTTTGTTTCTGCTTCCCCTGACACCGAACACATTTATTTAGAAACAAACTCTTTCGTTTCGTTTTACACGGCAGTTATTGTCACGAAAAATGGAGGCATAAATCTCCTCCCAGCTATAAAGCCGAGTCTTAATTGTGTCCGTCCATTTACCCGGCCGTCATCAACAGCCAGGCTCCCAGCGGCTCCTTGGAAACTCCCGGGCCATTTGGCCCCGAAATCTGCGGCTGAAGGTCCTTGGCTGCTGGCCTTCGCCGTACCGCTGACGAGCAGAGATAAAACACTCGTCCCCCAGCGCTTTCCTTTCAGGGACTCTCCGGAGATCGGGAGGAAAAAAAAGCCGTTGCTCTCTGCGGCTCGGAATTCCCGGCTCCCCCCCCCCCTTTCTTTTTCTTCCCGTGCTTGTAGTCGCGCGCCTCTCTCCCGCTAAACTCATCCTCTCTGCCGCCGTTTCCAGCCACGAAGCATACGTGCCTTCTTCAGGCAGCCGAGGACGGAACAGATGACGCTCACGCCGACAGCCGACATCTTCCAAGAGGTAGGGGAAGAAGTCCAGGGCCGCCCCGAGGACGCGCGCTTTCCCTCGCCCCGATTGACGTCACTAGCTGGAATTCCTCCTCGCGGCAAAAGCGGAGACGCGCACGCGCGCCTCCAGAGACTCCACAGCCACAGCAAGCGAGCGAGTCGGCTATCGGCTGCTCCGCTAGGCAGGGGGCGTGACGGACAGGTAGCGTTCTTTTTCAAAACCAAAACAAAATAAAACCACACGCCAGTCGTATAGTCGATATCTTCGCCTCAAGGCGGGTCAGAGCCCCCCCCTCCCCCCCTCCCCCCCTCTCCCGGGCATGTGCAACCTCAAGACGTCCCTGCTTGCACTCGAGGCGTGAGTGTGGTTGGTGGCTTCGCTGTTCGAATCTCTCCGACTGCCAAAAGCCTCCATTTCTTGCTGCAAGGTAAGTCTTAGCACTGGGCGAAGGCGGGCGCGGATGGGGAATTTATAGGGAAAGCCCCGCTCCCGGTTGCTGGCAATGGTCTCAAACCCAATGGTTTGGTTGAGAAGAGGTTGTGGGGGGGGGGGGGGGAAGACTTTGAGCCGGTGGCAGATTCTCAGCTAGTAAGAGTTGGGGTGTGTCACAAGTGTTTTCAAAGCGTGCGTGTTGCATTCTTGGTCTTAGTCGAAAATAATGGGTTTAAAGAAGTTGTCCCTGGGATTGCCAGAAACAGTCCAGTAAGGCTGTATTTCGGTAAAGAGGCCCATTTTCTGCTTTTCATTTTTGCTACTTTCTGCACTGCACAGACAGACTTCTCACATAATTATTAAGCCTTTCATCTGACTTCAACCATATAAAATCAAGAGTATGGCAAGAACTGGCATGGGTGATTCTTTCTAATGAACAGAAGCTCTATGTATGCGTTGTGTGTGTGTGTATATGTGTGTCTGAATTTAGTCTCTTGAGCTGCTGGGTACAGTATTCCAGGCCATGTGGCACCTGATTTAGAAAATCTGAGAAGGCAGAAGATGGTATGTGTGTCCATAACACACATATTAGGGAGGCAGTAGCAGTGCATCCGTCAGAGAATGAAGGTTGTGGGCAGAAGGCAAATATTCTTAGGAAGTGGGAGAGATTACAAACTGGCACCATTGTTTGTGCCTTTTGGGGATAAAAGAGCCTTGTTAGAAGATGCTTGTTTATTATTGTTTCTGAAGAATATTTTAACTGTATGATTAGCCACTGAATGTAATGTGCAGAAGGTTAGGGTAGTCCTGAAAGGAAAAAGAAAGAAAAGTGTTACAAGCCTCAAACCTTCAAAGCAGCATTTTAATAAATGTTGCTTTTCTCTCTCTTCTCCTTTTTCTCTACTTGGGAGCTGATAGATAGGCAACATTGAGGAATTTCAATTGTTCGGATGAAAGAGTGCCAGAACAGATTTTAGTGCAAAACAGACAGACCGTTCCAGTTGTACTACAGTGATGAAAGCAGGGCGCTAGCATTAGATACAAAAAAAAAAGATCAGAGAGATTTTAAACTGTTTTCAGGCAAGAGATGAGGAACATGCAGTTATATATCCTTTAAAAAATTATGGACATGTTTCAGAATGTTCAAAATTTAGTGGCAAGTATACAGAACCAAATAGCTGTTTAAAGATATCGGTCATGGAGAAAATTTATCTATGCGGTCACCAGGAATTGAAAATGATTTGAGGGCATATAATCCTTCAATCAAAGACACCAAAACGAATAGGAAAAAAATCCTCACGTATTATGTGTGTGCGTAAATGTATCTATCCACACACAAATCCATTTGTATAAGAGCACAGCATATAAATAACAAATACTGTTCACCATATAATCTAATACTAAAAATTGGAAATAAACATATATCTTATTGTTTACAATATCTTATTGTTGGGTAGATGATGAACAAAACAAAGCAAAATAACAACAACAAAAAGATCATGCTCTGGCCCTCTGATTTAGTCGAATAATTCTGAGAGGTAACTGTTTGCCCCAAACGCTTCTGGATCTGTTCTAGACTAAAGTAAGTGGTCCTGATCAACTGTGTTATTTGGGATTATCTGTTATCTGAAGAGTCAGTGGAGGTTAATTGACTCCTTTTCTGTGATTGGAATTGAAGTGCTAGAAGGCTCAGAAAATGGATCCTTTCTACCTACTGCATAATTTTTTCAGTTTTCACTTCCTTCCCCCCCCCCAGGTGCCACTCAATGGATGGAATGAGAATAGCCCTTGCTCTGCAGTACAGATTTTTGAAAAATGTTTTTGGCTGGAACAAAAATAAATAACAAACCAGATGATAGAAAGGGAAGAGCTGAACTCCAAACCATAGAAAGGGGGACTGTAAGCATGATGAACAGATGACTGATTGGGATATCCCTGCTTGGGGCATTGAGATAAAGGGAGATGATGGGAAGGTATGAGTTAGAAAGAGATTGAAAATGCAAGTATTCATTGGTGCAGAAACAGACTTTTTAACTTATGGAAAAGACTTTTCTCTCAGCGTTCCAGGGACAGGGAAAAGAGAAGCTTGAATTTCCATGGAGGTGAGAAATCCAACCACTGTCCCAAAGGTATGTGGTGATGATGGGTGACCTGATCCTGAGAGAACTCAAGTTGGCAGTCTACAGACCTTATATATATATATTTATCAAGGGAAATATGCTGTTTCCCAAGTGTGTATATACAGGAGTGATGGAGAGACACTAATCTGATTAATCAATCCTACTGTATTGATCATAGTCCTTTTCTCCTATTTCATACTGGAACAAAGACACTGCCAGAAACACCTGGAAGAGTTATCAAGGGACTATCAGGGCTTAGGCAGGAAAGCAAAAATGGTTGGACCACAAGTAGTATTTTTTTACACACTTCCAAGATCAAGGCCTGAGGAAGGAATAGAGGAATAGAGGCTTCTGGAATTAAAAATACAGTTCTGTAATAAACTGAAAATAATAACAATAAAGACAAATTTTAAAAAATGAAAAGAGGGACATGTAACAAAAGCAAAATTTCAAGAAATAGCCTGAATTTATAAGGAAAGGAACAGGTAGACTAAGGCTCAGAATGAGCTGAGTCTTGCTGTGAATGCCAAAAATAAAAAGTGGTTTGGAGTTATGTGTAGAACAAGAGAAAAATGATCAGTTTGTTAGTCAGAGAAGATAGCAAGATGGTGATGGACATAAAGGAGAATGCTGAAATATTTAATTCCTATTTTAATTTTCTATTTTTGTAAAATGAGAAAGAGATCCAGTCTGTCAGAAGCTCTGCTTGAGGGACATAGGAGAGGAGCACAGAAGAAAAGTGCAGGTTGAAACAGACTTGGAGGCTAAATCCTATGGAAATCGATTAAAAGAACTGACATATTATGGGTTATTCTCTTTTAGAGCCACTGTAATAATAATAGTAACATGTCAATACATGGTGACAACAGAATAGAAAACTGGATAGAATTACAAAATACAAAGATCTGCAAATAGAAATAGAACAACTGTGGCAAAAGAAAACACAGATACTGGTGGTAGTACTAATAATAATAAGCACCTTGGATGCAATCTCCAAACAGTTGGAGCATTAACAGCATTGGCATTGATAAAATCACCATCAGTCAATGGCAAAAGGCAGCTTTACCTGGAACAACAACAATATCTGCCTGTTCCAGGTCCTTGGGAAGGATAGGTGGATAAAAATGCCAAATCCAATCTAAGCATCTGGCTGTACGACCAACCATAACATAATTATATATTAAATGTATATGCTGCCTGACATCCAATGATTCTAGGAGGACAAAAACCAATGGGTGGAAGCTTTATAGACGAGAGTCAAACTTAAGGAATTTCCTAATTATGAGAGCAGTCAAGCAGTGGAACAGTCTGCCTCCTTGGGTTATAAATACTCCATATCACTGGAGGTTTTCAAGCAAAGGTTGGAATGTCATTTGCAGTGCATGTGATAACTTTTCACTGAGGAACTGTGGCAAATCATATATCTAATTTCTGGCCATTATGCCAGAATTTAGTGGTACAATTAAAAAGGGTCACAAACCATTGCATGTTGCTGTTCTTTCTCTAGATGGTGCTGTTGGTCTATATTAATGGTTCATTTATTTGATTTACATTAAATACCGGATAGTCAATAATTAAAATTTAAAAAAATAGCTTTACAGTTATTAACAGTTATAGGGCCTGCATCTGATTATAATTTTTCTGTTTCTATACCCATTAAAACCTAAAATCATGATCTAATAAAAAAATCAGAGCAGCATTACAGAGTTTTCTTGGTGCACCAAGAGCCTTGGTGGTGCAGTGGAGTAAGTGCTGTTATGCAGCACTTTGCTGCCAGCTGCCTGCAATTAGTGCGAGTTCAAATCTCACCAGGCTCAAGGTTGATTCAGCCTTCCATCCTTCCGAGGTAGGTAAATTGAGGACCCGGATTGTGGGGGCAATAAGCTGACTTTGTAGAAACACCACTTATGGGGGGCCAAAAGCCCTAATAAGCAGGTATATACAAAAGAATGAAGGCTATTGCTATAAGTGCATTGTAAGACGCCCTGAGTCTTCGGAGAAGGGCGGCATATAAATTGAACTAATAAATAAATAAATAAATAAAATAATAAATAAATTTTCAATTCTGATTGTTATTTATAGGGTTAATGCTATCGGGTAGTATTTTTCTTTGTAGGTTCTGTCTGAGGACAACTTTAGTTTAATAACCTTAGTTTAACTAGTGAGATATGGTTCTGTGAGCAGGTCCTAAAGGAGAAATGTTTTGAATACATGACCAAATTGAAATTTTAAATTTTCATCCAGTGGCAAGACATTTTAGAAATCAAAGGCTGTGTAGATACTTAACTTTTAGACAAGAATTCATCAAAAAATGACGTTTGGGAAAATACTTAGTAGGAATTGCCCCCATGGTGGCAGGACTCCATCAAAAATGACACCAGGCAGAGCATAGAACAACTCAGAAAAGTAGTGCAAGATCAGAAGATATGGAGAGACCTGGCCCATACAATCGCCAATTGTCAGACACAACCAAATGGATATCACCATCATCATCCTCATGAAATGCCACAAAGAATTAGGGAAATTTGGTTTGTGTTCTAAATCAGTGGTCCCCAACCTTTGCAGCTTCGCGGCCCGGCTGGGGGGAGAGGGGAACTGGGCTGTACAAGTAGTGGGCTGGTACACATGTGCGCATGCAGCCCTTGCATGGGTGGCAGGCTGGCGCGCAGCTTGACTTGTGTGACCAATGGGTTGCTGCGTGCAAGTGCCTGCAGGACCGCTGCTCACACATGTTGAGCTACGTGCACATGCACATACACCGGCCAGCCACTCACATGGCCCAATTCTAAAAAGGCCACGGCCCAGGGGGTTGGGTACCCCTGTTCTAAATCAAAACTGGCATATTTCCCATTTTGTTTTATAATCCCAAGTATAATTTGGATGGAAATAGCAGAAAGCAAGCAAACAAAATCACTTTGCCTTGTTGTAATTTAAATAAATTTATACTGAACACTTTGAATTCTGTCATTTTTAGTACTACATCTATTAACTTGTGATACATGGATATAGAAAATAAAAATTGGATTCTTTTTTTTAGCAGAAAATATGATAAAAGCAAAAATGGGATTTAAACCAAAAGCAGAGAGTATTTTTCTGGGCCAGGTGGAGATTTGAAGGTATAAGAAATTTAGAACCTGAGGAAATACGTGATCTGAGAGTCTGTACTGGGGAAGATATAGTAATTATTGTGAACTGATGTCAAAAAAACAGACATATATCTATATTCATGGAACTAACCCTTCATTTTATAATCCTGTGTTGTGCTCAGAAATTAACCGATGCAGAGGCCCATGCTTGGGATGAACTTCATTAGAAGCCTATTTGTTGCTGTAGTTGTGTTTTAAACAGATATAAATGTAAGTCCTTTAAGTAGGAATTACAGCTTTCAGAACAGTTAATTATATTTACTTTAGATTCATCTAGCAATATACCAGTGGACTTTTCATCTAGTAGAGGTGTCCTTTCCCTGCCTCTCCCTTGTAAGAAAATAAGGATGTTATTGTGTGAAATAGGCAAGAGAATAATTTCAGTTCAATGAAAAAGTGTGAAGATTTTCTGAATTTCTGCATAATTTTCTATCAATCAGAGCTTCACATGGTCCGACTAATACATACTGTATATATGGAATTTGAATGAAAAAATAAAGTTTCATTTTTGTCTTATTCATTCCATAAACAAAGGTCATCCATATGATATGCAAGTGTGAAAAATTGTAGTTTCCCCTTAATTCAATCAGGTGCATTACTGATGTAACTAGGGCTAGATATGTGAGTGCTTCATTAAACAATCAGGGCTAATCTGTGCCAACAACCCTACCCTATGTAAATCTTGCAAACCTTGGCTCATCAATGTGAAAATCTTACCATATCAATTCTAGATGTTCAAACATGTTCAGTGTGAAAACAGTGAAAAACTACTTCTCCATTAATCCATGGTCAGACTCTCTTGAAATGGAGAAGGCTTGGAGATCAGTAAACACTGCAAACAGCAGCCATCCTCTTAAAACCATTCTAAGAGCACAGCATACAAGAAATTAAAACCCAGGACAGCATGTAGGGATCTGAAGGATTTTTTTTTTGTCTTGACCAAACAGTCTACACAATTTACCCATCTGAAAAAAAACTGATTAAAAAGGCATTATTGGGAGTTTGGTAAGCAAGGTAGAAGCCACTGCTAAGAATAGTAATGCTTGTCTCAAATTTACCAAAGGCACCTGGACAGCTTTCCAGATTTCTGAAGGAACATTTTATGGACAGATGAATCAAATATGAACATTTTGCAATTACATGGAATTGTTATGTTTGGCAGAAAACAAACATTGCATTCAATAGTATGAAAATCTCTCTCTCTTCCTCCCCCCTCCCTTGTCCGTCCATTCATGTCTGTCCATCCATCCGCCTGTCCGTCCATCCGTCCATCCATCTACCTACCTACCTATCTACCTTCCTACCTACCTATCATCTGTCTAATTTATATAGCTTCCTATTTCACCAGGAGTGACTCATGCCACTTCTCAAGCATTAGATCAAAAGATACTGATTCCAAACATACAAAGAAGTCTGGGAGAGAATGACTGCAGAAGAACATATTTGATGTTTTGGAAAGATCAACTTTAAGAGAAAGGGGGTAGAGTCCGAAATGAGCAATTCATGCTAGTAAATTCATTTCAAGCATTATTGAGCTGAAGCAGATTGCCATGGAGAAATAGGCCAGAATTTCTATCCAGTTGTATGACAGATTGACCACCAATGATAGGAGTTAGTTACTAGTAACTAGTTACTGCCTCTAAGGGAAGGGGAGGGCAATTCACTGGGGCATCAGATAGTAGATATCTTTGTTTATGAAATAAGTGAATCAAGCACCAAACTTTGATTGCTATTTGCTCATGCACTTTTCTCACTTTATATGTCACTTTTACAATATTCATTGGCAAAAATATGCAGGAAAAAGGGGGTTAATATTTTTTGCAAAATGGTTTGTTTTTGTCCCCCAAGTGAAAGTACAGAGATTATGTCTGCTTGTTTTGGCTGTCCTTTGCTTTCTTCCCACCAGATAGGTTAAGGTTATTGATTCATTGTTTATAACTACAGTAGAATCTCTGGTCACAACCATAATTTGTTCCATAACTGGTCGCAAACTGATTTGGTTGTGACCCGAACCTAATTTTGGAAATTTGGCGCTTACAAAAAAAAAATGGCGTGGAAGGGGAAATCGGCCATGAAAAAAAAATATTGTGAATTTTTTTGTCGGAACCCAATTTGCTCATCGTCAGAAATGTTCGTGACCAGAGGTTCTACTGTATATCTGCAGATGTATGTACCCATGCTGTAATCACAGCAAGTATATTACATCAATTACTTATGTCTACAGCAGGCAAAACCTTTTTAAAACGAGAGTAGAGGCCAAAAAGGAACAAAAAATCCACACAACAATTTTCATATCTGCTTGAAGTTCTTTAATGGCATTTGAACTATTCTTTGAGAGTAATTACGAGAAACTGATTAATCAGAGTAGGCTTGTTCATCCAAATATTTTACTGGTTTAGAAAATCCTTTCAAATCCAAGGTCCCTCTTTGCCTCAGCCACACCATATCCATTTTCATTCTTTTTCATATCTCTGTTTCTCTCTTCAGGAATTGCTGGTCTCAGAGTCCAGAAGGGCAAATCTAAAACTAAATGTTGTACGTTGCCCAGAGTCGCCTTGCAACGAGATGGGTGGGAAACAAACTAAATAAATAAAATGAAATAAAAGCTTCCTCAAAGGGAAAAAACCTGATGGGCACTATGGCCTTGGAATTCTTTCTCAAGAGATATAGATACGTAATGTAGCTTCTTTGCAAAACTTTAACATGAATCAAATAAAATAGATTATGGAAAGGAAATCTTGCTTGAAAAACAGAGAGAGAGAGAGAAATAAAAATTTGTGACAAAGATTACATTCTTATTGTTTCTGTTTCATATTCATATTGAGTAGAAGCAAGCAAAGCACAAGTTTACTTTTGGTTTTACTTTTTTCCAAACCTCTTAAGAAGCCACTGATTCTCAGAACTAATTGCAATATACTAAAAGAGTTGGTTTTCCCCCTCCTCTTTAAAAATAGTAAATTAGATGTGAGGGTTCAGGAGTAATTTTCCTTTATTTGCAGTATGCCTTTGCGTATATTTGTTTTAATCTGACTCTGAAATAACCTTCTGGTACCTTATTTAGTAAAAGAGTATGCAGAGATTTTACCCTGTGTTTTTTAAAAAATCCTGTCACTCACAGATATTCAGCTCTCTTGTAGCGCTTCTCTTCCCCCTGGGCTGTATGTCTGCACAATAGCCAGTTGTCTTATCTGTTAGCCTTCTCATATTCTGTAGAACTAGAAAGACAGAGGAGAGCAGTACATCTTTCATATCAAGTTTTTCTTCAACCATCCATTTGATTTTTAGATCACATAGCCCAGGAATTTAAATTGAGATTCTAAGCTAGATTTGCTATTTATTCCATTGCTATTCATTGTAATAAAAACATTTCCACCTCCCTCAAATTAGCATATCTCAGGTAAAACTGTAATGCTGCAATCAAGTCTGCATCAGAATAGTACAGAATACAAATAATACATAAAACATCTTAATATCAAAACCAAACCTTTCTAACTATCAATAACAGCAGGAGAGATAGACAGGCAAATTATAGGGAAGTTCATATTACAGGTTGCCATTGCTTCTCACTGATTGCCTGGTTTTTACCGATGACCTCTTTCAAAATCTGGTCATAAGATTTCTTTTACTACACAAATAAATGGGTTCTTTTAAGGTACAAATAAATCAACTGATTCTCATTTTCAGTTCTCCCTTTGTAGTGATTTTGTTTCTGGTACTGTATTAACTCTAGATACAACCTTTTATATGTTAATGATGTACACATGCAGACATTTTAACCATTTATAAGTATTTCCGTACTACTTTAGTGGGACTTCACATATTGTGTAAAGGGAGGTTTTTTAAAAAAAATCTTGCCTTTATTACTTTATAAACCCAACATACCTAATACTCCTTTTGTCCTCTGTTTTCTGTGAGATGGGTTGGGCTGAGAGAGAATAACTGGCCAAAGTCACCCAGCGTGCTTTCATGCCTAAAGCAGAACTAGAATTCAGTCTCCCAGTTTCTAGCCTATCATCTTAACCATTGGACAAAACTGGCTCTCTGCTTAACTATTACTGATTGAATAAATTGCCATAGGATGAATTGGCATATGTTAAGCCATAATCGGTCTTTACCACAAGCAGCTGTGGGATACACTGATCATTGCATGATTCATCTTGTACCTGCTTACAGACAAAGACTTAAAACCACGAAACCAACAATTAAATCAGTGAGGACCTGGACTGAGGAGGCAAAGCTAAAGCTACAAGCCTGCCTTGACTGCAGTGATTGGAATGTTTTCGAAAATACCTCTGCAGACTTAGATGAACTCACAGATACTGTAACATCATATGTCAGCTTCTGTGAAGACCTATGTGTACCGACCAGGAATTTGCGAATTTGCAATAACAATAAACCTTGGTTCACAGCTAAACTTAAGCAGCCACGTCGTACCAAAGAGGAAGCCTACAGAAAAGGTGATAGAATGCTGTACAATCAGGCCAGAAACGTATTAACAAGGGAGATCAGAGCAGCAAAAAGAAGCTACTCTGAAAAGCTAAGAAATCAGTTCTCAACAAACAAACCAGCAAACATGTGGAAAACTGTTAAAAATATCACCAGTTACAGCAAACCTCCTTCCCAGGCTGAAGGAAATCAACAACTGGCAGATGACCTGAACGTGTTTTACTGCAGGTTTGAAAGGAAACTGCAGACACCTATCTCCACAACCCCCATCCCAGACACACCAACAACAGCCAAACCCCCTACAACTGATCCCATCCCATTGGGTTCACAACCCCTGGTGATCACAGAAAAGGAAGTGCAAGATGTATTTCACAGACAGAAGTCAGGAAAAGCACCAGGCCCAGACAAGATAACTCCTCCTTGCTTAAAAGTCTGTGCTGACCCAATATCTTCAATAAATTGCTAGAGATGTGCTATGTTCCTTCTTGCTTCAAATGCTCCACTATCATCCCAGTGCCGAAGAAGCCCTTCCTCAAGGAACTGAATGACTACAGACCAGTTGCTCTAACAACTGTAGTTATGAAAACCTTTGAAAGGCTAGTGATGTCCCCTGAAAACCATCACGGATCCGCTTTAGACCCCCTGCAATTTGCATACTGAGCAAATAGATCGACAGATGATGCTGTTAATATGACGCTGCACTACATCCTACAACATCTTGAATCTCCAAAGACCTATGCAAGGGTCCTCTTTGTAGACTTTAGTTCAGCATTCAATACCATCATACCGGACATTCTTCTAACTAAACTAAATCAGCTAGTGGTACCTGAACACACTTGTAAGTGGATCACAAGCTTCCTAACAGACAGGAAGCAGCAGGTGAAGCTAGGCAAAATCACATCAGATACCTGTACAATTAGCACAGGAGCTCCCCAGGACTATGTGCTCTCTCCACTTCTCTCTATATACCAATGACTGTATCTCAGACGATCCATCTGTTAAACTACCGAAGTTTGCAGATGATACAACAGTGATTGGTCTCATTCAAAACAACGATGAATCCGCATACAGACGGGAGGTTGAACAGCTAGCCTCATCGTTGACCGGAACAACCTGGAACTGAACACACTCAAAACTGGTGGTAGACTTTAGGAGAAACCCCCCCATACTACCACCTCTTACAATACTAGACAACACACTATCAACAGTAGAGACCTTCACATTTCTAGGTCATATCTCAAGATCTAAAATGGACAGCTAGTATCAAAAACGTCACCAAAAAAGCACAACAAAGAATGTTCTTTCTGTGCCAACTCAGGAAGCTCAAACTGCCCAAGGAGCTGCTGATACATTTCTACAGAGGAATGATTGAGTTTGTCATCTGCACCTCTATAACTGTCTAGTTCGGTTCTGCAACCCAACAAGACAGACACAGACTTCAGAGGATAATTAGAAAAAATAATTGCTACCAACCTGCCTTCCATTGAGGACCTGTATACTGCACGAGTCAAAAAGAGGGCTGTGAAAATATTTACAAACCCCTCACATCCTGGACATAAATTGTTTCAACTCCTATCCTCAAAATGACACTATAGAGTACTGCATACCAAAACAACTAGACACAAGAATAGTTTTTTCCCAAACGCCATCATTCTGCTAAACAAATAATTCCCTCAACACTGTCAAACTATTCACTAAGTCTGCATTACTATTACTATTAATCTTCTCATCGTTCCTATCACCCATCTCCTCCCACTTATGATTGCATAACTGTAACTTTATTGCTTGTATCCTTACGATTTATATTGATACTGTTTCCTGATTGCTTATTTGTACCCTATGACTATCATTAACTGTTGTACCTTATGATTCTTGATGAATGTATCTTGTCCTTTTATGTACACTGAGAGCATATGCACCAAAGACAAATTCCTTGTGTGTCCAATCACACTTGGCCAATAAAGAATTCTATTGTATTCTATTCTAAACTATGATTTTTAAATTATAGTTGTTTTATAAAATAGGTAAGATAAATTAGCAGATAAAGCAGAGGAGAATAGGAAACATTCAGTGTTTTAATATGAAAGAAGAAATGTACAGAGAATCTAAAACTAAATAACCAAGAAAAACATATACAAGATGTTAAACTGTTTTAGCTCAACATTATTAGTTTATGCTCTAAAAATTACATTACTGGATTTGGAATTGAAAATATGAAACAGAGAATAAATGAAATTTTGTGGTGTGATTTATGTCTTATATTTTTATTTGTATTTTGATAGGAAAGAAGCCACCTTAGGCACTCTTTTACCCTTAAATCTGGCCTGCAATTCTTTAAAATAAAGAAACAAATATCAGTGTTTTTCAAAGGCTGAAATTTCACTTGACAGACAAATGCAGAGTTCCCTGATTTGTAAAACCAATCCAGGTTTTGAGTAACTAAGATACACGATTAGTTTTTCTCTTTTTTCCTTTCTCTCCAAAGCTATTATGCAGCAATGGGTAACTTGTGGCCCCCCATAAGCATTTTTGAAATCCTAGAAGCCCTAAAACTGACAGATGAAAATCAGTGGTATTATTATCACTGAGGATATGAAGTTTCCTGATATTTTTAAGCAGGAAACGCAGAAATAGGCCAATTAAAGAAAACAAAGCAAAATAAAAAACCCAACCTCCCTTGTCCATATAATTAGGGAGGGAAACCCCTGATTTTCCTGTCCCTTATGATTCTGCTCTGCCAATGCAGCCTTTACTCATTCTCAATTTAGGGAGTTGCCCAAAACTGATCTCTCCTGCTATAATAAATGATTTAATTATGTATTAAATATGACAGGTTATTATTAGGTAACTTGATACTGAATATATTGAAAAGCCTTGGGCAAGATTGTAGAGATAAAATTCCATACTGGCAATTGAATTAGGATTGATCAGTGAAATGAAAGAAATATCTACGAAAAAATTGGAGCTAGAAAAATATATCTATTCTTAGAATGGTTTATCTTTTGAAAATAAACAATTTGTAATGCTCTCATTTTTATTGATCTAGGAAAATCAGAATGAAGGAGATAATGCCTAATAACAGTACAACAAGTATATCTCAAGCAAGAAAAGCAGTGGAGCAGTTAAAAATGGAAGCATATCTGGATAGGATAAAGGTAAATTTGAACGTGTAACCATATTTACAAATTCTAACCACCCACTGGTTAGAACTCTACAGAAGCTACTCAGATTTTCAACACAGCGTAGCTAGATAAGAATTTTCATGGCACACTGGCATCCATATTAGGCTGAAGCTAGTTGTTTGCCATCTGTTAATATGAGAGTGCAATTTCCCCTTTTGTCCAGCGCAGTTTAAATCTGTAGCTTTCCCATCATCACCAGTTTTCTCATAGCTTAAGGGACAACTGCTTTGCATGTCTCAGGCAGGGAGTTGGGTGGCAATGGACACAACAAGGATTATTCCTTCCTTGGTACTCTCTGGTTCTCAGTGTAACTCCTACAGATATTATCCTGTGATATTTGTTATTAGGAAGCCGTAACTGTTTATGGATCAGTGTCTATTGCAGAAAAAAGGGGTAGATATTTTTTCTCCTAGAACCCACTGGATTCTCAAAATCTGATGCAGAAACCTTGGAGTATTCTCATGATAGAATGAGGCTAAGGTCAGTACTGTGGAATTAAAGAGAGAAAAGTCCTACTGTTCAAATGTAAATTCATTTGGATAATGTTGGAATTTACTCAAGTTGCCTAAATATACATGTTTAGGTTATGCTGAAATTAGGGCATATTGCTATTACTTGTAGGGTACAGCATTTATGCTTAAAAGTTAATTGCACGTGAAGGATCAGATTAACCTTGAATTATTTCCTGAGCAGCTTTGTAACTTAGTTTGTTGATACATTTTTTTTCTCTTGAGAAAAGACTCTCTCTCATTTTAACTTAGGGAAAAAGTGGATTATATCCATTGTAACTGGAGTTTGAAGATTTGTGGAATGTTAGATGTGATACATCCTAACAGAGTGCAATTTTGTTGTACTTGAGTGAACACAGCAGTATTTAGAAGTGTTTTAAAGCTATTGACATTTCTTAAATTTTCTGTCCACAATACAGAACAGAGAACATCTTGGCTTATAAAATTAATTAAATGTTGTTACAAGTTGGCTCAGTGACAATTCTGTGAAGTTTAAACTCTCCCCAGAACACCTGGGGACAGAGGACAACACTATGTAATTGACAACACTGTCAATTACAGTACTAAAGTTGTTTCTCAAAGACCTCATTCTCTGAAAACACTGCCTAAGCAGATTTTTCTCTGGTTTGAAATTTGAAATTACTGCACATGAAAATTTTTGGCTTGAATATTTTAGATTGTGATTTTTTACATTCATGAATAAGTAAAACAAATTTATACACATTTACTTCTCTTTGGAAATGAAACACATACATTGTAAAATAATTAACTTTTATTATTTTCTCAAATAACATTCCCACATAAACATTAATATATTTTTGCACATGCATAAACAGAGAGGACTCATTTCCATAAATACAAAACATTCTGAATGATACATTTAAATTGACATTTTGAAAAAGCTGATGCTGAGGATAGGGACAATTAATTATATTGCTTTATGATGTTATATACAATCTTTTATGCCATTGGTAAACACTGTTACTGCCTTATAAAATTGAGTTCATACTCAAGTCCATGTATTTAGCTATGGTTTATATAACCATTGTTTACTGAAAAGACCCCATTGGCTGGCTTTGTATAATATTCTAAACCATTACTGTTGACATAAAAAACCACAAAACTTAGTTTTCTACATTTTAGGCTAGTAGCCAAGCATAGCTCTTTGTATTCAGTGAAGATATATGAAGAACATGCATGCAAAGAGCAGAGAGATTAGATCTAACAACTGGAAAAGAAAACAGAGAGATTGGGGTTTTAATTCTGTTTATTGGCCACCATTTCTTCTCTTCCAGAAGTTGAACGTTATCTAATCTAGTTTTATTCTTAAAGCTAAACAGGTTCAATTTTATATACTACTTGGATGATCACACATCTGGAAACCATATGCATGCTCATGGTATGTTCAGATAATAAGATTTTGATTACTAAGCTGAGAAATATATAGATGTTTCTTAGTATATAGAGCTTATTTACATAGCTAATATGTATACCAAACTAATAAGTAAACCATAATGCCTCTAATTTAACTATTGTATCCTTTGTTTTGAACAGCTAATAACTTTAAGAAGCTATTACAATGATTTCAAAATATTGTAAAGTTTAATATTTTGGTTTATTCTCAGCGTGTGATAATAGTTTTTCAATTCAGCAAAAATAAAAAAAAACGTGAGAGGCTTCTTGATGTAATCAATATTTATATTAACAAGAGACTTGTGTATATTTGAAATTAATATGCAAAGACCCGATTATCCAAATAGGAACTGATAAATTAAACTCTTAAAATATTCAGAATAGCGAATGAAATATACTAAAAAATTAGACTTTAATTAAAGAAAATTCCTTTTTTAAAAATAAAACAGTGAAATTGAAAAAGTTAGAGACAATATTGGTAGAAGAAATTTGTATGGTATAACTAAAGTTTGCAGATACCTTTTAGAATAACGAAACTATGCTGCTGACGTCCAGTCAAGAAACACTGATTTTTTAACATAAGTAGCACTGTGAACAATTGCATACAGCAGCTATTGTGCTTTTCCCATTCTCCTTTAAAGATGGAATTGTTAATTATTTCTAAAATAGTGTTGTGAAATCAACACTGGCATTAGCGAGATGTTTGTGGATGTGCTCATTTTAGATACAAAGCAAAAGCAGAGTGGGTGTCATTGCATGAACAGTAATTATGTCTGTCTTTTCATGGAAGGTGACTGTAGTAATTGCAGCATTTTGTCTTGTCACTGAATCTTATAATTATAGGGTATCTAACAGGATTATATTCTAACTTGGGCTGTTTTTAATCACCTTCTTTACTCTGAAATGTAATGATAACATTCTCTAGTTCTTTCAGAGATTGCTAACTTTGTCTTAAATCATAAATATCTGGTAACAACCTTCCGAGGTAGAATTTGTGGTAATATTCATCTATAATAAACAAAAGGAGATTCAATCAACTATTGGTTTAATGTAGTTACCTTGTTTGGATTGTGATCTGGAAACCAATTTATCAGAAATTGTTGATTCCAAGTTACATTGCTTGGGGAAGGACACATATTCCAACATTTAGTTTCCTTACATAAATTTCTAATCTAATTTTTCCTTGTTTTCCTTTCTGTTACTATTTTACAATCCGTTAGCACAAAAATAACTGACAAATCTAATTGAGCTTTTCCTTTTTTCCTGCACGTTTGTACTTGTGCCAGAATGTACCATTTGGTACATTATCATAGACTAAAAACAAAACATGTATAGGAGCTACATATGAATAATAATTAAAAAAAATGCTTGGTTTTGGTGCATTTTGCTGGCCAGCTCTGCTGCAACATTTCACATGGCTTCCTTATAGCATTGACTTCGTTCTTTGGAATGACTTATGGTTGGTGATAGAACAATCTGCCCTGTTTGGACAATACAACTTGTGATAACGTTTCTGCATGATGCAGGTCTGTCACATATATGTACTATTTTTAGGAATTTAATATAATTTCAGAGAGATTAATAAATTACATACTGAACTATAGTCTGATATGTATGCATGGTGTGAAAATCATATCCTCAAAAAAAATCTGATGTGGCAAGGCAAAAGCTTTAAAATAATTTAACATTAAATTGTTTAATTATATGATTACTGCTTATATACCTAATACTTTTGTGTTTCTGCCTTATTCAAAATTATAATACAGAGAATTTTGTTGAAAGGCTGGGCGATACACACAAAGCTTTCAAAACTCACGTGCAAGTCTGGGTCAACTGTTTCCCCAGCTATGGTATAAAGCAGGGGTCTCCAACCTTGGCAACTTTAAGATTTTGCTGGCTGAGGAATTCTGGGAATTGAAGTCCACAAGTCTTAAAGTTGCCAAGGTTGGAGACCCCTGGTATAAAGGACTACTACACAGAAAATATTCTAACTGCTTGGATCAATCTATTAACACTGTTGCAATGGTAATAATACTTAGATAACCCTTCCCCCATTTTTCTTTTGTTCTTTTTCTTCTTTTTAAAATGCTCCTAGGTATCCAAGGCAGCTGCTGATTTATTGGCATATTGTGATGCTCATATGGGAGAAGATCCCCTTATTATACCGGTGCCTGCATCTGAAAATCCCTTCCGGGAGAAGAAGCTCTTATGTACTATCCTATGATTCACTCTGCAATTAAAAATGTTATCTGTGAAAATACATTACTGATGGTGCATGCTTTTCCTCAAGTTTTCTCCCATGTAGTAATTTAGTCTAAAAGTAATCCTTTCTAGAACACAATATATTCTAAGTTAATACATTTTAAGTGAAGGTTTTTAATGTCAATTTTTCTATCAGTGGTATGTGTTCAACATTTCTATTGTTCTCTATTTGTGTTTTGTAATAAAAGAATCCTATTTGTTGTTAAATGTGTGATAATTAGATTTTGTTGGTTAAATTTCATGAACTGTCTTTGGCTTGTTTGCACAGTAGACTAGCCATAGCTTATATAATAATGGCTTATGAATTAACCAAATTGCCTGACGGAACACACAGTGAATCATAAATCAACCATACAGGTTAGATTTGCACAACACACTGAGTCACAAATTGGCCAATTGTCTTTTAGTCTGGTGTGTTGTGTGCCAACCCAGGCTGTCTTTCAGAGGGACTGAAAAACTATGATGAGCAATACGCACCACCAATTTCTTAACTATTTTATTTCCATGTAAAAAGTGGAATTTCAGAAGAGAATGTGCTTGATGAATGTTTGAATTATGAATATTAAAGTTAAATCAAAGCTTCCCAATTAGCTGCCTTATACCAAGTCAAACAATTAGTCAACTTACTTGGAATTATCTGTACTGATGGGCAGCACTTTCAGGTTTTGAACAGGAGCCTACTTAGGCCCAACTGAGATGCCAAGGATTTAATTTAGCACTTTTAAAATCTAAAACGTGTTCTTTACCATTAAGATGTTACTCTTCTTCTTTTTTGTACTGCAGTATGCTAATTGCAGCAGGTACTAGCACTACTAATAATCATTCTAATAATAGTACCAGCACATGAAAAACCTGCAGGCCAAATAAAGACCATACTGATTTCATTCCATAGGTCAAACTGGCATAGTGTGGAGTCCAGTTCAAATAAAAAATCATTTCTTAAAATTTAACACATTATCGTTCCTCTGGGTAGATTCCCATTTCATACTATAAACTATGCAGCCTGCAGCAAAGGATGTCATCTTGATATGTTCCTTAATATTTCAAATTATATACCTCTACCCTTTGTAATATGCTAAATACAGATTTCTAGTACAGTTGAGTGTGTATTAAGTAACATAGATTTCTATAGTCTTTATATTGGCTCTTATCTTTAAAAAAAAATCTCAAGTCTATGCTGGTAAAAACTTCTTTGTCTAAAATCAATTATATAGTTCATTTGATATATGTTGTATGATAAAATGTACTGTTGATCATTCTCCTTACTTGAATATTTTAATAAAAGTTACTTTTAATTTGGGATTGTATTTCTAGTAATTTATTTGTCTATTGGAGTAATACAAACTATTTGTAACCTGGGGTTAAAATTCCACTAATGCCATACATTCACTAAATGACTTCGTGAAATAGTTATTTTTCAATCTGTTTCTGATCCCAAGTAGGTATGCTGTATTTTAATACTCTAAATATGGGCAATCTTATTTGTATATTAAGCACACGGGTTTTTTTTGTTTTGAAACATTTTAAAAGGCAACTAATTTGCATATAAATTTATGCTTAAAACCTCAGCTCAAAATTGAGCACTCGATTGGATTTATTCATTTATTTATTGGATTTATTGGATTTGTATGGCTGCCATCTCTGGGCAACTAACACAATAAAACACCAAAACAAAAAAAATAGAAACATATCAAAAAGAAAAAAAAATGGGCAGCAAAGATAATTGGGCAAACAACAAATTCATAAATTCACAAGCTCCACCATTTCCGAAATCCTATGTCTGAAAGAAAAGTCAATCCAGAAGTGCAGCAAGTTTAGGGACCTAATCTCAGGAGGAATGGTGTTCCAAAGGGCTGACACCAGTGGTGAATTCCAATTTTTTTTACTGCCGGTTCTGTGGGCGTGGCTTGGTGGGTATGGCAGGGGAAGGATACTGCAAAATCTCCATTCCCACCCCACTCTGGGGCCAGCCAGAGGTAGTATTTGCCGGTTCTCCGAACTACTCAAAATTTCCGCTACTGGTTCTCCAGAACCTATCAGAACCTGCTGGATTTCACCCCTGGCTGACACTGTGATAGAAAAGACATGTTTCCTGATCAACAAGACCCAGAGTATGCATATTTTGCCAGATGTGATGGGGCAGGTAGAGTCAATTGGAGGAAGGTGGTCATTGAAATATCCTGACTCTATGCCATGAAGAGCTTTATAGGTACTAACAGCACCCTGAATACACCTCAAAACCTGTTGGGAACTAGTGCAGTTTAAAAGGCAGATACAGATAATGTAGCTCATGCTGCCAATTGTAGCTTTCCTTTGAAGAAAGGAGAGCTCCATTTAGAATATGTTGCATTCCAATCTAGTTGGGAGATGAAAGAAGAATGAGTGACCATACACAGTTCCTCTTGATCCAGGAAAGGAGACAATTAGTGCACAACATGAAATTGTAGAAAAGCCCATCTGGCCGTGGCCACCACCAACTCCATGAGTCTAGGAGAACCCCCAAATCGTACATTGGTTCTGTGTGAGGCAACACAACTCCATCCAGAACTATACACAGAAGATCTACAGTCCAGACCTCTGGACACCCTAAAATCCAAAACCATTCAGTCCTGCTTGATTGAGTTGGAGCCCACACAGACATAGAAGCAGAATCTCCACAACCCAAGGCAGAACTACCTATTCTGACATATGACCTTATCCAATGGGTTCATGCGTAGGTTAAATAAGAGTGGGGAGAGTGTTGTTGAATCCAGAAGATCTTCATGAAAAAGGGGATGTGGGCTTAATTCCCCCCCTTTGTTAACATCAATTAGAACTGATCCCAAAGGAAGGAAGAGAACCAAAGCAAAGTTTTGTCCCCAATTAAAATGTCCAGAACAACAGTATGTTCAATGGCACTGAAAGCCATGGAGAGATCAGGGACAACCAGGAGTCAACTACCTCCTCAACAATTTACAGTAGGAAAAGGAAGGTTGGAGACAAACAGAGGGGTTGACTGATAGCTCCTTTAGTGAGAAAGAAACTGGATTAAGATTAAGTTGGAGGGAGACAACTAAATTTGAGTGATACAAAGTGAAAGCTGTTCCAAAATTATGGGTATGGAGTGTGTATAAACAAGCCATAATGCAAAGTCACTTAGAGATTAAGATCTGGGCAAGATCTGTTTAATATGTACATATTTTAATCTTGTATTTTATATTTTAAATGTTATGTCATGGATTATATCTTATTTTAATTGTTATGCTTATGAATAAACAAACAAATCTAGAGGATTACTTTTGCTATTTTGTTCCCACAATGGCCAGCCAGACCAATGGAAAACCATTTAAAAGTAAACATGTTACTAGGCTTCCTATTGGTCTGGCTAGCCATTGTGGAGACTTCCGAAATATTGCCAAGAAAACTGAAAGGACTTGTCCAGAGAGTTTCCAGGAGTCAACACTGCCTTGAAGGCAGAATTATAAGTTACTGCAAGAAGATTGCACAGACTGACCACAAACAACAGCATTAACTCCCTGCCAAGATTGGATAATCAAGTGCCTAGAAATAACAAGAGTCAATAGAAACACCAGAAGGTTTGTGCAAAGATCAATGACTCAATGGAAGATACACTTGCTGGTCAATGGTGATAGACTGGGAGAAGTTAATGTCAAGAGAGAGATCTTTTAAGAAGATTCATTCTGCAAGAAAATTGCACCGACAGATTGCAAAGAATGGCATGACAATGTAGCAACAATGGTGCATTGGAAGATCTGCAAGCAAGAACTTGGTGGGATCACAAATTTGACAAATGAAAATGAAGAAGCTAAAGAACTCTGGAACTTCAGAATTCAGACAAGCAC
Source organism: Pantherophis guttatus (assembly GCF_059756535.1). Taxonomy (NCBI): domain Eukaryota; kingdom Metazoa; phylum Chordata; class Lepidosauria; order Squamata; family Colubridae; genus Pantherophis; species Pantherophis guttatus. The sequence continues at coordinate 277,551,929 of NC_142063.1, read as the reverse complement.
TTGCCACATAACATTCCAGACTTAACAATTGATGATAAGAAAGACAAAAGATTCTGGAGAGTAGACATGGCAGAACTTGGAGACAGCAGAATAGGAGAGAAAGAACTGGAGAAAATAACAAAATACGAAGACCTCCAAAGAGAAGCAGAATGGCTATAACCGTGATGGCGAACTTATGGCACACGTGCTACAGGTGGCAAGCAGCGCCCTCTCTGTGGGCACGCGAGCGGTCACCCCAGTTCAGCTCCGCCGCACATGTGCTTCCTGCCAGCCAGCTGATTGTCAGGTCTCTGCCGCGCATGGGCGGGGCGCATGTGCGGGGGGCGCACACATTGCATTTTGGGGGTTCAGGTTAGGATTAGCGCACACTTTGGGCACTCAGTCCAGAAAAGGTTAGCCATCACTGGGCTATACTATACTATTAGTATTTCATCATATTCATTCTTTCATCATCAATCCTAGCATAACACTAAAACCACACTACTTCTTAATGTAAATTTCTGCACCACAGTAAAATCTTATTTTACTAGTAGCTTTAGTTTCTAGAACTGTATGCATTTGGAAGAGCTATCTCTTTACATCCACTATTTATTCAATCTATATTTGTATTTAAGGGAAAAAGGCAATACTTAAATATGGTTTTGGAAAGCAAAAAAAATATTAGTTGCTTATGACACTCGGGAACTAGGGAACCCTTTCAACATCATAACTGATTTAATTTTAACAAGGCTGCATCAGTTCCCATGGCAACATATTTACTTCTGCTTTTCCAAATGATAGCAGTCTAACTGGCATAGTGAACACTGAAAATATAAGCAGAGTGTTTATCCTTCGAAATTATAAGCACAGTGTTTATTCTTTGCTACCCAATGTAAGTAAGAAACTATAAGATTAAAAGTGCATTTATTTTTAATAGCATTCCAATATATTGACTTAGTTATGAGATAATTTTAGAAGATAAGTAAGAAAAACACTGATAATAATAATAATCTGTTTAGTATGAACTTTCAAATTACGGTACTAACTGGCATTGTATTTGATGCAATACAACAACATCTAGTTGAAAACAAGATCTTTCCATCCGAGCTGAAAGGAGACAGCAGAAGGCCATAAGATCAGCCCCTAATTGACAAGATGATTTTGGAAAACTATAAAAGAGCAACTTGAATGTAGCTTGGATTGATTACAGGAAGGTATTTGACTCCCTGCCACACAACTGGATAATTAAGTACATACTCATTCATTTAAAAGTACCTGCATTTAACCAACCAGTTTTATTCTGATCGCTGTAAAGGGACAGAAAGCAGAAAACTGGCAAGTAGTACTTTTAAGCATTTTGTTAACACCCATGGCTCTCTGCAACTGATTTTCCCCTCTAAATCTAGTTCAGCTGTGTTCTTAATCCAGTCCCCATGAGGGTATCTAAATTGGCATCAGAAATTCTGCAGACCTGAAATTTGATTCTCAAAAAGCTTAGCAAACAGCTTTTAAGACTTTTTTGCTATCTACTTTTGCTGTCTGATTTTTGATAGAGAAGGCCATGTACTGTCTGGAGAAGCTGGGCTGGGCTTTAAATAGTTTCCAGTATTAAAGTAACAGTCGATTTGCAGATAAAAAGCAAGAATTTGGGACAGGATATCAAGTATGTCTAGTTATATGTGGAATTGTCATTTTAAAAGCTAATTTATTTTAGGCTGAAGTATACAATTGGAAGAAGCTTGTTGCCCTATGTGCTTCATATGAAAGGAATGATGATGATGATATAATTGTCTAGCCTCAGTAGCTACATAAAAATGCAAGTTAAAATATCTGCTGCATAATATAATATGTATTTACTTCTTATTTGGTGATTTATTAGTAGAGGAATATTTGGTGAGGAATATTATCCAAAATAAGGATTCTACAGCTATCAAAATCTTTCTTGGATGATTTGCAAACTGAACTATTGCTGCCATCTGCTGGATAAAGAAATTATAATCATGCATATGATCTCCAAATTTCATTAGGTAATTCCATTAGGACCTCAGGAGTCACTAATAACTCCTTGTGAAATGTTATTCTTGTTATATTTTACTCTTTATATACATCAACTGAAGAAAATGTGTATGCTCATGAGGACAACAGATGTGTTAAATGTGGATGTGGATGAATATAGTGAGGAACATTATTGACTAAGTCAATATGCAGCTGACCATAGATGTTATGCAGTGGTGGGTTTCAAATTTTTTTACTACCGGTTCGGTGGGTGTGGCTTGGTGGGCGTCGCTTGGTGGGCATGGCAGGGGAAAGATACTGTAAAATCTCCATTCCCACCCCACTCCGGGGGAAGGATGCTGCAAAATCTCCATTCCCTCCCCAATGCAGGGGAAGGTTACTGCAAAATCCCCATTTCCTCCTGATCAGCTGGGACTTGGGAGGCAGAGAATAGATGGGGGCGGGGCCAGTCAGAATTTTTACTACCGGTTTGCTGAACTATTCAAAATTTCCACTACCGGTTCTCCAGAACTGGTCAGAACCTGCTGAAACCCACCTCTGATGTTATGTTTTATTCCGTAATAATAAATTATAGAGGAATACCTCATGTAAATAAATCCCCATGAATATGAGTTTGATATCAAGAAAAAAGAGTTTATTTTCTGCAGACGTTGGAAATAACATCTGGTAGGGTAGTAGAGGTAGAAAGATAGCAACAATATCAGGCTATCAAAACAACTGGTACCAGCCCTAATTCAAATGTTTAGATTAATTTATTTCTTCTTAATCGCATCATGGAAAACTTTTAGAAATTATTCTAAAAGAATAAAATGCAAATTCATCACAATAAAATAAATGCCACTTACATGCAAAAAAATTAACAAGTTCTAAACAGCGGTTTTCGAGCACAAAAATCCTCATATGGTACTTGCAGGACCACCTCCAACCGCTCTCCCACCGTCCCGTGCGCTCTCACAGAGTGGGCCTCCTCAGGGTGCCTTCAGCCAAACAATGTCGGCTGACGGCCCCCAGGAGGAGAGCGTTCTTTGTGGGAGCCCCGACCCTCTGGAATGATTTGCCCACTGAGCTCAGGACAGCCCCCGACCTCCTTTCCTTCCATCGTCAATTGAAGACGTGGCTCTTTCGTCAACTTAGCTGATCCGCCATGGGTGTACATTGCTATAATTTTAAACTGTTTTAATTGGGTTGTTGATTTTAATTTCATTGTGATTTGTATTGGATATTGTTTTTGTAAGCCACTCTGAGTCCCTCGGGAGAATGGCGGCATATAAATCGCAATAATAAATAAATAAATATACCTACTCATAAATATTTGACAAATAAAAGGATAATTTCAATTCTTCCTCCCCTGTAAAGATTTATTATCAGTCCATCTGGATTACTTTCTTTTGCATTGAGCAGATGCATTTTCTTATTGAGCCATAATCTTTCAGTTCTTTGCATGGGTGACCTAAAAGCTATTTCCAGACATGGGGTTAATGTTCCCTTGGAAGACTACTAAACCTGTGTTTAAATGACTGTTGGGTCATTGGGTCCCATGCAGTGGTGGGTTGCCCCCGGTTTGGACCGGTTCACAAGAAACAGTAGTAAAACTGGCGCGAGGCTCCTCCCACCGACCCCGCATGCCATCAGGAAGCTTCTGTTCATGCAACACATGCGGCCCCGTTGCGAACTGGTAGTAAAGGTAATAGAACCCACCCCTGGTCCCATGGCCCTCCTCTATTCTACAAACATATCAGCTATTTATGACATCAATTTAACAGTCTCCCAGAAGAGAACTAGACCTATGTCTAGAAATAGTTTTAGTGACAGGTCACTTGTGATAGAAAGTTTGAGAGGAACACAGGTGATTTCTCTCCCATTTTACTTTGTGTCCCCCTTTGGGCTAAAAGAGAATGCAGACTTGTCATTAACCATGATTCATCCGAGGCCCTTGTCGCAGCCTGGGAACGGGATGCGGTGGGGGCCTGGATCAAATCGTGCCTTCACGGCCTCTGATCCGACGCAGATCCTGGGCGGCTCCTTGGTTCACCGCTGAGCTCAGGGAAATGAAGCATCAGAAAAGACGCCTGGAGGGTGGTTGGAGATCCGACCGAACACAACTAAGAACCCATATTAGGTCTTATCTTGTGGCGATGGAAGTGGCGAAACGTAACTATTTCGCCACTCTCATTGCATCTGCAGAAAACCGCCCAGCAGCCCTGTTTAGAGTAACCCGCTCCCTCCTTAATCAGGGAGTGAGGGAGGACCCCTTGTAGGGCCGTGCTGAGGATTTTGCACAGTTTCTGCAAGATAAAATCACTCAGATTCAGACCGGGTTGGACTCTGATTGGACAGAGTCCGTTGAGGTGACAGGGGCTAGTCTTGATGGAGACATCTGGGTTGAGTTTGAGCCTGTTTCGTTGGATGACGTGGACAGGATTATGGGTAGGCTGGGGTCCTCCACGTGTTTATTGGACACTTGTCCCTCCTGGCTAGTTTCGGCAGCCAGAGAGGCGACTGGAGACTGGATCCAGGCTGTTGTCAATACTTCGTTAAAGGAAGGGGTCTTCCCCGCTGCACTCAAAGAGGCGGTGGTTCGACCCCTCCTTAAGAAGCCAGCCTGGATCCTGACGTTCTTAACAACTACTGTCCAGTCTCCAACCTTCGCTTTTTAGCGAAGGTTGTTGAGTCCGTGGTGGCGCAACAATTCCCTCAATTCCTGGAGGAAACGGACTACCTCGATCCTTACCAATCCGGTTTCAGGTGTGGTCACAGCACGGAAATGGCATTGGTCGCCCTAGTAAATGATCTCTGGCGGGCCAGGGATGGGGGTTGTTCCTCCATTCTGGTCCTTCTTGACCTCTCAGCGGCTTTCGATACCATAGACCATGGTATCCTGCTGCAACAGCTCAGGGGGATTCGGTTAGGAGGCACTGTTTTACAGTGGTTCTCTTCCTATCTCTCTGGTCGTCTGCAGTCTGTTTGGGCGGGGGGTCAGGGATCCTCCTAGAGGCCTCTCAATTGTGGGGTGCCTCAGGGATCGGTTCTCTCCCCTCTGCTCTTTAACATCTACATGAAACCGCTGGGTGAGATCATTCGTGGTTTTGGGGTGAGGTATCATCAATATGCTGATGATACCCAGCTTTACATCTCCACCCCTGACCACTCTAGGGATGCCCTTTCCGTGATGTCCCACTGCCTGGAAGCGGTGCGGGTTTGGATGGGGAGGAAGAGACTTAGACTCAACCCTTCCAAGACTGAGTGGCTGTGGATGCCGGCATCCCGGGATCTGGAGGTTCCATCTTTAGTGATTGGGGGAGAGACTCTTGCTTCCTCCAACAGGGTCCGCAACTTGGGTGTCCTCCTGGATTCTCAGCTGTCCTTGGATGACCATCTGACGGCCGTAACTAGGGGGGCCTTCACACAGGTGTGTCTTGTGCGCCAGTTGCGCCCTTTTCTAGACCGGGATGCCCTCGCCATGCTCACTCATGCCCTCGTTACCTCTAGGTTGGACTACTGTAATACCCTCTACATGGGGCTGCCCTTGGGATGCATCCGGAGGCTCCAGCTAGTCCAGAATGCAGCCGCGCGGGTAGTTATGGGGGTGTCGAGATACTCCCGTGTAACACCTCTCCTGCATGAGCTGCACTGGCTGTCGGTGGCGTTCCGGATTCATTTCAAGGTGCTGGTGCTTACCTATAAAGCACTTCATGGCTTAGGCCCGGGGTACTTGCAGGACCATCTTCAGCCGCTCTCCCATTGTCCTGTGCGCTCTCACAGAGTGGGCCTCCTCAGGGTACCATCGGCCAAACAATGTCGGCTGACGGCCCCCAGGAGGAAAGCGTTCTCTGTGGGAGCCCCGACCCTCTGAAATGGATTGCCCACTGAGCTCAGGGCAGCCCCCGACCTTCTTTCCTTCCGTTGCAAGCTGAAGACGTGGCTCTTCCGTCAACTCAACTGATCCGTTTGGGGGTACACTGTTATAATTTTTAATTGTTTTAATAGGGTTGCTGATTTTAATTTTTATTTCATTGTGATTTGTATTGGAAATTGTCATTTTGTAAGCCGCCTTGAGTCCCCAGGGAGAAAGGCGGCATATAAATCGCAATAATAAATAATAAATAAATAAACCACATCCCAGCTTTTACATATTTCAAGTTGATATGTGACAGCCTGAGGTTTGCAAGTAGCATGGGTATGCTTCCTTCCACTTCAATGGCAGCGCTGGCAGTGAAATGCCATGGCTAATAGTACTCAGAAGTAGGTCAAGTAGTACACAACATGGTGGCACTGCTCCTCACAAAAGTAATAAAAATATTCCTTGTATTTCTGAAGCAGCAGAAAACTTAGAATTTGAGCCAAAATTAACAATGACAGAGCTTGACTTTTCCTAGCTTAAACTGACCATGTTTTTTTCCCCCAAAAGTCAGTTCTAAAACTCTATCAAACAATTTCTGAACACATTTTTTTAAAAAGTGGTCTTGCGTTCTTCAAAAGAAATGCTATGTCTATGTACATAAGGAACATTTGCAAAGTGTTGGTCAGGCATTACCTAGACCAGGGCTGTCAAACTCCCAGCCCGTGGGCCAGATGTATCATGTGCTAGCCATGCCCACGCCCGGTTTAGTGAAGGGGAAAAAAAATCCCAATACGTCATGGGACACCGCCATGACTTGAGTTTGACAATCCTGACCTAGACTAAACCTCTTGCAAAAGCTGGATGTTCAGTTTTCCCAACAATCGAAGCCAAAATGGCCATGGAGAGCCATGCCATGGACTGAAGGGAGAAGCCTCAAGTGACTGATAGGATCTGAGCAGATCCCATCCCTGATTTTGTCATCATCCACACTGTCAATGACAATAGATTGTTCTTATGGCTTGGCTCCTTATCAGAAGAAGGAAGATGCTATTTTAACACTGGAACAACTACAGGCACATTCAGGTTTCCTTTTTAGTGGACTGGTTACACGATGAAAGCCATACCCGGAGGATATTTCCTTTAAAATGGTAAGCAGGGCATCTTCATGCATGTTTACTGGGACTTGAGAACAAGTTTTTGATTTCTTCCTGTTCCAACAAAAATGACAGTTCCCTTTACAAACTTCACATTTCCCAAAAGATTGGGCGAATCCCACCTCGTTTATCAAATGCTACTCAGTTGCAAAATTTTGTTTTAAAAAGATTTGTTCAGCAATTGAAGTGTGTGTGTGTGTGTGTGGGAGGGTGTTTTTGTAAAAATGGAAAGGCCAGATGTGTGAAATAAAAGTTTTCCCATTAGGTGCCTATTTTTAACCTTCACGTCGAAGAACTCTCATTCTCTCTCTTATTATTTAAGGTGGAGGGGGGAGGGAAGGTACAAAAATAACCTGCAGTTTTATAAACACCGTGCGGGCCTTTTCCTACCTCCTCTTTCTTCTCTCCTTTCCACGGAGTCACCAGGAGTTTTAAAAAAAAATCACCTAGAAGGCGATCTCCTTTGCTCACCTCCAGCCTTCGCCTCTTGCGAGGTGGGCACAGAGAGAGAGAGAGAGAGAGAGAGAGAGAGAGAGGCGCTGTCGGATCGCGCCAAGGTCAAGCCGCTTCCGCTCAGCGGCGAGGCATTGTGGGGATTGTAGTGCGGAGGCCCGGCTTTGCGCACACGCTTTCCTGGTCCGGGGCGGGACTCTGGCTTTGGGCCGGGCGCGGGAGGGGCCGGCGAGGGTCTCTGGTGCCGGAGCGAGGGAAGGCGAAGGAGACCTTGCCTGTCTCTGCGGGTCCGTCCCGTCTCTGCTCCGAGAGAGGCCGCGACGGCTGGGCAGCGGCCGGCGGCCAATGCGAAATTGGTTGGTACTTCTCTGCCCGTGTGCGGTCGGGGTCGTGCTGCACCTTTGGCTTCTCCTCCTCAGCTGCCCGGCCAGCGGCCCCGGGAAGCAACACCCGGCAGGTAAGTGGCGGAGGGAGGGCGGGCATCGCACCCAAGCCTGCCCGTTTGCCGTCCTCCCGCAGGGGAGGCGAGGGGGTCAGGCAGAGGCATCTTGCGGGAGGGCCTCCTTTGCACGGCGCCGTTGTGCCGTCCGTTCTGCTCACGGTTTCGGAAAGACCGGGCAGGAGATAAGAGGAGGAGGCGGGCAGCGCTGTTTCCTCCTCCTTGCAGCCGAGCGGTGGGGCAGGGTCGCCCGGGCTCTGGAGGGCAAGCCGAGAAGAGGTGGGGCAGCTCCTCAATCTCGGTCGAGAAGAAGGGAATGGCCAGCAGCCCTTCTCAGGCGAACCGAGGTTGCTTTGGAGGAATAAGCGCGAGGTATGTTGCGTGTCTTGGGAGATTCTCATTCATCCAGGTCGTGGTTGTCCCAAAGGTGCTTTTTTTTCCCCCAAGAGGCAACTGGACTTTTTGGTTTTTCTTTGAAGACGTTTCGCTTCTCATCCAAGAAGCTTCTTCTTCAGAGCTGGAGAAGCTTTTTGGATGGTAAGTGAAACGTCTTCGAAGAAAAACCAGAAAGTCCAGTTGCCTCTTGGGAAAAAAAAAAGCACCTTTGGGTATGTTGGTGTCTTTCATGGAGGAAAGAGCTTGGAGGGTTTGGATCAGGGGGAGATACCCTTTCACCAGGTAGGAGAAAAAGTGCAGGATTGGGATATGCAGTCCCCCAACGTTTGGAGAGAGGCTTGATAAAAGTAAGGGGGGGAAATGGCAGATGCTGAAGAACGGAGTGGGCTTGATAAAATTTGAATTTTGTTGTTGTTGCTTTTTTTGACTAGTTCCACCAGCTGGAGGCATATGTTTGCATAGCTGCAATTCTTCAAACAGTTAAGGTCAAAAATCCTTGCTAATCTACTGCAAATTAGATACAGCTGCCAGTAGATATGAATAATTTTTGCTCATTCCTGTTGTGGAGTAAAATATGGAGCAGGAGTTGAGAAATAGAAGAAAAGAAAAGAAATTAGATTGCTTTCCATAGAGACTTTCCTTCAAGTCAGACCTTAACTTCTGGTGATTTCATGGGTACCTTCAGGCAGGGTTTTGTTGACAGCTGTAGGGAAGGAGATGTTTACTGCTTTCTGGGATATTATTTCCACTTCCCAGAGTAACCTATAGTTCTGGTGTTCTTATATATGAGAAACTTGTGGTTATCTGGGGTAAAGAAGAGCTAGTAAATGTCACACTAAGAGTCTTATGTATTAAGTGTTGTGATGGGTGACTTCTGTCAATCCTAGCAGTTATAATTAGTCAGGTTTTGAGAAGGTTAGGGCATTCTTTTTGCCTGAATTTAATTTTTTGCAATTTTTTTCAATGATACATGAATGACCTTGTCTTTAAAATCAAAGATAATTTAAAATTAAAAAGCATAATATCTACCAAGCAGCGTTTCTCAACAATTTCAACTGTTAGGATCTCACGCAAGCCTGAAAAAAAGATATAGCAGTTTTAAAAAGTGGTTGGGTTTGCAGTCCCCTAACTGTCCTTTCAAATCACTTTGAAGTTTGCAAATCTCTTGTGTGTGGGTGTGTATTAGCGAGAAGCTTCACTCCCAAAAAAGGGCAAGGCCAGAACAAAAAAAATAAATTGTTTAAATTAATAACTTTAATTAGCTATAAAATGAAAAGCTGCATTTAAAAAACTAAACTATCCTTATCAATATATACCAATCATTCTTTTTTGCACCCACAAATTTCTCAAAGTATTATCTTCTTTGGGAGAAACAGCCAAAGAAAAAGAATAACAAAGGGTTATTCGTAAAAGAAGAGGGGAAATAGAAAATAGTTGTTTTATTTTTATCAGTTTTAAGATTATATTCCCCCCTCCCCCAATTCACAGGTATTATGTGGGAGAAAACTTCATTTTCCTGTTGGGTAAATACCATCTGTTTATATCATCTTCCTCTTATTTTGGCCAAACAACTTTTCTTTTCAAGATCTTGAGTTGTAGTCAAGTATTATTATTTCTCCTTCCAGAGTAATGGTAGAAGGCAGAAAGCTAATAAAAAATACAGACCTCCACAAACATGTTGAAGTTTTCTGTTACAGATTATTAAATAGAAGCATTAGGGAATTGAAATCAAATTCCTCAAACCACTTATGAAGCAGATATAATGAATAATTAAGTTCTCTCTCTTTTTTAAAGTGTCTCTAGAAAAATAGATAATCTAAGGAACTAAGATTTACAGACAGAGCTTCTGTGATTGAGCATCATGCGCTATTACTTGCCACATCTGTTTAAAGTCTTCTCAGACATTTTTTCAAATATCCCAGATGATGAAATAAAAACATATTGTTCATAAAAAACAACCCCTTGTGTTTCAGTGCTAAAACACAGGTATAGCATTTGCAGCTAGACTTGCTCATTATGTGTCAATAATACATTTCATTCAATTTTGATTTAAGAAGTTGTGTGAACTAGCTATGGTTTATAGTTTGGCAGCTGTGCAAATTCATCTGATCAGTGTTTTAAATCATAGTGAATAAACTATAGTGTGTGATATTTGAATCCAGTTCCATTTCATTATTTAGATTAATTTCTATAAAAAAGAACCAAAGACAAATTCTTACATAAAAATAGCTATATATTACCATCTGTGGATTTTGGCAAGTTACTGGATCCTATTCCTTTCTCTTGACCACACATAGAATCATGAAAATCTGTGATTTTCTCCCCAATTGTAGACTAGGAATGGGGAGAGGAAAACAGCCCTCTTTTGGTAATGAGTTTCTCAGGGATTTAGGGATTTTCCATTTAATGTTCTCAAAGCTACAGCAACAATATCTGTCTCCTTTCTTCCAATAGCAGGTGCATAAGCAAGATGCTCAAGTAATTAACATTCAACTCCAGGCATTTTTGGATGACGTTGATTCTCAGGATCCATTTCAGCCCAGATTTAAGTGCAGTTTTGAGACAGAAACAGCCATGATTTCCCCAGGGACGGCATTTACCAATAAAGAAACAAAACTCTTTTAGCTTCTCCTGAATCTCTCAGTAGCATTCTTATCATCAATCACAGTGTATTTCTGAAATGGGCATCTAAGTTACAGATATAATTTTTTGGTGATTCTGCTTCTGTTCAGGTGTCTAATTTGATATAATTATGCTGAAGAATTACCAATTGTAAGAAGGTAATATTTGAGGGTTTTCTAGATCTCTGTTTTATCTCACATGTTTTATTCTGCATGTAACTTCTGCAGAGATTATGGTATCAGAGGATGTAGGCTGAGAGATCCTCAGCATATAGCTGAAGTTCAGTTATTTTTGTAATTTCATCTCATTCAAATGGAGACAGTGAATGTCCTGAATCAGTGTCCAATTGAGTAATGACTGGACAGAGACCAAAGTTCAGTCCAGAAAGTTAGATGTGCATTTAGTGAGAAATTCGTCTGCCAAGTTTTTCTCTTCATAAGCTACACTACTTTCCATTCTCTTTCTGAGTGCATTTCAAAGCATGACTCTTGCTATTAAAGCCCCAAATAATTAGGGGGCAGTGTACAGTGTCTGGAGGAATTATTTCCCCATGTATACTTTGACCATCTCGGGGATTTCTTCTTTAGATACCTCTGTTGACTGAAGTTAAATGAGTGACTATAAGAGAATGGGTGATCGTTTCATTTTGTCCATGAAATGTTCTGTTCAGAAAGGCTTGTCTGGTCCCCCACATGGTTTTGAATGCAAAATTGAGATATTTCCGTCACTTCACATGTTGTTGATTTAATTTAATTGATTTAGAGAAAAACGAAATCCTTTGTCTTAGGTAATTAAACCTAAGTAAATGCTATTTTTATGCATTTTATATTCTTCATACTGATTTTATTGAACTCTGTTATGCTTGCTTTCTTTTTATGAAATACACCCATAGAAATGTATTATGATGATAAAGTAATTGATCAGTCTTTCTGGAGATGATGGAATTCTCACTGAAGAACAAAGAAAAATTATAAAATGCGGGCAGTTTCCATTAACATAGCTGCTTCCAAGGAAAACACATAAATGTGTATAACACTAATTCAGACTACATATCTTCTTATTCATATTGTACATTGGTTTTCAGCTTATCAGCAAATAATTTCTTTTTCTTCGAATGATAAAATATTAGTTGAAAGGAATCCAATTGTGTTTTCCACCAATTTTTCTGAATTAAAAAGAGGGCAGCACTGATAATCTTCATAAATGTACTATTAAAAGACATAGTTGGAAGATCATCAAGATCCATACTAGATCTGAAACACAAAATTTGTTGATTTTTTTTTTTTTGGAGTTCATACTAAAATTAAAACTGAAATTATATCTTGTACATTATGTGCAGTCATTTTTCTAAACAGAGTTGGCATTTAGTTGATTTGACACTTAATTCTTTTTATTCTCAAATTAAGCAGAATGAGATGAAACTGATCTTTTGCCAGGGCTAAATATAAATCTGAATATATCCATTATACAATAATTTATTAAAAATAAACCATGAATACATGCTGTCATCCATGATGGAATGTAAATTACTTGTCTTGTTTATTGGATTTATGAAACCATAACAGTTAAAACTAAATCACTGTACTTAATGATAGTCGGGTATAGTTATGTATATCTAAATATAGTATGTATCTGCAGGTTGGGAACCTGTGGCTCACTAGATGCTTCTGAAGTACATTTCCTAGCATTTCTCACCATTGTTATTGCCAGATAAAGCTACTGTAAGGGAAATGTAATTCAGTAATATCTGGGAAGCCTTGTTTCCTATGTTCCTGTAATATTTATGATGCATGGATATCGCTCATATGACTGTATTAACAACTTAGCTTCTCATTTTTAGAATCATTTCATTATATCTAAGCTGTATCTGTTTTACCATCTAATTCAGTGGTGTCAAACTCGTGTCCTCACGGCAGCGTCACGTGACATATCACAACTTTTCCCCCCTTCGCTAAACTGGGCATGGGCGTGGCCAGCATGTGACACATCCCCAAGTTTGACATCCCTGATCTAATTTTTTTATCTATTTGGGTTAAAATACAGCAAATAAATATTAATCTTTTAAGGAAGAGAATATAGTATTTTTTAATATAGGAAATACACACACACACAATATAATCATATTCTGTATTCTTATATATTTATATTCAATTCTTTGTATTAATGTTTCAGTTATCAGGATATGTGAAACTATTTCCAGTATCTTATTCTAAATTTTAGTAAATATTTTCTTCTAAAATCTTTTTTCTCATTTTATATGGATTTGGCTAAAATGTTTACAAATAATTGAAAAATGTCTTTTTTTATAACATTGATCTGCATACTTGTTTCCTTATTTCTCTGCTAAAATATTTTTAATTTATACTTCTTAGGTCTACTGGCTTTCTTTCCTCACTGGAAACCAAAACATTATGATGTTATTGTAGGGATACTCTCTGCACGACACAATGATGGATTGCGGAATGCTATAAGGAATACTTGGTTTAGGCATTTGAAGCAGCATCCAACTTTAAGTCATCGGTAATTCATCAATCTTACTGCCTTCATTCAAGAAGATGCAAATCTAACATTTATAGGTTCTCATTTAAATGAATTATTTTAAGAAATTCTTAGCACATTTGAATAAGAGCCCAAAACTTATATTAAACAGAATGCTTACATGGCCTTTCCTTTCCTTTCCTTACATGCCTTATCAAGAAAAATCTTGTTTTTCTTAATAGTTTCGATGAAATTCTCAGAATTAGCCTGTATAATTAGAATTTTACATGCATACATGTGTTTTACTGTTTGAAAAAAAAGGTAACAGAACCGGGCTAATAGAAGAAAAAATAAATGTTGTTAATCTTATTTTAGTGTCCTTGTGAAGTTTATAATCGGTATACATGGATGTGATGTGCCAGTAGAAGATAGAGAAGATCCTTATTCATGCAAACTTCTAAATATCTCTAATCCAGGTAAGAACTGAAGGTTTTTTGGAGAAAAAGATACATTGTATGACATTCCTATAATCAGTCATAGAAAATATTGTAGCTGCTCCTATCCACAGAAGTATTGTTAAATGCATTTAAATAGGAGCTCTGATATTTTCAAGTAGTTGTGATAATTAACAACTTTTTCATTGTAATGAGCCAGAAAATAAGCTACAATCTCACCTATCCATGTTAATTTTAATAATATTTGAAGTATATGTGATATTGTTCTAAACGAGGGGTGTCAAACTCGTGACAACACGTTATCGTCATGTGACGTATTGCAACTTCCCCCCTTCATTAAAATGGGTGGGTGTGGCTAGCGTGTGACGCATCTGGCCTGCGGGCTGCAAGTTTGACACCCCTGTTCTAAACTATGTTCTATGTTAAGGATTAAGGTGTAAATGCTGTTCATGCACTGTGCCTGCTCTAGATGGTATAGAAATATAGAAAGTTTCCTTTTATGGTAAAATAAGAATGTCTGAAAGAGTTACTGAGTCTTGATTGCTTTCTTCTTATTTTAGATGAGCTTGGTTTGCCCTCTTTCTTAATTTTTTTCATTAGTTTTGAATCAAGAAATTGAAGCCTTCACTTTGCCAGAGGATGATACTTCGGTGCTCTCAGAAGACAGAGTTGTCAGTGTGCATTTCAAAGTCCTTTATCCGATTGTCATCACCAGTCTTGGGGTATTCTACGATGCTAAGGGTGTTGGATTCCAGAGAAACATTACAGTGAAACTATACCAAGCAGAACAAGAGGTATGCCATGTTCCGGCAATTGTTTTAATAGAATAGACCAAATCCATAGTCTCTTTAGGTGTGGAACTAAGCAGGGATTATTAAAGAGATAGTAGATATTCATGAAGAATGAACAGGCAACATGACTTGTGGTGCTGTTATCTGCAATTCATTTGACTAGTGTGTTTCTTAATCATTGTTTTAATTGGGGCTATCAGAAGTAGCTACTAAAACAGAATAAGTGGGAATAATGGGGGTGAAGTGAAGGATAAGTAATCAGTAATGTGTGTTATATACAGTGTGTGAGCATTTGAGGACCAGATTGTCGGGCGATATGCTGACTCTAAACCGCTTAGAGAGGGCTGTAAAGCACTGTGAAGCGGTATATAAGTCTAAGTGCTATTGCTATTTAGAAGTCTGAAAATAGCATATGGTAGTTATGTCCAAATTTTTTGAAGTCTTCATTCTGTACTGTAGTACTCATGGCACTTTAAGGAAAGAACACAGACCTGAAAAAACAAAAAAACATTTAAACTTTAAAGCAAATAATAAAATGTAGTTTCCAGGTCTTGAGCCACAGTTTGTCAACAATTTCTAACCAAAACAATGTGAAGGGGAAACTGGAGACTGCATGGGTTTCAGTCACCCTGTTTTACATCTGCACTAAGTATAGAAGAGTGTTGTTATTTTCCGAGTGTCCTTTTGAATGGATGGCTTTGTTTATTGGATTTTTGTAAACTGCATCTCAAAAATTTGCACATTGTAAAATGGAATCTAAATGAAGCAGCAATGTGATCTTGTAGCTTCTTCAGAAGTAAATCCAACAAAGCTCAGTGGGGCTTACCACTAAGTAGATATGTAAAGCATTGCAGCCACAATATGAATACTAAATAAACTCCTTTGCCTTGCAGTACTTATTAAAGGCAGAAATTCTTTACCTTTTTCTCAGCTCTGGTTCTGTCAATGCATTGCTGTAGCAGATGAATTCTGCTACATGGCTTTTCAGAAGTCCATTGTGAATCAAAGTTCAATCTTGTGGTCAGCATTCTGCTACCATAATACATTTTTAACACAATTATTTGAAACTTTAGGTTTAAGGAAGGTTCTCATAGAATTTAATCTCAGAATTGCTTTCAAAATAGACCAGTGTTGCAATTAGCAGCTTGAGAGGGCATTATAGGTAGGTTTATACTTAGAGGTTCATGAGTAATCTGTCTGACTGCGTGATAAGATTTTAAGTATTTCAGACCTATCCCTTGGCCGTGTTACACAGTAAACATTATTGAGCATTCAGAGGCAATTCAACTTTGATTTAATACAGGGAAGAGTATTGTATTTGAATGCTAAATAATGTTTACTGTGTAACATGGCCAAGGGATATGTGTGACATGAAAATTGGTTTAATCACTGGTACATTTTTTCTCTATGGCTATGAAATGTTAATTCACTATCACCAGGTGTCCACAGATTAACATGTTTCCTTTCTTGGAGTGAATGCCTGGCATTTGCAGAGAAGTGCATTGCATATCACCCTCTAGAGCAGGGGTCCTCAACCTATGAACTGCGGTCCACTACTAGGCTGCGGGTCAATCACCACTGGGTTGCGTAAAGGGCCGGTCGTGCACATGGCCCCACTCGTGCGAGCCTCATTGAAGGCGCTTATGGCCCCACTCACGTGAGCTCCATCGTAGGTACTTGCGGCCCCACTCTCATGATTGTTGTTGCCGGTGCTTGCGACTCCACTTGCACGAATGTCACAGGTGCTTGTGTATGCATGCATGCGCACATGTGCTTGTCCCTCCCACAAAATCATCCCCACTATCCCCCCTCGCCCTGCTCTGGGCCATCAACGTGGAAAGGTTGGGGAACTCTGCTCTAGAGAGTTTTTATTTATGTTGTAACTTGGATATGGTAAGAAGTGGTAGTCTTCTGGGCTGCGTGAGCAGTTTTTTCTCCAGAACAAATAGTAGAGGAATCTTCTGCATATACTAGAATGTGCTAGTTTTAAAGAGATTAAAGATGGATTATGATAAAGTTAATATTTAGGTTGGTAAATAATAACATTGAATTACTACTGGTAATAAAAATTTACTTTAATGCAGGGGTGGATTAATGCATTTTTATATAGACATATAAACCTCCAAAAGTTATGTTTATGATTGTTAGGTAGATTAAAATATCAAAATTATTTTTGTTTTGACTGTGGTTCATTTCAGTGTGAGAGAAATTGACTATGACAATAAAGTTTTGCCACAGTCTCCAAAACATATGAAACTTCTTAAAGCATGTATTAACAGAATAACAGAGTTGGAAGGGACCTTGGAGATCTTCTAGTCCAGTGGTTCTCAACCTGTGGGTCGCGACCCCTTTGGGGGTCGAATGACCCTTTCACAGGGGTCGCCTAAGACCATCGGAAAACACATATTTTCAATGGTTTTAGGAATAATTTTATGGTTGGGGGTCACCACAACATGAGAAACTGTATTAAAGGGTCACGGCATTAGGAAGATTGAGAACCACTGTTCTAGTCCAATCCCCTACTCAGACAAATGGTTGCCCAATCTCTTAAAAACTTCCAGTGTTGGAGCATTTACAACTTCTGGAAGCAAGTTGTTCAAACATCTCTGTTTTCAACAACATAGTAGCGTTTTTGTATCTGTTAAGAGTAGGATACTAAAAAGCTTGAATTTATCAAAATTGCATCATCATACATAAAAGTGATTTACATGTTTTACTTTGTTTTAAGATCCAGTTATGGTTTTTTTTTTTCTTCATGAACTGGCCAAGAAGATGTGACTTTTCATGAATGATTTTCCTGGCTCACAAATGGGTTACTTATTATTTCCATAGGAGGCACTCTTCAGCGCTCGTTTTAGTCCACCTAGTTGTGGAGTACAAGTGAGCAGACTTTGGTACAAACCTGTAGAACAGTTCATTCTGCCAGAGGTATGTGCAGTGTATTTATGGGGCATACTGTACATTGATTCTTTCTCAATTCTTTTTTCATTTATTCATATTTGCTCAGCATTTTGTTGTAATTAATTTAAAAAAAATGGATTTAGGACTCGCATAGGACCTGCTAGTCATCTTTTTGTTTTGAAATGTAAAGTTCTTGATACTATTCATTTATTTTTCACATTTCTGAACCATCTCTCTCGAAGAGTAACTTATTAAGAGCTTAATAACATCATAGAAATTAAATACAAGATTTCCTGAATTTGTTTCCACATGTAGTATAGAAGCAGGGCCGGATTTTCCTATAGGCTAACTAGCCTTCTGCCTAGGGCCTCAAGATCAAGAGGGGCCTACATTCAAATTGTTAGCAAAATTAAAATTACACTTTCACTATAGGTGAAAGGGCCTCATAAGTGGAATAGCCTAGGGCTTCTTTTCATCTAAATCCGGCCCTGTATAGAAGCATAATATTACATAAGTTTTGGTCATGAGGTGAAAACAAAAGGTATTATATTGCATTCTGGAATTATAAAGTTTAAAGCAGTAGATAGTGACTAGATCAGGAAAAATAACCGGATGGGTTTAGATTTGGAATCGAGATCAATGAGTACAACTTGTGAATTCTGGAATAAAATTCTGTTTCAAAGCCTGATTTCTGTAAAGCTGGCCAACTTTATTCATTCAGGCATGAACAACCATTCCCATACGTTTGGAGTTCAAACTAGCTGCTTTATTGTTCCCTGCCCATAAAACAGGAATCTCCCCAAACGGGCAGCTTTCACCTGGGAAAAACTAGATAAAGCTCAAAGGCATTTCGGAGAGGTCATACCTTTCCCTCTTGCATTTATGTAGTGAGTCCAATTCCCTGCTTCAGCCCTTCTCCCGATTGGGATGGTTGCTCTTCAACAGTTCATGTCTCTAATTCTGAGGCTGATTTCTTTTTTTTTTAAAAAAAACATTCTGCTAAGGGGTATATAAATCATTAACAGTGAACAAAAATGTGTGTAGAAAAAGTATGTTGATCTGAGATCTAACAAGTTTGACTAGGTGCTGAGATCTCCCAGAGACTGATTACATTTATTTTAAAGTTGAAATAATAAAAAAAGAACAAAAATGCTGCTGGCAGTACTTTTTCCCTCCAAATTTAAGTGGCATGACGCTAGATAGCACTTAGAAATGACAAATTGACCCCACCTGATTTAAGCTATGACCAGTGAACAAGACAGAATTATCCAGCATGAACCATTGTTTTATCTGGCTTACTTTAATAAGTAATAGTTTAAGGTAAATACATGCCACTGGGCTTAGACTTAATGGGTTTTGTTTTGTTAATGTAAAAGTGGAATTAAAAACTCTGTTGTCCTTGCAGATTTACCAGAGGAGAAAAGTAAGATCAGGCCACAAGAATAAGCAATGAAGGGTTTTCCATTATAGGTTATAAATCCTATAATCTCTGATTAGGCGTGTCTGTTTGGAATTTAGTAAGAATTATACTCCAGGACATTTGAAGTATTTACTTTAGCAAAAGTGAACTTTAAAACATTTGTCCTGGTTTCAGAGAATGGCAACATTATTTTTAGTGAAATTAGGTTTTCATATGTTGAGAAAATGCTGCCGACTGAATATCATTAACTACAAACACAAAGAGCTTTGTTTGGAAGAGAATGTTTCTGTTCAGTTTGTGCTATAGCACTTACTGCCAGGCAGCTATTCAAATTCTGAGATTAGGGATGGAAGAGAGGATTGTGGCTTCAGACAGCAATGTTGTTGGATTAAGACATTTCTAAGTTGTTAATTTAGGGGCACAATGAATGCTAATTAAATGCTTGTCCATTAATTAGACGTTAGTGACATTATTGTTTTTAAATACAATAATACAAAAGTTACATTTGCCATAATTTTCAGACACTTAATAGTTTTAGCAAAAACATTTAAATGCCCATTTTATTCTTATTTTATAGATGCTCCCTCTATTATACTTCAAGTGAGTCTAAGCAAATAATATGATCTAACAACTGAGAAAAATATAAAAAAACAACAACTATAACTATCATAATATAACCACAACTATAAAAAACACAAAACTATAAAAAGCAGCACTCATGCATATTCTAGGTAAGACTTTGTTCATAGTCGCTGTCTATGGAGGTTCTCAGCAGTCGGCAGTTCAGCAGTTCAAATCCCTAATGCCGCATAATGGGATAAGCTCCCGTTACTTGTCCCAACTTCTGCCAACCTAGCAGTTCAAAAGCATGTAAAAAAATGCAAGTAGAAAAATAGGGAACATCTTTGGTGGGAAGGTAACAGTGTTCTGTGCACCTTTGGCATTTAGTCATGCCGGCCACATGACCACGGAGACGTCTTCGGACAGCGCTGGCTCTTCAGCTTTGAAACGGAGATGAGCACCGCCCGCTAGAGTCGGAAACGACTAGTACATACGTGCAAGGGGAACCTTTACCTTTATGGAGGTTCTCAGTCATCCAAAAAGTCTAGTTGCCTCTTGAAAAAAGCACCTTTGGGACTCAACAGCCACTCTATGCCTGCTTAAACAACCTGGTTTTCAGCAGCTTTCCAGATGTTAATAGAAGGATGCTGTGCAAAGAGGATAGTTGGTATCACAGGAAAAAAAAATTGCTCACCTCCAAGGCCCCTTCCCATAACACCTCTGGGGGCTCTTAACATCTACTACTATCTACTTGCAGATCTTGGGCAGGCAGACTCTATTTAAAGCAAATGAATACCCAAGCCATGCACAGTTTTATAAATTACTACCACACCTGGAAATGCACCTAGTATCAAACTGGCAGCTACTGTAGCTATCTCAATATAGGTATTGTATGGGAGCATTAATGTGCATTCTGTGCTAACAGTGGCTTCTAGGTGCTCTTCAAGGAAGACTTATGTAGATTGACTTATAAATAGTCTGGTCGGGAGGTGGTGAGGAAATGAATGACTTATTGTCAGTGCCTCCTGTTTCAGGGACACACATAACTGGTACACCAGCCAAAGGTGGGCAGTGAGTCTCCTGCTCATAGCTTCTATCTGCTGACATAGCAGGAGTTGTGAGCTCAGAAGAATCCTCAGATTATGTATCAGATCCTTTTTGGGAAGCCTAGCTCCATTAAGAGTTAATGTTGGAACTGCAGCATCTTGGTTTCTATATTAATAGCTTCCTTGCCTTATTTGAGTTAAATCTTAACCTGTTCTTCCAATCTATACCCTTATAACCTCCATACACTGGGTCAAGACTTTCACTATTTGCTATTCAGCCTAGGGTAGAGTTGCAGTGTTGGATATCATCTGATTATGGAAGATAATTTATTGTATACATCAAACATTCAAATAATATACTCTCCAAGAGTTTTCATGTAGGTATTAAATAAAATAAAGGGACGGGGGTGGGGGGTGGGGTCAAAGCTCTGGGGCATTTCATACTACAGTGCCAAAGGGCTTGATCGCTCATCTCCCTCATGCATCGAATGGAATGGCCCTCTCATAAAAGGACAAACAACATTCTGCAGAATGGTGCCTGCAACCCCAACCCTTGCAGACGGTTTAGAACAGGGGTGTCAAACTTGCGGCCTGCGGGCTAGATGCGTCATGTGCTGGCCACGCCCAGCCCCAGTTTAGCAAAGGGGAAAAAAATCACGATACATCAAGTGATGACAGCGTGACGCCGCGAGTTTGACACCCCTGGTTTAAAAGGATATCATGGTTGACAATAATAAAAGCTACTGAGAAAACCAGCAGGATGAGGAACATTGCATTATCTGTCTAAGTCTCATCAATATTAATTGACAAGAGTGATTGGTTCCACCCCCTGCCTGGATCTAAACTCTGATTGAAAAGAATCCAGATAATCTTTTCTATAGTTTTGTGTAGTTGAACCCCAACACCTTTTCAATAAATTTCTTACAAAAGTGGAGGTTGAAGACTGGTCGATACAATAATTGTCTGGGCCTTCTTAAGAAGAGACATACTAGAGTTCTCATCAGCATCCCTGACATTCTCCACCCCCCCCATCTCCTAGGTTCACCTGCCTCTAAAAACTGGCCCATTCCATTATATAAATTAGAACCCTTTCCTGAATCAAAATATGGATTTTCTAAAAATGTTCTAAAATATTGACTTTACATTATTAATATTATTTGTATTGGATTAGATATTGATTTATCCCTTTGAACCTGTTAGTTCCTGGATAATATGATAATAGTATATAATGTGGACAGCTATTTCAACAATAGTTTGTTGAAAATAAAGGTGAGGTTTGTCCATCTACTGATTTTTTTCATGCTTTTAAAGGTGTCACTGAAAGGAAGATTAATAAGCTTCAGTGTTTGGAAACTTCAGATTGATTTATATTACTGCCAAAAGAAATAATTGTAGAAATAGATCCCATAAGAGAGTAGTTTAAAGACATATTGATTTGTTTGTGACTCTTTGGGCTTTAATGTGTTTATAAATGGAACAAGAACAGATATTGTGCTGCTGGACATTTTTAAAAGTCATATTATTGAAGTATGCCTTTTTGAAGTATATACATAAGTTGGTCCTTTGATAAGGTGGTTTAACTTTGCTTTATTGACTATAACAAGGCCTTAGATTGTATCAATTATGCCAAAATGAGCAATGAGATAATGGTATGCCAGAACACTGGATTAGTCTTTTCAAGATTCTTTACAATGAACTAGAAACTAATGTGAGAGCTGAGTGTGAAGAAATATGGACTCAAGTGAAAGAAAGAAGATAAATGTCTTTGAATTAATGGACTTAAAGAGTCCATTGAACTGCAAGAGTCATGAACTGCAAAAAATAAGGCTGATTAATTTAAAATGATGATCAAGAAGAAACTCATATGCTTTACGATTATGATGCGAGTATAAGGTGGACTAGGGAAAATATCCTTAGCCAGGTGGAGGAAAGAAAAAGAGGAAGTAGGCGGCTGGGCAGGCAGGATGGATATACATAGTCAGAGCTATCATTGGAAAGTCAGTGAAAGACTGGCAGATCTCCCTAAATACAGAATCAGAGAAGAAGTAATTATCTTCACATTTTAAAAAGGTTGAATTCAATTACCATATTTTTCAGAGTATGAGATGCACCTTTCCCCCCCAAAAAAGAGGGTGAAAATCTAGGTGCATCTTATACTCCGAATGTAGCCTGCCCAGCTTCTCAAATGGAGGTTTCAGAGGCTGAAAAAAGCATCAGAAACGAAGCTTCAGAAAAAAAGCCTCCAAACAAAGCTTCAGAAAAAAAGCCTCAGAAACAGAGCTTTAGAGGCTTTTTTTCTGAAGCTCTGTTTTGGAGGCTTTCAGAGGCCAAAACAAAAGTTCTTTCTGAAAGTTTCAGAAGTTTCAAAGGCAGAAAAAAAAGCAAAAAAAAAAGCAAGGCACAGAGTTCACAACCAACCAACCTGTTGCTAAAATTCACCTCTGGGAACAGCTGATTGGGGATATTCTGGGAGGCTGATC
Source organism: Pantherophis guttatus (assembly GCF_059756535.1). Lineage (NCBI taxonomy): Eukaryota > Metazoa > Chordata > Lepidosauria > Squamata > Colubridae > Pantherophis > Pantherophis guttatus. Next base: position 277,528,897 of record NC_142063.1, on the reverse strand, counting down.
CACCCGCCAACCAGCTTTTTTCTTATTTTCCTCCCCAAAAATTAAAGTGTGTTTTATACTCCCGTGCGTCTTATACTCCGAAAATATGGTATATACAGACAGTTCATAGTCTTAAGATTCTGGCTTTATTTCTCCTGCACTTTTTGATAAACTAAAGTAGTTTGCCCCTTGGTGTTGTTTACATCAGGGGTCCCCAACTCCGGGCCCTGGCCCACTACCTAGCCTTGAGCCATTTGGAACCAGAAGTGGCGGGCGAGGATGTACACGCATATGTGCATTTGCACATGCATGTGCGCCGCTCGTATGGAAACATCTCCTCTCCTTCACCACCCTCACCCCCGTCAGTCCACAAAGCTGGAAAGGTTGGGGAACTCTAATTTACACCATAGATGTTAGCTGCATTATTAGTGTGAGAACCATCTTTTAAAGTATATGTTTCTAAAGACATGTCAAAATGAAGGGCATTTGTTCTTTCAGTTATCAGAAGACAGGCCTAGTTGGATAGTACCTATCTATCCAGTAGTATTTGACTACTATCCTAGTTGGATAGTAGTCAAATAAAGCTGCACTTTTTCTGCATATTTATCTGAAAGTACATCCACTTAATTCATTGGAACCTAGAGCTGAGTCAGCATTTCTAATACTGATACATTGATTATTGTAAAATGTTACTGCTATTCTGGGGGTCTGAATACTATTCTGAATATATTCGGGCTCTAACTATGACTGTCATACATTGTTATCATTAATGCTTACTGCATTATCTTTCTGCATTTTCTATTTAGTACCTATTTCCTAGTAATGTATATACAATTGATATATGAATCTTGTGGAATATGTTCAACTCTGCAAAAGCCTATGATGTAATTCATTTATTAATGTGAAGGTGTCAGTCTCACTGCTTCTAGTTAAAACATAAATTAGTAGCAGTTGCCCCTGTGAAAATGCTCAGCATTTTATTTTGTTGATCAAGCTGCAGATCAGAAGAGAGGTATCTATTATGAAATGAAAGAGAGTTATCTAACTAAATCTAGCTATAAATTAGTTTGGGGTCATTTCTGTCAGCTGTTCCTCTTTAATGTGCATTAATTGCCTTAAATCCTAGCAACAATGGAATCAATTTGGCTCGCTGCATTTTCAGTGTTGTGCGAATACCTGGAAAAATCAAGTTAATTGTATAAGCCATGGTACAAGTAACCATGCCATGAATGCATATATTATGAATGAGACTAGTGTGCCATGCACTTGGGAACATGATAGATGGTTTGTTTCTCTTTTTTTTTCTTTTTGCTACTGTACTTTATAATGGAATACTGTGTCTCTTTAAAAAAAAAAAACCTTGGGAACACATTACCAAGCAAGAACATAGCAGAAGCCATGAGCTTCTCAGCTTACAAAGTTCTTTACCAAGTTCTTTTCAAATTTCTTTCTGGGGCCTTAAGATACTGGATTTCTAGAAGCCATGGCCTCAATTTGGCATAACACTTACAGATCTCTGAGTGGTTAGATCTTGCCCCTTAGTGATGGAAGAGAGAATAGACATAACATACATTACTAATATCTGATTGAGTGACGATGGAGTGGTTTTGCATTTTGCATCAGCTTCAACACCAAGATTGGGGAGAATGCAAGTCCCTTCCCAGCAGCTGGTTGATCTGATACATCAGAATGACACTGATTTTATAGGAGCTATGTTGTTAATTGGCTTCCAAATTTAATTCAAAGTATTAGTTATTACTTACAAAACCTTTTATGATTTGGGTCCTTGTTACCTTTGTGACTGTCTACTCCAGGTAGAATTTTTTTGCCCAATATATGCAAGCCAAGGAGAATGCTCTGGTTTCCATTCTCACTGGAGATTAGAAGTTAGGGCCTGGAGGATAGTCTTCTTTGTGGACTAGCTTGCTTTTGAGGTTATAATAGTTCATTCCCTTCTGTCATTTAGGAAAAAACCTCTGATTTTCTACACAGTCTTTTTAGAGGAAAATCTCATATACAGTTGTCAGCATTTAGTTAATGAATGGACCAATATGTTTATGGATTTATGGTGACTATGTATTATAATAATCTGCCTAGAATTCATAGAATAGTATCATATAGAATAATGTAAATTGAAACTATTATAAAGAAAAATAGCAATATAGTTTTTCTGCACTAATAGATGAGGTTACCAACTTGTGCCTATATAAAAAATAGCTATACTTTACAAGATTAAGGATATCCTGGTTTCAGATGAAAATTTACCAGTGTAGATAAAATTCTATGTATGCTTTGTCAAAAGGAAATTTTAGCATTTCCAGTAGGAATTACTCTAATTGCTAATGGGCTGATCACGCAAGCATAGCATTAAATGAATCAGGCTACCATATCCTGGTTAGTTAACTGTAATTTTAAAATGTTTTAGGCACTTGCTGACATCTCAAAGTGCCTACATCCTTTGCCTTGTACTGTACTTACAAAACATTTGTCACCTTTTCATACTAAAAGTGGCTAGATTTCTTTGTTGATTTTTGAAGATTGCAATATTTCAGGAACCACAGAGATCAGTGGTCTGTATCTTTGACAGACATGTAAAAGAACTCTGGTGTTTTACTAGTTGGTAGTACTTTTTTTTTTTAAGGATTCTATTTAACCACTTAAGAATTATTCACCATGATGGACAAATGATAAGCTTTGTCTTATCACTGATTTTTCATTACAAAATATAATGTGCAGCTGCCAGCTTAGTTAGGCATATATTTTGGGCTATTGAAAGCATTCAGAACAGGTGCTTTGCAAAGAGTCTTAATCTGGGCAAAGCACTGTAGAAGCCATATTGTTTGGAATTCTTGCTCAATTGCTTTGAAGACTTTCTTTGGGGGTTGCTAGTTAAGCAGCTGGGCTACATACATACAGTCAGGAAAGCAGCTGCGGAAGCCTTCCAAAACACATGGATTCTTCACTGCTTTGAAGACAGGTGCTTGGCACACTCTGCCCACCCATTGCAAAGTATTTCTTTTGAATGCTTTGCACAGCTCAAGTCTATATCTGTGTCTGTATCAAAGTTAAATTATAATGCTTTAGATTTATTCTGTCTTCAAAGCATTTAAAAAGATTTTTGAAATACATTTATCTTGTGTGTTCACATATTGATACACCGTTAATAGTATATGATGGCTGTTTTGACAGAGTTTTGAAGGCACCATTGTATGGGAAAGCCAGGATCTGCAAGGTCTTGTTTCTAGAAATCTTCATAAAGTGATGGTGAATGATGGCGGTGGTGTCTTCAGAATTATTACGGTCTGTCTTTTTATTCCCATTTCTTTTAAACAAACAAATAACTTTTCTTCGAATGAACAAATTTGTAAATGTTTCAGATTTTTAAATATTTTATTTTCCCTTCTGTCCATATTGTTTTATGTGTATTCCTCTTTCAGTGTTAGTTATGATTATTCACAGTTGACATATATATCCAGAAATTAAATGCTAATGTTGCCAACACTTGTAGCTTTTCTCCAAGTACTTTATTTAAAGCCACTAATCACGTAAATTTTCTTAATTTAAGAAGGACAAGACATACTTTAGCCAGGAACTATTTTTGAACAATTAGACCAAAACGGTTTTAAGAAAATTAGAACTTGATGAAGTGTAAAATAGTAATAAAATACCGTAATTCCTTTATATGTTACTATTCACTTTGAATGTTAATGTTCATTAAAAAAGTAACATTTTTGAATTCTTGGTGCTCTCAGCTTGGTTATTTTCTTGCAGATGTTTCATTACCCAACTAGGTAACATCTTCAGTGCATTATAAAAGTGCAAGAATGCATTTCAGTATACTGGTATATAAAATATGCATTTAATTGATTGATAATGTGCTATCAAGTTGTTTTGGACTCCTAGCAACCACATAGATGTTCTCTATAAATATGTATGTAGTAGAATAGGGGAATGTAGGGATTTTAGGTTGTTAAAATACATAGTATACACTATTATGCTGTTGTCTTTTGTGGAAAGCAATGTATGCCAACTATAGAAAAGGTATAAGAAATAATAAACCGAAGAAATTAAAGGCACGAGATACAGTAAATGAACAGAAACCTAGCTGGATCTAGTTTCAGCAACCCTATTTACTGGCTTCTCCAATCTTTTGAACTTGCAAGGCTTCCTTGTTTTTGCCACATTTATCCACCACTTTATGCATTCCCTTTTATTCTTTATTTCTAAAATGTACATGAAAATATTCAGTGAATGCCATTATTGGGATTGGACTTCTCCCATAAACCCAGAACATGATGCTTGAAAGACTGCAAGCATTCCCAAGGCAGAGACTAATAACAAAGAAATTATTTTTCAAATGTAGATGCCCTACATAACTACAGCTAATTTGAGACCAAAGTAACCATTCAAAACTCCATGTATGACTTCTGTGAGAAACAGCTGCATGTGCTGTTTCTCCTTTACTGGAGTGTTGGATGTCATCCAAAAAAGTGGATTACACCCCCCTCAACTTTTTGTTTGCAGGAGTTCTTGGAACGCTGTTATTCATGCTTACTCAATTACAAACATAATTGGGTTGACCCATGAGTTATCACCTAAAATATCTTCAGTTAGATTGCAATTCACTGTATACCAGAAGGCAGTGATCCTCTTGAGTTGTACTTTACAAATCATAGATATAAACTATGTATCCAAAATCATTCTTTTACCCAGAGTTAACTTTGTTTAGACTTTGCAAGTTTGAATTCCACGAAGGCTATGTACAAAATAGAAAACATCTTTTGTTCTAACTCTGACACTAGCCAATGTAATCTAGAAAATCTGCCAAACCATTTGGGCTCGGACACAGTGTAACTGAAACAAAAGCTGGAGTGTTTTAGTTGTCCCAGATTTTGGCTGAAACAAAAACCAGACTGGTTCAGTATGATTTTATGAGGTTGAGAAGCCGAGCCTATTATGCATCATCCATTCCATGCAGCTTATGGGCCATCCCCTATCTTCCCAATACATTCCTCCTTCCTCCCCCATCTCAACATATTCCACCAGACTGCTAGCCTGCCATCTTCCCAGAACCTTCCTTCCTTGCCCCTTTTCAGCTGCTGCCATCAGTGCATTTACGGCGCACTTGCCCCTTACTGCAGTGGTCACAGCAGGAAAGGACAGATTCCGAACATGGCACATTCCACCAGCTGGCCTACCTCCCCCCCCCAATTTCTGCCCCTGATGTCCCAATGAGAACTATTCCGTTGGCCGACTTGCTTCCTGAGCTTCCCAGCGCCTTCCTCTGTTGTCAATGTCAGTATATATGCTACCACCAAGAAAACCCTGCGGTCTTGAGATTTTTCTTCTATTATCTTTCACCACTACTGTCTGAAACAATTGTGTTTTGGTCTGTCTCAAGAAAAAAAAAAGAATCCAGCATACAGACAAAAACATCTGAAACATACATGTTTTGATTCAAACATGGAGCACTTGAAAATAATTATTTCTGCATGGGCGTGCTTTGTGCACAGGGTATTTTATATACATTGCTTATTTCCTCATGCAATTTATGGCGTATTATTTCACATCAGGGGAGTGGCAGTTCTCTCTATGCTTCTGTTTTATGTGAACTGCAATGAACTAAGATGACCTTGCAAACAATACGGTGTTCTGGCAAAACTCATTTACCACCCCAAGGAGTTGCCTCAAAGGAAGTGTCTTCATTTATATTCTTTTCCATTATTAAGGGCTGTTAATCAAATATTAACCATTTAGGTTTGTTACAGGTACAATTGACTTTATAGTTTCCAGGATGATCTTAAGGTACCATGTACTTCAGTACTCTTGAGTCCTGCATCTTGTCCCATATAATCTCTTCTGTCTGGTGACAGTAGCTATTTTCAACATACTACTGATGAACTGGTGTTACATTCTAACTTTTCTCTTCTTCCACTTTTTACCATTGTGTCCACATGGATATTTTAGCCTCGTGGAACATGGAAACAACCAGTTTCAGGGATTGGGACACCAGCTGCTAATTTTAAGGAAAAGGGATAAGGAAACCAGGGAGCCCACAAATGCTGTTGGAATCATAGACTCTGAACAAAACAGAAAACTATGTTTGCTTAAAAGCCCTACAAATATGTCAGGTGTTACAAAACATTTAAAATAAACAATAAATTTTGTACATTATTGCAATATTATTGCTGTTTGCTCCAGCAAATTGCTTCAGCAGCATTGAAAATAAGACAAAACTTCTGGATGTCTTAATGCTGGAGTAAAAATCACATAATGCTAATCTATAATGAACACATTATGTAAGTATTTAACGATACCTTGTGTCTGACATATTACTTGATGATGCTTTCAGGATCATAGAATGCATCTTTTGTGACATTGTATACCTACATATGCACATGTTTGCAGGTACATACATTTTTAGAGAGAAAATGTTGGATCTCGGGAGCTGACAAGTTTTGTTTGCAGAATAGAACTTTCCTGACATTTCCTTGGCTTGTGGCCTATGTCCCTCTCCCGTTAAAAGTTTTAGGAATTTTGGGAATACTAGTGGCAGAAACCGTGAATTATAAATGATCAGAACACTAAGAAATGTGCTTATCGATTTATTAAATTTCTATACTATGTACCTCATCTAAGTGGTTTATACCACCATAATAAAGCCATATAAGTACATGGATAAAAGCATAGCTTAGAAACTGGATTAAAAACAAGTTAAAATTTACAAGTAAAATTTAACAAGGTTAAAATTCAAAAGCTAGGAAGTTGTCCTCAGATGGGCACTAGCCATCCCCAGGGTTACCTCATACTTTTAGATACCCATGCTAATTGGCAAAGCCAGGTCTTAAGGCTATTCTGGAAAACTGGAAGAGTGGGGGTCACCTCCTCTCTGGGGGAAGAAATTATTGTTAAAAATGAATTCTGACAGTGCAATCAAATTTATATTTCTATCATATTAATTGGGCTAAATAGAATAAGTGCAGTATATTGTGGTATAAATTTTAATTAATTATCTTTTTAAATTATCCACAATAGGCGGGAGAAGGATCACTACCACATGAATTTACACAGGGTGTGGAGGGGATCGCAGGTGGCTTTATTTATACTATTCAAGGTAAGCAGCAAAAAAATGCTGATGCTTCCTTCTGTTAATGATAAGCAAGTAGATGAAATGCACCTCAAGTCCAGGTGGCTTAGTGGATGTGCTTTTTCTGATCAGCTACCTCAGTCTTTGACCATCCTGTCTGAGAATTGTTGCACTTGTCTGACTGCTTAAAATGTGGATGGTGAAAAATATAGAGCTATTGTGATATGAAGTGTCCAAACTCTGACTCTTGTGTAGAAGTTTTGTCTTTCTACCATTTTGCACCACTGGAGGGGAAGAATATTCTGTGGGTTGTGGTTCACTTTGTGAAGGAAGTTGTTTTTAATATATCTTCAGTCGAATATGCGTGAACTTGAGTTTTCTTATCTTGCAGTTTTTTTCTTACTATTATGCAAAATGGTATGAATGTAAAGAAATAGTCTTGCTTCTGACATAAGGACTTCCATCGGAGGCATGGGGAAGAGATAATTCCACCTCTCTGCTGTAGCCATTTTCTCTCAACATGTACTTGGGATTGTTTGATTACTAGTTGGAGATTTTGACCATGTATTCAGAATAACAGAGTAAGAGTTGGAAGGAACCTTGGAGGTCTTCTATTCCAACCCGCTACTCAAGCAGGAAACCTTATACCATTTCAGACAAATGGTGGTCCAATCTCTTCTTATAAAGAGGAGTACTCACAACCTCTGAAAGCAAATCATTCCACTAGTTAATTGTTATCTCAGGAAGTCAGAGGGAGAAGTGATAGGAAAAGGCATTTTGCACTCATGGAAATCAATTTGTGTGGTTCGGTATTTTGCCCAATCATTTTTCAGTGTGCCTAATATTTTATTGCTGCTTAATTCTTCACTGGCTTTTTACTTTAGAAGACTGCACAAGTTTATTGAAATAATAAATTGACTATAGTTGCACAGTTTTGTCTTTTATTGAATGCATTTGTTGATCAAAGTCTGATAGCAAAAGGAATTCCTTTTCTGTTTGCAGATTTCAAATAAGATATGGAGGGTTGAGGGAGTCTGTTGCACCACATTTGGTTGGGTTTGGGAGAAGAATAAGAAACCTCATTGCACAAGGATATATGTAACATCGGATGTAGCTCAAAGTAAGCATATTAAAAACCCTTCAGTGTAAGGACAGTAGAAGATTGTAATGTGAGATAACCTTTTCTTGCTTCTATTTCAGAAGGTGAGATACTTTTACAAACCCTGCAGAGTCGCTCTGAAAGATTCCTAAACCATATGAACAAACTAGAAAAGGAGGATGTCTTACTGAAGGAAGAAAGCAACATTTATGACGATATAGTTTTTGTTGATGTTATTGATACTTACAGAAACGTTCCAGCCAAATTACTGAATTTCTATCGATGGTAAGCTGGAATGTGAGATGGTGATATCATATGGGTTTTGCTTGTTGATTTGTTATAAAATTAACACGAGGACACTGAATACAGATAGTCCTTGACTTAGGAGCATAATTGAGCCTGCAAGTTTGATTGTAGGTTGTGATGGTTCAATGGGTCATCACATGACCGTGACTGATTTATCACCTTTTTTGCAGTTGTCATTAAGCAAATGTGATGGTCATAAAGCAAACACAGCAGTTGTTGTTCAACAAAGACAACTGCTATTAAATGAACCCATTGTTCACTATGGGGTGCTTTTTTTCGCTGGAAACTAATAAATGCCATTTTCTGGCAAAAATGTTGTAAATCAGATTCCTTTTCTTTGCACCTTTATTTAATGTAGCCTTCAAGGGTAAGAATGAGATATTCTACGATGTGCTGGGTCACCGTTTAATATATTCTTAGAATAAGATTATTGTTTTATTTGCTATTATGGTTTAATTAAAACTTGATTAGAGTACTTGCCATTCATGACAGATAAAGGTGCATATTGACAAATACTTTTCCAGATGATGATAACCCTGATAATTTTGATATAGGACTGTAGAAGCTGCAAGTTTTGATGTCCTGCTGAAGACAGATGATGACTGCTACATAGATTTAGAGGCAATATTTAACAGAATAAAGCTTAAAAACCTGGGCAGACCAAATATCTGGTGGGGAAAGTGAGTATTGTTTTCTAATATATTGTGTTATTTATACAGTTAGTGTAAATAATTTCATAGTAATCAAAATAGATTTGCTGCAGTTAACGTGAGTTGACTGTTAAAAGAAAGAAGAAAAGATCTTTTTAATAGAAAAAACATTTTAAAAACTGGTTTTTTGTTAATGTTCTTTTCTGTAAAACACTATTGAGAAGACATCAAACAATGATTAAAACGGATCTAAGAAACTTGTTTCAAAATGTCTTGCTTCATTGACCAAAATTGAGTTATTTTCATTGGTTCTGCGTGTCCATCTGTAGAGTCAAGTCCTTAAGATAGCAAGAAGTATGCAACCTCTCAAAGCCATGAAATGAGTTTGGGTTCTTCTGTTACTTTAAGCCTCTTGATGAATTTTTAAAGGGATCTACTTATCCACCCTATAATAAGAGACCAAAAGACAAGCTGGGGAATAAGCATGTTACTTCTAAGGAAATGGACAAGAAAATTAAAATGTCTGTTAGACAGTGCTAGAGAGAGAGAGAGCTTAGGAAAGCAATTGCTCAGATAAGTTAGAGAAGTATTTATTAATTTTTGTATCAAAATTACAACATTTTGGCTTAAGTTTCAGATTAAATTGGGCAGTTGATCGGACTGGGAAGTGGCAAGAATTAGAGTACCCAAGTCCTGCATACCCAGCCTTTGCTTGTGGGTCTGGTTATGTTATTTCCAAAGATGTTGTAGAATGGCTAGCAAGCAATTCTGAAAGACTCAAAATATATCAGGTAAGTCTTTTGATAGGAGGGGAGGGCATGATTAGAGCAAAGTGGGATTCTACCTTGAAGAAATTGGATCACTAATAAAAAACTGATACTGAAAATAAATAGTCCTTCAAGATTATTTGTGCAAATTCATATACAGGTAATTCTCAAGTTGCAAATGTAATGGAGCCTGCCAATTACATTTGTAAGTCGATGATTTCTAGGAGTGAATCTCGTTACCTGAACGTGATCACTCCCTGCTTTTGCCCATTCATTTGCTAATCAAATGCGAGGGTCATTAACTGCATGAGGTATCTCAGGGTGGGGAAGGCCATGGGGGGCTAGTGATGGGACAGGCTACCCAAGGCCTCCCCCACCCACTGAGATACCTTATGCTTCCCCCCTCCCATCCTGCTGCACTGGACTCGCCTTGCAAAGATCTCTCTCCTTTCTGTCGCGGTTTCTTTGTCTCTAAGGGAGAGGAGAACAGGACGATTTCCCTTCCTGCGTCCAGTCAGCTTGCAAATGCTTTTTATGCCAACAGTGAAAGGTTCTGGGGGTCGTGATCTCATGCGGCTTCAGGCACTCATCTGCTTTTGCAGAGAATGGGTGCCTGAAGGCACGCAAGATCACAGCCCCCAGAACCTTTCACTCTTGTCCAGCGTGGGAGGGGGAAGCAGTTGTGAGGAGTCAGGAGGAATAGGGTGAATGTTGCAGTGCTTCTGTGGTATGGGTGAACAACTGCCATGGTGCTGCAACATGTGTAATTTTGGGACTGTGTCATAAATACTTGGGGTTATCGCATCGCTTCGAGCAGTCACTAAGTGAACTGTCATAACTCGAGGATTACCTGTACTTTCTCTCTTTTATAAACTATACGTAATGGAAACATTTGCACATTGGTAGATAGATGAATGATTGCTATACATAGAATTCTGATTGGACAGAATTTTCATACTGCATTAGACCAGTGTTTTATCAACCTCACTAACTTTTGGATGTTTGGACTTCAACTTCCAGAATTACCCCAGGCAGCAGGATGGCTGGAGAGATTCTGGAAGTTGAAGTCCTCCCTTCATGAAAGTTGCTGAGGTTGAGAAATATTGCAATAGACAATCTTGACTTACCCCCTTGCAAAAAGCTATGCAAGATCAGGCCTGATTAATACAGATATGAGATCATAGGAAGGGCTGGAGAATTGAAAAAACCCAGAAGATGACAATGGCAAACCAGTTCCATTTTGTTGCCAAAACAAAAAACCAGAGGTAAATTGGAAACCTGCTATGACTTGTGGAAGCCCATGTCTTTATGAAAGTGCTTAAGTTCTTCATTATGCTTGTTTTGGTATAAAGTTGTGAGGCATCTGTAACCTAAACAAACATTGCCAACATAAGTGTTTAAGACAAGGCAAACTTTATTTTGTGAGGCATGCGCCTTCTACAGCAAGTTTCAGTATTCTGAATTTGGTTATTTACTACACTCCTTGTTTTGGTTCTGACTTAATTTATACACTTAGGGTGAAGATGTGAGCATGGGTATTTGGATGGCAGCCATTGGGCCAAAAAGATACCAGGTATGTGTTACTGTCAGATGAAATTTCTGAATAATTCTGTATGAATAATAGTAACTTTTACAGGCCCCTAGTGCACTCCAAGATTTAAAAATTATCCTGAAATCAATTTTGTGGACTTCTGAAATATATATTCAAGGATGAGGAGGAATCATAAAAGCCCCAAGAAGTGATTTTTCAGAGCTACTGACCTATGCTTATAAAATTTGTAAGTTTTATCAACTAGGCATTGATAAATACTTCGGATAATTTTGTCTTACTACCTAGAAGTGACTCCCAGTGATTAATCAAATAAAAATATAGATTTAAGGCAGAATTCAGCTCTTTCCAAACCAGTTGTTTTTCCCTCCCCTCTCATGGCAAATTGCTTTGAAATGTGAGTGGATTCAACAATTTGTAATACAGTAATGAAGAAACAAAAGAAAGAAATCTGCCTAATTCCTTTGCTTTTTTAAGGCAATTAAAAAATAAAGAAACATACAAATAAGTTCATATTATAAAATGATTAAAGACCATTAAACAATTAAATTACTTGGTTTCTTCCTTACCTCTGTTAATTTGCTGTTGGAAATAAGCGTAGATTTGTCTGTCAAATGTTTTATAATAGTCCATTTAGTTATATTCCATGTTGGAAATACCCTTAACAGTATGTGGGCAAATTCTGTTTGCTAAATTTATATTAAGAATGCAGATGAGAGAAATTGTTATAATTCAGTGTCTTAACTGTGAACTAGATCCAGCTTCCTGCATGCTAAAAGAAAAGGTATTCCATGAAAATACCAAAGAGAAGAAAAGTATTTAACACCTAGTATTGTTCTTAATATGGAAAACTGTACCAAGTTTGTACCAAATGAACCAAGTTTTCCAATGTCCATAATTCCACATTTAAATGATTAATTATTAGTAGAATCAGTGTAACAGCTGCTCAGTGAAGGCATACTTCAAACTACTTAATTTTTATATCAGTATTCATTAATTGACCTGGTCTTTTCCAACAAGAATATATATTCCTAGAATATTGAAGAGACTAGTTGATGTGTGGCAAAACTTTTAAGTATTATCTTTGAGAAAGGATAAAGTAATTTACAGATGTTATCTCCAATTGAGGGACAGTATAAATTTATGCATCAAAAGATTGCAGAAATATAATGACATTAATTGAAAACAGTGCAGTGATTAGCAGAAATTGTTAATTTGTCAAGAAAAAGCGTGTTCCAGATTATTTGATTTATTAAATAAATTAAATAAATTTGAATTTGACAATAAAGCTATAAAGTAATATATATTGGTTTCAGAAAGGGATTTAAAGATGTATATTGATTAGGTAGACCTTCCACTCTATGATATTCAGCTATTTCAACTTGGAAGCTCCCTAGGTGGCTTTAGGCCAGTCAGTTTCTTTCAGCCTAAGCAAATTATTGCCTGAAGCTCTTGAATGATTAAATACAGTACATACATAAAATTCACGTATACTACCCAAATTAGGACTTGTATCTCAAGAAGTTTATATTTATTCAGGCAACATCATATAATCTAATAAAACTAGATTTATTCTTTAACGTAATGCCCACATCCTAAGGAATTCATATGTTTTTTAAGTTTATGGAAGGACAGCACAAAAATCAATTTTAAATAAAATATTGCCTCTGCCCTTCCCTTCTTTCCTTTCTTTGAATTGTTTGCTCAACTTGTCAGTACTTGTCTAAATTAGGAAAGAGCAACGTATATAAATTTGGATTTTTGCCTACCTGTTATTTTCTTAATGTCTATAAATTACATATCCCAAGGGAACATGTATCTAAACCAAGTCCCCTAAAACTGGTTTTGAAGCTATGCCTGTATTAGTGTAGCAACATTAATAGTATATTGCTTTATTTTAAAATAGGACGATCTCTGGTTGTGTGAGAAGACTTGTGAGAGTGGTATGCTGTCCTCTCCTCAGTATTCTGCTCAGGAGCTTGCAGAGCTTTGGAGAATAAAGGAACGCTGTGGAGACCCCTGCAAATGTGGAGAAAAATGAAGGGTGGCAAACACTCTAAGGAAAACTTTAGAGAGGAAAGGAAGGGACAGCCTCAAAACAGATGTTCCATCAGTCTCCTATGTAGTCTGTTACTGGTGACAAATGTAAGAGTATGTCGCTAGCCAATTTATGCTTCTACTTCACTGGTTACATACAGTGTATGTTCATTTCAGTATGGCGGTAAATTACAGACAAGCTTCACACATTCTTTAAAGAAGTATTTTCGTGTAGATAATTTGTCTAGTGTGAAATGGCCCTTAGGGCTATATTTGCACACATATCCCCTTTTTAATAAATGGATACATTTCATTTTTGAACATACTCTTTTACGAAGCCAAATATGAATGTGAATTCTTTTATTAATATATTACAGAAGTAGATAAATTGACTTTTCATGCATTTATGTATGTATACAAGAGCAAGGGACTGAGGATAAACTGAGAAAGGCAGATACAATACTGTACATATTACATATTAAACTTGCACTTCTCTGCCCATATGCCTTGCTAGAGAAGACCCTTAACCGAGGCAGACTGCACACATGTGTTGGCTTCTAATGAATTGGGGATCAGACTGAAGTTTTAATTTCAGTCTGTATTTCAAATATGAGGGAAACAATGCCTCTTGCTGGGAATACTGATATATTATCATGTAACTTCTGTAAAGAAGGAAGTTAGATGCTGTAGTAATATATTTATCCTCTGTGTACTTTCAGCCAACATGCATATTAAATACTAGGGTCCCCATCCCCGTCCCCCCTGTTGAGTGATTTTTATGCTTTCTGGTATTCTGTGGCTATTGGGATGGGTTGGTAAAGAAATACCTCAGCTTTTAATTCTCTCAAATATGTTATTTGTATAGTAGTGAGTGGAAGGTTTGTTGAGAGTCCCACTGATTTCCGTAAGTTACTAGTGTAGCACAAATGAATTACTTTTTATTTGAAGCTGGCAAAAGCTTTCATTTTTCTCTTACAGGCATGATATTTCTTTTTTTCTTTTCTTTTTTTTTTTTTAAAAAAAACAAGAATACAAAAGCTCTACCAAACAGTGATACATTTTTATAAAAGCTTTCCCCACAATACAATTAAAAATCAGCCTAAAGTTTGTAAGCAGTGTGCAAGTTATCTTAAAATGTATCAAAAGCAGCTTTTACCATCGTACTAGAATGCAATCTTCATTTTCAATAGAGTAGAATTGCAAGGGCTTTAGGTCATTGTCCAATTCAAATTCTTTGCCTTTCATCTAGGATTTAAAGAAAATGATTCAGATAGATATTAGATTTGCACATTTTAATCTAGTATACCTTAAAAGACTAAGATGGAATATAAAGGAAAGGAAGCTAATTGATTTCAAAACAATAGTACTGCTTTTTTTATAAAGAAATCAATCATCCAACATTATAGAGTGCAATGTATTGATTTTACCAGGGTAATGAGTTGTATTATTCTGGAATGTCTCAATTCATGTACTGTTGCATTACTGAATTTGAGCTTACTTTAGAACTTTCATATGATAGTTTCAGTTCTGAGCCTGGAATTTTAAGTAGACGATACAGCAATCCTTTGACCTTCTGGATAGTCATAGAATCTACATTAAAGAGAGAATTGTTTAACTCTAGATAGATAATACTTGACGCCACAGCAACTGAAATTCTAGCAAAAGTTGATACTGAAATAGATTTGTGGGAGTTGAGCTCCTGCAGTTCCCAGGAACCAATTAGAATAATTTAATTTGACATTAAAACTGTACTCCTCCTAAGCAAAAGTTTACCAAATTATACTGTCTACTTTATATCTACAACACACTGACTGACCTAAGTGACCTTCAAAATACTATTTATGGCATTAGCTCTTTTGTACCTTAACACTATGAGTGAAGCCTTTTCCTCTACTGCATGGTATGAGGCCCCCAAATATCTATGTGCTAATTTGTCCAGATTACCATTAACCTTATGCACTTGTATTTCAAATTAACAATGTGAACGTGAAAGTGTATTTTTATAGTAAGATTTAAAGGAATAAAAATATTAAAAATTTGACCCATCTAGAGATTGGCTATGCTGGGTAATTTCCCCCTTATTTCATTTAAAGCTTTATCTGAAGGCACAGCAATAGTCCTCTATTGTCAAAAATGTACTTTAAAGTATTTTTCTATTAACTTTTTGAAAAAGCTGTATCATTTTATGCAACTTGTGATAAATGTGATTTTTATTTTGAATAAATACTTTTCAAAATACAAACATCAAAGGGTTTATGAGTATCTCATCTTTTAGTTATAATAATCCATTATACATTTTTACTAGGCATTTTACTGAAATGACCTTTACATTTCTAAACAAGATGCACATTTCCATTGACATTAAAAAAAAACAATCATGGCAGATGTTAATTTTCTATTATATTATACTAAGAATCTACATGGCGTACAAAGAAACCATCCTTATTGATGTAGAAAAGAAATCTAATTAGAATACTGTGGATTAAATTACAATAATCTATTTTTGATATATTGATTTCTCTTGTTCTGCTTCAAAACAGATATTGGTTTGCATTGTTTTTGAAGGCTCCAACATTTGCAATGACTTCAGATAGGGAAAATATCTTTAAAAGTGTTACTACCTATCTTACTGCAATATGCACACAACGACCAAAATAATTGTAACATGCAGGAAATATGAAATACAAACATACTTTCCCTTACCTGGAAGTTTCTTCTCTATGGGCTTCTGGTCAGCTTTGTCCGGGCATTTAAAAGTTAAAGCTTAAGAAAGAAGAAAAATCTGCATAAACAGAGTTCAATCTAGGATTTCTTACAGTCAAAGTATACTTAGTGAAGCCAATTGCAGAAATTAGTCAAGAGTAAAATTTCTCACGGTTTAATGAATTTATTCCAATTATCACCACACACATACACACACACACCACTCCCTACCTAACGGGGAAAGCACACATCCATTTCCATTCAAATTCTGCTGTATTGACTACAAAAACTGGAGTAAGTTAAGGTAACATTCACACACTGGTTGGCTGATAACATTTAGAACATTTAAAACAACAAATGTTAGGGTATTAGGGAATCTCACCCTTAATTCTTATGCAAGTGGCCATTTCACAGTTAAAGTTACTCATACATGATAGTTGCAACACACTTACCTTTATACAAAAGCAGGAATCAAAATACTGATTAGGTTACAAAATTAATGCATTTCCCCCCCAGCCATTCCTAGCTTACAAAGAGTACAACTGTACAAAACATCTGAAAAAGATACTTTGCAACATGCATGGGAGCTGGCAAAGGATTCTTTATCAAGCACTGAAACCATTACATTTTCCAGAAGAATTGGGGTGGTTTCAAAGGCTAATCTTTGTCAATTACAGGGGTGAAACTGGGTAATTACCTTCAAGGGATAATTTGGGCATATCCTGGTGTAATGAAGCAATTTTTAATTGCTTGTTCCTGAGGTGAGGCTCTAGTTTAGGACTGCCACTGCTGAAACACTTATGTAAAACAAGTTTTTTTTTTATGTTTGGGGAGTAATGACATTCAAGACCAGGAAAAGGGATAATTAGGTCAAACAGTTTAAGAGCCACTGGTCTATACAATCACATCACTGCTAATTAAGGCATGTCTGCTCAGAAGGAATTGCAAGTATATATGCAGAATGCAAACTAGATACAAATAATAGCTGTGGGAATACATTGTAGACATTGGAGTCATAATTTGCATTGGTGGGAAAACTTAACTAGCACAGTTTGCAGATTTCTCAGCATAGTATTATATAGATAAATTAGTATACATTTGTATCTTACTCAACAACTGATTCTTTAGAGAAAAAGGTTGTTCTCTTTCCAGCTCTCCATCTTCTGGGGCACCATAGACTGTTAAGAGGGAAAACAATAACAAAAATATATACTGAGCCAGAATTTTATAGTATAAAGAGCAAAATGCCTATAGGTTGTCAAATTTTTCAATGTTTTCCTATTGGAGCAAGTACATGTCTGCTTAAGAGTCACAAAGAAGAAAATACCTACTTCTAGTTTTGAATTCTGCTTTAAAAAATTTGTCAGGACTTCCGGTGGCTCCGCCGACTCTGAAAGACGCTCCTTTGTGAGCACCAGCCCCAGGACTCCATTAGAGCCACTAGAACAGCGAAAATCAGCTGTTTAGCGGCTTGAAAACTTTCCCTCTGGGAGAAGGGGGGAAAGAGAGCCGACGGGTGTGGGTAGAGCTCCCCAAGAGCCCCAGGTTTCTTTTTAAATCTGGGGCGTAAAGGGTGAGAGATCCCCGGGAAGCCCATCATTGCTCCGGACCTGGGACATTTCTGCTTTAAGCAGAATTAGACGTCGCGACCACCCCAGCAACTCAACTTTAAAGAAAAAAATTTGGGACTTGAAAGCTGGCAGAGCAAATACAGGAGAAACTAAAATGGCAAGTACTAAACTTTAACTCCGAAAAGTCTATCACTTCCCTCTGAATTTCTATGGGAGAAACGGAAAGTAAGATGGCGTTTGATTCTAATGGGGCGTGGAGAAGTGAAAGTTAGATACAAAGTATTATGTGGTGCTGAAAGCCCCTGTTTAAAAGAGGATTTATTTTAAAAGGAGAAGGATTTAAAAATCATTTCTAAAAAAAAAAAAAAGACTTATACTACTTAAGGATTGGAATAGTTGATCTAGTTGCTGGAAAAGTATAAAGTGAAAGTTTTATTGGGGGAAAAAAATGGCTGGTTTTTCTGAAAGTGATGAAGGCTCACCATTACATACATCAGTAAATACACAAATACTGACTGTGGATTTTTTTGAAGAAATTTTAGAATCATTTACCTCCGCGTTAGTGGAAAGAATGGAAGGGTTTTTCAAGAAGGACTTTACACAAATTCAAAACAAAGATACAAGTGAAGATACTGTATCGTTTCAGTTGCCAAACAATAATGAGTTGCTGAATGAAGAGGCGGACGAAACAATCCAGTTTAATGTGCCTTTGGAAAATGAAATGGAGGCTTTTCAAATTAAGAAGGAAAGGCAGAGAGGCTTGAAGGAGTGTTAACCAGGAAATATTGAGAGACATTTCTTCAGAGGCTTTGATACAGACAACTGGAAAATTGTCAGGAGGCATTGGGATTTCTTATATAGGAAGGAAGATTCGAAGTGGAACTTTACAATTTTTTTACAAAAATGGATTTCCAATCGCAGTTAAAGAGGTGTTTTTACTGAAAGGAATTACTTTGCGAAGAGAACAGGATTGTAAGGTTCAGCAACTTCAGTTAAAAATCCAAGAACTTATAAAAATAAAAGAAGGTGGAGGAAAAAGACTGAAGCAGAAGGTTCGCAAAAAAGTCAGGAAAAAATGGAGAAGGAAAAATTACAATCCTCTTTCTTGGGGAGGATAGTAATAGTGAAAATGAATGATTATACCTGTATTTAGAGATATGATTTGTTCTGAAAAGTTATATTATAGTGAAAATGAATGATTTACCTATATGTAGGGACATGATTTGTTTTGAAAAGTTATATTAAATAATGTTATGGTTGAATTGTTATGAATTAGTGAAGAATTTATATAAGTTTATGGGTTAAAAGAAAAATATTGTGGATGTAAAAATTATGGACAGTGTAGATCATTCAATATAAGTTTATGGGTTAGAAGAAGGATATTACTTAAACCTTTATACTTTGTTTTAAATTACATTAATATTATATTAAAGAATGCTTTGTTGAAGAATAAATATAAACTTGTGGGGTATAAGGAAAATATAAGTGGTGCAAGGGTTGAGGGAAGGTTTTTGACAATATTTTATATAGATATTAAATAGTGAAGATGTTATTTGATTATACGTAGTGGATTTGTAGAGAATAAGATGAATAAGTTATGTAAAGCTATTAAGCAAGGAATGTTTTCAGGAAGAATTAATATAAGTTTATGGGGTAAAAAGTAAAAATAAGGTTTTTACAATATATTTTATTTGCGATTGGTTAAAATATTTTGTTAAGGTGTTAATATATGTAAGGGTTGGAGATCTGATGGTTAACTGTAACTGGGCTTTGACTGTGTAATGCTGGAAGAAAGAAGACTTGCTTATTATTGAAGAACGGACAAGAACGAAGGTAGATTGATTACTTTCAAGCAATAATTGGTTTAAATAGTTATATTTAGATATGAACAAGGGGAGTTAAAGTGCAAGAGGGAGATAAATCTATAGATAGTTAGCTTATGTTTTTTTTATGTTTGTTAAATGCTATACCCTGTATTTGCTCTGGGAAGTCTGGGGGTGGGGGTGGGGTGGGAGGGTTGGGGCAAGAGGAGAGGGGGGGAAAATATGTGTAAACTTTTTAAAAAACTTTTCAATAAAAAAAAAATTGTTAGAAACATTCAGGAAATCCAACTACATATTTCTTTTCAATTAAACCAGCCAGCACAAATGTCTCAGAAAATGAAGGATGTTACATACTGTAATTTACATTTTTCAATATTTGCTTGTAGGAGACTTACTGATTTTAAATCAGAAGACATGTCCTTCGAGATGGTTAGTAATTTAACACATTCCTCCAATTCACCCAGAATAGATGTTAAGACTAAAGTTATACAGTATGCAAAATGGAAAGGTCTTTGTTTCAAACCAGAAATGAACATAGTTTTCTAAAAGCTCTCTTGAACCATTTTAGGTCGGTCTTGGAGTGGCAGAAACAAAACCTAGCACTGATGATTGTCTGGATTGTTTTCCAGGTCATAGTTGTCCTAAAGGCACTTTTGTTTTCTTCAAAAGGCAACTGGTCTGTTTTTTCTTTGAGGAAGAAGAAAATGCTTTATTTCTCATCCAAGAACCTTCATCAATTTGATGGGGGGGGGAATGATAGGATAGGTGGTGGTGGAAGAACTGTATTTATTTGCAGTCATCTGGTCTTTAGCACTTTCTGAGAGCTGTTGAGGCCACTTGGGGGTTTATCTGTGTCAGATATCTGAATCAGGGTGCAATTGGCTGTGGAATCTTTGGAACTGCTGCAAAGACTGTGTTGTAAACTGGAGATAAGTGGTGTCTTATCCCCCTCTGTTGAGTGAGGGGTGTTCAATTCTAGCCTACATGGATTCTTTTACCCCTCTTTCAAATCAATGGTCCTCTGTAACCCTAAAATTGGTATTGAAACATCTGCAAGAAATCAACTAAGCTCGAGAGCACCAACAACCCCTGAGCTCAACCCTGAGCTACAAATATTTTTCTTCATTAGAAACAAAACCTGAAATGGTTTGATGGTTCTAGCTTTCGGCCAAAATTAGATCTGGAGGGATGGCAGAGTGATTTTTACAGCATAAGTAGGGCAAGGCTAGTGCTCAGCTACCTTCTTCCTCCACATGGTCTTAACTTCTTTTCTCAGCCAGCACTGACGTTCCAGAACAGTATATCCACTGGGCAATCCAGCTTCGTAGTCCTATCAGCACCTTCTCATCTTTCTCTCCACTGCCATGATTACTTGTTTGCAATGGTGTCATCAAAGATAACTCTCATTCTTGGCTTTTGCCCAGTTTCACTCCCCTGAAATACTTTTGTCTACACGTTCAGACTCGGCATCAGCTATTCAAGACCAGCTGCTCAGCGTATGGAAAGATTCAGGCATGGAACATTTTGTACATTCTTAATTAAAACTAACCAGCAGTTCAGAATCCCTTCTTGAAACTTAATAGTACATTGACTGCATGTAAATCTCATAGAGACACTGTTTTTTTAGAACAACATTTAGTTTGTTTAAAAATATGTAGAAAATAGATGCCATCTGGATCAATGATCTTTTTTAAAAAAATGTTCAAACTGCCAGTAACAACATCTTCTGTTATCAATTCTGATAGGAGCTCTCACAGTTAGGATGCTGGGTTGGAAGTTAGCAAGACAACGTTCAAGACCCGAATGCTGCCGTGGGGTGAAATGAATTCTCATCCTTTGCTCCAGCTCCTGCCAGGGACATGAAAAGAGTCCCCAACTGAGCATCTCCTGGTCTATAGTGATGTCACCAGTTAATTCATTCAACCTGGAAGCATCTCGGTGCTTCTGACATGAGTGCAAAAAATCAATTCTGATGAGTGCCTATTACCATCTTTTAAATTTGGGGACTGGTATCTGCAGTCCTTTATGAAGGGAAATTCAAATCATCTATTCAATTCCTCTCATTCTTCTCTAAAGTTTTTTAATTATCATGATCTCTCCCATCAGATATAATTCATATTATTAAACTGAAACAAAAACTCATTTCTGGATACATTTACTTCTTGGCAAAATACTTTACTGTCGGAAGTGAGAATGTTAAGATTGAAGAGAACTCTCTGCCTGTCCTTCCTTTCAGAATGCGAATGTAAACTTAGAACTATGGCTGCCTTTGGAACTGAATTTTAGGGCAGATATCTAGAAGATCTGCAATCCAGGGGTCTCAAATGAAGTAAGTAAACATGGGAATGACAGCTACACAAGAGTCAATATTCACTACAGCATTCCACAACACATTGTAGTGGCTGATGTTCAAACTAAGAAAATTAAGATAGCAAGTAGCTTGGATGGAGCAGATTGGCTACTCCAAGAATTTTTAAGCTAGAGAAAGACAATAAGACCAGTGAGAACCACAACGAAGAGATTCACTCAACCAACATAGCAAGCATCCAAAATTTCCTTCTTCCTATTCATCTGTCAAAAAAAATAGAATTAAGGCAGGCAGACAGCTGGAAACTTAAACAGAAGATGCCAGAAGACAGAAACAAAACTTCCTGCTATACTTACGGTCACAGAGTAGTTGAAATCTTGGATGAGCAGCAAGGAATTCCTCACTTGGTTTATTTTTCTCTGGATCTTGATTACCACCAGCTTTTAGCCAATCAATTCCAAATTTTTTTCTATAGTCAAGTTCTGCTCCCCTCCTAATGTCAGGAAAGATCTGGGTCAAAACAAGAGTGTATTATATCAGAACAGCCAAATCCATGTATATAGTATCATTTCATATTTATCATCATATGTTTAAGGTTTCTTAAACTGTGGGCCAGAACTTCTTAAACAGTTGTGAGCAAATGGGAGAAGATGGCAATCTCTCCCTCTCTGTCCTCTCCAGGATCCAAGTATCAAGGCTTTTCTCTAAACTCTAAAGGTCCTTGTGTTCACAGAAATGGTATCTGCAGGAGCCCTATTCTAATCCTAAGGGCCATACAGTGATTCAAACAGGTTGAAGGATCCAAGCAGTTAGATCATCTTGAGTGGCATTCATATTGCCACTGCTGAAGGAGAGCCCTGGCCTTGGAAATATGAGATCTGGCAACAATTCATCTTTGGTGTGTCAGGCTGGCTTCTGCAAATATAGTGCAGTAGTGCAGACAATATGATCATTGTCAGATTGCACCCTATTCTATCTGACAGGAAACATCCTGTCAGAATGGGTCCAAGTTTTAATTCAGGAAGAGAAAGTCACACATTCATTTATTATTGTTGCGTATTCCTAATGCACCAACCAAGTTTTAGAATCCATGACTAGTCGCCAGCTTTCAAAAAACACTACTATATGTGCTTTCTTAATATTGCTAATGGAACACAAAAATATACCTGTGATTTGTTCAAAAACTTTAATTGGCCTATTTTGGCAATAATAAATTGTTTCAAAGTCTCTGCATTTTTCTCTGAATCCATCAAAGGATTATTCCGACAATCAAATGATTCAAGTTTTTGTAGCTTGTCAAGTTCATTGATAACAGACCACTGAAACACAGAGAATAAGAAAACACAGCAATTTTGAAACACCGAGTCTGAAACCAAAATACATTTTGCTACCGCTTACATAAAGTTAAGCCAAATCTCTTTAGTGCAATGATTTAGAGATATCAATCTTACCCACTTAATAAAATAATATAGTACTTAAGACATTATGATAAAATTATAAATTAAAAAATTAACTTCATGGTACAAATAAAAAAAACAAAATGTGTTAAATATTTTGATTATATTTAAAACTGCCATCTATTACAATTTCAGTCTGGCAATGCTTGTATTGGTCAGTAATTTCCCATTCACTTCAGTTGGCTTAGGGAATAGTAGTAAGTTACATGGTGGATATAGCAATGGTTATATCTTTGTATACTAATTGCCAGACAAATATAAAACCCAAATAGTCTGACATGAAATTATGCCACCTTACTGTGCATTTTTACAAATGACTGATATTTAAACAGTGAAAAGCTGTAGTAAGTGAAAATAATTGAATTCAGAACACAATCATGACACAGGCATCTTACTTTTGCTATTCTATTGTCTTTTAATACAAGATGAGTTAATGAAGGAAACATTCTAGTCTTGTAACCTGTAAAAGAGAAGAATAAATTGGTGAAATAATAGTGAAAAATTAAATTACAGGCATATATAACAGCATTTAATTTACGTACCAAATGCTGCATCAGGAAAGTGCATAGAATAAATTCCATTGTTTGAAAGTATTAAACTTTCTAACCTGAAATTTAGAAGACAAACCATTAAAATACAAGCCAATAATCTGGATTTCATATCCAATAAATTGTCGTAAATTTGAAATTAGAATTTTGTTATGTTAAGTCAAATTAGAATCAAGACACAGGTTGTAATTAAGATCCTTTATTGTAAGGGTATAATGAAATGAAGGGATGTGGTGGCTCAGTGGCTAAGATGCTGAGCTTGTCAATGAAAAGGTCAGCAGTTCAGCGGTTTGAATCCCTAGTGCCGCGTAACGGGATGAGCTCCCATTACTTGTTCCAGCTTCTGCCAACCTAACAGTTTGAAAGCACGTAAAAAATGCAAGTAGAAAAATAGGGACCATCTTTGGTGGGAAGGTAATAGCGTTCCGTGCACCATTGGTGTTTAGTCATGCCGGCCACATGACCACGGAGATGTCTTCGGACAGTGCTGGCTCTTCGGCTTTAAAATGGAGATGAGCACCGCCCCCTAGAGTCGGGAATGACTAGCACATATGTGCAAAGGGGAACCTTTACCTTTATAATGAAATAAAAAATAAATCAAATAAAATAGAATAAATGAAAAAAAATCATTTTTTTTTTTGAATAAATAAAAGCAGAAACTAAATTTAAGGTAAATATGTCATCATAGTCTGCAGGCACTGTATTTGAGGATTCCTAATAAGTATAGCCATGTAACAATTTTTGGAGCTCTGATGAAAATAGTTTGGCAGAAAACTAAAACACCAGCTGCACCACTATATAGGCTTGGTTCAATACAGAGGTACAGTATGTAACGTATCATAAGTAAGAGATTAGGAAAACAGCAGGGTCATATTCCGCTCTGAAGAAAAATGTATTTTGCTGGATAAAACCAAGAAAGTTACGTTGACGCTGAGATTAACAATAGTGCTGTACAACAGTTACCTGGGAAGATCTGCAATGAGATGAAGTTGATTTTCATCAGTTAACTGATTGTTAGAAAGATCTAGCCATTTCAGATTCTGGAGGACATCAATAGGTCTGCAAGGAAAACTCCTTATTTAAAACTTTATGATATTATAACTTTACAATAAAAAATTAGAAAATACAAATTCCATTCTTATTTTACCTGTTTGCTACCCTATATCATATAGAAATCATTTTCCACCTTGACTACTTTTTAATTTCAATTGTTTAGAAGAGCTGGGAAGACTTGGCTTTGCTGAGGGAGACTGAGTCCTCTTGCCATCTTTTCTCTTTCTCCTTTATTAATTTTATTGCAATTTCTTTGTCTGACTGTTGAGAGCTGTCCAGAATGACTGAGATTTAATAGCAATAATTTCGCATCTCCCAAACTTTGTATTGTTTTCTTGTTATTCTACACTGGAGTTTAATGATCACAGATCATAATATATCCAAGATTATCTCTGTTAAACCATATATAATTTGCCTCCTTGCAGCAAACACAACCAGCTTCAGCACAACCTGATTTAACACGAGCAGCTGCTTGGTGGTTGGACTGGCCTCCTGCAATACCGCCAATCAGCTGTTCCAGGGTGCGGGGATTGCTGCCGCTGATTGCCGCCACCTATCGCCGCCTCTGTGCACCCCATTTTTGGCCTCTGCATGCCCCATTTTCAGCCTCCCCCGTCCCATTTTTGACCTCTACTTGCCCCGTTTTCGACCTCCGCGTGCCCCATTTTTGGCCCGTTCCAGGTGGCAGGGATTACGGCCACCACTTATTACCACCAAATGGAGGCAGCAGCAATTCCCGCAGCCTGGAACGGGTCAAAAATGGGGCGCATGGAGGCCGAAAATGAGATGCACAGAGGCCAAAAATGGGGTGCGCAGTGGTGGTGGCAGCGATCCCTGCAGCCTGGAACAGCTGATCAGTGGTATTCCAGGAGGCCGATCCAACCGTCAATCAGCTGCTCGTGCTAAATCAAGGCTGTGCTGAAGCTGACCAGGCTGTTTGCTGTAAGGAGGCAAATTGCTGGGAGACAGAGGCCAGTGTGTGGGAACCAGCGAGTGAGCGGGGCTTCAGCAACATTCACTCTATAAGATAGACATTTCCACACACTTTGGGGTCTTATAGACCAAAAAATATGGTAATTCTTCTGAACTACAAAAGTTCCATACCAAAAATATATAGTCCCTGCTTAAATAACCTACATAGCTTTTACTGGAAGATTTTTTAATTGCCATACCAGCTTTGTTTCAGCCTAACATCTGATGAGATTACCTTCTTTGTATCCCATAATGGAAGTTTAGTTGAGAGAAAAAATAAGGCCTGCTGGTTGCTGTATCTCAGGAATTGTAAATTTAATCTGAAATAATGGTTTAGATAGTATGCATGTTTGCTTGTTTTATTTATCCCTTCTCTGTAATTGTTTCATGCAATTTTGAAAATGCATTGTGGTTGAGTACTCTAAATAATATATACTCTCTAAAGAAGTGGAATATAATTTTCATTTAAATAAATGCTTTTTCATCCATAAGTTTCAGTTATCTCAACAATTCTTTTTTTCTTTACTAATATAAACAGAGCATCAGGAGAAAATCAAATATAAAACCAAACAGTAATTACAAGTGAAAAAGACAACCTTAAAGGAAAGTGTTATACATTTTTTACTGTTTCTACTAATAAAACCTCACTGATGTATTTGAAGATAATTAAAGAACTTAAATGAATGTTTGACGTAAGTTGGCAAACGGGCTGTTTCTGGCCTCTGGAGGGCCTCCGGGGGGGGGGGGAGCTGTTTTCACCCTCCCCAGACTCTGAGTGAGGCTCTAGAGCCAGGTGAGAAAGAAAAACGGGCCTTACCCACCACCCCCGAGGCCCTCCGGAGGCAGGAAACAACCTGTTTCCCTACTTCTGGTGGCCCCAGAAGGCCCGAAAATCAGCTGGTTGGCGCGCACATGCACACCAGAGCTGAGCTCGCTTGCCCACTGATATGGCTATGCGTGCCACCTGTGGCCCGCATGCCATAGTTTCGCCGTCACGGATATGTACAATAGTTTTTACAGACTCTACTATACCTGGAAGAGCTGTTATCTCACAACCCACAGTTTAACAGCAAGGTGGACAGATAAAGCAGTGGACCTACCCTGAACTACACATTCCTTTTGTCACCATTTACTACCCCTACTCTACTCAAAGGCAATTTCCTGCTTCTGATCTTGGTTTGTGGCTTTTCTCAAATCAGGATGGAAGGTGGGGATATCATAATGAAAGGATATTGAATCTTGAATGTTATCAAACTACCCTTAATTTACATATTAATTAATGGATAGTCGTCATGTTTGTAATAATGTTTTAAACAGAGCAAATATTCTCTTACTGCAAGTTGTTTTTATATATAAAAACAGGTACACACACACACACACACACACGTAGGATTATATCTATACACATACAAGGAGTTTAATGCTTACAGTCACACCAATCAGTATGGTTCATAATTAGAAATTTCAGGCCATTCTGAAAATATGCAATATAGAGTCCTTGCTTACTAACTACTTGTTCAGCAATTCTTTGAAATTATGATGATGAAAAGGGAGATTTATGATGGGTCCTTAGGGCTGTGGGCATCGTAGCGTCCCTGTGGTCACGATTGCAATTTGGGCACTTGCCAATCAAAACACATTAATGAGTTGTAGTGACCTACAGTCAAATGATTGCCATTTGTGACCATCACAGCCGGCCTCTGACAAGCAACGCCAATGGGGAAGCAGTCAGAAAGTTGCAGATCGTAGTCATGTGATGTCATGCTTGATAACTGTCATTTAATGATTGCAGCTGGAACTGACAAACTGATGTTGTAAATTAGCCCGTTCATGTGAGCTTTCGCTTTATAACTGCATTACTTAACAACGGAGTTGCCAGTCCTAATTTGGCTGGTAAGTGGGAACTACCTGAATCATATCTGCAAACCAATGGCTGTATGAATATTTACTCTCATACCTTTTTAAAAGAGAAATGCTATTGGAAGCAAGGTACAGTTCTTCAAGAGCCGGCCACCCTGTAGCACATAAAAGAACCTAATGGGAAAACACCATTTAGTCCAAACAGCAAACTTCACTTGTCTTTGTAGGAAAAATCAAATAATACCAACTTTACAAACTTATTTCAATAATAGAGCTACCTTGAAATGTATTTCATGGTTAGGGGACCTACTTTCATTTTTTTAAAAAAACAAGAGTTTCATTCTTGGAAGGGATGTTGAGTTCAGCCATGGGGAGAGTCATCTTACTAGAGATAAATGCAAAGAACTTGGAATCAAACCCATTCATGTCATAACAGAAAAAGTTATGACATTTCATGGTATTCCCCATATTTTGAAATGGAAGCTTCAAGAGTTGGAAGGGAGGAAAATTGAATAGGAAACTTTACTGGGCACTTCATGAGCAAGATGGGAAATCTTTGAAGCCAGGTGTTCACCGATTAGAGTCACTGGCTTGAGATGGGCATCTACAGATATTAAATAAATAATTAAACTTTTAAAAAGCTCTGACTTAGAAAAGCTGGAAAACATTTCAACAGCTGAAAAAAAAATCATGTGCATAGCTGCATATCTGCTATCATGACATGCAAAGCTAGTAGAATTTTATTGGAAAAATCTACTGTTCTTTTGATTTTTCCAGGATGCAATTTAAGCAAAGTTTATGTAGCTTCAATACAATTGATAACAAAATTGATGAGGCAAAATATGGATATATTTTTTCCTCAGTTTTAATAAGTAATGTCCTACAGGAACTATAGGAAAAATAAATTGTGACGGTAGCCAGATTCCTTACCTGTTTTTTTAACTAAGAAAAAATTAATGTATAAACTTTTGCAAAGATTGCGTATTTTATAAGGATGTTGGCTTATATATCTTCGAGTGTTTTATTAGAATTATAAATGATATGATTAGGAACTAACCATAAACTTTCAAAAGATCTAAATTATATTACCTCAGTCCATGTCACTCCAGTCTGATTAAGTGCCAAAACCCTGAGTTTACAAAATGTTTGTGAAGCAGGTGGTAGAACAGATGGAAATTTCATTTTGTTTTCACTATTCCAAAATTGAAGAAAAAATAGCACATTAGAAAATAGAACAAATATAGCACATCAATCTTTCTGTTGCAATTTAAGACAAAGTTATATTAGGTCTTCTTTTACATTTCTGTTAATTTATCATTTTTGCTTTACGTTGGTCTCCCATATTTCATGTCAGAAACACCTGCAGAGTTAGACACTGAGATGTCAGAGATGTAATGTAACTTTCAAGTCATATCAAATCTATGGTATTAGTTTAAGGCGTAAGATCCTAAATCCAGAATCAAATTATAGGCAGAAGCCTTGTTTCTAAAATAAAGAAAAAGCCACACATTAGTGGTACACATATATTCAGAAAAGGAGTTCATCCTTTGCCATATAAGGATGGCATTTAAGGGAATTAAAGAAAAAAATAACAATTTGAGGAGGATACTAAAAACTAGCAGGGACCACAGTGTGAAGTGAGTATTGGTACCATTAACATAAACATTTAAAATGCTTCGACAATATTTAACACAAACAAAGGATTGGGTTTAGAGTTCTCTTTCACAAGTGAAAAGGCTCTTTCATTTTCCAGAGGGGCAGAAATCCAGTAGAGACTATCATTGGAAGAGTGGAAGAGGAAAATGCTATTTTTCCACGGTTCCCTTGTAGAACCTTGTACTGTTCAAGGAGACTCTAATCAAGGGAAAAGCTGGAGCAGCTTTTCTTTGGGCACAGTGGAAAAAGAGGAATCAGCAAAAAATGTCTTCCTCATTTAGTCTAAGAATTTTTTTTGCCAAAAACATAAATCTAAGCCCATCTACACATTATGAAATTATATGTGAATACCTGAGATTAAGTGTTTCTAACTTTTCAACTTGGCAGGCAATCGCTAATACTTCTTTCCAAGATGACAAAAGATTTCTTGATAAGTTTATCAGTCGAATATCTGAGCAAATATATTTAAGAAAATTTTTGCAAGATTGAGTTTAAGAAATATGACCTTGCACTATATGCTAGCTTAAGGACTCCATGACTCAAGAAATACTGAAGCTTAAGTAGGGAGAAGACAATACCTTATTGACCAGGGACCATATGGGGACAGGTCTCATGGCAAGCAGAGCTATGGGTTAGGCCATTTCATGCACATGGCAACACCAGGCATGCCTAATGTTCTTTCCATTTTTTCCTGAGAAGAGATTGATTTAAAACAGGGAGGAAAGACAATTTCCTATTGCACAGTTTATGTACAAAATGGCAAGGAAACTGCACTATCCATTTCTGGTCAGAAGAACTATATAAAGGACTCCAGGATATATCCATGAACTCAAGAGAATTTAGATTATACATTCATTCTAATATTCCCACAGAGAACTTGTACTTTTTGATATTATGGTTTTGTCATTTTTTTGTAATTTCAGCCATGAAAATCAGGATTATTTTTAATATGTTTATTTCAATTGAAATTAAGATTATTACTTTCCATTCATTTTTATATAGGGTTCCATTTGTATAATCTTTTTATATTAAACATTTTTCATCTTATTATTTTCGAATAGTTTAATTTTATTCCGCATTCCCAGAAATGTATTTTATTTAAAATCAGCTGTTTTAAAATTTGTGACTTTTACAATTTATTTGTGATGTATTTTCCCAAAACATCCTCATCTATTTTCTCACTAATGGAACATAATTTCCATATGCTGTTTAGGATACTGTTTCTGGTCATGGAAAATGCTACTATATTTCACAGTGTTTCTCAAAAGGCTTTAATTTTAGACTACTAATAATTTTGCCTAAGGACGTTATCTGTAGTTATAACCTTATCTAATTCTCTAAATCAACACTATGCTTCAGACCACATACTGTATAAGCAGTTTGACAATATAAAAAGGATACTAGGGCATGATTTTCTGATTTCTTCTTCTTGACCTGCAAGACTCACGGCACACTCATCTACTGAAATGTTACTTAAGATATTCAATTGCCTACAAAAAAGTGTCTCATTAGAAGAGCATTGTCCTTTTTTTTTGTCCTTAATAAGAGTGAAGTATCAGGGTATTTTTTTGACAGACAGAAAAGAAAGCTAGGCAAGGTGATACAAAGCACCGCAAAATGCTGTTGAGGTAGAAAATATTTAGGCAAAAAGAAAATGAAACCCAATGAAAAAGTTATATGCTTTCCCTCCAAGCTTCATTGCCTTACTTTACTTAAGATAAATATATTAATATTAAAAGATCAATTATTGAGTTTGTTCTAATCAAAGGCCTGCTGAAATGCTGCATACTGCCAAAGCAGCAGGAGCAATAGGAGCCCTTCTCAGATGAGTCTTTTATGCTACGTTCTGCAGCACTAAAGACACAGCATCACTATAACAAAGTATATTCTGAGAGAGAACATGCTACAATGCATATAACAAATAAACAGCTACAGGATAAATCTAAGAAATAATACAGTAAGATTGTAGAAAAGTTGCACAAGGGCAAGAATTGTAATAGGGAATGTGATATAAACATATGAATACATCAATAACATTCCAAGAGTACAGAAATGCATTCAACATTCTGATGCTGCTCATTTTCAGAGGAACTGTACTTGCTTTTGTTTTTCCTTAATGGAATCAAATCCAACTGTTTCTACAGTTTTCCTTCCAATTACTAATGACAGTCCTGTTTCACTCTCCGGATTGTGCTCATTTTCATTCAATCCATACTTCTCCTTAACAGCGGAAAGGAAATCTACTCCAAAATTTGCCTTGTTTGGGCGGATAAAGGATCCACCTGTAGGATGCCTGGAAGGAAAGTGACAACAGTTGTTTAAAAGCAGTTTTAAAACATCTTGTTCAAGAAACAGATGGCTCCAGATGACCTGTTCCTGAATAAAAAATGCATGTGTTTTAGTTGATGTTCCAGATATAGACCAAATCAGGGCTACTTTGTTTCCGATATACTCTTGAAATAGTTGGGAGGAATACAAATGTTTTTAAAGTTCTATTTTAGCTGCCATATTTGCATTTTCCAATCTGGGCCAGAGTGGTTAAACACAAAAACACTAGTACAATAAATTCATATTGCTTACAGTAGTATTGTTCTGTGAAATCATGAATTCTGAGTAAGCGCATACCAATAATCTTCTTCCTTGTAAAGGATCAGGCTGGGCAGTTTAATGGGAGGAAGAAAATGGTGAAGGTCAGCTAGTGTGGTGCAGGGCAGGGCAGATGAGTTGGAACTTCCCAACCATTTGGGACTTCGTGGGGGTTTGTGGCTTGGAGCCTCCCTGGCACTTGGAGCTTCTAGCACGGCAACTGCTTTGTTCTCTGTGTGGAGACTTCCTGGTTTTCAGCCCTCGGTTGGGGGAGCTGATTTCTTATCCCACTGTGTTTTATGTTTTCCCAAGAGTTTTGTGCTTCCTGGGTATGACACCTTTTCACTGCACTACTGGATCAGTCTGGGGTAGCTACAGCTTCTTTCCCTTTTCTCTAACTTGCACTTGGCCTGCACTAGGACTCCCAGGGACTCCCCCACCTGAGGCACTCCACTCTCTGCATAATGACCCACGTGACTACTTAACAACGATGTCTTAGAAAGCCATGATGCAACTGTAAAACTGAGTCATTATATGGTTAACCTTTTAATGACATCAAAGACTTATGACCAAAATTCTGGACTCAGTTGTGGTTGTAAGTTGAGGACTACCTGTATCACCTTTTGAAATGTGCAAACCAGCTAGCACTAGCCAAGAAGGGTAAGAACATTGTCCTTGAAGTGTGTAATGTGGCTGTAAACATCTTTGGCTTTAAGCTTCACAATTTTGCAGCCTACCCTGCTTTTTTTTTTATTTGATCATCTTCTCATGAATCTACAAATTTAACTACCTTTCCATCCTTTCCTCACACTACAGAAGTGAATGGGCAGTTTCTGTTGTGGTTTCATATACAGATTGCCAAATTTGCTCCTCCTTTTTCTGAATATACTGCATTGCTAAATCATTAATACTGAACTCACAGCCAATAACAATGTAAGTCATACTTGAAGAAAGCCTATCTAGCATGCATATTTTCTCTTAAGGCTCACCACAGTCTCCTCGCATTTCAGAACATTAAACTCAGGGGTCATTTTAACTAGCAAGATTACCAATATAAAAAAGACATGCACAGAATGGTAACTCAAAATTTTTGCTGTTCTCCATATATACACAAATAACGAGGAACACTTCATAAATATTGATTTGAGATTACAAATATTTTTTGTGAATAGGAGAATTTGTAAATATGTACTTATTTGTATAATTAATCTGCTGCTTAGTAGTAGTATGTGTTTGGGTATTCTGTGCATGTGCTTGGGTGATATTCAGCATTATTTTATAAAATAATTTTCAAAACTCTAAAAGCCCCATAATCAAAAAGCAAAAAGCAAAATTAAGCTTGAAATATTTGGCACGGGGGGGGGCAATCAAAAACAAATTACAGATACTTTACTTAAATACATTGTTTGATCCCCAATAATTCAAATAAATCAGGCAGTTGATTGATATTTTCTCCAGCGAGCTGCTTGGAAAATCCAAGAGCGTGGGTAGTTTCCAGTCAGTTAGGCAAATACTGAGTGAATATGTTTTTAAATTATTGTTGACTCCACCTCCAGTGACTGGCTGGGCTCAGTTCCTTTCACTCAGTCAGGCTATAGAGACTGTTATTC
Organism: Pantherophis guttatus; assembly: GCF_059756535.1. Classification (NCBI taxonomy): domain Eukaryota; kingdom Metazoa; phylum Chordata; class Lepidosauria; order Squamata; family Colubridae; genus Pantherophis; species Pantherophis guttatus. The sequence continues at coordinate 277,495,276 of NC_142063.1, read as the reverse complement.
CATTTCTCTGAGGAATTTTTCCTTCAAACTTTACTTCCCCCCCCACCTTTCTACAATCTATTAAGAGTCAAAGGAAAATATTAATTTTATTGCCTGATTCATTTATAATTTGCACATGCTATTTATTTGTTGAAAAGGGAAATTAGAATAGAATAGAATAGAACAGAATTCTTTATTGGCCAAGTGTGATTGGACACACAAGGAATTTGACTTGGTGCATATGCTCTCAGTGTACATAAAAGATACATTCGTCAAGAATCATAAGTTCATAAGAATCATAATTAATCATAAATCAATTAATCTTAATTGCGTTTCAGAATTAACTCACCGGCATTTGAAATACTGTATTCCTTCGTGGCTACCATTATGTTTTCCTCTTTCATGGTTGTCCCATTCAACTCCAAGCCAAATTCCTAATATTATAAAAATCAATGATTTATAATGCAACTTTCAAAATGGTTCAGCAATAAAACTATTTAAAGTCTTAATAGCTACTCAGGTGATCTGATCTGTTCTCTCTGTGCTCAAAATTGCCTAGTCTTGCCTCTTCCTTATGAAATTACTTTTATATTGACAGAAGGGCTATTTCTAATTTTTAAAAAGCTACACTATCACAAATGTATAAAACGTATCATAACATTCACAATGGAAAAAGAATATTCCAGATTTGGAAAAAGAATATTCTAGAGCAAGTGCTTCAGAGATAGTTCTTGTATTGCAGCAGGGTTTGTCTGAAGCTCTGTATCAAGGACTTCAATCCCGAATTAGTAATTCAACTGCACACTTAACAGAAGAACTGAATTTCCTAATAGTACATAAAATTTAACAAAGTTTCAGCATGTTTAGGTTGTAACAATAAGGCCTATGAATTACCGTATTTTTTGGAGTATAAAACACACCTTTTTCCCCCCTAAAAGGGGGTGAAAATTTAGGTGCGTCTTATACACCAAATGTAGCCCCGCCCACCCACTGGCCCCCACCCTTTGGCCTCTGCCTCGCAGCAGTTATCTCCTTGCAAGCAAACAGCAAGAAAAAATAGCTCCTTTCAGCTTCAGCACAGGCTAATTAGCACAAGTTGATTGGATCAGCCTCCCGACTCTCAGCTGATTTGCTCTCAGCTGTTTTGGGCAGGGCTCTGCTGATCGCTGCAAAGAGGTAAATTGCTAGAACAGATTTTTTTTTCCTTGTGCTAATCAAGCTATGCTGAAAACAAAAATGAAAGTAAAGTAGGCTGTTTGCTGTAAGGAGGCAAAATTAGGCAGAGGGAGATTTCTTTTTCTTCTTTTCCTCACCAAAAAAGGTAGATGCGTCTTATACTCTGGTGCGTCTTATACTCCAAAAAAGATGGTAATATATTCATTTTAAAGAGATACCAATTTCTTTTTGACACTTGAATTGCCAAAATATGAGAGAGAGTGGGAGAGAGAGAGAGAGAGGTCTTCCTTCTGAGTAATCTGTACTGAAAATATCTCTAACATTTATTTTACTTCAGATTACTTTATTATCTGCTGTCATATTGCTGCATTTCTATAGTATTTATCAAATTGAAATACACTTCCAGATTCATTGAGGACTTCTTTTCATTAAAAACATGATATGAAGACTCAAAGCTGTTTTTCAAAGTGTTAACAGGTTGCGTGATTCATAATTCTGGCATCTACTTTGAAGAGCACAAGGATAAGCCATTTTAAAAGAACAGTTTATGGCGAAGGCTCTATTTTTGAGCTATTAATTCAAATATACCAACCTGTAAGCAAACAAAAGAAGTATTTACACTAACACATCTATATCTGAATTCAAAGTAGGAAAAAGTTGGAAAGGAAACCGCTGGCAGTCAAACATGTCAAAAGAAGACTGATTTAGTTTATGCAGCTTCTAGTTAAGATGGTAGACGGAGCAGAAGCATCAGAACTTCTATCCTTGTGATTTTATGCTAGCTTTGTTTTCTGTTTGCTGTGTGCATGTGGGATGTTGGATTGATACTCAAGGAGGCAGGGAGGTTAGACTGCTGGATTAGACTACCTGGCCCAATCTAGATTTTCTCAGTGGGAGAACTGGGAGAGGTCAGAAGTACCTGCTGTCTTGAAACACTAACCATGCCTGCCATGCCAACTACATTTGCCATGCTTGGGAACTGGGTGACTTTTCAAAATTAGGCCGTGGCATTTCTCACATTCTCAGACTGGCCTGACTATTCCTGAGGCATCCACTACTGCAGGGATGTATTTGGGCTGGACAACCACTCAGGCTATTTCCCAGAGGAGGAAAATGTCTATTATGCAGCCCGGTGGCGGGATTTTTTGGACTGCCTGGCTGCTTCTATGGAGTATAGTGGTGTTGAAGGGCCCCAGGATTGGGGGAGAGTTAATAGAAAAATGTTTAACAGCTGGACTTGGAGTTTCCCACTGTTGTCTGAGTAACTCTCCCTTTCTCTCTTTCCTATGAATCAGAAGTGGATCTGGTGGTAGTGAATGGGAGGAAAACCTCTCACAGCTAATGGAAGCAGAAGGGGAGGGGTGTCCTTGGATACTAGTGGGTATGAGATTGTTGATTCCTTCCTCTTGGTGAGAGTCGGAGGAAGATTTGATAAAGGTGAAGGAGGAAGTGAGCTCCTGTCCTCTGGTGGAAGTAGCAAGGGAAGGTGTCTTGCATAAAGTAAGTGTGTGTGTGTGTGTGTGTGCGCGATGTGTGCACTGTGAGCTTGTGGAGGAGTGACTACTGGGTACTCTGCACTGAGACCTGGTGAAGTTAAGTGCCTCGGGGTGCCTGGCTTTGCCTCCCAAGGATACTTGGCAAGGACAGTAGGTGGGTTCCCAGGTCTGGGATCTAAAGGGCTTGGATAAGGGGATGGAGTTACTATTTGGGGGATGGAGGCAGACCAAAGTACTATAGTGGTGATGGGCATGGAGAGATAAGGTGGGAGACATTGAGGGGGTCACTTTCAGAAACCATGGATCCATTGTTTTGTTAACAGCTCCAAGTTCCATCTTCTTAATCTCAGCCCCAATGCCCTGTCAATGGACCTTCAATGACCTTACTCTCTGGTTGCTACTGCTAAATGCTGTGTCAGTTTATAATAAGCCCACTTGTCCTTGATTTGACTGTGGATTAGATGGCACTATTACCAAGACCTAGCTGGGTCCAGAAGAGGGAGTTTCCCTTCCTGAAATTTGTCACTCACACTTGAGTGACATCAACCAAGCCTCTACAGCAGGGACAGGGTTGTGTGATGATTGTCACCAGGGAATCTCTTACAGTTTTCAGGGACATTGTTCCACTCATCCCCACTTGTAGAATCCTGATCATTAAGTTGGGCTCTAGGGATCATCTGGGAATGCTGCTGTTGTACTAATCTCCTGCTGCATGGCAACCTCCCTGCTTGAGTTCCTTGACTCTGTTTCTGGGTTGGCAGTGGATTTCCCCAGATTTATGCTTCGGGGTGACTTTAATCTTCCTTCTATAGGAATACACTGAGATGGCTTTGGCTTCCAAAACAGCGATGGCCTATCCCAGGTCATCCAGAACCTGACTCGGGATAGTGGTCACTCTCTGGATTTGGTGTTCCTGTTGAAGCAGGGGCAACGTGATCTGAAATTGGGAGGTCTCTCCTTTATCACGGCTGGATCATGCCCTGATTTCTAAGTGATTCGCTAGCACAATCAGGTACCACAGGGAGGTTGGACCGTTAGATTAGTCCAGTCCTAGAGATTATTGGATCCAGAACAGTTTCAGAACAAATTGGAGGTTATCCCTATTGGTCTGCTACATGGACCATTTGAAGTCTTGGCTGCCAATTAGAATAAGGGAACGGCTGAGGCCTTGGATTGGATCCCGCCTATGTGATCTCTGCCCAGTGTGGGATCCCAACGCTCCCTGTGGTTTACAGATGGGTGAGAGAAATGAAAAGAGAGATGACTAGAGTATTACGGGTGCTCAATAAAGGATGAACTCAAGTGAACATTGGTTAGAGTCTATGTTGTGGTGGTAAGAATGATGAAGCACCAGTATTTCTCTGCCGTTATTGCATCTGGAGATTGCAAACCTGCAGCTTTGTTTTGGCTGGCATGGACCCTCCTGGACAAGAGAGCTTAGAAAATCTCTTACAGGGGCAGGCACAGGAACTTGCATAGTACCTGTCAGATAAAGTTGCTTAAATTTGTACCCAATAGAATACTGGCCTTGTCACAGGTCTAGAGGAGATTCCTAGGGAGGAGTCTTGCCTGGTTATTTGGGAATGGTTCAGACTTGTGGGACTTGAGGAAATGGATAGAATCATCAGGACTATGAGCTCAACTACCTGTTCTTTAGATCCAGGTTCCTCCTGGCTTGTCACAGTGGCCCGGGGAGTGTTTTGTGTGAATGGGTTCTGACAGTAGTTAATTTTTCTTTGTTCCATTATCTCTTAAAGAGGTTGTGGCTTGTCCCCCACCGCCAAAAGACATTGCAGAATCCTATTATACTAGACACTTTTTGTCCAGTATTCTCACCTCCCCTTCTTGGTGAAGTTGTTAGGGAAGGTGGTCATGCAACAGATTTAGAGGACCTTGGAGGAAGCAGATTATCTTGATCCTTTTCAATCAGGAGTCAGACCTGGGCATGGGACAGAAATGGCATCGGTCGCATGTTTAGATGACCTCTGGCCTGGGAAGGATGGGTTATAAGCATCAAGGAGATGTTCTGCCTTCGACCTCTACTATGTGGGGTGCTACAGGGTTTCGTGCTTTCTCTACTCTTAACATCTACAAGAAGTTGCTGGGAGATCTTATCTGTCGCCCATATAACCCGATTATATATCTCCATCCCTGGTGAGTTATGCAATGCTGTGAATATCTTATCCTGGCATCTGGAAGCAGTGAGGGTCTGGGTGGGCAACAAGAGGCTTTAGCTGAACCCTGGCAAGATGAATAGATTTGTATTTTGGGGTCCACTGATTCCAAGACTATACTATCTTTGGATGGAGTCACACTACTCCAGACAGACCCAGTGCACAATCTGAGAGCCCTTCTAAAGTCATAACTCCTGCTTGATGAACAGGTGGAAATTAAAACTATGAGGGTCTTTGCACAGCTTTGTCTTATGCACCAGTTATACCTGTTCCTGGATGGACAGGTCCTGCTTACAGCCACTCATGCCCTGATCACCTTCAGACTGGACGATTGCAATGTGCTCCACATGAGGATGCCCTTGAAGAGTATCCGGAAGGTTCAGCTAGTATAGAACACAGTAGTGCGGGCAGTTATGTGTGCTCCTAGAACAGTGCACGCTATACCTCTGCTCCATGAGCTGCATTGGTTGCCAGTATGCATGCGAGTTCAATTCAAGCTGCTGGTTTTAACCTTTAAAGACCTTCATGCATAAGAGAGGACTATCTGAGGGACTACCTCTTCCCACTTATGTAAGTCAACCTCTGGCACAGTAGTCATGCTGAGGGCTTCATTGACTAGAGAGCTATATTTGGTGGGTCACAAGAGACATGTCTTCCCTCCCATGACTTCTGTCTTATCAAACCTCCCCCCCCTCCATTTAGATCAGCTCCAACTCTTTTGATATTCTGAAGAGCCCTCAAGACCTGCCTATGTTATTAGGCCTATATTTCCCAGGGAGAAAGTCTTGCTTAGATAGCTCCATTGTTAAAGTGGCTATTTTTATCCTCCCTTAGCGTTTATTTTTGGCTTTTGCGATGTGTACTAAAATGAATTTTAATATATCTATTTTTAACATTTGTTGTTTTCATCTGATTGTTGTGCGTTGCCCAAAGGTGCTGTTGGTGAGACGGGCGATTATATAAATTTGATTACTAAATAATAAATCCTAAAAAGAATTCAAAGTAACTATTTTATTAGTAGCCCTCAAACTACGGAACATGCTGTCTCTACACATTCACCTGGCTTTACATGTCCCTGCATTCTGGGAGAGTCCTAAAACCACATTATCTTATTTATTTATTTATTTATTGAATTTCTATACCGCCCTTCTCCCGAAGGACTCAGGGCGGTGAACAGATTAAGATTTCATATACATATAATTTTTTTTTTTTTTTTTATAAACAGTATATAATAAATTGAGTCAACTTGGTGTATCTGCTAAGACCTTGGTATAGAATTTAGATGTTTATGCTAGCCCTGCTTGTTGAAACAGAAAGGTCTTCAGGGCACATTGGAAAGTGCGAAGATCTGGGATTATTTGTATTCCAGGGGGTATTTTGTTCCAAAGAGTAAGTGCCCCCACAGAGAAGGCTCTTTCCCTTGGAACTACTAGACAACATTGTTTTAATGATGGTACTATGAGTAGGCCTACTCTGTGAGAGCGTATTGGTTGGTGGGAGGTTATCGGTTGCAGCAGGTGGTCTCGTAAGTACTCAGGTCCTAAGCCATGGAGCACTTTAAAGGTAAGAACCAACACCTTGAAGCGTACTCGGAAGGCCACCGGAAGCCAGTGTAGCTCGCGTAGAAGAGTGTTACATGTGAGCGCCATGTTGCTCCCATAATTACTTGCGCGGCCGCATTCTGGACCAGTTGGAGCTTCCGGGTGCACTTCAAGGGGAGCCCCATGTAGAGAGCATTGCAGTAGTCAAGTTGGGAAATGACGAGGGCTTGAGTGACTGTGTGTAATGAGTCCCGGTCTAGAAAGGGACGCAATTGGCGAATCAGGCGAACCTGATAGAAAGCTCCTCTGGCCATGGCTGTTATATGATCTTCTAAAGACAGTCGTGCATCCAGGAGGATGCCTAAATTGCGAGCTTTCTCTGCGGGGGTCAATGACTCGTCCCCAATAGTTAGTGATGGGACTAACTGGCTGTACCGGGACGCCGGCAGTCACAGCCACTCAGTCTTGGAAGGGTTGTCGAAGCCTGTTTCTCCCCATCCAGACCTGTATGGCCTCAAGGCACCGGGACATCACTTCAAGGGCATCATTGGGGTGGCTTGTGGTGGAGATGTACAGCTGAGTGTCATCAGCGTACAGATGACATCGCACCCCAAAACCACGGATGATCTCCCCCAACGGCTTCACATAAAAGTTGAACAGGAGAGGCGAGAGGACCGACCACTGTGGCACCTCGCAAGTAAGAGGCCTCGAGGTCGATCTCTGTACACCTGTCAACACTGACTGCGACCTGTCGGAGAGGTAGGACGAGAACCACCATAATACGGTGCCTCCCACTTCCAGCCCCTCCAACTGGTGCAGCATGATACCATGATCAATGGTATCAAAAGCTGCTGAGAGATCTAATAGGACCAGGACAGAGGAACATCCCTTATCCCGAGCCCTCCAGAGATCATCAACCAATGCGACCAATGCTGTTTCTGTGCTGTATCCAGGCCTGAAGCCAGACTGGAACGAGTCTAGATAGACAGCTTCATCCAGATACTGTGGGAGCTGTTGTGCCACCACACTTTCGACAATCTTCGCTAAAAAGCGAAGGTTGGAGACTGGACGGTAATTTGCTAAAACAGCCTGATCCAGAGAGGGCTTCTTAAGGAGGGGTCTCACCACCGCCTCTTTCAAGGCGGGAGGTAAGAATCCCTCGCTCAGAGAAGTGTTAATAATTCTCTGGAGCCAGCTATGTGTAACTTCCCGGGTAGCCAGCACTAGCCAGGAAGGGCACGAGTCCAATAAATATGTGGTTGCATTCAGCTTCCCAGTAACCTGTCCACGTCCTCAGGAGTCACAGTATCAAACTCATCCCAAATAACGTACTCAAGATCTGCCCTCGTCATTTCATCCGAATTAACCCAGTTAGAGTCCAAACCTTCCCGAATCTGAGCGATTTTATCGTGCAGATATTGTGCAAAATCCTCAGCTCGTCCTTGCAGAGGGTCTTCCTGGGCTCTCAGCTAGAGTAGCTTTCAACAAGCTTTTGGCTACTAATGTGATTGTTAATGAACATCAATATGATTTTAAAAAATTGATTATATTATGTCTTGTGGAATTTGATTATTAGTGTCATTTTCTCCTTGTGGCTCAGAGTCTTGAAGCAACTGATAAATATTACAAAACAAATAAACAGTAAATGATGTCACCCTTTTATTTTACAAAATACATACAATATAAAAATATTTTTTCTACCTGTTGTAGGAGGAACTTTACCAACATAAAGTACTGTTCCATATTCTCCATTACAGAGAATTCTTCGACCAACTGCATCAGAAGGAATGGTATCACTCATCAAGAAAAAGAGATGAGTTCAGGATATTTCTTTAAGGATCTAGGGAAAGAATTAACAATACTTTTGATATGTCATTCATGAAATTAATCACATACAGTACATAATATCTAGGTTCAGACTGAGCAAAACACCTAGTGACTATATAAATCACTAGCCATGCAGTTTTAGGGCATCAATATAAAAATGGAGTGATATTACATTATTCTGGGATGTTATGGTTTTCCATTTAAAAGATCTGTTTCTTTTCTAAACCGAAGAAAGGTCATCAATGTACTGCCACCTAGTGAGACAATAGTACATATACCGGTACTTTACACCATCTACCTTAAGGAATTAAACTGAAGGTGGCTAAAGAGCATATTAAAAATATGATCAAATAATCGTACAGTTATCAAATAATCGTACAGTAATTTACAATGCAGTAATTTTTTGAAACTGTGTAGTAATGCCTCTATCAATATTTGCATCTTTATTGGATACTTATTCAACCCAGGCAGTTTACTGTCCCTATAATAAGGACCAAGATGAGTTTGCTAAAATTAAGCTAAAATGCAATTTTACTATGAATAACACCACAGCAAGACTGGCACTGATTTTGCTGAAGGTTTACTCCCCCAATGTCTTGAACTGCAAGAAATTTGTCAAATACAGTATTAGCACTTCTGATGCCAAGAGCCAAAAAGAAGGATTTTGTGGGTGTGCAATGCCAAAAATAACTTGTCTAAGGCTAATTTTTCTCCCCTCCGAACGACTACTTCAATTTTGAATCTTGCATTCTGTGGAAAAAAGAAATTATCTGAAGTTTTTCATACATAGAGAACTAAAAGTCTATGTTGTTTGAGTGCCTGTTTTCCATGAAAATCACACATCCCGTTTCTAGAAATCCGAACACTTTTAAGGAGGGAAAAAACCCAAGCTTCCCATCCGATTGAAGGCGAATATAGGTGTCCCAGGATAACGTTGCAGGATCCAATCTGAGTCAGTTACCGGGACCAGAGAGGTTTTCTCTTCCAGGCTTTCGGAGTCGTGCTGGAGACCATTTTCAGGGAATTTCTCTCTCGCAGAGCAGGTGCTGTTCTCTGTGTTGTACTTAAATACACTTAAACGAAATGGGCTCCAGCACGACTCCGAAAGATCGCAAGACAAAACCTCCGATCCCGGTGACCGACCCAGATTGGATCTTGCATCCCATCCGAGTTTACGGCCACCGGGAGAAAGAGCTCAGCTGCACACCGCTGACAGCGCCAAACTTCCAGAGCTCGTAGGCACGTCGGGCTGTAAGGCAACAGAGTGGGGAGCAGGAGACTACGGGACTCACAGCAACAAGGCGAAGGCTGAAGGGCGGCACGGAAAAGACCCGCCGCTCGACTAGAAGAGCCCCTGGAAGCGAACGGAGAAAACAAGTAGAGCGAGATTCAGCGGCGCGGCGGCTTCAACCTACCGCGGCCTCCTCGGCTTCCTCACCGGCCTCAGCCACTCCTCAGCCCGCCTCACTCTAGTAGCGAGAAGCGCAAACCCCTCCCCTCCCGCCTAGATCGCTCCTCCGCCTGATGGAGGGAAAATGCGCCACCGGGGCCTGTTGGCGCAGGCGCGAGCTCCTCCCCTCCTCCTCCCGTTTCGAGAAAGCCCTCTTCGTTTCTCTCTCTCTCTCTCTCTCCCCCTCCATTTTCTCATTCTCCTCTTCGTCCTCGCGAGGCATCTCGGGAGCTGTAGTAGCGGCGAAGCAAAATTCCCTCATAGACTGCGGCAAATGGGCGGGACAAAACCATGCTACCCAGAAGGCGCTACGAAGCCGAGTCTCTGTTTCCATAGAACTGGAGTGGGAATTACATCAGCGTTTCTGAGGCAGCGGCTAATGGCGATGGCGTGTGGGCGGGCCGCTCGGGTGACGCGCCAATGCGAAGCGGGCAAGGCGGTCAGAGGGCGGGCGTCGATGCGTCAATCAGGCATCGGATCGGGGGAGGGGACGGAACAGCTTGGAGCTGAGCCGCTGCTGTCGCCGTCGCCACCGGGGTTCGGACGGGAGGGAGAAGCGTCCTCTTGGCGAGCCCTCCCTGCCCCAGAGCCAGGCCGGCGATCGCTGGAGGGACGGAGGCGGGAGCGGGGGCCGGGCGATTGGGCCCGGCGTCGAGAGGAGGCTCCGTCCTCCTCGCTCCCCCCCCTCCCGCGGCAGGTTTGGGGGGACCAGCGAGCGGGCGACAGCCGTGGAACAAAAGGTAACGTTGCCCCGGGGAAGAGGCTGCGGGCCCCGGCCCTGGGCGTTTCGCCGAGCTCCCCGGGGAAGGCCGAAGCCCTTCGGCGGGGGGATCGGAGGAGAAGCGAACGAGCGACTCGCTTTCGGGATGGTTGTTTTTCTGCTGGTTGAGGCGGCGGCGGCGGCTGCGCTGGTCGCTTCAGCTTGCCGGGAAGCGGGACCTCGGAGTCTGGGAGGAGGAAGCGGGGAGTCCCGCGGCCGGCTTGGGAGGGAGGCGCTCCCCATCGCCGCCCCCGAGCGTCGCTTCTCTCGGCTGGAGCCCGGAGCTGCGGCTGTTGCTGAAACTCCGACCGCGGAGTCAGCCCGGGGGGGGGGAGGGGAGCGAATCTGTGGGGAGAGCGAAGAGGGGCCAGTTTGCAGGGATGGAAAGAGCTGAAAACCCATCTCTGCTGCGACGGCTAATAGGATTCCTTTTGGGCTTTATTTTGTTGATGTGACCGTACTATTAGGTTTCGCCTGTACGCAAATGAATATTCTGTACGTGCCGAACGATTCAGAACTGACTTGAAATATATGCAGTATTTCTGACAGATTCCTAGGATGACTGCATAAGATGTATGCAAGAATTTATTATGTCCAAAAATGTATTTATATTTAGTCAAAATCATTTTGGTAAACTCTTTTATATTTGACTTACAACCATTCATTTAGTGACCATTTGAAGTTACAACAGCACTGGAAAAGTGATTTATGACTGTTTCACACCACTGTTGCAAACTCTCTGTGATCAAGTGATTAAAATTCAGGTGCTTGGCAACTGGTTCACATTATGCAGTGGCCTGGGGGTCATGTAATCCATCTTTTGCTGCCTTCTGACAAGCAAAGTCAATGGGGAAGCCAGATTCACTTAACAACCATGTTACTAACTTAACAACTGCAGCAACAGAAATTTTGGGCTCAATGTGGTTGTAAGTCAAGAACTAAACTGCTGTACCGTAGCAGTTTACTAAGACTTTAGGATCTAATTTCAAAATGATTACAATTTCAAGTAATTTCAAGATGAGAAAATAATTATCAAGACCAGAATGTTATGCAATGTATTGAACAAAAACAACTAATAGAAGTTTTAAATAATAAGGTACTTTATGGGGAAATTCTTGTGTCCATAAAACAAGCTTTTGCATTTCTGTCCAGAAAAGTGTTCATTTGGCTAACAATTAAAATCAGCATGACCTTAACAGAAAGGGCTTTTCTAGATAGATTTTATTATCCTGGGGGACATATTCCAAAACATAAAAACTTTTAAAAGCTGATAAATATTGAACACTTGAAAGCTGTAACTTTTATATATAATAGTTACCAATTTATGATTTTCACAGTATGTGTTACTTCACCCACCAAATATTTTGAGAATGTACAATTTGTAAAATCATCATGCTCTTAAGATCATTTCCAACAAATGTTACAGCTTACATTTAAATATTCTGGATGCTTTCCAATGACATGCTGCACTGATTATTATATTTAATGTGCTTACTGCTTAATAAAATGTTGAGAAGATCTTTCTTTTAAAAAATCTAGAATCAGTAAATGATACATAAAGCCATAAAATTAAGAGAGTTGGAAGGGACTTTATAGGTCATCTAACCCCCCCCCCCTCCCTCAAGCAAAAGACCCTACACCATTTCTGACAAATGGCAGTCCTTCAGAGCAAATTTGGGAGGCATTCAGTGAGGAATTATTTTAAGTTAGGTACTGGCAAACCACCAAACTCAATGCAATTAATAAAGGGGACAAACAAAACTTGATACCTGCCCTACTGCAGATCTCAGCTGGCTTAATTAGGACCAACACTTTTGCACTTGAAGTGTTTTTTACTTTTTCTGTTAATTGAAAAAGGAGGACATCTATTTATGGAAATAACACATGTCTTTATGAGTTAAGTTACTCCTCAGCTCATGAAATACTGTTTCTTCTTTCCACAGTATAGTAGACGAGAATTTCAAGAAACCAGTCACTCTTGAGCTTATCTTTGACTCTCTCTCTCAGGAATATTGGCCAGCTATATTTCTGGAATTGAGTTATGAAGATTGATGAGCTGAAAAGGAGCAACATTCCATTAAATGTAGGAACTATCTTTAGGGATAGAGACCATTTGAATTTTAGGATTCCAGTAATGGATGTTTAGCTATTTGATCTTGGTATCGGTTTAGGAATGTCACAGAATGGTAAGGACAATGGGCATTTTTTCCAGCCAGGAATCACTTCATTATTGTCAATATTTGGGTAGGAAGGATGGTTTTGTTTGAAATTTTCCCAAGCTTTTTGGTAAATAACATTTTATTTGGTAATAAATTACTAAACTACTGCAATTCTGCAATGTTATTGAAGAGGAAGGATAGTTCTAAGTTGCCCACATCAACATTTCTACCTAAGGAGGAGAGAGGGAGAGAGGTATAAAATTATTCAATTTTCACCCTGAAATAGATGCTAATTACGAAGGCTCTGCAATGCTTTGAATTTCCAAAAGGTCCTTTGGGTGTGAACATACATCTGTCTGTGGCTACATCTTTTCCCAGGATCATATAGTAAAAGCATGATATTGGGAGGCAATGCATCTATTTTAAAGAATTATAGAATAATGCTGTTTCTGCTCTGAATTTTGGAACTGAATCTGTAATTATATCACTGGCTGTGTTAATTTATAAAAAGTGGTTGCATTCTGCAAAAGTAGCTGCTATTTAACAATTTTTGTTGATTTGTATAAATAGCTGGCTTTTATATTAGCTTTTATTTTTAAAATACGTAGTGTTTATTTAAACATTTGTATCAAGTATATTTTTTACATATGTGTGGCAGTATCAGCCAATTTGTAGTATTAATGAGCAAAATCCAAACCTAGCTAATCTGAAGTGAGGCAAATGGGACTACAAATAGAGGTAGCATAAATGTAATATGTTATATTGATAAACCCACAAAAATTACCAAAGATGGTAGTAAAATATTATTTGGCATAGTCCTCCAGCTAATGGAATCATGTGTTTTAATACATATTATCTGCCTACATTATTTATACTATAAAGCTATCCTACAGAACCTCTTAAGTCAGATTTACCAGGTGAAACTATCTTGTCTGGGGCGGCATAATTGATTAGTTACCTTTTTTTTTTTGCAGTTATTATTTTTCCCCTGGAAGTGATTCTAGGTCAGATTGATAAAGTTGCAGAAAATAGAGTTTGGGGAATGAATTAGTGTATTCACTCAGAGTAAGATAATTTCCAGCAGTTTGAGAATGTACTTCTTGAAGAAAAGCAGTACCTCATTTATAAACACTCCTTTTTTCAGTAGGTAATAAAAGGATGGCACCAATTTGATTCCTTACTAGACCTTGTTTTCTGCATTTTCTAATATGTACAGTACATGAAATCAGAATATAGCTACCTTAAAAGATAATACATACATGGGTTTTCAGAGTGCAGAGGGAAAATTAGTATCCACTTATTTCATTTGCCAATGGTATTACAGATAGTCCTCCTACAATTGAGACTGGCAACTCCATCACTAAAAAACATGGTTGTAAAATGAAATGTCATGTGATTGTGCCAACTTATGACATCGGTTCCAGCTGCAGTCATTAAATGAATTACCCACAATCAATAAGTTAATATCAAATGACCATGACCAGCAACTCTGATCCCCCCCCACATTTGCTTGTTGGAAGCTGGCTGTGAGGGTCACAGATGGTGATCATATGATTGAGGGATTCTGCAAACATCATAAATGCACATTGCCAAGCACCCAAATCATGATCACATGACTGGGGATGCTGTGACAGCTACTGCTTTGAGGACAGGTGTAAAAATCCTTTTTCAGCACCATCGTAACTTTGAATGGTTGTTGAACGAGTGATCAGTAAATGAGGACTGTCTGTACTTTGCTTTAGTAATTGGAACTCTGTCAAAAGCCTTCAATGTAGCATTGTGGTTTTGGGGTACTACCATCCTTTACCCCTCTTTTCATAATATTCTCTCATCTTAAAAAATTAGGTCATATTGTACTAGTTTTTGATATGTCATACAATCAGAATTAAGTCATAATGAAACGGATTGGAAATCAAAATCATTGAAGAGATTTTGAAGCTATTTTAATTGACTTTTGTCACATGATTTTGTATAAGCAACTGAAAATTGAAATTTCAAAGTAATATACTGTACGCACAAATCTCCAGTTACCTCTTATGATCAGTTTCAGCACAATTCATATGAGCAATTAGATACTGTAAAACAAATTTAACTTTTCTTGATCCTTTAAAAATCATTTGCAGAAACATTCAATTGATTAACTGTTAGTTTTCATTGTCCCTGAACATTTTGCTTAAATATTTAATTAATGCTGTAAGTTCAGGGTTGTCCCCAAGCAATCCAATTTGTTTATAAGCTTCAGACTCAAGTTCTTCTAATGTTTTCCGGGTATATTCAAAGGATCCCACATTTTCAAGGTAATGTACACAGTATTTTTTTATATCCACATTTTCAGTTCTCTGTCGCAGAATATTTTGAACCTGTGTGCTCTCTGGCCTGGACCATATTGCATGAATAGTTGGGAACGAGAACTTTCCTTCAGTTAGGTCTTCACAAAAGCTTTTGTTTTCACTATATTCTTTGGAGTGTAAATTTGCATAATCATCTCTAATTTGAAAGAAGAGCCCAAGAGTGTTAAGGAGTGGTTTCAGATCATTTTTATAATTTGAAAATAACTGCATAAGGCCCACGGCTAGTCCAAAAAGGCCACCTGTCTTTTGCAGAACCATGGCTTTATATTCTTCTTCTGTAGGACAGGTATATGTATCTCTCCAGTAAATATCCAGGCCTTGGCCCTTATGGAGTTCAAGTAGTTGACTGGTGAATACTTTTACAGCATCTGGATGATCAAGCGTTAAAACCTTTTGTAGACCAAGGAAATATACAAAGTTTGCACAGTTTATCACATACGGTATTCCATAAATGCTGTGGGCCACTGGAAAACCACGTCGTAGCTTTGAATTGTCTTCTATGTCATCTATAAGCAAACTTGCATTGTGCAACATTTCTGTAACTTCAATTATGATCTAATAAAAAAGACAAAATAAACTTTTATATTGCTATTCTTCTATATTTAGATTCTCTGATTATTTCTATTTTCATTTCTTGCAATATGTCAATTCTCTCTGCTAATTACGGTAGGCTTTTAATTCCATCTTACTGACACTGTCATTCCCATTGGGACCATGCACCCTATTGTCTGTATTTCTATATATTTGTTTGTATAGAGAGACTTTTTTAGTAGGAACGAACTTACACAATATAATTAATGATGGACGACCTCTATATGCACAATAACTCACAAATGAAAACAGATGATATACTCTATATAGATATAGATATAAAATGTAATACACCTGACTACAGAATTAATTTTTATGATATTACAACATACACATAATGTTAAGTCTTATAATTAAAGTATTTAAAATGTTTGAAAACAGCAATCAAGAAATGAATGCTTTGGCTTGGCATGCTAACCAAGTTATTTTTGCTCTTCATCAACCTTCTTTCAGCATATTGCTTATAGAAGCAGCAGAAATATATTTGATGTGACACAAATAAGTAGTTTTCTCATGCCCAAATATCATACCCATATATTTGAGGGACAAATAGGCTGTGATATGTGTGGGAAAACTGCCTTCCTCATTGCATAGTACAAATTAGAGTGCAAAGTAGGGGATTTGTTTCAAGAGATATTTGGTCCCTGATGAACAAATATACCCAACATTTATCAAGGTAGTCCTCACTCATTCAGGTATAACATTAAGAGCACAAAATGAAAATGTTTGGAAAGCCCAAACTACTCTTTTCCTTGCTAACAACATTTTGTTGCAGTATACCACAATCTGAAGCAGTTGCACAGAGCCCAATATCTTGCCACCACAGAGGTTAAAATGCTACACTACTGCAGTAGTAACTTTAACTTAGTAACTTTAAATATTTAGATACAAACAGAACAAGAAAAAAGTAATTATATTTCCCCTTTGCCGTGTTTAAAACTATTAACTGTTAAATCAACAGTTAATAACTTATACAACTCACCTGTAGTTTGTCTTCTGGAACATTCAACCAATGATTAAAGGCTTGGGAAAGTTTAGTTCTGACCTGTTTACCTATGATTTTAAAAAGTATATAAATAATACTGTACATTTTCATTCTACATAATCTTATTTGTAACAAGCTCTAGGAAATGTATTAAATGAATAGGGAGAGATAGTTTTCAATCAAAGCTTGAGCACAAAACTTGAATATTTTGGAAATATTTCATACTTCAATTATATTGTTTTATAATTTATGCTATTGTATAACTCCCTCTGTAAACATTCTGTGAGTGTTAATTTTAACACAATTTTAGACAATTAGAACTGATAATGTCATACGGAATTAGTTTGACATTTTTTGAATAAAAGCTTAGGCATATGAACTACCAGTTTATTTACAGACCACATCTTATTACATTGTGAATCATCACTACTGGCCTTTGTTCACTCAGCAGAACTTTACACAAGACAGCTGCAATTCTTAATACTAGCCAAAGAATTGTAATTAGCATATTTCATCAGCATAATATTGGCACACTATTTCTTATTATTAACTTCAAAACACTGCTACCAGAAAGTTGAAACTGAGTCCTGTATCTGGGCTTACCTGAAAAACTTACAATAGGAAGACTTTTTAAAAAGGAAATATGCATGGTACTGAGCTTTAATATCTGGAACTTTCCAGAAGGAAGGACAGGGGAATTTTTTTCCCTATATGAGGTTTAACTTCAACATTCATGAGTAATTTTCATTAGGACAAACTCAAAAGTCAAAAAATAAGCTTTCAAGAATTCTAGAGCTTTTCAGGATGCTACAAAAAACAGGAGAGAAAAATCTGACTTCACATAGAAATCTGTAAAACTACAATTAAAATAGGAGACAGATTTTAAACAGTTAAATATCATTCTTATATCTTGCTGACTAAAAAAAATTAAGAACTTAAAAGCAAACTGGTTAACACTTGAATTAAAAAAAATTGCTCTCTTTTTCTTTTTTCACATCTTTATATCCTTGGGGCTTGTCCTGGTAAAAAAGAGCAAGCACCGAAAGAGCAATTTCAATCCCTGGCTGCTCCCTTCATCCATTTCTTTTATTTGGTAGATCACAAAAAATAAAGTTAAAGTCTATATTTATATTTAATGATAAATGCAACTATATTATGGCTTTGCATGGTGATGTATGTACCAACCTATTAGCTAATAATAACCATATTAAAGCTTAAAATTATATTCATATGACATTAGCTCTATTCGAAACATGAAATTTTCTCTTATTTTGCTATGTAGTAGACAAAATGTAAATTAAAAGTTAAAATTCCAGTCTTAAAAACACTTTTTGAATCGCACTTCTCTTTCTCTCTCTCCAAATACACAGTGTAGTGATGTCGCTGATTTTAAGTGAAAGATTAGCATGCATCCTATAATATTTTAAATAACTGAGTTAGTATTTAATCCATAATCTTTGACTTTAGTATAGGTTTATGCAAAACACAATGGGTGGGATTCACATATTCCACTAAGCCAGAGTTTATTAACAAAATACAACTTGCACAGTTTATACATCTTAAATGAAAAACATTTCGTATTAGGCTAGGTTCATAAAATGCACAAAGCAGTTTAATTTTTGCTTACCATATGTAATTAATCTGCAAAAAAACTGGATTTTTTTCAAACTGCTATTTTATCCCATGTTTGTTACTATTACTTAAGCCAGAAACTTTCTTATATTTGATTGGAAAAAAATTAATAATTCAACCATTATCAATTTGCTCATCTGCAAGACAGATTGATTTGCTCAAATCATTGTTAAAATAAATCCTAGTTTATATGTTAAAGAGGTATATCATTGCAGAACCAGGCTATGTAAATTGAAAACAGAAGAGTACAAAGTGATGATTAGGTACCAATGGGAACAAAGTGAAAGCTGATTTGGGGAATAAATGAAAAATGCATAGCTCAAGACCCAAGATATTGCTATGGCTAACCCAATTTATATATTTCATACATCACCATAATTCAAACAATAATATATTACCAGGGAGCTGAAGCAGATAGTTGTATGGCTCTAAAAGAATTCTCTTGGATGAATCTTCTAGTTCTTCCATTTTAAAAATGTGTTTCCCAAGCAGTGCCTTATAGTCTGAGAAAGAAAGAAAGAAAGAAAAAGAAAGAAAGAAAGAAAGAAGTTTTAAAGTATACATGACTGTAGTAATAACATCTGATGTAGGCAGAAGAAACAACAGGAAATGTCACAAAACACTGTGCCAATGTAGAAGTGGCAGGTACTTCTTTAAAGTATTTATGATGTCATTTCAAGTAACCATTAAATACACTATTCAAGTTCAGCCAACCACCATATTACTCAGAAAATATTACAATGAAAATTTTATGAGCATGTACCTATTTATATACTAGTAAGTCTAATAATAATGCCTCATCCTTCAGACTGAAGTACTGCTTATGGGACACTTATCATTCTCAAATATTTAATAGAGTTCTTGTTTGAACTTTATCTCTTTTTTCCTTCCCTCTAAAGGTTTTTTTTACTGCACTGCAGCTGATATGCACTAAAACAATTTGTCTCAGGCAATTTAAATACAGAACCTGCAGTCATAATATGGCCTGTGCCAATCACACTGTTGACTGTCTTGCACCTAACTAGTTGTTTCCTAGCATATAATTTCTATTTCCCAATAGTTTTAGTTTTATATACAATAAAGAGAATAGTATATACTACTGCAGCATTTTAACTGTAATAAAATGACCCGATTAACAATCTCCTCTAAATTCACAAAGAATACATCGAAATCCATGTATTGAAATGAAAACCTGAACTGATAAAGCCTCAACACATATAAATGCACACTAAACTAAGTAGGTACCTAATATGGAATTCACAAAAATCTTGTAAGCCAAAATTAAGTGAACTATAAATTAACACATGATGAGCCCAATAGAAGGGTGGGGCTTAACATTTGCCAATGTTCTTTTTATAAATTGCAAATTTGCAACTTGAGAAATTTCAGCAGGATTTGAACTGTAGTTCTTCATGGAATAGTAAACTTGATTGAGCACTCAAAAGAAAACTATCAAACGGAAAAAGGAAGAGGTATACTTATATACAATACTGCACTGTTCCCTGTAATCATTGGGAGTCAAATGGAAGCTATAGTACAGGTAGTCCTTGATTTAGAACAGTTCATTTAGAAACCATTCAAAGTTACAATGGCATTGAAAAAAGTGACTTAATTTCACACTTAAGACAATTGCAGCATCCCCATGATCAAAATTTGGATGCTTGGCAACTGATTCATATTTATGATGGTTCAGTGTCCCAGGAATATGTGATCAACTTTTGTTACCTTCTGACAAGCAAAATCAACGAGGAAGCTACATTCATTTAATGATTGTGTTGCTAACTTACCTGTTGTGATTCACTTAACAACTATGGAAAGAAAGGTTGTAAAATAGGGCAAAATCACTTAACAACTGTTTTGCTTACCAATATAAATTTTGGGCTCAATTGTGGTGGAAAGCAAAGGCTACCAGTAATGTACTTTCAAAGCTCCATGGTTTGTGAATATTCTTTTAAAACTTATATCACAAACTCCATATTGGCTTGTGTAATGACAGCTTGTGTAATAAATTAAATTGACAGTATCAATTTAATTTATTAAAATACTGAAATCTTAAATAAACTTGACATTGCCTGCTGAAATAAAATTTCAAGCTTCCTTAAGAATTTGATAGTACATGGTTAATTAAAGTACTTAACCCTACTTTATCTTCCTGTCTGCTGTTTTTATAATTAACAAAAACTTTGGACAAGATGCAGACTTACCTAACTTACCTAACCCTGATCCTTTCACAATGAAGTCTGAACTTGTTTTCTTAGGCATCCTTATCTTACAATTTAAAACTTGAAACAGTCCAGCAAAACATAATTCGAAATGTACTTAACTAAGAACATACTAATATAGCCCCAAATACTCTTTAGAAACTGAATGAAAACACAAAAGACATTAATATTTTAACTTCAGCTGCTCCTGCCTGTTAGAAATAAAGAGACTTTGTCCTTAAAAAGAAATTTCACAAAAGTAGATCCTCTTTTTTTCTTTACACCAATCAAAACTTCAAACTGAACAATAAAAGCGCCTACACCTCCCCCAAAATCTATGAAACAGTCAAATTGGCAAAGGAAGAGGCAAAAAAAGCTCTCAATTTACATTGACAACAGCCTCTCATCGACCGAGCCCGGGAAACCGGCAGTCATATTTGCACAGAAGAGCCGCCTCCTTTTGCCAGCTCAAGCCAAAACACCGAAAGCGAGCGCGCCAACACCCTCCCCGGCTGTTTACCAAGGGGCGACTTCTCTCGTAAAGGACCACCGGCCTTTTCTACTGGAGCGACAAGAGACCTGGCAGCAAATAGAGTGGAGGTGGGGGGGAGACCCGCCGCTCGACTAGAAGAGCCTCTGGAAGCGAACGGAGAAAACAAGTAGAGCGAGATTCAGCGGCGCGGCGGCTTCAACCTACCGCGGCCTCCTCGGCTTCCTCACCGGCCTCAGCCACTCCTCAGCCCGCCTCACTCTAGTAGCGAGAAGCGCAAACCCCTCCCCTCCCGCCTAGATCGCTCCTCCGCCTGATGGAGGGAAAATGCGCCACCGGGGCCTGTTGGCGCAGGCGCGAGCTCCTCCCCTCCTCCTCCCGTTTCGAGAAAGCCCTCTTCGTTTCTCTCTCTCTCTCTCTCTCCCCCTCCATTTTCTCATTCTCCTCTTCGTCCTCGCGAGGCATCTCGGGAGCTGTAGTAGCGGCGAAGCAAAATTCCCTCATAGACTGCGGCAAATGGGCGGGACAAAACCATGCTACCCAGAAGGCGCTACGAAGCCGAGTCTCTGTTTCCATAGAACTGGAGTGGGAATTACATCAGCGTTTCTGAGGCAGCGGCTAATGGCGATGGCGTGTGGGCGGGCCGCTCGGGTGACGCGCCAATGCGAAGCGGGCAAGGCGGTCAGAGGGCGGGCGTCGATGCGTCAATCAGGCATCGGATCGGGGGAGGGGACGGAACAGCTTGGAGCTGAGCCGCTGCTGTCGCCGTCGCCACCGGGGTTCGGACGGGAGGGAGAAGCGTCCTCTTGGCGAGCCCTCCCTGCCCCAGAGCCAGGCCGGCGATCGCTGGAGGGACGGAGGCGGGAGCGGGGGCCGGGCGATTGGGCCCGGCGTCGAGAGGAGGCTCCGTCCTCCTCGCTCCCCCCCCTCCCGCGGCAGGTTTGGGGGGACCAGCGAGCGGGCGACAGCCGTGGAACAAAAGGTAACGTTGCCCCGGGGAAGAGGCTGCGGGCCCCGGCCCTGGGCGTTTCGCCGAGCTCCCCGGGGAAGGCCGAAGCCCTTCGGCGGGGGGATCGGAGGAGAAGCGAACGAGCGACTCGCTTTCGGGATGGTTGTTTTTCTGCTGGTTGAGGCGGCGGCGGCGGCTGCGCTGGTCGCTTCAGCTTGCCGGGAAGCGGGACCTCGGAGTCTGGGAGGAGGAAGCGGGGAGTCCCGCGGCCGGCTTGGGAGGGAGGCGCTCCCCATCGCCGCCCCCGAGCGTCGCTTCTCTCGGCTGGAGCCCGGAGCTGCGGCTGTTGCTGAAACTCCGACCGCGGAGTCAGCCCGGGGGGGGGGAGGGGAGCGAATCTGTGGGGAGAGCGAAGAGGGGCCAGTTTGCGGGAAAGAGCTGGGAGCCGCGGCTCTGGATGCGGGATGCAGCGAGGGGGACGCGGAGAGGGAGGAGGACAAGCTTTATCGAGCCGCCCCCTCCCCCCCATCTCCGCTTCTTGTCCCTAGTACAATGGAGAAACCTCCCCTCCCGCAGGGAAGTGTGTGTGTGTGCGCGCGCGCGCGCGCCTGGGCGAGAAAGCACCTCAGTCCGGACTGGGCACCTCTTGACCGGTCTCTCTTTCCCCCCTTACTTAGCCCCAGTTTCTTCGAGGGGGGGGCGCACAGAGACCTCTCCCCGTCAGCCGACGATGAAGAGCTTGTGCCCTCTGTGGCGGTGCCCGGAGAGTCCCTTGCATGGAGGGAAGCGGAGGGAGGAGGGGGTTGTTAAGAAGCGGTTGTTGTTGTGGCAAGTTTCTGCTCTGACAGAAATGGCGTCAAAGGCAGCGGGCGAGGGGGGAAGCCAGCCGCGGGGGTGAGGCTCCGAGAGCAGCAGCGGCTTTTTGTGGCTGGAGCGGAGAAGCGGCGTAAGAGAAAGGGGGAACTGTAAGAGAGGGCATCGGGCGAGGTAGGCTGGAATGGGCGAAAGGTTGCCGGGGGGGGGGGGAGAGAAAGAGAGGTTCCTGCAAAAGCGGCCCCCTCCCAGCACTTGCCGAGTGCGCCCCGTTGAAAAAAGGGGATGGTGCGGTGGCTCAGTGCTTTGTTTTAAATTTCAGGTCCAGCCTTGGCAGCATATTCGCTTTCGGATTTTTCTGCTGCAGCCTGAGTTCATCATGAAGGTAAAACCTCTTATGGGAAGTGGGGGGGGGAAATGGGGCGTCGCGGAGGGTTATGTTTCTCCGAGCTCCGCTCCCTGGTGTGCGTATTGTAGCCGTTTTCAGTTCCAGACTGCGGATTATTTCCCTCCTTTTAGCTTTCAGGCAGTGAGTGATGTATATATGACTTTTTCAATTTTTTTTTTGTTTTGAATACTCTTGCTCGGTGTGTGCCGAAAGCAAAATGTAAATCCAACGTGCTTGGAGTTTCTCTTCTGCAAAACCTTTTCAAAGAGAAATGACATGGCTGCTTAGGCCAGAACTGATAACTTGCTGGAGGAAAAGGGAGGGTTTCCTTTATTTTTGGGGTGCTGGGGAGGCTTCTTTACCTTTTTCTGTTTTCATTCATTGAAATTAAAGGATAGGTGTAATGTATTTTCTTTGTTCTGGAGTCTGGTTGAAGTAATTATTTTGAGTTCCCGGAAGTATCTTTAAAAAGATTTATCTACTGCATAAATATTGCTGCAAGCTGTAGAGCATGTTTTGTGTTACTTCTTTTTTTTTAAAAAAGCAAGTTTTTAACCACAGGATACAGTATTTGTATATGTGTCTGTTAATTGAAAGGCACTGACAGTTGGTGATCAGAATCTTAAAAGTAAATGGGATGAAAAAAATGTGTTCCTTATTTTTAAACTTGCAATAACCACAAGTTCAGAATCTGGTGTAGAATACTGATCATGAATATAATTTTTAAAAAACTGTGGTAAAGTTGAGTTTTATATAGCCTGCTGAAGACATTTTTGAAAAACTGAAAATGAAACATTGTATACTGTAATTGATAAGCCCTGTCTACCATCTTTGTTATTAAATATTGTAAGTTACTTCATCTGTTAAGGAAGGCTTTTCTTGAGAGAGATGGGTAGCTGCAATCACACATCAGCTGTGCCGGAAACTCTAGGAATAACATATTAAATATTTCATACAAGTATGACTGTTTTCGGCTATTAAGCTTCATAATGATTCTTTTTTCCATATGATATTCTTTCTGAAATTAGTATTAAGGTTGTTTGCAATAACGGGGAGAACACATGAATATTTTTAGTGCAATGTCTGTTCATTTAACTATAGAATTTATTTTCATTGTTTATGAAATTTAAGACTGCTTTAGGATGAAATTTATTTTGTTCAGAAATTATGATTACAGTTAAAGTACAGTAATTACATTTTTAACAGATTATTGAATATGCATAAAATGAATGTTACAAATTACTTTATAATCAGATGATGGGGTATATGACATAGATGTTTAATCCATGCTTCAACAAGTGGCTTTCTGATATAAATATTAACATATTTTTAAAAATTAGAAACTGCATAATTATAAATAGGTAGCAAAAGATTATAAATATTGAACAAAATGTGATTTTTAAGGAATGAACTGCACTTTTGCAAATGAATTATCCCCCAGACCCTTACTTTTTGTATACCATTGTGGATTTCTATAGGAGAATTCAATAGTATAGACTATTGCTAATCTCGGCACTTTGATACTCCTGTGTGAATCTAGTATCTCTTGTGTTTTGAAGCATACATGAACCCATTTCTCTAAATTTGGCCACAGCTGAACTGAAGGGTTGGGGGAGATTTCTCAGTCTGTTTATCTTACTGTCTGACTTCTCTTTCAGTGATAGAAACTTGATGTACTTGTTTCTTTCTTACTATTTTATCCTGGCAATTATATGCTTGTTGGATAGCATGCTTATATAATGACTAGCTGGAGATTATTCAGTCAACCTTGTGCATGAGTGGGGATTTAACCTGAATTTCTTTGTTCCTAATTTTGTATAGTGTGTGAATTGGACCTATCATTCTAAATTAATATAACTAAAATTAATATTGAATAGGAGAGAGTGGAATGGATATAGTTTTCAGAACATATAAAGTAAAAAATGAATGTTCTTCTTCAGATTAAAATTACAAACTAGTACTCTTCTTGGAATTTGTTCTGCTGTGCTTATGGTCTTTTAAGCTTATATATAAAGAACAACTTGTTCTTTTGTTTTCATCATTAAATAAGTTCTGCTTAGTCAAGCCTGTTCTGTTGGCCATCGGCTGCCAGACAAATCAAAATCACTCCTCCTCTCACTTTTTGTTTCTATTATGTGTCAATAGAATGTAAGAGTTGTCTCAGGATCTTGGTCACATCCTAACATTCTAACTTTGCAAATGGGGAATAACCCAGCTACTAGTGAATTATCCAATCATTCAAATGACTGTACCTTCTGGCAGTAAAAGGTAAAAAACCCTTTACTTCATGACTCCTTCCATGCAGTTTTCTTGGCAATGATAGCAGTGGCTTGCCTTTTTTTGGGATATTTTTTTACTTCCTTATTCTACCAACAGCTTCAGGATTTCCAGGTAGTCCCCCATCCAGATAATCAACACCAACACTGCTTACCTTTTGAGGTGTCAGTTGGTCCTGTCATTTGCTGAGCCACTTCTGGCAGTAACAGTCTTCAATTAATGTAGAGACAAAAACAATGTCCCATGGGTCTAGTTGGAAGCTAGTTTCTAATATATTCCCAATTAGTTAACAGTGGAATAATACTGTTTATAAAGTACAGTGATATAGGGATGTAATTGTAAGTTTAGAGTTACATTTAAATTATAGGAATAAAAGAAGAATCACATTCTGCCAAATTTTGTAACTTTTGTAACTTTTTAGAGATAGGGATAACCAAATACAAAAGTGGGTAGGGAAAAAAAAAGGAAATTTGAGATAAAAAGAAGATTGCATTCAAAGCACACCTGTAGACATTAATGCTTCAACATTTCAGAATTCCTATCTACTTTGTATCTGATTATGCTAATTTTGTCCTCTTTGGAAAGAACAGTATGTATACATAGGAACTAGAATTTACTCCAAAGAGAAACAAATTAGGATTTAGTTTGATTTCAGCATATTTCCTAGCTTTTGTAATGGGCAAAGAGAGTCGATGAAATACATTCTAGTTAGTCTCTTAAGTAATGTACCATGAGTAATTTTTCTGACTTAATTTTATTTACTTATCTAATTTATAGAGCCAGCTATTTCACAAGCAAGTGACTCT
Organism: Pantherophis guttatus; assembly: GCF_059756535.1. Classification (NCBI taxonomy): domain Eukaryota; kingdom Metazoa; phylum Chordata; class Lepidosauria; order Squamata; family Colubridae; genus Pantherophis; species Pantherophis guttatus. Next base: position 277,469,231 of record NC_142063.1, on the reverse strand, counting down.
TACTGGCATACAATATGTAATTGTATGGCTTACAACACATAACAGTGTATTTTAAATAACAATAAATAACAATTACAAATCGGGACTCAGCTAAAATAAAACTAAGTTTGATGTATGTTTTCTCCTACTTCAAACTGAAGAAGATGAAGGGAGGAAGCATTTTTCCAGTTTGAAGCCTCACGCACATTCATTTTTGTTGGTGATCTTTGTGTTTGAAAATAGTGCATGTTTACATTCATCCTTAGAAGAATAAAAGCTAAGAACATGTGATAAATATGTGGCTGAACGAGATGAGAAGCTTATCTTAGTCTGAGTTGAGGAACAAACACATTCCAGAAGAGAAAGTGTTGAGATGAAAGAAATTCGGCAAATGAAGTTATTTCTTTCCTCTCCCAATCTCCTGGGTTCAGATTTCTGATTTCCTTTTCTTACTTCAAGTGAACCATATTTAGTTTTTATATGTCTATTCAGATTAAGTACAGCAGTATGTCACTGAAAATACATTTCAAAAGGATGTACAAATTTATTGAAATCATGTAGTTTTCTATAAGTAATGCTGAAATGTAACAGGTTTTGTGGATCTCCTTTTAATTTTTTGTTTTCTATTACTTGCTTCTAATGCTAAAATGTTCTGCTTTTATTGCTGAGAATAATTGCACACTGTTTTCAAATGAATCATGAATTAACTGAAGTAATTTCTTTGATCCCTTCTAAAAAAACCCTTCCTAAAAATGTCAGGTGTGTTTTAATGTTTGCTCAAAAGTAATTATAAGTTAAACAAATTTTTAATTTTGTTGGATTCAAGTTGGTTCTTAGGGAAGGTAGAAAATCTATTTAAATTGTATTTAATGAAAACTAATTCATATTTCCTGAATTAGTTTGCATTAAATACAATTTAAATGCATTTTTAAATTGAATGTTGCTGTATAAGAAATCAGAAAGCTTTATTCCTTTTTATATTCTTCTACAAATAGTAAAATAGTCATGATTGATATGTTTTGTTTATCAATCTATGATAAAATTATGAAAATTACATTGGGGAAGCTGAATGGCATATATTATGGAAAAGTGCTGAAAAAATGAATGTATTGGTGGATATTGTACAGAAAAATGCATCCAGTTATACACATAAGATTAAAAGATTAAGTTGATGCAAAAAAGAAGAATTATTTTTTGCAAGCAGTATAGAAATCACAGCAGATGACTTAGTTTGTTTCTAGCTCTGAAAATCAAACCAGTTATATTCTAATCCGAACTATTATAAATTTCTTAATCTATGGTTGCCTTTCACCTATATTGTGAGTCAAGCAAATGTGACATAATAACATAGTAGAAGAGAATCAGAGTGGTAGATAACATGGTTTTTTATATAGAGAAAGTTGTAACCTTGCTTATATTGTCTATTGAAGTTAATGACATTTTCTAATATACAGTACTTGAATAGTGCATGCATCCATAATGGGACCAGGTTATTTGCAAGACCACTCCTCCCTGCAGGTATTTGCCTACTCCATCAGGTTAGTTAAGATTAGGCATGTTCTAGGCCCTCTTAAATGCTACCTGCTAATGAGATCTAGGAAGTGTCCCTTTTCTGTAGCAGCCTCTATTTTATAGAACTTCAGGATTAGCAAGCTTCCACCCTTTTAACTTTCCATTTTGAACAGTTTAAGTGCAAAAATGATTTGTCTTTGTGTGTGCTGACCATTTGTGTCAGTATCCTTATTTAGATATGGTTATTTATCTCTATCACCAAATTCTTCTCTTGTCCTGTTCTGAAATCATAGAAGTTCTGTAACAGCTGAACTTTACACAGCAGGCATTTTCTCTTGCTTAAGTTTCTCTTCACTTTCTCTGAAGTGCTATACTATATTGTGATTGGTGCTTGAATTGTTATAATTCTGTCCAACTTTTGTAGATGAGGACAACAGTATCTTATGCAATTTCACTTACTAATATTTATAAGTTGCTTTAATAAATAGCAGTGTAATGAACATAAAACAAAAATAATGAAAGACATACTAAAACAGCATAAAATCCTATCTACTAACAACTTAAAGAAGTCAGTTAGAAAAATACTTTCATTTCATTCCAAAATACAAAGAGAATGACTCCAAATTACAAACTGAAGAATCAGTGTTTCATTATTTAGGAACAAAGCAAAAGAATGCCCTTTCCCACATACTCAGGGTGAGGTTCTGTAATCTAAATTGTGTTCAAGGATTTTTCTGCAGAGATTAGTAATTGGCCATGTGCATAAAAAATATGAGAGGTGCCACATATTGCCAACTCCTACACTGTTTAATATTTTAAAGATCAAGACCATTGCTTTGAACTGAACTTAGAAAACAACTGGTAAATTATCTGTGCTGGAATGATATTATAATTCCACACAATGATAAAGACGTACTTAAACATATAATCCTATACCATGCCAAAATTGCCAGATAATTCAGTTATAAAGTCTATAAACAATAAAATATAAAACTAAACAATACATTTTTTAAATGAATTTGTACAATGGTACCTTCTTGTTACTGATTAAAGAGCACTCCCAAGTTGTGAACTTTTCAAGAGTTTGTGCAAATTATGAGGCAGGTTTCCCATATGAGATTTAGTTTCACTTTCACCTTTATGTAATCCAGTATTGCATCCCAGTAGAGTTCACAGTATGCATTGATTTCTTAAATAACAAAGCATAATAGGATTAAATATTATCATTAGCATACTGATAGCACATCACTCCACAATTCCAAATCTTCTTCCAGCAGTTTCATAACTTTATATTAAGGAGACAGGATTGATGCAAATGAGAATACTTTGCGGAGTTACTGCTGATTTTGCCCAATGCATTCTCAGGATCTATTGCATAGAACAGCCACTATGTTTAGTTCCATAGCATGTCATATCTAGATGTATGAAATCAGGCATACTTTCTGGATCAGAAGAGATAAAGGATTGGGTTCAGTCAGAGAACTGAGAAATGAATGAAAACTTGTGATTTAATGAATGTGATAAATGGTTTTGTAGTATTGGTTTTCTAGAAGTTGTTTTGCAGATCAGAGATGTTACTCTGCAATTTCCTCCTTTGACCAATGCTCAGTGGTGACTCAAAGTCGATTTCTACCCAATAACATTGCTGGGGCTGATCTAGGTTATTTCTTGCTTTTGGGTGGCATTTTGAGGGAGTTGGGTTAAGGTACAATTGGTAAGCTTATTGCAAGCTAGGAGCTTATTTCAGAAACAACTAATGTGTTGCCATCTTGGATCCTCCATTTCTTACCCAAAATCTTCTGGGGTCAGAATCTATTACTTGGGTCTTGATGCATGTAATTGTATATATCTTGTAAGAATGTTGAACTCTATAAAAGTTTTCAGTATAGAACTATTTTTTAACTAAAAGGAAGAATTGGTTTTTCCACTAATTTCTTTAAAAACAAAAACAAATAGCAACTATTTTTCCTCTGTTTCAAGTAACAGCATCAAAAGTAGGAGAAATTAGTCAGGTGCTAACATTGTGTTCATACTTCTTTGAACTGCATTTTCATATTAATCTGGGTTGGTTTTTAAAATAAATACACAAGTATATACACATGTTGGCATATTCTTAAATCTGAAAAGAAAATGTCAAAGTTGAGAAAGATGAGAAATCAGAGCATAATGGCATTCCAGGAAATCTGGGTAATTCAGGAATGTGAATTATACTGATTCCATTCCATATGCTGACAATATGACCAAGCATTCTTAATTTTTTATTTGTGTGTGTCCTCTCTGTGGCATTTACTAAAGCTATAATGATATAATCTCTTATCTTTAATCTTACCTTTCTTTGACTGTTATATAGAATTCTCTCCCAGTGTTTGACATACCTTGTATAGTGCTCCTTGTTTTAAAAGTTCATGTTTTCTCCCCTCAAATTCTAATTACATTTTATATATGATTTTTTTTCATTGTATAGTTTTTGTTGTTGTTTTGTTGCTTTTTTTGTTCTTCCTAAATTTGTTTAACAGACCCAAAGTTTTGTCATTCCAAGCACTTTTCTCTTTACATTATATTGTTCTCTGTCTTTTTAATATGTTAGTAGGGACTTACTTATATTCATTATGTAGAAATGCTTTTCTTAAAAAGATAATGCATGAATCATATGTGGTCATTCTGCATGCAGTTTGAGAGAAAGTACTTGTTTTTCAATATTTTCATACTGATTTCAACAATATGGTGATATTGCTGATTCTATATATACATTTTTATCTATTTTCTGATATGAATGTTTGCTGGAAATAGCTCTCAATCTTGATCTTTTTGTTAAATATTTTAAAAAATATTTCATGTTGGTTAATATCCTTGCATTATTTTTCTTAATCAGAAAATTAGGCAGTAAATAGTTTTGTAATTTTTTTTTTTAAATAAATTCTTTTCACATATCTCTTTAATCTCATTAGAATGCTTACAGAAATTACTATTAAGGATTTTTATAATCTTCTTAATGTCAGTGGCTATTTTTGACTCTGGCTGTGCTGATTAGAAAGAAAGAACCCCAAGCTAAGGGATACTATTCTTGAGATCCAGCATCAGTGTGTAAGATGAACCTGCACTTCCTACTCGTTTATAAACATTGCTCCCCAATAAATAAGAAACACTGCCTTTCCCATGAATGTGTTCTTAAAGTAAAAGGTTTTTTGAGATTGCAACTATCCATTCAATTATTGATATAAATTAAGATGCTATCTTAATTTATAAATTAAAATTACTCTTTATAAAAATTACTCTTTATAATTTTTCACAATTCAAATAGTTCCGGTCTCTAAGGGAAAATGCAAATATTATAAAAAGTGAATATATTAGTAAGATGGTTTTAACCTGTTTCAAAGTAATCCAATCTAATGAATAATTTTGGTAATGACAGAAGTAACATTTGAAGCAATCTTTGCCAAAATATAAGAAAAGTATTATCATTTGAGGTAAAAATACTATTAATACCATAATAGTATTTCAGTTGATATAGTAATATGCTTTATTCTATCTATGTAGTTTTAAATTTAATATAGTCTATATACACTGTATAGTTGACATCTAGCTTTTGAATTGCACATTTCTTTCTTTATAAAAGGATCTTTACAAGTTATGACTAAATTTTATCTATCAGTAAGATCACTCAAATTAGTAGTGCCAAAGTGCTAAAATTTAAAATTAATCCCTATTGCTGGTGCGGTTATACAAAGTTAGATACTAAATATCAACTCTGGATACTAAATATCCAGAGTTGACTTCACAAAAGGCACATAAATGAATATTGATTCTATGGAGCAGTGTTTCCCAGCCTTGGCAAATTCCAGGTTCGGGAATTTCAGCTCTCAGTGTATAATATTTAACAATAACTATAGTAGCTGTGGAATTCTGGCATTATACACCTGAAAATTACCAAAGTTGAGAAACACTGCTCTAGAAACTCAATGTGCCTCACTAAGTAGCCAACAGTACAGCTTTCACAGTTTTGATATATCTTCTTTATTAAAGGGAAGAAAGAACTCTCACACACACACATATAGAGAGAGAGAGTGTGTGGGGGGGGAGAGAAAATCTGCCAATGCTGCATATAAATTAGGCCCTATATATATATATATATGTATGTCAGCTACAGGTTTTAAATTCTAGACCTTTTTCTGCTCTTGTTTGTCAATGAACCGTTGATCATTCTTTTCCTAGCCTTAATCAGTTCCATGTTTATATAAACATTATGGGTAAGTTTAAAATAATTGATTCCTCTTTTGTCAGCTTCAGTCCTTATACCATCTCCTTTTCTAGTTTCTCCTTCCCTTTTTTTATGTTCACCTGGAGATACCAGCTGCATTTCCTTCTAGTCAGGAGAAACTGAATAGCCTTTCTCCATTGAGGGTGGAAGCAGCAGCCAATATGGGTAGTACTCGCCCAATCAGCCTGAAGGACTGAGTCTGCCAATAATATTAAATCCCACCTTTGTTGCCGGGCAGAGCAGCTTTTGACTCAGTCCTTCAGTCTGGACTGGCGTGTGGGTCTCTAGCTCTTCCTATATTTCTAAAATTGCCTTCTGAGTTTTGGATTTCTGGTGTTTTTTCGATCTGGCTTGTTTGACTACGAACTCTTTTTTATCCCTTTGGATTCTGATTGCCTTTGGACTGCGTTGTGAATTATTATTAGCCTGTGTACCGGGACTGTATTAACTGCTGACTGAAAGGGTTTTTTCTCCCTTCGGGGTGGGAATCCCTTGGAGGTTTTTTTGAAGCTCGCGAGGGATCGCAGCTGGCAATTGCCTCAGTTCTTGCTGGATTGGGCCCCTTATCTACCGACCGTGCCGCTATCTGCCTCCTCGGCTCTCCTGTTTGCTTGTCGGCCGTTTTTTTCACGCCATTGGGGTGGCGGCAGCCATTTAGTGCCTTTTCGCACCGATTGGAGCAGCGCTTCTTCGTAATCCTTTATTCCGGCTCCTGGCTATTTACATCGTCGACCTGGCTTAAATTGAAGCCTTAAGCCGCTTGGACTTGTGAATTGCGGCTTGCCTACCCGTTCCTGAGTGAGCGGTTTGGCCATCTATCCCGGGCGCTTGGAGCGGCGCTTTGACGCACGAGCGACAATCAGCTAGGCTTTGCTTCAGTGGAGCTTTGCTTTCCCGCTGTTTCTTTTAGTGACAGACTTCTGCGGTTCCTTCTGCTCTCTCGAGCTTGCTGTTTATTGTTTTGTGGAGCTTCGCGCTCCCACTTGTTGGCAACTGGGCAGCTCTCCACCCTAGGGGCGATTCTTCCAACAACCAGTGCTGTCCGCCATTTTGTATTTTCTTGTTGGAGGCACGGTGGCCATTTTGTGGATCTTTTGCGCTCCCTTTGCCCCCCTTGCTCCAACTACTGCCACGAGGAGTTATTTGTGGAGTTTCCGCGCTCCCCCTTCTCTATTGACGCTGGTTTTTTTTTCGTCAGTTGGCCTGTGGCTTTGTTACCTTGCCTACATTCTGTCAGTATGCCGAAGGTGCTGTCTAAATTGAAGCACGGTTGGAAAACCGGCCCTATTGATCGTGGGCAATCAGATAACTTGTCTGTTACCCATAAACCTTCCACCCAGGCTCCTATTGAACCACTTCCTCCTACCCAGGCTTCACGCTCCCATCACAAAAGTCACAAACATGGCGGTACTTCCTCCAAGGTGGAAAAGCGCAGAGACAAGGTTTTCACAAAACTTTGTGACAAGGCGAGCGCTAATCTTCTGTCAGCTACTGTTCCTGCACCTGTGAATTCCGAAGCCTTGGACTCTGTGCGGGATCCTCGTCCGACAACTCCGGACCAGCTTTCTCTTCGGGATTGCCCGATTGCTATATCCACTTCGGACCTGTGGGGCGCTAGTTCCTCTACACCTTCACCCACACCGCACCCTGAAGGACGCAGGGTCCTGCTCCACCGCCTCAGGCTCATGCCCCTTCTTCAGAAGCATTGTCTTGTCAGCTTCTTCCAGACCACCTGCAAAAGCTCATTGAAGCTGCAGTACAGAAATCGCTGGTGGCTGGGCTTTGTCCTCCCAGCGTTTCTAGTTCCGTGCGATCTGTCTCTCCTGAATGGCCACGCTATTCGGACCAGGTGTCAACCAGGGCTCCTGCATCTCCTTCGTGTTCGCACGCTAGTCATGTTTCTACTCTGTCTGAAGCCGACTACAGTGACTCCGGTTTATCGGATGATAAAAACCTCCCTCTGGATCAACCGGCTTTTTCGGGTCTTTTTCCACAGGCTTTGTTTAAGTCACTGCTCTTCAAGGCCATGAACACAGCTCAGCTGTCTTCTCCTTCTACCTTCTCCTTCTACCTCCCTGATCCACTTAGGGGCCCTGATTGATTCGGTTCAAGGTAGGGTTTTACTCTCTCCAGAGCGGCAAGATAGCTTCCGGGAGTTGGTATCTAGGATTGAGGGGTGTCGGGCGGTTTCCCCGTATGTTCTTTCTCAACTTTTGGGAAAGATGATATCGGCCATAGCCATTGTTCCCTGGGCACAGCTCCACGCCCGGGAGCTTCAATGGTTTCTCTTACCTTTACAGAAGGCGGGCAAAGGTATGTCAGCCAGGCCGGTTCCTGTTCCCTCCTCGGTTCGCAGGTCTCTCAGGTGGTGGAGGTCCCCGGCACTGTCGGCGGGCTGTCTCTTTCTCGAACCCCAGTGGGTGGTGGTCACCTCAGATGCCAGTCTTCGGGGCTGGGGAGCCCATTGCGGAGGTCAGTTAGCGCAGGGGACGTGGTCCGAGTTGGAGTCTCGTCGTCCAATCAATTGGTTGGAGTTGCAGGCAGTTTTTCTGGCGCTCAGAGCTTTTCGTCACCTTGTTTCCGGAGCCCACGTACTAGTGGTCACGGACAATGTTACCGCCAAAGCGCACCTGAACAGGTTAGGAGGCACCAGGTCGAAATCTCTGCTGTCTGTAGCAATGAAGTTGGGACTGTGGGCAGAACGACACCTCAGCTCCCTTCGGGCAGAATACATATCTGGGGTCACCAATACTCAGGCCGATTGGTTGAGCAGACAACAGGTGGACAATGCGGAGTGGCGTCTCCACCCTCGGATCTTTCAACAGTTGGTCCTTCAGTTCGGTGCTCCGGTTCTCGACCTTTTTGCAACGCACTCAAACGCTCAACTGCCTCGCTTCTTCCCCTGTTACTGGAGCCTCAGGCGGAGGCTATCGATGCCCTCCGGGATCCTTGGCCGGAAGGTCTCCTGTATGCTTTTCCTCCGACGTCCCTTCTTCCCAGGGTCATCTGAAAAATCCTGTGCGAATGTGCAGAGGTGGTCCTCCTGGCTCCTCATTGGCCCCGGAGGGCTTGGTTTGCGGACTTAGTCTTCCTCTCGGTCGCTCCCTCCTGGCGCATTCTTCTCGAAGTGGACGCTCTGACTCAGGGGACCTTGAGCCATCCGAACCTTTCTTAGCTTGGTCTGACCGCTTGGAGGTTGAGCGGCTCTCTTTGAGAGGCGCAAACATTCCCGGGGATGTTATTCGTACAATCTAGGCCTCATGGCGCCCTTCAACGGACCGTATTTACTCTGCTACCTGGCGGGCCTTCTGCTCATGGTGTGACCAAAACGGTGTATCTGCTCTCCAGGCCTCCGTTGTGAACATCCTGGTTTTCCTGCAGAAAGGTCTCTCCAAAGGGCTTTCGCCTAACACCTTGAGTCGCCAGGTAGCGGCTATTTCATCTGTACTCACCTGCAGCTCGCTGTTGTCTTTGGCACAACATCCTCTGATCCGCCGTTTTCTCCGGGGCGCAATGAACTTGTCTCCTCCGGTTCTGCACCGTTACCTTACTTGGGATCTTCCCTTGGTTCTCGAATCGCTTATGGGCCCTCCGTATGAGCCTCTGCGGATGACGAGTCTCCGCCTGCTGTCTTGTAAGGTCTCCTTCTTGGTGGCCATAACTTCTGTTCGCCACATTTTGGAGATTGCTGCTCTGTCCACCTGGGCCGATCTCTGCGTGTTCCACGCGGACCGCATGGTTCTCCAATTGAACCCTACTTTCGTGCCGAAGGTCAATTCTGTTTTTCATCGCTCGCAAGAGCTGATACTCTTGAACTTCTGCCCCCGCCCTTCTCATCCTCGTGAACGCTGTTGGCACACTTTGGACGTCAGGTGGGTGCTGCGGATTTATCTTAAGAGGACTGCTGCCATCCGATGTTCGGAAGCACTGTTTGTCTCCTTCTTACCCGTCTCCTTGGGTCGCAAGGTTTCGTCTTCTACCATCGGCCGCTGGATCCGGCAGACTATTGCTTCGGCATACGACTTCCGCTCTCTTCCGCGGCCTTCCCGTCTGACTGCGCACTCCACCCGCAGTGCGGCCACATAGGCGGCCTGGGCTACTCAGGCCCCGTTACTGGAGATTTGTTGAGCGGCTACGTGGACTTCGCCGGCCCCATTTATACGTCACTATAAACTGGACAAGTTTGCGTCAGCAGAGGCTGCATTTGGACGACAGGTGTTGCAGCGGGTTGTCTCCGGGGAGGATGTCTCGGACCAGCCTGGTCCCCCCCAGGTCTCGGGACAGTGAACTTGGGTATGTCCCATACTGGCTGCTGTCTCCACCCTCAATGGAGAAGGGGCGTTGGTCCTACCTGATACACACCTTCTCGTTGGGTGGAGACAGCAGCCAGACCCTTCCTGTGCCAGTCTGGTCTCTCTCTCTATCTCTCTGCCTCCTGCTTGCCTGCTGTTGGTTGCCTTTCTCTATTCTCCCACACGCCGAGTCTGTCTCTTTCAGTTCTTCGCCAAAAGCTGGTCTGCCCGGCAACAAAGGCGGGATTTAATATTATTGGCAGACTCAGTCCTTCAGGCTGATTGGGCAAGTACTACCCATACTGGCTGCTGTCTCCACCCAACGAGAAGGTGCGTATCAGGTAGGACCAACGCCCCTTTTAGAAACCTTCTCAGCTTTAGATATAGTGATCCCTCTTATTAGTCTGTTGTGAGCCCGTCTTATCGGAGGGAGAAGACTCCGAAAGTGAAGGAGAGGAGTTGGCAAGGCCTCCCTCTCCAGGACCCTCCTCTCTGGCAATGCCTCAGGTGTCTTCCGAAGGAGAAGAGATAGGCCAAGAGCCAGGCACTTGCGAGCAGCCGCAGTTAGACAGCGACGGAGATAAGTCTTGGCTGGATCCCCGACAGCGTCGGAAAGACAAGCGCGTGCAGCAGAGAAGGAGGCGTGCCAGAGATTAAGCTGAGTCACTGGACCACATCCCACAGGGGATAAAAGGGTGTGTGGTGGCCATTCAGGCTTTGTGACGAACAAAACTGAAAGCTAGCAAGTCATTCTGCATTTTTGGAACTTTGTTATATGCTCTACTTGGACTGATTTTTTGGACTGGACTTGACTATTCTTTGGGTTTTGTGGACTTTGATGTTTTCGGTTGGAGGAGATAAACCTCCCTTTATAAGTAAAGACTGTTGACAAGCAGCCACTGGGTTGCTGCCAATTCTGTTATCAAAGAAAATTCTTGTCTGCTGGTTTATTTTAACTCTTGGTCGACTGCTGGTGTGCATGTGTGAGACGGGGACAGAACATAGTCATACCAAATTTACTTCCCCTTCCCCAAGCCTGTCTCCACTGCCTCAGAGTTAGATGGAACATGTGGCCAGGCAATAGTCCATCTATTTGGTGAGAAGCCTGGCATGGCAACATCTATACTAAAAACATCAACATCTGTTTTCACAGAAGGCCAGGAAAAGTCACAGAAAAGAAGATGGGTCATAATTCAAAGTATCTAGCTTACCACAGCAGACCTGCAATACATCTTCCTTCAAGAAAGGAAGAGCATATAGTTGGTTGAATGATGCAGTTCATCCCATTCCAAAAAAAGGTGGGATAAGGTCTCACCAAAGACCATTTCTCCAAGTTTACATATTTGAATTCTGTTGCTGCTGAATATGGATTGATTGGATAGAGAGTCCACAATCCATGGAACAGATTTCAAAAGTATGGCTCCCAGGTAAAAAAATAACTATCTTAAAATACTTTAAAAAAGCTTGTTCAACAAGGGGCAAGTGAGAATGGAGAAGTAGTCAATCAAGTCAGCTGATTTTGACTGTTCTTGGCCATGACAACTTGTATTCTATGCTTACATCTGAGGCATTAGACTTGTGTAGATTTGTAAAGAAATGTACAGATGTCCTGGAATTAGCATAAAAACCTTGAAGAAGTCACAACATTGTCAAGTTTGAGAAATCCTGTAATAGAGCATAGAGCATGTGGGATGTGAATATCTTATTATGAATAGATAAAAATGGAAAAGAAATGTTTCATTAAACACATGATTAGAGAGGACAGCTTGTATAGCTTTAAATTTATTCATGTTTATCTTATTGTGAGGCTCTTCTGATGGTTTGTAATTATTTTTTTAATAAAAAAGTTCAGTTAAAGTTCATAAGAAAGGTAACATTGAGAGTTCTGTAGATAGAAATTATTATTGGTCCAATTATTATTGGAACCAAGTCATCTAGTCAAAGTGATCTGCTGATAATAGGTTGAAGGCTAACAAAAGCAGCTATATCATATAGTTCATAAACTAGTTCATTAATTAGTTTCACTTTCTGTATCTGTCTCTACTGCCTCTCTCTTCCAAAAACAAAATGGGCTAGCACATTTGTACAGTATTTAAAAATAGAGTATTTGAACCAATTCAACTCAATTTCAATTCAAGCATGATTCACCAGATCTTCAGCAATGATTTATGTAACTTTTGAAAGAGTAAACTATTCATGGAGGGTAGATTATTGATAAAGCTTTTAGCTATGATATCTGTGGATGAATCCTCTATGACTAGAAATATTTGTCTGTTTCAGGTGCATAGACTCATACAACTGACTATTATTAAGTTACATGGCTGAGAGCTTCCTTTTAGAATATCTAGGTGACCATTTCTGAAAAAAAGAATGGTTCAGTTCTTGGTTTTGAACAAAAGTAGTATATTGTCAGTATAGTAGCTCTATGGTCAAATAAATGTCTGGTAGTCAGAAATGCCCTTCCCGCAGCAAGTTGCTTTGTATCCATCTTAAAGTTAGCTTGTTCACCTCATTTTGTTCTTTCTTTGCTATAACTTTCAACTGTAGAATACATTTTTCTGAAATGAACCCGGGTCTTTACATTGCTGGTTGTCTTGCCGCCTAGGAATACAATGCTCTGGCTGAAATATCTAAGACATGTAACAAAAATAGATACGTTTAGTTCTGTCAGATAGCAGATCAGTAATGGTAGTCAGAATTAAAACTGAATGAAAACAAGTAGCTTTTTTTGGGTGCTAATCATGATACTAAAGAAATGACATCAGAAGCGCAACATAACTTACAGCACATTGTTACAATGACCACCGCAAGCATAATTTAAGGCTGATTAGGAAAGTGTCTATCTGTCTACTTCTCCCCATGCTTACAGTTATTTACAGATGAGGTTTCTTCTTTATTCTTTACAGTACTTTCTGGAATGAGCATGTGACATTACTATCATTTTTTGTTTCCTTTCCCCCCATCTTTGATGCATATAATTACATAAGTTGGATATATTATAACAGGGATGTCAAACTTGCATCATCACAGGGTGTCACCTGATGGATCACAACTTTTTCCCCTTCACTAAAATGGGCATGGGCGTGGCCAGTGCGTGACGCATCTGGCCCGTGGGCCGTGAATTTGACACCTCTGTACTATAACTGAAGTAAGCCCATTGTTAATAGAACTTGGGAGTGACAATAAAATTTTATCTCTTTACCCAGGTCATTTACCTAAGAGTTTTACAGGTTTTAAACAGTTCTTTATACGTTGTGTGTGTGTGTGTGTGTATATAATGGTTTAGATGGCTTAACATATTTTGTATCCTGCTAGTTGTAACTTATTGTATATACTATAGTAAAGCAAATAATAGCTTGTCATGTGGTAAACATGGCCTGTATCTTGGCCACAACCTTATTGCAAATCACTACTGTGTGGCTGATTATACAGAATCCCAGCAGTTTAATGCCTTCATTTTAACGGTCATGCTGGATTTTATCAAGCCACAATGTCTTCTCATAGTTGTTCTAGAAATAGAAATTGGAGGAATGAAAATGGGGAATGAAGCTGAATGTGGTGATGTAGAAGAGAAGGAGCAGATAAATGTCTTACAAAGTTCTAGGATTACTGCCTTGCCCCTTTTCTACCTTAATAATAACAACATCATCTGCTTCAATAGGTGGATAAAAATATCAACTCCAGTCTAAGCATTTAGCTAACTTGTGCCAACCATAATAGTAAATTTCAAAATTACATATAAATAGATTTGTTGTGACAAGTAGCAACAGTGATGTATTTATGACAAAGTAGCAACAGTAGTTTACTGGAATATCTGCAAGAAATATCACTTGCTTTCAAGCTAAAACTGGCAGGACCGTAAAACAGACAAAATATTAGAAAAAGAACAACAATGGCAAAGAAAATAAATTTGGAAGGGAACAGAAAGAAGGGGACATCAGTTCCCCAGTTGCCTCTTATTTCAATATTTGTTGTCTGATTTCAATTCTGTCATAGAATTTTATGGTGGGTCTGAAGTATTGTGAATATATGTCAGTACAGTAGTCTTCCCAAACATGTGAAAAATAGTAAACACCTGCTGAACACAAAGTTGTGAGGAGTTTCATTATTACAGGTGGTAATCAAATTTTGGCTATTTGTGACCAAAGTTCCAGTACCTCCATGGTTACATGAACAAAATTCAGGCACTTGGCAGCTCACCTGTACTTGTAACTGAAGGGGCACTTCAACTTCTGCTATCTATCTGTCTCTCCTGCCCCATGTATACTCTTTCTGGTTGCCTAAAAGAGCCTGTAGTACAGTGGACTAAAGCACTGTTATTAACATCTGCTGCTTGCAATGACTGCAAATTCAAATCTCACCAGGCTCAAGGTTGACTCAGCCTTCCATCCTTTCAAAGGTAGGTGAAAGGAGGATCCAGATTGTGAGGGCAATAAGCTGACTTTGTATAAATATACAAAAGTATGAAGGCTATTGCTTAACGCATTGTAAGCCGCCCTGAGAAGGGCGGCATATAAATTAAGGCAAAAAAAAACAAAAACAAAAACAAAACTGCCTTGCAGGGCAGTAATCAGCAGCACCATAACCATGTGCCTCTGGCTGCTTTCCATACCCCACTGAGCCTCAGCTGACCGAACAAACACCAGCAAGCATTCATTTGTCCAATTGCCTTATTTCCCACTTTCCTACACCAACCTTTCGCCTTTTACACCCAGCAGGTGCAGCAAAGTGCCTCACTGTCTTTGCTGTCTCATTTTTTGACCTATCTTCTCCATCTAACATTTTCCTACATGTGGTTCTCTGAGAGTGCTGTCCTTGTAAAGCTGTGCTGCCTTCAGAAGCTGGAAAACTTTCTGAAGGCAGCACAGCTTTCAGAAAATGGTGCTTAGGGAGTCACATATAGGAAACGTTCACCAGAGAAGCCACATCTAAAAAGGAGACAACAAGGGCAGCGAGCCACTTCTAGTTTGGCCATGGCAGTTGGGTGCCAAATGTTGATGCACGGAACTTAGAGGGCAGCTGAGGAAATGAATGCCTGCTGGAACTTCATGGACTTAGAGGCTTGCTGCCGTTTTATTGGTGGGCCATGTACAGGAAGCCAGAGAAGCTGAAGTAGCTGCGGTAGTATAGTGGCACTGTCTGAAAAGGCACCAGCAAAGGCAGTAGGGTGCTTTTGCTTCAGCTGGGTGCAGAAGGCAAAAGGTCACTGTCAGGAAGTGGGAGAGAAGGCAGTTGAGTGCTTGATGGCATATGTTGAGCAGGCTGGAGTGGTTGAGGCTTCCTGGGGCTGCATGGTTCTGAGGCCGCTTACCACCCCACAAGGCAGGGTTCAGGACAGCCAAAGGGCAGAGTTTTGGGGGAGTTGTGGAGGGGAGCTGAAGGCAACCCCTAACCTTTTTGAGGCTCAGGGCTGGGAAGGATCAAGCTCAGAACAGCTTCAATTGGGGTAGATGGTCAAGTAATGACCCATGATTTTCAGTTAGTGATCACAATGGTGAGTGCCAGAATTGCCATTTTAAGTCCATGGCGTGTGATATCTTGGGTTTATGAAAACACCCATTTATATCAATCCCAGTCCCAGCTGTGACTTTATGCCAAGACTAATCGAAATGTAATTGCAGGTCCAAAAACATTTTATGGAAATTAAGAAATATTTATTATAAATGAAACTTTAAGCATAGTGTCTTTGATGGATGTTGCTCTTTTGAATTAATTTTATAACTTTCCCCAATTTCTTAATATGAATAAAGTCATGTAAATAAAATTTGTAATTCCCTGAGTCATATTAATACCCTTCTGGTGGCACATTTTGAATTTTGAGAATACATTTTGTGGGTGATCACACCGGATGGTTGCCAGAGAGAGGCTGATTTGTAGACCAAGTATCTGTTACATTCTCCTGTGCGCTGCTTGGAGAGTCCAAGCAATGAGTTAATATCATCTGATTGGCCAGAGACTGAGTTGGAATTTGCAGCGCACATTGAACAAACGTTCAGGTAAGTCCAACGTTATTTTTGATGAGTATGGCTAGTCCTAAAATATCCATTCACCTGAAGGCAAACTAGTGAGGCGCAGTTCCTTTTAAAACTCTCTTACCATTCTAGTATAGTTCCCTTTTTTTCTAAGCAGTAGACGTATTTGTAAACTAATGAGTAGGCTGTAGCCATAAGGAGTTAAGAGGAGTTGGAGAAACAGCTACAAGTACAGTATATATGCTGATAAACTTGGCAGTACTGTAGATACTACCAGTACACCTAGGACTCTACTAGCTGTGCAGAGAATAAAGTAGAATGCAGGATTTCTGCATTGGGCAATATGTAATAATAAATAATTTGTTCTCAAGCAATGGAATATTCTGTCCTCCTCTTCGAATCTTCCAAGTCATTGGCAACAGATTTTTGGAATATGGAGTGCTAAGCACCAAGTTTTACTGAATTAACCAAAGTTTGCTATATTTGCTTACATCACATAAACCATGGCTTATAAACAGCAATATCTTGATAATTAAAACCACTGGATTAACATGACATCCTATTTTGATAAACAGCCTTTCTTGAATTTCAGTTATTAATGGGAATTGTGTATCTCACAAAGCAGTAATGTACTTAATTTTTGGCTTTTTATGATTATAACCATGATGATATATAAATCATGATAATGAATTTTCAATAAGCCCTGGTTAATGCCAGCTATGGATTAGGGCTGCATGTAAACCCAAGTGCTGAGCTATTGTGGTAATTTATGCTTCTGTGTTACATATGAGCTAAGAAAATTAGAATTTCTTTGAATCCACAGTTCCCATTCTTCTTTCATATGCATTACTACATCTTCATTAAAAACATTTGAGCATTGCCACATAATGTGGGTTGATATATATATGATACCCTCTAATGCCATGCATGAGATTCCAACATTAAATATAAATTAATTGTTTTTAATGAAAATGACAGAAATTAATCCCAAATCATATAACAGGTTTGCATTAGAATATATGTGAAAGCACAAAAAATTTGTTGAACTATATTTTTACAAACCACATTGGCTAACCTTAGATTAAACGAATCACATTATGTCTTTGCATGTTATATGAGCTGGGCTATTATCTTGAAACATCATGTGTACTTGTTTGTTTTGGCTTAGCATTGTTTGCAATCACAGCCATTCTGATTTATTATTCATAGTTTAGCTTTTTATCTAAAGTTTTCTACAGAGTGACATTCAGACAGAAAATTATATACAATGTGATCATGATTAATGGGTCAAAGGGGGAGGGTTCTCCTTTAAAGTGAGAATATGTCATCCATATTGATGTTATAATGCAAATGATTGAAAATGCTATAAATACAAAGGGGATTTTGCCCATTGCATCTACATTTACTGTATCAAGGTCCCCAAATCAAGCTTTCACTACACACTTAAGTTCTGTTAAACAAGGGTCTCCAAATTTGGCAACTTAAAGACTTGTGGACTTCAACTCCCAGAATTCCTCAGCCAGCCATGCCAAGTTTGGAGACTCCTGCTGTAAAACATTATCTTTAGGGATCCTGTTACCAACTAATTCCAGATGGAAAGTGGGACTGTGTGATATTGACAGTAGGATGCATTCTTGACTTAGTTCATGTTGAATTTTTGTTTACTGGAAGTCTAGTGAGATGTGATAAATTGATGGCAAATAATGATTACTTGCTAAATTTCCTGTTTTCATTCTCTTTAGGGTTTGAAGTGACACTAGTTGGGAAAGAATATTTTCAATTTGAATAATTTAACTGGAAAATCTACAGTCAGATCTGCTGACCTTTCTTGCATATTTATTTAAAGGTAGAAATAATGCATTTGTATCTGTAGTTAAGGGAGTCATAGATCCCTCTATATAGGGAGTCATAGATCCCTCTATATAGGGAGTCATAGATCCCCTACAGCTTCAGTCAGTAATATTCTAAGTAGGTGCCCAGCTGCTTTACTTCTAGGAATACACTGAATTTGAGATATTTTTTTTTCTTTATAATCCTTGACATGATTTGCCCAATTTTCATTGGTTTAGTTAGTTTCCCATACTATATTTGGTTCCATCCAATTCTGTTTTAAGACAATTATCTTGGAAACATCTAGACAGATTCTTGAGTTTCTTTACATAATTTCTTTCCAGAATTCTGTTGGAAAGAATAAAAAGCTTCTGCATCTTAACCATAGTCTGAAACAGTGGTTTATTCTTATCTTACCTCATACAGCCATAGTTCTCTGTTTTGTGAAAAACTAAATTAGTGGCTAGGCCAGTGATGGCTAACCTTTTTGCCGTCGCGTACCAAAAGAGGGGGGAACACGTGGGTCACACGCGTGCATGCCCACACCCATAATTCAATGCGCCGTGACCCCCCGCTTTTGGTACACAATGGCCCAGTGGGCCCAGTACAGTGGTGGGATTCAAGTAATTTAACAACCAGTTCTCCCGAAGTGGTGTGAACTGGCTGAATCCCACCACTGGCCCGGTAGGCCCATTTTTCGCCCTCCCCAGGCTCCAGAGCCTTTCTATGAGCCTGGGGAGGGCAAAAATGGCTTTCCGCACCCCCCCGGGAGGCCCTCCAGAGGCTGGAAACGGCCCGTTTGCCGACTTCCGGTGGGACTGGAAGGCCCGTTTTTCACCCTCCCCATGCTCCTAGAAAGACTCTGGAGCCTGGGGAGAGCAAAAAACAGACCTTTCCCACCCCCACCCCCCGGAGGCCTGTTTCCAGACTTCCGGTGGGCTTGGAAGGCCCGAAAATTAGCTGGCATGTGTGCCGGAGTTGAGCTAAGGCAACGCTCGTGTGCCCACTGATATGGCTCTGCGTACCACAGGTTCGCCGTCACAGGGCTAGGCTTTAGTAGACAGCCATTAATTTACTTGAAACATAAGGTGGATGATATGAGTAGCTGTTGCTCTGACATGTCTTTTATCTCCTGTAGACATGTGAAGGGTATTACATTTAAAATTAATGGGCTGGGAAAAGATTTAGCCAACACCACAATGAAAAAAATTAAAATGATCAAATCCCAAGTAACCACAGTCATCTTTGCAGGAAATATAGAGATATATTCCTTGAGTAAAAGAAAAAGAACTGGCACAAATTGCTGTTAGAGCAATTTGTGAGGTCTCTTTGCTGCCCTGGATGAATGTCTTGGCCATAATTTTGCTAACCACAAAATATCATGCAAATTCAGAATAATATTAAATCAAAACTTCAGAATAAAGAAAAATATATGATTGAAAGGCTTATTATAGGCTGCATTAATAAAATTAACATAATTGTAAATCTTCAGATTTCACAATTTATCATGTACATTAGAGCATGTGGCTAATTAGAATTCACTATTAAATGTTGTATAGCACATCTCAGAAATTTAATATTGTAAGAAAAGCATAAAATATATAAAAGGTTGGTATCTCCAAAATAATCCTGATTTCTTGGGATATTTTGATTAGTTTATGTAGCATTAGTCATTGTTAAATTGTTTTAAGTACATTACTTTTGAACTTAGTTAAATGATAAACTAGAACAAAGTTCCAAGTCTATTTTTTCTTATTTGTTCAAATATTTACTCTCTCTTTTTTCAATATGCTATTCTGAGTATAACTCATTATTAAAAGTTATGTTCTTTTCCTATTTTTAATCATAGAAGTATATATTTTGTATTTATTATTTTTTTCCAAATATTCAGATTTAATTATTAGTTTATATCACAGGTTTGAACATATTGAACCCGGAGGACTGTCATTCACATATATTCACACTAGCCCATCATGCAGCATGATGCTTGCATACTAATTGTTGATGTGTTGCTTGTGAGTTGAAGCATATGCTGCATTTTCGTCCAACATATTTTCATTCTATTATATTTGGCAATCAGTTGTTTAAATAAGTTACACTGAGCTATGAGAAAAAGGTGGTCCTTTATTTTATTTGAGGGTTATACATTATCCACATACATTACCCACATACAAGGCATTCTTAAATTCAGTTTTTTTCAAAATTCTAAATATATTTTTAAATTTTTTTCACAGAGATCACAAGTATCCAGAAAGAATGCAAGCAATAAAGGGGTAAATTGACTGTTTTAACATACACCTAAAATTCTGTTATGGCATTTTAAAAGAAATATCAAATCTTCATTTTGAACCAAACAGGTTATTTTATAACTAACACACACACATACACACACACACTCACTCACTCACTCACTCATTCACTCACTCACTCACTCACTCACACACTCATGTTTTGCATTTTTCCTCCCAAGTGATATCTATAGTAAAATATTTGGCAGAAGATGACTTCTTCTTTTAAATGCCCCTACTAAAGATCAAATGACTCTGGTGGAAGTTTGCTATTTGTAAAAATCAGGTAAAGAGACACATTCTATGATGTTTATAAAAGTTAGAGGTCTCATTTCCCTCATTATTTTCATGCTTATGTCTCACCCCTTTTGTCAATCTCATTTGACCCTCAAGTGGTCAATTTGGAACTGAACACATTCAAAACCGTAGAAATGGTGGTAGATTTTAGGAGAAACCTTCCCATACTACCACCTCTTTCAATACTAGACAACACAGTATCAACAGTAGAAACCTTCAAATTTCTGGGTTCTATCATATCTCAAGACCTAAAATGGACACCTAACATCAAAAATGTCATCAAAAAAGCACAACAAAGAATGTTCTTTCTGTGCCAACTCAGGAAGCTCAAACTGCCCAAGGAACTGCTGATACAGTTCTACAAAGGAATTATTAAGTCTGTCATCTGCACTTCTATAACTGTCTGGTTTGGTTCTGCAACCCAACAACACAGACTTAGACTTCAGAGGATAATTAGAACTGCAGAAAAAACAATTACTACCAACCTGCCTTCCATTGAGGACCTGTATACTGCACAAGTCAAAAAGAGGGCTGTGAAAATATTTACAGACTCCTGGCATCCTGCACATAAATTGCTTCAACTCCTACTCTCAAAACGACGCTATAGAGCACTGCACACCAGAACCACTAGATACAAGAACAGTTTTTTCCCAAACTCCATCACTCTGCTAAGCAAATAATTCCCTCAATACTGTCAAACTATTAAGTCTGCACTACTATTAATCTTCTCATTGTTCCTATCACCCATCTCTTCCCACTTATGACTGTATGACTGTAACTTGTTGCTGTATCCTTACGATTTACATTGATTGTTTCCTAGTATGATTTGATTGCTTATTTGTACCCTATGACTATCATTAAGTGTTGTACCTTGTTGTACCTTATGATTCTTAACTAATGCATCTTTTCTTTTTACGTACACTGAGAGCATATGCACCAAAAACAAATTCCTTGTGTGTCCAATCACATTTGGCCAATAAAGAGTTCTAATCTAATCTAATCTAAGTGAGATAATTCTGTTTGAGGGGGGGAGCAGAAAAATTCCAAGTTTTCCAATTTTGGCTTGGTCTCCTGAGTCCTTACTTTGCAGGGGTTTTATAATCATTTTGATACTTTTCTTAATAAATGCCAGACATGTTTATTTAGTGTAAAGCTACTATAGTTTGTGGAAATGTGATGGTCAAGTACTTTGTTTTAGAGAGCACTGTTTGGACTATTTTCCCTATTCAGTGTATTCGACTGTTAAGAAATGTGTTTTCCACAGGAAAACAGGAGTCCATATGGAAATTAATCTGGATATACAAGGTATACCAAAAGTCAGACTTCATAGACAATTACTGTGTATAAATTACATTAGCATTCAAAAGTTTCCTTTAAACTTTACTCATTTAACACCTGATCTTTGAGTATTCCTAAGCACAGTAACATTTTCTTTGAAAAATAAAATAAAATAAATAAATGATCAGCTTGGGGGGGGGATACTTTTGATACAACCTATATAGTCACTTATGCCCTGGTCATCTCACATTTGGATTACTGCAATATACTCTACTTTGGACTACCCATGCAGAGTATTCAAAAGCTACAGCTGGTGCAAAATGCAGCAATGTAGATAATTCTGGGACCTCTAGAATGGCCCAGGAAGCTGCTATTGAATGAACTGCACTGATTGCTGGTGTGTTTCTGGGTCCAATTTAAGGTATTGGTTATGAATTTTAAAGCACTTTATGGCATGGAGCCAGCCTACCTGAGATAAAGTCTCACCCGAATGGGATTGGACCCATTTGTTCCGTCAGAAAGGGGATGTCGTGGACCCCATCAGTTAAGGAATTCTGGCTGAAGTGATCCAGAAGGACCTTTTTCTGTCATGGCTCCCACCCTTTGGAACATAATGCACCTTGAGGTGAGATTTGCCCCTACCCTGCTTGGCCTTCTGCAAGAGCTTCAAAACCTGGCTCTGCTGATGTGACCTCAGTGGGGCATTTCCATGTTGGAGGTGGTTAATGGATTAGGAAGAAGATCCTACCTCCATCCCTTAATATTCTGATTTTTAATTTATTTAATCTGTTAATTTTAATATTTAATGTTTTCGGATGTTTGTAAGCTGCCTGTAGTCACTTGACAGTGAGATGGGCAACATACAATTTAATTAATAAATATTTAGTTACAGAAAAAGGTCATGTAAGTAAATAAGATGGACATTATCTGAATATGGATTCATATTTAAATTATGAAGGATTTATTATACTGTCCTGTATAGATTTTTATAGTACAATATATTATTATATTTAGTTCTGAATTATCAAATTTGACTTGAAAGTAGGGTCTTTGAAGTATTTCCTACTCATCTATTTTTTGCAACCAAAAACCTTTTAATTTACATATATTACACATGAAAATAGACCAGCAAATCCTACGTGTATAGAACAACATAAAAAATTTCATCCTTTTAACTTGCCTTTTTGTTTTCTATTCTTTTTTTTCCTGCTGCAGTCCTTCACAAAAAATGATGAAATTTGCTATGAAAATCTGTATTTGGGAAAAGGGTAGATCAATATTGGTATTCCTTTCTTATTTTTATGCAATATAAATAGAAAAGAGTGTTAATTTGTTAGTTATTATCCATGCTTTTCCTTGTGAGCAACATTCTATCAGTGTGACATATTTCTAAGCTATGACAGAAAAATAGGTATCTTTTTGTGACTGTCAGTATTATCTGCTGTGAATTCTTTGAATGATTTAGAAATGACAGTACTTTTTCATTCTATTGTCTTCAGTTTGTTTGTGTCAGAAAGGACATTGCCCAAACATAGTGTGTACCAAATGAAGAGTTGTTAAATGAATTTGAATACAATTATATAGATTCTATTGATTGTGTCTCTAGCAACATGTTTCTTCTTGAAAGACATATATTTTTAACTGTCTTTCAGCCAGCCGAGATTGCCAAGTATCTTGATAATACTAAATATTATAAATCATGTTGTTTAGTTAAGACTATGAAAAAGTTATTTTTACTTAACAATTCTTTATTTTCTTAAGTGCCCTATTTATGAATGTTTCCTATTGTTATTCCTTTTTGTCCAATCATGATGATAGAAACATTTAAAAACTCATTTAATCCTTATGTTTTGATAATATATGATATCTTACATATTTCAGTTATTGAAATGCATGCAAAACTGTTGAAGAAATAATACTTCAATAGTGTATTTAGCATTTTCCATATATATTTGTTGTTAAGATCTCATTACAATTTCACTAAAATTTTAAGAGCTAAAAAAGGCATTTATATCCATCTCACCAAGTTACATTGTTAGACCAAATAACAATTATGGAAAAGTATAGTGAATGCAGGAGCCTAAGAGTGAGTAACCTAGTGCCTACCAGTGTTTAGTTTGCATTCTATAAACTCCACCCAACGTGAAATATAGTCGATTATGAGAGCTGTAATCCAAAACAGCTGGAAACTGCTAGATTGGTTTTGTGTTTAATAGTATTTTTATTTTCAGATATTTCTTTTTTATGACATAACTTTGGTCTAAAATGATAACTGTTCAAATGAATGTTGTTTTAAAAATATGTTTTAACTATGAACAAGAAACTGGGTTAAAAAAAACCTGGCTGAGAGCCAAAATTGAGGTGGATTTTCAACTTATTTAAAAAATATTAGCATGGGTTCAGGTTTTGATTCTGAGACAAGCTCTGGTACTTGGCAAAATTTCATGCACCCTACTCTGAGGAATAATGAATAGATTTATAGTGGGGGAAATAATTCAAGGTGGAAATGATTAAAAACACTTACCCAGCATTATATCTGAACTCAAAAGTCAGTCTTCTGTTAGCTACCTGTCCATATATGAGTAGGTGGTGATTTTTAGAGCTATGAATATCCTTTGAAAAAAGTACTTTGCAACCTGCAGTTGTGCATACAAAGCACCTCTTTTTAAATCATTAAAGCAAGCATCTTTTTCCCAGCTGAGCAGCCATGCATACAGAAACAAGTCTGGGAAAGGATGCAGCTGTTTTAATGATTAAAAAAAAAAGATGACATGCATACAGAGATTTCTGTATTCAGCAGTGTGAATATCTGTGTGTGCGTCCGCGCACACAAATTCTTGTCGGAAGTAAAAACTGATTTCACAATAATAAATCTATGCAAGTTCTGCTGTTATTGGTCACTGAATGCAGGGTTATTTCAGAGGAGAATAAAGATTTTTGCTATGCCTTTGTGAAATCATACATGTTCATCTTAGAATTTCATAATTTTCAATATTTAAGGGCTATGTTGATATAACACTTGAAGCTATGACTTGCTGAAAAGTACAGTTTGAGGTTTGCATAGGAAAACAGGATTGAGATATTAGTGTGGGATCCCAATTATAGGTACTTTGTCCCAGAAATAGTGAGGGACATTGAGAATTGTAGTTTATTGATATCAGGAAAACCATATTCTAGACCAGGGATGTCAAACACGTTGTCATGGCAACATCACATGATGTATCGGGACTTTTCCTCCCTCCCTTCACTAAATTGGGCGTGGGTGTGGCCAGCACGTGATGCATCCGGCCCATGGGCCGTGAGTTTGACAGCCCTGTTCTAGATCCATGATATTAAAATTGAAAACTGGCTTCTCAAGGACCTACTGAACTTGCAGAAGTGAGACAGAAACTTCAGAAATTTATTGCAGCAGACTGTTTGTCCCCAGATTGAAGTTCTGCAACTATTCTAGGTTTCTTGTTCCTGGGTGAAAACACATAATCATCAAAGACAGTTATTTTTCACTCCTGCAGTTGGAGCTTCCAGCCTAGTCTGTGATAAAGTTTGCACTGCAGATTAGTTTAAACTAGTGTCTCATTTTGAAAAATTCACTTTGGTAAATGCAGGACACCCCTCCCTTTTGCTTTCTTCTCTCAATTCCATATATGTAATCCATATCTGTTCTTGAAATACAGATAGAAAATGAAAAATATTTTCCAAAAGGGTATTGTCATTCTATTTAATAAAATAAACATTTGATTGTATCCATTACAATAAAGTGGTAAGGCCTTCTTTCCAAAAAAATAAAAAATAAAAAAAATAGATTCACATTTTAATGTTTATGAAATTACAAATAATTTAATTGTTCCCACAGATAAATGTTTTGGTAGAAGTTTGGGCCAAAATTTAATGTTAGATAGTTTATTTTTACAAATATTTTTGTACTTTTTAAAGGATTTACCTAAACTGGATTCACACAACACTTATGGTTTATTTGTTTTGTCTTAATGTGTTACATAAATCAAGATACTGTGGTTTAAGCGTGTTTTATGAATTCAGTTATTGTGATTTAATAAATAATTATTAAAACAAAACCTGGCTGACAGTGATGTAAGACTCCAGTTTGAATAAGTCAGAAATTCCAGAAAAGATTAAAAGCCCACTTCCACTTCTTTCTTAGACCCTTGATGAACCGCCCTATTTGACAGTAGGCACTGATGTGAGTGCAAAATACAGAGGTGCCTTTTGTGAAGCCAAGATAAAAACAGCAAAAAGACTGGTTAAAGTCAAGGTATGTATATACATGCATTTTAAAATTCATTTTAGGTATATGTAAAATACATAACTGATGAACTTTTGAATAATAATCTCTTTGTACCTATTTTCCATCAGAGCAAGTGTCTGTCAGGCTACACTTTTTCTTTCATTTGATTAGGTAGGCTCATAGCAATTGAAGGCATATAAGAAATAAAGAGCATTAGAGTTTGAATAGAAATGTAGTAATTATTTCTGCTAAATTTGCCTATAACATTAATATAATGAATCTGGATAAAAGGAACAGCACTGTATGATTGTGTCTGCATGTATTCCCATTTAACAGCAACTTTCTGAATTCTTCTAATTATGATATTGGTTTTCTAATCTACAGTCTGCATGCAGTTGCAGAAAATCCATTTATTTTACACAGGCTTGCACAAGAGAAGTTGAGTCAATTGTTTCCATAAATCCAAATATTTATTGTTTCAAATATTGTGTTTGCTATCTAGCTAGGACCTATTTCCATTTACTCTTGAATAAATAACATAAGGATTGTAATCCTGTTTGCAAGATTGAAAGCATGAATTGCTTAATGTGATCAATTTCTTAATTAAATATCTGTAATCCAAGTAGGAGAAAATAATTAGACCTTTTGGCCGAAACAAAAATCAATCTCACCTTCAAAAATCTCAGATTTGGCATACTTTGAAGTAAACTCTCTCTTGTTTTCAAATATTCTTGTTATCAGTTGTGTTAAAGCAAACTTTTTTCTTCTCGCTTTTTCCAAATTATGGGAAGCTAATTTGAAGCTATCACCCACAAAAAATAAATGTGCACACTTATCACTAGCCAATTTGTACATACTCTTAGTAAGAATATTAGCCTTTGTGATCTTAATCTTTAAGATTAGATCCTTAGGGCTATATTTAGATTGCTGTTTCAGGAATTTTTGGCTCCACCTCATGAAACTCCTTTTAACATATCTCAAAATCTGATTCAGAAGTTCCCCCAAGCAAACTTGAAGGCTTTAGGGGAGAAAACAAGTTCATTTTATTGATGCTTGAATTGGACTTCACTCCATGTACTGACCTTCCATTGACACTATATTTATCAATGGAATAGTATTTAATCTTTCTCTTGTAGCAATTTTTGGTACATTTTACCAGAGATAGTGAAATCAGACTATTTCGCTTCTTAGTTCATTGGCTTCCAGTTTTTTTTTTATTTAAAAAAAGTGAAGTTTTTAAGGGCCAGAGTATTCTCCAGACACTATTTTTAGAGTAACAATTAGAAATGCTTATTGATAGGGGAATACTGGTACTTATATCTCTCTGCATCTACTTCCTAATTGTGTTCTGTCCATATGGTTTAGAGAATAATAAATAGATGTGAACAGTTTGATTTCATTTCACCTTGCTGTGGCTATGTAGTTAAGTTGGAACCACAAAATTTTGCTGAAATCTACATTTCAGATATTTTGTAGGCAAGGCAAAAGAAAATTGTAGAGAATGAAGGTGAAAGAATAGTTGATGTTATGAACTACTTGTATAATTTTAACTTAATCATATTGTTATTGATTGGATTTATGTGTTTTCTTTTAAAGTCTCAGAGAAGCATTTGTCTTCCAACAGTAATGGTTAGGTTGGGCTTAGAGTTACTTGTTCAAAATCATCTAATCACGTAACCTAACTGTTACTGTTGAAAGATAGATGCAGAGATTTAAAGAAATGTTTCCTGTGTCTGCATCTATATCCTTGTGTTCCTTTATAAAGGGGAAAAGTATATTAAATCAGTTGATCTTTATAAATGTGTATTAACTCTAATACTTTAATTCTATTACAATCTGGTTGTTCCACTACAAGAGAAAACTAGTAACAAATGAAAAAAAAAATGCAAAATGTGAGTTTCATTTGAACCTCAATAGCGTCATCTACTGCAAATAGGTTAAACACGGGTTCAAAAATACAATAGCCATTCTTATATTGCTTTAAACATGTTTACAATTTCATTTTCTAGGTAACATTTAGGCATGATTCATCAACTTTAGAAGTTCAAGATGATCACATAAAAGGCCCTTTAAAGGTAATATATTTGAGTAATTGGTGAAAAAAATGAATAATTTTTGGAAAATTTAGAGTGTATTTGAAATATATTATAATTTAACAGTTCAACAATATAGCATTGACATTATCCTCTGAATAGAAACATTTGTTATTTAAAAACACTGAAATGTAATGCTGTATGTTGTAGAATTTAAGAGCCTATTTTTTGGTAAGATCTTATTATTTTCTGTATAGTGGATAGTACAGAACAATATGTAATATATATTTATTTATTCAATTTATATAGTTGGCCATCTCAAATAAGTGACTGCGCAGTTATATAAATTCAGTAATAAATTTGGCAGCATAAAATAAATAAAATTTTGGGGGGATCAGGCAACATCTACTAAATATTTGTGGAAGTGTCATTATCTACATATAAGACTCCTTGGAATTCACTTAGCAGCCTGTATATTTTTATTAAAGATATATAGAGATTACCAGTGTGCAGCCTGTGAACTTCAGGCTGTATGTAGCTCTCAGAGTCTTTGGCTTCAATCTGTCACAGGTTGTCTGGAATACATTTCTCTTACAGGTTTGACATAAAACATGGCTGGAAGAAGTGCTATTGTTGTATGAAAGAAATACTCATATCTTTTTCACAAGTGCCAACCACTGAGCTCATCACTTTCACAGAAAAAAAACAACTAAGCACATAAAGGAAAATTCCTAGTAAAAGAAAATCTGCACAATTTTTTTTCTATAATTTTTTGAGAGAATCACCAGTCAGATGATTGGTGTCAGTAGCATATAACACTGTTGCCGTAATATACCAGGATTTTCACAAAGCTTTGACAGAGTTACTCATCAAAAGCTCTTAAGTAAACCTGATGATCATAAAGTAAGAGAATCTGTCTTTATTAATCCAAAATGTAATGGCTATGAATAAGTATATTCCATGCTAGAGTTAATTAGGAAATTGAATGAAAATAAGGCTGCCAATAGTGCAATGCTTTTGTTCAAATCTATGGAAAACCCACATTTAGAAAGCAGCATTTGTAAAGCACATAGAACAAGACAACCAAAACTTTAGGTCTCAAACATTTGGGAGCCTTTAACCTAGGAACAAATAGCTATGGGACAATAAGATCATGATTGTAAAACTACTGTACGGCCAGTTTAGCAAAAAATAGATATAGTAAGGATTTTTTTCCCTCTCTGGAACCAAAAGTCATCCAATGAGGCTGATTGGAAAGAAATTTAGAACAAAGTTTTTTGATAAGTTTATCATGGACAAGCCTATCAGTCTTGAAGATTCTGTCTCATCTCCGCTTTGGGGACCACATGCCTCCAAATGTAACAGTGGCAGGAAAGACATAAGCACTAAGATGGGCTTTGATCTGATCCAACAAAGCTCTTACTATTCTTTTATATAATAGTAAGTACTTGACAAAGATTTGTCATAAAGAGTAATTGCTAGGTGCTATGTAGTTTGTACTCTACCTCCTCCTACTCCTCTCTTTTTGCAAAGAATGTATGGACTGTGTGCGCTGTGCTAAGTAGCATCACAAAAGTTGTTCCTAATCAAAATACAGTCCTTTATTCAACTGAAATGGTATGTTTCCCTTTATACTGGTGAGAGAAATTCAGTTCCTGTATTATAATACTCAAACTGCACATTACAGTAGTATTTTAGGCGTTACCTTTAAAATGGAAATCAACTGTAGTCTCCTGTGATGGAGAGAAAATACCATATTTTTCGGAGTATAAGATGCACCTTTCCCCCCCAAAAAGGGTGAAAATCTTACTCTGAATGTAGCCCCGCCCAGCTTTCAAATGGAGGTTTCAGAGGCTGAAAAAAGCATCAGAAATGAAACTTCAGAAAAGAAGCCCCCAAACAGAGCTTCAGAAAAGAAGTCCCCAAACAGAGCTTCAGAGGTTTTTTTCTGAAGCTCTGTTTCAGAAGCTTTCAGAAGCAGGAAAAAAGTTTTTTCTGAAACAGAGTTTCAGAAGTTTCAGAGGCACAAAAAAAAAACAAACCCAAAAAACAAACAAACAAAAAAAAACAATGCACAGAGCTTACAACCAAGGAACCTGTTGCTAAAATTCACCTCTGGGAACAACTGATTGGGGCAGTGGTGGGTTGCTCCCGGTTCGCACCGGTTCACAAGAACCGGTAGTAAAAATTTGTAGTAGTTCGGAGAACCGGTAGTAACATTGGCTGGCCACGCTCCCGAACCGGTCCCCGGCCCTGTCGCCGCTCGCTTACCCCGCCCACCCCATCAGAGGCTTTTTTTTTTTTTACTTTTAAAAGCATTTTTTCTACAACCTCTTCAGTCGAAAAAATGCTTTTAAAAGTAAAAAAAAGAAAAAGCCTCTGATGATCGCGTGGCTCAGCTGGGATTGTCAAGAGGCTTTTAAAAGCATTTTTTTCTGCAATCTCTTCAGCTGAAGAGGTGTAGGAAAAAAAATGCCTTTAAAAGCCTCTGGTGATCCCAGCTGAGTTGCCTGATTGTCAGAGGCTTCTAAAAGCATTTTTTTCTGCAACCTCTTCGGCCGAAGAGGTTGTAGGGAAAAAAATGCCTTTAAAAGCCTCTGGCGATCCCAGTTGAGTTGCCTGATCATCAGAGGCTTTTAAAAGCATTTTTTCTGCAACCTCTTAAGGTTGTAGAAAAAATACTTTTAAAAGTTTTTTTTTTAAAAGTTGGCCACGCCTACCCAGTCACATTACCCCAAGCCACGCCAACAAAATAAGCCACACCCACAGAATCGGTAGTAAAAAAATTTAGAACCCACCCCTAGATTGGGGGTATTCCAGGAGGCTGATCCACCTGCCAATCAGCTTTTTTCTTATTTTCTTCCCCAAAAAGTAAGGTGCGTCTTATACTCCAAAAAATACGGTAGTTTCCTTTTTCTGGCTATAATATTAATTGATCCTTACCTTTGTACTCATAGAAAATATAAAAGTAGAAAGAAAGGAAAGATGATGATTAATAAAAATAAATATATTAATATTAAATTGAACATTTTAAAAATAATTTTAAAATAATTGGTGCTTTCCTTTCTTTCTTGTCCAAAATAAGTCTTTAGAGATGTTGTCTTCAATCTTTTTTTGCTATGCAGAGAAATTGAAACTATATTGCACACTCAGACTTTTAACCCTCAGTACTAAGAAGCTTGTCTGCCTTTTGTTTTACATACTATTTTAGTGAGCCATTTTGACATCAACTCTTTTTCACCATCTGCTGGCAGTAAAGAAAATATAAAGTACATCACTGTACATGAAAATAGATTTTTTTAGAAACAATACTTCTTTTACAAATAATTTGAACAGGCTGATCAATTATTGTTTTACAAATTCTGGCCTTATTCTAATGGGACTTTTTGCTTTCTATCTAAGGCTGAGAAAGAGTGGCTGGCTCAAGGTCACCCAGGAGACTTTGTACCTAAGGTGGGAACGGAATTCATGGTCTCCTCAGATTTCTAGTCTGGTGGTATAACTGCTACACCAAACTGCCTTTCATATGCTACTGTACATGAGTATAAAAACTAAATTCAATAAAATAAGAAGTGAAGTGGTTCAGTAGTTCATAACCAAGTGCTTCTTCAAAAACCTTTAAAGTTGCTTTTGTTGTAGGTAGGAACTGTGGTGGAAGTCAGGAATCCAGATGGAACTTATCAGGAAGCTGTCATCAATAAATTAACAGATGCTAGTTGGTATACTGTAGGTAAGGAAAACTTCTTTTGACACAATTGAAAAATTAAGTTTGTAAAAAATGTACTTTCTCCTGTAATATTCACCAAGGGTTGGTCTTTGTATTCAGTGAGTCTTTGAGTTTCAATATAGAATCTCCATTGAAATTGATATGCAATCACTTATGAATGTTTTGGGACAGAATCTGCTTGATAATGATAAAAAGACAAATAGAAATAGGAAACGAGAATTGTGCAACAGCTTTAAATAATAACTTCTTGCCAATTCATAGAATTTGGAATCTGACTCTTAACATTTTAAAACTTCAAGGTATATGTTGCATTAAAAAGGCCCTTTTTGGTCCTAATTTTTCTGATTGGTTTTTGACTGTTCTGAATATTGTCCTAATTCTATGGTATTGGGGCATCTCATCTTTCCAGCTGCTTCTAGAAATTCTAGAACAAACTGCTGTTGTATATGCATTTTTTTCCATTCAGTCCCATCCAATTCTCACTGACTGCTTGGCCTAGTTCCTGCAGTTTCCTTAGCAAGGTTTTTCAGAAGTGGTTTGCCATTGTCTCCTTCCTAGAGCTGAGACTGGCCCAAGGTCATCCAAATAGCTTTGTGTGTGAGGCAGCACTAGAACTCAGTCTCCCAGTTTCTACCCTGATGCTTAAGTAAATGAAACTAGCTCTCTTATACAGATAGTTCTTGACTTATGACTGGTCACTTAGTAACCATTTGAAGTTACCTAAAAAGGGGACAAAATAGCCATGAGATCTATCTGGATTGAGCTTGGTAGTCCCATTAATAAATGGTGATGTATCCCATCATCATAGTTCAGTACTATTATACATCCCCCCCATTCATTCTCTCTCTCCCTCTGCCTCTCTCTCTCTCTCTCTGTCACATACACACACACACACTCAATATAAAGTATTATCTATCAACATTTTAAGATTCTTTTGTCTCTTGTGCTCTATCTCCCTTCTTCCTTTCTCTGGCTTTCTGGCTTTCTGGCTATATATATATATTATATATATTATATTATATTATATATAAATCATAATATTAAAGCAGTGGCTATGATACTGTTTCCTGACACAACTACAACATGTGGAATCGATGTATAGTTTGTACTTAACTTATTTTTATTTTCTGTCTAAAACACTCTATAAAAAGAAGAACAGTTGTTTCTACAGAATCCTTAAAGGCTAGACTCTTACACTGCACAGGTTTGCTTAGGTTAGAGCCTATAGTATTTTATAGTATTTCTGAAGTTTCTGATTAAATGAAACTCAATTTGGCTTAGAAATGTACATTTACTTTTAGCTAGAAGTCATTATAAAATTGATAAGTATGAAATTTATGGAATAAGTAGGCTCAGCTGTATGTTTAATTGAAATTTAATTAAACTTAAGGAAATAAAAAAAAACCTATACAAAATTTTATATTGTGTTTCATTTTACAATTGGTAACAGTATTTGATGATGGAGATGAGAAAACCCTTAGACGATCTTCACTTTGCTTGAAAGGAGAAAGACATTTTGCTGAAAGTGAGGTAAACTTTTTCTTTTTAATTTAGCTGTGCTGTAGAAATTAAGCATGCTCTGCTAATATTTGCCCACTGATTAATGAAATGGAATGTATAAGTTGTGCTTCACTGTCAGTAGTGGGGTATAGTTGTGAAATCTAGAAAAAATATGATTCTGTTAAAGAGAATCTCTGTTACTATCACGTGTTCATGTGTCAGTGGCTTGAGTAGCATATTTTTTTCTTCTAATTTAGCTTTCTGTGATTGGAACATTAGGCAAAGACATTTATTTGTACAATAAAATGTGTGTTTAATGGACATTATAATTAGATTTCAATTGTGGTAAGAGGGGTTAAAAGTATAGAATAGTATAACTCATACTAAGAACAAATAATTACCTACAGCTTAATAATTTCCAATAATAGGAACCTTTAACTTAATTCAAATACAAAAAATATGAGGTATTGTAGTTTTAATTCTTAAAATGTAGTCTCCTCATTTTGACTGCTCCTACACTACATCTTCTCTCCTGCATATAAAAAAGTATTTTATGTGGGATGAGATGAGAATGATCCCCTTTTTTTCTTGTCTTGAATGACAAAAATGGAGATAATACAGAAAAAACAGTGGCGGCTAACATTTATTATGTGGAGTTATCACACACAGGTTGTCCCGCAGCGAGTTGGCTGCAGCAAGATGGCTATGGCAGATTGGCCACAGCGAGTTGCCCTAGACCCCTTCCTTTGGGAGAGATGACTACAAGAAAGTGGGGCTTTGGCTCTATCTTCTGAATAGAGATTTCCTCTCCAAAAACCTTGCCTTTTTATGTTATTTCCCTTACTGAAGGTAGGAAAGGAGAAGATGGCATTTGGGATAGATTTATGATCTCTATAAAACAGTGTCTCTTTGTAGACACTCCGTATTGTGCTGTTGATATTTCTGTTTTCATGCTCCTTGCAGGTTGAGTTCATAATAGGGCCCATTGTCTGAATTATTCTTCGTTTGGTTTTTTTCAAACAAATGTGTTAGTTCATATTCTGACAAATCTGTGTTGTGAAATTCTCTGCAATAATTGAAAAAATAATGTTTTTGTCAACAGACATTAGATCAGCTCCCTCTTACCAACCCTGAACATTTTGGGACTCCAGTCATCGGAAAGAAAACTAATAGAGGAAGAAGATCTAATCAAATGTAAGTTTTATGTTTATCTGGTTCATGATTATCTTAATTTTAGAATTATTTGAACTGAATAAAAAAGCAACATATAATTCAAAGTAGAAGATGAAACTGGAAAGTTACCTGGGGAAACAGCAACTCTTAGGGTTTGTTTTAAATACATGCAAGATTTAGAATGGATTAAGGCATGGGTCAGCAACCTGCAGCTCTGGAGCCACTAGAGGCTCTTTGGGCCCTCTGCTGCGGCTCCCTGTCCCATCACTGGTTCACCCCGCCCCCTTATTCTGTTTTTGGACTCCAGCTCGAAGCAGCAGGAAGCGAAGTGTGAAGGCAGGTACAGGGCAGCTTCGCTCCTGCACTCTCCTCCCCCCATCTCTTCTCGTAACCCCCTGGCCAGCTGTGGCTGAGCCGGGAGCGTGCGCACGTGCAGAGAGACCTTCCTTAAGTGAGCCGCTGCCCGCCCCAAGCGCACCTTTCCTGAGCTTTGGCACTTGCTTGAGGAGGGTCTCCCTGCGTGTGCGCACGCTCCCGGCTCATCCACAGCTGGCCTTGGTGTCCTGAGAGGAGGAGGGGGAAGAGGGTCGCCTGAGTACAGGAATGAAGCTGCCTTGTACCTGCCTTCACGCCACATTTGCACATAAGGCACCCTTCGCTTCCTGCCACTTCAGGCTGGAGTCCAAAAAAGAAATGAGGGGCGGGGCCAACCAGTGATGGGATAGGAAGGGAAACTCCTCACTTTGAAATGGCAATACAAATCCCCAAGGTAATTACTATTTATGTTGAGTAACATATTGCTTTGGCAATTCACATGACTTCCTAATATGCAACTATTACACATCCACATGAACTTTTCAATTGCCTCAACAGAGTTAAAGTTACACCCTCAGGAAAGAAACATGCGTGTTCTCTCTCTCTCTCCCTCCGCGCTCGGCTGAAGAGCTGCCGGGGGTGGGTGATGACATGGCAAAGCGATGGCCGGAGCATTAGTGCAGGAGAGAAGCCACGTCCTGTTAAGACCCTCCTAAGCGAGCGGCCACCCACCCCGCACACGCATTTGCTGCACTTTGGCACTTGCTTGAGGAGGATTTCCCTGCTAATGCGAATGCTCCCGGCTCAGCCACAGCCGGCCAGGGAATTACGAGAGGAGGGGGGAGGAGGATGGTCACCCAAAGGGAAGGGGGAGAGAGACACACACACACACATAGACACACACAGGGAGTGATACACAGAGAGGGGGTGAAAGAGGGTAAGAGGGGGAGAGAGAGAGATACAGTGGGAGAGAGACACGGGGGAGAGAGGGGAAGATAGGGACAGACACAGAGATACAGAAAGTGGGGGGAGAGAGGGGGAGGGGGAGAGAGACATAGAGAATAGTTTTGTGGCTGGGTAGGCATGGCTAGGTGGTCATGTGACTGGATGGGAGTGAGTGACATCGAGTTGACCACGCCCAGTCAGGGTTTGTGGCTCCCAGTGTGTTTTTTTTTCTGTAGGAAACGGATCCAAGTGGCTCTTTGAGTATTTAAGGTTGCTGACCCCTGGATTAAGGAAAAGGCTGTTATTAATCTCTTATAGCTACAGTTTAGATTGGCATAAGCTTAGTGGAAGAACTATGAGGTTCACTTAGTTGTTTTATACAAAGGGCAACCCATTATTTCTGAGAACCAGGCAGAAAGGAAGATGTTCTGTTCCATTGTTTACAGCTTAGAAACTGGATGGTGTTATGAAGGTGTCTTCCATAAACTGCTGAAAATGCTTTTGATCACTCCTGAATATACTGCTCATTCATCCAAATGAATATTCCCCTTTTGGAGGCTGGAAGTTGGAGGAGCATTAAATATGAAAGCATAAGCTTTTATTTGTATTTAGTACCACAAAGTTATTAGTCTCACTGCTATGCATAGGATATTGATGAAAAATATGTCCTGAAGGTTTTAATTTAGCCTCATGAGAAACACTCTAAAAGATTCTCAAATCTACCTCAGTAGGATGTTGAATGCCATCTGACTTGAGGGGCCCATTATCCAGCATTATATAGCTGCTGATATTAGAAGCTGCAGTGAAGAATTATAGTGAAAACATGGAACATAAGCAGCATGAACATGGGAAAACTCAACACAGTGAAAGAGAAAATAAATCGGCCACAAGCTGACATCTGAGGCATCAGAGAATTAAGATGGACTAGGATTGGACATAGAAAATCACATTATTACTCTGGGCACAAAAAAACCCCAAACAAAGAAAGAAGGAATAGCATTACTTTTATAACCAGTAGAGATATAGCAAGAACAAGACTTAACTGCAATGCGATCAGTGACCTAACAATGCAATTAAACTTTTGTTGTTGTTAGTTGCGAAGTTGTGTCTGACCCATCGCGACCCCATGGACAACTTCCCTCCAGGCCTTCCTGTCCTCTACCATCCCCCAGAGACCATTTAAGCTCACGCCAACTGCTTCAGTGACTCCAGCCAGCCAGCTCCTTCTCTGCCATTCCCTTCTTCTTTTGCCCTCAATCGTTCCCAGCATTAGCTCTTCTCCATTGAGTCCTTCCTTCTCATTAAGTGGCCAAAGTATTTCAGTTTCATCTTCAGGATCTGGTCTTCTAAAGAGCAGTCAGGGTTGATCTCCTCTAGGACTGACCGGTTTGATCGCCTTGCAATCCAAGGGAGGCTGATAAGTTCAACATGAAATTGACAAAAATATGCAAGCAAGATGTATGCCATTTGTTGTTGGAATGACTGGAATGCCAAAGTTGGAAATATTAAGGAAGAAAATAAAGTGTGGTCCAACAAAATGAAATAATGTAGCAGAATGACTTACCAACTTCTATGAATCAATGATTTTTTTCCCAAAACCACACACATGGATACACAAATACTGGCATTACAAGACATTACCATACCACTCCTTGTATCATTACCATATGGAGTATACAGAAATCAAGTTGACTATATTACTGATACAAAGAGGTGGAGAAAGTCAGCTACAACAGTAAAGACATAATCAATGATTGATGGTGAAGTGGATCATAAACATCACATGTGCAAATACCAAGTTAAGCTAAAACAGCAGCAGAAGAAAGCCAATCATTTTCCATGATCTTATTTTGACTAGATATAATCCATTTTCAAACAGAATTTCCAGAATCACTTTGAAGTCCTACATCTCATTGACAGGGAAACAGGGAAACTGGTGCTGAAATCAGAGAAGTTCCTAAGAATAAATGTAAAAGAGATTACCAGAGACCAAGAAGCGAAAGAAAGAAAGCTGGATGTTAAAACAAATGGTGGAAATTACTAAAAAGAGAAGTGAAGCCAAAGCCAAGAAAGACAAAAGATATCAGAAGAGAACTTGACAAAGAATTTCTATTGTGTTTCCCTGAAACGAAGACGGTGTCCCGATAATAAGCCCAATTGGGCTTTTGAGTGCATGTGCTAAAATAAGCCCCTCCCTGAAAATAAGCCCCTCCTAATACTTAGACGCATGCGCAACTGCCACGCAAACAACATGATGTGAGGTGAGGTGAGGCTGGGGGGGGGGAAGGGAGGGGGAACATGCCCCATGCACTCCTGCCATCCACGCAGAACCTGCAAACCCTAGCTTGCGTGCCCCTTCTCTTAGTGGCAAGTTGGATGCACTGCTGCCACTCGGGAGAAGAAGAAGAAGAGAGGAGGTGCTGTGAGAGAGAGCCCATTTCTGACGTTTTTTTTCTCCTGGGCTGCGGCAGTGCATTCAGCTTCCCGAATCTGGCTTGCCGATCTCAGCTGGCGAGGGAGTGTGGCAGGTGGGGAGGGGTGAGGCGGCGGAGAAGCAAGACGCATGGAGCAAGACGGGACTCCACTAAGTGAAGGGGCACGTGAGCTAGGGTTTGCAGGAGCGGCCTCCATGAGGCCGTTCCGCGTGGATGGCAGGGGTGTGGGGGGCATGTTCCCTCCCTTCACGCCCCCCCGCCTCACCTCCTCACCTTGTGCTGTTTGCATGGGAAGTAACGAAAAAGCTGCCATGATTGCTGGAGGCAGCGGCCTGAGCAGCACTGGCGAAGCAGCCGGTCAGCACTCCAGGGCCAAGGTTTAGGGATAAGACCCCGATAATAAGGCCAAGGCTATATTTCAGGGGTCAAAAGAAAATAAGACCCTGTCTTATTTTCGGGGAAACACGATAGGTGCTGTTAGAAGAACGGTATTGTAAAGACATTGAAGTTTGAAATAGACATTGAATAACAAGAAAAGATCTCAGAATTTCCAAAGGATTTTAGAACTCTGAAGAAGGTTCCAAACTTGAATTGGTATGCTAAGGACACAATTGAACAGACAGTAATTAATTCGCAGAAGATCAAAAAAAGATAGAAGGCATCTAAGGAGCCTATGAAATCCTGTACACTAGAAATGACAGCAACAGGATAATTTAGAAGATAATTCCTACTTACAAGAATTTCTACAGGTAATCCTTGGGTTATGATGGCAATTGTCAAATCAGGATAACATAATTTACAGTATTACATCATAATTAAGGCTGAATCAACATGCCCTTTGATGCTATATTACTATGTGGGATTGTTAATGGAAAGTTATTGATGGTAACTATTCTTCCAGGATCAGCCACCAAATTAAT
Source organism: Pantherophis guttatus (assembly GCF_059756535.1). Classification (NCBI taxonomy): domain Eukaryota; kingdom Metazoa; phylum Chordata; class Lepidosauria; order Squamata; family Colubridae; genus Pantherophis; species Pantherophis guttatus. The sequence goes on along the minus strand of NC_142063.1, from coordinate 277,430,234 downwards.
TCATTTATTTATTCCATTCACTCATTCTATAGTTCTCCCCTCCAGTTTGCTGTAAAGTCATAAACCTAAATTTAAATTTAAATTTAAATTTAAATAAAGCCTATATTTAAACAAACGTTCACTTTTCATACTACTAACTATGAATTGTATAATAAACATTTAAATGGTGACATCTTTTCCCTTACAGCCCAGAAGAAGAATCTTCCTCATCCTCAAGTGATGAGGATGACGATGACAGAAAACAAACTGATGAATTATTAGGAAAAGTTGTATGTGTAGAAACTGTTAGTACGGATAAAAAGAAAAATATTTGGTTTCCAGCTTTGGTAAGTACTTACTTTCTGTATTGTTTAATTTTTTTTTTTTGAAAAGATAATAGTCCTAGAAATAAGATTGCAATTTTAGTTGCAATCTTTAATAAATCAGTGCTTTGATACAAAACAAATAAATGCAGAATAGCACACAAATTATTATATATGCAGGAGACTACATTGATAAAGGCCTTATTTTAACCTTTTGATGCTTAAATTGTAAATATGTAAATTGGTGTTTGTATGTACTCAATAGAGTGTGTATGTTTATGAAAAATGGAACCCTATTTTGACTCATTTTCTTTTTAAAATACTCTATTAACATTTTTTTGCTGTTGGTCCATCAAGCCTCATAGATGATGTGAAAAGGCAAAATCTGCTGTATTATGATACAAAACTTATATTTTGGTGGAATGCTTATATTCAGAGATGGTGTAACCTGGGATGCTGGGATGCAAATAGTAGGATGAGCTTTTAGGATTGTGTTGCAGATGCAGTCCCAAAAGAAATGACTTCATGCATATACCATACACATAGATGATGTGAGGAGGCCCTTGAAACAGCTGCACCAAGCCTTGAGATGAATTCAGAGAGATGCTTTAATCACTTTACACAGCTTTATTAATTACTGGCTTTATATCTTGCTTGTGGTTTTCCCATGGTTAAAAGCAGGTGCTGAGTTAGGCAAAAGACGTTTCTTACATTTTAGGTTATTATGTAATAATAAGAGGGTGTCATTAGTAGAAATAAAGAAGTAGGCCAAATAAGTATATTTTATGCTACTGAGAGTTGGATAAATTGATCAGTAAGAAGACAGCAACAGTAGTAAGGGATAAGTAGAACTTCTTTCTGTTTTTTGAGATGATCTTAAAAGCTATCATGCCATTGCCATATCCACTGGGAGGTGGCAGATAAATAAAATTTCTGCTAATATAGAACAGAGATTTGCAGACTAGAAGAAAAATCCTGGAGTACATTTTTACAAGTCATTTTGCTTTAGTCTTAGAACACAAAATTGAAGCATTATCATATATACTAGGTCCTTCATGAATCAGACTTCTAAGTTTGGTAACTTGACTTTATAATCATCAAGTAATAGTAGGGTTGTATGGCTGGAATTTTAATTTAGATTAACCAGGATCTTACAGTTATATACTGTATATGCTGCTATGAAATAGTTAGTAAAATTTAAAATATAGCTCAATAGACTTGAAATTACAGCAAATTGTCCATAGTGTCCAGAAATGTATTAAATGCTGGCAGAAATATCATATGCATCTGAGGATTGGCACATGTTGAGATAGCTTACTAACATACCTTTATTTGTGTCTAACTTCCACATCTGCACCATCCAGAAAAGTAGGGATTTATTATTATTATTATTATTATTATTATTATTATTATTATTATTATTATTATTATTATTTTGTGCTGAATTTTGGAGTAGAGATTGCAAGAGACTTTTTTCTGCTTCACTTTACATCAGGGTTTGGTGAGAGGGAATTCCACTTAAAGGAATGCAGTTTGTTTTCTTGTTTGAAAAGCAGGCAAAAGTAAAAGAAAATACCCTTCTGCTCAAACTCATGCTGCATCCAGAGGCAGACAACCTCTTTTCTCTCAATCAACACAGGGCTTTTAGGAAAATAGAAGCTGCAGTGCCTCAAGTTTCTTCTTTTTTCACTTCTCAGATAAAATTACTTTTCCTCCTCTGCTGTGTTATTGTCAGATGGCAGAGGATGATGGAGGCCAAGGGTTTTGTTTTTCATGCAGGAAACAATTTAAGACCCCACTCCTCCCGAATTACTTGAAATATGTAGAGTAGTTGGAAAAGGGTTTTTTTGTATGCTGAACATCCATGTCAATAAGAACCAAATGTGTAGACCTTACGATATGCATACAAATACATTTTTGTGATCTCTTACATAATATTAAATAAATTTTCTGTAATAATTAAATAAGTCTTTTTATTTCTTTACAGGTGGTTTGTCCAGATTGTAGTGATGAAGTTGCAGTAAAGAAAGATAATGTTCTTGTTCGTTCTTTCAAGGATGGCAAGTTGTGAGTGAAAATGTTTGATTTAATTACTATTTGTCTAAATACTATGCTGTAACTAGCAGAGATGGACACAGATTTGTTTTATTCATGAGAATGAAGGAGAGGGATAGAATGAACAAAATAATTCTGCATCTTGCCCTCTACTTCACAGAGAATATGGATATATGAATACAGAATATAGTGTGCCATTTTGTGGTAATATTGAAGTGCATGGATAGAATATTCCTACAATTTAAATATTTTTCTGCTGTAGGATTTCTAAACAAAATGTTGTTATTCCCTTGTATAATATGCTTGTAAATAATTATAATAACAACTGTGGTATTATTTTAATCAGTTTGAAAACTGCCATACATGCCGTAGTCATCTATTTATAATCATAATTGAGACCAGAATTTCCATTGCTGAGCAAGGTGGTTGCTAAGTAGTTGCGCCCAATTTTATGACCTTCTTGCCAGGTTTTGCTTTGTTGTTAAGTGAATCACTGCAGTTGTTAAGTGAATCACACGGTTTAAGCAAATCTGGCTCCCCCTTTTGATTTAAAATCATGGAGCTCTGCAGCTATTATACGATTTCAGAAAAAGAAGCTGATTCTATTTCTGATTCTCATTAGCATGTGGGTTACCCAGCCTAGGACACCACGGTCCAGTCATGTAGTCTTTCAGTAAATTCCATTGAATTGAATTGATTTTAGTGTAGTTTGTTGTTAAGAAACCTATTTTGAAGTAGATATAAATATAATTGTTCTACTAGGCAGTTATCTGTGTTTCATCATTAGGAAAACTGGGTGTTCCCCTTCCTGTTTTTTCATTCTGAGTTTGGATTTATAGCTTATATTTTTATTCTTCTTTTTTAAGAAAACATTTTTGCACTGTTTAAAATTGCAGATCATAAATCTTAAATTTCCTTTTCTAGCAATAACTGACAAGATCTACACAAAGTAGTTTAAGACATAAGGTTTTTTCCAAAAAGTTTTCAATTTTTTAAAAAATTCCTGTTTGCTTTGTACTAGTAGGAGATCCACATTTTATGGATAATTAATAATAGAAGAGTGCTTCATTTAAATGAAGATTGCTTTATTGTCAAAATACTTAAAATATTTATTTTTTAAAATACTGTTATCGTAATTTGTTTAGCTCTTCAGTACCAAGGAAAGATGTACGGGAAATTAGTGAGTCTTCACCAAAACCTGATGCTGCATTAAAACAAGGTAAAAATCAACTTCAAAATTAGAAAAGAGGGACTATGTTTAATCTCAATTTATAATTAGCTAGAAAAGAAATGATTTAGGGTGAGACAAAACTGCGAATTCTGAAAAATGTTTCCAGCAATGTTAAGAATACCATGAATCAATATTTTATTTTATTATTTTATATTATTTTATTATTTTTTCTCTACCTTTTAATCAGAATTTCTTTACAAGTGTGGATGTTGGTCTGCCTTCTATATTAGCATTGGAGGCAAGGGCCACATAGAGTGCCTTATGAGAGAAAATAGGTAGTATTGTTCTGAGACATGGAGAAAAAAAATCGGATGCCAAAATCTAAATATTAACCTTTTCCTGGATTGAGTGGATTGGAGTTTCTTTGTTTTTAAAACTGCATCATGCCTATTTTAGATTTTAGACTACAACTTTTATGTGCTTCCTGTCCCAAAATGACAGAAAATTATGCCAGGAGTTTTCAGTGGTTGTGCTGCCTACTTTCACCATTAAATAAAAGAGTAGTCTATCAAACCTTGATACTATATCTAAGTTTAATGCATAATTAAAAGCAGAGAGAACCAATAGTAGAAATGAAGCTATAGTAATTAAAGAATTTAAACATTTTAATGCTTAAAAACAATTTGAGAAACTCTATGCCTAGCCATTATATTTATGCCAAAAGCAGTGTCTTTAATCGGTTCCTTAAAAGATGATCAAACATAGCAAGGTTAGTAACTACAACTGAAAAAGCCATATTCTTTATTGCTGTCAATTGTACTTTAGGAAACTGAAGAATTTTAATTAGTAACTTTGATCTTTGTAATAAGTGATATTTTTATGGAATGAAGTATTTCTTCAGGTGCTTGAGTCCCTGTAGCCATTTAGAATTTTATTCTGCATAATGAGGACATTGTGTTTGAATAGAAGAAACTCTGACTTAAATTAATTATGGGTAAGAACTTGCAAGCAAACTAGGAAATGGAAAACAAGTCAAACAAAGGCATACATTATATTTGCCTTGTTTAGAAACTCTTTAAATTTTTTAAAATTCAGACATAAGCTATTGTTAAACATTTTTTAATTTGTTCATTCACACTTTGTTCATTTGACTCATTCATACAGTTAAATAGACAAAAAGAAAAACCATATTAAGTCTTTAAGGGAGGTCATTCTATTCTAATAAAATTAATTTATTTACAGCTTTTGATCAGGCCTTAGAGTTCTGTAAAAATAGAACTGTTCCTAGTAATTGGAAGACCGAGTTGAAAGAAGAAAGTTCCAGTAGTGAAGCAGAAGAAGAGGATGAAGATGAAAAGGACAAAGAAGATAATAGTAGTGAAGAAGAGGCAAGTATAACCTTATAGTGTAATAAGTTTGTATTACACTGCATGTGTCAAAATTTGTATTTGTAAATCTTGCTAGTCATTTCTGTCAAGCTTCATACAAGCAGTAGCGAAAATCAGTATTTGATCAAAGGAGAATTCAGGGAAATTCTCTGTCACTTGGAGAAATATACCTGGCTGCTTTATTCAGGAATAATAGCTTGAATAATAGAAGGAATATGTAAATATAGAGCTAATGAAGTCATCATTGCAATCATAGTTATGGGTTGAGGTCTTGAAGCATCAGCAAATGTTTATCAGATTGAAATCACAATAAACCATATTGTTTTTTAAAGGAGAAATTTTTTCCCCCAATTCACAGCTTTAATCAAATAACATTTAACAGATTAAATTGCATTTAGTCAGATGTAATTGTACCAGAGTGTTCGTTTTGGCACTCTAAAGCTTCAGTCCTGTAGAAACTTTCCTAAGAGTAATTCCAAGAAAGTAATACTAATTTCTCAGTAGAACTTCATAAGATTGTAATTTTTGTATGTATTAAATTTTCTATATTTTCCCACAGTGGAACTCTAAATGTTTTGAAATAAAATAGATTTGAAAAAAGAATATTAGTTTAAAGATAAAAAACAATATTGAACTTTAGAGTAAAACATAATAGTATGATGATGATATTTTATTTCCTTGTTGGTTTTTGAGATAGCAGGCTAATTCAATTTCTTTATTTATTTCATTAGGAAGAAATAGAACCCTTTCCTGAAGAAAGAGAGAACTTTCTGCAACAACTCTATAAATTCATGGAAGATAGAGGTGAGCATTTCATTAGCACTTCATTAAGTTTACTGTACAGCTTGTTTAATTGTATGAGAATTTAATATAGTTATGAATCACATTGCTTTTCATTCCTAGTAATTGAGTGTGTTCCTTTTTAAGATTTACATTCTTAGTTAATAAAGTATATATAGGAATCAAAGGTAATTACAAATATTTAGCATGTAGTGTTACAAGGCAGCTTACTGTTAAAGTTACACTTTAAAACATTAATTTAAAAGGCTATATATTTTTTAAAAAAACCTCTCAAATGTATTTATATAATGTCTAAACAACTTCTAGGTTATCAAAATCAACCGTGGTCCACCAAGCGGTACTGTCACCTATCAAGTGACTTTTTCCCAATTGTTGCAGACCTAAGCAGGCAACTAAAATAGATTATCCTTGCTAGCTCCAATATTTGGCAAATAAAAAATTATGGGGGCAGGAAGGAAATTCATCCATGGAATTCTGATTTCTTCCTCCTCTGAGGTCTTCCCATGGTCCAGATCAGATGGGATGTTGGCAAGAATATTGTAGGACAAATATGAATTCTCTGGTTATTTGCCAAATGCACATTAGCAAACACAGAATGTTAGCCAAAATTTCCAGTAACACGACTTTGTGTTAGTTTTGCAAATGTTTTTTTATCATAAGGTTTCTATTAAGTTCTGCTAAGCTCTATTTTGTTCTGACCACCTCTGGACTTCATAGGTCCAAGTTTCTGTAATTATTTGGAAAATTATTTTATTATAAATATTGTTATGTAGCTTAATTGGGAAGACAAAGCTTTAGTTGAATTCTCTACACATTTATTTGGAATAAGTAGCACCGAACATGGTTGTGATTATTTTTGGCTAAATATGCATAGAATATATGTTACATAATTTTTGTGTGAGACTAAAGTTCTAAATTGATTTATTTTCAGTAATATGAAGAATTCTCACCATGCTCAAGCACTTAATTCTAAATACTTTCTTTCATAGGGACTCCTATTAATAAACGACCTGTCCTTGGATATAGAAATTTGAATCTCTTCAAATTATTCAGACTTGTTCATAAACTTGGAGGATTTGATAATGTAAGTACTATAAACTATGGTAAAAAGAAAAAAATAATGATCTAAAATAACAATAATAGTGTCACTTTATAAAGCTATTAAAAGAGTTGTATAGAAGATGAGAACACAACTTTTAAGTGCAGTTGTGTATATTTGTTTTTCTTATGGAAAGAATGTTTTCTTATGGAAAAAATGTATTCGAATAACATTTTCCCACTTGTGCTAGATACATTTATAGAGATAACTCTATATACCACAAAAATGTCATTAAACAAATACTACAAAATGCAATCCTTTTTATATATGAAATAAGTCCTAGCACTAGAAGAATAACATCTAAAGGCACATTAAAGTACAAAGATATTTTTGCAGCAAAGTTGTGGCTTATGGAATATGGGCTGATTGTATTTTGTGTTTTTTGCAAGCATAGCAATTGCCTAGATTTTCTTCTAAATCTTGAATGCCTGCGAGTAATACAAATATTGTAGGCAAACATGTTGTTGGCCTATAGCTGTGATGGCGAACCTATGGCATGTGTGCCACAGGTGGCACGCAGCTCCCACTCTATGGGCACACGAGCCGTCACCCCAGTTCAGCTCCGCCGTGCTTGTGCGCATGCCTCTCCATATGTGTGGGGACGCACATGTGCATGTGCGGGGTGCATGCCGGGGGCTGCATGTGCATTGCATTTGGGGGGTTTGGCTGCTTTGGGCACTCAATGCAGAAAAGATTAGTCATCACTGGCCTATAGTTTCCTATGTTGTCTCTTTTGCTGGTTTTTTTTAGACTCAGCTAGGTTTTGTCAATTATTAATAAGCTGCTGATCTCACCTTTTTGCAATACTTCATTAAGATGTTTAGCTCTAATTGGATGCAAGGTAATGAGCTATTCGAGGCAATTCTTCAGTTTGTTTGCAGAGGCTGCTATTATTGTTGTTATTATTACATATATCCCATATATTGTTTACCGATATCCAAAATTGATATTGTACAGTAGTGAATTATTATGTATAATTTAATTTATGATAATGGCATTTAATTGATACTTCCTTAAAAATATTAAGTAAATAAATGATAGAATTGATATCTAATATACAGGTAGTCCTCAACTTATGACCACAATTGAGTCCAACATTTCCTTGGATGAGCAAGGCAGTTGTTAAATGAGTTTTGCCCCATTTTACCTTTTTTTTTGTCACAGTTGTTAAACAAATCACTGCAGTTCGTAAGTGAATTATGCAGTCATTTAGCAAATCTGGCTTTGCCTGTTGACAGCTGGCTGTGAAGTTTACATATGATGATCACATAACCTCACCGCCCTGCAAATGTTATAAATTCATGCTGGTTGCCAAGCATCCATATTTTAATTATGTGACTTTAGGGGTGATGCAAGAGTCATAAATGTGAAAAACTGTTATAAGTCAACTTTTTCAGTATCTTTGTAACTTTGAACGGTCACTAAACAAATTGTTGTAAGTCAAGGACTACTTGTATATCATTTATTGGAAACATAGTTACTGTGCTTGTGGCAGTCCATTAATAAATTTTATTGAAAAGTGAGAAGATCAAGAAATTTCAAAATTTAAGTTGTATTATGGTTTAGATTTCACTTTTAATAGCTTCATGATTCTGTTGAGGAGGTAAGATTTGCTCATGTATCTAAGAATAATAACCTGCAAATACTGAGTAGATTAAAGGTAAGATTCTTAAGAGTGTGATTAAAATGGATAACATATAAGTGGTTTATTGGATATAATACTAACATCACAATTTGTGAAATAGGGCTTGCATGGATTAATTTAAAGCAGTGAAATGACTATTAAGTGGGATTTAAAATGGCAGCTCCAATGATAATTTGCAGCTATAATGTATTCAGTATTATTGAATTCATTAATTTAAAAATGAATCTGAAATTAAGAGTTACATATTCTTACCTATAGCAATGAAAACCTATTTTACACCCTACAAAATCAGAATTTATTTTAATAAATAAAATATTTAAATATATAAAATAGATGCTTGAAATAAATCTTAATTCAGGGTTACCAATTCATTGATTAATTTATATGCAATTTAAAATGGAATCTAGTAATCACTTAGATATAACATATATTCTTTGATAAGGTAAGACTATTGATAGGAAGAAAAGTCTTAGTTTAAATTGTAATGAATGGAGATAACAGCCAGTAGAATTGGATATGTCTTCTTGAAGCAACCAGCAGGCCTTTAGGCAAAAATGTCTAAACTTCTTTTCTGGTGTTTGTTTGTTTTGGAAAAGGAAAGATTAGTCATAGCTTCTCCAAATAATTTGTAAATCCAGCTTTCAAACAACAGAGGAATGATATATAAAAGGGAAGTAGTTAGTCATTTAATATAATTGCTTAAATTGGCCTTTGTTATAAATGTTACTATAATTAAAGCTGTTGAATCATTAATAACAAAGCTAAAAAAGCTAAAATTATTTAACTGTCATGTAATATTTGAGGAACTTATATAAATGAATTCACATGTACCTAACTGGCTAATTCTTTTAAAAAAAGTTTGTTTTTGTTCATTCTCATCAGTATGTTCTGCTACCTACTGACACGCTGTTCCTGTATAACATAGATATCACTGGATTCTAGTGATATGTCTCAGTAAACTGTATAATTTAGGCTACCTTTCTTTTATTCCAAGCCACTTTCATTTATTTGGGTAATGTGTCATCTGCGACAGGAAAGATGATGCATGAAAAATTGATAATCCTAGTTTCCTAATTAATTTAAAACATTTATATTACTGCCCATCTTAAACCAAACTCTGAGTGGTTCACAATGCCAAAATAAAAGCAGTATGTATCAGCAATAAAATAAAACACAATAAAACAAAGAACAACAATAAAGACCTGTCACTATAGCTAAATTTTCCCTTGCAGCCCAACAAATTTGTCCCATGCCAGTTTCACTTGGAGGAAAAGACTTAAGTGAATTTCAAAAATAAATATGGGGGCCTGCTGGACCTCAAGGGGAAGGGTGTTCCATTGGGCAGGGGCTAATATGGAAAAGGCACACTTCTTAGATCCCATGTGATGGCAACATTTAAGGGAAGGGACCAGGAGCATGCCTACCCTATCCGATCTGGATGGGCAAGCAAATGTCTTCAGAGAGAGGCAGTCTTATAAATAAATTGCCCTTTATTTAATTTAGATGTACAAAATTTTGATATAGTAGACAATATAGGTAGTCGAATTAAATCCTTTCACTTATAAACCTGTTTCATCCCTTTCCCCCTCTATTCTAGAACATTTCTAGAATAGGGCAGTTCATATTTGGAAAGCGGTAGCTATTCAAAAACTGAAGGGAAGGCTATTCATATTATATTTTACAGATTGAAAGTGGAGCTGTCTGGAAGCAAGTATATCAGGACCTTGGTATCCCCGTCTTGAATTCTGCTGCTGGATATAATGTTAAATGTGCTTACAAAAAGTAAGTAATTAATGTAACACTGAATGCTTCAGTTTGGCACTCAGAAATGAATTTCTTTACCTCATTCAAAAGTGCATTCAGTTGTACAGGTAGTCCTCAATTTACAGTCATTCATTTAGTGACTATTTGAAATTGTAATGGCGCTAAAAAAAAGTGACATGCCCATTTTTCACACTTATGACCATTGCAACATCCCCATGGCCACGTGATCAAAATTCAGACTTTTGGCAACTGACATGTATTTATGACTGTTGCAGAATGCCAGGCTCATGGGATCACCTTTTACAAATTTCTGACAAGCAAAGTCAAGAAGCCAGATTCACTTAACAATTGTGATACTAAATTAACAACTGCAGTGATTCACTTGACAACTATGGCAAGAAAGGTCATAAAATGGAGCAAAACTCACTTAGCAACTGTTGCTTAGCAACAGAAATTTTGCGCTTAATTGTGATCGTAAGTTGAGGACTGCCTGTTTTTGATTCTAAAGCTGTCCTAGACATTTGCACATGTTTTTAAGCTTTTACTAATCTCAGTCTTCTATCCTTAAGCCATTTATCTGGACCTTTTGTGACTCATTCCTAAACTACTGTAATTTAACTAATGAATTCATATCATCAAAGTGTAATTGTAAAGCAAACTAATGCAAACTGATTTTGCTTGTTGCTGTCATCTTTTAGATATCTCTATGGCTTTGAAGAATACTGCACATCAGCTAATGTTGAATTTAAAATGGCACTGCCAGAGAAAACACCAAGCAAACCCTGTAAGGAGCATGAACAAGAGGTGAAAAAACAGGAAGAAGTTGAGCTAAATATAAAAGAAACAAAGGTGAAAAATGAAGAAAAAGATGACGAAATAACAGCAATGAACAAACAAGTCATACTAACTGAGAATGAGAATGAAAAAAAAGAAAATGATAAAACCTCTTCTTTGGTAAGGGCTGCCTCCCCCGTCCCCCCCTCCCCAAGTTCGGCTTTAGTGCACAAATTATTTTTTATTAAACATCTCAGGGAATGAATGGCATTTGCAGAGTTAAATGCTTCAATTTATTTTGGACAAAACAGATCTTTGGAGGATTTATTAATCAAAATATTTACACTTCTGAATAAATATTAGCTTTTAAGAGAAACACTTTTATAAGGCCAAATCACAGGTTATTTGTGCCTTTACCAGCTTAACAATACTTTTAAAATGTTATTTAGAACCTTTTGGATTCCATACTACCTGCACAAATTATATGCATGTGCTATATTTAAATATGGATAGATTTGCATAATTTATATTTGATTAGTGTACTTTTTAGATAGTGTAGAATCACAGATTGTAACATTTTTTCTGTTCAAAGTTTAAAAGGGGGGAAAGTAAACAGGCAGCTTTTAAATTAGAAAAGATTTGGGACTTGGAATTACTTCATTAATCTAATCTTGCAGTTGTTATTTATGTTTTAACAAGACAAATATTAATCACAGCATGGTGTTATTGTGTAATCAACAACTAATGTATCATACTAATGATACTTGCAGTACAAGTGAAGGATAAATATATCCATATTAGCTAGTTATTTTCCAGAACAAGAACATGTTCTTCTTTTGTATTCCTCACACTGGAAGAGAAATGCAGGAATCATTCCAGAAAAAAACATTAAATCCTTATATAAATTTTAGGGAGAAGTTTAAAACTACTATTAGTAGAGTTACCATACAAGTAATTCTATTGGTGGAAAGTGAAGTTTCAATTAGTATATAAAGGCCTAGTTGTGTGGTGATGGAGACATGGGGAAAAGTTAGGAAAAATAAAAATAACACTATTTCCAAAGGCCCAAATGATATTTTGAGATCTAGTTTGGTACGATATTAAAGATTAGATTAGAAACTACGAGTTCTGGGCCTTTCTTAGACATGAAAGCCAGCTGTGGGACTTTGGGCCAGCCACTGTTTCTCAGTTCAACCAATGTCACAGGAGAAAAATGGGAGTATTAAGTTTGTCATCTTCAGTTATATATTTAAAAAGTCAGGGTAAATAATAAAACTGAATATTGACATATATTAATACTGATTTATCTTACAGGTGGTCTTTGTTTAATGATCACTCATTCAACACACATTTGAACTTTAAATGGTGCTGAGTGAATTGTAGTTACAACCAGACTGTACAGCTGTGTCCCAATGTCATGTGATTGTCATTTGCAACCTACTCTGCTGGCTTTCCACAACCAAAGTGAATGAAGCCAGCATGAAGTTGCAGTCACTTGAGGTCTTTACTTAACAACCTACAAATTCCTTGTTTAACAGCAACTGTGACTTTTGGAACTGTTGTTGCTAAGTGATGCACTTAGAAAATGTTTTTTCTATTTATGGCTACATCACCTAACAATGGAATTTCCTGTCTTAATTAGTGCCATTAAACAAGAACTATTTGTATAGGAATGCTTTCTTTACAACAATCTTCATCAAAAATAAGGGGAAAAGTTAGTATTTAATACTGAGATATATATTATTTTCTGTTCCAAAGAATTGCTATAATTAACTGAAGATTCTGAATTTCCTGTATTCCATTTGGATGTGAATGGGGCAGCAATTGAGTAGTAGCTTGTTTAATGTTCATTCAGAAGACTCTAAGATATTATTGAAATCAAGGCAGTCTTCAAGACGCTTTTGTTTTTGAAGATTAGCCATTGCCTGGGAGGAGCCCCTTCCTTCCTTCCTTCCTTCCTTCCTTCCTTCCTTCCTTCCTTCCTTCCTTCCTTCCTTCCCTCCCTCCCTCCCTCCCTCCCTCCCTCCCTCCCTCCCTCTCCTTTTCTAATCTTTTCTTTTAATAAAAATAATCTTTTCATGTTGTCTACTGTAAAGAGAAGGGTAACCTTTGGATACAATCATTGCTAATGAAGGATCAATTAGTTTTATAAAAGGACTTTTTATTTTTCAGGGCAATTTTAATTTTGTCAAGTTTATCTTGGGGTAAAGGTTACTGGCAAATATATACAAACATACATGAGTGTAGTTACAACACCCATGAAAAGATAACTTTGCAACCAATTCTCATTGGTTCTTATGACCTTTACCGTGTCTGTCTCTTAGTCACGTGTTCACCATTACAATCTGGTAGTATTGTCCTATGCTTGACCTATGCTGTCCCCCCCCCCCTCGCCCCCAAGGGATTGCTTAAATAAGTTATCTCTTCCTGAACTGCTTTTGTTCACAGCCCAGCACATTCCCTGAAAAGTGCTAATCGCAAGTTAACAAGGTCAGGTCTTTGACCTTAATTAGAGTTAGACCCCTCCCTTGCTGCCTGACACTGACAAAACCCTAATCAGTTTCCCATTGAGGGCTTTTTTGCCCTGTGGGTTCCCTGCTAAGAGTAATGAGTGTGCTAGGCAAACAGCTGATACTAGAACATTCCAATGTGTACAATATGTGCCTGCTTAGTCAGGGACTTGTAATCCCAATGAATGTAAATACAAACATCAATTCTCTTCTTGCTAATTATCCCAGCACTGGGATAAGCATTCCAAAGGGGAGCAGAGTGAGGGAAAAGGGTTATATAACATTTACCCATTTATCTGGTTTCCTTGTGAATCAAGTTCTGGAAGCACTTCCTGCCATTTGGGTCACTCAGCTGTTTGGGTTGTATCCTTCTGATGCTATAAAGCAAAGGAAAACAAGTAAAATCAGAAGCACAATCACAGTCATGTGATTTTCACATTTCACATTAAGCTAAGCAATCACAGTTAGTGATAGCTTAGCTTAATGACCAAGTAGTCTATTCCAATTACGTAGCTCTTTTGATAATAGACTTCTGTCCTATTTCTTGCTTGAGGTCATGTACATGATCCTTTCTTAAAAATGCTGGACAGGGCATCAATTTGCAAGCAAATTTATTTCTAAACATGCAGTTTTTCATATCTAACAATGAAACTGATTCATAAGCATATCCACACAACAGCTTTTTAAACAACAAAACATGAAAATGGACCCCTACTGTGGATGAATAGTAAGGATGTAATGTTAATTAATTGTTGGTTTTTGGTTTCTTTAATTGTGAATGACAACAGTGTTCCTCTTTCATATAGGGAATTAAAAAATGTTTTCAGGAGCCTCCAAATGACCAGGAGAAAGAGTTAACAATAATCATAACAAATGATGAAACCAATCTGGAATGTAAAGAAGACACAGAATGTAAAAATCTGGAAAATCAGAACACCATTCCAGAAACTGAAGAGAGGGAGATATCAAAGTAAGATTCTTTTATTTTATTTTAAATTCTATGAGAGGAGCATGTTTTTTTTAAAGCAGACTTTAACAAGATGTAAATTTTTAAAAACCGTGGAAGGATAGATATCACATTTCTTATCACCATTCTGCCTTACTCAGAAATTTTTGTTGGATATAATTTGTCTGGCTATCCAGTTTATTTGCATCAGTGTTGTAAATGAATTTTTATTCTGGTTTTTGATTAAGAGAAATTCTGTAGGTATTAAGGAGATTGTTGAAGCATTTGCTGAAGTAGTTCTGCTCATTCTTCCACTCCACTCATTGTGTTTGGCTGGTCAGTATTTGACAGAATGAATGATTCAAGTAAAATCACTTGGAAATGAACATAGCAGTATCTGTGATTTTGCTGTCATTTACTAGAGTAGGGACTCTTATCTTTAAGGCATTTAGATTTTGAGAAAGAAAGGACTCCCAGAACTAATGTGTAGGAACTTTTCTGTTCAAATTTTATATTGTATTATTAATAAGACAAGTGAGTTACAGTAATTTCTGAGTTAACTGCACTAACTACCGAATTGTTATTACCTTTTCATAATTACATGTTTCCAGTGATTTTGTTGGTGGAATTTTGAAATTAGGTTGTGACAAAAACCTGCTAAAAAAGTAGGGAGGTTAAGTAAAAGGAGCCTTTTAGAAAATGTACGGAAGCACTGTAGGTATGGAATAAACTTGAGAATCATTTTGGAAAAACTTAAGTTGCCTTGCATACTTTAGAATTCATTAGCATATGCCACCTTTAAATGTAAATGTTTTAACAATGTATCTGTAACCCACAGTAATGTTAAATACAGTGAAACCTCAACTTACTGACGTTTGATAGACTTTACATTTAATGTATATAATGACAAGTTTATGTCATTAACAAAATGATGTCATTGTTTAAATGACTGTACATGACATAATTTGCATCATTAACACCACACAAATTACATAATTTGAGTCATTTCATATAATGTTCTCACATAGATGTGAATAAATATACAATAGACGCAAATGATATAATTTGTATAATCTATGTAATGTCAGTGTGAAAATGACATAATCCAATTATATGATTTATTTAATGGACATCTGTGAATAATGAATACTTCTTCCCCCATTAAAATGAAGTTTCACTGTATATTGGTACTATACAAATGGTAATGTCTCTTACTAACCCAAAACGTGATGTGACTCCCTTATATTTTTACTAATAAAAATATATTGAATTTCAGCTTTTAAAAAAAGTTATTTTACAGCCCTCAAGGTTTTAGAAAATTCTGGGCATTACATGTAGAAAAGTTGATTCTGGGTTGAATTTCATTATCATACAAATATCATATTACCTATGCATCTAAAATATGTTAGTCATGTGATTGAAATATGCAGTGTCATTCTTGTTTTAGGATATTGGGGCAATAGAGCTGCTCCAGAATGTTTATTTTTATGTGTTTGTGTGCCTGTGTGTATGTATGTGTAGGTGTGTGTGAGAGAGACAGGGAGATACAGTAGAGCAATTTACATTGTCAATGTAGTTGTTTATATGATGTTTTAGCTGAGAAGATACTGCCTCATAGATCATGTTTACACCTCATGTTAACACAGAAAGCATTAGTGATTTGCTTTCAGTGTGCAGTTTTCACTGTTCTTTTGTTCTACTTCAGTTCCATAGATTGCATATATTGGTTTGGTTAGGTAACAAAATGTACTGATGCCATTAAACTTAACAAACTCAAACAATTTTTGTATCTGTGGATGGAACACTGCAAACACAGGATATAGTCATGGAACATAGTCACAGTTTCCTGTGTGGATGTTTTTTCATCAAAGCTTCATTCTTATGCTGGTTAATGATCACAATAAAGTCTTTCATCATCAAAATTTATTTAGGTATAGTATTTGGTAATTAAAAAAACAAGAAAAAGTTGAGAACTTCTTACTAACCTGTTACAACATAAAATACAATTGTAAAATTATTACCATTAGGTTTCTGGCCTTTCAGACGTTTTTACTCAATACTTTCAGAGTAAACATTTTACATCTTTGTTGCAACTTTATGAAAATACATAGGGGAATTCAAAGTTAGGTTTAGGCTGTAATACAATAAAAGCAAGCTTTTGAAACTACACACCTATGAATATTCATTATTGAACCAAAGGTGCTTTTTCAAGAGGCAGCTGGGCTTTCTGGTCCAGTTGCCCCTTAAAAAGCACCTTTGGGACAACGATGACCTGGATGACCAAGAATGACCAATGCCTCCATAGGCATTCATTACTGAATTTTGCAGAATTCTGCTTGATATATTATATTAGATTACAGCATATAACTATGGCGGTCCAATTTTTGTGATTAAATAAAGTTATTTAATCTGATGGGATATAAAAGGATCCTTTTAAAGTTACTATATGATTTTCATAGAACAAAATGATTCAAGGTTATATATACATGTCTATCTATCTATCTATCTATCATCTTATATTTGAAGATTTAGATTTTTTAAATCAGTTTACTAATCTGTGTTCATTTCTAACATTCTGCAACTCTGGTTCATTAATCCCAAGGTCTTCCCTTGTATGTGCATCAGCAAGTTTGTTAATGTACTGTCTGGAACTGTTACCTTTTGACTTATAAATTAGGAAGTTTAGACAAAGGTGCATTATTATCTTATGGGAAAGAGGGGTTTAGTGATTTAATGTAACGTCTCTTAGAAGATATGATAGTTTACTAAAACTAACATTGAAATATATCTGTAATTTCAGATACCTGTAGAAAATTTGCTGGGAATTCATAAAAACAATATAAAATTTACTATCTCGATAATCTTTCAGTAACTGCTTCATTCTGGAAATTAATAATAGTATGTTTGCATTGAAGGGACTTATTGAAGTGAAGTTTGTGTTACTCTGTTACAATTAAAATAGTTGAAATTGCAAAATGTTCTTTACTACTAGTTTTTGAATAATGCCAGCATCTGGAGATTGACTTATTCTATTCTATTACTCTGCATGGGCTGCATTTTAAAGGACAGGAACTTTTAATGTTGTGTGACCAGTATTTATTTAAGTCTCTTTTAAGGATTGGTTATATAATATTAGGTTCCTACAATGATATGCTTGGGAATATACTTCCCTATTTCATCTCTCATTTCTAGAAAATAATTATACACTACCCATTTTAGCTGAGATTTTAATCCTCATGTTTGTACCAATGCTAAGTATAGTTAATACTAGAGCTTACAAATTCTGATGATTTATCATAGATAATAATAATAATAATAATAATAATAATAATAATAATAATAATAATAATTTTATTTATATACCGCCCTTCTCCTGAAGGACTCGGGCCGGTGTACAGCCAGAATTAAAATATAAATATACAATATTATAGTTAAAATTAATTAAAATCATTAAATAGTTTTGGCCAAATTTTAAAACCCAAAATTAAAATCCAATTTAAAACCATTCAGTTAGACAGCCCCGCCTGTCGGAACAGTAGGGTCTTGAGGGCACAGCGAAAGACCCAGAGATCAGAGATGCTACGAATATCTGGGGGCAATTCATTCCAAAGGGCAGGAGCTCCGACAGAGAAGGCTCTCCTCCTGGGTGTTGCCAGCCGACATAACTTGGCCGACGGTACCTTGAGGAGTCCCTCTCTATGGGAGCGAACTGGTCGGTGGGAGGCTGTTGGTGGCAGAAGGCGGTCCCGTAGATATCCTCGTCCTATGCCATGGAGCACTTTAAAGATGGTGAGCAACACCTTGAATTGCACATTCTGGACCAGTTGGAGTCTCCGAATGCTCTTCAAGGGGAGCCCCATGTAGAGAGCATTACAATAGTCCAGACGGGAGGTGACGAGGGCGTGAGTGACCGTGCGCAAGGCATCCTGGTCCAGAAAGGGACGCAACTGGCAGATCAGGCGAACCTGATAAAAAGCCCCCCTGGCTACGGCCGTCATATGCTCTTCTAAAGACAACCATGAGTCCAGGAGGACACCCAGATTGTGGGCCCTCTCTGTTGGGGGGGGGGGGCAAAGATTCACCTCCAATAGTCAGCGATGGCACCAGCTGACTATACCGGGACGCTGGGAGCCACAGCCACTCAGTCTTGGAAGGGTTGAGCTTGAGCCTATTTCTCCCCATCCAGACCCGCACGACCTCCAGGCAGTGGGATATCACATCAAGGGCATCATTGGGGTGGTTTGGGGTGGAGATGTACAGCTGAGTGTCATCAGTGTACTGGTGGACTCTCACCCCAAAACCACGAATGATCTCACCCAGCGGCTTCACATAAATGTTGAACAGAAGGGGTAAGAGGACCAACCCCTGCAGCACCCCCCCCAAGCGAGGCGCCTCAAGGTCGACTTCTGTCCCCCTGCCAACACAAACTGCGAGCGGTCGGAGAGGTAGGAGGAGAACCACCGTAACATGGTGCCTCCAATTCCTAACCCCCTCAACCGCTGCAGCATGATACCATGGTCGATGGTATCAAAAGCCGCTGAGAGATCTAATAGGACCAGGACAGAGGAACAACCCCTGTCCCGAGCCCTCCAGAGATCATCAACCAACGTGACCAATGCTGTTTCTGTGCTGTACTCCTGCCTGAAGCCCGACTGGTACAGGTCCAGATAAACAGCTTCCTCCAGGTACTGGGGTAGCTGTCGTGCCACCACACTGTCGACAACCTTCACCACAAAACGAAGGTTGGAGACAGGACGGTAATTTGTTAATACAGCCGGGTCCAGGGATGGCTTCTTGAGGAGGGGCCTCACCATCGCCTCTTTCAAGGTGGCAGAAAAGGCACCCTCACTCAAAGAAGCATTTATAATCTCCTGGAGCCAGCCTCGTGTAACTTCCCGGGAGGCCAGTACCAATCAGGAGGGACACGGGTCCAATAAACATGTGGCAGCACTAAGCCTACCCAGAATCCTGTCCATGTCCTCGGGTGCCATGGGGTCAAACTCTTCCCAGATAATATTCTCAAGATTCACCCCATCTCCCTCCCCGGACTCACCCAGTCGGAGTCCAAGCCTTCCCGAATCTGAGCAACTTTATCATGCAGGAATTGCACAAAATCCTCAGCTCGACCCTGCAAGGGATCTTCCCGCACTCCCACCCGAAGGAGGGAGTGGGTCACCCTAAACAGAGTGGCTGGGCGGTTCTCTGCAGATGCGATAAGAGCGGAAAAATAGTTAAATGTTGCCACTTTTATCGCCACTAGGTAGGTCTTGATATAAGACCTCACCTGTGTCCGGTCAGATTCGGATTGACTAGTCCTCCAAACACTCTCTAGGCGTCTTTTCCGACGCTTCATCTCTCTTAGGTCCTCAGAGAACCAAGGAGCCAATTGAGATCGGCATCGGGTCAGAGGCCACAAAGGCACGACGCGGTCCAAAGCCCCTGTGGCCGCACTATCCCAGGCAGCCACCAGGTCTTCAGTCGAGTCGTGTGCCAGAGTCTCCGGAAACGGCCCAAGCTCCATCTGGAACCTTTCGGGATCCATCAGGCCCTGGGACGGAACCATCTAGTCGGTTCCGTCTCCCTGCGGCGGGGGCAAGCGGCTTGAAAGTCTAAGTGAAGGAGCGAATGATCTGTCCATGACAAGGGTTTAATGTCTAGGTCCCCTCTACCAAGATCATTCAGCCACTGACCAGAGATGAAAATCAAGTCCAGAGTGTGTCCCTCTGTGTGAGTGGAGCCTTGCACTAATTGGGTCAGGTCCATGGCCATCATGGAAGCCACCTCTGACGTCTCACTGATGGATGGTAGGTTGAAGTCCCCCATAACAATAAGTCGGGGGGTATCAACTGCCACCCCGGCAATCACATCGAGTAGCTCAGGCAGGGTCGCCGCCACATGGCAGGGAGCCAGGTATGTAGTCAGCAAACCCATCTGCACCCCGCGACCCCACTTCACAAAAAGGGACTCACATCCGGCTATCTGAGGAACAGTGGCCTCCCTCGGACCTCCCTCCTTTCTCTAATAATTGCCGCTACTCCCCCACCCCTCTCCTGAGCCCTCGGCTGATGAAATGCATGGAAACCTGGAGGACACATTTCAACGAGGGGAACCCCCCCTCCTGGCCCATCCAGGTCTCCGTAATCCCAACCAGGTCTACAACCCCCTCCACAATAAAATCACAAATGAGGGGGGCTTTATTAATTACTGACCTGGCATTACATAATATCAGTCGAGGACCCAGGGCCTGAGACTCTGTGCAATCCAGGACACGAGCCACGCTATGGGGGCCGGAGTGTGCAATCGCTCGAAGACAGCGCGTGCCCACTCCCAGAACCTGATATGGCCCCCTGCACCCGCCATACCTGCCCCTCCACTTATCACTTTGATGGAACTGCCCTTCGTTTTGCCCCCTGGCGCCCTGGTCAGATTATCCTTCTCCTCTCCTCCGCTGCGCCCATCTTTCAAAGCCAACAAAATAAGGTTACATTAATTCTTAACTGGATTAATGAATTAACCTCCCCTCCTCTCCAACACACAGACAGATTAGTGCCAAACCTCTCAGAAATAATCAGGAGGGAAAATGAACAGCCAAGGAATAAGTTTTTCTGAATTTGATTAGACGAAATAAAATATGTATTTTAAGTAAGTGCAAATGAATTTCAATAAATACACTTGTTTTCAAATGTGAGTCTTATATACCGACAATTGTTACATTTTTGCCTCTTTCTCCTGCCCTTCCAATGAAGTGGGGAGGAACTGTTTTTTCTAAAGAAACATGGAGGCCTATGCTAGGGCATTGCTTCTGCAGTGGCTGTTAACTTCATTATAAATTTTACAATGAATTATAATTGCTATTAGACAGCCCATGTCCCATTGGGTCATTATTTAAGAGATATTTCCTTACCTAAGAACAGAGAAACAGAATGATCAAGGGTGGGCAAAAAACCTGAGGGAACTGGAGCAACTTCAGATTTCCTGCTAGCTTCCCCTTTGAGTTTCTTTATGAGAAGTTGGCAGGGAGCAACTGAAAATCCTTCCATCCTTCCTCCCTCTCAAGAATAAGAAGGCAATGATGGCAGACTTTGGCCGTGGCACCAACATCAGCAGAAATACTATATTTTACAAGCCAGGCATTTTGCTTCACACTCTCTCTATTGAGGTCCTGTTATTGGACCTTCAATACCTACTGTGTTGAGTAACTCTCACAGTAATTAGTGTTTGCCACATATTCTTCATTTGATCTTCCTTTGTCTCCTCATTCTGTACCTTTCTTTGTGATTCTGGAGACATGCAGCCCTTTCATCTTCTGTTTCTTCATTTCTCCTCCTCCTTGTTGCATTCCAATGACATTTGGTTTCATCTCTTAACCATGATGTTCCCCATCTCTTTCCACATGGCATAATTATGCTGAAAATAATGTAATTGTTTTAACCAAAACATTGTATGTTTCTGACCTAAGAACAACGTAGATCCCTGCTGGCTTTTCCATGGAGTTGTAGGAAGTTGTCAGAGACAGTTTAAATATAGGATCATATGATTTCCTAAGGGTTACAGCAGACTGGGACCAGTCTACCTGATTTCCGGTGGCCAGAGGAGGAACTGGTCTACACTCAATTTCAGAGTAGAAAGCAGTTGAAAAATGAAAGGGGGCGGCTAATATATTTGACTGACACCAGAGTTTAGTACTATATAGATTATGAGCCACCCAGAGTTGTTTAAGATGGGCAACCATATAAATCTTTTAAACAAACAGACAAACAAACCTGAGAACACATTCCCAAAATCAGCATGGCCAAGCTTAGAGTGGCATGCATATGCAGTAGCTAAAACTTTAACTGTTCAGTTTGTTTAATTAATTACACTTGTGTGAACATAATCCGACTTTAGTAAGCAGAGGTATGTGGCTTCCCATTCTAAATCATGCGTGGCAAGATGCCAGAATGATGTCTTTGTTGGATTTTGCTTTAAGTGCAATAAAACACCTTGCACATTAAGTTATAATGTCTTCTCCTTCTCCCTCTCTTCTCCTTCTAGGAGAAGAATTTATATCTTATATCCTAATGAATGTAAGGATATAGCATTGCCTTCCCAACTGGCATATTGGGTGTTCCATTCTTCCCTTACCATGGCATCATATTTTCCTAAAGTCCGCATTTATTATTATTATTATTATTATTATTATTATTATTATTATTATTATTATTATTATTATTATTTCATACATGCTTCTGAAATGCATTGTAGTACAATTGTAGTTTTGGCCTTAATAATGAAATCAATAACAGTTTGCCTTTTATATAATGACTGTACTTTATTAGTCTCTGAAATGCAGTAAGAGATTTAGGATTGTGCTGTGAGCTTTACTGACAATTTTCTGTTTGCACGTAGCTTTGAAGAAAGGAACTGTAAAAATTTAAACCAAAGTCTCTTTACTTTGCATTTAGAAAAATGTTCTTCATGTTTGTATGGAGTCAAGTCTTGAAGTATGCCACTGTTTTGTTTAAATTTTTATAAAGGGTTTTCATGATAGATTTTTAGTTAAAATAATATTTGGAGTCAAGAAGAAGAAAAGACAACAACAGTATTTTCTCTCTAGCTAGCTGTTGAATTTATAAAATTATAAGGCTGTATTTGTTAAAATATATTTTGGAAGATAGGTTTATTTGATAATTTCTTTAAAAAAATTTTATTGTTTGAGAATTGTGTCGTGACAGAATTTAAACTAAAGACAAAGACAGTTTTTTTAAAAGGAAGCAAAGGGTTAGGGATTATTGTACTTTTTGTAAGTGGGAGATTTAAATGTATTAAAATAGCATTTTCCTTTGCAAGTGTGTAATTTAAAGTCAGCATATCTATAATGAATAACAAATTACTGAAATCAGAATCTTTATTTCTATAATGCATTTTTTTGCGAAAATGTTCAATTTACTTTTTATATTTGATAACAAAACTATCTGAGCAGCATAACATACAGAACAATCTTCTGATGAGTTATGCTAATGCTGGTAGGATCATATTGAATTCTACCAGATATCGTTGTTGATTATGCTTTGTATGAACTGATGAAACTTTATGGGGTGCATTTTAAAATGCACAAGAAGGGTAGTCATCTACTAGAATATCAAAGATTCAAATGTCACTGGATTTACCTCATTAATTTGCAGAATAGTTAAATGCTTCATTCTGTGTATTCTTGCACGTACGAGAGACAAGCTAAATAGTAAAATTTTTATAATGTTGGAATGTTGACTTATTGAGCTTCTGACAGACATATTCTTAGGAGGAATTTGGTGGCAATTGATATTTTTCCTTTTCCAAATACTGTAGAGTTAACATGTTGACATGATAGGTGGGAGACCCAAATGCTTATCGCAGCCATTGAAGTTTATGAGTGGCTAATGACTTTTTGTCAGACCAAGAGAAAAAGTGACTGTTGTAGAGAAAAGTAGGTCTTGTACTATTTTAAGGTATGAGTTGGCAGATAAAAATTATAGACACTTATTGTTATAGGAATCCTTCTAGAATTGATGGAGAATTTCTTTGCACACTTCATTAATACCAAGTTTATACAGTTATGGTCAAGAAATATGTATCTTCATTTTCAAATGACTTTCTAATATAGTTCCTTTTGTTGCTGCTTACTGGATTCTTTCATTTTCCTATACTGAAGGTTAAATCTCTTTTCCTTAATATTTACCTTACTTGCTTCAAATGATTTGTAAATGGGACCTGCTTACATTCTCATCTTTCTTTGCAATCTTATTGCTACACTGAACTCTGATTCTTCTGCTGTAAAGCTCTAAGCTTGTGGTTCACTGCTCTCCAAGACTATGACTTTTGCATTGTTACTTATATTAAAAATATTACACATCAGTTTTAAGAAACATGTTTAAGAGTTGTGGATATCAGCTGCTATACAAATCCTTCTTGTATTAGGTTTATCAAAGTTGAAATATAAGAATATGAGCTTTTACTTGGATGCAGATATGGCAAAGTAAATTTCCTCAAAGCCATACTGGACTTTTCTTCTAAGGACTTCTAACTCAAGGTGTTCAATACTTTGCTTCTTATCTATAATTCAAGATTTTCAATTTGGGGATAGGTTGCTTTGGTCCTCATATTACAGCAATCTATTTAAAACATGCAATATGTATGTATTCTTAACCATTCAGCTTTTCCTTGAAATGAACATTCTTGATTTTAGTTAAATCTTTGTATCTTCCATCTATAATTGCTAATCACTCTTTATCACTCAATAGTAAAAAATAAATAAATTGTGCTTTAACTTTATTAGAAATTGATATATATTCTCAGGAGATAATATTGCCTGATGGGACTGTTGGTATTACTTTTACAATCCATGATTTTGCAACCTTTTATTTGCAACAAGGAAGCTTAGAAATTAACCTTAACAAGAAAAAGATGAGACTAATGTAATATATATTATATTATATTATATTATTTTTTATTATTTTTTATCTACCTACAGTGGGCTGGTGACATACCTTGCAGATTCTAGTTTGGCTTTTTTTCTGGATCCAGAATTTGGAACCAAAGATTTGCTTTATAACTTAATGTGGCACACATAAGCTAAAGATTACTACTGAATATATACTGCAGCCTGGGAATTTGCTTTCATTAACAGAACTGAGCTCTTTATTTATTTATTTATTGTTTCCATTTCTATACCGTCCTTCTCCAAATAGGACTCAGGGCGGTAATAACAAAACAAATCATTCTTAGTTTCCTTTTCCATCCATTTCTCTTTATTTTCATTGCTAGAAATATTTTAATCATTTGTTGTTTTAAATAGTTGGGCATAACACAAGAAAAAAGTACTCAAATTGGCCAGAATAAAATAAAAATAAAGTTCTCTTTTGGGTCAGTATTTTTTATTAGGCCATCACTAGGGCAACATGGTGAACAAAAAAAAAGGAAGGTGTGAGGATAAATAGTGGCATAAATACAAGCCCATCTGTCTATGTAACTGCATTTTGAGAGAATCACTTAAACAGTTCTGCTCACTCAATGGCAGTTTTCTGTTTAGTTTTTAAAAATATTTGAACTTTTTATGCTTCCTCCTTTGCCTGCATCAGCATACCAATTTTGCAATGCTGTACTTTTTTATATTGTAGTATGAGAAAAATACTACAATACGGGGTTTTCTGTTCAAAAGTATTTTAAATAAGAAAAGTTATTTAAGTGATCCCCAAATATTTTCAGTATACTGAACACTTTTAACACTTGTTACAAGTGTTAACTTTTAGTTAAGTGTCAATAGTACTAAAAATATTAAGGTACGGTTTGATCTTTTTTGGGAGACTGGTTATATTACTAAGAAAGAAATATGTATTAAAATGAACTTTCATAACCTAACTAATGGGAGAGAGCTATTAAATTGCGTTAAATTAAAAGTTGGGGGTTTTTTTTGGACAAATCAAAAATTACAGTTTAGATTTGTCATTTCTACCTCAACATTTCTATTGTTAATTGTAATCTGTTCAACCATGCTTATTGTGGGTTGAGATTCTCTTTAACTTAATGCTCAGATATTAAACATAATTGTTTTTAATGCCATGAGTTAAATTCATTACTAGAGAAAAATATAGAGAAATAATATAAAGCAGGGGTGAACTGCAGAAATAACTAGAGCTTTGTTCTGTTTGTCATAACTATTACCCAGATTAAGGATCAGGCTAATTTTTTATACAGGTAGTCCTTGATGTAATATTGGTACCAGAATTTCTGCTGCTAAGCAAGCTGGTTGTTAAGTGAGTCACGCCCAGTTTCATGATTTTTTTGCCATGTTGTTAAGCAGATCACTGCAGTTAAGTGAATCATGCAGACATTAAGCAAATCCGGCTTCCTCTCTTGGCTTTGATTGTCAGAAGCTGGCTGGGAAGGTTGCAAATTGTGACCACATGACCTTGGGACATTGCAACCATTGTGAAAACATGCCAGTTGTCAAGTGTCCAAATTTTGATCATATGCCTCTGGGGATGCTGCAATGGTCAATGTGAGGACCGGTTATAAGTAACTTTTTTCCACACTGTTGTCACTTTGAATGGTCACAAAATGAATGGTTGTAAATCAAGGATTATCTGTACTAGGTAAAATAATGTGACTTCAGCAGAAACAGGCAAAGTTTACTGCCATCTAGTATATTCATTTCTGGTCTACCTAATCAAATGCAGACCTTAATTTTGAGTTCTTTCGTTTCCCAAACTAAAATTTAGTAGAGAAAATAAAGCCCCTGTGCAGCATTTAATAGGGATGGAAGCCTGTAATGAAATATTTCTTACAAAGTCTGAAAACACAATAAATGCCGTACTGTGTTTTAAAGTTTATATTATTTTGAAACTCCCAATAATATTCCTATTGTTTAGAAATATTTTTTCTTTGAGCTTCATAATACTCTGAAATACTCACTTGAGGCTTAGGTTACTTCTTCAACTTTGACAAACACTAGTTCAAAGCATTTCTGAATGTTCTGGTTATATAAACTAAGATATTAATCACAAGTAAATAAAATAGAATAAAATAATCAGGTGAGCTTTCTAAACAATCTGTTACCGATTGAGCCATCATAACAAAGTCACTAAGCTGATACAATTTCAAGGGAGAGGGAAACATTCTTCAGATAAGAATAATTTATCCCTGTAGCTTTGTAACATACATCTTTAGCTTCCAGAGATAGTAATGAAACATTTTCATTAAACCAAGTCATCTTTTAAAATCTTCCGTAAAATGCCTCTTTTTGTCACTACTCTGATTGTTTGCTGTTTTCTTGTCAGTTGCCAACTCTAATTAAAAATCACTCATCTTTAAAGGAATTCATATATACATGTATGTATACATATATACCACACATATACAAATGTGTGCATATAGCTATATCTTTCTATCTATACATATAAATATATATGGAACCTACTATTCCTTCTGTGCATCCCCAATATTAATCAGTATACACCATTTGGCACGGAACATTTTTTCAATATTTTTATTAACTGACATTTTTTAAACCTTTCAAGCGATGTCACCATTAAGGAAGAAGATGAAGATGAAGAAGGAGAAGAGGAGGAGGAGGAAGATGATGATGATGAGGAGGAAGATGACAGAAATGAAGAGGAAGAGTTTGAGTGTTATCCACCAGGCATGAAAGTCCAAGTGCGGTATGGACGAGGGAAAAATCAAAAAATGTATGAAGCTAGTATTAAAGATTCTGAGATTGAAGGTGGAGAAGTCCTTTACTTGGTGCACTACTGCGGATGGAATATGAGGTAATTGAGATTTAGCTAGTGATTACTTCCTTTAAAATACTCTAAAATACATTTGTATGTTCTAAAACAAATAGAATATTACTGATCTGTGAAGATCATCATACTACTTAAAATTATTTTTATTCTAAGAGCAAAATAGCTTAGTAAGTTACCTGTAAATAAATAAAAAATCTCGTTGAGTCAATCTCCTGCCTCAGTTTTATCTTAATATTGAGCAGTGAAATAGCATGTACATTTCTTATTCTGCTGTCATGTTATGTTGAACAAAATGGTTCTTCACATTTTTCAAAACCTAAAGTCAAACATTTTAACTTGTGGTAGAAGTGAGATGAGATTTCTTTTGGAAAATCTGGATTAAATCGAATAACCATTCTCTCTGAGTACCTAGAATCTTGATCTATACTTTCATTTGGTCAAACTTAATTTCTTGTTGCCATATATTTCTTAAGAAGATCCATCTTCGCATAATCTTGTATTTCTACGTCTGAGCATCTTCTCTTTATTCTGGCTTATTGCCATAACTTTAGTGCTTTTGGGGAAACGGTAAATTTGATATTTTGGCCAAAACATTCTTGTCATCTTTTATGCCATTAACTAAGTATTCCAATCTTATGTAGTTCCTGTATTGCTCAATTCTTCATATCTTTCAGACATTTTCTTTATTGAAATATTCTTTGCAAAGACTTTGTAACTGGCCTTTTATTTCTGGATATTACTAAATAAGCTCCTTGTCATCTTTGCTTACCATCTGCATTACTTTTATCAATAATTTTGTCTAGGAAGACTAAAGAAAGGGCATGCTAAACTCTTTGGGTGTTGGCCAAACATGAGTCATAACTGAAAAACCTTATCATGCTTACATCTTAATTTTTATAACTGAATTGTTTATAAATGATGTCACCACTAATCAGAAAAACAAAAAGCTGGTATTGAAGATCCTGAATGTTAGGATTCTTATTTTCTTTTGCTTTCTTAACTTGTGCCTCATTTACGTTCCTTTTTAACTTCATGGGATATGTATTTCAGAAAAGTAAAGGAATGGATTTTATGTCATAGAATATGTACTTTCAGGAGTCAAGTGTGAATGGAAGCCTTCACACTTGAGTATATATTTTCAGAATTATTTTAATTTTAACGGATGTTGTTTAGATACTAATGTTTATAAGGGCTTTTATTCTAGCTTCTCTTGAGTATGATGCTGAGATGTTGTATACAGTAGGAGATATACTTTAAAGGCAAAGCAATGTGTTGTAGCTGGATCCAATCTGATTTGTTCATGGGGACCAGAGATTTAGTCTTCCAAGCTTTCGGATTACTGCTGGAGCATATGGTTGTAATTCAGATTTCCCATTGAGGTTGTGTTTCTACCCAGAAAAACTTCTATTTGTACCACAAACCTTACACATATACCCTGGACTTCACCTTAGATTACAAGGATAGAGTAGTGCTTTATTTTGACATAAATCATATAGTAAGCGTGTGTGTTTGTATGTGTGTTTACATGAATGAGATTGCTTTGATGATTGTATTTCTAACTGCTTGGGTATTTCCTTTATGTTCTTCCTTTGTGTTAAAAATATGCTATTATAATTCACTGTATTCTGCGTTCTACCAAAATATTTTAAGATCGCTATATAGATAGCTCACATGATTGCATGTGCCAGATGACTTAGATAGAATAGTATGAATTATTCTGATTAAAAGATTACTTAGCAGTAGTATAATATTCTTACTTCATTAGTCTTTTTTAGTTTGGGAGAATGGGGGAGGGTAGCTAACAATATGTTAATTCTGATTATATCAATGCTTATTTGGATTGTGTAATTTGAATTAAATTCTAAATATATGTTGTTGATGGGAAAAAGAATCTAGTGACAATTTCCTTAATTTCTACTTCAGAACTATTATAAGTCTTATAGGAGTATGGAAGCATAGCAATTTTTTTTTGTAATCAAAATAACAGCTAGAGTTCATATTCTGGAACAGATATTGTAGATAGATTGGATTTACCTTTGTCTTGCATTCTTTAGTGTTTTCTCTCCTCCAAGTCTGCTCTAGAATGCTGGTTGACTGGAATCTGTAAAGCAGATTTCAGAAAATGGGTTGAGAAAGGGAACTCTTCTTGCCTGGTCAAACGTTTGCTAATTTGACACTGGATTTAGCTGTACAATTTTAATACTGCTAATGCTAATATCATGCTTCATGTCTCTGCTCCATTTTAATAGTAAGCCATCCTGAAATATGCCCAGTATAATCATTATTGTTGTTACATAATGAACATGAAAATATATCAAATTGCTAGAGAAGATATGATTTTATAAAATGTATATTTTATAAAGTGTTTTTCTGTGGCCTACATTTAATTATCTCCAAAATGTAAAGTGTATGTATTTCAATTCTTTCTAGGTATGATGAATGGATAAAAGCGGACAAGATAGTGAGACCAGCAGACAAAAATGTACCCAAAATAAAGCATCGAAAGAAAATAAAGGTAGATTATTTTAGACTGCTGATGCTGAATATTACATCGAAATAGAAAGAAAGACTGTCATGATTTACTATTGATAGCAGCTGTTCTAGCTGGAGGAAAAAGAATTACACAGGGACTTCATTTTCATATTTGCTTGTCATTATGCCACTCATTATGAAGTAACATATTAGTGTCTTCTGCTGATTTGTCGATAAAGCTGATAATTAACAAATCTGATTATTGTATTTCAAATTGTTACCATTTTTATTCAGAAACAATAAGTAGTTACTGGTACACTGATAATCATTTGATGAACTACATTATTTGTCTTAATAAGCAAACTTTGTAGTCTGAAGATTTTTCTTCCCATACATAGCAGGTCAGTGATGCAAAACAAAGCGGTTAAATAACCATACAAAGAGCTAGAACTTATTTAAGACCACATAGTGATCATAATCTATCATAGCTACAGAAATAAACATCATGAATAGACTTGAATGAATTTTTAAAAACCCTCCAATTTGTTCCTCAAAATGAAGAAATTCAAAAATCCTACCCTGCCTATTTGCATTATTTTGCTACTGTAAACTTGAATTCTTCCCAACCTCTAAACATTGCCCTCGAGCTGTTCAAATCTTTTCAATGCTTTCCAAGTCATTGAATAGAACTCACCTGTGAACAATAATAATGTGTCTTAATTACCAGTTTGAAAAATGGATACCTAAAATTCTATAAGATGTAGATATATATCAGATAAGAAGTGAAATGGTTCTGCACAATATTAAGGTCTATAAAAGATTTACAAGTATATATTTTAGATATTTTTAAAATAGTTTTTATCGATAGAAAATATACAAACAAACATAAATACATTAAGACAACGTGCAAAACAAACCAACATCAATTCAGTCCCCTGACTGACTCTTACAGTTTCTACATCGGTGGGTTATCAAGTTCTCTTATCTTTCTCTATTCATATTAGATA
This sequence comes from Pantherophis guttatus, assembly GCF_059756535.1. Lineage (NCBI taxonomy): Eukaryota > Metazoa > Chordata > Lepidosauria > Squamata > Colubridae > Pantherophis > Pantherophis guttatus. Next base: position 277,399,041 of record NC_142063.1, on the reverse strand, counting down.
TGTTTCTTCTAAACACATGTTTAGCATCTCAATTAGATTTACTTTATATGAATTCTTGCCATTTGATTTTGTTTTATTCTCAACATTCTGTTAACTCTTGATATAAGATAAATTATATGGGTATATTAATAGAATATTTCTTTCTTTTAAACTAGAATAAAGCTGATAAAGATGAGAAATATTCCCCCAAAGCATTTAAATTACGTCGTTCATCAAAACCACCATTTCATGTTGGTATATCGCCTGAGATGGCATCCAAACCAGACAGCGCTGAAGCCAAAACTTCTGAACTAGCTCCAAATAAACCTTTAGAGATTATTTCTATCCTTAATGGACTGCAAGGTAATGAGCACAAAAATGTATTTCTTTCTGAGAGGAACAATTCCAAGTCCTTGATCTTCATGACAGTCCAAAGACAGACCCATTTGTGGTTTTTAAGCTGCTCCTATGAGCAACCATAATTTGAGCAGGATGCATAATCACATAGCTTGTGGTTTGGCATACCCAAATTCCAGTTAATTTGGCTTCCCATGACATGGGAACATTCTGAGCTACTTACTCAGGCCTTCTTTGTTTTTTTAAAATTAGATTGAATGTCTCTATCATGTTGATAGAGTTTGGCTTTTGTTTTTTATCTCCTTGTTTAAGAATAAATGTATAGTGTTCTATGCCAGTGTATTGTTGTTATCTCCTTTTTTTTTATGTTGTTAGCTTTCTACCATTCTGGATTCATCTGTTCCTGTGCTTATAGTACTAAAATTATAATTATAATTCCAATTTTAATTTTGTTTAATCTGAGTATCCTTTTAGTGTTCACCTCTTTCCAATTTTTAATCAGAACTTTAGATGAGTTCAAGTATTTGTGTTTGTATATCAGACTTTTGGCTGATTGAAGTGATTTCCATGAAATCCATTTGAGTAAGATGATAAGCCATTGTTGGACATATATAATTTTACTTAATTCTTTGTAGGGCTACACAACTTTTTTTTTTGGCCTGAATGGTTCATCAAATAGATTTAAATATATATATTTATATTTAAAAAATAAATCCAAATAGGGATACTACCCACAGGGAAGTTAAAGACTAATTCAGGTTTGTGTGAAACATATCTAAATATAGGATTTGGATGCTAGAGGAATTGATTTTCTTACTTTCCCCCCCCCTCCCATAGCATCTGAAAGCTCAGACGATAGTGAACAAGATGATGACCAAAGTGCTCCAAATGTCTATAGCAATGGGAAGGAAGATCCTCAAGATGAAGCTTTGACCCAAGACAATAATGAAGTTTGTCTGAAAGAGCAAATCAGCTTATCGACGCCAGAAGAGGCAGTAACCCTTGGAGATGCTACAGCATCCAAGCCAGTATCAAAATCCCCAGAAAGACCCCAGAAAGAATTGACAGAATTATCTGATGATACTGACTATGATGGTGACCATGCAAGTGCCAAGAAAAGGAAAGAGATAAAAAAGGAAGCAACAGATAAAATAAAACGCGGTAAACGAAGGTACTGTGTACCTGAAGAATGTTTAAAAACTGGGTCACCTAATAGTAAAGATGAAAAATCAAATGGAAAAGATATACTTAACTTGGAAAACAGCAGTAATAGTTCTTCAGATGAAGATGAAGTAAAAAATAAGTTAAAATTAACACCTAATAAGAAGTATAACGGATTAGATGATAAAAGAAAATCTTTACGGACAAATCCTTTCTTTCCTGGGTTCTCTGAAGTGTCAGAGAAGAGAATAAAACTTCTAAGTAACTCCGATGAAAGGCTTCAGAATACCAGAGCAAAAGACCGGAAAGATGTGTGGTCAAGTATTCAGGGACAATGGCCTAAAAAGACTCTCAAAGAACTTTTTTCAGATTCTGACACAGAAGCAGCAGCTTCTCCACCCCACGCTTCTCCTGAGCAGGCACCACCAGAGGAGCATCTGCAAACCCTTGAGGAAGAGGATACCTCTTTGTCTGATTCTAAAGTTGAAAGATCTTTGCCACTAAGCACAGATGCAAAACCTGTTGAAGAAAAGCCAGCTGAAACGAATGACAAGAAAGTTGAGTTCCCAAGTAGTGGCAGTAATTCAGTTCTAAACACCCCACCCACCACACCTGAGTCACCCCCATCTGTAACAGTAGCAGATTCCAGCAGGCATCAGTCGGGCATATCTATTTCTGAAACCCTGGCACCAAGTCAAGAAGAAGTACGAAGCATCAAGAGTGAAACGGATAGCACAATTGAGGTGGACAGTATTGTAGGAGAACTGCAGGACCTTCAGTCTGAAGGAAATGTATCTCCTACAGGCTTTGATGCCAGTGTCAGCTCCAGCAGCAGTAATCAACCAGAACACCCTGAGAAAGGTATAATAAATACAGTTCCATTTAGTATATGTCTAGCTGGCTAGAGATTATGGAAGTTATGTTCCAATACATTCAGACAGTGCTGAGTTCAGAAAGGCTAATCTGCTTCATTATAGACAACCATGGAATTGAGTAAGATAGTTTCAGTTTTCAGAGTGGCATTATTTATAGTATTTGCCCTGATGGAGTGGTTGGGTGGAGAGTTTGCTAAACGATGATGCAGCTGGTTGTGAAGGTAATTTTAACCATATGGTATCTATTTGCCATTGCTAACAAACTGGTAGATCCTGTATTGTTTTTTTTTCCCTTTCAGGTTTGCTCTTTTGAGTTTTCTTATATTACCACCTATTCAAAATAGGTTTTTCATATCCTAGCTGAAAATGAGATGCTTAGAAGCTAGGGTAATATGGTCTGAGTGTTAGATCAGTAATCTTTTTAAAAAATTGAGTACTCTGAAGTTGGTAATAAAATATTTTTATTCCTATCAATACTCTTTTTAATAAACTACTGTGTTGAAATTTTAATTTAGTTTATTTTGCTAGTTAAACCACATCAATAGAACCAAAATATTTTTCTGGTTTTTTTTTTTCTTTTTCTTTTTAATCTGCACATTCTTGCATTATAGCCTCACCTCACAAAACTAAAATATAGGTAATCCTCAATTTATGCCCACAGTTGGGATCAAAATTTCCATTGCTAAGCAAGGCAGTTGTTAAAGTGAGCCACACCCAGTTTTCAGCCTTTTTGGCCAGCGTAGTTAAGTGAATCATTGCAATTCTTAAGTGAATCCCATTGTTGTTAAGGGAATCCATCTTCCCTCATTGACTTTGCTTGTCAGAAGCTGGCTAGGAAGGTCACAAATGATGATCACATAGTCTAAGGACACTGCAGCTGTTGTTGATCACATGCCCATGGGGATGCTGTGACAATCGTAAGTGCGAGGACAGTCAGTCACCTTTTTCAGTGCTGTGGTAACTTTGAATGGTTGTGAGTCAAGGAGTACCTGTGCTGCAAAGGCCCATTGAAAATCAGTGATAAATCTTTGCTTTAGTAAAACTAATTCTCCCCCAAATAGCTTGGTTCATTTCAAGCATCTTCAGATCAAGCTTTAGGGTTTTGACTGCCTTTATTGACCTGAGGCTAATTCTGTCTGAAGATCTTATTGACATCTCATCAGTTTTAAGTGATATATTTTTCCCCATTCATGGACTAAAAGAAAAAACTTGCACAGTAAAACATTGCATAATCATTATCGATTACAGGCAGAGCTCATGCACATAGTATAACAGTGTTGACAATTTAAGGACAGATAATTGCCTTTATTATCTAATAAGTAACAATAAGTAAAATGAGTCAGAATACCATACAGATTTAGAAAGGAGAGGGGAAACAACTACAAAGATTTCTACTGCACAGAACTGACAGTATAACAAAACATAGGCTGTAATTCTATCACACCTGCACTATAGGGACTCCATCATGTATTAAATGGGATTTTCCTATATTTCTCTTCCAATACTGCTGTGAGGAGAACATTAAAATGGATCGGGGATAAGGTTCTTTTGAATTTTGAAAGTGATCTTGTACAAGTAATTGACTGATTTAAGATGTAGAAACTGGCTGTTAATAAATGCATCATGGGGACAAGTGCATAGTCCAATTGACCTTCCATATCTAAAATCCTTTGTTTCAAACTTAAGTTAGCATGCTGTAACCTCAAAGGCAAAAGAGCATCCCAGAAAAAAACACAGAAATGAAATTTCATATAATTATATTTTCTCCAGCAGGAATAAAAATCATTTGCTAATTAAAGTGGCCAATCCACCTGAGCTATGCAACAATTTCAATCAAAAATTAAAGATAATCCAGAACCTATAAATACTTCTGCTTCTTAATGAAACATTATATTTGGGACACAGCAAGGGACAAGGAAAACATTTCTTGAGAATTTAGGTTTAACTAACCATCCTGCTACAAAGCTCTAATTGAATCCCATACAATAGCTGGGCATAATTTAACAGCAGCTGGATAAACTGTGCAACTCAGTTAAAATAGAAAGCTTGTATAGCTGAGGATGATCTCTGTGTTCTTTGGGATACATAGTCCCTTGGGCATTTCAGGCTCCAGAGGTTTGGAAAGCCAGCCCTAAGTTTTTAAAATTTTTGACTTGTTTGATGATGTGTTCTCCTGTTTGCCAATTGTGTAACTCGGATGCTCAACTCTTAGACTTGGAATAGTTTATAGCACATCAATTTACAGGTCTTAACAGAATTCAAAGGCAAAACTACAACATAGTCAGCATATAAAAGTGAGTTGACATGTTATTGGCCCATCTTAGGATAGAAAATCTGGTTGCTTAAAATGGCTTAGTAGTGGGAGGTAACAAAGCAGCCTCTCTGTTTCTTTCACTGCTATTTCTTTGGTTAGATGTCCTTGTGCATTACATCTTACTTTTACTTCTGTTCTCATAAGTTTTAAATATTCATAGGAATAGATACTTGTCAATTAGGGAATCATTAAATTTGCATCACAGTTTGCTCCTGAATATTGAATTGAATCCAAGCTTAAGTCACTTAAAGCCACAAATAGGGATGAACCACATTTCAAAGACGACTTTTTCCCAGATGTTTAGCACTATAGCATAAACTAATGTAAATCTGCCTGCCTTGAATCTTTGGCTGTTTGTCTTACAGGATCAATTCATATCCAATCTACCTAGGACTTAATTTGCAGGTGCTTAGTTTGCATTTTATTGATTTGGCAGCTATTAAGAAAATACCATGGTCGCAAGTGCTAATCCATACTTCCGAAAGGGCAGTTTTTGCTGGCAAAAAAGTCACAAATCATAATCATGTGATCGTGGGATGCTGCAACTAGTTGTAAAGACGAGCAGGTTGCCAAGCACTTGAAATGTGATCATGTGCCCAGAGGATATTTTACAATGCCAGAAAGTGCTTTATGGGTCATCATAATTTTAAATGGTTGTTATGTGACACTACATCAGTCTTACCATCAGTCTAAGAAGACTTATCTAATAACACCTGGGCAAGCTTTGTTATGAAAATAGCAGGATAGTAAAAGAATTCTATCAAATGTTGTTAAATATATTTGGACAATGATCAAATTGGTTGGCAACTGTAAACTTAAATGAGTAGCGTTCAGCAATACTACTTTATTACCAACCAAAGATGGGTTACTACCAGTCTAATAATATATTTGCCAATATCACTGGTAATAGATCCATTTAATACTGCCAGATTCATTTTAAAAAGCACTTTTGTTTAAAGCAAAATTTTATAAAGCAGAACCCTTTAAAATTCCCAATCTTGTTATTGGATTGTTGCAATAACAGTGGCAATATTATTATCTGATCTGGGGATTGACTATGCAATTTGATCACAAGCTCATCATCAAGCCTAGTTTTTGAACTGAAGTTTCCAGCCGGTATAAAATACATTGATGGAAACCTACTTAATAAACCTAATTTTATTTTTCTTCCCACAGTTTTGATTTGAACTCGAATAAGTAAGGGAGGAATGAATATATTAACAATAAATGACTCTTGAAGAATTTAAATAATGCAGGGCATTTCAATTTTTCACATTGTTTGACATATTGTAGGGATTGTAAACTAGTGATTTGGACCTGTAAAGAAGCAGAAACTAACAAACAAGACAAATGTAAAGCTCCCCGTATCCCACTCCAAATTCTGCTTCCACAACAATACTTCTTACAATCCTCCAAGCACAATGCTCCCACATGCCATTTTTCTTGTGACAAAACTACATCATAATTGGAGATACAAACTAGGATATTTTCTTCTGACTTTCCAGCCTGTAATGATCCAAGGATAGGGCATACAGTGTGAGTTAGATAAATATTGTTTGGCTTGCCTGGAGGTGATTTCAGAGATGTGTCTGGGGGATCTTAAAATCTAGTGAAAGCCCCTATTCTAACAAGGTCTGATATTCTCAGATGGCCCATAGCCGTTCATAGAGTACCCTTTGGTGAAGGTGAGATAATGGAAAAGATAGAAGTAGAAATGAGAGTGAGCTAGAAAGTGGAACAAAGAACTGTTCTACTGCTTCTGTAATTTGCATCCCTTGTCCAGAATTATCTTCCTAAAATATGAAGAATTGCTTTGAAGTGGCTCTATTCTTCTCTCTTAAGACAGCTTTCAAATTATGTAATTTGGGGATAGTTGCTGTGTGAAAGGGGAAATATAAGGAGCTCCTTATAGCTCTCTTCTGTAAAATATGGAGCTGGGTACTATTAATATACTAATAATCCCCAAATGATCCCTATAACATTATCAAATAAGGGTTTGGTTATCCTGAAAGCCTACTGCAGTCAAAAGTAGATTCAGTGAAGGATAATAAACTAAAATTGAATCCAGGCAAGATGGAGGTGCTCATTGGAGGGAGGGGAGGAGGGTGTCACAGTTCAAAAAGTTGGTAGATCTTCCTGTACTGAATGAAGTCATGTTGTCCCAGAGAGAAAATGAAGAGTTTCAGTGTGTGTGTGTGTGTGTGTATCCCAAACTTTCTCTGGAGGAGGCAATGGCCAGGAGTGCCTTAATTCACCTCAGATGACATGTCAATTACATATCTTCCCAGAATAAAATGACCATGTAATTAGTTCATATGCTGTTTACATTCAAGCCTGATTAGTATATTGGTTTCTATGTGGGGCTGCCTTTATGTCTAGTCCAGAATCTTCGGTTGAGAGAGATTATGTGAGGTTCATAATCCTTTCCTATTTAGTATGAGTAAGATTTTAACCAGTAGTGGGTACCACTTACCTTTGCTACCGGTTCAGAACTGGGAGCGTGCAGGCAGCACTTCTGTGCATGTGCAGAATCTTCTGCGCATGCGCAGAGCATCCGTGATGATGTCCGGGTGGGTGGGTGGAGCCTTCTGACGCCACCACTACTGGTTCGCCCGAACCGGGGCAAACCAATAGAAACCCACCACTGATTTTTAACTATGAATTTTTGAAAATTCTGTTCTCTCACTTCCTTTTAAAATGTTACTGCGCTGTTTCCTGATAGCTTAATGAAGCTGTCTGATTATTTTAAAAAATTTAATTAATACATTTTAAAATGGTTTTATGTTAAGCTGCAGCCATTTTGAAGCCAGTTGCATTGTTTCCAACTAGGTTGTAAAAAGGTTATCACTGCAAAATAGTAGATTGTGGCAAAATGATATAATGATAAAAATTAAAATGTGTTTCTGATATATTCATGTAAAAATATCTTCTTTTTATGTTAATAAAGCTTGTACAGGCCAGAAAAGACTTAAAGATAGCCAGGGTGGTGGTCCCTCGAAAAAGCAGAAAAGAAGTCATAAAGCATCTGTGGTGAACAACAAAAAGAAGAACAAAAGTAGTAAGTATGGCAAATTGATGGAGTGTAAAACTTGGTCTTAAAACTTATGAATAGATCATGAGCTGAATCCAAAAGTATCCTTCTGAAGTCAGGAAGAAAGAAAAGTTTCATACCGTGTATTTATATTGACAGAATAGAGAGGAAGCAATTTTTGCTGGTTCCTTCTCTCTGAAGCCCTCTGATCTCCCCCAAAGCACTGAAGATCCTTTAAAAGTACTTCCCCTTCCTCTTTCAGCCTGCCAAAACATTCTAAATTGAACCCCGCTTAAAGATTGCTTCCACCCTTAGGAAACTGTGCAGTGCCCCCAAAGTGAGTCATATTCTTACTTATCTCTAAAAACAATACAAGTTTTTAATTTGTCTATAAAAATATTCCATTATATATTTTATTGGAGGACAAGATAATGCTTTTTGTGACTGTATATAAGTATTTGAAGCGCTGAAATGTTTATCAATCTAAGCCTATGAAGTTCATTTGTTGTTTCTTCTTTCAGCAAACAGTAGTGATAGCGAAGAACTTTCTGCTGGAGAAAGTATTACCAAATCTCAGACAGCAAAATCAGTTTCTACAGGAGTGAAATCTCAGCATACAAAAGCTCCAGCTAGAATACAGTCTCCTGGAAAATGTGGGAAAAATGGAGAAAAAGATTCCGATCTCAAAGAACAGAACAGTCGTTTGCCAAAACTTTACAAATGGAGTTTCCAATTATGTAAGTAAAGTTTCCTGTGGCTGAGTTTGCCTCTCCTGAATTCTGAAAGTGTACCAAGTGTTTTGAATTCAAATCTGCTGAATTCTCAAGAATGGACATAACCTTTCATTTCCATATGATGAAGTAAAATACAGTCAGTAAACTATATGAAAAAGCATTACTATGCAAAGCTCTAAAAAGTATAAGAAGTAGTAAAAGCTCAATTAAAGGGAAGAGGAGATTAAAGGAAATCTAATTACACCTAATTTATACCTACACTGTTCACCATACCTCTCCATAAATTTGTATTATTGAAAATCATTATTTTTATCATATCCACACATGGATTCCTATATTACTTTTCATTTCACTTTGCACTTCAGTGGAGCTGTAGAAGTTTCATTGCTCCAGTTAACCTTTTTGTAACCAACACCAACACCTCCTTCCTCTAATGACAAGTTGAAATGACAAGGCACGTAGCTCCCAAAGTTTCACTCTTAACAGGTTAAGGAAAAAGTACCTGTACATTAACATTCAGATCCATACCCTTCATTGCATTATACACTCTTCATTGCATCATACAGCCTTCTTAAGTTTCATACAAACAACAGAATTCTCACATAATATTCCTAGTCCCAAACTTAACCCTAAGGATTCATTAAACCTTTATCCATAAGTAATTAAATAACCAAAAGGATTTTGAATATTTTTATCTTATTCTGCACTCCATATTGAATCTTTTAGTAAATATTCCATTTATTATTACACTGGCTTTATTTCCACCATGTTTATTTATGGGAAAAGTTTTCACTTTATCATAGCCTTTCCTACTGTTTTTTTCAATTTTCGCTCACAAAAACAGTTCAGTCACAAGATGTGTAATTGTTAATTAACTGACATACTGGTATAAATGTCGTAATTACTCTATGTATAAGTAACTAGCTCTGAGGGATTGAACAAACATAAGTTATGAAAATTGGCCTCCACTGACTAATAAAAATATTATAAGCCTGAGCAACAGTTATCTATTCATTTTGTCAAGAATTGCTTTTTCCAAAGGGGCCGAGGAACTGGCATAGATTGGATTCCATTGTTGAGAGATGCTGAATATAATGCTTTATATGTATTGCTTTCACTAAATAAAAATGAACTGGGATTTTGATTTGGGCTAATAAAAGTTGCTTTATTTGCCAGCTGACTTAGAAAATATGACCAGTGCAGAACGCATTTCAATCCTTCAAGAAAAACTTCAGGAAATCAGGAAACACTACATGTCTTTAAAATCTGAAGTAGCTTCCATTGATAGAAGAAGAAAGCGTTTGAAGAAAAAAGAGCGGGAAAGTAAGTGATTAGGCCGAAATATGCCCCTCTCCCCCTCCCCTTTTTTGTTTTTTTTACTGGGACTAAATAGAATTCCTAAATTTAGAATTTCACCCTTAATTGTCTTTTAAAATATTACTCTGCAATTGTTAGGATTATATTTAATGACTTTGAATTGAAATTTCTTGTTTGAAAAAAGAAAATGTTTTTGTAAGAAGAGTTTTCATAACAGGCTTGGTTGTTCCATATGGGTTTTTAGATTTATAGAATCTATAGAATTTTAGTGTCTTCTAGACTCTAGAATAAGGATTAACACCTCTGTTTTATCTCACCTATTATTTTCAAGCTTAAAATCTGCAAATACAAATGGATTTTTAAAAATTCTCCTAGGGAGAGACACAGTAAAACAAAGGTCCACAAGTGGACTTAAGTTTTAACTTTGTTAGTATTGGTGGGTGAGGGGGATGCAAGCGAGTTTGGAAGAAAGAGAGTGTTATTTCATTACAATTATTTAGTCAACAACATCCATTTCTGGAGGGGTGAGTGGGAAAAACTAGCCAACTTTTTGCTTCACGCATAGATTTCTTAAAAATGGAGCTACTACAGGCACGGTTCAAACTAATATCTAAATACCAGCAACTAATTTTCATAATATCCACAAACTATCACATTCTAGTATTTATCCTTATATTTCTGATAATTACTTCTGGCATGTGTAAGAAAAAGTTACACTTACCATCATCTTAAGTGCCATTTGTTTAGAACTGAGCCAATTTCTTTCTATGTATCCCAACTCTGTATTCAATATGGCAGGGCCTTAACATTATTTTACATATTGACTGATAACAATGAACAAAGCATTTGAGGAATATTCAATTCTGAAAGCAAGTGAAAACATACATAGGCCTTGGGGGCATAGTTTGTATGTATTTGGGCATTATTTGAACAAAGGATCTGCCTGATGCTGCAATTTTAAATTCAGAAAAAGTACTCTGATGATTGCTTTTTATAGAAATAAATTGTCTGATTTACTGCTTTTAAGTTGGAAGTGCACTTATAAAGGAGCACTAAATTATCTGGATTTCTTCAAAAATATAAAAGCAATTCGGTCATCCCACATATTTTTTTTCTTATTTTAAAATAAACAATGTAATACTACAAGATTTTAGTGAATTCTCAGAGATCTACTATAAAAATAGGGATAGTTAGCATTATTAAGGGTGAAGTCTTCCCTTTTCTTAGCTTAATTCAGAATAAGAGTGTCCATAATTGTGCATAACTACAGCTAGTCCTTGACTTACAACAGTTCATTTAGTGACCATTCAAAGTTACAACAGTACTGAAAAAATTGACTTATGACCGTTTTTCATATTTACGACCTTTGTAGCATCCCCATGATCATGTCATCAAAATTCAGATGCTTGGTAATTGACTCATACTTATGGCCATTGCTGTGTCCCAGGGTCACATGATCTCCTTTTGCAACCTTTTAACCAGCAGTCAATGGGGAAGCCAGATTCACTTAACAACCATGTTATTAACTTATCAATGGCAATGAGTTACTTAACCACTGTGGCAAGAAATGTCATAAAATGAGGCAAAACTCATTTAATAAATGCCTCCCTTAACAACAGAAAATGTTCGGCTCAATTGTGGCCGTAAGTTACATTTTACAGTTACAAGGCCATAAGTCCTTACAGTTACTTTGTAGACTACAAGGGTTGAGCAACTACTTTTCTAAAATATACATATGTATATGAATCACACTCTATTTTAGTTTCAGTAGCAAACATTCAGACGGGACAATTTATTTGTTTACTACTATCATTGCAGGTGCTGCTACCACATCCTCCTCTTCTTCGTCGCCTTCCTCCAGTACCATTACGGCAGCAGTTATGTTAAGTTTAGCAGACCCACCCGTGTCCAATTCATCACAGAATGGAATGTCAGTCGAGTGCAGGTGACAGCAAGACTTGCCGAAGCACTTTGCACTTAATGGCTGCTGAGAGCCACTTTTTATACTGCACAGTGGCACAAAATTCAGACAAGCACTATTTTGTATTTAAAAAAAATCTTGACAAGCTAACTTTGCACTTAAGTGCACTTTTATGAAGAAAAAGTACAACAGACTGCTTTTCCTCAAGCAATAATTGTTTCCAACTTGTCTGGGAATTGTATGCTGAATGAATTGAAGGCCTTCCACTGTGGCAAATGGAAGTTGTTCACTGCCAGTAGAATCAATGTGGTAAGCGTGAGTTGTTGGGTAGGCCAAATTAAAACATTAAAGTGGCTTACTGTTCACGTATTCCCTGGTATTTTGTTAAAGCTGGAACATTTGATATTTTTCCATTCTTTAGGAAAAATGAACCTATTTTCATTTTTACAAGATAATTGTTTTTTAACTGTTGCCTTAATGGTGACTATAACTGTACAAGTCAAGCACAGGTAATTCAGTTCCAAACCTGCCGTTAACAGGATGTTTCTCATCAGATTGACAACCAAATATAAGGATTCTGCTTAAAAGGCTGACAAATGTTTACAGGTTTGAATTAGGCAAAATAGGTTATCATGGGTTTTTGATAACCCATGAATTGGAATGAAACTACTGTACTTTGCCATTTTTCTATGAATCAGTATTTTTTTTAATTTTGATAAAAACACATTGTGAAAAAGGAAGAAAACGGCTAACAAACTGTATTAAATCTTAATGTACAAAGATTGTATTTAGCCAGTTTAAAGTGTATATTTATTCATAATGAATTATAACACTTATATTTTTGTGTTTTCTTGTAAAAGTTTCTTTTCAGTTAAAGCAACAAATATTTCATTAGTAATGCTTATTTTATTATGAGCTGCAATTGAGAGGTCTTCAAGAAGGAGTAAAGGGTGTTAATATTAAGTCATTGTTGAGAAGAACATTGCCACAAAGGGATAGTTGTTTATAATATAAATAGCTAACTGAGTGGTTGAAATGATTTTTTTTTAATTGCCTTGTATAAAATCCAAAATCAACTCAGCTGTTTTCACTTCTATTGACTTTATGTTGTATGGAACCCATGCCCTCTCGTTTGGCACTTGTATTTAATTACACAACTTTGTAAGACATTTGTATATTGCGGGAGTGTTCATTCGAGCTATTTAATACCTGGCACTGTTAATACACAGTACTTTACTGTACAGATTGTTTTACTGTTTTAATTGTAGTTCTGTGTACTTCTTTTGGCTGGGCTTATGGGGGCTGGCATGTTTTTCTTTTTTTCTTTTTCTGGCAATACAACATGTAAGAATTTCAAACATTCTGTTTGTAGATGCTAGAGTGTCCGAATCTTTACATTTGACTTTTCTAAGAAAAGCCTTTTCAGTCTTAGTAGTGTGTGTTTAAAGGTAACTGATTTTATTGAAAATGGTTTCAAACTCTTCAGATATGTACAGGACTGTAAAAATTGTTGACAAACATTGAAGGAAAGGCATATAAAGAAAAGCTATAAAATATATATTAGGTTCTGCAGACAATGGAATTATGTAATATATTGTACAAATGTAAGCAAAGGCCTCTGAAATAAAATGCCATAGTTTGTGAATACTGGATTCTGTTTCTAACAGTTTAATTAAGACATTTCAGCATATTCAGCAGTTTCAGCTATAAATCCAGTGTTGTTCATTTGTTGGTCATAATAACGTTTGTTATTGGGGCAACATAAATGTTCTTTTTGATCAAGTTTAAAATTCAGTTAGATTTCAGCCTTAAATTATCTTTCCTACCTCTATAAATTATTAGGAGTTCCTAATATCAAAAGGGCCCAAAGGGGAATGTGTAAACATTGATTAGTGAACAAGGTAACAAGAACCCAAGCCCTTAGGTAGGCTGTAAACCTTTCAAACTCCCTCATACCTGCAGAGATTTCTGTCATCTTAATTTGGGTAAGCACCTTTAAATATTCCCTCCCATTCCAAGAGAGGAAGTTGCAACTATATAAAAAGAAAAAAATCCCCAATAATCCATAATTGATCTAATTAGAAATTAGTATCACTTAATACTGCTCCAAATTTTGCAGACATTGTACTGGTCCTCATGATATACAAAATAAGAAAAAAGAGCAGACCATTCTGTTTTGTGGTAGTTACCTATTTTGTAAACTCTTTTGTCCAAAGAAAGGTTTGGAATTCTTTGGAACAAATGCCTCAAATAAGATGCAATATATTTGCATTTTTTTCTTTGGCTTTCCTTCTGAGGAACAAAGCAGAGGACATGATTTGGATCTGCTAAACAATCCACTGATAGAGCTATCTATAATTTATTATTAATGTTGCCTACTTGCAGATGAAGCGAACCTATATTTTAAGCAGTGTGCACCAGGACATTGTTCATCAGTAAACCATAACGGGGCTGTCTGACTGCGTCTTTTCCAAACAATTTGGAAGAGATCTGTTACTTTTTCAAACTTGTTCACATGAGCTGAGATTGCAGTTTACCAAAAATAATTAGGTTGTATTCAATGTCCCAGGTATTAGCAAAACTAATTTTAATTCTGGTGCATTCACAAACAATTCCGCATCTATCTGGGTGTTTTACACATGAAATGTTGTATTCTGCTTGAAAAGGATACTTGCTACAAAGTGCTCTTATGACCAATCCTTAGAAAGCTGTGTTAGCTTCTTAAAATATTGTTTCCAATAAAAAAACAATAGGAAATAAGCAGAATTCATTTCTACATAATATAATTTATAGATTTAACAATAAATATAATGTGGAAAGCAATTTGGCACTAATCTCTCATAAAATATTAAACCAATGTGGCTCTAAATGGGGTTTTGGTCTTGGGACTAACAATAAATCAAATTTTGATTAACTGGTCGGTTGAGCTTTCTGGTTGCAAATGCAAAAAAGGAGCTTTACAAATGTAAAAAAAACTCACTTGTGAAGAGTTTAAAAGTTGCCATGTAACCACCATATTAAACTCCATTTATAAGCTTGCAATACTTTCCAAGGACAAGAATTAAATTTAAGTGGTATATTTAAAAAAAAACTGGTTGCAATTTAATCTTTTTACCTCACCAGGGAAGCCCAGCATATCCCAGCAGCACTGAAGCTGTACTTCAGTAAGGCTTGGTGATGCCCAGCCAGGACCTTGCACTTCCTTCTCTTGAAACAGTCCAAACTATATTCCTAAAGGGTGTATTCCAGGTAGCCCCTTGCTTTCCAAATCTTGGAGTCTGAATCTGTAATTAGCCATACATAGCTTTACTGCATTTCCTGCATTAGGTGATGCAAAACATACTTACCGTAAAAATGTAGAAATGAAAGCATATTTCTTCTTATATGGGACAATCCTAGTTTGAAAATTAGAACTCTAGTTTTTAAATCCTGTGGAAGCTGAGGTATAACACTTGAATCAGGTTATAACCAATCAAGATTTAAACTTATTTGCACTGTTGTAAGAGATAATTTGATTGCCTGAAATATAGCAATATATTCAATCAAGTACCTTTTAAATTTGCAATGTAAGCAAGATGCATCATCTAAAACTCTCAGGTTATGGGAAATTGATGCTTTTAAATCTACAATATTTATAAATGTTTAAAAACCATTCAAGTAGATATTAAGATTTACAAAAACTGGAGTAAAGAGTAATATTTACAAAAACTGGATAAATATTTACAAAAACAAGTCAATAAAAAAAATCAATGGTTGGGTTTAAAAGAATATAAATCAAGATTAATTCAAACTATCATTTTGTGTGTGTTTATTGGTCCCTGAGAAAATATTTAAAAAGACTTGATTGGTCAACCTTATGCTGTAAAATTGATGAGAACATACAATATGGATATACCTTGCTATCTTTCCCTTTCAGTTTAATATCCGTACGTTTGTTAATATAGGGGTTATAAAGTTCCCTAAGTTTGAAAGATACAGATGTATTTTTGAACTATAAATGAAAAAAAATAACCGACAATTATTTGATGGCACTTAATCAGTGAATGAGTAACAAGGGATTCACAATTGGTATAGCGGAAAGACTAGTTAAGCATTTTGGGGTCACGGTTTTACTGACGTATTTAAAACACCGGACTAAGTAAATGTACCGTAGTTCTCTCCTTTCCTGCCTTTTGTTCTTAAGAGTCCCTTTGCTACCATCTAGCATTTCCGAATAAGACACCCAGCAGAGCGCGCACAACTTCTTTTTCAATCGAGTCTTATTAGCTCGCTATGACGTACAACCCCGGCGACGGGGAGACAAAAACGGAACGCTTCAGCCTTGTGGTCGAAATACTACCGTAATTAAACGCTTGTATACTACATAGAAGACATAAATACTAGAGTGCTCTTACCTCGTTTTTCGAACTCAAACTTCCGGGACAGAAATCTATAATTTGTCTCTACAAGAGGAAATGAAAACAGTCCACTGAAATATATGGAGAAATCAAGTCTTAATAAACAGTGATGGCAGACCCTTGCATTTATCCAGGAGCAAAATATGATATGTCACCCTAATTTACATTTTTTTAAAAAATTGTTTTTGAAAAAAAAAATATGCTGGTTCGAATGCATGGCTTTATTTTATAATTAGAAAGAGGTAGTCATCTAAAGGCAAACCCTTGATACAAGGTTTCCCGATCTTGGCAATTTTAAGATATGTAAATTTAAGCTTCCAGATTTCCCCTACAAACAGGATTGCTGGGGAATTCTGGGAGATAAAATCCATGCATCTTAAAATTTATCAAGATTGAGAAATACTACCATAAAGTGATTCACTCCTAATGTTATGATCTATTCTAGAGATAGGCTGGGTTGGAATCCAGTTCAATCTCCTTGCTGTAAAACAGCCGTCATTCTGAACAACATTAAACTCAGCACACTGTTTTCCCTAGGCAGCTCAATCCACCTGTTAATTAAGAACAGCTAGGCTTGATGGTCTAGGAGCCTTGTACATCAGTAAGTAAACTGCACATATATTTGTGGTGTTTTTTTTTCTGTCATATCCAGTTGTCAGAGACTGTCTGGGCAAGTCCCTGCAGTTTTCTTGGCAAGGTTTCTCAGAAATAGTTGCCATTGCCTCTTCCTAGGGCTGAGAGGAAGTGACTGGCCCAAGATCTCCCAGTTGGCTTTATGCCCAAGGCAGGACTAGAATTCATGGCCTCCCAAATTATAACCTGATGCTTACACCAAACTGGCCCTCCTATATTAGTAACAGAACTTCAATTACTACTATATTGGATAGCATACCCATGTTTAGGATTATCCACTCCTGCAGTGCATCAGTGCTTATAGCTGCCAGCCTACTATAGCTTATTCAGTAAACCATAGTTAAATAAACATGATTCGACCCTTCAGCTCATTACTGGTTTGCTTAAATATTTAAAATTTTATTTAGAGACTGCTTGACTCCAAAACCATTCTGAGCAGCTATCAAGTAAAAACCCAACTTATTAAAGGAAAAACAACAACAACAACAGGGCTGGAAAAGCAAAATATAAAAAAAGCAAGTCAAAGCAAAACCAAATATTGTAAAAAAAAAAAAGAAGAAGGGGGGGCCCTCCGTGATCACACCTTGCCTGACAAAAATACCAGATCTTCAAACACTTCCTGAAGAATGATGTAAGGATGGGAGCCGCATCAATTTTTGTAAGTTTCCTCTTAATAGTTTCTCCAAGTTTCAATCAGAAGGCATACACCCCTACCGAAAGGTCTTTTCTGGTCAGTCATGCCATAAGTGCCAGCCTGCTCAAATATAGCCTAGGCCAGTGTTTCTCAACCTTGGTAGGTTGAAGATGGATGGACTTCAACTCCCAGAATCCCCCAGCCAGCGCTGGGAGTTGAAGTCCACCCATCTTCAACCTACCAAGGTTGAGAAACACTGGCCTAGGAAAAAAAAAAACCCGGACGACACCAAAGCGAATGTACCCGTGTTTTGTGCATTTTGTGCAAACTCCGCCAAGTTAGAAAGGCCATGAAGTCTCCTCTACTTTGCTAGTTTAGATCTATGCTTGAAGGCGGAAGTGGCTGCAGCAGCAGCAGCAGGCTTCCGAGCGAAGATGAAGCGCGCCCGGACGGCAGCCGCAGGGTGAGGACTGCGGTTGTGGGGATGTTCGTTGTTTGCCCGTCTTCTCCCAAAGCGGTCGGGGGAGGGGGGGAGGCTTTTGGCGGTTGTTTTGTTTCTTTGGTCCCGGAGCCAGATCATGTTTTGTGGTGGCTCCTCCAAGAAGTGAGAGTTGCTGGAGCTCCAGCTGCTGCGCACGTGTTTCACTTTCCAAGCCCGCTTCCCCATTTCCCCCCATTCTGCTGATCTGTTGAAAAAGCACCGGTAGCTTGAAAGCTGATTTGGGGCAATTAAACGATTCAGGGCCAGTTTGATGCAGTGGTTTAAAGGCACCAGGCTAGAAGCCGGGAATTCTAGTTCTGCATTTGACACAAAGCTCCTTGTTGACCAGAGATTCTTTTTATTTACCCATGGGAAGGAGGCAAGGAGGCAATGGCAATATTTTGAAATATTGCCAAGAAAACTGCAAGGACTAGTAGTACAGGCAGCCGGGCAATAACATTGACACAAAGACATACACACAGAAGCTTGGGATGACATGCTAGTAATAAAACATGGACAATTATGTTTACAGTACTATAATAAACACTGCATTCTTAAGTGCCAGTGCCCTATAAACTGGCAAATTTCTTACAAGTTTCTCCTCATACAGGATTCCACAGTTGATAACACTATCCCCTCTTTTTATACCTTTAAAAAACCTTAGGGAAAATGACCAGCAGTTAATGTTTTTGGATGCAGTTGTTTCCTGTAGTGAATCTTGACTTGTTTCTTAAATAGGAAAATATGTGGCAGGAATGCTGTTGCTGAATCAAGTGACGATTATGTTGTGGGGCAAGTGGCCGGCAGCCTCTTTCAAAACAAATCTGCAGCATGTGATTCAGATGTCCTCCTACAACTCTTTAGTGCTCCTGGGGCTGAAAAACAGCCGATGTATGTTGCTGTGGCAAAAGTAAGTTAACTAATTTATGTTCTAAAATGGGTGTGACAACAGCATCATGAAAATGCTGTTGACCTATGAACCAGTTTCAGACATATCTGAACAAAAGAACATATCTATAATCACAGTTGATATCCAGTCTTCATAAGACCCTGTTGCTTCAGGGCCCCAATTTTATGTAATCCATAGTTTATCACATCATAGACATCTAGATACAGTCATTAAGCTCACCATCATAGATAGGAAGGGAGTAGACTTTTGTTTTTGTATCACTGACCACTATAAAAGCTGGTATTTAAAGACTTCTTCCTCTAATTCATGGGAGTCAAACTTGCTGTGTCATGTTGCCGTCACATGACGTATCGCGACATGTTTTCCCTTTGCAGGGCTGGGGTGGGGGTGGCCTGCGCATGACACATCCACCAGTTTGACACCCCTGCTCTAATTTGAAAGGTAGCTAGCAACCAATCAAGATTAGTAGTTGCTAATAGTCCAAACTGCCATTAAATTTTCCATTCCTTTTAAAAATTAGCTTAGTGACACCTGTTGATAGTAAATTGAACAATTTGTGTATTATGTAAAAAACATCTTATTGTGCATATTTTCCATTCCATGAATGATTTTATATTATTATTATTATTTTGATTTTATTAAAATCAAAACTTAAAAATATCGTTATATAAGGGGAGATGTGCATAGAGATATTGAGAAATGTAAGTTACCGATGTACTATCTTAAGATTTTATATTATTTATTAATTTTATATGCTGCCTGTTTCACTATCCAAGCAACTCTGGGCATCTTACAGTAGAATTAAAGCAAAGATATAAAATTCGTAGGTGCAACAATTAACATGAGCAGTTGTCCGTAAGGTATACAATCTGGGATGCTATGTGGCATTAGAAACTAGTAAATTTCCAAACTTAGCAAAACTATATGTGGATATTCTCACCTTCCTGGGGTTGTGTAACATTTTAATTTTTCATGTTTGACTGTATTAATTTTAAAAGGAAAGTAAAAAACGCAACCTTAAAGAAGAGGAAATTGTCACAGAAATTCAAGATTCATCAGCTAAAAGACAGCCTTTTAAAAAAATGAAGAAATCTCAGAAAGATACCTCTCTAGCAAATGAAACAGTAGCAAACAGGTAAATGAAAAACTATATAGAGCATCTGTATGTATTATGCTTAATTTCACACATTGGTTATTTATTGTCTCTGGGTCCTAAGGAAAGGGCAGATTAGCAGGTTAAAAATGTAACATGCCTTTTAAAAGACCCTATTGCTATTAAAATAAATACAGGTAGTCCTCAATTTATGACCACAATTGAGCCCCAAATCTGTGGCTAAGTGAGACATTTGTTAAGTGAGCTTTGCCCCATTTATGGCATTTCCTGTCACAGCTGTTAAGTGAATCACTAAGTTGTTAAGTTAGTAACAGTTGCGAAGTGGCTTCCCTGTTGAATTTACTTACAAATTCCCAGGTCACTGCAACTGTCATAAATATGAGTCAGTTGCCAAGCGTCTGAATTTTGATCATGGGGATACTGAAAAATGGTCATAAGTATGAAAAACAGTCATAACAGTCACTAAATCAACTGTTATAGGTTGAGCACTGCATGTGTACTGTATTCTAGTTGAAAATGATTGTCAGCCTTACCAGATAACCAGACTATTTTGACTTCACCGTAAAGCTACATTAACAGAATCTTACAAATCTGAAAATAAAATTGCCTCACCATCTCCTTTCCACATTGATAACTTAGGGAGGATCTCTCATGAACCTTTGGCTTTGCCCACTATGCAGCTGCGGGCTATGTTTCCTCTTATATGACCATTCCCTAGGCCAGGAGTCCCTAACTACGAGGCCATGGCCTATTCACAGCTGGGCCGTGAGCTGGTACACACATGGTGTTGTGCAGCTTGACTCGGAGTGGTGGGCCGGCAAATGCAGCTACACTTGCATTCCAGCTGTGTGTGCATGAGTGTGCGTGTCGGCCTGCTGCTTGCGCAGCCTGATTCCCCTCTTCCCTGCCCCAGCCGGGCTGCCAAGCTGCAAAGGTTGGCGACCGCTGCCTTAGGCAGTATCTCTTTACCCAGTTTCCCAAGGTCATTCCCACATATCATTACAATGATAAAATCTCATGACAATTCTGTTTGTAACATGCACTGTCTCTTAAGATGCAGTACTTTGTATGATTACTTAGAAATAAATCTGATTCTGATAAGAAGGACTTATTTACCAGTATGTGTCATGCTAAAATTGTAGCAATGGTCTTTCTGTGTTTCCTTTTTCGTAATACAAATGAAAAATAGGGCTACCAAACTTTTTCCAACCTCAGAGGAAGCTGCTCAAATTAAAAAAAAGAAAATCCAAGTTAACCTGGCTAAAGAAAAGTTAAAGAACAAGAGGACTCTTTTTGTGGGGAATTTACCTGTTTCTTATACAGCACAAGTAAGTAACTTTGGTAGAAGGCTATTTATACTTTCTTTAAAGCAACAGATTATACTAAGCATTTTTTAAAAAGTTACATTAATAAATATGTATCTATCACTGTTCTGTTCTAGTATAAGCAACTTTAAGCAAAATACAGAAAAGAAGTAAAATGTGGTGTATCCAAAAATTTTAAACATAAGTCAAAGAAAAGGAAATATAACTGATTTAATTTACACCATCTCCACAATTCAGCTAATACAGCTAATCCTTGGTTTATGCAACTGGGGCCACAATTTCCACAATTGGGGCCAGAATTTCTGTTGCTAAGAAAGGTGATTGTTAAGTGAGTTGTGTCCAATTTGTTAAATGAATCACTGCAATTATTAAGGGAATAACACTGTCGTTAAGCAAATCTAGCTTCACCCATTGACGGAAAGTTGCAGATGGTGATCATGTGACCCTGGAATGGTGTAATCATCATAAATACATGCCGGTTGCTAAGCGCTTGAATTTTAGTCATGTGACCATGGGGATGTGTGACGGTCATGAATGAGAGGGCAGGTCATAAGTCACTTTTTTCAGTGCCATCATGACTTTGAACAGTAGCTAAACAAATGATTTTAAGTCAAGGACTACCTTTGTTCTGAATACTTAATTCATTAATTACATTTCTGATTGTCTTCTGCCACAGGGCAAATTTGTTCAGTATTCACCCTCCTCTTCATCTCTGCAACATGTTGCTCTGGATCATGTGATTTTATGAATGTTTGGAAAGTTGCATTTAGGTTTCTGTTTCTGAGCCAATCCTCTGACCATAAGGGTGGTAGATGTGGCTTGCATGTACTGATGAAAGAAAAGAGCTCCACATTTTTTGCAGTCTGAATCTGTTAATCCAGTGGCTCCCACCTTTTGGGCACCGGGGACCAGTTCTGTGGAGAGATTTTTCCACGGACCGGAGGGGGTGTGGTTTTGTGTGCTTCGCTTGTTTGTGCAGCCCGATTTCTGGTATGCCACGGCCTGATACAGTGGAGGTTAGGGACCTCTCCATTAATCTATAACCATTATACTGTGCTGGCCTACTGATTTTGTAAAGCACATTTTCTTGTGAGTAAATATGCATAGAGAAAGAGGGTAAAGTATTTTATGTAGAGATTTTTGTGTTACTCTCTCAACTTAAAAAAAAAATCCAGTTACTTTTGGGTAATGTTTTTGGTTTGATTTAATCTTTAATAATTCTGCTAGGAAAAAAAAACCCAACTACTTTCTTTTTATTATATCCTTTAATCATTGGTCAAATAGATATTATTTAGAGTTCCTGGTACTCTATTCATTGTATATGGATTAAGTGTTTGCTGCTGTTTCTCTAACACTGGTATACATCTTGACCTAATAAAATTATACCTCTTTGAATTTAGATGCTGAAAGCATTTTTCAAAGACTATGGACAAATTGAATCAATTCGTTTCCGTTCTTTGGTATGTTATTTACTTCATTTTGTGATTCTTTACTAGTAAATAATCTCAGTTTCTGGCTTGCACCAAAAATGTACCATATATGGATAGTCAGAGGTCTTCAAACTTGGCAGCTTTAAGACTTGTGGACTTCAAAATTCTCCAGCCAGCATAGCTGGCTGAAGAATTCTGGAAGTTGAAATCCAAAAGTCTTAAAGTTGCCAACTTTGAAGACCTCTGTGGATAGTCGTTGACTTATGACTGTAATTGGGATCCAAAATCCAATCGTAAGTCATTACAGTTATAAATTGAGGCACCCATGCGACTAGGAGTAATTTTCCAAGTTTTTTTCCCAGCAGTCATTAAGCAAACGTCACAGTTGTTAAGCATATGCTGTGGCTGTTAAGTGAATGTCATGGGTTGTTAAGCAAAGCCAATCATTTAAATGGTTGGTTTTTGTTGGAAACCAAATAATGTTGAATATTTAAGTAGGCTAGGTAGAGTTTCTTTCGCTATAGGGGCACCACTGCTGAGGAATAGCCTCTCATTAAAAAATCAAGCTTGCCTTCTCCCGACTGGCCTGTGGAAACTATTAAAATACAAATTAATGTGGAGAAAATTGTCATTAATTTGTTAATTTATGGTGCCGTGTCTTTTATTTCATTCTTCTTTATTGATAGGCATTTCTGTTGATGTGTTACATAGATGTTTAAATTATCATTTCATTGAGTTTGTTATAAACCAGTGAATCTATTGATTATGGTTGGGTGTAAAACCAGCAAATTAGTGTAATTTGGTCAACTGTTGAATGCATTTTAGTATGTAAGATAATTCAATTCTGTTTCTAAGAAATCATCTCAAGTTTCATAATTGATTATGATGTGAAACTAGCAAATTAATTAATTTGGACAACTGCTGAATGTATTATGTAAGAGTATGTAAGACAATTTGTTTCTAAAAAGTCACCTCAAGTTTTATAATGTTATGAAAAGCATGCATAGAGTTACATGTGGAATGACAGATTACTGGATAATATAAATACTTCACTGTTTTAAACAACTCAGTTCTTTTCATTAACATTTTTCTCAGCCTAATATTTCATGAATTGGCTCCAAACTAACATGTTTGGAAGATACAAATTCCTTGCTTGTACTCTATTATTTTAATTCTCTTTTTACTGACCCTTATGAAGAGATTACTGATAGGTCTTCTGCATGTTGATTTTCTATCTGCTTAATACTTACATTAAATGACTGCCGCTAGTAGACCATACTGTATTTATTAGATAAATGGAGAAGCAGATAAGGAGGAACAGGAGAATATTATATCTAGATGTGCATAATTGAACCAATGTATAATTTCTTTCCATCGTTTCTTTGTGAGCTCAGGATAGATCTCCCACAGCAGAATTAACCTTGGACTTGGCAGGAAGTCAGCAGCATAATATAAGAAACTATTCTTTTTCCCCCAGGCAAGGAGAGAGAGGAAAAAAATTGCGTACATTCTTCTCAGTTGAAGGCTTGGTTCCAGACTGCTTAATTGTAGAGACTTGGTCTCCCACTGAGGGCCCTATGAGTGTGTGTGTCTGTGTTATTTTAATGCTATAAGATGAATGCTGGCATGGCTAGAAATGCTTATCCAGTTTATCTGTCCTGTAGAGTTGGATTGTCTGTGGTTTAAAGAAATTGTAAATGTTCATAATATTGCTAAATGACGCCTACTTAATAATATACTGTTTTTTGTCCTTGAAGATTCCAGCAGAAGATGCAATATCGAAAAAAATGGCTGCTATAAAGTATGTGTTGTAATTTGTGCATGAGAATAGATTTTCATGTTATACTTCGTTGATTCTTATATTGGGGCTATCACATCTCGGCTTTAGAAATCTGGATGACCACCAGATAACTGCAAAGAAATATTTTTAAAAACATCTAGTTCTTTGCTGTCACTTAATTATGTGGCTGGTAATGTTTTTTTGCAGCCTGGATCTGTTAGCCCTAATTTAAAACAAAATGTTTATAACCGAAAATACTGATGTATCATACCAATGCATTTTGCTTATATCAGGGCATCTTTCAGCTATTCTAGGTCAAAGTTAAAACTGAAGTTAGCTTTGCAACATGTAATCTACTTTTGCAAATTATAGTAAAGTTTTAATTGTAAAACTGTAACAGACCTAGTGCAAATAACGGTCTCTTCAAATGCTAACTATTGAATTAAGAGATTTATAACATTGTGAGAAATTGTAACTAAAAGAATAAAAGAAGTTGACTATGTGGGTTGTAGAAGGCAATCTGTGGCTTTTCAATTTGCTGGGGAAACCTAGTAGTAGTTCAAGTAGGCTCTCCATGGTTGAGCTGTAATCTTGATTCAAGAAATTATAATATATCCCATAGAAAATATATCTTCCTTAATTATGAATTTAAACAGGATTTAAATTTAAGTGTTATGTAGCAAATCCCAAGTTCTGTTATGACTAGTGTCCCAATGCATAAAAGTTCATCTTTATGTGATAATGTAACTTTCAATTATAAAATATAGAATATCCATTAGGCTGCATTTGTAATGCTGGCCTTCTGGAAATTATTTTGGACTAAATTGTTGTAGAGGGCATTGTTAGAATGAATGGAGATTGTTGCTGTATTTTTATTGGATTGTTTATTCTGACACATCTTTATGTTTTTATGATGTAAAATATCTGGAGTTATTTTTGAGTCTGGCAGTATAAAATATAATAAATATTATGGTTTCTTTTTTCCTTTAGGCAAAAACTACACCCTAATATGAAGTATGTTAATGCTTATGTTGTTTTCAAGGAGGAATCTGCAGCAAATAATGCCTTAAAATGGTATGTCTATTTTTTAAATTATCACATTAAGATATATCAGTCTTAATTATTAAATACTATTTCTAAAATAAACAATGTTCAAATAAAATTTAGTGGTAATTTATATTATTTCATTTTTTTTTAATGATTTCATAGTAATGGAACAGAAATTACCAGTGGATTCCACATCAGAGTTGACCTTGCTTCAAAATCTACTTGTGTAAGTAATTCAAACGCTATCCCAAAGGTGCTTTTTCAAAAGGCAACTTCAAGAACGGAAGAAGCTTCTTGGATGAGAAGCGAAACATCTTCAAGGAAAACCAAAGTCCAGTTGCCTTTTGAAAAGCACCTTTGGGACAACCATGACATGATTTAGAATCTCCATAGACATAATTCAAATACTACATATCTTTTTCTAGATTTTTCTTTAAGTCCCTGAGTCAGTTCTTTTTGTTGTTTGTTTTACAGCATGATAACAAAAGATCAATATTTGTAGGAAATCTGCCGTATGGTATGTATTATAATTTAATGTTAATCAATTCAAGCAAATGTATATTACTTTGGTAGAAAATTATACTTTTGCAGATTAATGGAGTGAGTATATCTGTAAAGATGTTAATAAACTTAAGTGTACAAGACTGATTTACAATTAACACTAAGTAACACCTCTTCAAGCCAGAATGTCTCAGCTCACTTGTTTCTTTTAGTCCCGAGCTGAATTTTGTTTTTGTAAGTTCTTGATTTATAATTATGTATAAACATAATGTATCTACAAATGCAGATAAAGCCAAAAAAAAAAAAAAAGTTGCTTTGAATTGGTAAATTTGTAACCTAGTTCAGGAAGTATGCCAAAATAAGATAACTAAAACATAAGTTTGGAATATAGAGCTATTTCCTTGCCAATACTGCCCCAAGTCTTAATCTTTCTTTTAAGCAGATAACTTTGAGAGGCAGCAACCATATTTGTTTAAAAAAGAATAGAAACTTTAAATACCTTGTTTTCCCCAAAATAAGACATCCCCTGATAATAAGCCCAATCGGGCTTTTCAGCGCATGGCAATAAGGCCAAGCGATTATTTCAGGGTTCAAAAAAATATTTGACAGGGTCTTATTTTCGGGAAAACACGGTAGTAATAGAAATTTGGTCATGTCACTAAAATGGTTGTGTTTTAATAGCTGCACATTTCTAAAAGATATTATATTTACAGAAATTGATGATGAGACTGTAAGAAATCACTTTTTGGAATGTGGAAATGTGACAGGTGTACGAATTGTGAGAGATCGAAGCACAGGCATTGGCAAAGGATTTGGTTATGTTCTATTTGAGGTACGTCAGTTATTCAATGGCTGCAACAACAAATTTAGCATGGCTTTAAATCATAATTATATTGGTTATTTAATCTAGCATTCAGTATTGCACTCAGGGGATAGCAACACAGTAAAACCTCATGGTAAACAATTAGGAATAATTAAGCGTCTCCTAAATAATTCATTGAAACTGCACAGAACTCCACTAATACCCATATCTAGACATCTCCCTTGTAACTTCACAGAGAGCGCTAATAATCAAGTACTTACATGAATCTTATATGCTTACGCCATTCCCAAAGATGGTAATCTTTTATCATCCGGTAATAGTTATTAAGAGGATTAGAATGGTGAACTCTACTGTAGAGAAACTCATTTAGCAAAAGGGGTACATTTGTGGGTGTAAATCAGTCATCAGTAATGTTCTCCCAGCAATACAGGATAATCTGGGGGTTGAATGCTCAATAAGCTAACCATTATTTTACTGTCTGTTGAAAAAATAGCAGTCATTATAAATTTGGCCATTAAAAATGATGAGATGGGTATACCACTCTGTGCCAAATCAGCAAAGTTTTGAAAACGGCAGGCAATGCTATAATAGAACACTAATTTTCAAATCATTCTGTTAGCAGCTTATTTCATTCATTCTCACTTTTTACACATTTTCACTTAACCTCCAATGTAACCCAAAGCATGAATACCTTGCATAGTTATTGATCGATCATTTGGGTAAAATAAGGGAGCAAAATTGTCATCTTTTCATTTGCAGTAATCAAAATAGCAATAGCACTTCATTTATTTATTTATTTACGCTAAATAAATAAAGCAATAGCACTTATTTACTTATATACCGTTTCATAGTGCTTTGCAACCCTCTCTAAGCAGTTTATAGAGTCAGCATATTGCTCCCAACAATCTGGGTCCTCATTTTACCAACCTCGGGAGGATGGAAGGCTGAGTCAACCTTGAGACTGGTGAGATTCAATCTGCCAAACTGCTGGCAGCCAGTGATCAGCAGAAGTAGCCTGCAGTACTGCACTCTAACCACTGCACCACCACGCTCAAAAATAGCATTAGAGGAGAGTTCTCCTGTGTTGTTTCTTGTGACAACTGTAGCTAATGGGTCTGTGACAGCAAAACTGATTCATGAGGTCATGATACAAATCCTTCTTGTACGTAGTTGGATTTGGATATGCCATGCTTGAAATTAAAGGGCAGTTATTAATGTGGCATTAAGTGATCAGAAGTCTGCTTCCTTGAAGGAATTACTTTTTGTCTTCTTACTGTGTACTATGCAAATCTGCTCTGAAGTGTCCCTTACCCTCCAAATCACAGGTGTCAAATTCACCACGTCACATTGGCATCACATGTCTTGTGACATTTTCCCCATTCACGGAGCTGGGTTGGGCATGGCCTCCGCGTGATGCATCCAGTCCGCGGGCCACCAGTTTGACACCCCTGTTCCAAATCATGTTAAGAATGCATGAGGTTATATTGTGATGAGGAAATAGCCCTCCCCTTCTCAGTCCATGTAACAGGAACTTTATAAGTTGCTCTCTTTTATTTTTTCTCCTTAAAGACCACAGATGCTGTACACCTTGCTCTGAAACTAAACCAATCTGAATTACAAGGAAGAAAGCTAAGAGTGCAACATTGTGTAAAAAGAGAGAAAGAAGAACAGAAGAAATCAAACAAAAATGCAAAGAGCTGTATTCGATTGAAATTCACAAAGACTACTTCTCTAAATAAATCAGAAGGATCTACTAATTCTTTTGTTGGTGAAAAGGCAGACCCAATGAAAAAGAGCAAAAAAGCAAAATCAAAAAACAGCATGAAAATGAGGAAACCCAAATGATACAGTGTTAAGATACTTTTGTAATGTTAAAATACTTTTAAATAAAATTTATCACGTAGACAATCTTTTGGAATTCTTGATCTCCACTTTCACAATTTAGAAGCTCATCTAAATTAATTTGCAAAGGTAACATTGGAAGATAAATTAAAAATGTCACACTAGAAATTTATCACTATTTTAGTATCTTTCAACTATTATTCTTATGATGTAAATAAATACCAGAAAGCCTTTCTTAAAGGGTTCTAATAACAGGCAATTAATTATTTACAAGTGTGTTCTTTGTAATGTTTATTTGTCCTTTCTGTTAAATATGTGTACATTAACATTATGAATAAGTTGGAAAGTGGTTTAAAGCTTACATTGGAAAATTTTAAATTATTCCATGTTGGCCGTTTTTTGAAATACAGTAGTACAAAAGTACCTGCAGTATCTGGTTATGTGCTAATTGCTATTGGTAATTAGAGTGCAATTAATTAGTAATTAGAGGGCAAAAGAAGAAGGGGACAACAGAGAACAAGGTGGCTGGATGGAGTCACTGAAGCAGTAGGCGTGAGCTTAAATGGACTCCAGAGGATGGTAGAGGACAGGAAGGCCTGGAGGATCATTGTCCATGGGGTCGCAATGGGTGGGACACGAATTCTCAACTAACAACAACAAAATTAGAGTGCAAGTCTTTGTGTATTCAGTAATAGATCCTTTTATGATGACCTGGCCATTTGTTAATCTAATCTGATTATCCCCAACTTTCACATTGCTGGCTGTGATGTTATGTAATTATATATTCTTTTGAAGGGATTGTGTAGGGAATAAATGTTATTTAACTCAGCCTTCATTTAGTATCTAATACTGCAGCTTTCAAATCTTTAAGCATTGTTGTACAATATCAACAAGTTATTTCTTTCGAGGTTGATTCTTAAGAGTCCATTTATTCAACTTCTGATCAGATATGGGAAGTTTTGTGAATCCTCAACAGCCATCAATATTTTTTTTCTTTTAGACAATATTCTTTTACTGTTCCTACATGAATTCTATTAATTCTATTAAATTTGATTACAGATTATTCTGATAGTGATTTAACGGTGTCAGAATTCTAAGATTAGAGACTTTCCCCCATGGAAAAAAGCAATTATACCTATATTTTGTTTCAATATATATTTTTCTGCCTTTTTCAAAGCCTGTATTTAGTATCTAGTTGCCGCTTTTTATTCATAACATGAAAAAAGCATGCATCTTGTAGAAGGGTTTCCTTTTATTGTGCTTGCTATGAGGGATCAGGCTATTATAACAAAACGTATGTCTCGGGGGTTTCTAAGAAAGCTTAAAATTATGGCCTGGTTCTGACAAAAGTAGAATAGGTTTCTCTGTTCGGCCACGCATTAATTTCGACTTAATGCTGATAGACGGCAATGGGTTGATTTGCACCCTTTCTGTCCAGACCAATTCCATAAAAACTTCTGAATGAGCCCGTCGACGCAACCAATTTTCCTACAGTTAAACGGGAGGAGGGGGGAGGGGGGGAAACCCTCGTGCGATTCCTTCGCGCGTGCGTAACACAAAAGCCTGAGGAGGGTGACCGAGGAGCCTCGCGCGCGCAGGCGCCTTTCAGGCAAGGACTTTTTTTTGCCGCGCCTCCGCTTCTCCAAGCTCTCGCCCCTAGGAGGGCTAGGGAGCAAAGCCGAGCCTCTTGCCGTCGCCGGCTGATGACGGAGGCGCCTGCGCGAGGCGGGCCTTCCCTTTTCCTTGCGTGCCTGGCCAAGGTGCCTGGAGAAGCGCGAGGAGGCGGGCGCGAAAAGCGGAAAATGATGGGGGGCAAGAGCAGCGCTATCGCCGCTGGCGTCTGCGGCGCCCTTTTCATCGGCTACTGCATCTATTTCGACCGCAAGAGGAGGAGCGACCCCAACTTCAAGAACCGGTTGCGGGAACGTGAGTCTTACGGCCTCTTTCCCCTCGTGCGCCCCGCCGCCGAGAGCGGACTCCGCGCTTCCTTCCCCGCCAGACGCCTTTTTTCGCGACCCGAGTGCTTCCCCTCCACATTCCCTTCCCCTCATCCCTCGGCGATGCCTTGAAGAGTCGGTTCCCTTGCCCTGGTTAGTGGCTTCCAAGGTCCAGGAAGTCCTCGGCTAACGGCCGCTAGTCTTTTCCATAGTGAGAGGCCCCCGCCAGAGAGGGAACCTTTGGATGGAGGAGGGAACTCGGGTGCGAACTCCCTGCAAATAGGGTTTCCCACTGCCTGGTTTTAATCCCCTTTAATGCGCTTGGGCAGGAGAAGAGGTTCAGCCTCATAGGGTGTAAAAGTTAAAGGGCGCCTTGGAGATCATCTAGTCCAGCCCCAACTTCACAAATTGACTGTCGCACATCCCAGCAGATGGCTCCCTTTCCCCATCCCCTTATGCTTCGCCCCAATCTTCTCTTCCTTCTAACCCAAGGGTCCCCAAACTTAGCAGCTTTAAGACTTGTGGACTTCAACTCCCAGAAGTTGAAGCCAGAAGCTATGCTGGCTGGAGAATTCTGGGAGTTGAAGTCCACAAGTCTTAAAGCTGCCAAGTTTGGGGACCTCTGTTCTAAACATACCCAGTGCCTATAACCATGGTTTTGGGTTTTTTTGTTTTTTTCCTTCATTCGAGGGCCCTTTATTCAGTCTTGGTTGCTTTCCTCTCGGCATACTCGAGTTGTAAATGTTTGCTCTTAAAATTGCATGCCCAGAATGAAATGTGTTAGTCTGGGTGTGGTCTAATCAACGCATATAAAAAGTGAATTGTTACAAGTAGTCCTCAATTTAGGACCATTCGTTCAGTGACCATTTAAAGTTACAACAGTGCTGAACAAAGGAACTTACCACTGGTCTCCAAAGTTATGGTCTTTGTAATACCACCACTGTCCCATGTTAAAAATTTAGGTGTTTGGCAGCCTACTTTCACTTACAAGCGTAGGGACACTTCAACTCACCCCACCTGCCTTTTTCTCCCCATCTATGGTCTTTTGGCCTCCATGGCCCCTGTGCTCCACCTTACCAGCTGACATCCACCATCTTGCTCCTGCTGCTGACCAAGCATGCTCTGCTTGGCCAGTTGTGAGGCGGCTAGCTGGCCACATGAGACTTGTATTTCCCAGATCATGTGGGATCTGGGATCTTAAGTGACCACCAGCTGACTCAGGAAGGACCAGGCTGGATATGCCCATTATCAGTGGAGCAAGAAGATGGCGAAGGTCAGCTGGAGTGGCAGAGTGCAGGGCAGCAGGGGCTTTGGAGTGCAAAGTGGTGAGGGCAACTCTGGCTGGAGCTGGGGCTTCCTGAGAGGGCTGCAGCTTTGCGCTGTGATGCTGGGCTGAGGTGGCTGAGACTTCATGCAACACTGTGGCTCATGGGCTTCTTCCAGACTCAGAGGCATGGCCTGCCAAGAAGCTCTTGTGCCACAGCGTAACAAGCAGCCCCAGAGCTGTGAGGTTCAAGGGTTGCTTGCCACTCTGCAAGACAGTGTTTGTGAGGCAAAAAGGGCCAAGGCTGGGAGAAATAGGGAGTTGAAAGGGAGACAGTCTCTCACCTTGGAAGAAGCAAGGCTTGGGCTGCGAGGGACCAAGCCCAGAATGACTTGGATTGGGGTGGGTCCTTGGCCAATGACTGATGGAATTTGATTAACACCAATGGTTTGATTAACAAGCCATGCGGTTATTTGAAATTGTGCTTTTTGACTACATCACCTAGCATCGGAAATTCTTGTCCTAATTATGGTCACAAGTCAAAGACTACCTGTATTTGATCTTGATCTTATACAACTTAGTTGCAACCCAACATTGCATTTCCTTTTTTTTTAGCAATTGCATTACCTTCATGTTTGGCTTGTGATCCATCAACAGTGCCAGATCCTTTTTGTAGGTGTTGTCACCCAGTATGATCTCCCTATCCTATATTCATGTACTTGATTTTTCCTATGCAAAATAAGGTTTTTGCATTTTTCCCTCCTGACATAAAATTTCTGGAATTTTGATATTGTTCCCCAAGGAATTTGCTATTTCCTTTCCCCAAATTTATGTTGTTGACAAATAATATATTAATGTTTTCTTACCTTTCCATCAAGGTATTTGTAAATATATTTAACAACATTGGGTGCAGAATGGAGCCCTGCAATACAACTCAAACACTTCATTCCACTCATCAGACAGCCATTGACATACCTTTATTGGGTATGATGTTCAGCCAACTCTGTTTCTAATGGGAGCATACTCTAACCCATGTTTTGCCATCTTCTCTTTGAGGATGTCACAGAAAGCTTTGCTAAATTCTTTAGTGAAGTTAAGGTACATTATGTCTATTATATTCCCATGATCAGATAAACTGGTCACTCTTATTAAAAGAAGATGATCTGGTTGGATTGATAACATTTTGTTAGTTCCTACCAATAACGACTGTGCCCATCTAAACTCCTTTGTCAAACTCCTATTTGCTCTGTGTGCTTGCTTGCTTAATTAGAAGTTTCATTCATCATCAAAATTTCCTTCACCTTTAGTTCAGCCAGCCACAATTTTGAGAGTCAGGAGATTCAGAAGTGAATATTGCTATAAACACATTTCCTGACATTTGTATACACATAAGTATATATGTTCTTAATATACAGAGATAGAATGTATGTGCAAGAATTCTGTGTCCAAAGTTGTTTTAGTCGTATAGTATTGCCCCAGGAAAAGAGGTGTGTCCAGCTGTAAAATTAAATAAAGAACATAAATGTTTATTACTGTAAAATATGTAATATATTCCAATTAAATTTCAGAAGTCTGCTTTATGTTTGGAGATTTGCTTTGCAGATACTTTCTGTATTCATAAAAATTGTATTCATACCGTGTTTCTCAAAAGAAGGCCAGGTCTTATTTCCTTTCGACCCCTGGAAAAATGGCTAGACCTTCTTTTTGGAGGGTTCTAATTATTGACTCACCTCGTTGCGGTGGCACCGACAGCCCCGTCCAGCAGGAGCCCACTGTTGGTCCACTTCTTCTACGGTCGCTTGCTGCCATTCGCATGCATTGCCCCAGCCTCCATTTCGCCTTCAGATGCCTTCCGGAAAGGCTTCTGCAGCTGATAATAGATGTTATTGGTTGCAGATGCCTTCCGGCAGGCATCTAAAGGCGAAATAGAGGCCAGGGCAATGCGTGCGAGTGGCAATAAGCAACTGCAGAAGAAGGCGAGGCAGGTGTCGGGGTGTGCGAGGCCTGGTAAGTATGGCAGCTTCACCCCCCCATCCCCACCCTAGCTTATTTTTTACCTGTGTGCCTAACCCCACTCCCTGCATCCCAGGGTGGGGTGGGGGTCGTAATTAGGGCTAATTACGTAATTAGGGCTAATTATATGGGTGGGACTTAATTTGATCGCATGCGCTCAAAAACGTGATAGGGCTTGTTTTCAAGGTGGGTCGTCTTTTTGGAGAAACACGGTAGAAAATCCTCTAAAATATTTAACCATTCACTAAAAATTAAAAACATTGTGATGGCATAGCTTATCGTTGCTCCTAACCCTGACGGCTGAATGCTAATTAAAGTCAAAAGCTGGTCACTGGGAAACGACCTAATTTTATGTCTCTGTTCTTCATGCAAATGAAACATAGTTAAACTACACAATGGTCACTCCCCCTCTACATATTTGGCTATCCAGGTTCCGGAGAAAGTCGTGTGTCTTGGAAAAAAAAATAGAGGGGGAAGATTCTTGCTTTTGATAAAGTACTACATATATATTATAGTTACCTTCACTTTGTAATATTTGACAGTTAAGTTTCAGCATCTACAAATCCTGCTTGTAGAGACATGCTACATAATGCATTCTCAAAACCCTCCTGGTACTGTTTCACTTATAACTTCCAGGATAAGGAGAAATGCAAAAGAAAAATGTAGAGTTATCCAGAATGCAGCATTATTTTGTAATTTTGCATTATTTCAGCTCTTCAACAAGTACTCAATCACCTTTGTTATGTTTTCCCTTAATAAAAAAGTGTGCTTGTAAAAACTTTTTCCCCAGATTGTGAAAATACTCTTCTGTTTACCTAAGATGAGTTTTATACCATCAAAGTAAATGTTTCTCCAAAGCAAATTGCAATAAATGATAGTAAGAAGAAACAATTAGCTTGCAATTGATGCAAAGATCACAGTGCTGAAAACTCCCTGATTATGTTTAGTTTAGTTTAGTTTATTGTCATTGCATCTCGCACAATGAAATTAAATGCCATTTTCCATGTACATCATACTAAGAAAACTATAAAAATAAAACAAAAACACACATCCTTCACATATCATTGGTGGTCTCCCTATACCTATGTGAAAGAGCTTATGGGTGAGCTTAAGTACAGCATTTGATTAAAATTGGGCTCCTGACATATTTCTATGTATCACCACCAAATTTTGTAAGACACAAGAAGCAATACACAAGTCTTTTGGTGCTAGAAAAAAATAAGAGAAATATAGATAGGATAGGATAGTCCTTGACTTACAACAGGTTGTGTTAAGTCAGTGCCACAAATTGTGGCAGACCCCTCCCCCTAAAAAGCTACTTATGACCCGGTTCTGAAATGATCCCCCATGATCACTCTATGATCACTCACTCTTATGACTGATTGCAGGAATGCTGCAGCACCCTTCCCCCTTCCATCTATTTCTGTTTAATGACCCATGTGTTTAACAACCGCATCAGGGAGAGCAGGGATAGTGGGGCCATAAGTGAAGTGATCACATGGGCATTTATCTTAATGGTCATCACAAGTTCTGATTGTAATGGGCAGCTCCATTATGGTCATGATTCAAAAACTATCTGTATGGGAATATTTTAATAACATCTATCATTGACTCTTGAGTGAGCTGAGGAGTGACCTGTAGATATAACTTTGCATAATTTAAGAATAATTATTCTACATGTGAAAGATAATATGATGTTGCATATGAGTATCTCCCTTATGTTCTTTGCTATGGTATATACGGAAATCTATGAAGTTGGGACCTCTCTTCTGAAAATTACTCTGAAATGCAAGTACGGTAGCATGATTTGAAAATCAATATATCCTTATTTAATCTATAGGAAGAAAGAAACAGAAGCTTGCCAAAGAAAAAGCAGGATTTTCTAAGGTAGTAATATGTTTTTTATGTTGCATATATGCTCTACTGGCAGGCTTTGGGCTAATGTGAATATACTGGCTTGATCTTATATTTATTCTTACTGATTTGTTTAGATGACTTTGTTTTGTTGGAGCTGAGGTTTATTTCTTCATTTTATATCTTCTGATAATCATCAAGAATTTCTGGAGTAGGGTGATATAAAATATTTGAATGAATACAATAAAGTATTTTTTTCAAAATGGTCTCTGGCTTGAAATTATTGTACCATCAACCTTTTGTAGCATACATCCAACAGCCCTAATTTTGGAGAAGCAAGAATAATGACTTTCCTTTTTTTTCCCCTTCCCCATTTCCATTGAAGATCCCTCAGCTAGTTTTTCAGCAAGCATCCCTTCCTTTTGAGCTCCCAACCAATCTTAGCCCATTCAGGAGCTGCTGGGAAGTGGCAAATAACTTTCTGCTATTTTCCTTTTATGGATATTTCTCTTGATCCATGTATAAGCATGGTATATTGTGGGATGATGTACTTCACAAATGATAGCTAATTTCTATAGCAATTGTGAGGATTGTGAAACTGATAAGGGGATTTCTAGGTATGGTTTTATTTTTACTTTTATAAGAATTTGTAAAAAAATGGAATGTAATATTCCCTGTAAACTTCTCTTTATTCTTGAAAAGTTTTTAGTATTATTAACTTTTTGGAAGTTGAAGTTTATTATTTAAAAGCATAATGGGAAGGGTGGAAGATTTTGCTATGATATTTAAATGGCTGATTTGATAAATGTTGTTCTTGTAGTTGCCTGATCTAAAAGATGCTGAAGCAGTTCAAAAATTCTTTCTTGAAGAGATACAGTTGGGAGAGGAACTTTTAGCACAAGGTTGTTGCATTTTTTTAATCTTTCTTTTTGCTAACTTGTGACATATTAGAGAGAGAAAATCAATAGAAAAAAGGCTTATTACTGAAACCACTGCTTTGAAAGGTAAAATAATTGCATGCTCTTTAAAGGGCAAGCCTATGTATATCTACAAATATGTTATTGAACTCTATTGAGTTTGATGACTTTTTTTCCCCTATTTGTATAGAATTATTCTAAATGTTGATTAGCGAAGCTTGACCCTTAATCTCAACCCACTTGGAGATAAATTCAGCTAAATTTAGGGCACTAAATTCCAGGGCACAGGGATTGCAGGATAAATTACTTTTTGAGAGTTACAAAAAAAAGAAGTAAAAATAGAACTCTAAATTTATAACTGCAACTTTGAAATGTTATCACTGTTATTTTAATATACTGTATGTTATTTTTCTATTTAAATTTGTCTAAAATAGCTCATAAATCAAGACGACCACTAACAGAATAAAGTCTGAAAATTCTAGGGTAGAAATTTGAATTTTGGGTATTTTTTTGTTAACAAATTTATAGATGTGATATGCAGATATTTTATTTCATTTGTTGAAATAATTTATTGAATTTTTAAATATTGTTACCTAACAATAGTTTCAAATCTTCATTAAATGTCATTATACCTGATCTTTAGTAGCTGTAATATGTTTTTTATTCAGGAGAATATGAAAAAGGTGTTGATCACTTGACAAATGCCATCGCTGTTTGTGGACAACCTCAGCAATTACTACAAGTTCTCCAACAGACTCTTCCACCACCAGTTTTCCAAATGCTTCTTACTAAACTCCCTACAATTAGTCAGGTATGAAAATATCATTTGGTTTTTGAAATAGAATTAGTAAGTATCAGTATTATTTCGCCTGATCTCATCAGTATTGTTTGTTAAACCCATTAAGATCAGATCCAGAACTGAAGCAACTGAGGATATACGTAGTGATCACAGTTTATTTCTTTCAAACAGTTCAGTCGCATCTCAGAACTGAAATTTAACTATGATGTTTATAAATTATAGGATATTATTCCTATAAAGAGGATATAATTGTGGAACCTTCTGTAAGAATTCTGTCATCATTCACTTTGGTCTGTAATTTGACTATGATAAAATAATTTTTAAAAATATTTTGACATAATTTAGTTTTCCCTATCTGAAACTCTTAGCATTTCCATTTAAATAAGAAATAACTTTACAAATGACTCTGAGAAAAAATTAACTAAATTTAGATTTTACATCAGTTTGTTCTTTGAACTGGTTTGATGCAGTGCCAAACCTGATAGTCCTATACACTAATTTTGAACTAAGTTTACTGAAGAAACTGTGAATAAAGTTATATATATATAACTTTAGTAAAAATGAAGAAGTAAAAATTTTAATAAAAAATGAAGAAAAATTGGGCACGTCCAAAAGCATTTGAGGAAAGCTGAGATAAAATTCAGGCTGCTAAGAAATATGTTTAGTATAGGTTACTAGAGGTTGTTGGATATATGAAATTTACCCATAAAGTAGTTGAATTTGTATTAGATCTTTTTGCAATAGTTACAAGAAACATATTCAAATATATCAGCTCTTTTCCTGACACACATGCGCTTGCTTTAGTTTTGCACAATAAGGAACTTTTAAAGTGAAATAGCTACCACATCTTATAAATTAGAAAGGCTTCTGTATAAGTTGAATAATATTTGTTTCCAGTGGTCATATCATGGTTAAAATGTGCCCACTGGATCCATATCGTGAGCCATGTAGCTAAGAAACATCAATGTGCAGGGTTATTTAAAGTTTATTGTCAGAAAGGTGTTTTGGGTATAACTAATTAGACTGCTTCCACAAATAAGCTACAGCAAACCATAACGATCTTCTATAATTGCTTGCTTGCCTTGGTTTATTATTTCTCTAAATACTTTTAACTGCTTATTAAATACTGCTACTTACTGATGTTGATTTTTGAGGCAGAGGGAGGTTGATTTTCAAAAACTAGAGATTGTAACTGATTTCAGTAATGTGCTTAACTGGAGAAATATACCATTAACAGTTTTATTTTAATGTTCCTATATTTTATTTTGCAGAGAATTGTAAGTGCACAATGCTTGGCTGAAGATGATGTGGAATGAGAAATCTGTCAGGAATGCCACTTCCTTAGTCAAAAGATGAGCATCCGGGGGTAGGGAAGAATAAAAGAATAAGCATAATAGTCATGATGGACTGTGTACCACATTTAAGCCTGCCAAAGTTAATTTTAACTCTGAGTAGGGTGGTTTGGCTGGACTTATTTATTAAACTAGTGTATTTTGATAAACTCATTTTATAAACGCACCATATTGAGTTATAAAAATATCATTAACGTCAATGCAAATAAAGTTGTATATACACAGACTGCAAAGTAAAAATATGCACACCCCTTGCTCATTTTTGAAAAACACAAAGCTAAGGCATTAAAGATGTACCTGGCACGTTCATGTGTAAGCCTGCTTTTTCAGCAGTCAAATGGGGTGCGGGTGGGGGACCATGTCAGCAGATTTCAGCATCTGGAAATTTCTTATGCTTGTTACTCGGAAAGGGAAATCAGTAGACCTGACATTTGATTGTATTTTTATTAGAATTCATACATTTTCCTTCATTCTCTGAAAGCTGCCTAGTGTCTTTTAGATCAGGGGTCTCCGGCGTTGGCAACTTTAAGACTTGTGGACTTCAACACCCAGAATTCCTCAGCCTTTGTTGGCTGAGGAATTCTGGGAGTTGAAGTCCACAAGTCTTAAAGTTGCCAATGTTGGAGACCCCGATTTTAGATCAAGGTACCTGAAAGTAACATCATCTTGAATTAAGATAACTGCCTCCTGGATTTGACAGATAGAACTTGTCTATCTCTATTAGCATGTTATCGACGCACATAAGATGACATTCTGATTTTAGATGTAAATTAATTGAGAGTCTTTCAGCCATATACTATAAAATAATCATATTAGATATTGGATGCTTTCCTGTAATAAACGTAGAACATTATCATTGAGAATCAAAAATCTGGCTGCAGAAATATGTGACTTGTGTCTAAATGAAAACCACTTTTGAATTATACATTGAATTTACCACCAGTTTTTCATCGTGGCAACTGTAATATTTTGCCTGCACTCTGTTGCAAGAGCACAAACAGATTTCATGCTCGCTGCCTACCAAAGGGCCGTGCAAAAGACAGGCACTTAAAAGTAAAGAATACTAAGCCCGGAACTCTGTTTTGTGAAGCAGAACTGAGTAAAATTCCCAGACCTTCTGCATGCAAACCTATTTCAGGCTTATTTATTTACTCCATTTTTATCACAATCATTTTGAGCTCTATGATAGAAAAATGTAAATGGATAAACATTGCTATTTTACTATTATTTTTCTGCTGCAGGAATTTGAGTTTTAATTATTTAACCAACTGCTGCAACTCGTCCAGAGATTTACCACAAAATTTAGAAATCGGATTTTCTTTCTTGCATAATACTGTGCATTATAACAAGTATTTCAGATATCTGACTTTTACGGTCTCTTAAATCTGTACCCAACTCTTCCTGCATATTATGTTTATGCCCAGTCTATTTTGCCATTTTTTATCTAGGCATCCTTTATTTTAATTTTTATCATCTATTATTCCCTTGTTTATTAAATAAAGATTTAATCACTGCTACCTATTTTATACTATTTTAAATCCTTAAAAAAAAAGTTGTTGTTGGCTCTTTGGCTCTCTGTTAGATTTCTTGAATCAAAGTATTTCCATATGTACTACTGTATAAGTTCATTGTGTGAAGTTTCCGAAAGATGCCCTAATTAATTCATGAGCCCCGAGCCAAGTTTCAAGCTTGTGATAAATTGATGTTGAATAAGAATTACAGTCTCATTTAGCGTCTCAATGTCAGAGAGAGGTTTAAGATCTCACCGTTTATTAACTTGATCTGTGCAGCATGGTTATCAGGTTGCTAGCAGTGTTTATGTTATAAACTGATTATGTTATAATCAGTATTAATGATTATCCACTATAAGCAATAGGCTTTTGCATCTCAGTCATTGCTAATTTTTCTCATTGGATCACTGTTCCCAGATCTTTCAGGATGGATTTAATTGTTCTTCCTTTAAAAAGTGCTAAAATAACAGATACTGGTTGAATTAATTTTCTAGCAGATTAAATTTCAGCGCCTAAGGCAGATTACATAGAATGTGGTGGCTTGGTCCTCTGCTGATTCCCACACGAGGCCTCCCAACCTTTCTTCCATAGTTCCTGTGCTAAGTATGCAGCCACCAGCCATTTTACTCTCTGCTCCTTGACAAGAAGTAAGATGTATACTGGAGGCTAGATCCCTTTCCCAGAACAAACATTTTTTTTTAGATATTTGTGATTTACATATAATAATGTTACAGGCCTAGAAGAATATTGAAGAGAGGAAGAAATGGGCAGTTACTTTCCAAAGAGACAAATGGTTGCTTTCTCCAGTCCAGGATCTTATACAAACACACCCCAATACAAATGTACACAGTCTGTAAAATGTAACATTCTATATTGCAAATCATAGCTTACTGTTCAAATCCAAGCTCCAGCCTTTCTGCTTTTGGCCCCTCTTTTGGGCCCACAGAGGTTGCCCTTCCACTGAGAAGGGGAACCCATTCTCTGAATTAGCTACTAAAGGT
Source organism: Pantherophis guttatus (assembly GCF_059756535.1). Classification (NCBI taxonomy): domain Eukaryota; kingdom Metazoa; phylum Chordata; class Lepidosauria; order Squamata; family Colubridae; genus Pantherophis; species Pantherophis guttatus. Next base: position 277,357,787 of record NC_142063.1, on the reverse strand, counting down.
CGATTTTCTTGGGCTTTAATTTTCTTTGCTAATAATCTGGCTTGACAGGTGGGCCTTTTTTTCTTTTCTCTCTTTCAATGTCATGAAGCTCCTGAAATGGAATTCCTAATTTCAATTTAATTCCTAATAACGGCTCTAGGATGTACATGTGCATGGTTGGTATGTGTTTAGTTTGACACAGTAGGTTGCATAAGTTTCAAAATGCATTATAGTTTTAATTATTATAAGCCAAATAACTAAATTATATAAAATTTAAAATAAATAATATCCATTGCTACCAAAGTCGCCCAAAACATTTTATAGTGGGAATTTTCCATCCCTTCTCACTGTAGCCCTCTGTGCCCTCTTCCCCAAGACTTTTTCTGAGGATTGGAGCCCTTGAAAAGTGCAGGTGATGCAGCTGTAGTGGAGAGCAAAATGTTTGGAATTTCATTGGGGTGTCATTTGGAAGCAACCATTTTAAATATAAATGAGTTTGGAGATCAGGATGGAAATAATATTCCTAAGTATTGCCTGAATGGAACCTTTAATTGACCTACAGATAGCAATGCCAAATACACTGTAGGTCAGATAGTAAACTCTTGAGTTAAAGTAGATTCTTTGCTGAAATATTTGTTATTGCTGAAGTGTAATTAAGAGTGACTGGTTTTATTAGACTTGCCATATATACATATCAGTTGAGGATTGCAAAATAGGCAGATAACAATATAACAACACAACATCTATTAAGGCAGATGCCATGGGACTACCATTGTTCTTGCAGCTAGGTAACTTTAGAGTAAAAAGTGAATATTTTGATTTATAGGAATTTCAATGAAATAATTGGGATCATTTTTAATTGGGACTTTACAAATAAAAAGTATTTCATACAACAAAAAAATCAGTACTCGCAAATTAGACCTTTTGATTGTATTGTGTGTAGCAGTTGCAGCATTCAGATTTGAAGTAGGCACTGGTGCTTGTGGGTTTTCCTCTGCATGGTAGTTTTAATCTCTACTCCATTTAGCTTCACCTTGGTAAAAAGGATGGCTACATAAATTGAATTAATACCGGTAATAGTCCTTCGGCTGTTTCCACATTTAGCACAGCACATGAGATTTGGTATGCCTTAGAATTTCTGGCAACAGTGAGGAAATACTTTAGCACTGAAATAGTTAAGGACAATTGAAACCTGTCTCAACTGTGGAATTAATAAAAAGGTTGCCAAGACATGCTTGTACCATACTTACGAGGCCAACTGGGACCTGACCATAGTCTCCAGTCTCCTGGGAGGCATTTCAGGCATGCACAGGAAAGAATGTTCCTTCTTATCCCATCTAGCAGGAGCAACAGCAGCAGCAGCGACCTTTTGTGGACCAGGGCACCATTTGTGCCTTTTTTCCAAGGGGAAGGACAAAGAAAAAAGAAAGGACAAAAAAAATGGTGTGTATAATGATGGCTAGGAGAAGATTGATTTTTCAACAATACAAGAATCAAGTTCATTGAGTCAAGCTGAGTGGTGGGAAATTGAGGACAGACGAAAGGCACCACTTCTTTATAACTCTAGGTGTGGAGATTACCACTAACTTAAATTACTTACAATAAAATTAGAAATGCATCAATGGCTACCATAATTATGCAGCTATCCAGGGAGTATTGAAGCAAAGGATCCACCCAAAGAGACTTCGCAAAGCAACATTGCCATCTCTAGTCTAAGGGAAAAGTGAAGAAGCCATTTTGATTCACTTGGCCTGCTGCGGCTGCCTTCTCTGACCCTCACAAAAGCTGAAGGAGGCCTTTCTGCCAAGAATGCAAGGTACTAAGAAGTATCTCGCAGACAAATCACCCCTCCCCGCTGATTCAGGTCTAGGCAGCCTTTTCAGATAGTGTTACGTTTTAATGCCCCCCAATTAAAAATTATTTACATAATCAAAATGTTATCAGCTATTGTCAAACATCTAAAGTATTGTGCAAGTCTGCAATCTCCTAAATGTTTTCCTTCTAAACTTTCACCTTCCATAATTGCAAACTACTGGAATACGTAGCTAGGACACAAATAATGAATGAATATATACCGGTAGTAGTCTGAGCTCCACAGGTTCTAATCATGATAGAAGTGTAATTAACCCCATGCAACATCAAAACAAAATCCTCCTTTCCCCTAGAAAGTAGAAGTAGTATTTTGTATATTAGGCATTATTGTTGCAGCAGATGGCAACACCTAGCCATCTACTGGGTTGGGTTTAGCTGATCTTGGAAAAAGAGAAGCAAGATGGGACTTAGTATTAGGATATCATTAGAAAACCCCAATCATAGAGCTTTCCTTGGAAAGTTAAAAACATGTCCCATAAAATTGTAGTGATAGACTACAGCAATCTGTTTGCTAAGAAAGCAACATGGATGTACCCTTGTATTTTTATTTTATATTTACTACTTTACAACGACAGACCAAAACACTCATGCTGAGGAAGGGGGGAGGGAAAAAGAGGAGATAAATCCACTGACAATAACTAAGCTTGCAGTGAAAACCTTATATAAAAGTACTGAATCTTGCTAAACAGTTTGATCGTGGTGGTGATTGCAGCAAATTAAACAACTCTTCTATCAGCTAAATAGAGGAAAGGGTGCTCCTCTCAGCTTGTGTGAGAATTTATTTATCAAATTGATACCCTGCCTTTCATTTTGTAAACTCCCAAGCAAAAGGGTAATGCTCCTTCCTCCTATTTTTCCACAAGTGAAGTGGGCCGAAAGAGAGTGGTTAATGCCAGAAAGGGGGGGAGATGAAAGTGATTGGGTCATCTTGTCACACCAAGCTGAAAGACCATAAAAGCTCAGGGGGAAATCTGTTTCTATTTCAACCAGCAGGTGGGGCAAAGTTGCTCTTGTGCTGTGATGATGCCATTGCATCATCTTTCTGATAATAAAGATGGCAAAACCCTATAGCGGGAGTGGGTAAAATTGGACAGACAAGAGAGTTTTGTTAAATACTTTGCGTGGAAGAAGAATCTCCCAATGAGGCCCACGAGTAATCCCTCTGGTTCCTTTGCTGTTGTTGAATTGCAAAATGTGTTGAATCATTTTGAAAGGAGGTCACTGCTGCAGAGATCCAACAAGAGCGGACTCTTTATTGCATCTGTACACAAGGTATAAAAATATTTAATCCAGCACCTCAGAAGCAATCAAGGCATGATGTTTAACAGAGACGTTTAGAAACCAGGGAGCAATGAAGTGCCAAAAAGGTGGAATTATTTTGTTTTGTAAACTGAACAATCTTACCAGTTACCTCTGAGTCGCTTACTTTTTTATTTTCAATAGAGTTTTGTAAACTTTTTTTTTTCATTTTGAAGACAAATTCTTGCAAATATTGTAGTCTGCTGTCTTTGTATACTCTAAAATCTTCGATTGGTCTAGCCCTATCTGCAAGGTATTCTTGATCAAACCAAGGCTTTGAGAGATGCTTATATCTCAGGTGGGTTTGAGTTTGCAAGGCCTCCTGGATGTAATTAGCATTTGAAAGTGACACAAAACACCTAATACTGATCAGCATGTATAGAGAGTCAAAGTGTATGAAGAGTGACTGAATGTGAGAAGTACAAAATGATAGTCTTCATCCTTGGTTCATCTGGTTCCCAAGGCCTTTTTCCTGGAGGGATTTATTGGGTGAACAGGAGCATTCCTTGCTAATTTGCCAGTGAATGGGAGGTGATCACAGTCAGGTTGGACAATGATTTTTTTTTTTTTTTTTAAAAAGTAGCATTATATAAAGGTAGGAAGTCAATGACAGTACGGAAACCCTGTTAAGCCCCTCTCAGGATTCCCGGCAATGATACACTGAGAATACGCAAGTCAAATCTGTTGGCCATTGCAACAGCCTGCACTGCCTATGGTTAATCCACATGTCTTTAGAAGATGGAGTGAGAGCAAATGATTGCCTGGAGCGGTACTGTCAAAGCAAATGAAACATCATATGTGGCAAGCCTAGCATTCAACTGCCCAGCTATTAAAATGTCTACATCTGAATGCATTCAAATTAGATCCAAAATAGATGCCCCCAGTTTAGCCCAAATAATGCTGGTTTGACACAGGCATGGGGGTGGGGGTGGGGGAGAGAGTTACTGAGAAATAGGAGCTAAAGGTACCTACTCTTAAAAGGGATGGAGAATTAATATGCAACTGTCCAGAAGCTGTGCATTTCTAGCAATTGGCCACGACAGCTGCAAATACTGGCTTGTTACTCCGGAAATCTGAAAACCAAGTTAGGGAAGGCTGGAACATTACTTTTTAGCTCCGTGTACATACAGACTCAATGTATTGGCTCAATTTGTTTCAGTATTTCCAAATACTAACTTGTATCAACCACCCCACGTTATGCAGAGAGTGATAGAGGCTCTTTGGAAGCTTAAACTCTTATAGTTGTGAGGGTACTTTGAGGTCCTGTAATCGAACACCAAAGCTAGTGCCAGAACAAAGGATTGAACTGGATGACTTCTTTAAAGCTTTATGATTAAGATCTTGATCTTCCCTAAACCATTCAAGACTGCTGCCTTCACACCTCTAAAGATATCTAGCCCCAGAAAAGGGGGCAGATAGGGGAGTGACATCAGGAATAAGTTAATTTTCATAGTGCCACTGTCTGGTATTGAATATTGTTTTTTTCTCAATTGAAAACTGTAAAAAGATACCTGCCTTCCAGAAGCCACAATCTTAGTAGGAGAAATATGGCGACTTCTAAAAGGTTGCCACTAGGGGGCAATGTGGCACTCTTGTAGTGTGGGGAAATTAATTCCTCTTTTCCTGTAAAAATGTTGCCTCCTCCCCGGGTTTGATTTTCCATGAACTGATAATTTCACCCAGCAGTCCACCCTGAAAGAAAAAGAAATGGCTTGATGAGCCATTAAGGAATACTGTATTTTGGATCCGCTCCTAAACTCTCTATTGTAGGAAACAGTGGTGCAAAATTTCCTCCTTTCTCCAAAAATAAAAATAAAAAAATAAAATAAAAAGCACTAGGTAAAAGCAAGCCTCTCAGGAGCAATTACTTCTGAGAAAAACTGTTCTCAAAACAATTGCCAGGAAACAGTCTTTTGACCGATATTTGTAATGCAGGGCTGAGTTTCTCAGCAATGTTATTCCAGGCGATTGAAAAGCAGGAGGCTTTCAAAATCCTTCAAACTGCAATTGTGTCTGCCACCCGCAGCCTAGCCATCTTTCAAGCCTCTCCATTGCTGAGCTGAAATGTTACCCACCCATCATTCTGTCAACAGAAAACTGTACCAGCATGAAATGTACTGTTCTTATTGCTGGAATCCTGCTGGAATCACACACAACCCCCCCTCCTGTTTTTTGCCTATGTCCCCCTTTAATGGATGACAAAACCTAACAGATTTTACACACCTTGAGGCTGTTCTTATATGATGTCAAAATAAGCAAGGGCTACAGTATGATGGTAATCTAGTAAAGGACAACTTCAAGCATGGGTGGGTGAGGGAATGAGATGAAGAGAGCAACTTTGCTGGGACACCAGCAGAAAGAAGATGCCACTGAGGCATGTTTGCGCTGGGGCTGGTTGCAAGTTGGCGATGGCCTTTAATGGAAAAGCTTGAGGCTGTGGCATTTGCAAGGTCAGTCAGCTTGATCGGTCTCTGGCACAGCACTATGAAGAGCTGTACTTATGTTTCTGTCCTCTTTGGGAACCTTCCAGCTGTGCAGGACAGTCTCCTCCCTCAGCTTGGTGACTTTCCTCTCTGTTCCAGGCAGCCTGGTTGCTGACTGCAAACAGGCAACAACAGAAGCTGTAGCACTGCCCACAGGGCGTGTTGGGGAAGAGTAAAATCAGACCTGAAGTGCTTGGGCACACCAACAAATCCTGATATATTAAAGCCTTGGGCAATAATAATTAGAATAAGGATGTTGGAAACATCATCTATTCCCATCTCTTTTTCTCCCAACCATCATCTTGCTATTTTCCAATTCCTGCAATAATCTGGGGGAATTACAGTGAATGGACTCCACCCATCTGTGACTTAAAATGCATCCCTTTAGTAATCTAAATTTTATTAGAAGCACATTCAACTGGACAGTCACTTATGATATTCTTATTTTTTACTTTATTCAGCACTTAGCAATATCGATATTTGCTTCCCAATGGGTAAAATATTCCCAGACTTTTCATGGCTCAGCCCAGTCCTCTGGATTCAGCACAAAATGTTCATATCTTGTGCAACTGCTATAGTACACAAAGTTTTGGATCTGTTGCCACCACACCTGTTTTTGGATCTCGTGACTGTCCTCAATGCATAAGGCAGCAAGGCTGCCCTAATTAATTAAGCAGTTCAAATCATTTTGGTAATTAAATGGCTGTATTTTTCATTTTCTACCAGGAGTGGTAGAAAAGCAGTGAGGACATGCTTCCTTGCTTTCATCTTTTTTGCATCATGCTAGTGTTAAAGGCACTGGAACAAGTTTTTATTTATTATTTTTTAAAAAAAATATTTTCTGACTCACGAAGAGTTTTTACTCTGATGCAGACACAAAAAGGGAGGATACTGGCCAGGAAGATTTTCCTCCTTTGCTTGAGCGTGCACACACGTGTGTAAAAGTAAATTTATGGAGTGCTAAGAGATCAGCCTTGCTCTCTGGGACAGGGTGTGAACTAAAGCACATTCTGGAAAGCAGACAGCAGTGTAATCCATTCATTCAGCTCTGTCTGCAGCTGCTTTTTATAAACTTGGCATAAATCAGCACTTCGTGAGGCCAGGCCTGTGTATCTGGAAAATATTTTCCCCAGCCCTCTCCCTCCCCCCCTGCCCCCAAAAACAATTGGACAAAGAGCACAGGAATTATGTAGAGCATGGGCTGGCCTCACTTGTGGTTATTTTCCATGACTTCCTCTGCTCATTTTTCTCCTGCCAGTTGTAGGAGTCCATAAGTCAAAGTCGTTAAACTTTTCCCGGTTAAAATGTAACTCTAAGAACAAAGTAATCTGATCCCTTAGAGCCAAGTAATCATCTATTTAGAGGCTCCGGTTTGGGAAAGTCTCCAACGTGCTGGCAGGTTTGCAGTTCGGAGTGGGCTCCAGCCGGGAGGGAGCATGTGTGCCAATCGCCTCTCCAGGTAAACAGTTCCCAGGGAGCAGAAAGGCTGGTGTGTTCTTTTTCTCTCTTGCAGCACAGTCAATACTGTAAGGTTAAATGCTGCCTGTTGCCATTTCAGACACCACCAATTTATATGTGAGCAGGAAGGGATCCAGCTGCAAACCCTTTGACAAATAGGAAGACTTTTAGAAGAAGAGAAGTTGCCAAGTGGGGAAATGAATAGACTTTGGACACATTTTAAAAACCAAATCAATATATTTTAATGCCAGGAGCAATATTTTCTCTCTCTTGACTTCCCAACATTCAGTAGTAATTGGATCTGCTCTCCCCTACCCAAAGAGTCTTCCCCTCTTTCTCAGGGGATCTCAGAACTACCATAATTAATCTTGAAGCTATCCTGTCAAGAGGATTTGGTTCAGCAAGTTTTGTTCCCCCCACTGCTTACTTTAGCCTTTACTTTCTACCCATTATCTGATTTTCACACATTAAAAAAACAACACAGTGGTTCAAATTACTTAGGCATTTGTTATTAAAGTGGCTGGCTTGGTCAAGGACAGCAGTGGCCTTTAGGATGTCTGCTGTCCTTTCTCATCTCCTGAGTTGGAGTACTCTCCACCATTGCTGAGCTAGCAAAAAAAATGACACCAGCATGGAATGGGTTTTCCTCCTTTGCCCATTTCTATCCTTTCCTCAGTCACTAACTTCCCTTTCCTTTAATGGGTGAAAACCCTAACAAAGGTTCCTATTGTTTGAAGTTCCCCTTGGATGTCATTGTGATAAGGGGGGAAATGACACTTCAATATTGATTCAAGAAAGGACCACTTTAGCTTGTGTCACTCATGGGCTGGCAACAAGCTACGTCAAACGATTTCTGGTACACAATCTTAACGTGACCCTGTACACACACACACACAAAAAAAACCAGCAACAACCAATTGCCAGGGTATATATGTGTCAGGGGTTAAATTCTCTGAAGTCTGCTACTGGTTCTGTGAGTCTGCTACCGAGCTCACGCGCATATGCACCTGAGGCGTGCCCATGCAGCGCTAAAAAAGGAAGCCTTCTGAGTCTGCAAAGGTAAGTAGAACAGCGGGGAGGGAGGAATCCGCTGTGCCACGCAATTTAGATTAGCTAGAAAGTAGGAAATCCGACAATTCTAGCTAATTTAAACGCACGTCACAGCTGATTGTCACCCAGCTGATCATCGGAAATACCGGTTCGCTCAAACTGGTAGCATTTTTTACTACTGGTTTGCCCGAACCGGTCTGAACCAGTAGCATTTCTATGAGCCAAGGTGGCACAGTGGTTAGAGTGCAGTACTGCAGCTACTTCAGCTGACTGCTAGTTCAGCAGATCAGCGGATCAAATCTCACCGGCTCAAGGTTGACTCAGCCTTCCATCCTTCCGAGGTGGGTAAAATGAGGACCCAGATTGTTAGGGGGCAATATGCTATTTAGTATACTGTCTTTGGTGTAAGCCACACAGAGTCCTCGGAGAGTGGGCGGCATAGAAATATGACTAATAATAATAATTTCACCCCTGATATTTACCATGGTTATGTTAATGTGGGAAAAAGTATCTTATCTTAATATGGGGGAGATCAGTGGCATCTGGAGGATATCAGGTTGAGAAAGACTTGCATGATAGCCCACTTACCTTTAAACAGGTATCGACTACCAATAACCAACTACCCTACCCCAAGTAATGTCAATTACTATCCATTCCTTATGCAAATCCCATCCCAGTCACTATAAGATTCCACACAATTTCGCATGGATTATGGACACATTATAGTTTTTAGCTAGCTAGTTAATGAAGGCAAGGAGATCAAATCAGCAATGATTAGGGGACTGGAGGATAAAACATATAAACAGTTGCAGGGATTGGGTATGTCTACTCTAACTAAGAGAAGGCCTGGGGGTGACAGGATAGCAGTCTTCCAATATTTGAGGGGCTGCCACAGAGAAGAGAGGGTCAGCTTATTTTTCAAACACCTGAAGGCAGAACAAGAAGCAATAGATGGAAACTAACCAAGGAGAGCAGCAACTTAGAACTAAGGAGGAATTTCCGGACAGAACAATTAAACAATAAAACAGCTTGCCTCCAGAAATTGTGGGTGCTTCAACACTGGAGGTTTTTACGAAGAGATTGGACAGCCATTTGACTGAAATGGTACCAGGTTACCTAGTCCAACCCCCTACCTTGAGCAAGGTCCCTTCTAACTTATTCTGCAATTTTGAAATCAATCTTAACTGTTCTTTGTAAGGACAGATACTGAAGCTGAAGCTCAGATACTTTGGCCACCAAATGAGAAGAGAGGACTCATTGGAAAAGGCCCTGATGTTGAGAAAGATTGAAGGCAAAAGGAGAAGGGGATGGCAGACGATGAGATGGTTAGATAGTAGCATTGACGCAATGAACAGAAATTTGGGCCAACTCTGAGAGACAGTGGAGGACAGTGGGGGTCAGGCATGCTATGGTCCATGGGGTCCAAAGAGTTGGATATGACTTAGTGACTGAACAACAGTTAATCAGTGCTAAATGGTCCATGTCAAATAAAATATAATTAATTCACATTTGGTCATTTTCAAAACCCTAACCCTAACCCTGTAATTCACCTTTGTTTTTACGATTTCCACACATCATATTTCCTTGCCCTCTAAACAAAAACAACTGTGTATATAAATTTTCTCAGGACCATAAATCTCATGGCATAAGCGAGTTGCTGGCCTTTAGAGATTAGACAGTTTTGCTGCAGAGAACTGACTCATAGCTCTACTTTTCTTATAATCACTATCTAAACAATTTTGTTTCTATGCCTCTTGGTCCCCATCAATCCTGCCTCTTCTCATCATCTTCTCTTATGTTCTTTCCCCAACTCTCCTACAACTAAATATAGGTAGAAACTTTTCTCATAGGAAATTATTCCATTTGCCTGATGAAGTAGATATATGACCACTATAGCTCATGTGATAATAACATTGCTTAGTCCTTAAGATTCCTCCCTGAATTAAAACTATGGGAAGATAAGATGATGATAAAGCAACACAACTCATTCTCATCAATGACTTTTGATCACAATGATGTAACTAGTCATTTTTGTACAACAAATCCACAGAATAGCAGTGAAAGTAAAGCTTTTCTGTACTGTATTGCAGCCTTAAGTTACCAAATTCCAGCTGGTTTGAAATGAAGCTGCCTTAAGAAATCCTGTTTCTTCCTCCATTTTGGCCAAAAGACTGACTTGATATTCGGTCTGAATTGCAATCTAAGAAGCCTGAGGTTTAAGGAAGATGTTAAATCTATGCTCTGATCAAAGATTATTAAGTGGTGCTTCTTTCTCAGTGATATACCCAATATTCCATTTTCTGGTGAGGATAATTTTATCCCAAAACATCAAAAATATATGCTCTCCTGCTGTATACCATTTTTTCTGGATTGAACTAAAAGTAAATATACTGTTGCTTCCTCTCTTATCCTGGGGACCACTTCCAAAGATTCCTTAACTTCAATTAATTAGAACAGGTACATGTGGACTATCCCTTGAAATCATAAGCCAAGATAAGGAATATCAAGCAATTTGGTATCCCTTCAGCCAGGCATATGGCATATTTCTGTGGAAAAACTTCTTTTGGAAGCAGGATTTAAGTTCCTTGAAATTTGATCTGGGAGTCTCTGAAGAGAAATTACCACAGACTGAACTCCAGTTCTGCATTTTGCATGAAAAGGATTGTTAGCCTTGGCCAGTACATATTAGCTTTGCTCAACATGGTTCCTGTCCAGGATTTGGCATCATCCCAGCCAAAAGGCCAACAGACCTGGTGATAGAGGCCAATGGATATTAGCAACACCTTTGAAAGAACTAAATTAGGGTAAGCTACAGTAACTGAACTTGAAATATTTTAAGAAATGTGAAATGAAAATCACATTAATCCCAAATCCACAAAATGATAAACACATTAAATACAAAGCCTAGTCCTATTTAGTTCAATTCTTGCAACAAATGAATAAAAGTGTGAAAGTCTCCAGGGATCATGTATTTCCTTTGATATCACACTAGAATAGAAAATCCCTTTGCCCTTGGTACTGGAAAAGTTCACTTGGAAGCTTGAGGAAATGTTGCATGTTTCAGAGATCAGTTAATTTTTTTCCCAACTAAAATTTCCACTCTTAGAACATTTCCAGCTAATGCAAAAAAAAAAAGGGGGGGGGGATGGGGCTTTAATAAATCTTTTAACTTACCAGTAAAGCCTCAGTTTCCATTTTATTAAAATATATAAAAGGTCTTTCATGGAGGGCAAATGATGGTAGGTTAGAGAAGAAACTGTACTTCGTTCAGGCAGACGGTGCATTGTGGGATAATCTTTTTCTCCGTTCTGTAATGTGTTCTCTGCAGACTTTGAGTTTATCATGGATTTCAGATTTCTCATTGCACCTTCAATTACTTCAGTCCTCCAGGACGGCAGCCTTATTCCCTCCATTTTCACTCCCCAGGTCTCCTGGCTTTCCTGCTGTGAGAAGACTGCAAATTCTTGAAGCATAAAGCCTAGTTTACCAAAAGACAGACTTGTAACCCTTTTCATTTCCTTCAGCTAAAACCACATACATTAACCATCCCTCTCAAGCACATTAGAGCTAAGCCTTATTTTCCTACCAACATCTTCAAATATAGAGAGGCTCCAAGGATCACTTTAACGGAATACTTATTGGCCGTGTTAAGCAAACATTGGTGAGTTTTGTTTGTTTTTAAGATAAAAATCACACCTCCTTGAACCTGTGATTTCTTTTGAGTCAATGTGATCCCAAGATAGACAAAAGAATATCTTACAAAAATGTCAGTTTTGGCTCTTTATGATAGAACATTATGCTGCCTTTTATTATGCTAGTCTATTAAAATCATGGTATCTACACTAAGTAGGATTAATGCTGGATTTCAGTATGATTTCAAGGGAAATATAATATCTGCCAATAATTGAACCTTATTTGTTGTTCACCGATGCACTGTGTTTTAAAGGAAATCCTTGATTGTATATAATGAGTCCTATCCAAAGGTACTGATCACTGAAATGAATAAAGGTGGCTTTCATTCTATATTTTTTGGTCTGGTATATAATATTTGGCCCACTAGTATTTTTCTTGTTGATCTAGATGCTTTTTAAAAAATCATGTTCTATCCCAGGTTTTTGATGTAATGCTCATGAATTCTGGGAGATGAAGACCAACATATCTGAGTGATAAAAGGAAACTGTCAAGTATCTTATTGATGGCAGAATGTTCATAGCAGACATGATAATATAGTTTATAAATTTCACTATCCAATACTTGAAATATATTGAGCACAGAGCCTTTATTCCATTTCCCCCCATTGAAAATATGAAACTTCCTTTCTTTTATCTTTGTACCCAATTTATATGCATAATGGTATTTTTTGAGAGCTGAATGCAATGAAATTTTAATGTATGCTGATTAATGTACATTTAAAGTGACAATAAAAATTCTATTCTATTCTATTCTATTCTATTCTATTCTATTCTATTCTATTCTATTCTATTCTATTCTATTCTATTCTATTCTATTCTATTCTATTCCAACCTTGAGATATAGTTCATGCAACCCTTATGATTATAACTTATAAATTCTCCTGTTGCAAAGCAGTTGCAGCAATAGCAAAGGAACCTCTATAAGGGAAGAATGGGAAAGTGAAATTTCTTCTATAGCAGTGACAGTAATTCTAGTTTCTACTTGGAAACAACTTCTGGGCTTTGTACTTGAGATGGGAAAAAAATGAAACTTTGATTTTGGATTTTACCGGTTAGATAGGTTTATTGTTATAGAAATGGCTAGTTTATATTATCTAAAAGTAAAAAGTTGAGGTTTGATGCTATTATCTTATTCTCTTTCACCAAAGGGTTAATATCTTTTCTTTCTTTTTTCCTTTTGCCCTACACTTTTGCCTTCCCTTTTGCCTTCCTTTCTTTCCCACCATTTTCTTTTGTATTCTTTTGTATTTTATATTATAAACGAATAAAAAAAGGGGAAGAGAGCCAAACCTCTGAGGGTTGGCAAATGAGAGCCACTATATTCACATGAGGATTATGCTCTCTCACTCTTTCTCGCTCTTTCTCGCTCTTTCTCGCCCTCCCTCCCTCCCTCCCTCCCTCCTTTCTTAAGCCCATGAAGCCTTTTCTTCCAGATCCAGCAGCACTTAGCTAATTTTATCTGTCAAGAAAACTAAGGGAGGGTCAGTCCTGCTTAGAACTTAAATGGAAGAACCCCAGAAAAGCTTACAATTGTGGAATAGATTGGAAAAACACTTGTCTGTGCTTCCCGAGGAAAATATACCTAGGTTACCATTAGGAACTGAAGTCAATAGTCTTGAATCTTTTGTTTGCCTTTTATCCCTCTTTGTTTCTCACTGGAAATGCAGGGAAACCATCCTTCCATTTTCCAGATGTCTATCATTGACGTTAGAATATACTGTAATAGAATAACAGAGTTGGAAGGGATCTTGGAGGTCTTCTAGTCCAACCCCTTTTTTAGGCAAGAAACTGTATCCCATTTCAGACAAATGGTTATCCAATCTCTTCTTAAAAACTTCCAGTGTTGGAGCATTTACAACTTCTGGAGGCAAGTTGTTCCACTGATAAATTGTTTTAACTATCTGGAAATTTCTCCTTAGTTCTAGGTTGCTTCTCACCTTGATTACTTTGCACCCATTGCTTCTTGTCTTGCTCCTGTTAATTGGAGAATAGCTTGACTTTCTCTTCTTTGTGGCAGCCCCTGAGATATTGGAACACTGCTATCATGTCTCCCCTAGTCCTTCTTTTCATTAAACTACTAGGCATACCCAATTCCAGCAACCGTTCTTCATATGTTTTAGCCTCCAGTCCTCTAATCATCTTTGTTGCTCTTCTCTGCACTCTTTCTAGAGTCTCAACATCTTTTTTAGATCATGGCGACCAAAACTGGATGCAGTATTCCAAGTGTATCCAGTTTTGGTTGGGTGTTGTCTGTGGGTTACCTGCAGGATGTGAGTTCCCCTTGAATTAAGGGGAAATATTATTTTTCCTAGACAAGCATTCAGTTTGAATGTGTGTGGTGAGGGAGGATTTTTACTAGGAATAGTGAAATTCTCCTGGAGTTGTTTTGGCAGAAGATCTTCTCATTAAAGTATGAGTGAACTTTACAAGTACAGCTACCCCTTTGAAAAAAAGGAAACCAGTTCATATAAAATGAAGATTGCACAGTCACGCTAAAGTAGCATTAGGAAAAGAAATAGAATCAAATGTTTTCCCCTGTTGTTGTTTAGAAGATTTCATTATTTCATCACTAGATAAAGAAACTGGGTGTGGTTACAGAGAAATGCCTTCTAATAGGGTTTCTGGATTGGAGTAATGTTTAGTAACCATGCCTGTGGTATTATACAATCATGCACATTTGCTTGCTGAAGTTTACTAGCAAAATCTAGCTGAACCCACTGTGGACTCACAGCAGAGAGGTTGTTACAGGAGTTACGACAGAATGTAAAATGCTCAGAAAAATAAAGATATATATCAGTGATGGCTAACCTTTTTGCCATCGCGTGCCAAAAACTGGGGGTGCGGGGTGGTCGCGCGGGAGCGGTGGCCACACCCATAATTCTATGTGCCCTGCCCCCCCACACATGTGCATGCAACTCCCTCATGCTTCCCCCGCTTTTGGCATGTGATGGCCTGGTGGGCCCGGTAGGCCCGTTTTTTTCCTTCCCCAGGCTCCAGAGGCTTTCTAGGAGCCTGGGGAGGGCGAAAACAGCCCTCACCCCTCCGGAGGCCGGAAAAATACTTCTGGTGAGCCCAGAAGACCCAAAATGCATGAGTGCTGGAGCTGAGCTAAGGCAACGCTCATATGCCCACCAATATGGCTCGGTGTGCCACCTGTGGTACACGTGCCATAGGTTTACCATCAAGGATATATATAAAAGTCCAGATGATGAGCTAATGTATCTAAGTAGCAATAAATGTAGGGGCCAATTTGTCAAAGGCCAGCTTAGACACATGGCTAAATCCCATCTGCTACTGTCATTTATGAAGTTAAATTTTTCATGGGCAGTTTAAACAATGGCCCAACTGACACTATGGGTAGTCCTTGATTTACAACAGTTTGTTTAGTGACTGTTCAAAGTTACAACCGCACTGAAAAAAAAATGACTTATGTCCATTTTTCACACTTACGCCTGTTGTAGAATCCATAGTCACATAATCAAAATTCAGACCTGTGGCAACTGACTTGTATTTATGACTGTTTTAGTGTTCCGGGGTCATGTAATCACCTTTGGCGACCTTCTGACAAGCAAAATTAATGGGGAAGCCAGATTCACTTAACAACCGTGTTACTAACTAAACAGCTAGGGTGATTCACTTAACAACTCTGGCAAGAAAGGTCATAAAATGGGGCAAAACTCCCTTACAAATGTTTCCCTTAGCAACGGAAATTTTGGGCTCAATTATGGTCCTATATTATAAAAATGTGTCACAAATTCAGGCCAAATATTTGAATTGTATTTCATGGGGGGTGGGGAGTAGTACATTTACACAACAATGTATTTCATTTGCAATATGTTGGGCTCAGGTGTGACTCAGCCCATTAATAAAGAAGGCTGTTGCCACTTTGGAACAGAAATGCTGCTAACAGAAGGGCACTGCTATTCTGCTTTTGCTTAATAGCACCGTGTAATAATGCATTCTCCTCTGCTTCTATCAAGCCATGGAGAATCTTAATAATAAATATTAGATTAGAAACAACAGAGAAACTATTGTTCCAATAATGGGAGGTGAGCACTGGTTTGTAACTCTTTTATTTTCTTACTGCTGTAGCCACCCGGTCATCATTTCAGAAGGGTGACAAGCAGTCAAATTCAGTTGGAAAGGACCTCAAAGGTTCAATTGAAACTCCTGCTGATACAGGAAATCAAGTGCTTTGGCATCTCTGACAGGTAATCTCCCAACCTTTGCTTAAAAATCTCTAATGAAGAAGCCCATTGTCAAGCAGCTCATACCATCAGGAAGATCTTTCTAATAAATTAATCAGAATCCCCTTGTAATTCGAATCGGTTCACCCTCTAAAGCAAAATAGAATGGTACTATTAGTATGATCTGGACACTGTACTTATGTTGATGCAGTGTAGAGTTGCATAGCCTTTTCAGCTGCAACATCAGATTACTGCCTTACATTTAGTTTGTAATCTACTGAACAAAGAGCTTTATGTGGACAAAGGGCTTCTTTGACACACAAGACAAAGCCATTTTTGTTAGCATTTGTGATGACATTTGAATGTGGTTCTTTCTGTTGCAATTGAGACCCATTATTTTTTGGCCTGCCTTTGCTGCCATTATTGTTGTTGTGGTTATTTCAATTTTGCCCAGAGAAAGTTAAAGTAGAGTTTAAATCATTTTGCTATCTGTAACTCAGAGTTGAAGGTAAGAAAGTAAAGTTTTCTCAGGCTCAGGAATAAAGATTAACAGTGTACCCTCTGAGAACAGGACATTAATCTTTGAGAGGAAGACACTGATAAATTTAGAGAGACCATGCAGGACAAGAAAGGATATTTCTAATACAACAACAGTCAGAATAGTTTAAAGCAGTGAGCTTTTCCCCCCAGTAGTAAAGAAGAGCTGTGAAAGCAGGACATTGAGAAAGAGTCAGAAAAAAAGATGATGGCTTTGAAATACAGATCTGAAGATATTATTAAGAGTATTAAGGACTGCAAAAAGAATCAGCGAATCAGTTCTGCACCAAACAAACTGGCTGATTCCTTGAAGCAAGGATCAACTAGCAGAAGCTCATATAATTTGGGCACTGGATGTGAGCAGATGATGGATTGGGAGGAGGGGGGGAGACAGTGCTTGGCAAAGTTAAAAAAAAATAGAAGACAAAGGATAAAGTGAATGGATATGATACATCAGTGGAATGTCCTTGGAATAGCTATGAATCATCATCACAAATAGATCAATATGCCAAGCATTTATCCATATAATTTCCAGGGGCCAGGCCTGAGTAATTAATTAACTTTGCTGGAAGCAGTAGTAAAATCTGGGACATGGAAAATTTAACACACCCATTTCTGGATAGATGATGAATATTATTCAAATTCTGGTTTCCCTGCAGCTACCTTGTGTAACATGTTGGATTGCAAATTATTTCTTATTTGAAGCTCATAAATCTTAGTGTAATCCATGAAGACATTGCCAACATTTAAACAGCCAGATTTCCAATTGCAGGAACTGTCTTCTATTTGCCTACAATTATTTTGGCAAGCCTCATTTCCTTATCCGCCTGTGTCTATCCTGCTATTGCACTTTTCATAAACTTGGCTTCTACTCTGTTGTTTCAAATTGCTTGCCCATCAGGTTAGGAGATCTACTGTTTATAAAAATGTGAGTGTAATGTATTACACATTGACAGGCTTTACCACAAAACAGACATAACAATTTTGAATAACTGTAATTTAAAAGGAAAGCTAAAGATTTAATCTATATTCTTAATTATTCTCCTGCCTGATATATATTTAAGAATACAACTCTTTAAATTTATATGGTGGATCAGAATTGTGGAAATTGTGGGAATACTCAATAGAAAATATACTAAGGAAATAAAATATCTAATTCTACATATAATAACAACCGCAAGAATATCATATGCACAGAATTGGAAAAAAGATAATACACCAACAGAGGAAGAATTGATAAAGAAAATTTTAGATTGTGCCGAGATGGACAAATTAACAAAGGAAATTAAAGAAAAGGAAGATACAGAATACTATGCAGTATGGAACAAATGGTACAACTGGCTGGAGTTTAGGAATAGTGGACAAAAATGATTGGGAAAAATTTCAAACGGAAAGTGTTTGTAGGATAATGTATAAAATTAATATTATGTGCAAAGGAAGTTGTAGAGTACTAAGGGATAATGGGACAGGAAGGATATATATATTATAAGAAGAATTAGGGGAAAATGTATACAATAGAATAGAGGAAACAATAGAAGACTACCGTTACGAAACTGTTGTAAAAGGGGAATATATGTTTTGTGTTTTGTGTTTGTGTTTGTCATATTGTATTGTTTTATAAACAAATAAATTTTTTAAAAAATTGTGAAAATTGCAGACTTATTATATCTGCATGGTGCTAGGTCTCAGAAAACTGTAGATAACACTGCATTAGAAATGTTATTTGTATTTGTGTAGGGAAGCAAAAATCAGTGACACACCTTCATATCTTTCATCAAAACCTATGCTAGCTATCTAAAAGGCAATCAGTTTGAGTTCTATTTTCTTAATTTTTTTTTTTAATATAAATAGTGTATGAAATGGTTTGGTGACTTCGGCCCTTTTCAAAACTTGGAATTCAAAGGAAAAGATATATTTGTAGAAGTATTCTAAGCAAGAATAAAGAATGTGGTCTTCCAAAATGTTGTTGAATTATGCCCCCTACTAGCCTTTGCTATTAAACATTATAACTGAAGTCGGAAGTTGAATTTCAGAATATTTGCAGAACCACAGGTTCTCCAGTCTTAAGTCTTCCAAAGAGTAAAGTCATAATAATAATTATTTTTTTTTACTATATATGACTTAACCAACAAGTATACCGGGGTGTCAAACTCAAGGCCTGAGGGCCAGATCCAGCCCACAGGGTGCTTAGATCCGCCCGTGGGGTTGCCCTGGAAACAGCGAAGGACTAGCACGTGGCCCTCATGAGCTCCATTTTCAATGGCAGAGAGTTGCAGAAGACCATCGCAGCTGAAAACGGAGCTCAAGAGGGCCGCACACAGCCCTCATGAGCTCCATTTTTGCTGGCAGAGGGTTCCAGGAGGCTGTTGCAGCTGGAAATGGAGCTTGGGAGCACATTTTTTGCTGGCAGAGCACTCGGGCCACCACACCACAGGCGCCCCCAACATGAGTGATATTGAGCTGGCCACGCCCACCCTGGCCATGCCCACCCCGGCCCCCTGAGATCAAACACAACCCTGATGCAGCCCTCAATGAAATTGAGTTTGATACCCCTGAACTACACCAACATGTTAGTATACATGTTTTGTCCTTAAGTGATCTAAAAGCCAATGTAGCATAATGGTTCAGATTATGAGGAGTGAATTGCTAGATTTTATGCTTGCTTGTGATGCCACTTTCTGACAACTTACAGTCTGCAATGGGAAAATAATCAATGAAACTCATGTGCTAAGAAGTGCTACTTTAGTTTTTCATTTAGGAATTGGTGGTGATCTGACCGATTACAGTAGATGTGGATAGATAGATAGATAGATAGATGATAGATAGATAGATAGATAGATAGATAGATAGATAGATAGATAGATGGATGTAATACATCCTATCAATATGGAAAAAATTTATTGCTCCATACTCACCTATTGTTAAAATCTCATGTCCAAAAGATTTTTGCCTGCTGTGGATGTAATCAATGGGTGCAATATCCATATTGTGATTTCAGTGTGGGTACATGCATTTGCAGAGTGAACTGTCAACCATTGATTGATAACTTCAACCTTAACACATTTTGTGAAGAAAAAAGACAGATGAAATAAGTATATATAATCAATTGGTGAGCAAAATCTGCAGGTGGGCAAAAAAGGAACAAGAGCTAAAACATTCAAGATATCCCTGAAAGCAAAGAAATTGATCATGTTTTGCCTTGTGAATTTTTGATCTCTCATTTCATTATAACTAAGTTCTTTGTGCAGATGTGCATCTATATATGGATAAAAGGATAATCCCACAGAGAACAGTAACCATATTTCTTTACTGTCATTTTCACAGTAGGTAACAAACAATGAAAAGCAAAGGATCTATAATGTTCTATTGGGGTGGAGTTAGACATAACATAACTCCAACTTACATTTGGAGGACACTAGATGAAACACCTTGGACAGATGAAATGTCTGCCAGCCTCTGCAGTGACTGACATCAGAGCAGTGGTGGAATTCAAATTTTTTTACTACCGGTTCTGTGGGCGTGGCTTGGTGGACGTGGTGTGGCTTGGTGGGCATGGCTTGGTAGGCATGACAGGGGAAGGATACTGCAAAATCTCCATTCCCACCTCACTCCAGGGGAAGGATACTGCAAAATCCCCATTCCCTCCCCATTCCTGGGGGAAGGATATTGCAAAATCTCCATTCCCACCCCACTCTGAGAGTGGGGCCAGCCAGAGGTGGTATTTGCTGGTTCTCCAAACTACTCAAAATTTCCACTACCGGTTCTCCAGAACCTGTCAGAACCTGATGAATAACACCCCTGCATCAGAGGTAATACTAATGGAGAGATGGCTACAAAGGGTTGGATCTATATGTGTAGGCACGTGTGTGGAAAAGCCGAGGAAGTCTATTATTGTTCCCTTCTTACCAACAGCTTTGCTGACATAAAAGATTTAATCTGAAGACACCAATTGAACTGAGTGTCCTATGTATTTGTGTGCCCTTTTTATAGTTATTTTTTAATTGTGGTTGGTTTTATATGCATTTATTGGTGCTTTTTAAAAAAAATTAAGTATTGTATGCCACCCTGAATCATTTTCTTGTGATAGGCATAGCTATGCAAACATGATTAATAAATGAATAAATAAATATCGCCTTAGTAATCCGCTGAGAATGATTCTGTGGTTTGGGCAAGGACAATGAGAAAAAAAAAAAAGGAAATTACTTATTTGGGAGAATTAAAACAGGTGCCCTCTTAATTTACAGCTTTGGGAAAAGGACTTTGCTTGCACGAGCCTGGGTCCTGTTTTGTTTTTCCCTTATTCTGCACCTCTCATGACTCATCAGGTCCATGAGAACGTGAGCGTGTTTCTCATTGGTGAGCTGCAGCTGTGTGTGGCACACTGCAGTGTTGCCATGGCAACTGACTGAGGATGAATTAGCAAGTGCAAAGAGAAAATAGTTCAGCTAAGTAGGTTAGACTAAAACGAAGGCCACCAATTCTCTTTTATGAACTCTAGCCATGACGTGCCCCAACCGTACTGCACTATTACAGCCTATTACATCACATATAATATATTCCCAATATTAAATAGTAGTTTTAATGGTACATCATATTATTAGTGTGTTAATAGCCCTAATAGCGTTCAGTCACAAACCAGCCCAAAATAATGCTGGATAGAAAAACAGGATAATCCTATAAAAATAGAATAGAATAGAATTCTTTATTGGCCAAGTGTGATTGGACACACAAGGAATTTGTCTCGGTGCATACGCTCTTGGTGTACATAAAAGAAAAGATACATTCGTCAAGAATCATAAGGTACTTAATGATAGTCATAGGATACAAATAAGCAATCAAATCATATTAGGAAGCAGTCAATATAAATTGTAAGGATACCAGCATACAGGTACCAGGATACAGTCATACAGTTATGAGTGGGAGGAGATGGGTGATAGGAACGATGAGAAGATTAATAGTAATGCAGACTTAGTAAATAGTTTGACAGTGTTGAGGGAAATATTTGTTTAGCAGAGTAATGGCGTTTGGGAAAACCTGTTTTTGTGTCTAGTTGTCTTGGTGTGCAGTGCTCTATAGCATCGTTTTGAGGGTAGGAGTTGAAACAGTTTATGTCCAGGATGCAAGGGGTCTGTAAATATTTTTACAGCCCTCTTTTTGACTCGTGCTGTATACAGATCCTCAATGGAAGGCAGGTTAGTAGTAATTGTTTTTTCTGCAGGTCTAATTATCCTCTGCAGTCTATGTCTGTCTTGTTGGATGCAAATAGGAAGACTTTACTCTTCAGGGTAATAATATGGAAATGTTCATCCACTGCACAGAAGCAGAAAAGTCCTGTGCTTTCTTTGGAATGTATGAGAGGTGTATCCAGGACACATAATGAATAATATGCAAATGATTCCTGGCAGGAAACCATTCTGTGCAGCTCAACAGCTGAGAAATATGGAACGAACAAGGGCCAACCTGCTTACTTCCTTGCTGACTAGAATGTAGCTGAACCACACAACAAATGCAGGAAAGACTGGAAATGAAAAAAAAAAAGCTTATTTTCTTAAGGCATCTTGCAGAATGGGTGGGACTGACCCCAAAGCCATTGTATTACTGCTTTCTAAATTCTCTAGTCCACTGCATTTTTGTACACAGAAAACATGAAAAAATATATAAATATACATAGTATGTATGTGTATGTATGAATATATGTGTGTGTGAGAGAGGGGGGGGAGAGAGAGAGGGACAGAAAGAGAGGGAGGAAGGGAGACGGAGAGAGAGAAGCTGGTTAATTCCTTTTCCCATGGTTACATGTTTAGGGGCCATGTTGATCAAAGGCTTTTCCATTTAAGAATTTTCCTGCCTGCCTGAAAAGGTCACATACACTTATGTCAGCATATATTTATAATCTTTACATATGACTACTAGTGCATTAACAGCTGGTGATGCTGCCTCTGAGTTTGTGGTGTGCATACAGCTAATGAAGGGCAAAGCATGAAAGAATCAGACTAACCTTCTGAATAAAAACAGGTTGACATTTCTGAGTTGACATGGTCTTAGTGAATCAGAATTTCTGTATGAGAGACCAGACTATCTTCCCAATTACTCTCCAAAAAGTGTTGAATATGTAAACAGTTCCATAAACAGTTCCATAAAGCGTAGCAAAAGCAGAATCTACTCTTAATTTTTGCTTCTTTTACTTTTGAAATATTTAAAAGAAACTATTTAAGTCTTATATAATACAACGTTCAGGTAACATTCCAAATCTCCTAATTCTGATATCTAATTTTGAACTCATGGCACTGGAATAGGCAAGGATTAAAATGGTGAAAATTTCTTTAAAAAGTAGTTTTGAGGTCTTGCACCTAGTGGGAAGTAGAACTGCCAGATTTGGAGATGGGTAAGTTTATTGTCAAATGAGAATGATCTTTGAAATTGGTCATCTCAACCCAAATATTTGGATGAGTGTCAAGATTGGTATATGTATCTGTGTGTCTCTGTATTTGTATATAAGTTTTCAATGTTATGTACTCACACCACTTGTTGCTGTTTCTTTTTGTGTTGTTATATTTTAGGTGGTTATATTCTTTCTTGCAGATCAATCAAATGATTAATTTTTAAAATTATTCTTATACCATTAATCTCACTTGCATATTATTAAGCTAGTTGGTTTATTTATTCAATTTTCCATACATTTCCTTTCTCTCTCAATTCTTTCATTACGTATTCCATTTTTAACATTTTGTTTAAAATAAATATTTTTCCATTTTTTCCTGTTAATCTCCTATTACTCATTTATCTCCCACAAAACATTCATTGCTTATTATTAGCTTCCTTCCGTTTAAATAATTGTATATAATAAATCATGAGCTACTTTTTAGATCCAACACAAGGATAATATTTTCCAAATTGAAGATCTGGTTGTAAAACAGGTTGAGTGGTCCCTGTTTTTCGCTATAGCTGAGAACTTTTAAGAACCAAAAATTGTGATATATTTTTTAATCACAGGTGCCATTCACATTTTACATGAGGGTTTCTTTCCATTCTTCAATATTACAATAAATACAGAGATTTCTCATGCCTGTTCTTATTTTCACTTGTTACAGTCTTGAGTTTCTTTCCTACACTTGTATAAATGGAAAAGTAATGATTTTGTCAGGTTCTGAGAAATGAAATAATCATTTACTTTCAAATCAAACTGATTTCAAATTTGACCTTACAGTTTTGAGGCACAGAAGTTTGAGGAAGTGAAATTCCACTTGTATAATGCTTGGAAGATTAAACTTCTGCAATGTGTCAAAACTCTACTTTGTTTGGGAACTCCACATTTATTTAACACCCCCCCTCCCTTTATGAATGGTAATTGACAAACAGAACATCTGTGTTTATATGTTACAGAAGAGACATCCTGAATGTGTGAGGACAGCAGTAAGAATCTGAATTCACTGCTTCCTGCACTGTACCGTTAAACCGTTACAGACAATTCTCCATGATTTCCAACACAGCAATACTGCAGTGTGTTGACTTCGTTAAGAAAAATAAATGCATGTGATCTACCCTGAAATTGCTATTTTCTATTGAGAGAAATATATATATATTTATATATATATAGGCAGAATATATATATATATATATATATATATATATATATAGGCAGAAATTACACCACCAGAAATCTGGTTCAGATCACACATTTTGTAATTGTGTGATAATTAATAACCGAATGGGTTGTGATTGCTGTTTGTCATCATGTGTTGATTCATTCTTAATGACTGCCTCATATTAAAGCTGTCACATGGTAGCTTTCCTACAGAAGATATAGAGAGTGAAGAAAGAGTTCCTCCTGCTGATTTCATCCTACGTGAAAAAATATTTTTATTGATAATATGACCTACTAAAAAGGATCATAGGAAACTTGCCTTTCCCAGATCAAAACAAGCTGACAGCCATGCACAGATATACTATGCTATACATAGCAAAAAGCCCAGGTCAATAATAAAATGTATTTGGTTTTATCTGGTTGCTAGGCAACAAAGAAGCAGAGTTCTTATTTAGGTCTACACTCTGAGTTATCTTTCCCATTGTGCAAACAGATTCCTTTTATTTGATCTGATTGCCGATCATTGCCATTTCAATATCTTCATCCTTATTTCTTTTTAGTTCTTGTAAAAGGTAATCCCTATTGTCCTATTCTGAAGCATCAGCCTTCCCATCATTTCTGGTATCTTTGCATTACATTGGTGTCCTTATTTTCTTCATTCTTTTTCCATTTCTTTTTATACAATGAACATTTTGTTTCCACACCTATCCACCTATTCTTTTGTCGCATGACTATTGTTTGGGAGTCTAGGAAATGATTGCAGTGGAATGCAAAACTGCTTAACATGTAAGTAATATATTTCAGCCACTTTCATCTTTAGCTTGGCTGGCAATTGAACTTGGTTTGGTGGGGCAAATATGGTCTAATTGCTATGAGACAGCAGGATTCATGAGTATCCCACTTATTCTTGAGGTGACACTGAAGGAAGTCATTGTGTTTGTGTGTGTATGCTTTCAAATCAGTGCTGACTCCAGGCAACTGCCTGGACAAGACTCTACCTGAATTTTTTGGAAGTGGTTTACCATTGCCTAAAGCAGAAAAAGAGCGACTGGCCTACAATCACCCAGCTGCCTTCACATCTGGGACTGGAACTGAAGACCTCCTGATGCCTTAACCACTACACCTAACTATCTATCAATAGCTATTTAGCAATAGCAATTTAGTGTCATTGAGAATGGAAACAGAGAACTGGATAGACCTGGGTTCCAAATTAGTATTCTTAAGAGCAGGACTGTCAAACTTGTGGCCCGTGGCCTGGATGCATCATGTGCTGGCCACGCCCACACCCACTTTAGCGAAGGGGAAAAAAGTCACAATACCATCACGTGACACTGCCACGACGATGCGAGTTTGACACTCCTGCTTAAGAGTGTCTGTCTCATTGGCAGATACACAGAAGAAGTTAAACTGTATTTACCTAATTACTGCTAGATTCATGTATTGATGTCGTAGGTCATCTCAAGCTAGTCAGGCTGGTCAGCTAAAGAACTTTTGCCTGGACAGTTAGACAAAATAACCCTTTCGTTAAATAGTTGGGCAGCAGAGATCTTCCAGCTTCAGAGCATTTTATGGTTCACAGTGGCTTCTTTTTGCCATGTTCATTGACAATCCCAACCTATTTCCTATTCTGCTAATATCATTGTGCTGTGTGTTCCTATATACAATAATTGCTCTTGTGTACCTTGCCAACCTTCCAGTCTTATTTTGGGATGATGTAAGTACTTTGGCAAATTAAGCAAACTGCATTGTGATTCAGCACTTATCATTTCCCTCAAGTCACTCACTGTGTGCCTAAGTGCCAGACCCAGCATTGCTGAAAGGTTCTTATGTTTCATTTATTATTGATCAAAAGCTTGTACCCCTGAAATAAGCTTAACACAGTCTCTTTATTCATTCTTCCTTTCATCAACAAAAAAATAACAGGTATCAGCAGTAGTTTCTGCCATGTAAGTATTTATTTTTCATGCAGGTGTCATCTTTGTAAATATTGACACAAGTGCATCAGCTGAATCCATTGTTTGAGGTGACAATCCTTGTCAAATTGAACTTAACCTGGCATTGGTTTAATGACCCAAGTAAAAATGTATAGGATCACATTACAGGCAGGATCACAAATACTGGAGGATGAATGCTTAGAATGCATAGAATTTTTAAAGAAAGGTGGTACTGATTTGAAGGAGTTCAAGGATCCATCACTCTTCTGTTTTAACCCACTTCCACTTTCTAAGCATGATGTTTTGTTAATAGAGTTGGGTAAACTAAGAAGGGGGAAGCAGGAAAACTCACTTCTGCTTACTGAAATTGGTTCACATTACAGTATATTTGATTTTAACTGACTTAGTGTTCCATGCTCCTGAGGAACTAATTGCCCTGTGTGATATCATAGGGGGATTTCCTAAAAGGACAAATCAACAAGCTGTTCTTTTGTATACTTTTTTTTTGTATGCTTTCTTTTCAGCTTTCCAAATGGTTTAAAATACCCATTTTGCATTTTGTTCAGCCTTACTTCCTTCTTGCATGAAACTCTAATTTGGACGGAGATTATTGTTGTTTAAACATATTAAACTTTGTACAACTTGTACAACATAATCACATGATCCAACAGAATTTAATAATGTAATAGTTAAATCATTCTAATTGTGTGGATTTTTAAATCACCATTCCAATACTGAGATAATTGAAAAACATCCAATTATTAGAAATATGTATTTATATATAATTTTAATTTCTAAGACAACAGTAATTCTGGGTGTACAAATTAAAAAACAAAACACCGTATCTTAAAGTAGAAAGAATGAAAGATATCTGCAACATGGAGAACAGCAATAAACCATAAACAAGCCTGAAGAAGGAAAACAGGCCTTCAGGTCTTAGTTAAAGGCTAGGGTAGTTAGTAAGGGAGATACTATTCCAAAAGAAAGATGCCACACAGCAAAGGCAGGCTGTGTAGGACTCATCAGATGCCACTGATTGGCACACAAAGGGAGCCTATTCTTTCAGATACCGTGGGAGGGCAGAAATGATGGCACAAAGGTGGTTCCTCAGATAACCAGGCCCTGTGTCACAACAGCTTTGTAGGTGACAAGCAGTACTTCAATTTGCACTGGATTCTAATTGGTGACCAATGCAATGTGCCTAGTGAAGCTGTTATATGGACGTACCAAGATAGGCCTTTCTTCTGTTGCATTTTGGATCAATTGTTGTTTCATGGTCTTCAAAACCAGTCCCATGTAGAACACATTGCAGTAGTTCACTGCAACGAGGTAACTAAGACAATAGCAATAGCCTCTTGTGTTCTTTGTAAACTGTTAATAGAATTATTTAAATAAATTTGACAGATTAAGAAAGAGATGGCCAATGGGTTGCATTGGGACAATAGTATCTTTTACAGTTGCATCACATATGCATATACATCTGCAAACACAAGTTTGCCATTGTAATTCATACTGTCTGCAGAAATATCTGATTGCTGAGCTTTACCTCTCAACATCCTTTAGGATTGATCTATCTAGACATCTCCTACCAAGAAGCGTTTTTACATGGGGGCATGGGGGGGGGAATGGAAAAATACATGGAATGAGAAATCCATGCCCATTGATATTTACCCAGTAAATC
Source organism: Pantherophis guttatus (assembly GCF_059756535.1). Lineage (NCBI taxonomy): Eukaryota > Metazoa > Chordata > Lepidosauria > Squamata > Colubridae > Pantherophis > Pantherophis guttatus. Next base: position 277,330,030 of record NC_142063.1, on the reverse strand, counting down.
TACTGTAGATTTAGCCTATTGATACTTCTTTCCATAGGCATATAAAATCATTTTTCAGAGACATAAAGGAAACATCAGTGGTGGGTTGCCCCCAGTTTGCACCAGTTCTATAGAACCGGTAGTAAAACCGGCGGGAGGCTCAGCCCACTGACCCCACCGTCATCAAAACGCTTCTGCGCATGCGCGGCCCTGCTGCGAACCGGTAGTAAAGGTAAGTAGAACCCACCCCTGGGAAACATCATATATGGGTAGTTTTGATTTAGTGAACAAAATTGGGACCTGTAACTCAGGTTTCAAGTGAATTGATTGCTAAGTGAAACTGTGACTACACTTATGATCTTACTTCAGCTTTCCTTTACTTTATAGAGCTGTGAAGGTCATAAATGCTTCAGCTGAACCCTGGCAAGATGTAACAACTTCGATTGAACCCTGACAAAATTGAGTGGTTTTTGGTTTGGGGCAGGGGTGAAATCCAGCAGGTTCTGACAGGTTCTGGAAAACTGGTAGTGTAAATTTTGAGCAGTTCGGAGAACCAGCAAATACCACCTCTGGCTGGCCCCAGATTGGGGTGGGAATGAAGATTTTGCAATATCCTTCCCCCAGGAGTGGGAAGGGACTGGGGATTTTGCAGTATCCTTCCCCTGGATTGGGTTGGGAATGGAGATTTTGCAGTATCCTTCCCCTCCAATGCCTACCAAGCCATGTCCACCAAGCCACGCCCACAGAACCAGTAGTAAAAAAAAATTGGATTTCACCACTGGTTTGAGGGTCTGCCAGTTCTAGATCTATGCCTTCTCTGGTGCTATATGGGGTTTCACTATCCCAGACAGACTTGGTATGCAATCTGGACTTCTTTCTCGACTCCTGCTCAAAGAACAAGTGACAGTTATGATTAAGAGGGGCACTGTTTTGTCTGATTGGATTAATGTAATGTGCTCTTGATGGGGCTGCTCTTGAAGATTATCCAGAAGCTTCACTTGTCGCAGAGTTCAGTGATGTGGGCAGCTATGTTGCTTCCAGAACAGCACATATCATACCTCTACTCCACAAGCTGCATTGGCTGCCAGTTTTGCTTCTGGGTCCAATTCAAGGTGCTGGTTTTAACCTTTAAGTCCTTCAGGGCATGGAACTAGATTACCTGAGGGACATCCTCTTCCTGATTATGGCTGCTCATCCCATCAGAACTGATGTAGAAGGCATGCTGCAGATCCCATCTGCCAAGGATCTACACTTGGCAGTTCCCAGACCTCGCTTTTCTGGCAGGCCTTTTCTTCTGCGGTGCCTGCCTTATGGAATATGCTGTCCCCCTCCCTCCCAATGAAATTAGCTCCATCCATATTAATCTTTAGCTTGTATACATTTATTGTTTTAATTAGTTGTTGTATGCCATCCGGTGTCACTTTTTATGAGGTAGGGAAGTCACATAAATTTTATAAAGAAAATAATGTGAGAACTGGTCGTAAAATTACTTTTCCATCACTGTTGTAACTGTGAACAGCAGCTAAATGAGGCAGTCATTAAATGAGGCAATCACTTAAGGAGAATTACCTGTAACATACAAAATAGATATTTTTCTGAGAGAGAAAAATACAGTTTATGGTCCAATGACTTATTAATACATATTTAGGGGCCAACTACCCTGTTTCCCGCAAAATAAGACATCTCCTGATAATAAGCCCAATCGGGCTTTTGAATGCATGGCAATAAGGCTAAGCGCTTATTTCAGGGTTCAAAAAAAATATACGACAGGGTCTTATTTTCGGGGAAACACGGTACATATTTTACATCCCTGAAGATAAGAGACATCCAGCCTCACTCTTGGCTGAGTGAGCTTGAAAGGAACAAACATGACTAGTATTTGAATGGGACACCATAGAAATATAAATCAAAATTAAAAAATAAAAATTCCAGGATTGTAAACTAGAGTGGGAATTTTAAAAAAAGTCTTAGAAAATCACTTATGCGCTATTGCCAAGAAAACTACATGTTATGTTGATGAAGTCATCAGGAGTCAGGTTTGACTTGAAGGAGATTTCACCTTTTTATATAGTTGCATCTTGACACTGTTTTAAAGAAAATTGATTGCAATTCATGGCGTCATTCTTCAGAAATCCCGTTTTCACCCTATTGCAAGTGTCAGTTCCATTATTTTGACTCTGCTGATACAAGCACTTTCATTATGTCTGTACACTAAGTGTGGCTTGTACTAATTGTTCCTTTAGCATTTTCATAGCTCCTAGTGGAACAATACCATCTCTTGTACTTGCTCTGATAAGGTTATTTTGGATCCAGTCCAATGAAAATCATTTGAGGGGGCAAGGAGAACTGTTTGAAGATGTATTGTACAAGAGAAACATGCCTATGAAAACCAGGGAGGTGGCGAGCCATTGAGAAGCATTTGGGATAGAGAAAACAATTCTGAATTCCCTCTTTTAAAACTGCTTTCATTTGAAAAACAATGTCAGGGTTCAGTTATATATTTGCATAAAACATTTGACTAACTCTGTAAACACTAGTCGGTTTGGCCCAAACATTTTCAAATTATTTATTGATTTTGGCAAAACCAGCTTTGGATCATTTGATAAATGCTATTTATGCAAGGAACTGGCAGATGCCCTTCTTTTTTGAGGCATAGAATTTTACTGAAGGTTGTAGAAATTCTAAGATTACATATTCAGAGGAATATTGTAGAATCACTCTGGATGATAAAAGCACTACACTGCAATTATCACAATTTTATTTTTTTTAAAAAGTTACACACTGGAATACAGTTTGAGCTTTCCTGATTTTATTATTAGAACACCTAAATATTGTAGTCTAGAAGAGAAATAACAAAATGTGATTCACTCCATATGAACTACTGTCTCAGAAGTGGATACATGACTCATCTAAATAAATTTCCAAGCTAATAGTGTTTCTACCTCTTCAGTCCTACAAAGACGGTTTAAAATCGACCTAGAATTTTCTCACAGTTATCAAAATGCAAACAACACACAGGCAACATCATGAACCAGTGTTTGCTAGCTTTTCCTCCAGGTATCTAACAAGACAGTGAAAAGAATGGCCTCCAATCTGAGCTCCATTTCTGAGCTACCAGCGGTTATGGAGTAATAAATATCCTCTCGGTCTCAATGCAGCTAAAACAATCCCAGACTAACACTTTAATAACTATACCATATGGGTTCATCTTTAGAATTCACATCTGGATTCATCTGGGATTTTTAATGACAACTCTATGGTTTGCACAATGTTTTTCCAGGGCAGTTGCTTTCCATCTCACTAGATTTTGTATCAATTCATTTTGCTATAGATGCTGCACGTTGTGGTATTTCTGACTTCCTCTTTCCTACATGCTACACATGATGGAATTCCCCACTGACTTTTGCACTAATCTGGTAGTCTCCTAAGGGACTTTGTTTCTTTGCTTCTCTTTTGATTCTGAATTCTTTTAACTTCCAGTTCTGATGAGGGAAGGTTGGACTCTCCACATCAGCTCAGATAATAGCGAACCAATCTTTTTTTAGCCTGTAGCATCAGTCTGCCTTTTTGCAAATATAGTTCTCTGTCACGGAAGCTTAAAGTTTCAATTTTTCCTGATTACTTTTGCTTTGCAACTGGGGTTGAGGTGGGTAAATCATGGACAGGTTCCAGGTCTGAAGACCTTACTGTTCTGTATGATTCTACTGCTGGCATTGTAAAACCAGAAAATGAAAAACATTGTCCAAAGCCAAAGCTGGAACTGCAGGCCCATAATTTAGACCAGGTTTTTAAAGCATAATAATAGTTATTCTATACCACAGTGATCTTAAATGGAGCCTCTGCCTTTCCCACCAGCAGCTTTCTGAGAAAAATTGCCTCTGCAGAAGTGCTGGCTATCAAAGCAGGAGCTCTGCAGTGCCCACCCAGATGTCTGGCCTTTTTATAAGCCCCTTTCTTTTTCACTTATAACCTTGTCTAGATACCTTTAGAGCCAAATTTTTAATGCTCAGCTGTTTTGGCAACTCTCTAGCTTTGCTATTTCTGCAATACAACATCAGTCTGACAAAAAAAAATGTATTTTTGCATGTACTTGTTCAAGGCCTGAGTTCAGACTACCAAATTAATAAAGCTTTCATCCCTGAAGCATTGGATTATTTTTTTTTAAAGAGTAATACTCTTTTTTAATGAGTAATATTAGAATTGAAAGACATCCTGAAAGAAAAATACCTTAAACTGGCCAATATAAAGCAGTATAAAGTATTATGAAATATGAATCTCACCCCACAGACTGATGGTAGAGTTTGGATTTCAACCACAAAACTCCTTCCACCTTTGACTTCTGGCTTCACTTTAAGACCTCTGGCAATTTTTCAAGAATTTATGTTGTGTTTCAGTCACCTCAGTACAACACAGAAAATCCAAGTTGCACATGATATGGTTGTTTTATAGGGTTGAATATAGTTAAAAAAAAAAAAAATTCCCCCAGTAGGTTATGAACCCGGGATATTCCCTGCAGTTTCTAGTAACTTCACCATATAGTTCTCTGTAGTAAACCCATCCAAAAAATTCTGATATGCCAAAGATAACTATTACTTGCTATTGTTGATAGATGGCATAATTTTTGATGTTCAAACATCTAAATGGTAATAAATAAAATTTAAAGCAGGTTCCAAACATTTATTTCTGTTTTTTTTCACTAGCTGGACCATTCTTTTCCTTAGATTTCATGGACATGTCATGCTAAAACCTGGAGAGATGGCCTCTCAATTCTAAGGATGCCATTAATGAAGCAGTATCAACCAATCATCTTGGACTATTGCTATTATCAGCCCACTATATTGGCAGGCTAATGATGGCCTCTTAGCATACATGGACCTAGTTATGGAAATATAGTCAAGCAAGACAAGGCAGAGCACTTGTTCTCTACTGTACCTCTTTTCTACCTTTTCTTCATGCGAAGGGACACAGCGTGGCCCTACACTCACTCATTTGTCTTTACTTCTTCATACACAAATCCATCTACCATACTCCCCTTGTTTAGAAAGTTATGAAAAAGGAGGAGACTCTTCTCTGCTGAGAAATGTGAGGAGAGAGAGACAATATATGGTGTAGCCTTAAAAACAAAACAAAACTGAAAAATACATCCATTCATACACACAAACACAAACACACCACCACCAGGCTTGCCTTTGAGTTAAACATTTCAGCTGGCTGATGTTATAAATCAGCTCAGCTTGTTTTGGAAGTAGGTGGTTTTATCACATAGTACAGGGAAAAAACCAAACAGCTCATTTACATGCAGCTGATTCTCTCCTCATAATAGCTACAGATGACTATTTTAAATTTCTTTTAGCATCATCTCAATGAGTTGCACATGTCTGCACTACAGGCCATTACCTCACTGATCGTGCTTATAACAGGAATAGGATATGCCTGCTGAAGAGCAAAAGGGGTAAGGGGAACCTAAAAGCAAGCCAAATCATTTATCCCCATGATAAAGAACTGGGTTAATTCTTAGCATAGGAGTAGAAGGTTTTCAAGGAAATTCCAGAATTTCCATGGGAATTGGTGAGATGTATGGTTTTTAAAAGGAAGGGCTACTGCAAAAAAAAAAAAAGAAAGAAAGAAAGAAAAGAAAAAAAAAGAACCAGAGCTACAAAGAGATAAATAAATTTTGATTCTTTGCTGCCATCTAGTCTTTACATGGATTTCTGCAGTTATGGTAGCCCTAATACAAATATAAAGGGACACGGTGGCTCAATGGCTAAGACGCTGAGCTTGTCGATCGAAAGGTCAGCAGTTCAGCGGTTCAAATACCTAGTGCCGTGTAACGGGGTGAGCTCCCATTACTTGTCCCAGCTTCTGCCAACCTAGCGGTTCGAAAGCACGTAAAAAATGCAAGTAGAAAAATAGGGACCACCTTTGGTGGGAAGGTAACAGCGTTCCGTGCGCCTTTGGCATTTAGTCATGCCGGCCACATGATCACGGAGACATCTTTGGACAGTGCTGGCTCTTCGGCTTTGAAACAGAGATGAGCACCGCCCCCTAGAGTCAGGAATGACTAGCACATATGTGCGAGGGGAACCTTTACTAATACAAATATAATAATTCAAGTCAGTTCTGAAGTCAAACACAATAAACAATTTGCAAATTGGCCTTTTTGGCTAGCCAGAAAAAGCTGTCCAAGTTTTACTTCTTGCTCAACTCCAACCTCTTGCTCAATTTTTTGTTTTTTTGTTTTTTAAGAGCCCACCCTGTTGAGACAGTGAAAAATGTCCACACGGTGGTGCTGAAGCAATGTGACTGAACAGGTGCATGGAATGATGGGTAGAAGATATGTATTATGTTGAACTGGCAAATTTGTGATCTTCAGCCCATTTTTTTTCAGAAGTGATGTTTTTCCAGGGGAGGACCAGTGGGCAAGAGAGAACTTAATCCCTCCCAAACCTGCAGATTGTGTCCTGAAAAATTCAATTCTTCTTTATGTGTTAGACTCAACACCCGAGTAGGGAAAAATACTGCTTTATTGAGCTAAGAACTGAGTACAAAAAGCAAGCAAGGAAAGGATAAAGAAGCTCTTGCTTGATATTTCTCGGCTGCTAATGTTCTGTAGTCCGACCTTCACATTCCAAGACAAAGTTATGATTAACTTTGGGGATTTGCTTTCTTCCCAGTGCTCTCTGAGTGAGCCTGTTTTTAGGAAGCAAAGAAATTTATGTATATGTGGATTACTGAACATGAAAAAAGAAGCAAAATTAGAGAGTGGTGATTACTGCAACCTCTTCTTTACTTTAAAAAAAAAAAGAAATTTGATATATAATTTTTAAATTTTAAACAAAAAGAGTTGTGAGTGCAAGTGGCTGTGGGCCATTTTCCCCCTTAGCATGGTGCTTTGGGCATGTCACTTAAAAGACAGGTCAGGGCATGTAAAATGTCTGCCAGGTGGAAGTCTGCAGGTTTCCAGTCAAAGAAACATTCTGTGCTATTCCTACCAATATTTAATGATGTTTAGTGGATAGTGTTTTATAATGGGTAAAATGGGAGACAGACACCCACCCACCTCCGCCCACCCTCAGCCATAGAAACTTATTATCCGGTTGATTTGAGGTCACTTGCTCACTTTCTGGCCAACCTACTTCATAGGGTTACTGTGAAGATAACAATATAAAGTAAGCCCTTCCCTCACCCCCCCACATGATCCAACTTGAATTCCTAGAAGAAAGGCATAATACAAAATCTAGCCAAAAATAAAACAGCTCCATCTCAAGGACAAACAAACATGTTTTGCAACAGCAGATAAAGTCCAAACATTTCTCTCTTCAGTGATGCAAATTCCTACGGTCTGGCTACACAAATGCTCATACTGGCATTACTTCAGCCTAATGGAGAACCGTCTAATGCATTCCTGGCAGTGAAATAAAACAGCAAAAAAAAACAAAGCCAGTAGAAACATGAAATAACGTTTCAGTACCAACATTCCCACCGAGCGCATTACAATTTGGCTACGACCCATCATTTACCGTGCTGCACATCAACATTGCTACAATCCCCATGCTCGGTTAAATCAATCACCACACCCAGAAACACATCCTCTCTGCATGGCAATTGCAGAGCCAGAGACTCAGGGAGAGGCCTCCATTCAGCAGAGACAGGAGGTAATAGAAGAACCCATCCATTCATAAACTCCAGGATTCTTCTCAGACTGCAGGCTGCATGTGACCCAGAACATTGGCAGCACGTAATTTATTCTTCCAGTTCAGCTGATATGTCCCTTTGGGTGAAACTGAAGCTTCAAAGTGGCCTCTACAAGACTTAAAGCAACCATTCTATTCTTTTAAATTTCCACTGATGCCCCAAAAATCTAAGGAGCAGACTTGGAAGACTTTTGCCCTTCCCAGTTCATTCCTTGCAGCTTTAGAAGCGGGGGGCAGGGGGGGGAATTACAAAGCAAGCAGCCATCAAGAGCAGAGATCAGTCTAGCTGCAATAAAAAAGAAAGATAAGGTATAAGATATAAAAATAAAATTTCCCTACCCTCAGAGCATAGCCAGATAAATAATGGGAGGGAACCACCAAAGTAGATAAAACAAAAATACTGTGCTTTGAAGACTTTTTATGTGATATATTGAGTTCTTCCCCCCCCCAATCTCTATAGATAGATTCTGCTGCTTTTAATTGATTGTTAGATTACAATGTTGAATGTTACTTGCAAATTTTATTGCATATGATTCTGTGGGCTATTACCTATGGAATAGCAATAAATACACAGACCTACTTGTGCTGTAGGTTATAAAACAGCTCAGAATTAGCAGAGCTAAGGTCCCAAGTGCAGTCATTGAATGTGGTCTGGCACAGATGAGATACCCGCCCAAAACAATGTCATTCACAAAGAAGTCAAGAGAATGTAAAAACTTCCCTTCCGGCCTGATTATTCTTCTGTTTTTCTTTTCCTTCTGTTGCTTCTCACCAAGCTGCTTTTGTGTGATGTCGGTGTTTGTTTGCTCCTTCTTGGATCAACAGTTCAAAACGTATGTGTGTACGTACATAGATAAGGAGAGAGGAAAAAAAAGGACTTGCTAAATAACCTGTATCACACATTTACATTCAATATGCCTATAGTTAAGATTGTATGTGCTCAGCTACATGACCAGATTTATCTGATCTTGACTGATCTTGAAAAGCTGAGCAAAGTTGGGCCTTGTTATGATTTGAAAGGGGGGAGGGCCACCAGGAAGTACTAAGATTGTAGGGTGAACTGAGAAACTGGGGGAAAAAAAAACCCCAAACACCCCAGAAGGTAACTGTTCTGACCTAGGCCACCGGCAGACCATGACACTAAGGCTCTTCTCTATTGCTGACAAGAATTACATCATTGTGTCAGTGAGGTCCACCATTACCTTAGGGTTGGGCGTGCATGTTTCACCTTACACCAAATCTCACATTCAAGAAAAAATTGAACTATTTGAGAGTCAAAATAAATGCCTCGAATTACCACAAAAAAAAAAAAAAAATGAAGCGTTTACTCATGTTGAGTCATCAATTCTAACCAACTGAGTCAAGAACTGAAAGAAGGAACTCCTTGGACCACGAAAGCTGGACTTTTTCCAACTGCTGAAAATCCCCTCTTCTTTTGGGATTTCATCACAGCCGTATAGAATTGGATGTTATTCTTTTTAAGCCCGTATGTATGGCAGAATGTTTTTCAGCAACCCCCTTTTATGCATACAGGGGTTGATAGCCAACACATGTCTCACCTTAACCATCTGGGAAAGAAAAATAGGCTGGGTTGTAAGAGTTGATTTGATTATGTTAAGATATAAGGCCTTAAGGGAAGTAAGCACTGCAGAGTGATGGAAGGCGTTCACACTCACCTGATCACAGCAGAAACTCTACCCAGCCTCCCCTTGGGCTTTTCATTTCCCTGTGCAGTATGATTTAAAGCTTTTGCTTAACCCATGAGTTGCTAAAGCTTTTGAACAGACCTGCAAACTAGAGCTGTAAGATTTTTAGAGTAGCAATAGCACTTAGACTTATATACCACTTCACAGTACTTTACAGCCCTCTCTAAGCTGTTTACAGAGTCAGCATATTTGCCCCCAACAATCTGGGTCCACATTTTACCAACCTCAGAAGGACGGAAGGCTGAGTCAACCTTGAGCCTGGTGAGACCTGAACTGCCAAACTGCTGGCAGCTGGTGATCAGCAGAAGTAGCCTCCAGACAGTTTTGCATTCTAACCAGAGATGGGATTCACTTATCTTCTCTACCTTTTCGCAAATGTGAGTGCACATTCTGTGCATGCCCAGTAGTTGTGCATTACGTCCGGGCAGGTGGGCAGAGCCTCCCGCAGTGGCCGCTACCAGTTCGCGCAATTTGGAGAGAATCTGAATCCCACTACTGATTCTAACCTTTGCACCACAGGGATGGGGCAACAACAACAACAACAGAATCAAAAACCAGCCCTCCCAGTAGTACCTAGTAGTACCCAGCAAGGGGATATCTTGAGGGTTATATGGAGGTGTAAAAAAATGTATCAGTAATTGCAGGGCAATAGTTTCTTATCAGCCACTTGAATTTAGCTTACGGTACATTATGTGTGAATATGTGTCTATCGACTGGTAGTTTGCATTTTTCTGCCTTTGTAACTCGTAGACATTATTGTTCCAAAAAGACTTTGAGAGTTTGCCAGGAATAGAAGAATGCTAGATATATTATCTTTTGTACCTGTTCCAATATCATTATTTTAGATACAACTCGAGGCTGCTCAAACCAGTTTTGGTTCATTCTGTAGAGTTGAGACTTTTAATTTCTGCCTATCTTGTACTGTTGGCAGCAATATCATCAAGCACGGATGTATCTCCTGGTATCTTGACTGCCTTTTGACCTTTCAAAATAGATTGTGTTTTGCTTATCTGCAACAGGAGGAAATGGAAAAGAAACATGGAGAGGCAATTAGACAGTAGAATTTGGGGAGTGGGTTAAGGGGGAGTTTAAAGCACTGTAATGCTGTGCTACTGAATATTTGGTTTTAAAATTAGAAACAGTAGCAAAAACAGAATAAACCATCCTGATATTTACTCTCTGGCCCCATTCTTTCATGTACCAGTATATATAGGAGTTTGTAACTGGCTGACCAACCGCACTCAACATGTAGTCTTCAAAGGAACTGCATCTACATGGAGGGAAGTATGCAGTACCCCAAGGCTCTGTTTTAGGCCCAGCACTCTTCAACATGTTCATCAATGATTTGGATGAGGGGATAGATGAGGAACTCATCAAATTTGCAGACAACATCAAGATGGCAGGAATAGCCAACACTCCAGAAGATAGGCTTAAGATACAGAAGGATCTTGAGAGATTTGAACATTGGCCGCTACCTAACAAAATGAAATTCAATGGTGAAAAAAGTAAACCATTTAAATATGAGTCAGCAGTGTGCTGCAGCTGCCAAAAAAGCCAACACAGTTCTAGGATGCATTAACAGGTGCATTAACATTCAAGGTGTTGGTTACCACCTTTAAAGCACTTCATGGCATAGGACCTGGGTATTTGCGGACCACCTTCTGCCACCGATAGCCTCCCACCGACCAGTACGCTCCCACAGAGAGGGACTCCTCAGGGTGCCGTCAGCCAGGCAATGTTGGCTGGCGACCCCCAGAAGGAGGGACTTCTCTGTGGCAGCTCCTGCCCTCTGGAACGATTTGCCCCCGGAGATAAGAAGGATATCAGATCTCCGGGTCTTTCACCGTGATCTGAAAACTTTTCTTTTCCATCAAGCAGGGCTGGCGTGAACCCCCCCCCCGCCTTTTTTAGTTTTTTAGTTTTTTAGCTTTTAATCTGTCAATGGGTTTTAATTCAAATTGTTTTAAATTTGGGCCAATGTATGTAATTCTTTTAATAATTTTAAATTTTGTATTGGTATGTGTTTTAGTTCTGGCTGTGCACCGCCCTGAGTCCACTAGGAGAAGGGCGGTATACAAATTGAATAAAATAAATAAAATAAATAATAATAAATAAAATAAACAGAGGCACAGAATCAAGATCATGTGAAGTGTTAATACCACTTTATAATGCCACACTTGGAATACTGCATCCAGTTTTGGTCGCCACAGTGTAAAAAAGATGTTGAGACTCTAGAAAGAGTGCAGAGAAGAGCAACAAAGATGATTAGGGGACTAAATCATATAAAGAGCGGTTGCTGGAATTGAGTGTCTGGTTTAATGAAAAGAAGGACTAGGGGAGAGATGATAGCAGTGTTCCAATATTTCAGGGGCTGCCACACAGAAGAAGCTATTCTCCAAGGCACCTGAAGCCAGGATAAGAACCAATGGATGGAAGTTAATCAAGGACAGAAGCAAACTAGAACTAAGGAGAAATTTCTTGACAGTTAGAACAATTAATCAGTGGGACAACTTGATTCCAGAAGTTGTGAACACAGGAAGTTTTTAAGAAGAGATTGGACAACCATTTGTCTGAAACAGTATAAGTTTTCCTGCTTGAGCAGGGGCCTGAACTAGAAGACCTCCAAGATCCCTTCCAACTCTGTTATTCTGTTATCCTAACAGCATAATAATCCTTCAGGCAGGATAGGAACTTGGAAGCTGGAAAACCTATTCCCATTTTTTTCAAGTAAAATGATTGCCTGAGACTGTATGTACTGAAGCACAAATGGGCACAAAGATTATTTGCCATAAAAGCTATACAAAAATATATAATCATGGAAACAGCTTATAAAAATGTATATATTTGAGAAAGCTTTGTGTGTTTGTGTGTGGTGTGTTTGTGTTTATATACAGGAAAATAAAAACAGGGTGTCTTTTTTGCAGGGTGATACATATTTTTGATTGAATATTGGGGAACACTGACATTAATTAGATACAGATATCCAAATTATGATTCATGACCATGGCCTTCTCTTGTAAAATATATGTAGTAGTAAATTGAATGAAAAAGAGCAATTTGGGGAAGAAAAGGGATTTTCCATAGAATTTTTCTGGTAGTATAAAATCATTATCTACGGCTGATAAAAGTGTTTAGTTGAGATTTTGTACCATTTAGCTACACATTCTTGGTCCCTTTTCAGGGGTGGGTTTCTACAGGTTCAGCAGGAGGTTCTTGCTGAAGCAAGAGGCTCCACCCATTCACCCAGACATCATCAAAAATGCTCTGGGCATGCACAAAAGTGCCGCACGCTCACAAAGTGAGTGTGCGTATCCGTGCGCCACTGATAGCGAACTGGTAGCACTGGGATATGAATCCCATCTCTGTTCCTTTTGCTGTAGCTATCTTAACCTACCCTGAAGATTCTCATATGGATTCTCATATGCACAGTCTTGAGATTACAGCCATTTTTATATTTGGCATATTTTGATTCATTTGGTGATCATTTAGGTACAGAGAAAATGATTTAATGGGCTTTGAAAATGGCATCAGTCCCTTTGCAGAGAAATTCAAAGAAAGCCAGCAGAAACAAAAGGAAGGTGGAAGAGATTACATGTCTGAGAGGGAGAAAAACATTCAGCTAGACATAATTGCTGGTTAGCTATATGTTAAATGTAAGGCCTGCAAGGAAATTCTGCAGGAAGTAGTCCTAGTGCGTTCAATAATGTAGTTTTCAGTAAATGAGTCACTGCTGACACATAGATCCCCCAAACAAAAGAATGAAGCTCACTGGATTGTGTTGTTTTGTGCTTGGCTCAATCTCATAAATTAAATACTGAGGAATACTAAATGTGGCACTAAACAGAAGTGAAAGGGAAGACGAAAACGGGAAGGTGGGCAATTGCTACAATGGCTGAGCACATGCCTGCGTTGCACTCCCTTATCAAGTGGTACGTACAGTCTGTATTGTGTTACATGATTACACAAAGATAATTCCTAGATCTCTTTCCTTTGTTATCCTACTGCAATGCTTAAAGATGCAACTTGGGCATTACCAATATGGCAACTTTTGCAAATGTTGGTTGCAAAAATATTGTACAGTTGCACAAGTTCCCTTTTTGTGCATTAAATTAGATCTGTGAAAAGAGGAAGTGTGACTCATTCATGGTGAAAAGTCCCAATAATTTGGGCAGGGGTAAAAGAACAAAGCAAGGGTGCATGTGTTTATTGATGATAAACATTTGAGTTGCAATGCTGTATTTATCTGTGTAAATGCAGCCCCTTGGAACATACTGTGATTACACCTAAATAAACGAAGAAAGGCTATAAAGCAATATTGAACCAGGCACAACAGTTGAACCACAATAATTCTTTCATTTGAAACAAGTAGAGATATTATAGAAATCCCGACTTTGTGTCATTGCACACATGCACATATATACCTAATAAATTAGATACGTTATATTGTGCATAATGAAGTACCCAGGTTGAATCTCTGCTTAAAGTGATTGACAGGATGCATAAAGATATTTAATGATGGAATTATTAATTTAATGATGGAGCTGTGTAAGTTCTTTTACCCTTTTACACAAAAATAATGAAGGATAAATAGTGTGACAATGATGAGAAAGTTCCCCCACCCCGATTCTTTTTCAGTACGATTGTTAGGAAATATACCTATTGGTTGATTAATTGATTGATTGACTTCTGGTGGTATTTTGGAATATGCAGAAAAATGCAGGCAGCTGAGTGCTACTCTGTCAGACCTTAAAACTAAAAAGAAAGCTCCTGTAACTAACTCTGTATCAGCATAGTCCACAGTTTGTTCCAAAGATCTGAATCGGAAACATTCTGTATATTGGTTATTGTTTATGATCCTGTGCAGTGGTGGGTTCTAACCACCTTTACTACCATTCTCTTTGTGTACGCACTTTGCGCGCGATCGCTTCGCTCGCATGCACGCCAAACTTGTGCTCCACGCAAGCGTGTTGGGAATCTGCCCAGCTGAGGTGTGGCAATCCACTCTGCTGCACCTATCAGCTGGGCTAAAAAAGAAGAAATAAAAGGTAGGAATAATGCAGGGGCGGGTGGGAGGGGCCAGCTCCCGGAAAAAGAGAACCAGTTCGGTGACGTCATATCGTCACCGCTACCGGCTAGGCCGAACCGGCCCGAACCGGGAGGAACCCACCACTGATCCTGTGTATATGTCATCCTTTAAAGTTAAAGCTCCTTTAAAGGATGACATATACACAGGACCATAAACAATAACCAATATATAGAATCTTTCCAATTCAGATCTTTGAAACAAACTGTGGACCAGAGGTGCAATGCTCCCGGATTGGACTGGATCGCCTGATCCAGTAGCGATTTTTCCCTGTGGTTTGGCGATCCGGTAGTGATCGCCACCCGGGTGTCATTACTTCCTAGTTTTAACCTTCTGCATATGCACAGGTTTTGCACATGCGCAGGTGTGTGTGCACTCAGGGCACGTGCGCTTGAGAACTGGTAAGGAAGGTAAGTAGATTTCACCCCTGATGTGGTCTATGCTGATACAGGGTTAGTTACAGTATTTATTCAACATACAACATACACAGGAGAAAGTTGTTGAAATCCCCACTGAAGTTTCTGCAACAAACCTTCCAACTGCCCATGGTAATTCATTTGAGAGTTTAAGTCTATTTGAAGATTAAGGCAAATTTTGGAAAACTCTAAACTTGCAAGGTTCACTGATGGAACTGCATATAACTCAGGAACTAACAGATGTCCGGGCTTCATGCTTAACTTGAAAGAGATACAAGAGAAGGAACTAGTTTAGATTTGGTGCACAGCTGCAGAGATCAGATGACAGTGTCAGCTGAATTTTCCTCCTCACTGGCTCTGTATGATTTATAACAGGCAAAACTCTGACCTTTGTTTGGTCGCAAAAAATTCCATTTTAGGAACTTAAAAAAAAAAAAAAAGCTGATGGAGTCAAAGCTGACAGCGATGGTGACAATAACTCACAAAGTAGAGAAGACATGGTAGTGGTTGAAGATCATCAGAAGATTTCCAGAAATGAAACATAGGCAGCTGAACTATTTATGGTCTGATCTCATTTTAGATTCCAGGAATGCAGGATCAAAAAAAGGGGGCTGGGGAAGGAATAGAGCCATATCATCATGACCCATGTAGCACACTTTCATGTTCAAAAACAAAGTTTGCAGAAGCCAAAGCCCATGCAAAATAGAAGAGTCATCCCTAAGACACTCAATGTCATCTGTCAACAGGAAGTTGAAGATTGTCCACCCACCATGGCACAAATACTGGGCTGAAGACAGGGAAAGGCTTTTACTCAGTATATCTCCTGGCAGAGAGTTCTGGAGGCTGTTCCAAGGCTTTAAAGAACTCCGTGTGGACTTGTAAGAACAGGTTATGCAGCCTGTGTAGAAGATGACTTCACGCTTTTCTCAATGGTGAATCGTGTCTGCATAAGAAAATTATAATGCAAAAGGAGGCTACAGACCATTGTAGCCTCTTTTTTTTTGCATTATTGTTGACATTGTTGATGTATGACATTTTATAATGCGTGGGAAGAGCGCACATAGCATCGAATTATATATGTTTCTATTTTTAAAAAAATGTTAGGAAATTTATATAAAACATGGAAGCCACCATTCAACAACTCATCCTGTTATACAGATATTTTAGTTCAATTCAGTAATATTATTTGTATTTAACTATTACCAATGGTGGAATTCAAATTTTTTAACTACTGGTTCTGTGGGTGTGGCTTGGTGGGCGTGATGTGGCTTGGTGGCTGTGGCAGGAGAAGGATACTGCAAAATCTCCATTCCCACCCCACTCCAGGGGAAGGATACTGCAAAATCCCCATTCCTTCCCCACTCCTGGGGGAAGGATATTACAAAATCTCCATTCCCACCCCACTCTGGGGCCAGCCAGAGGTGGTATTTGCCGGTTCTCCAAACTACTCAAAATTTCCGCTACCAGTTCTCCAGAATCTGTCAGAACCTGCTGAATTTCACCCCTGACTATTATATAAAAATATTATAGTCTTTTATATACATAATTCCTGAACAGAGAGGAATATGTATACTTCTGGCTAAATGTTTCTTTTCACACTGAATTGACTCAGATCAATTCATTCTGTCTTCCCAACTGTACTTTGGTAGAAAAAGAGCAAGCATGGTTTGTTGATAGAAATCATCATTTTAGCAAAATAAAGTCATGCTTCTTTCAAGTCACTGGATGCCTAGGGTTTGCATTGACACATCTATGGAGTTTCTTGGCAACAGGGCCGAAGCAATTTGTGATGGTTTTTTTTCTGGAATTCCTAGTTTACAGCTTTGGTGTTCTCTCAAGATATCCTACCAGGTCTGACTATGCTTTGCTCTTCCAGATTAATCAAGGTCACTTCAGCAAAGCAGTGCCTAAAATGTAATGCAGTGTTTCTCAACCTTGACAACTTTTAAGATGTGCAGATTTCAATTCCCAGAATTCCTCAGACAGGCTATAATCTATAATCCCAGTATAGACTCACCAAGGGCTCATAAACTTCCCCTACTTCTGGAATGGAATCCATTAAGATTTAACCGAGAATGTTAAAGATGCAATCTTTGTTCTCTTCACACCTCTAAAGATATACTCAGAAGAACTTAATCTCTTTGATATCATTCCTTTAGTGTTGCCCTTTGATACAATGCAACTTTTTCTTAGAAAAGATCAGCATGTTGCTTCTTCGAAGAGGTTTGCTCATCTCTTGTAGTTGTTACTCAATTGTTCTTTTTTCTTTTCGGTTAATCACTGTGGTTACTATGCTATCATCTTCCTCATTGTGACCATGAAAGGCTGTTTGTGCTGCTAAAAATGCATATGAGATGGAAAAACTAAGCAAAATGAATCTTCTAGGTAGAAAGCACAATTTTTTATGTTGTCCAGCCACTTGCAGGAGCTCTGAATCTAGAGTCTGGATTTGTATTTTCTGAGCTTAAGGCCACATTCTCATTTCTTATTGATGCCATACTTTAGAAGCAATAGGTTTGCTGCATCCCTGTTCTGCCAGGAAGACTTGACCTGATGGACAATAATAATAATAATAATAATAATAATAATAATAATAATAATAATAATAATAATAATAATAATAATAATAATATTTTATTTCTATACCGCCCTTCTCCCGAAGGACTCAGGGCAGTGTACAGCCAATTTAAAAACACAAGACAAAACAATGATTAAAAATTAAAATAATTAAATAGATTTGGCCCGGTTTAAAACCCCGAAAATTTTAAATACCCCAATTTAAAATTATTATGTTGATAGCCCGGCCTGGCGGAACAACAGGGTCTTCAGTGCGCAGCGAAACACCCGGAGGTCGGAGATCTTACGTATTTCTGGGGGCAGATCTTACGTATTCCACAGGGCTGGGGCTCCCACAGAGAAGGCCCTCCCCCTGGGTGTCGCCAGCCGACATAACTTGGCTGATGGCACCCTGAGGAGACCCTCTCTGTGGGAGCGAACTGGCCGGTGGGAGGCTATTGGTGGCAGAAGTCGGTCTCGAAGGTACCCGGGTCCTGTGCCATGGAGCACTTTAAAGGTGATGACCAACACCTTGAATCGCACCCGGAAGACCACTGGGAGCCAGTGCAGCTCGCGCAGGAGGGGTGTCACACGGGCACAACGAGTTGCGCCCATAACCACCCGCGCGGCCGCATTCTGGACCAGTTGGAGCCTCCGAGTGCTCTTCAAGGGGAGCCCCATGTAGAGAGCATTACAATAGTCCAGCCGGGAGGTGACAAGGGCGTGAGTGACCGTACGCAAGGCGTCCCGGTCCAGAAAGGGCTGCAACCAGACACTTACTCAAGACGATTGGATTTTAAAAGAAAGTTTTATATGGAATTGCACCAGGGGTGAAATCCAAAGGTTCTGAGAGGTTCTAGAGAACCGATAGCGGAAATTTTGAGTAGTTCAGAGAACTGGCAAATACCATCTCTGGCTGGCCCCAGAGTGGGGTGGGAATGGAGATTTTGCAATATCCTTCCCCTGGAGTGGGGTGGGAATGGAGATTTTGCAGTATCCTTCCCCAGTCACGCCTACCAAGCCACGCCCACAGAGCCGGTAATAAAAACAATTGGATTTCACCACTGAATTGCAGATCTCTATCAGTAATGGGTTTCATTTTAGTTTGCTACCGGTTCACATGCGCAGAAGCGTCCAGGCGGGTGGGTGGAGCCTCCCGCCACCGCTACTGGTTCGCCTAATCCGGGGCGAACCAGTAGCAACCCACCACTGATCTCTATGCTATATTATAGAATCCTGGAATTGAAAGGGCCTATTTAGATTATAGAATTCGACCACCCATTCAACGAAAGAATCCTAGTAAAGCATCCCAGACAGTTGGTTATATAATCACCCCTTGAATATATTCAATGATGGGAGCCTACCATTTCTTTAGTTAATTCATTTCACAGTCAAGCTTTTCTTATTGTTGGGAGGTTTTTCTAACATTTAACCACGTACTATGTTTTTGTAATGCCTTTCAATTTAAAACTGAGCCTGCAAACCACTTAGATACCTTGGAACTTTTTCAATGGTCCATTGGATCTTATTCCACATTTCATAGGTTTACTAGATCTGGACTGTAAAAACTTTAACCCTTTGCAACTGTCTAGTGTTCATCCAGATTTCTGCAGTCCAAAGCTGGTAGCTGGTCCAAACATTTGTTGCCCAATAGCTAAAAGAGTGGCTAGACCTAAAGGGAACCAACGTTCTCAACCAGTAAGCCAAGACAAACTTGCTCCAAATCTTTTTGCCAAAAGAGTTATGGGCAAGGGAGGCGTCTCTTATAAACTAAAAAAGGAGCTACATCTGAGTACTGCATGAGGTTATCTTGGCCACAGGAAAAAGTGTTTTCTTAGTCATAACATTAATCACTTCACTGGCAAAAATATATGTTCTGTTAATTCCAAAAGTTTCCAGCTGATTCCCACCCACCTCTGCCTTCAATGACTGTTGGAAAAAAATGCTTCTTGAAAGATGTAAATCACATTATGATAACCTGTAGGCTCTTTTAAAAACAGAGGCTCTTTCCAGCATATGTGGCTGAAACTAAACTAAACTTTAAAAAGCCTGGAAGAATGAGGCATCTTGAGCGATATCAGTAAAAAAGCTATGTTGCACTGACTCTGCTTTCTAGCTCCTCCATTTTGCTAGCAATTGCAGGAGATTTCAGTTCCCTTCCACCACAGAAACTTTAAATCAATAGCAGCTTAAAAGCTACCAGATTCCTTCTTCAAAAGTTGAAACAGAAGGGGGATTTCCATGAGTTCCTTGCCTGTGCAGGACACTAAAGGCAAGAGTAAATTGATCCAGCTGCTTGCAAGGCTGGATGGAAAAATGCCCAAGGGGATCCAGGAATACATCAACAGATGGAAGAGGATTGTGTTGTCATCACGTGCTCACCCTAGTGAGCTGAGCGTGCTCCAGCTTGATCTTCCCCAGTCAGTTAGGAGCTTTTAGCTTCCCTGTCTGTGCTGACTTGCAGGATGAGGCAAAATTACCAGTAATGTTGCAACCTCTTCTCATAACATAAAACGGATAAGTTTAGATTAGCTGAAATGTCTTCATGTTTCTCCCCCCCTCCCTTTATCTCTCCTTCCCCAAACATCCTGGCAACAATAACCTACTTAGCTGAGTTAGACTTCCCAAAATGCTCCCAGTGACAAAGTCTGAGAGAGCCCAGGCTATCTACGCAAATAACCTGATTTAGAAGGTTAACTTGTAACCCAAGGCTATGAAAACACTGAATCCCCCTCTCCAGATGGCAAAGTTCAAAGTCCCAGTGACTTCCTAACTGCATGTGCTTAATTAATTGCTTTTCCAGCTAAAATGAGGGTAAAGGTAGTAACACGCGGGATTTGTTACATTATGTTCCTATTACTAGTCAAATTTATATTACTATTATCCACGTTGCTTTGAATATCAAAATTTAAGCATATTATTAGAGACATGTTTTTCATTTCATAACCCTTTCTCTTTTAAGATGAATGTGAATTCATATATCTGGCCTTCAAGAAAATTTTGATAAATTAGGATATATTCTGCATCCTAGAGCTACACATTTTCATTCTGGGACTTGTTATTTTTAAAAACCAAATTCTAGTTGTCACAGAAGCAGGAGAAAGTTAGAAAATGTTATTTTGTTTATTTCATGCCTTTTCACTGCTGGTGCAAACCTGCATTTATATTTTCAGCATGGAGATATATCATTAGCCTCGGTTCTATTTTCTCTGCACTTTATATCCACCTTTCAATTTGGTTGTAACACAAAGATAAAAGGAAGTCCATTACTATAAGCATTACAGAGATTGATTGTATTAGGCTCTTCTTGAATTGATTCCTTGTATTTCAGTTGGTTGTGATTAGAACAATGAAACTTCTCAAAATGTAGTAGTCCTTCCTTTCCCTTACTACTTTTGGAGGTTGCATTTTATATGATTAACTACTACTACTACTACTACTACTACTACTACTAAAGGGACACAGTGGCTCAGTGGTTAAGACGCTGAGCTTGTCGATCGAAAAGTCGGCAGTTCAGCGGTTTGAATCCCTAGTGTCGCGTAACGGGGTGAGCTCCCGTTACTTGTCCCAGCTTCTGCCAACCTAGCAGTTCGAAAGCATGTAAAAAATGCAAGTAGAAAAATAGGGACCACCTTTGGTGGAAAGGTAATAGCGTTCCGTGCACCATCGGCCACATGACCACGAAGACATCTTCGGACAGCGCTGGCTCTTCAGCTTTGAAACGGAGATGAGCACTGCCTCCTAGAGTCAGGAATGACTAGCACATATGTGCGAGGGGAACTTTTACCTTTACCTTACTACTACTACTACTACTACTACTAATAATAATAATATGTATTATTATATTATATAGTATACATTACTGATAATAAAGACAAAAAAGTCTGGATAATGACATTGCAGTACTTGGAGATAGCAAAAAAGAAGAGAAAGAACTGGAGAAAGTCATAAAATACAAAGTCTGCCAATAGAAGTAGAATGACTGTGGCAAAAGAAAGCAAAGATAGTACCAATAGTAAGAGGTGCCTTACAAAACATCATTTGAACATCACTGGAATTAACAAAATCACCATCAGTTAATTGCAAAAAAGAAGCTTTACTTGGAACAGCTTATATCTTGCAAAAAACAAAAGCAAAACTTTAACACCACCAAATAACAATATATCCCTATTCCAGGTACTTAGATAAAAATCCTACATCCAATCTAAACATCTGTACTATATCATGCATAATATATCATCTCTAAGATGTTCTAGAAATGTTTCCCAGTTGAAGACTTTAAAATGTTTCAGATAAATAATAAATACACACCAGCAACCAAACTAAGCATTGTACCAAACAACATAATGTAACAATTGTGCAGTGTTGAATGTTTTGCCCTCTGAATTTGAGGTGTAGATAGAGTAGTTATTTGCTTTATGAATGTCACATTGAATGGAAAGAAAAACCCAGACTTGATACTGTTGGCCGAAAATGCCCATATGTCACCTGTGTCACATCCACTCCATACAAGATTATAGTTTTCCCCTGACTCTCCCCCACCCCCACGGTGAATCCACCAATGATACTATCAAAAAAACAATGTTGCAAGAGACTACAGCTTTTCACCAGGTTCTGACAGGTTCTGAAGAACTGGTAGCGGAAATTTTGAGTAGTTCAAAGAACTGGCAAATATCACCTCTGGCTGGCCCCAGAGTGGGGTGGGAATGGAGATTTTGCAATATCCTTCCCCTGCCATGCCCACCAAGCCATGCCCACCAAGCCACACCACGCCCACAGAACCGGTAGTAAAAAAATTTGAATTTTACCACTGGCTGAAACTAACAAAACATGTCTTCAGTAGGAAAAGAGCAGGAAAGCTGGGAGGTGAAATTAAACCTATCATCAGCTTAGAGTCCTTACACTGCCACAAACAATTAGACTCCAACTCCTCTTGAATTCTGTTGACTCTTACCTGGTGCCAATTCAGTCGTATTTAGTATTAGTTGACTAGATTCTTGTGTATAGACTTGAAAAAAAAATTCTGTGCTGCAACTTAATAAATGGTCCTGATCCTTTGCACATGACATTTCTCTTAAGAAATTGGTAAAACCGGCAACTTAATCATAAGAATACAAATCCCATTGAGATATGAAAATCCCTTAGACACATAACACATAACAGTTTCCCCTCCTTAACACCTCTCACCCAACAACCAGGCAAAGAAAATAGAAATTATCACACACACAGGGGAGAAAACCACATTTCCTTCTTGCAAGACTTCACACATTCCCCAAGGCAAGCACTTCAGGACAACACTCAAGAACATCAAATCAACCACACTATAAATATTACTGCCCCTAACCTGTTCACCTTTGAGAGCTATACAGTCTGTTATGCTGTTAAATAAAACCTTCTTCACACAGTTGTCCTATGTATTCATTTTGTGTCCGAGTCCCAGCTTGGACTCGAACTCAGACCTTTCTTCTGACAATACCTGTGGATTTGGAAAGAGAAGGAATCAAAATGTCAAAAGAAATGTGACATGGCCTGTTGTGTAGTCAGAAAAATGCTTCATAAGTCCTGCAAGTTTGTTTGTTTGTTTGTTTGTTTGTTTATTTATTTATTGGTTCGATTTATATGCCGCCCTTCTCCGGAGACTCAGGGTGGCTTACAATGCATTAAGCAATAGCCTTCATACTTTTGTATATATCTGCTTAGTAGGGCTTTCGCCCCTCCCCTAAGCGGTGTTCTTTTTATACAAAGTCAGCTTATAGTAGTTCATAACTACTTTTTGAAAACTGGAATGCAACTACTTGAAATAAAAAAAAATTGTTCTAGAATTTAGGCGGGGTCTGATTGGAGCACAATCACAGGGAAATCTTAGGTAGAGATTACAGGTTTCATGACCATACTGCAAAACTCCAGACTACTATTAGGTGTCAATAGGTTTTCTGAAGATGTTTGTTGCCATCTATTGGTCATCCAGATTTATGCAGCTCAGGCAACAGTAGAACGGTTCTATTGTTAACACACAGCCCTGTTGTGAACCAGTAGCAAAGGTAAGTAGAACCCACCCCTGGTCCCTACCTGTACTCATTGTACACATACCACTGCATATCTTCTGATCTATCTAATATGATAATAAAGTTTGCAGATGATACCACCATACTGGGTCTTATTACAGGAGGAGATGAATTAGCATATGGGGAAGAAGTCCAGAAGTTATCCACATGGTGCTCAATAAACAACTTGCACCTAAACACCAGCAAGGCAAAGGAGATGGTGCTAGACTTCCAGAAGCAGAAAGAGGAACCTTTCTTTACATTTCTTTCTTTACACTTTACATCAAAGGGGGGGGCATGTGGAGAGGGTCTCCTCTTTCAAATTCCTGGGAGTCCACCTTAGCCAAGATCTCACCTGGAAAAATAACATGCTCCAGGTGATCAGGAAGGCTCAACAGAGACTTCACTTTCTTAGGGTCTTGCAGAAAAATCAGGTGGAACAATGACTGATGACTTCCTTTTACCAGTCTACAATAGAAAACGTCCTTACCAGAGGTGGGTTTCAGCAGGTTCTGACCAGTTCTGGAGAACCGGTAGCAGAAATTTTGAGTAGTTCGGAGGATCGGTAGTGGAATTTTTTAGTAGTTCAGAGAATCGGTAAATACCAACTCTGACTGGCCCCACCCTTATCTATTCTCTGCCTCCCGAGTCCCAGCTGATCAGGAGGAAATGGGGATTTTGCAGTATCCTTCCCCTGCCACGCCCAACAAGCCATGCCCAACAAGCCACACCCACAGAACTGGTAGTAAACATTTTTGAAACCCACCACTAGTCCTTACATATTATGTGATGGTATGGTAACCTGGTCTGACAGCTGCGGACAGAAAGCCATTACAGAGGGTAATAAGCATAGCACAAAAAATCATGGGCTGCCCCCTGACCTCACTGGAGAAATCGCCAGCAGAGTGAGGAAAATCTTCAGGGATGATTCACACCCTGGTCAGCTCTTCTTTACTCACTTACCATTGGGCAGGAGATATAGAAGCATAGCCAGCCGAACGAATAGGCTGGAAAATAGCTTTTATCCATGGGCTGTCAGACTTCTGAATGCAACATAACACCATAATTAGGTTTAATATGATAGACTTGCAGGGCCAGCGCAACATACAATGTGTTCATACAGGTGTAATATAATATAATGTTATATACATATATGTATATGGCAGGGGTGAAATCCAAAATTTTTCCCTACCGGTTCTATGGGCATGGCTTGGGGGGCGTGGCAGGGGAAGGATATTACAAAATCCCCATTCCCACCCCATTCTGGGGCCAGCCAGAGGTGGTATTTGCCTGTTCTCTGAACTACTCAAAATTTCCACTATCGGTTCTCCAGAACCTGTTGGAACCTGCTGGATTTCACCCCTGGTATATGGGAATGTGTGCTAATTATTACTTATTTCGGTTTAGGGATTTCTTTTTCTTTTACTTATTGAATTATTAAGATGTATTCTGTGTTTTGGGGGGACTGAACCAAGGGAAGCTCATTCAATCTCATTGTACACATGTTGTGCATTGACAATAAAGGTTTGATTTGATTTGGTTGTATGTAGGTACAACATTATTAGAACTTCAGGTGGATACAGCAGAACAAACTCTCTCCAGATGTAAAGGGTGGATGTGGGTTGAAGACTGAATTAAATAGATATTGATTATACATTTATATGTAATTTCCTCCATACAACTCTCCCTCCATTTTTTTTTTTAAATCTACAAATTGGGACTTTGAGAATTAAACTTGTAAGGCTATTTTCCGCCTCCTCACTGCTAGGAACTGTAGAAGAAAGTTAGGTTGAAAGTTTTCCTGCAAGCCATTGGCAGAACTTCATGAAGGGCATCAAGAGAAGTAGTAGCTGAAATGCAAGAGGCTGATTTTCTTTGAAGAATTTGTGAATATATGAAGAATTTGTTCATTTGTTCTACTGTGCCCTATTTTACGATTGCTAATGTGATCAACACAGAGATACACAGATACAGAAACAGACACAGAAACACACACACACACATTTGAAGCATATTTGTTTGGAACGAAATAGGGATCTTTCCCTTTCTTTTTATTCTGCACTTCAGTGTATTTATAAAATAGCAAGTTCATCAAGCAGAACAGACTGGTTTCAGTTGGCGTTACCCAAACGTCATAAAAATAATGTTAAAACACAAGAGCAATGACAACTTTAAGTCTGGCTGGTGGGCAAAGAAAGGGGAAAAACACTTTTTAATAACAATTCTTTTTAAAGAACACATGTTCTTTCCTTTCTGAGCTAAGTGTTAATTTTGCCAAAAAAGGCTGTAAAAGTGTGAAATTTAGCTATCTGCTGTTAACTCTTGCCAAGGTTGTTTTCTTTTTTCTTTTCTTTTTCTTTTTTAAAGCAAAGCAAGAGAACAAGAATAAACTGCATTTACTTAGATGTGCTTTGCCCTTATAGCCAGGGTCACTGAGGAAAACAGCCTCTAGAAAAAAAAAATAGTGCTGGCAGAAAACTATGGATTGATGAACCCTCCAGGAAAACTGCAGTCTGAATCCCAAACAGAGAGTTTATGATTAATTTTACAGGCATTTATTGTGCAATGTAAAATGGATAGTAGCCAGCTCAGGAGTTAAGCCAGGAGATGACTATCAAACAAAGCTGTTATATTTGGCAGCTTTTTCCAAAGCTGCTGTGCAAAACAGACATATTGAAACTAATTTTTGGATTTTACTAAGCACATACTTTTATTCTTGGGATTTCCCCTCCCTCCCTCCTCCCTCCCCTTTTGCCTCTTTTAAAGGGGGGAAAATATGACCTGAGGTGCTGATTGGACAGTAGTGTATATGGTTTGTAAGGTTAAAATCTGAACCCTTGAGAACTTTGTAGAGGGGTTTACCAGAAGCCATCTTAACTCCCATCTCCTTACTCAAGCCTTACCTGGTGACCTTAGATGGAGTTGTATACTTCTGAAAATAAAACTCTGCCTCCTGTGAAGAATGTAGCTATAGCTGTCTACAAAAGATGAGAAGAAGCATCCAGAAGCAACCATTTGGGCTAACAAGGAGAAATACTGTCCTTTTCAGCTTTTCTTGGCTTAAGGCAATCAGAAAAGCATATTTAGAAAGAGTCTGGCTGCCGTGGCATGCTTTAGCAATATAACTTAATGTGTAACCAGGTCTTATGTTTTGTCTATGTCAGCAGTTGGCAAGAGAGAATTGTAAATATGGGTTCCCATGAGTAAACAGAGATACGTATGGAAAGGAAAGAGGGCAACTCAAGTAGGCAGTTCTGAAATTCATGCCCTTGTTATTTTAAGCGATAAGATTTGAGTAACTAGTCAACCGTGCAGATGGTCTGGTTTCAAAAACAGGAAAGAGCCTTTCACTCACCCTCTGCATTTTTTTTTTAAATTTAAAAAAGCCAACTTCTGAGGCAACAGTAAGCACTTGGAAAGAGAAACTGACTTCGTGGTTAAGCGAGTTTACTTCCTTGCTTGTATAATGATTGAAATGTTGCAAAGCACGATGGGACAGCTGCGCTGATAACCGCAAACTCCAACAGTTATGATGAAAACGTTCTGAAACAAACCACGGAACTATCGGAAGAGATGAGAAATCCCCCACCCCCTGGGCTTCAATGTGTGTGTTTATGTGTGTAGTTTAGTGATTCAGTGCAGAAGACAAGTTCTTGGAAATTTGAACTTTAAAAGGTTTCAAAAACCATTTGTTCCCCCAAGTTTTCAGGACATCTTAAACTTCTGGCAGTTACCTTAAAATCTACATAAAATGGCTAAGAGAAGTTCTTGCACTCTAAAGGCTAATTTTTTTTCCCCTTGAGAAATGAAGCTATCTAGATAATATTGGTTTTTTAAAACTTCTGGTTATTTATTCTCTAATAGCTTTTTTTAAAAAGTGTTGATTGGTTTTTCTTATTTTGATCAGGAATTTTTAAACTCTTTGTCAGTGACTACAAGCTGCCCACGTTTTCTTGGAGAGGATCCATTTTTGAGCCAATTCCTAGGATGAAAAATGTTTGAAAACTTCCCTTGACTATTTTGTTGGGGTTTCTTTTTCTGGAATACACAACTGCTAAAACTAGTCTCAGGGTTTCATGTGCTACTCTAACAGAGGCCCTTCCACATGACTGCTGACTCTCAAAAGCCAAGAGAATTTTTATGCTACAGTGCACCCTTCTTGGGCTTTTGAAAAGTTTTTTTTTAAAGCAGTGTTTGTCCAGGAAGTAATTTAAAAAAAATAAAATAAAACTGGCAGCCACAATAGTTCTCAATTTACAACCATAATTAAGTCCAAAATTTCTGTTGATAAATGAGATAGTTGTAAAGTGAACTTTGTTCCATTTTATGACCTTTCTTGCCACAGTTCTTAAGTGAATCACATGATTGTTAAGTGAATGTGACTTCCCCATTGACTGCTTGTCAGAAGGTCGCAAATGTTGATCACATGACCCGAGGACACTGCAATAGTCATAAATATGAGCCAGTTGCCAAGTATCTGAATCACATGACCATGGGGAGGCTGCAACAGTTGTAAGTGTGCAAAATGTTCATAAGTCATTTTTTCCATTCCATTTATAACATTGAACAGTCACTAAATGAACTGCAAGTTGTAAGTTGAGGAATACCTGTATTGTAGTGAAAGCCCTGTCCTATCCAGAATAAAATGTGAAAATGTGGCAGGTCAACATGGCCCCTTGGCTTCAGGAACTAGAGGGGGAAGAGACAAGGAGGGTATTCCTGCCAGTGAAAAATACAGAAAGTTAAGAAAGTCCAGTGCAATCCCATTTGAAGGAATAGTTCAGCAATAAGAGTTTCGGTATGGAGCTGCCTAAGGACAATATGCTGCAAACTGAACATGTCTAAAACTTAGGTTAGCCGGACAGAGTCCCCCCTATTATAATTTAAGATATGATATTTCTGTTTGAATTATAGTAATCATGTAGGTATAAATTCATATGATTGCCTTCAATGCAAATGCATAGCTTCTCTTTTGATGATGGTCTAATGGCTCTTTGTAAGCACTGCAGAGAGGAAGCAGGAGAAGGAGGAAGAAGAAGTGGAAGAGGTAATTGGACGTAGCTATCTTAGAGGCCACTTGATATTGATGCAGGAATGAGAAAGTTGACTTGGCACAACAGCCTGCATAGGTTCAGAGGGTTGAGAAACAAATTTTTACAGATAGAAAAAGCATATTTCATACTGTTCCCAGAGAGCCCGTACAATACTTCCTGATTGCATAAACAGGAACTGAGAGTAATATGTATTCAGTTCAAAAATATGAACAACATTTAAATGACTTGAGAAAGATCTGACGTGCATCTCCTTGGGGTGTTTATTGAACAGAGATAGATTTTTTTTCTCTTTTAGTCATGAATTAAAAAAAGTAAAAGTTTCTTTCAAATCAAGCTCAATCATCAGCTTTTATGCACTTGTCCTTTTAATGTTGTTGGAAACAAAACCGAAGCGTTTCCCACTGACCTCTTCAAGTTATTTTTTGTTTTAGTTCCTGGTCTATCCCACATATCTTGGCT
This sequence comes from Pantherophis guttatus, assembly GCF_059756535.1. Classification (NCBI taxonomy): domain Eukaryota; kingdom Metazoa; phylum Chordata; class Lepidosauria; order Squamata; family Colubridae; genus Pantherophis; species Pantherophis guttatus. The sequence goes on along the minus strand of NC_142063.1, from coordinate 277,301,039 downwards.
TTCCTAGTAGTTTCACACCCAAGAATTAATCACATCTAAGCTTGCTTAGCTTCTAAACCCAGACCTATGATTACCTACTTAGACATTGAAATAAAACTTACATGTTAATTCCCTTTCACAAGTGACATAGATTTGATTACATCAATGTGATATATTCCCACTATCAATAACTTCAGTGATTATTAAATAATTGAAATCCAGACGACACTGGAGACTCTATTATGCCCTATTACTGTTGCCATAGTTTCAATACTGTCAAAATTGTGCCATTTGTTCATGGGCTGAAAATTCTGGACATATTTATTCATCATCTTCCAATATATATTTAATAAGGACTCACCAAACTGACAAAAACAATTGGCCAATCAATTCAACCATCTCTAAATCATCTGTTTTGTTCCAGCTACTCATTGGAAGTGAGGTGGGACTGAGGTATGTGTGTGTGTGTGTGGGGGGGGGGGCTGTTGCAAAATAAATTGGGATTATAATTTGGCATGTGGTTCTGAGATGCTTTCAGCATTTGGGGATATTCAGAATGGCTACACCATAGAAAAGATTGGTACTCCTTTTCTCTAAAGATCATCCCTAGGGTGACCTCAATTGCTTTTAAAAAACAGTATTTTAGTTTTGCTTTTAGAATAAATAGATAATTCTTCTACAATGTATTATTTGATAGATGCAGGACAATTACTGTAAGCACATTTCTAAGAAAAGATGGTGATGAAACAGACTTGTTAAAACTATGCACTCAGTGAAACCCTATTTTTAAACCTGATCAGACTAGAAGTTCTTTTTTTTTTTTTTTGCACTGTAGCTTTAAGGAGCTTGTCTTCTGTATGTAAACAGATTTGCCATTATTGCTGGCCTGATGCCTGGCTGGCCAATAACAGGGAAATAGTGGCCTTTTAGAAATTTGTTCACCTGGGTTTTTGTCTTACAGCAGCCACCCCACTTTGGCTGGGCAGGAGAAGTGGCTATGTTCTGTTTCCAAGGCTCTTCTTCCTTCCCTGACAATGAAGAAGATGGAAAAAGTAACTAACGTTATCCCTTAAGGGAGGGAAAAGGGATCAGTTTGTGTGGGATGTTTATGGCTCCCCATTACACTGATCTGGCACATCATTGCTAGAGAAAAGATGGAATCTGGTAGGTATGTACACATCACTTTGCTTCAGATTGTCTCTTTGCTGATGGCTAGTTTGCTGTAGTTGTAGACACACTGAAACAAAGAAAATTGTCCTCTCAAATGCTTTGCCTACTACATTTTGAGTGAGCAGAATGTAATCTTGCTGAATATTGACCTGCTACTGTCTGTTTTATACGATCTGAAATGGTGCTATGACCTCCTGTATGGACCTATATTATATTATATTATATTATATTATATTATATTATATTATATTATATTATATTATATTATATTATATTATATTATATTATATTACTCTTATATTATATAATATAAGAGTATTACACTTTTAAAGAGTATATTATTATAATACTCTTAAATGTGAATGAAGTGGAATGTACGGTATCAATTTTTTAAAACTAAACCTGAAAAAATCGTATTTGGTCAGAGTTAAGTTCCTTTAGGCTATGAATGTTTCCTTGGACTGATGCTTAACATAGCTAGGCAATCCATTGCGTGACAATAAAAAACTGTAAAACAAGCCAGACTCATCTCTTAGTAGTGATGGCTATTTCCAGGTTTAGACGCCCCTATAAATAATAATACTGCAAATTCTGTTTTCTGTGAATGAGGCCATTGCTTACTGAACTTATTTCATCCATGGATTCAGTTACTCTAATCTCACTTTTGTTCTCTAGTACTAACCTCCTGCTCAAATGCTAAAAAAAAAATAAAAATCTTTTGGAGAATCAAAACTCTTGAATGTCATTGACAAGGTCCAACTAGGCTATGATTAAAATATGCTTTGACTTGTTCATGGTAATAAATACAGCCTTCTATGGTCTGGTGATCTCTAGATGGGTTGGATTGCAAGTCCCAGGATTCCCAACTGACATAGCCATCTGGAGAGTTGGGGAAGATTGGAATATAGTTGTAAATCTTCCAATCTTAAGAGAGTTAAAACCCAAATTAACATATATTATAGTTTAGAAAACCAAGTAGTCATTTCCAGAAGAGAAATGAAGTTTACATCATCATCTTGTGTGCCAATTGTGTGTCTTCTCCATGGCTCTGCAGAAGGACCCAGATGAGATCATGACTCAGTCCAGGCTTGTGAACATTCAAATGTTTTGTAGCCATTCCAACATTCCTTCATCAGCATCCCACATAACATTCAGAGGCAGTTATAATAGTTTTGTTTTTCTTCCAACTTTGTGTCTGTTTGGTAGGAAAGCAGGGGAAAAAATCTGTTTTGCAGATTGCTGGAAAGCACTTGTAAATATTGTTTGCATAAATCACTTCTTCTTCCGAGAAGTTAGCAACCTTATATGGCTGAGATGGTAACTGGATTATAGACAAAATGATAATATAAGAAAAAAGGACCATGCTATTCTAGAAGAGTCACATAACAATGAAGAAACTTATTCTTCCTCTGGAGAAGCCATCTCTGTTACTCCATTCTATGGGATAATTTCACCATTATCTTGGATTAATTGAAAGACTGCACTAAGAGAGCTGAAATGTAGCAGCCAGTTCTCCACCTAGATCGGGTGTCAAACTCACATAATCATGGTGTCATCACGTGACATATCGTGACTGTTGCAATATTTTCAGGATCAGACTCAATAAGATCAACAAGAGTTAAAGATTTAACTATATATTCTTTTATTTACATTAGGCATTCTATATTCACTGAATATTCACAGATAGAAGCAAGGGAAATGGTGTAGGTAGCTCCTTATATATACAATGGGTGGAGCTATATGTGGGAGTGGTGAATTATGAATACATTAAGAAGTGAAGAATAAGTTAACCCCTGATACCCTGTCTGTACACTATTTACACATTGGAGAATAAGGCATTTATATCTGACAAATCCCCCTCTAAATGCCGATTCGTTATACAACACCAGTTACATTCGGATTCAGGACAATACAAAACATACAACTTTGAGGTTAAGTATTTATGCTGTTTAGAAGGTAAAGGCTTCGTTAATATATCAGCTAATTGTTCTGAAGTGTCGCAATGCACTGCTTTAATAAATCCATCCTGAGATAATTGTCTCACATGTTTAAATTTTATATCTATATGTCTGGATCTTTGTCCAATGGCATCAGATCTAGATATTTCAATGGCTGCTTTATTGTCTTCATGCATAACAAAAGGCAGAGCAGGTTTTTTCCAGACATCTGAAATTAAATCATTAAACCATACAAGATTATTTGCGGCCTTGGATAAACAAACATATTCCGCTTCTGTTGTTGAAGTAGCCACTAGTTCTTGTTTACCAGTGTACCAGTAAACTGGACAGTCATTTAAGAGGAATACATAACCGGATGTGCTTTTTCTGCATGAGGTGTCTCCAGCCCAATCTGCATCTGCATAACACGTAAGCTTTGGTTCTTTAATATCATTAGGTTCTAACATTAAACAAAAGTCTAGTGTACTTTTTAAATATCTTAAAATTCTTTTAACAGCTTCCCAGTGGTACATTGTTGGTTTGCTGACATGTCTAGATAATAAATTGAGTGGTAAAGCGATGTCCGGTCTAGTCCAATTAGATATGTAAAGGAGTGAACCTATGATTGATCTATAGAATGTATTGTCCTTGAACTCGGGAGAAGATTCATCAGAATTCCTTAGAAAGTCAGTTTGCATAGGGGTATCACAAGGTTTGGCATTGTTTAAGTTGCATTTATTTAAAAGATCTATGATCTTATCTCTCTGGGTAAGTTTGAATCCCCTTTTTGTCTTATTAATTTGGACACCAAGGTATTTGTTTACCTTGCCTAAAGATTTCAATGAGAAATGTTCATTTAGTTTAGTTACAAAAGTTTCTCTTCTTTCTTTATGTTTTCCTATGTATAAAATGTCATCCACATAAATCAATACAAATTCAATGTAATCATCACCCCTCTTGACAAAGAAACAATTATCAGCAGTGGTAGCGTTGAAGTCCATGGTCTTAAGTACTTTTACTAAACAATCATACCACCGTTTACCAGATTGTTTTAGCCCGTATAAACTCTTGTTTAACAACCAAGTCTCATTTTTGTTTGTGTATGGACTATGAGGTGCTCTCACGTATATTTCTTTATCTAATTTTGCGTGTAGGTACGCAGTCTGTATGTCATATTGGAATACATCTAGATTGAGTGCTGAAGCTACTACTAGAGCTGTTTTGACACTCTCTGTTCTTACAGTGGGGGAATACGTGTCAGTATAGTCCTCTGGATATTTCTGTGCATAACCCTGTGCAACCAATCTAGCTTTGTATAGAGTATTTCCTCCCTCTAAATTCTTAATTTTATATATCCATCTGGTACCAATAATTGTCTTATCTTTAGGTGCAGATGCAGGTGTAAATACATTTAGTCCTTGTAAACTTTCCATCTCTTTCTTCATTGCTAATTCCCATTTTTCTTTTTCTTCGTGAGGAAGTTTTAACACTTCCTCGTATGTATTGGGTGTTGTTGGTTCACCATTCATGTGCATTACATAATCCTTGTATTTATTTGGCATTTGATTTCTGGTGTTTCTAATGATTTTCTCGGGTTTACTATCGTTATCATGCAAATATCTTGCTTCCTTTTTTGTTAGTGTATCTGTCTTTATTTTGAGTTGGCTATTTGTCCAAGTTTTGGTTTTGTTTTTATATTTGTTGATATTTTGTTTTTCTATAGTCCCTCTCTCATGAGATTTTGTATCTTCATGTTTATTTGGGAATATCTCATTAAGATGTAATTTAGACCAGTTAGCTTGTTCATGGAACACAGCTGTTCTGGAGACTATAAATTTGTTGTTACTATCAATGAATTTGTATCCTTTAGTGCCAGTCTCATATCCCATGAATCTGAGTCTCCTGGACACATTTTCTCCCTTTCTTCTTAATTGTTTAGGTATGTGTACGTCTGCTGTGACTCCAAATATATGCATGTGTGCTAATTTTGGTTTTCTATCATACATCACTTCATATGGTGTCTTATTTATAATGCTGGACCATGTTCTATTTTGTGTGTAATTTGAATAATGTAAGGCTTCTGACCAGAATTGTTTGCTTAAGCCAGCATCTTCCAATGTGCATCTAATCATGGTTTGTAATGTGGAATTTTTTCTCTCTGCAATCCCGTTTTGGAACGGAGAAAATGGACTAGATGTGTAATGTAACATTCCTTTGTCTTTTAACCATTGTGAGAATTCTTTAGACATGAATTCGCATCCTCTGTCTGTCATAATTTGTTTTATTTTGATGTTGTGTTGTGTTTCTATGCGTTTGTAAAATTCTTTAAATTTTTGAAATGTTTCATCTTTGTGTTTTAATGTGTAAACAAATCCATAGCGGCTATAATCGTCCACTATTGTCAGGAAGTAACGTTTCCTATAAGTGATTGATGGAGTTAATGGACCAACTAAGTCCATGTGTACTAAATCAAAAATTTTGTTAGTTGATCTGGTAGATTTTCTTGGCCTGGGACTAGTTTTTAGTTTTGTAGATTTACATACTGAGCATTCCAGATAATTTTCACAATTCTTTATTTTAACACCTTCTGCGTGTTCAGTCATTTTTTGCACTACAGGAAAACTGGCATGTCCTAACTTCCTATGCAATATGTGAGCACACTCATCATGAATTAGTTTACCTATCTTTGGCTTCTTATCGTTGTGTGCATCTGTGTGATCATGAGATATTTTACATTCATCATTGTCACTGTTGCTAACATTCTCATCATCTATTTCAATACAGTCTTCCATATTTGAATCAATGTTATGTAACCATTTTTCTTTTGTTATTAGGTATGGTAGTCCTCCTTTAGTCACCACAGTGCCTACATTTATTTTATTCTTTTCCAAAGTTGCCTTTCCTTTTGAAAAGACAATGTTAATGTCAGAATCTCTGCTTAGTTTTATGGCACTTAATATGTTATGAGGTATTTCAGGTATTAGTAATACCCCCTCTATTTTTCCTAAACCAGGCAAGGTTACATTTCCTCTACCTAATACTTGAACCTTTTCTTGGTTAGCTACCTTAATTACAAATTTATCTTCTGCAAATGAAGACAATATACTTTTGTTATTAGTGGTGTGATTAGTTGCTCCAGAATCAATAAGCCAATTATTGTTCTCACTTTGTTGTGTGTTAGTGTTGTCTTGTTTATTTAATCCATTCAGTGAACCAGACTTTCTATCCTTTGAATTGTCTCTGCCCCCTCTATTCTCTCTGTGATTTGGTGGGCTCCTATATCTATGCCTTTCTATGGAAGGCTGTCTATAATCGTATTTGTTTCTGTATTCTGATCTATATCTTTCTTTTAAGAATTTTGGGCAATCTCTTCTATTGTGTTCCCTGGATCCACAATTATGACATTTAAATGTTCCACTATATTTTTCTTGGAAAGCTACTTTCCTATATGGTTTATGTTCTGTGTGATTGTTAGAACGATTTCTTCTAGAATTATCTTCTGTTATCAATTTGTTAGATAGGCTTTCTATGGATAAATACCCTAGATTGATTGTGTCTAAATGTGACATAAAATTGTCCCATGATGGGTCAAGTGAGTTGATAATGACACTTTTCATTATTTGGTCTGAAATCACCTCCCCCCTCAAATGCAGTTCAGCTCTTATTTTGTTCAAAGATATTAAATGTTCACTTATGGAAACCCCTGGTTTTATCCTAGATGAAAAGAAGTCTTTAGATATCCTTGTGGTGGTGGCTATACTGTCACTGTGAAACAAATTAAACATGCATTGAATAATTTCTGAAACAGTCAAATTTGGCTTAATGCTGTGATACATTGCAGGAGACACACTAGATATTATTAAGAAAAAAGCTCTATGGTGTGAACAATCTATTTTTAGTGTCCAAGGTCTTTTTGGGGGACTAGTGATAAAAAACAGTAAGTTTTCCTTCATAAAGACAACCTGGAGCTGTTGATACCATTCTTGTAAATTAATGCCATCAACCCTTAGTTTTGGGAAGTCACTGGGTAAATTTCCGACATTATTGGGTCCATTACTTACAACCTGAGGTAGTCCGTGGTCTCGTAAATGCAGAAAATTGCAAAACGGCGTGGGGATGCTCGCTACGAGTCTGCATGATCTTCTCTCCTGTTCATGTCTTCCCGGATCGTCAGCGTAGTTTCGCGCATGCGCGATGCTCATTTCTTCTTCGGCGTCGTCGTGGAAGGTTCTCCTCACTGCGGCTTGCTCGCTCTGCTCTTCTTCAGATGAGTCGGTCTCTGGTTCGACTTTGGGGGTTCTGGCGACGGTGGCTGTTCTTCCTCTTCTATTGAAAGCGTTGGTGCTTGCTTCGGTCTGCGGCGTGGGGCGGTATCGGCAGGGCTCTCTGGGTTCCGGCGTCAGCGCTCTAGTAGTCAGGATGGGAGCGGGCAGGTCTTGAGGCATTGGCTTGCTCGTTCGCTTTTTTGGTGTCTTTTTAGTAATTTTCAGTTTTGGCCCAAATGCAGCAAAGAGCGTTTTCATCGCTGATTTTATTTGGTGTTTTGTTGGATCTTCCTCGCTTTCTGGTTCTGATTCTTCTGAGGTGTTTGAATCTTCCTTTTCGTTTTCGTTGTCCGATAATATTTTTCGCGCCAGAAATTTTGAATTGAGCTTGCTGATTGGCTCTGCTTCGTTCATCTTGGAGGCCGGTTGAAACCAAGATGGCCGCCATTCAAATTTTTGCGCGGGATCATCGTTTTTCTTCTTTGTAATGATTTTCTCCGCAGTCATATTACTCACTATTTTTGGATCTTTGGGTTTTTCATTGGTGATGTTTTTCTCTCTCGCTGCTCCGCTGTTCTTTAGCATATCTTGGAGGTCCGCGATGAGGCTTTCATCATTCTTCTGGCTTTTCAATAGTTTTAATATCTCTGACCTGAGTTCGTTATTTTCTATTTCGATTTCCTCCTGGTCATCAATTATTTCTTCGTCTTCAGTGGTGTATTCTTCGGATTCTCTCGAAATTGCATTCGTGGATTCGTTGATTATTTCTTGTTCCGTTTCCATTTCTTTGCTGTAGGCCCTGGTGTTGGGCCTATCTTTCTTAGACATTTTAAAGCCTTTTATTGAGTCAATTAACCATCCTCTGCTACCAGTTTGTTGCAATATTTTCAGGATCAGACTCAATAAGATCAACAAGAGTTAAAGATTTAACTATATATTCTTTTATTTACATTAGGCATTCTATATTCACTGAATATTCACAGATAGAAGCAAGGGAAATGGTGTAGGTAGCTCCTTATATATACAATGGGTGGAGCTATATGTGGGAGTGGTGAATTATGAATACATTAAGAAGTGAAGAATAAGTTAACCCCTGATACCCTGTCTGTACACTATTTACACATTGGAGAATAAGGCATTTATATCTGACAGTGACTTCCCCCCATTTGCTAAACCGGGCATGGGTGTGGCCAGCATGTGACACATCTGGCCCATGGGCCGCGAGCTTGACATCCCTGACTTAGATCAATTTGAATAACAAAGACAACATAGATAAATTAAATCTTTAATTGACAGATTCCACTTTATTGTATTTAGAAATATTTGAATATACTAGCAGGATAGCCCAGGACAGGGGACTACACCTTCACAGGCTCCTCCGGGTGCCTTGTTTCTTTTGTTCTTCAAAGCATGTTTTTGTTGTTAGTTGCGAAGTCATGTCTGATCCATCATGACCACATGGACAATGTTCCTCCAGGCCTTCCTGTCCGCTACTATCCTCTGGAGTCCATTTAAACTCATGCCTACTGCTTCAGTGACTCCATCCAACCACCTCATTCTCTGTTGTCCCCTTTTTCTTTTGCCCTCAAGCTTTCCCAGCATTAGGCTCTTCTCCAGTGAGTCCTTCCTTCTCATTAGGTGGCCAAAGTATTTGAGTTTCATGAAGAATGCACAAATCCACCTTGTGATTGCCTACCTTAGTAACAGCCTTGCCCAATCTGGTACATCTGTCTACTGCTGAGGATGTTTCTTGATCCCTGTGTTTTACTGCTGAACTGGTATACTCTGCTTTCCACAATTGTGAAATGTGTATCGTGTACTGTCACTAGAAGATCCAGAATTCCACATTATTGGCTACACTAGCTCATAATTCCTGGAGGCCACCAAGTTGAAGAAGGGTTTGATAAGCAAAGACTCTAAAGACTGTATTAGGGCGAGGGATAGGGATGCTCAACAAACTCATGCTTTTATTTCCCCCATTCCTACTTTCAGCAAACTGAAACTGACCTTGTATTCATTTCACTGTATGATATCACCCTTTATAAAATAAAAGTAACAAAGGAGGAATGAGGTCAGCCAGATCAGAGCTGCTTATGCTAACCAGAGAGACATTTCCTTGAACTAAAGCGTACGTTATTATAACGATGCAGTACTATACCAACTTTCAGAAATCATTCGGAAGGGTGGGTGGAAATAAAAGAAGATGGATTGTAAATAGTACATTCCCAGGCATGGAGAGGTGGGGTCTTGACATGAAGTGCTGTTCCAAATCCAGATGTTGGATTCTGGTAATAACAATAAAAAATAAAGGCCATTATTGTTCTCGCTAACTGCACAGGCCAGGGCAGGAAATGATGAAATAGAATTAAGGGGTGGAAACATGTATTGAGACAGAGAAAATGAACACCAGGCTGGGTTCAGCTGAAGCTGCCAGCCTTCCCGCCCCCTCCACTCATCCCTAGACAAAGAAAACACCTCAAATAGCCTCTAGAGCTAAACAGCTTTTGCCAAAGAATCCATCAATGAGTCAGGGAAGAAGTGGAAATATCTCTTCTATGTGAACTGTGCCTGATTTGGAGCAGAGTTTTGTATGGATTAGGAAATTAATTCCTCCCTGCTGAAATTTCTTCATCTTGTTCCTCAGAAAATCAGGCTGCTGCTATCTATTTAGAACAGCAATTAAATCAAGACTCTTGAATCACAACAGAAAACACACCCCTGCTGATTTCCACTCTCTATGGTTTCTCTATTGTATTGTATTTCTTTGGTAAGGAGAGAATAAATCACTCCTTTAAAAAAAGTTCCTTTTTAAAAAAAAATCTCACATACTGTATTTTTCGGACTATAAGATGCACCGGTGTATAAGATGCACCAAGATTTCGAAGAGGTAAGCAAGAAAAAAAAGTTTTTTCCTTACCCAGCCCACAGGAGTACTCTGCAGGCCTCCTGCAGCCTCTGGACGCTCTGTTTTTGCGAAAAACAGGCTTGTTTTTTGCAAAAATGGGACACGCAGGGCAGGGCTTCGGGAGGCCAAAAATGGCTGTATTCGGTCTATAACATGCACCAACATTTCCACCCTCTTTTGGGGGGGGGGAGTGCGTCTTATACTCTAAAAAGTACAGTATGTGCTAGTTGTTCCCGACTCTAGGGTGTGGTGCTCATCTCCGTTTCAAAGCTTAGGAGCCAGCGCTGTCTGAAGACGTCTCCATGGTCATGTGGCCGGCATGAGTAAATGCCAAAGGCGCACAGAACGCTGGTACCTTCCCACCAAAGGTGGTCCCTATTTTTGTACGTGCATTTTGAAGTTTGGGAAGCTTCAAAAGCCATCTATTCAACATGGCTCCATATAAGCATTGCAGAGCAAATCCTGGGAAGCCATATCCTATGTCCATATCCTACGTGAATCTTGTCAAGTATACTACCCCAGAAGTAAATCCTGGGAATGTTGCAGGGCGGCAAAACTTATAAAAGGAACATGCCATCAAAATTGTTATCAGACTGGATGAATAAAATGCTAGCTTTGAATTAGCTGGCAGGGGTGTGGTAAGCAATGGAAAAAGATAGATTTGTAAACATAAGAAATCAAGAGAGAGAAAAATCAAATGGCTTTTCTGAGAATGGTGAGTAGGAGAAGGTTAGAGAAATACGTAACATATAAATCTTGGCTTGCAGAAAACGTTGCACAATTGGTAAGACCATGTTCAGTCAAGAGGAAGGGGGAAAAATCAATATCTGGAAAGCTTTATTCTCAAAATGTTAGATCTTATATTTGTAGATTAACTTTCCTTATCCCAGTATTCCCCAGCTAGCATTGGTTTTAGCCATGATTGATGGTAATTCTGATTGTGGTTGGTTGATATGGGTTATGATCAGTTCATTAGTGCTTTAGACAGCCTGATTGGTACTTTCTTAGCTCAAAGTGAACAGACCGAACAATTCTCAGCTGGCTTTCATAAGAAATTTTACATGAATGAAAATGCTTTGTTATGCACATTGTTATGGATTTAGTTGTCAATCAAGATAAGCAGGATAGACAGTATTTTAGTAGTTTAGAGCTGTATTCCAGAATATGAGGGCTATTAGGTAATGACCTGGCTATAGGTAGGATTATGATTCTGTTTTCTGGGCAGGATTTTTCAAAGTGATTTAAGGCTATTCTATAATTTACATCCAAACGTTTCTGCAATAAAAGCAGTGCTGTTTTTTTAATAACCACATCATCAGAATTTGGCAGCACCATCAGATGAGACCCTGGAGACCAGAGAAAAGACTTCTGGGTTAGGTTACTCTAGAAAACTCTTGGCATCATTTGTGCAAACTTATGCAGAATTACTGAGAAGCAAACACCATTGAATGCAATGGGATACGCGTAGAATTTCCCATGAGACTAAAATATTAAAGCATGTGGATGATTTCCATCAACAAATTGAGTGCGTTATCTGGGAGCTGAATTTTTCTTACTTAGAAAACATGGCTGTGTGTTGAGCTTTTGTACAGGCATTGCAATATTTATGTACTGCCATATTTGGCAGTGTTACATTTGCATGGACCTGGAGAATCTAAGAAAATTAGTAGAAGGAAAACCACTGAGAAAAAAAACCCTGCCATAATCGTTTATTGATTTATTTATTAAACACATTTATATGATCGCCCAACTCGTTGGGTGGCTTACAATATTGAAATATCACAGGTGTAAAATCCCATAACCCAGTGGTGAAATCCTCTGCTGTTTGTCACCAGTTCGCTGCCCGTGCATGTGCAGTGTGCACCAAACACACACTGTGTGCGAATGTGTAATGCACACCAAATGCATGCTTCATACGGAAAAAGACCATTTAACAAGGTAAGTAGAACAACGAGGGGGAGGGAACAGCTGTGCTGTTCGATTTAGATTCACTAGAAAGCAGGATTTTCTGCTTTCTAGCGAATATAAATTGCACAGCACAGCTGATCATCGGAAATACCGATTCGGATCAACCAGTAGCTTTTTTTTACTACCGGTTCGCTGAACCAGTAGCTTTTATCCCTACTGGTTCTCCTGAACTGGTGCAAACCGGTAGGATTTCACCACTGCCATAACCCCCTCTTCAACTGCCCCATTGGCAGCAACCACACACTCACACCAGCCACTCAATTGGCCAGCCAGTGTCCTCCAGATCCTCTGACAAAACTTTGTCTTCAGGGCTTTCTCGAAATGTAGCAAGCTGGGGGCCAATCTTATCTCTGGAGTAATGATATTGCAAAGGGAGGGAGCCATCACAAAGGAGGCTCTTTTGCTTGGTCCCACAAGAGGTATCTTCCTGATACAGTAATGGCTAACCTTTTCCAGACTGAGTGGCCAAAGCGTATGCATACACCCGAACCCCCAAAATGCAATGTGCGCCCCCGCATACACCCTGCCCCTGAGCATGTGCATGCGGCCCCCACGTGCCCCCCCTCCGTGCATGTGCACCCCCGCATGTGCCCCGGCCCCAGTGCATATGCGCATGCTCCTGCATGTTTCTTGCCCCAGTGCATGTGTGCACAGGGCCCCACACATGCCCCACCCCGCACATGCGTGTGCTGCACTCATGTGCGTCCCGCCCCCTGTGCATGCACAGCAGAGACCAGATGACAAGGTGCCTGGTGGGAGGTGCATGCACATGCATGGTAGAGCTGAACTGGGGCGACAGCTCGTGTGCCACAGAGAGGGCGCTGCGCGCCACCTGCAGCACATGTGCCATAGGTTCGCCATCATGGTCCTAATATATGGGAAGTGCAACATAACTTGCCTTCCTTGCTCTGGCGGAACTGGTAGATGTAACTGGGGAGAGGTGATCCTTCAAATAACCTGACCCCAAGCCATGTAGGACTTTAAGGCAGGGGTAAAATCCACTTACCTTTGCTACTGGTTCGCAAATGGGAGTGCGCGTGCCTCCTCCATGCATGCGCAGAGCCTTCTGCACATGCACAGAGGGTCAAAAACGGATGATGTCCGGGCGGGTGGGCGGAGCCTCCCGCCACCGGCACTACTGGTTTGCCCGAGCTGGAGAGAACCGGCTGCATTGCACCACTGCTTTAAAGGTGATAACCAGCACCTTAAAATGAACTCAGAAGCAGATCAATAATCAATGCAGCTCCCACAAAAGCGGTAACACATGGTCAAATCTGCACTACAATAGTTTAAAAGTCTTGTTAAAAAAAGTTTATCTCATGGGAATAAAATAAAAGTTTTATATTCTGTTACTTGTTTAGTATATTTACAACCCAATTTTCTATTGAGAGACTGATCATATAGCTCATAACATAAAAAGAAATATAAATATATATATTTTAAAAAGTTATTAAAATGCATGGATTGATTTTGATCATGAAGAATATTTGAAGGAACATTGATGAAAAAGTATGCATTTGTTGTCACCTAAATCTGGGGTGCCAAACTCAAGGCCCGGGGGCTGGATTTGGCCCACAGGGGATTTAGATCTGGCCCACAGGGCTGCCCTGGAAACAGTGAAGGACCGGCCTGCGGTGGTTCTGCCAACAAAAATGGAGCTCAGGAGCCTGTTTTTGCTGGCAGAGCGCTTGGACCACCACAGGTACCCCCAACATGAGTGACATCGAGCTGATCACGGCCACCCTGATCAGGCCCCCCCTGCCCCCCCGAGGTCAAACACAAACCTGATGTAGCCCTCAATGAAATCGAGTTTGACACCCCTGACCTAAATAAATAAAACATAATACATCTAAACATAATGTACATACAATTTTGACATATACTTTTGACAATCATAACCCAGGCTACCTTTCTGACTTTCTCCAAATGAATTTTACCACAACGTCTGAGGATCCTTCCCAACGCCATCAGTGTAGATTACATCTAAAGAGCATAGATGGTGAAAGTTACTATAACCTAACCGTGTTTTTTTTTTAAAAAAAATAATGTTCATAATGTCAGCAATGCTTTACAAATATAGCTTTTGTTCATTACAGATCTGCCAGAATTTTATTCCATCATCATAACCACACTGTTCATAAAAACACAGTTTATAAACCACATCTTACTACTAACCACAAATAAAAACACCAAAGCTTATGCACCCGTACTAAAAAAAAAACACATTCTCAGACAATTTGAGTTAAATTAACACCTGCCAGTGTTCGATTGCTTTCCTTTTCATCCTCAATACATTTCTGTTCTCTTATAGAGGCATAATTAACAGTATTAACATTTTCAAACCACTAGATAGATTTATAAGAAAATATTTTTTAATTAACATCATTCTATAGGTGTCGATGCAGGGGAGATTACAAAAGTCAAGAGAACAACCATGACTATGTGATTGAAGTCCTTCCTTTTTTAATCTGTGTAAATTAAAAAAAAGTGTATAAATTAAAAAAAAATTGTGAAGTTGTGATGCCATATTTATCTTCCTCTGTTCACAGCAGTTACGAAACAAAGATAAAAACAACAGAAACCAATTTCAATATAGGTAGCCCTCGACTTACTGCCATTCGTTTAATGACCATTCAAAGTTACAGCAGCACTGAAAAAAAGTGTCACGTGATCAAATTTTGAGTTCTTGGCAGCCAGCATCTATTTACGATGGTTGTGGTCCTGAGATTCTCATTTGCAATCTTTTTAGGGAGTTTCTGACAAGCAAAGTCAATTGTGAAAGCCAGATTTGCTTAATGACCACATGATTCACTTAACAACCATGCCAAAAATATCGTAAAATGGGACATGATTGAAAACTGCCTTTGCTTAGCAACAGAAATTTTGGGCTCAATTGTGGAGGACTGCAGGTAGTGAAAACTAAGAACTCTAAAACAACTCTGCAATGAATGCCTCCAAATGCAGACTTGAGCAATATGTTAAACCAGAGGTGTCAAATTCAAGGCCTGCGGGTCGGATCTGGCCTGCAGGGTGCTTAGATCTGGGCTGCGGGAAATAGCGAAGGACTGCCCCTTGGTGCCTCTGCCAGTGAAAACAGAGCTCGAGAGGGCCTCACGCATCCCCCTGAGCTCCATTTGCGAGGCTATCGCAGCTGAAAACGGAACTTGGGAGCCTGTTTTCACTGGCAGAGCGCTTGGGCCATCACAGGCGCCCCCGACACGAGTGACATCAAGCTGGCCACACACCCCTAGCCCCCCCGAGGTCAAACACAACCCTTATGCTGCCCTCAATAAAATTGAGTTTGATACCCCTGTGCTAAACTATCCTAAAAGTCATCTGAGATGTGTTTTAGCAAATATCTTTCATTAGGTCTATGAACTACACAATCCTCCACATCTGAAGGTTGCCAAATTGGGTAAGGTGAATCGATATATATATTTAAGAAGACGCCTGAGGAATGGATGAGTATGACTGAAGAGTATAATGGAGGAGATGGAAGCTGCCTCACTGGTGATGGGTGTGTGTGTGTCTAAAAATAAGGTAAAAATATTGCAAAAGAAACTCAGGATCCACCACTGTAAGTAGTCAAGGGGTCAAGATAATCTGAGCCACCATTATGTTTCAGTGACGTTCTTTGAAACATCAAACACACCAAAATTCCAAACCTAATATCCCATTTCAGACAATAATCCAGACTGAATAAGCCATCTCTCCCAGCTCTCTGAACGGTAATAGGTTATTTTTGGCCTGCAGCATAGTTGGGCTTTTTTCCCCCTTTTATGTGCCTTTATCTCCAAAAACAAACACACGTTCAAATAAAGCAAAATAACGTCAAAGAAAGAGAGAAGAATCCCTATGTAATAATCGCTTCTAAAAATATTTTTAGAGTGTTTTCTAAAGCAGACTTAACAGCACTTCAGATTTCATTCATCTACATACTTATATCTATTTTGACAGTTTGGGTAACCTTGAAAATAATACTTTGGAGGAGTGCTACCTTTTAATTATGGGAAATGAGGAAGCTAATTCTCAGAGCTGCATTCTTATTTCACTCCCATGCCCCCCCCCCCAAAAAAATCTTGATGTTTTGAGATAGGATGCATAAGAATTGCATTAAAACCCCTAAAATCTGCTTAGCATAACTTATTTTGTTTAAAAAGTAAACACACTAAAATTCCTCTCCCAACTCCAGACAATCCTGAAACCATTTTCTTTTCATCATCATTTTTTGAAATGCCCCCTCCCACTGCAAAGATCAGCCCACATCACCAGATGTTGCCTGCTTACCAACAAACAATGTTTAATAAATGCTTACATACCTTGCCCATGAACAGAGAGGGGGTTGCTAAACACTTGGACACATGTTGATCAGGGACTCATTCCCAAATGCTATTGTTTATATGGGATTTGATTACTTATTTAAAAAATGCTTCAGCAAGTTATTACAAATATTTTCAGATGTCGATAAGCATCCTGTGACAAATGAAACAACTCTTGTGTGGTCATAAGGGACCCAATAAGAAAATGACTTGTTCAGGATTGGCTAATTGGAATGACAATGAGAAAAATGCACAGCACATTATTTAATCTGAATGGAGAATGAAGCTTGAAATGTCCAACTGTTTCATAACTGCTAGGGTGCTTTCTTTTTATGTCACTGGGAAGGAGCATTGGAAGTTCTGAAAGTGAACTTAGACAGCTTTTGAAATTCTTTGGTTGATTACACTTTTATGTAGGAAAAGGTTTTTTTTTATTCTAACAGAAAAGACGTGTGAGCAGCATCTCTTTGAAGATTAGCAGCAAAAGGAGAGCTTTCTATTGGCAAAGAGATGTGCTGTTTCACAATTTCACACCTCATCCATGGTTTCCTGACCTTAGCTGCTGTTTTCTCACATCTTACATGGTCCTGGACTTCTTTATCTTAGCATTTGTTTAAGATCTAAACTTGTCAAGAAGTCTGGATTAATCAAACAGGGCAACTGGAATCATTTCCACAACTCTGAGGTTTGTTTCCAAAATGTGTTCTGGGCTGATTTTGGATATGTTTATGTGCAGAGAGAATCTATCCCATTTACCCCTCAAAGTTCAGCTGTTTGGAATACAGCTATCCCAAAGCTTAGGCTTAGGCTAATGCCTCCTAAGGCAGCATTTAACATCCAGCTGCCTGCAATTACTGCGAGTTCAATTCTCACCAGGCTCAAGATCGACTCAGCCTTCCATCCTTTCTAAGGTGGGTAAATTGAGGACCCAGTTTGTGGGGGCAATAAGCTGACTTTGTATAAATATACAAAAGTATGAAAGCTATTGCTTAACGCATTGTAAGCCGCCCTGAGTCTCCGGAGAAGGGCGGCATATAAATCAAATTAAAAAAAGAAAGAAAGAATAAGAGAGGTGGAAGGGACCTTGGAGGTCTTCTAATCCAACCCCCTGCCTGCTCAGGCTACTTTTACCCCATTACCTACAGTAGAACTGATCTAGTCCTAAATAATCAGAGACCTAAAGTTATCCTACCAATCGCACTAGTGCCTGAACTTCACCTCACCTATCCTATGTCCCCTTTTTGACAAATAGCCAGTTAGCAACTGCTGTTGTTTATGGGTATTTGTTTTCCTACGGTGAGACCTAAAGCAGAGGAAGCATTTGCGATAAAGTATTAGAAAATGCTCATTCTGGGTGTGAAGCCAGTAGCTGGTGGATGTGTTTGGGGAGTAGGTGGGTTGACAAGTAAGATGATAAAGGAAGTGATTACATGGAAAAAGAAGAGCATTCCCAAAGAAGAAATGTGCTATCCTTGTGGGCTAGATTTAGGCTGTGACTAAGAAGATCCCCATCCCAGGTCTATAAGATGCATGAAAAGTGGAATGATAATTATCTGGATTCATTATGAGGAAAATATTCAAGGACAAACTAGGCACAATATAACACTCTTCTTGAGCCTTGATAGAGGGAATGTAGCCAGATTGCAAATATGGCATGAATAAATAACTCTTCAACCTGTCTTTCATGGCGTAATTGGAATTAACCTTGGCTCCTGCTACATGCAACTAAAATAGTCCCCTTCCTTCCCTATGCTTGCTCTTTGTGGTGGATAGAAAGCTCCTATTTAGTACCATTAAAAGATTCCTTCCTTTTGGTGTAAAGCAGTTGGAGGCTGCCTTGATTCTCTTGGGACCACAGCAGTGTTCCCCCTTCGTTTCAAGATCTGCTTATTGGCTTCTTTCTTCTTTTTATAAATTGCTTTTGCAAGGGCTAAAAATATGAGCCATGTCACTTCATTTGGCCTATAAAGAGAATGTGCATGGGAAGTGTTGAGTATTGAATGGCAGATTTGAACAGACCAATCAGGGACGTGAGCGGGAAATTCAGAGTAGCGTCAGTGGCTGAAGCCGCGGACAGCTCCTAGCTATAAAAGGAGCTGCTGTGGCTAGTATTGCCATTGCGATTAGTGGAGCTAATAAAAGTGTTAGATTCTACTGCGTGTCCTGTCCATTCTTGCGCCCACAACTTAACAGGAAGTATTTGAAGAATTTATAGTTAAGTCATGATATTGCCATATAAAATGATTTCTTTTTTTCAAAATTGATTCCATGTATCCATCTTCCCTCCTTTCTTGCATCTATATTGCGCCTTTTCTATATGAGGTCAAGGCAGCATAAATACTGTATCATTCCTCCTGTTTTTTCTACCAACAATTCAGTGAGGTAGGTAAAATTGAGAGAGAGCGACTGACCTAAAGTTAGCAGATGAGCTGCTGTGGCTGAGGGGAGACTAGAACTTGGGTCTTTGTAGGGACAACACTACACCACACTGGTTTTCTTTCTGTACTTTGTTTGTCAGGAAGTGAAGATAGTCTACCACTGTCTTCTTCAGCCCTGATATTCTCTACAGGTCTATCCAGGTCTCCAAGTACTCTCCAGATTTGAACCTGTTTAACTTCTCAACCAGGCAAAGTTGACCAGATACTGCCAAGAAATTTAAATATGTTGTAAGTTGGATCTGCTTGGGTGGGGATTACTTAGGAGAACATGTATGATTAGCCAGTCTTACGCAAAGCCTTGATAAGGGTGGTGAAAAGCCAACATGTCATCAACAGAAGAGAATATTTTTAGCTCAGGGTTGAACTGTGGAATCCTTGGTCCTCTCTGAGTTTGGTTGTTTTCTTGTAGATGTTTCATTATCCAACTAGGTAACAGTGCATTGGCATTGATGATGTTACTAATGGAATTTCTTCAACAACCAAGCTCAGAGAGCACCAAGGATTCCACAGCCAACATGTTTTATGATAGTCCTCCTAAATGTGGTGACCTTCCTGTATGAGGAACTACGACTTCCAGAACATGTGAATGTGCTATGTAGGATAGTGCATTTCTTATAAAAAGCAATACGTTGTACAAGGAGTAAAAAAAAAACAAACCAGATTTTTGAAGGAAGGCCTCATTTCTAGTGTAATGCTCAGATCTGAAGGGAGAGAAGCTGTTTTGCAAAAATAGCTTTGGAATGATGGTACTTCTTCCTGCTCTGAAGATTGGACAGAAGTATTGAAGGATATGATTTGTTATATGGCTGGCATGCTTATTTATTATATGATAAAAAGGTGGATAAGAACTTTAAAAGCCATATATTAAGGAATGCCTTGTTACGAGTTTGGAAAAAGTATAAATATAAATTAAATTATAAGATACCTATATGGGCAATACCCAGATATGCGATAGAGAATATAAGTGTAGAACAAAAGCAAGAGGTGATTACTTATAAAGAGCTTCTTAAAATGGAAGGGGGGGGTATTGCAGTTAAAATCTTTGAACGCATTAAAAGAAGAAAGAATAATTCAAACTTGGTTTCAGTATGGCCAGTTGCAAGCTAGATGGAAAGAAGATCAGAGAATTGGTATCATGCAGAACGAGGAAAATTTGGTAAAACAAATTAGAGATCAAGGTCAAATGCATATAAAAAGATTATACAATGTATTGATAGAAATAGATTCAGAAACGGAATTAGTTAAGGATTGTATGATAAAATAGGCACATAATATTCAGGAACCAATAATGATGGAAACTTGGGAAAAAATATGGGTTAGAAACGTAAAATTTACGCAAGCACAAAATTTAAGAGAAAATTTTTATAAAATGTTTTATAGATGGCATTTAGATCCTAAAAAGTTGGCTTGTATGTATCCGAATTTACAATCTAAGTGTTGGAAATGTGATTGTGATGATGCCACTTACTATCATATATGGTGGACTTGTAAAAAGGTTAAAGCATTTTGGATTAAAATATGGTGGATTATCCAAAATATTCTTAAAAAGAAGATAAATTTTACTCCACAATTGTTTTTGTTGGGTATAATCACAGATTGTACGGTTATAGAGACTAAATTGATTTTAAATTTAATAACTGCAGCTAGACTTTTGGTGGCGCAATATTGGAAGAAGGAAGATTTGCCTACTATTGAAGAATGGACAGTAGCGAATTTGGCAGAAATGGCGAAGATTTCAGCATATTTGAAAGATCACTCACAAGAAAGATATATATCGGAATGGAGAAGATGGATTGATTATACTCAAAACAAATATCGCACTAAAAAGTATCAAATAGCTTATGAATGAATAGAAAAATTAAGAGTATTGATGCTTAGTTAGCAAAAGGGGAGTTAAAGTGTGAAGGTGGGGATAGGAATCCTTAGTTTATTAGCTTAGTTTAGCATATGATTGTCAATTGTATACCCTATATTTTGTTCTGGGAAGTTCGGGGGTGGGGGGGTGGGGGGGGTAAGGAAGGGAGGGAGGGATGGGGAAATACTTGTACAATTTTTTTTGTTTTTTTTTCTTTCTTTCTGTAAAACTCTTTAATAAAAAAGATTGGATAGAAATTGATATATTTTTTTTGCAAAGCATGTTGATACTACTACAGAATTTTAATCCTTTTATTAATGTATGTATGTATGTATGTACAGTATGTATGTATGTATGTATGTGCAATCCAGAGGTGGGTTTCAGCAGGTTCTGACCATTCTGGAGAACCGGTAGTGGAAATTTTGAGTAGTTTGGAGAACCGGCAAATACCACCTCTGACTGGCTCTGCCCCCATCTATTCTCTGCCTCCTGAGTCCCTGATCGGGAGGAAATGGGGATTTTGCAGTAACCTTCCCTTTCCATGCCCAACAAGCCACGCCCACCAAGCCATGCCACGCCCACCAAGCCACACCCACAGAACCGGTAGTAAAAAATTTTGAAACCTACCACTGGTGGGTTTTAGATGTACAATTAAAATTCAGTCAAGGTGGTAGTGTTTTGGATACAATCAGGGTGTTTCTACAGTTTATAAAAGAGCAGATTTTTAAAATGGAGCAATCACGCTTCAGTTCAAGATCTGGTTTGGCTGGGAAATAATCTTTGCTTTATGCGTGCCTCTTAATGGATATTATAAGCACATACTCACATGTGCTTTTTCCCTCTGTGTCTGCAATGCTGATAGTAAGAATAATCCAAAACACTAAATGTAGTCTAAGTCTCATTTCCTCCCTTGAGTGCTAAACTGCAACAAGCTGAAATGATTAAAGTGGAATAGGAGGGGGGAAAGCCCTTTTGGCTTTATCTGAGCCCTCCTGTCAAGTCAGTCTACTGACTGTGTTAGATGGAAACTATTTTCTTTCCACAAGCTCTAAACTTGCAGACAAGGTTTCCTGCTTTCCTGTTAGTGCCTCCACCTACCCAGACAGCTTTGACATTTTTGACTTAGTTATTTTCTACCACAGCTCTTCCAAAAACGTTTGTGTGCCATCATAACAGCTGACTAAGCAGCACAACATGCCTTGTAAGTAAAGGAAACAAATGCAGAGGCCATCCTCTTGACAATTGACAGCTGTTCTTCATCTCAAATGCTTCAGGGGTTACAGTTATATATGCCAACTCTGCCAGACCGGATGGGCCTCTGTTTCACCATGTTTTTCATCTATCCTTGGTCTCACAACTGGATAAGAGGAACATGTGGGTTACTAAGAGATCACAGTTCATATCCTCAGCAGTGCTTTTGCAATGATTACTTCTGCTGTATATTGATAATGTACTGTATATGTTCTACTCAGTGACACAACTGAAATGCTCCAGTATGTAGTCAGCCCGAGATCAGACAGCCTATGGTTCTCCAGAGTTTGTTGAACCATTATTCCCAATAGACACCGTTAACATGACCAATGGTGAAGAAGGCTAGAAGATGTAATTCAGTAACAGTTGTCCCTCATACATCATGGTTTAGCAAGACCACTGGAGAGAGACTGTGGCCTAGTTTCTGCCTGCCTTTCTCATATGTGAAGAGATATCAAAATGGATCAAATAAATGAATGAATGAAACTCTTATTCTCCAAAGTGTATTGGATTTGGGAAAGCACATAAGTCAACTGTTTCTTCAATTTTGAAGATACAGCATAAAGCATGCCAACAGAATAGTAATGGGAAATGCTATTCAGAATAGAGTACAGACTTTACTTGTTGAAGATTGTAGGCTTGATCCAAGCTACAGTATCTCCAGATAAGGGGCTTGTAGAGCTGGAAAAATCTGCTTTTGAAATCTTTGTCAGAAATATATGGGGAGGAATATCAACCACTCCTTCTGGATGGAGCCTGAGATTGGAACTGTCAGATTTCTGCCCTTTATTTAGACCAGAACAAATTAATCCAAAGGAAAAAGTATCTCTGATTAACAATATTAACTAGAAGAGAAAGTTAAAATTATAGCACAACAATTTCAGCAAATAGGTTTATTTTTGACTACCAGGGAAGAAATGGTGAACTGAAGACAGTTGTATTTTAAAGAAGGTGATACTAAAATTGATATTTGTGATGAATGTGGAGGTTACTTCTCTCTATATATCTTTTTTTCTTTATGATGTGCTTAATATTTTCTTTTTTCTTATTTCCTTTTTTTTCTTTTTTGCACCTTATATATTTTTTCTTTTTATTCTTCCGGTATGATTGTTTTTCACTATCCTGGGTTTTACTATCTTACTTCTAACTGCTGTTCAAATATTATCCTGGCTTTATAGAGCAAATGGGAATACAATGTCTAAGTACTATTACATTAATCTCTGCAGTTTATGCTTGAACAGGTCATAATTTTCACCAAGCTGTACTGGTGAAAACAAGCTGAAATGTGTTTATTTTAACTTTGGCATGTTCATGCTGTTACCTATTTTTATCTGAGATAAATCTAGGGTAGGATTTTAGCAGTATCTATTAGAAGGAAAGTTAAGGTTACAATACATGAAATTAACCTTCCCCCCCTTCTAATAACTGTGAACAAAACATTTATCCCTAAATAATTCTTGCTCTTATAACTGCGGAATCACTCAGGTATTTAATATATGAATATTGACATATATTTGAATGTATTAATATGCTCATCTAGAATTGTCAGTCTGAAAAATATTCTGTCACAAAAGTTGGTTTTCTTCAGACAATATTCTTTATACATTAGGGATATTACTCCCAGAATATCAGTGAGCAAAGTCAACAGAAATTGTCAGAGCTGTAGCTCAGCATACATGGAGGACAATTGGTTATGGATGGCTTATTAAAGATTCAATACAATTCGAATCTTTACTCCCTCTAGCAAATATGGCAATATGGTGGATAAGGGAAGGAAACATGCAGGTATCAACTTTCTGCCCCTTAAATTGGTAGACTTAAAAAGGCAGAGTCAATCTTTGGATTATGACCTAGCAATTAGGAATTTAATCCAGGGCTTTTCCATTCAAGTTAGAAGTCATTATCGTAGTGTCAACAAAAGTAGGTCTCAGTTAAATGAATCCTTTGACGCTAATACAACAAATATGTTCTGGGATAAGTATTCAAACAGCTCTATGCCCTTTCATGTCTGGTTGGAGTATGTGTCAGCCTGACCAGGTTGTAACTGAGATGTACAAATGACCCTCATATTCAAGGGGGCATAGTTAATGTCACTGTACTGGAGTAATCTGAATGTTACTGCCTCATATTTCAGTGTATGCCAAGTTATTTGAGTATCTGGTGAATTGACAAGTTCCTACAAAGGTTACTTGGCTATCATCTTCTGTGAGCAAAAAGATCAATGCAAAGAGAAAGACAGTCCATACAACATTCGGCTGCTATGAATTAATTACACCAGGACAAGCTATACCTTTTAATTTGTCAGTTGACCTTACTGCCTTCTGTTTGCTTTTCAGTAGAACAGGTCTCTGATACTATCTGTGAAAGAGTTTGGTACTAAAGAATATTCTTTTGCCTTAAATGAAATGTTCCTTATTGTGCAGTAGATTCTGGATATAAGCAAATTCTTTGAACAACACATAATAACTGACATACGAAAATCCTATGCATGAACCATGAAAAGCTCTTCTTAGCTATTCTGCTTGCTACTCATGTAAGGAATTTTACAGTCACTCCTAATGTCCCTAATCTCTTAGCACCCTTTGATTCAACTCTGTATTACTGGAAGGTCCAATGGGGCTGATCATTATATTGAATAATTTATAGTTTCCCCCAGTGGTGAAATTCAATTTTTTTACTACCGGTTCTGTGAGCGTGGCTTGGTGGATGTGGTGTGGTGTGGTGGGCATGGCTGGGTGGGCATGGCAGGGGAAGGATCCTGCAAAATCTCCATTCCCATCCCACTCCAGGGGGAGGATATTGCAAAATCTCCATTCTCACCCCACTCTGGGACCAGCCAGAGGTGGTATTTGCTGGTTCTCCGAACTACTCAAAATTTCTACTACCGTTCTCCAGAACCTGTCAGAACATGCTGGATTTCACCCCTGGTTTCCCCATGATTCCTGCCATGGGGGAAAATCTTCTAATTATTTCATTAAGAAGTCAAGCCTTCTTCATACTTCCCATTCAAGATCAGGAACAGACAGCAAGAACATTAGGATAGATGGACAAACTCCACCCTACATATCATCTACACTAATTGAAGTATTAATTTGATTAGGAGGCGTCAAAGAGGATCAGACAAATACCTGGAGGAGACTCTTACAAATATCAAGATAGTATAGTATTTTATTGAATAGCCCGAAGATCTTTTCAAAAAAAAAAAAAAAGAGAGAGAGAGAGAGAGAGAGAGATAAAACAAATAGTTACAGAAATAACAGTGTAAAAATATATGATATATGGCATTAAAATTTAACAATATCGAAGTTCAATAACTAAATTCCCAAAACTAGATAACCCAAATAAGATAGCTCCTCTCTAACTCAGCTCGTCTTTCTTACAATCAATGAAATTCTTTTCAATATAACTGGCTTGTATTGCTATCATCCTTTTAAGGTAGTGAGTGATAGCCCTTACCAGGGGAGGAGAGTCTGCCTTCAATAGAAATGTTAATTTATGCCTTACATTCCAGTGGGCAAATTTATTTATAATTGGGGACAGATATTGTTTTCTTACTTCCTCATACAGCCTACATTCAAATATTATATGTGCCGTATCCTCCACAACATTTGCCCCACATATACATGTTCTTTCATCATACGGGATTTTCTGGTAGCGGCCGAATTTAACATTGGTATCTAAAAGTTCAAATCTAAACTTGACAAATAGTTCTCTCTCCACTGATGGCATTTCTAGGGGTAAATATTTTTCCAGGGTGAAAGTTGTTTTAACCGTTGTCAGAAGCTTAAGGGAATGATTAGTTGAAAGAGTTGCCATGTCCGTTTGCCCATGTATATCTTTAATCCATTGTTTAACTTGCTTCAGTGTGTCGCACAACGGGAACCCTACACCATATCGATTCAATATTTCTGCCAGCCAAGTTAGCCAGGAATACCTTTGGGGATTTGAAATCTGCTGTTCCTCTAGGCAGATTTTGGGAAGTCTGCTGGCTTCCATCTGAGTCATTTTTAGCCAGTAGGCTATTGCCCTAATGATTGTGTAGGTGTACAGTGAAAAATGTCCCAATTCAGCTCTGACGGCATCCTCCCTAACAAATTATTTTGAGTTCTCTCCAATATGGGGGCCTCAGTAAGACCCCAGATTTCGGCACCGTAGAGCATAATCGGAACAAGTTTAGCCTGAAAGACTTTACGACTTGGTAAAATCGAGGTTGGTTGAATACGTTTACTTAATTTGGATACAAGGCTTGTCCCAGCTCTGACCTTTTGAGAAAGGTATTGATGGTGCAGAGCCCAACCACCTGCACTGGAAAAAACAATTCCAAGATAGGTATATTGGGTAACTTGCTCAATATTTGTGTCATTAATATGCCAATTATGCTTTTTATTCTTATTGCCAAAGACTAAAACTTTTGAATTAGCTACATTTATAGTCAAATGGTTTGTAGTACAATAACATGAGAGCTTGGCGAGAAGTCTCCTCATCCCTATTTGGGTTCTAGAAAACAGCACTAAATCATCAGCGTACATTAATACATTAATAAATCTTGAGCCTATTTGAGGGCTGTGCGTTAGAAGATCTTCCAGCTGCGCTGGGACAAATATCAAGATGAACTTGATGGCATTGATATGTTCAGAGGTGGTAGACATATGATTATCTAAGATTACTTGTTGCTGGAGATAAAGAAAACAAGATTACTCATCTTTTAAGCCCTGCTTATGAACACTGAATACAGAAAGGTGGATTACGCAGACCTTGCTTTAATTCTCCAAGGCAATGATTTTCCCCCCCTGTAGTTTCTTGTTCTTTGGAGCACTTTTCTGTCCTGATTCTATGACTTCTCTGGAAACAGCTTCAGGTCAAAACAGCTAACTTTACTGAACACTCAGTTTTTGTGAATACATCGACGTGGCAGACACTGTAGAGACAGCAACTAAGCCTGCCTATCTGGGTCATGACAGGGTGAGGACAAACCTAGACAAAGCAGAAGTACATGCTGTCAGCTTTGCTGCTGTGTTATTTATGGACATCTCAAACAGAAGGGGCATTCTCACACAGGAGGATTAAATAGATTGCAGTATGAATGTAAAACTTGCTTGGTCGGGCACATTCCATTTTAGAAATAGCTCTTCACATTCATACATGTCACAACGTAGCGAGAGTCTTCAAGGTATTTTTAGTATTACAAGTATATTTCATTCCATGAGAAGAAAACATTCTTCCCCGGTATAAATAGCTACTATGAAAAATGTGCACAAGTGTGTGTACGCACGAGAGAAGGAGAGAATGAATGCCGTGTGCACATTTTCTTGACATCTGAACTCTGAAATCTCTGAATCTGAATTCCTGGCGAAAGAGGGAGAAAACTCTTGTAATAACATTTTTGAGTTTGTTCATTTTCAGATACCAGCAATCTGTTTTTCAATTAGAACTAGCATTCAGGGTGCCTAATTAAATAAGAATACACAGATAGAAAACCAACAAGAATGTAAACAACCCAGGGATTTAGAACATGTAGAAAAATAGCATGCAGAATATAAAAATAAAACCACTCCCAAAGAGTGAGAACCATAGGTGAACAAGATTTTAGGCTGATTCAGTTCTCCCTCTCCAAATACTCCCTAAAATTAAAATATTGTTATAAAGTGATGGGAAGCAAGAAGTGAGAGGCTGGAAAAGAAGAGATTTCTAGATCCGGGATGTGATTTTTGAGTACACTCTCTCCCCTCTCTCCATTAAGCACCACAGCAGAGTGTAATGGGGAAACAGAATTAGATTTGCTACAGCCATTTTGAAATGTTCACCCAGATTTTTAACAATCATTTTTTTTCCTTGAGTGTCTACAAAACAAGTGTATTCTCATCTAAAGGGTAGATTCCAGACATCTTGAGGTATGAATAGTAGTGAAATATATGCATGGTTATGAATTAAACAAGGATTCTGTTTTCTTTTTCTTGTCTTAAAAAAGATTAGTGCTATTAAAGTGATCTAACATCCTGTTGCACTGAAGGATCTCAGGATTTCCAGGAAATGAAGCTGAGAGGGGGGAAAAAAACAGTGGAAAGAACTTCACAGTGGTGGAAGAAAAATGGGGTCTTTAAAAAGCAGCAAGAAAGAGAGGAAGCACCTTGCTGAAAACTATCACAGAAGTCCCACCACCACCAAAACAGCAAATTGCTGCATTACATTGAGGGGTGATATTTGGGGGTGAAGGGATGAAATGAAGATTGTAACCTATCAGTAGTAACTGTGGTGTAACCTTCCCCATTCGCTCAAAAGTAGCTCTGGCTGGGCTGGTTTCCAGTTAAGTATAGAATTGCACCAAGAGAGCTTCTCTTGAAATGCAGTGGCTTAATGCTCTGATGTTACTCTGGCTGTGAGTTTTTTTTTAAAAAGATGGTAAATGACATTTAATACAGGGATACACAACCTTTTGGTTCCTGGAAAGGGTGAAGGGTGAAAATCTTTGTGAGTGGGGTACAGATGCAAAATAGGTGGCGAGCATTACACATATAGATTGACATTTTCTGAGATCCTTTTTTCCTACTGGGGAACTGTCACACAACTTAAGCCTATTTTAAGACTCACACTAGATTTCTTATGTACTTTCAGATTCAAAAGGCTGGAAAACATGTACAATTTTGTACTCTTGGTTGTTGGGGATTTGAAATCCACAAGGAAGAATAGATTGCCTACTTGTGCTTTAATGGCCACATCACACTCAAAGGTTTGTTATTTTCTTGAAAAAGCAGCTGTGACAGTTTAAGTATAATGACACATTGCTTATTACTACTACACAGTGATTTTTCGTTAAGTGTTTAAGCCAAAATAGCAATTCCTCTAAGGGCCTTTCCACACCATGGCTATCTTGCTTTGCAAATTGCAGAACCATTTTCAGACTGACCTTGAAATGCAAAGAGCACCAAATAAGGGTGACCTCAAATCAGCACACCCTTTGGCTGACCAATAGGAACGTGCCGTGCCTTGCTCTGTCCCATACATGGTCTGTTTAGCTTGGCATTTAAAACATCTGGGCCTTTGCAATCAGGGATCTGTAAACCACCAAGGTGCTATTCCTTTGTGTGATTTATGAAAACCACAGAGGCATGAGAATGTGAAGTTGTAGCAGGGGGAGGCAACATAGGAAGCCCTTGCTAATAGGAAAACAGCCTGCCTCTAAATTCCGTAGCTACCACATTGAGTCACTAAAGTAGAATCATGTGAGTACAGAGCCTGTCAGGAAGCTGCATGCTTTGCTGAGGTCCCCTAATAGTTTACATCTTCTTTCAAAAGCTATTTGCCATTCTGAAATGTTTGAGCAAAATAAGATTAGATTCTGAACAGGAATGTAATCAACAACCGAAAGCAAGAATTCTCTATTGCCGTGTTTCTCAACCTTGGACAACTTTAAGATAGGTGGACTTCAACTCCCAGAATTCCCCAGACAGCATAGAATTCTGGGAGTTGAACTTCATCTATCTTAAAGTTTCCAGAGTTAAGAAATGGTTCTTTGGTAGAGCCTTTACTAACTTAATGCTCATAGATGTCTTCACTAAGCACAGTCTTCGATCATAGGGACGGTCCTTCTGAGGATGAATACTTATCTGAACAGAATACTTATCTGAACAGAAAAAAGAGAATAAAGGGAGTTTATTGAAAACCACAATAACTACAGTATGAGCTTAGTTGGCTCTTTATTACTGGTTTTTTTTTCTAAAAGCAAAAATAGAGTTGGAAAGAAAATGTTTACCCCAAGGTGGCAAAAATGTAAAGGCAATCCATTTCCATGCATGATTTGACTGATTCTGGAATGGGAAAGCTTGATAAAAGGGGACAGATAGGTTTGAATGGGTAGGGGAAGGGTTGTGTGATGAATGCATGTAATGAAGTCCGCAGGAGACATTTTTGTTGTTTTAAATGAAAAGCAATTTTAGGTGAAAAGAGAATAGAAAGGAAGGTTGCTTTTCCCAACAGTAAGTTTTTGCTCAAAATCAGCTCCTTCCCCAGGGACTTCACAAGCTTCTTTCCAGTTATGTTTAAACAGTGCCTTGATATCCCAGGGGAAAAAGGGCCTTGACATTTTATACATTATAACTTAAAACAATAGCGCAAGCAGTGCTTATTAGAAAGCGACTGGGAGATTTGTATTTCCCCTATAAAGCAAACAATTGATACTGCTACAGCCCTGGAGTTTAGACATTCCTTTAAGCTGGTGGAGGGTGGGGAGGAAACCTACCACAAAAGCAGTGAGAGGGTTTTCCTTGAGGAAAAGAGGAAATAAAATGATCATGTAACAACTAAAGCAGTGGAATGATTCTGTCGTTGCTCTCTCGTACTTTGCTAATTATCTCATTCCACAGAAGAAAAGGGAAAGAAATAAATAGCCTATGAGAGTAATACTGTAGAATTCCTTGTACTAGGCAAAGATGATTAAACAAGCATCACAGCATCACAATGTAGATTACTTTTCATACTAGTATCCCAGCTTCATCATTCAAGTATATAAGTCATGTAGTTTGTGCTGCAACATACATAGCTACCTCCTGGAGACACCCATGTTTTTTGCTAAGTTTTGTAAGAGTTCTTTAATTCAGAGCTGGAGGCAACTATAAAATAACATCCAGAGAAAACAAAAAATAGCAACCAACGCAATCCTTTTTAATATATACATATAATGCTGTTTTTTGAAAACAAAAAACAAAAACCCAGCACCCTTTTCCAAGATAATCAAAAATGTCCCATAAAGTAATACTCAGAATAATACTCATTATAGAGGAAGTACAGTGTGATGTTTGGATTGCAAAGAAAATCCAAGGAAAACAATAACTCTTGTTTTCCTGCCAAAAATGAACAAGACCAAAGGAAATGAAGAATGTGCATACTCTGAATGACAAAGCCTTAGATTGCATTCCAGAAGAGTTTGTAAACCTTGAGTTAGGGTCATGTAAAATAGGAATGGTCTTCTGCAACTGAATCCCATGGTAGAAGAATTGTGTGCTAAGGGTGGTTTGAAGAATCAACTAGCATGTTTCTTTATAGCACCAAGAATTATTTGTGTGTAGAACCTTGCCCATGCCAGGGCAAAAACTGGCTGCTTCCAAATGCTACTGAACCAGTAATCTGCCTACCCACACAATACGGAGGAATTGTGTGAATCCATTCCACACTGGAAGGTGTGGTATATTGGCATGGATTAACATTAGAGCATTACGCTGTGATGGTGTTTGATTTCTTTAATTTAAAATAAGAACTAGTCACAATGTGTTTTAGCTATAACTAAAAATTCCATTTTAAAAAGTGGAGCCATGTCACCCATCCCTTCATGAAAGGCTATAATGAGTATGTTCTGAGCTGTAGTAAGCGTAGTGTCCTGATACATGAACACTTACATAAAATCCCGCCCCAGTATATTGTACCCTGCCCAGAGTCCTTCTCTGAGGGAGATGGGTGGTTAAGAAATATGAAATCTAAATAAACAAATGAAGCTAAAAGGAAGAAGAATTAAAGAGATCTACATCTGTTGAAATTGGGCTGGACCAGAGGTGGGTTTCAGCAGGTTCGGACCAGTTCTGGAGAACTGGTAATTTTGAGTAGTTCGGAGGACCGGTAAATACCACCTCTGCCTGGCTCCGCCCCCATCTATTCTTTGCCTCCCAAGTCCCAGCTGATCAGGAGGAAATGGGGATTTTGCAGTAACCTTCCCCTGGAGTGGGGTGGGAATGGAGATTTTACAGTATCCTTCCCCTACCAAGCCACACCACGCCCACCAAGCCACACCCACAGAACCGGTAGTAAAAAACCCATCACTGGGCTGGACGTCTCTTTTTGCAAGAACACAGATCTATATTGTTTCTGTGGTTAAATTGCACACTGTGTCTTTAAATTAGCAGGAGGCCTTCCTTTGAGAACAGACTTGGGCAGATATTGATAATACTTCAAATATATCAACAAATATGGCTGCCAAACATGTCATAAATGAAACAGAAGTTCTTGGAAACTCAGCAGACAGAAGTCAGCCAGAGGTGGGCTGTTAAAATCAATGTATGTATTTGGTGCCAAATTTTATACTGACATAGTATACTGATGCTACACCCCTGTAAATGTATGGCCATCTGCTATACATAACCTTCTGTCAGCAGTATTTTTTTTTAATTCAGTGGAATATAGAAGCTCTGATACTCTTATACATGAGTCTGTGTGGATCTTTCAGACACCTGCAAGGAAATAAAATAATTGAATTTATCCAATTACATTGTAGGCTATTTAAAAATGTGTGGGTTAACAGAAGGAAGAAGAATTTTTAAAAGGCATCAAGACCATATTTTAAAAGTGCAATATAGTTATGTTCCACATCTCTTTTCTTTTACTTTTGATGTGAAATACTCTGCAAAAAATTGTTGTTGTTTTTTAACTGGATAATCCAAATGGCAGAGAATTAATTGAATAATGCAAATATGTATGTCTTCATAGGCAAGGACAAAATGTTATTAACTAGGCACCCTCTCTTACATTTTTTGGAGAACATATAATTTATGTGTATTAAAAATTTTCTCTTATCTCTACCTCCAGTAACTGAAATAAGACCAAATAACAAACAGAAGATGAAATGATTTATTAGGGTTTTTTTTTATGATTATTAGTAGGACAGAATTTTTCTGACCCTTCTTGATCTTTTGGTAGCTTTGGCAGCTATACCATTCATTATGGTATTCTTCTGTGGAGATCAAGAATGCCATGAACTATGTTGCAATGGTTTTTCTCTTCCCGCCCAGGCCATCTCCAATTGATAACCATAGGATGGAAGAGAACAGATAAATAGGTAGATAAAAGCCCCTGGTTCACAAGTGATTCTGATAGTCATCTTTTGCAATCCCCCCTTGATATGTTGGAATTCAGATCTTAGAGGTTTGTCTATGCAAATATCCTTTGTGAAATACCGTAAAACGAAAACAGTGAGGAATATAAACATTTGCATAAAAAAGAAGTAATGTTGACGAAACAGACTTCTTATTTGTGATTCTATGAAGTGCCATCTGCTCTTTCATGTCTCGTCTTCATTTTCTTATGTATGAAAGTTGTAATTTGTGCAAATAGAAAGTATACTAAAGTGATGGCAATTTTTCCTAATGGGTAAACATCAAATTATGGTTGAAGAAAATATGTTAAATGTTCACACTTACCTTGACTGCAACCCAATTTTTCCTGGAAAATTTATCTTCTCAGAAGCATATCTCTCATACAAAGTTAAACCAACTTCTTATCTGGTTACTTACAAGGTAGCTGTACATAGTGCAAGTATGCTGAGAAAACGTTGTTAGAGCTTTTACATTATGCCTTCCAGATTTCTTTAGCCTGATGCTTTCATGATTAAACAATTCAAATTGTTTTAGATGTGCAGCATCTATGTACCCTTTGGGCTTCTTATCTTCTCACTCTTGAAATAGTTTCCTGGGATTTTTCCTAATGACAGATCAACATGAGAACTTGCCCATGAAAAGTAAGCAGGGCCACATCATTGCAGGAATAGATTTATGTAGGGGGATATGTAGGCGCATAAAGAAACAAAAACAATAGAGGAAGTCAGCAACCCCCAATCTATTGGGTACCAGGGACCAGTTCGGTGGAGAAAGGTTTTTCCATGGACCAGAAGCAGCTGTGGTTTCATGTGCTGCCTGCACCCCATGGATGGGATTTAATTTGTTTGTGTGGGCCGGTTTCTGGCATGCCGCGGACCGATGCCAGTCCACGGACAGGGGTTGGGGACCCCTGGAGTAAATCACCTTTATGTAAATTAGTGCTTACCTTTTAAAAAAGAAAAGAAGCTTATAATAGAAAGTTACATTAAGAAAAGGAATCTGATTTAGATATTTTTCTGAGTAAAAGATGAAACAAGGGAGAAAATATGAATGATTGATAGAAATATCAAAAGTGAAAGATGGTAGTGCTCAAGGAAGAAGGAAGTTTTCTATCTGCATTGTTTTATTAACTAATTAAGTTTTCTTGATAATGTAGATTAAGGTAGCTCCAGAAGATTGTCAGTGCTAATACTTGATAGTTTTTAACATAAACTTCAGTCAACTGAGCTAAGTATGATTATGATTCTCATCATAGCCTGTTCAGTGAAGATATGATTAGGTATTCTATGTTGACTGCCAAATCCAAAAACCTGATTTTCCCCCAACTTATGCTGTGTTAATTTTTGAGTATTTTGTTCTGCAAAGCCTGTGCTTTGTAACCCCCTAATTGAGGAGTAAAGTTATTTCAAATCAAAGGTTTAGAGGAAACACCTTTTAAAACCTTGCTATCTTTTTCAGTTTTAAGTACAGCTTTATTCTATCAAGTCCCCAAAAGAAGATAACTGAAACAGTACTGAATTGTGTAGCACCCCACAAAAAATCAACAAACCCCAAGATTGGTTCAGTGGTGAAATCCACTTACCTTCACTACCGGTTTGGAAACAGAAGTGCAGTATACGCACATGCGCATGCCTCTTCTGTGCATGCACGGAGGGTCAAAAATGGAACGTAATGATATCCGGGTGGGTGGAGCCTCCTACCGCGCTACCAGTTCGTGCGAGCCAGATAGAGCCAGCTGGATTTCACCGCTGGATTGATTCTACATTGTACCATTTTGTTCCCACTACCCCTGTTGTTTTCAGATCCATACAATCCCTTTACACCACTCTAGAAGTAATATGATGCTGAGTAAATGAAATTACTTCTTGTAATTTCATTTCTTTTGCAAATCATATACTTCCTTTTCTGTAGCAATGCCTGCCTTCTGGAATGAAGATCTTCCTGAGAATCAGATGGCCCTCATCCTGGTATTTCAAAGGTCCCTGAAGACTCTGGCTCTTCATCCAGGCCTTTTTTCCTTTGCCTTGTTTCTATTCAGGTTTGTTTTCTATAGTAGAAAGGTAAAGAAGCAATTTAATAATAATAATTTAAAAAAAATACGATGTGCTTGCCAACCACTTTTCAAAACTCAGAACAAAGAAATGACAAAAACGTTATTTATTTTGAGCTAATCTTATATATTTATCATTTAAGAATGGATAATTGTTTTCATTTATCAGTACTGATTTTGTAAAATGTTCTTAATTACCATTTTATTCCATTGTTCTACATCCATGTAGGAATAAACTCTATTGAACTTAATGGGGCTCGTTTTGGAGTAAACATTCATATATTGGAGAACATTCATAAATTGAGAAAGAAAGAAAGAAAGAAAGAAAGAAAGAGAGAAAGAAAAAGAAAGAGAGAAAGAAAGAAAGAAAGAAAAAGAAAGAGAAAGAAAGAAAGAAAGAAAGAAAGAAAGAAAGAAAGAAAGAAAGAAAGAAAGAAAGAAAGAAAGAAAGAAAGAAAGACATATCTGATAGGAAAAACCTGACTGTAGTTAAGATATAAAATTTGGTTCTTCCTAAAAATAACTTCAGTCTCTCATTAAATTGCTCATGTCTGAGAATTTCATCATCTTGTCACAAATTTCCAAACAGGCAGGAAGGACACTTGCTTATGTGTAATGTGCTAGAACAGGGTCAGCTCCAGACTCAAGAGACTGCCTTTCAAAAACATTAAATAAATTGTCCATATCCCGCTGACAGGCCTCGTAAGTGGCAGAGCAGCAATTTTGCTTAAGATTGGTTGACAAAATAAGTATCACTTTATGACAACCAGATGCCGGAAATAGCCATGTTAGATTTTGTGAATAGTTTTGACACTTCATCTTTCTTAGTGAAACTGGATTCTGAGACATGCATTAAAAAAGCAGTTACAGGTGAAATAATCTTGTGCATTTATACGTAAGATTGTGATTGATTTTTATTTATTCATTTAAAATAAAAAAACATTTGGTAAGCAAAATTCTTTAATCCAGAGAAGCCTGGAGAAGAAAATCACAGTTTCTTCTATTTTAAGATATTAAATGTATTTATGCTTTAAAACAAAAACCAAAAACCCACCAGACTGCTTGTGCTAATAGTGGATTTCTGCTAAGCTTTAAGCTGGCTTTTATGATAGCAGCAGTTGTGGCCTTTTGCAAGACCTTATCTAGGTCTGTGAAGATACATGTAAAATAAGAGGATGGTCACTTGACCTTTTGGGCTCTTGACTGAGCTCGTCGGTGCATTTGCTTGTTGTTGACAGATTTGTCTTTCTTCATCTGCCAGCTATATCAGCTGTGTGTCGGGCTTTTCTTTGCATATGTTAACATATATCAGTTGGGAGAGGAACCTATTTCTGGAATGACTTTGCAAGCTTACGCTATCAGGGAAGGGCATCTGGGAAAGTACTAGCTACACACTTTTAAAGGGACACACTGGTTATCCATTAGCTACACAGTTTTAATGGAACACACTGTTTACTCTTTAGCTACACACGTCTATTATGACAAGAGCCCCTAGGATGCTGTATTTTGAAGGCCAGATCATTGGCCAAAGTTGATTACAGAGATCATGGGGTTTCTTTGTTAAAACCATACCTCTATATTGCTCCATATATGCCGTTGGGCCAGGCAGTCTAAAAGCTGAATTATGCCATATGA
This sequence comes from Pantherophis guttatus, assembly GCF_059756535.1. Classification (NCBI taxonomy): domain Eukaryota; kingdom Metazoa; phylum Chordata; class Lepidosauria; order Squamata; family Colubridae; genus Pantherophis; species Pantherophis guttatus. The sequence continues at coordinate 277,264,411 of NC_142063.1, read as the reverse complement.
GCCCATGTTTCTTGACTGAATTATTTTCCTGGTCCTTCCTTCTCAAAGGTACATTTGATGAGAAGGCAGGAGAGAATTTCTTCATTGCTCTTCACAGAATATCTCTCCCTCCCTCCCTCCCCCTCCCCCTCCCTCTCTCTCCCTCTCTCCTCCCTCCCTCCCTCTCTCCCTCCCCCGTCTCTTCTCCCTCTCTCCCTCTCTCCTCCCTCTCTCTCTCCCTTTCATCTATCAATCACCTATTTAATCTATCAGGTTTTGGCACATAAACTCCCACTCAGGTACCAACTAAATCCAAACTTGGTTAGCTCCCAATCTGGGTGAGATCATTACCTAAACTAGATAGCATCATCGGTGCTGATAATGTTATCTAGTTTGGATAATGAAATGTCTACAAGAAAACAACCAAATGCAAGAGAGCACCAAGGACCCCTCATTTCAACCCTGAGCTACAAATATTCTCCTTTATTAGATGAATAAATCTGTGAGGCACTGACCTGCTAACATACTTGTTTATATCAAGTTCTGGAAGCTGCCGGTGAGTTTTTTTCTGCAAAGGGTCAGAACTAATCAGAGTGGCCAGAAAATTCTCTTGACCTAGCCTCATATTCAAAGCAAACTTTGACTTTGATCCTTGTCTTTTGAATTTTTTAAAGGCTGTTCAAATCGTGGCTTTCTCTTTTGTGGGGGGAGGGGTGACTTGTTTTGTTTTCCGGTGACATCATTTTAACTAGGGTGTCCTCAAACTTGGGAATTGCCAAGGTCTTTGTAGATTTCTGAGAGGTCTGTTTAAAGGAAACAAACAATCGTCTGTAATAATCAATAAACAACCATTTGTTATCGTATTCCTTTTGATAGTCATGTGAGTGTGTTAACTGTTCTAATACAGAAAGTCATATATATATATATATATATATATATATATATATTTAATTTGATTTATATGCCGCCCTTCTCCGGAGACTCAGGGCGGCTTACAATGCGTTAAGCAATAGCTTTCATTCTTTTGTATATTTTATACAAAGTCAGCTTATTGCCCCCACAAACTGGGTCCTCATTTCACCTACCTTAGAAAGGATGGAAGGCTGAGTCAACCTTGAGCCTTGGAGAGATTCGAACCAGCAGAAATTGCAGGCAGCTGTGTTAATAACAGGGTGCACTAAACCACTGTACTATCAAGGCTCTTGATTTCATATTTCCATTATGAATGTATGATATTTATACCACTGAATTACAGCTTATTCCAAAATTATATCTGAGGGCCCACTTCACAGGGTTGTTGTTGTGGGAAAAATAGGAGGAGAAAAGTGTGTTGGATATGTTCACTGCCTTGAGTTATTTGTAAAAATAGTACAGGTGGGATACAAACAAATAAAAATTAAAAAAAACAGTCCTTCTTTGTTTCAGCCATGTCAGATATTTCATCCAAATCACCCAGAGATATATCCACCAATATTCCTCCTAATGTATATTCAGTTATCACTGATAACTGAATATACATTAAGGAAATAATGAAATATAAGGAAATGATTAATGACATAAGAGAAAAAAATCCTGATGAGTGCTGTGAGGCTTAAAAAGTAACCTGGGTGACTCAGTAAGAAATTAACTGAAAGCAATTAAACCGCTTTCCTCTTTCTGATCATGACCTCATAGTTATGCACATAATGTATAACCATTAAACTTCTGGTTTACTGCATCTTGAATACTGGAAATTGTGTTTTTAAAATAAAAGGAAAGGAAACCTATATTGCATGTTCTCCTCTACTCTATGACCAAACTAAAAAATAAAATAAAAAGTTCTGAAGGAAAGAATTGTAGATACAATAGGGCATCAAAGCAATCTATATTTTCCAGGCTTATCTTAGCACTTAGCATTTAGCCTTATATACTGCTTCATAGTGCTTTACAGCCCTCTCTAAGCAGTTTACAGAGTCAGCATATTGCCCCCAACAAGCTGGGTCTCCCACCTCGAAGGATGGAAGGGAGGCTGAGTCAACCTTGAGCTGGTGAGATTTGAACTGCCGAACTGCAGCTAGCAGTCAGCTGAAGTAGCTTGCAGTGCTGTACTCTAACCACTGTGCCACCTCGGCTTAGTAGCATGACATATTGCCAATCTCTAACAAATTATAAATCTTGCAGATCATTTGTCCTAGGCAGGTTTGATGCCTTCTGCAGTAAGTATGATAATTACAAAAGATTCCTTACTACAAATGCCTCAGCAAGTGTGACTCCCACATTACAGAAGATGGGCAACTGAGTTTAATCAATTGGTCAATTGCTTAACGCATTGTAAGCCGCCCTGAGTCTCCGGAGAAGGGCGGCATATAAATCAAATTTAAAAAAAAAAATTAAATCTATGAATCTTTAGGTACAAACTATCTGGAGGAAAAAAGCATTCTTCCTTTGCTGTATGCATGTTCATTTACTGATTGATTTACGTTTCTTTCCCAAGTCTCGGTCAGAAGCTCCAAGGTGATGGACAAAACACTCCCTCTACCTGGGCAGACAGATCGACTGCAAGAGAGAATATGGCCCAAAGTTACCCAATGAGCTTCCATGCAAGGCAAGGACTTAAACCCGGGTCTCCACTATGCCAGTTCAACACCTTAATCACTACAATCCACTGGCAAGTTTTTAAAGATGAATGTAATATGTTAATTACTGTACTTGAAGAGTATTTGGAATGCACGAGCAGTTATGGATGCCACTTACTTGGAACATGTGACACCACTGCTATGTGAGCTGCATTGGCTAAGGGTGTGCTTCTGGATGCATTTCAGAGTGCTGATGTTTACCTTTAAAGTCCTTCGTGGGTTGAAGCCAATTAGCTACAGCAGAAGGCCCCAATCCTTGGTCCATCCACGGCATGCCAGAAACCAGGCCGTGCAAACAAACGAAGCCCCATCTGTGGGATTCAGACAGCATGCAAAACTACACCCCCTCCAGTCTGTGGAAAAAAAACTCCCTCCACGGAACCGGTCCCTGGTACCCAAAAGATTGGGAGCTACAGGACCATTTTTCCCAGTGGTGCCTGCCTGTCCTGTGAGATCTGGTAGAAGAGGTATGCTCTGGGTCCTGCTTGCAAGAGAGCACTATCTGGTGGTAGGCACAAAGGCCACCTTTTCTGCTGTTGGTGCTTCCCCTCTAGAATATCATCGCCCCAGAAAGCAGTTTTGCCTTTATTCTGCTGGACTTTCTTAAAGTATTAAAATTGAGGTTTTACCATTACATTTGGGCCTGATTTATGGGCGAGTCTATTTCTTTGTCATCATTGTACTGAAGGTGTGATGTCAGAAATGTTCTCGGCTGCTATTTTATGTGATTTTTTTTCTTGTTCAAATATGGTTTATTTTATTTTTTTCTGTTTGTATTCTATTTTAACTGTGAGCCACCCAAGGTCAAGTATATGCAATGGGCAGCCATATAAATAAAATTAATTAATTAAAATAATTAAATAAAGATGTTTTCAAGTTACATAGCTCTTCAGAAAAAATATTCTTGTATTTCTATTTGGTTGAAAATATCTCTGAAAAATTTCCTTAGTCTCTGAAAATCAGGAACAGTGACATCTGAGTGCAGGAAAATATGCTAGATTGGTGCTGAAAACTGACCCCGAATCACAAAGTTCAAATTCAGCTTAAAACTCTGTTAAAGTTCATGACTTTTATGGTTTGGAGAGAACTATTTTCCACAAAGAACCACAATAGCTCTTATTTTCAGTTTTTATCAAACCCTTTTATTATCATCTATTGAGCAAAGACAACCATCACTATTCCATGAAACTTCACTCTGAAAGAATAGCAAAATCTTCCCCAGCTGCATCAACATTTTCTATAAAAAAAAATAAAAAATGACATGACACAACTTGGAGCATTGGCAATGCAGCTCAATTCTGAAGCCAGCCAAGTTCTGGAATAAGGCTATTTCCGAATTCTCATGTCAAATGTTGCTGCCATCTTGCTTACTTTCCACTGAGGTTGGCCACAAATTAACAGCTGTACCAGAGCCTTGGAAAACACGAGCTCTTTCCAAGCCTTTTTTCTTTCAAGTATGTGTTTTTCTTAATTTCACTTTGCTCCATATGGAGAGGAAGAAAAAAAAGTTAAATTAAACCATACATAAGAGACAGAATCTGGAAAAAAAAAGATTGGGAACAAATTTCATGTCTGCTTCTATGTTGGAAGGAAGGAAGGAAAGTCAATGAATGCACATACAGGAAAGTTGGTCTTTTCAGCATTATTGGTTAAGGCACCAGGCTAGAAAGAAAGAGACAGTAAGTTTTAGTCGTGTCTTAGCTTTGAAAGCCAGCTTGGAGACCTTGATTCAATCACTCTCTCTCAATCCATTCCATCTCACAGGGTTGTGATGAGGAAAGAGGTGTGTTGGACATGTTTGCCGCTTTGAATTATTTGTAAAAATAACAAAGGTTAAATGCAAATAAATACAACGAACAAACGAATAATTTTGTAAAGTTGAAAACATTGAACAAATGATTTCAAAAAAGTGCTTCAAACCTCATGTGAATGTATTTCCTTTGCCCATTTTAATACACGAAGGTAGTGATGCCCATTATCTTCCATTTTACCATTGATAAATATAAAGCCAGGGGTAGTATTCACTTACTTTCCCTACCAGTTTGCAAATGTGAGCGCGCCCGCATCCAACCAGCCACGCATGCGCATGGCCTTCTGTGCATGTGCTTTGTTGGCACATGTGCCTTCCACGCATGTGCCTGGCCTAAAAAACATGCCTAAATATGATGGCATAGAGCCGGGGCGGGTGGGCGGGGGCAGGCCCACTCACCCCAGTAGTGATGTCCGCTACCAGTTTGGGTGAACAGATCCGAACCGGCTGAATACCACCTCTGTATAAAACGCTGCCAATATTAAAGCTCACCAAATATTATTTTTGACGTAGCACTTGAGGATAAGACAGGGAGTAATTCTGTTTGTTCAGGAGGACTGCCTGGTGTAATTCTAAAGCAAGGTTGGAGGCATATTGAGTCAATGGAAGAAATGTGTCTCAAAACATCTAAAACCAAGGTGTTTCTCAACCTTGGTCACTTTAAGATCTGTGGACTTCAAAAGCTGGCTGGGGAATTCTGGGAGTTGAAGTCCACAGGTCTTAAAGCGGCCAAGGTTGAGAAACACTAACCAAGAAAGGAGAAATTGAAGACTAGGATTAATTCTCCAGCCAGTCACAACCTCCTCAGCAGCTCACTAGGAGTCTAGCAAGTCTTCTGTCAAGGTGTGCAATATGGGGCCATATTGATAGAGGCACTGCTGAAAAGCAGTTTCACAGAGAAGAAATTATTTGAAATTATTGTTATTTGAAGAAATAAATACAGCTAACAGCAAAAGTTCATATAAATGGGCCTTTGTTAACCTTATGTCTCTTGCACTGGGATGCTTGTAGAGTGGGTGACACTGTTGCACCGGTTGGCGGGGTTGGGGGTGGGGGGCACCGTTCTGTGGTGGTTCTCCTCCTACCTCTCTGACCGGTCGCAATCTGTGTTGACAGGGGGGCAGCGGTCGACCCCGAGGCACCTTGCTTGTGGGGTGTCGGTTCTCTCGCTCCTTCTGTTCAACATTTATGTAAAGCCGCTGGGTGAGATCATCCGTGGCTTTGGGGTGGAGTTCCATCAGTACGCTGATGACACCCAGCTGTACATCTCCACCCCAGGCCACCCCAACGATGCCCTTGAAGTGATGTCCCAGTGCCTGGAGGCCGTGCGGGCCTGGATGTGGAGAAACAGGCTCCGACTCAACCCCTCCAAGACCGAGTGGCTGTGGCTTCCAGCGTCCTGATATAGCCAGCTGACGCCATTGCTGGCTATTGGGGGCGAATCACTCACCCCCACGGAGAGGGCTCGTAACTTGGGCGTCCTCCTGGATGCACGGCTGTCTTTATAAGATCATTTGACGGCCGTGGCCAGGGGGCTTTTTATCAGGTTCGCCTGATACGCCAGTTGCGCCTCTTTCTAGATCGGGACTCTCTACGCACAGTCACTCAGGCACTAGTCACTTCCCGCCTGGACTACTGCAATGCTCTCTACATGGGGCTCCCCCTGGGGTGCACCCGGAGGCTCCAGCTGGTCCAGAATGCGGCCGCGCGGGGGATTATGGGGGCGACGAGGCGCTCCCATGCGACACCTCTCCTGCGCGAGCTGCACTGGCTCCCGGTGGTCTTCCGGGTGCGCTTCAAGGTGTTGGTGACCACCTTTAAAGCGCTCCATGGCTTAGGGCCGGGGTACTTACGAGACCGCCTTCTGCCACCAATAGCCTCCCACTGGCCAGTACGCTCGCACAGAGTGGGCCTCCTCAGGGTGCCGTCCGCCAGACAATGTCGGCTGGCGACCCCCAGGGGGAGAGCCTTCTCTGTGACGGCGCCCACCCTCTGGAACAACCTCCCCCAGAGTTACATACAATAACAGACCTCCGGATTTTTCGTCGGGCCCTGAAAACCTATTTATTTCAACTAGCTGGGCTGGCTTGAGTTAAATTTTAAATTGATTTTAAATTGGGTTGTTTTAATTTACGGCCAAAATATTTAATTATTTTAATACTATTTTTTAAATTTTGTATGCTCTGCTTTTTACTTTGGCTGTTCACCGCCCTGAGTCCTATTTGGAGAAGGGCGGTATAGAAATGGAAACAAATAAATAAAAAAAATAATAATAATATCTCTGGGGCTCATACCGCTCTTTGTTTTAGAGGGATTTAGAGTTGCAGACTATAGTGCATATCTTATGTCAGCATAATTGTGGTCTGGCAGCTGCTGGCAGTGCAGTAGGGCCTGAATGGAATGCAAAGAATGCAATCCCAGCAAATTGGACTTTTCTAGTTTCTCCACCAATATAACCAGGGATGAGGAGAGCAGCACACAAATGAGAAGCAACCTCTTTCTGAAATCAGTGGGGGGGAAGAGAGCAAGTTAGATAATGTACTGGTATTCTCCCTTCTTCTTTGCAATGAGGAGGATCTCTGTAAAACTTATTTTTGAGAAAGTCCTCTACTAAGTCCTATGCTTTTTCCCCAGCCCCTTTTAATGATGTCACTCCCATATTTTCAGTTCAATGAGCAGCAGATTTGGGGAATGCAAACTGGCTCAGTTTACAAGATTCATTTTCTGAGATCATATCTCAGTATTGCTGTTGAAAATTAACTGATTATTTTGGCACTGTGTTGCTTTACAGAGCACTGGATCAAAACATCAGTGCTATCTGCATTTCAATGTATTATGTCACCCCCTGTGGAATAGGTTGTACAATGTGCTCACATCCTTTCCAACAGTCCTCTTGGGGAATAACTTAATCTATAACGTTACACATCTGGTGTGTGACTACACGAAGCTCACTGACCTAAACTTGGATGCTGGCTTTGGTTCCCATGCTAGTGCATTAATTATCTGTGTTATTTGAAGACATTATAGATAAGACATATTGGAAGACAACAATCTCTTCATTCTACAATTATTAGCTAATGAGAAATTCAAAACACATGACTGACGGAGCCACTGAATCGTCTCTGGTACGTAGTCCTATACAAGCTACAAATTGGAATCCTAATGCCTGAACTTATAAAGAAGAGGAAAATGGCTGCCAAGCAACCTTGTCTCTCCTGTAGCTATGTTTCACTGGTATATTTTAGGCCTGAACCTGCTGACTGCTTTAAGCATTGTCTCTAGGTTCCAAAACTCTGGACTGCCACTAGATGGCAGCAAAGTGTTACTGAAAACACGCTGCCCTGTAGTGGCTGACTGGATGTTTTGCAGCCCAGATACAGATGCATCAGTTCATCCTTTTCTTCCACTGTATCACTGGCAGAGTAAATAGGAAGAGAAGCAATCAAGCCAGCCATACTATCCAACAGAAGCTGCATTTTCATCGTGTTGTTTAGTTCAGGTAACGTTCACTGGCACCACCATCACAAATTTGCAATATTTGTTTGACTTGGTAGCAAATATATGCCTGGCAGCAAGGAAGTGTTGGAAGACAGCTGAGTGTAGACAGTGTTCCTTTCCTAAACAAGCCATTATCCACAGGTGCTGTAAAGAACATTGTCTGGTTGCCAGCTCTGAAGTCATACTTGATTTCCCATCTGGTGAACTTCAGTTCATGGAACTAAAATGGAAGCATAATTTGGTTACTGAAAGCAACATACCTGGGCGTGGCGGGCTAGCCCTGATTTGAAATTCAAGACATCTCTCTTCTGGTTTGTCAGAATTTGGGGGTGCTGCTGTTTGGTGATCAATGATCATTTCTATGATCATTGATGTGAATGGATATGGAGACAATTGATTACATACACAAAAAATATCTAAGAAAAGAATGTCCGAGATATTGCCTGTGTTCAGTGGGAGAGGTGTGTATACTGAGTAACAGCAGGGCATTTTCCAGGCTTTGAGTAAATATAAACTAGTCTATCAGTGGATCTTTCAAGTAAAACTGACACAATATAGAAAAAAAATCATATAAGTGGTAAAATATGTGTGTTTGTGTACAGCAAAGAAAACAAGTCAATATATAAAATCTGGGCAGGGTTGATTTTTCTTTCTACACTTTTCCACCTCTGCCCAAATTTTACCATTGGAATTTTATAGAGGAATTCCTTTCTCAGGGCTTTTTAAAAACTGAGTTCAGGTAGTCCTCGACTTATGACCACAACTGAGCCCAAAAATTTAAGCAAGACAGTTGTTAAGTAAGTTTTGCCCCATTTTACGACCCATTTTGCCACAGTTAGTAAGTTAATCACATGCTGTCATTAAATGAATTGGGCTTCCTCTTTTGACTTTGCTTGTTGGAAGCTGGCTGGGAAAGTTAATATAAATGATCATGGGACCACAGGACAGTCATAAATGCATCCCAGTTGCCAAGTGCCCAAATTTTGATCATGTGACCATGGGAATGCTGCAACAGTAGTAAATATGAAAACTAGTCACAATTCATTTTTGTTAGCACCATTGTAACTTTCAAGGACTACCTATATTGTGAGGAAAAATTAAAATAGGCCTATTAAGTAGTCTTTATAATCCCAGGGATATGGTGGCTCAGTGGCTAAGACGCTGAGTTTGTCGATGAGAAGTTCCGCGGTTCAGCGGTTCGAATCTCTAGCACTGCATAATGGAGTGAGCTCCCGTTACTTGTCCCAACTTCTGCCAACCTAGCAGTTCGAAAGCATGTAAATATGCAAGTAGAAAAATAGGGACCACTTTGGTGGGAAGGTAACAGCGCTCCGTGCGCCTTTGGGGTTTAGTAATGCTGGCCACATGACCACGGAGACGTCTTCGGACAGCGCTGGCTCCTCGGCTTAGAAACCGCCCCTAGAGCCGGAAACAACTAGCATGCATGTGTGGGGGAACCTTTACCTACCTTTATAATCCTAAGGGAAATTATCTTTATCACTATCATCTATCTACCTATCTACCTACTTATCTACCTATCATACCTACCTACCTACCTACCTACCTACCTACCTACCTACTGTATCTATCTATCTATCCAGTGGAGTACATCGATTAATTAAAAACAGGCAAAAGGACAAAAAAAGAGAGAACAAAAAAGAATTTCAGAAATAGTAAGAAGGCTGTCTATAAAAAAATTAAAGAGCATATGCAGCTTCAGGAATATGAATTTTTCCTTAAATTGTCTTCAAAAAAGATGGCATTCTCAGCCCACTGTTCTAGAGTCCAAATGATAAGTAAAATGAGGTGGGCATCGTTTGAACTGATCTGTAGCTTTATTCTTCCAGAATCTAGATTATAATTGAATGTATTGCATCAGATGAGACAGAGGGGCATGGAGAGTGCTGATCCATGGAGTGGCCAAGGGTCAGACATGACTAAATGGCTGACGACAACAATGCATTGCAGCATTGCTTTGGGCCCAAACCAAGAGTTAACAACCCTGATCAACAGCAGATTAAGTTTTTTTTCCCTAGGTGTGCTTCAGAGCGTTTACAAAATATTAATGATCTCTGCAATTACCTTAACAGCTTTGCAATAAAACTGGTTCCCAAAATACTCTGGCATTCTTCCCTTTCCTTCAGTGGACCCAAGTGGCGTGATTTATGCCTGACCTACTATCTTACTCTTTTCTGCTGAACTCTGAAGTTAAAGTTTGCCATGAGGACTTTGCACATCCATTAGTCATTAGCAGATAGCAGGGAAGAAACTTAATTTCCATTCAAACATGATTCAAGATCAACCGCACTCTAGTTGTCCAAAAGGGGAGTGTTCTGTCTGGCGAAACAGAAACAAAAGCAAGCTTTTTGTTAATTTGGTATGTTGAAATTTTGTGTGCGGGGTTTGTGCGGGGGTGCTGGATAAGGCATATTCATTAAACAAAATAGCTTAGCTACCTTGTCCAACAATCATTCAAAATTATGGTGTAAAAAAATAGGCTTGCAACCAATGCTCGCATTTTATAAATGCCCATGATTGTTATTTGGGCCTTTTGCAACTGGCAGGCATTTGCATTCATTGCTGTGTCCCATAGCCACAGGATCATCACGTGTGTGTTTTGCAGTTGGTTATATGACAGTGTTAATAGAGAAGGTGGAAATAAAATTGTAAGTTGCAGTCATATGTTTTGCTTAATGATCATAGCAATTCACTTACTGACTGAAGACCAGGTAAAGTCATAAGCCAATCGTGGTCACATGTTGTTGTTGTTGTTTTTGTTAAGTGACTGTAAAACTGAGTGATAGAGTTGCTGATAGAGTTGCTGATTTCTATTGTGGTTGCTAAGTAAACACTACTTTACTTTACATCTAAAATCTTGTTTCTCAGCCTTGGCAACTTTGACCCCCTGAAAAATACACTTGTTAATGCTAGCCACCAGGAGCCCCCCTACCAGAAGAAATCCATTTTGCAGGCTAATGTTAGAGGCAAAGTCTGTTTTCTCCTAGCTGTTCACTTCAGTCCAGCTGTTTGTCTCGTGATTTCTCAACCCGTGTTGGAATTCAGCAAACTATACAGCACCAAGAGCCAGCAATAACCGCCTTGTATGTTTGATCAGACTTCAAATGTTTGGCAGTGATTGCTCAGCAGAAACAAGTCATACATTGATTCTCATGGTTTTATGACAGGCAAATATTTTCTCTGCCAACACAGTCATTTTAGAGCCCAGCAATTAACCAGCTGTTAAGTTAGACTTAACACCCACGAAAGCATATGGGCTACACTTCACTGTGCTTCACCTTATCAACATAAAATCTGAATAAGAATCCAGCCATTGTTAGACATGATAGGTTATTTCTCACTCAGTTAACAGAGGCCATTTTTATTAATTCCTCCCTGCCACCATCTAAAACTCTCTGCATCATATTTCAGACATTCTGGGGAAAGATAGGGAAGAGGGAAAGGAGATGCAGATAAAGTAAGTTTTCTGATAACTTGAGAAAGTTAGAATTCAACAAACCAGAGCTTTTTATCACATATCTTGGGCTGGTTTCCCCAAGGCCTTTTCAATCTCTCGATATTGGTGTGTCCTGTATGGAGAGTCTATGAATTGAAAATCCAGATCATTTAGTGTTGAACGCACAATTTCCTTACCTATTCTTGGCTTTCATTGTCAGTGCTGAGGGGTCAGGGACTGAAAATGTGCTATGAACGAAAAGCTTCACTTACATTTTGTTATAAATAATATTCCCATTTCCTTCCCTCTCTCCCACAACAACCACAAACTTGTCAGATGGGTTGAGCTCAGAGACAGTGCAATCTGAGTGACTTTGGACCACTCTCTATCAGCCCAAACCAAATAAGAGAGTATTTTGTTAATAACTATCTATTATCTTAATTATTGGGGTTGGGGGGGCGGAGGATGAGAAATGCTTTCAGCATGGTTTGATTTTTGAGGGATTATGCCTGGTGGAAATGTCTGTAGAAGACTACCCAGCGGTAAACTCTCTTTAATATAGCTGTCGTGAACAAATTAAGACAATAACATTATGTTCCTCTCCAAGGGACCTCTTTTTTGGGAGCAGCTGAAATCCTTGTGAATATTCCCTAATTACTGAAGAATGAGTGCAGGGGTGGGTTCTACTTACCTCTACTACCGATTCGCAATGGGCCACGCGTGCACGCTCGTTTCGCTCGCGCGGAAGCATTTTGATGATGTTAGGGTCAGTGGGCGGAGCCTCCTGTCGGTTTTATACCAGTTCTATAAAACCGGTGCGAACCGGGGGCAACCTACCACTGAATGAGTACCTTGTGGTGGGGCATCTTACTTAGTTGGCAACCTATTTGTTTCTCCCAATAATTCTGGGAGATTTTTTTCTCCTGAAAATTATGAAACACCTTTAATTCTATTTAGACTGAGTATTATTAGGAAGGATCCAGGGATTTGGTAAGTAAGGGCTCCTGGAATTTGATAGATTCTTCTCACTTTTTACATTGATATGCATTTAGCTAGCTCTTCAATCATTAAGCTACGGCTAATGAAGTAGATGCTATAAAAAAGGATGGGGTGCTAAGCTAATTGAATAAAGAGAACATTTTCAGTACCCTCCTCCCTTTTGCAGCCCATCGTGTTCCAAAAGCACTGTGATCCTCCTGAGTGATGTGAGATTAAAATATGAAGGGATGCTGAAATACCATAAATTCCTGGATCCTTTATTAGCCTACCACATCTAGACTGCATTATCGTTAGTTTGGATCATTGTTATATGATAATGTGGAAATAGGAAAATTCCTGTTTTCTAGTGGTAATCTGGAGATTATATTTCAAGCAAGATTTAGTAGTCCTAACCTTTTCCCTTCCACCCCACCCACTCCATCACAAAGAGGCTTTTCAGCAGGAACCATATGTTGCAGGGATGAGATGGACAGGAGGCTTCCCATCTGTGACCTTCTTTAAGTTAGATTAGGAATCAAGTGTTTGCCTATATTTGTGTTCTTTATTAATGAATTAAGAATGCATAAATCTGCTATTCTGGCATCTGACAGCATATATAATATGTATGAACAGTGAATGTTTAGTATCAGAATCTACTTCCCTGCCCCCTCCCCCAGCCACCAAGAGTTATGTAGGTCGGTATGAAAGTGAAGTTTGGGTCTTAGAGCTGCACTCTACAACAAGGAATAATAATACTGGTATGAGGGACATGGAGGTGTTGGGGAGGATCATATGATTCATGAGTAGCTGAGAAAGAATAAGTTTGCTTTGTGGGGACCCGGAATGAATTATCCTTCCTCTGTATCCTTCAGGCATATCTGCAATGATAAATTAAAAGAGACTAAATCCAGGACATCCCTACCTTCTATAGATACTATTTGATATGACTGAATTCCTTTTGATTAATTGATGGTGTTGCTGGGAGCTTAGAATTATAGTGCTAGAAGGGACCTTGGAGGTCTTCTAGTCCACCCCCTGCCCAAGGCAGCATACCAGTGATGGCTAACGTCTTCTGGACCGAGTGCCCAAAGCGTGCGTGTGGGGTGGAGGGAATACGTGCTTCCAAACCCCCCAAATGCAATGCACGCACAGCCCCTCCCCCTGCACATGCACACATGCCCCCGTGCCGTGTCCCATCCCATGCACATGCGCATGCACCCCAAGCATGCATACGCAGCCCCATGCATGCACCCTGCCCCCATGCATGTGCGGCACAGACCCGAAAAACAGCTGGCTGGTGGGAGGCATGCGCACATGCGCAGCGGAGTTGAACTGGGGCAACAGCTCATGTGCCATCAGAGAGGGCACTGTGTGCCACCTCTGGCATGCATGCCATAGGTTTGCCATCATGGCCTTATATTATTCTGGACAAATGATTGTTCACTCTTTTCTGAAAACTTCCAAGAATGGAGCACCCACAACTCCAGAAGGCAAGTAGTTCCATTGATGTTCTCACTGTCAGGAAATTCCTTCTTACTTCTAGACTCCATCTCCTTCTGATGAGCTTTCACCTAGTGCTTCTTGTCCTGCCTCAGGCGCTATAAAGAATAAATCGACTCCTTCTTCCCCATTCATCCCTTCAAGTACTGGAAGACTACTGTCATACAGTCAGGGGTCCTCAAACTATGACAGCCCACCGAAGCCATTAATTTGGCCTGTGTGGGACCACGATGCTGCCCCATCCACATCACCCCACCTATCCAGGTCCTCACCCACCTTCTGGAGGTCTAGGAGGCCAAAAACGGGACGCACGGAGGCTTCAGGAGCCCAAAAATGGGCCCAATTTTGTCCTCCCTGGCCTCCAGAGAGAGAGAAAGAGAGAGGGAGGGGAGAGAGAAAGACACACACACACACACACACACACACACACACACAAACAGAAGTCCCTCACACACACCACAAGGCAGCAACATCCCTTCACTAACCTGTTTTCCACCCCTAGGAGCATAACAAAATAAAGTGTAATTTGTATGTATTGTTTAATGGACTGCTAAATTGCCCACACCCACCCAGTCACATGATCATCTAGCCACGCCCACCTAGTTGGTCCAGCCCCCCAACAGTCTGCGGGACCGTGAATTGGCCCCTGTTTAAAAAGTTTGAGGACCCCTGTTCTAAGCCTTCTCTTTGTTAGGCAAAACATAGCTAGTTCCTTTAGCCGTTCATCGTTCATTGTAAGGTTTAGGCTTCAGATCCTTTATCATCTTTGTTGCTCTTCTCTGCACTCTTTCTAGGATCACCAGCATCTTTGTGGTATCCTATGTTACAATTGCATGCTACTTTCCCAGCATCATCCTGCTACAATAGCAGGGATTTGTGTAAACAGGAGAGGCAGGACTTGGTACTGTGAAAAATGCCCAGGATGCCATCATGGATTGATCAGAACAAAAGAGAGAAGAGGAGAGACCATATATGCAGCCTGAAACCCTTTGGGTAAGAGAAAATGTAATAAGTAAACAATGTTTCTGCAGCTTCCTCATGAAATGTGATCAGTGTCCCACCATGAAAATATACTTTTTACCCATTTATCTATCTTTTTATCATTGAATGTCAAAGTTTATAGAATGCTATTCATCTCCTTTTTTTTAAACTAAACTACCTGGCTACCTGCTAATGCTTTGCTTTTGTTTTTAAACTGAAGTAGTTTTCTGGTGTCCAGAATATTCCATCTTGTTGAACATTAATCTTCCAATCTAGTTAAGGGGTAGAAGAAATGGAGATAGTTCCCAAAATTTCAGCAGCACTTTCTTCAGTGGAATATGAAGGCCAATGTTGCTGAACAACAAATCCCTTAGAATGACTGTGAGTGTGGGTAAAAAAATTTCATCCTGTCCCTAGACAAGCTATTACTCGGACTGCTAATTACTAGACATCCCACATCATGTTGTATGCCTGTGCTTTGGTTCCTTCCCACTTCATCTAGTTACATATTTGTCAACAAAATTGAAGAGGAATCTACTATCAGAAATCCATGGGAGACATTCGTGGTTCTTCATTTTTTTTAAAAAAATTTTTTGATTTATATGCCGCCCTTCTCCGGAGACTCAGGGCGGCTTACAATGTGCTCAGCAATAGCCTTCATCCTTTTGTATATTTATACAAAGTCAGCTTATTGCCCCCACAACTGGGTCCTCATTAAACATCTCCTTTAACTTATGAGAAAATCTAAATGAGATGAGTTTTCCATCTGTTGTTATAGGAAAGTTTTGGATTTTTTTTAAAAAAAAATCCCTTGAACTGCCTATCTGTAAAATGCATTTTGCAGAAAATGGCAAACATACTCTAAACCTGTATTTGTATAGAATTTACACAATGCTCCATTTTAAGTCTCCAAACAACATTTAAAAGTCCTGCTGATTTTTATTGTTGCAAATATTATTGTGGTATATACCAATGGTGATGAATATGACATGTCAGTGTAACTGACTGGAGTTTTACAGCACAGGAAAATGGCATGTGTCTTAAGAAACCTGCAATCTAAAGTATAGCATTAGCAGAAAGGATAAGAGTGAAAAATGAGACAGAAATGATTGCTTTGGTTTGTTATGTTTTGCATTTCCCACTGTACCTTTCCTGCATAGACAAACAAATTGTGCCTTCTTATGGACCTGGATTAGTAGATGTTCCCTAATGGTGTCTTATTTGCCGGTTCTCCAATAAGACCATTTTTGTGTGCGTGTCTGCATGCATAACAAGACTTTTATAAAGTTCACAGGCTGTTATTACTCATTACTTTCCCTCCCTAAATTCTGCATTATTTAATGGAATCTTATTGAGTTCAAACCTTTTATGGTTATGTTGAGAGTTGAATGTATTACCAAGGAACAGGGAAGATCATATATACTCATGGTTTTTCAGTACACTGGTTCATTTCAATCTTCATGGACAAAATGTCATTGTCTGAGCTTTCTTAATGAGTTTTTCCAGATAGCATTATTATGCAGTGTTTGTCCTGACTCATTATAATTTTTTGCAGGGTGCAGAAGTATCCTCTTCCGTCTGGAACCTTTCCATATTTCTCCCACCATTTCTTTCATCTTGTTAGCGACCACAGATCAGCTAAGGATTACAAAAATGGAATACATTCAGCTTAATGTGTTATAAACTTTGGCACTAAACATGCATTGATTCCAACAGGAACACAGAATGCAATGGATAAATGGAGTGATTACATTGCGAAAGGTGAAATCGCCTGTAAGTCAAGCCTGACTACACAGACATGCCCAGGGCATTTTAGTCTTTTTCATTTTTCTTGGTTATGTCTCCATCTAAGTGCCAAGCTGGTCCTTTCCTCTTCCTTTTCAGTCAAAATTATTTAGTCCCTGCCGTAAACTGTAACTTTAACTAGACTGAGCTGTAGCAAAAGAATTCTAAAAAACAAAGTTTTGTAAAGGTGAAGGATAGCAAGAGAGAAGAGAACTGGCGTTCTTTGAGAAAAGCCATGCCACTGATGTGCAATTATGGCTCTGTTTACAAATATATTCCTGCTTGCTCTTTAATCCAGACCCTTCTATGAAAACCCAGAACTCCTCTCTTGGCCCCCTGCTGTGGTACTTACTAGAGAACCATTTCCAATTTCAATTATGTACATACATTTGCATTCTTAATTTTGAAGAAAAATCACAAGTGCTAGTGGATCACAAATGTATACCCTTTCCCCATTCCGTATTAGCATATAGATGGCAATTCCATTACACCAAGCACAGGAGGTGTAACGGTATGTTTGAAGGACCTTGGGAGAAAGAAGGAAGAGACACACCCTAGACAATTGCCAGATAGACAAAATCTGAGTCTGAAGGAGGAGGGATGGCAAAAGCGTCTCAGAAGGGACCTCCCTGGTTTTGGGGAGAATAAAGGTGTGGGACAGGAGGGGTTCTTTTAGATGTGCAAGATTCTGTTAATGTCACCTTACAATAAAGATAGAATTAGTATGCCTGGTTGTGCTTCTCTCCTGGTTGACAGAGGAAGAGAGGGGCAAAATAACAAAGCCAAAGAAAGAAAGAAAGAAGCAATACTTATAATAATTCAAGACAGGCAGGACCACCTAATAAACCAAGCAAACAAACTCACTGAGTTTCATTAACCACATAAAACATGTGCAAAACTCACCATAATTTAAACTGGAGGTTTGCTTATGTTTTCCCTGTAGTGATAGCAACTCCTTCTGAATTTATCTCCCAGGATCATGCTGCATTTGCCCCATATTCGACTATAGAACTGTTGTAGCTATTTATACTCAATGTGCCGCCAGGGTAGAGCTGATTCTGTGTGTTGATTTGTAGGCAAAAGCTACTTAAGTCCTTTGGATTGATTCATCCAGATTTACTTCTCACATCTCAATCCAGGGTCAAGTAAGCCAACTGCTTCAGCATTTGTTCATTTGCGGTATGGCTTTGTTTCTTTATTTAGAGACTTATATAATTGCTTTCTTTACATATGACTCAAGGCGATGCACAATTAAAACAAGAATAACATTGTAAAAGGGAAACAATTATAACATATAGTAAGAATAATCATTTGTTCATTTGTTCCATGAAAGGCATCTTGTAGCCTAAGTAAACATTACCTTTCTGCAACAGAGTGTTGTGTGCCAAACCAACTTTTGTCAAGGTTGTTTAATGTCATTATTGCCAAATAAGCACAAAAATACCCCTCCCCCAATCTGATAGGCTTATTGCTATTTATCTCTAGCTGTTTTGAAATGACTTCTTACTGGGAAGGCTACATTGCACAAAATTAGGTTACCTTAAATGTTGTGTCTGTTATCTGAGCACTCTTCTTTTGGGGGGAGGAATTTCTGTACAGTACTTGGCATAGATGAAGGGTGACAAGAAGGACATAATGATGGTGATGGTACAGTTTTGAAATCTGACTTCTGGATTATTTGGCTCTTATCTATGCTAGATGGCTTCTCTTCTAAGGGCCACTGGCTCTTTGTAGACCAACTAATGAGGCAAGGCAAATCTGGATTTACTGGGGGAAATTTTTTGGGTGGATGCATCCTATAAACATTATCAGGATAAGGATGGTTAATAAAGCCTTTCCATTTCCTATATGTTCTCTGTCCTTAATGCTCTTTCTTGCCTTGCTGAAGATCATTATTAGACATTGCATCCTAGATCCTTAAACAAATTCTATTTAGCTGTCTAGGAATGGACTTCTCTATTCCCAATAACAAAATAGTAGCCAAATGATTATTCTTTGTTGTACTTTAGCATTGCTACGTGCTGTTACAATTGATTTATTGTTTTGTACTGTCCCAGTTGATGCAGTTGTCAGATGGAATGATATTGAAGAGTCAAACAGGGTTATCTTGTCACTGTTTGACTAGGAACATAATCCTAAAGGACTTTGGATCTGAGATCTGTCATCTGGCTATCTTCTTGTTATGGGCATGACCCTATTCTATCTGGTGGCAATGATAGGATGACTCAGATTGTCCACATTACTATTCCATTTAATCCGAGAAAAAGTCGGACTTTTCTGAGCAATAGGTTACAGAATTATTAGTTCCTGTTTTGGTACTTCTAATTAAGTGAAGTTGCGATGCATAACGTTATGGCTATTTAAATCCAGTTCCATGTGGTTTCTGTTTTCCCTTTGCTTTCTTCCATGGATGTAATGAAGAAGTATTTGCTAGGAAGATTATCCTCTTTTCAACTGATGAAAAAAAAAAATCTAAACTAAAGTATAAAAAAGGCAAGGGAAAAAGAAGGATGAATAATTCTGTTCACAAACAGGGGTGTCTCTTGGTTATCTTGGCACTTTTCCAGAAGGCAAGTCCACTGTTTTTCAAAAAGAACAAGGCTAAGAGCAAAGTACAGCATTTTCTTCCTCAATATCAACATATTGCAAGGTCAGTGTAGCCCAGTTGAGTGGTCTATACTGTTGAGCATTGTGTCACCGTAGCTACTATGCTATGGGCTTCGTAGCCCATTTGTCTAAAAACCAGCTGATGAGTAAACTGATTAATAGGCTGGTTTTGCTTCTAGGTCCCACTTTTGGCCTTCCATGCATTCACTTGGCTATAGGGAAATAAAAATGCAGAACCTGAATGGGCCTTTACTTTGATCCACTCTTTATGTGCTTAAAACATGAGGAAGCCCCTTGCAGAGGAGTTGGCTGCCCAACTTGCTGTTGAAAAACATCCTACAACTTGTCTTAAGAAAGGATTCAAACTCTCAATAGACAATTATACTAAAGAAATACAGTACCTTATATTGCATATATTGACTGCAGCACGTGTTGTATACACACAATATTGGAAGAAGGAAACACTACCAACGGAAGAGGATTTAATTAAAAAAATTCTAGAATGTGCAGAATTAGATAAATTAACTAAAGAAATTAAGGGAAAAGAAGAATCAAAGTATGGAGTAGATGGTATGAATGGTTGAAACATAAGGAAATAAGTTAAATGAATGAAGAAAGGAGGGGGAAAATGTGTATGATCTTTTGTTAGTAAAGAAGAAATGATATAAAGTAGAAAATGAACGTCAAATAAGTATATACTTAAATATTTGTAAATATTGATGTATAGAAAGAGCAGACCGCTGTGTATAGCTGAAAGAAAAGTGATATTTTTCTTTTTTGTGTTTTTGTTGTATGTATATGTTTGATTTTTAATGTGTTTTTAATGTGTTTAAAATAAAAAAACTTTTTTAAAGTTTTTTTTTAAAAAGAAAGGATTCAAACTGCAAAGCTTGTTCTTTTTTTAAAAAAACAAATCCACAATAATAAAATTTAAAGAAGCGTGCAGCTAACTTGATTCTTCAAAAATAACTCTCTGCTCTTAGTGAACTCCTGATCTCTTTCAATCTCCCAACCCCATTTCTTTAGGAACATTATCCATTGCATCCTATCATATCCATTTGATTTTATTTTGCACATCATTCCCAGTGCTTAATAAATGTGTCTCTCTACCTCCACTCTTTTACTGTATGCTTTGAATAACTATTAACTTCTTGGTTAAAAGCAGTTAATTATCAACAAGTAATGTTGCATAAAAACTACTCTTAGTCCCTTTCTCCTAGATGTGGGAGAGACCATAACAGTGACCTTCAGTAACACCTGGTACCTGAAGCTTGCAAAACACCTGACTTGAAATAATATCACGTTGGTTTATCTGCTATCCAAGGTCAGAAACAATGTGAACAAGTTATGTTTTAGAGGCTTGATGTTTTTCAACACCCAGCTCCCTTTCCAACTAAGATATGGCTCAGGATCTTTAAAAAACATGACTAATAAGCATGTTCCTCCCTTGCCCTGAAAGCTTTGCACACTGAAGCTAATCTGTGGTGTGTTCGGTGTTACTGAGAAACACGATGTAGTAGCACAGCCTGTTCTGCCTTCAGTAGCTAGTGGAAATGTGTTCTGAATAAAGCTGATGCCCATTGTGATTTAGCTTTCCTCTGTTTAGCAGAATGAACCTCTAATTATGAATAAACTGTCATAAAATCAAGAACTTCCGCAATCCCACTGCTCAGGAAGGAGTAGCTGTGTTTCAAGGGCAGATTAAAGCAGGACTGGAGCACATAGATGACTCCAAAACTCTTTTAGTTGTAGAGTCACAGGAGACAAAGACTGGAAGAGAAGTATTCATCATTTTGTCCTCCTTGATCTCACTCTGGGAAAATATAAAAATACTTTCAAAAGAATACCTTCTCTTTAAATTTCAGCGGTATTGAAGGAGGATAAGCCCAGAAGCCCTAAGGATATCACTAAGGTGTACGACAGTATATAGGTGTACAACATACAACAGTGAAGGAAAAGAGACTGAAAAATTAGGGGGACTCACATACATGTAATCCAAACATGGATATGGATGAATGATGCTAGCATGATTATAGATAGAACAAACAGGAGAGTCCCATAACATGCACATTCTGAACTATAGGCTTGAGTTGCATCCTGGTTTAAAACAATAGCCTTCATACTAATTTCATTAGAAAGATAACCAATCAATTACTGCTCTCTCATTAGTAATGGTAACACCATTTCATATTGAACAAGGACAAAAATAGATATGCTGGGTAGACTTCTGTTGTTATAGATGTATAACAAAAAACTTGCATGTATATCGGAAGGATTCTGCTGTCTGAATATGTAACATGAGTGCAAGTATCTACATATAATTTGAGGCTGCAGAATTCATTTTTTTAAAAAAGAAATAAGTTCATTGATTCCAATAGGAGTTACTATCAGGTAAATATGCATTAAGATTGAAACTCGAACTAAATTAAGTATTGTTGAATCTTGGCATACCCCCAGGAGATGCTTCTTGGAAAAATCTGGCCACTGTCAAATGTTGAGTTAATAGTTTCAGGATCTGTGTTATAATAAACAATCCTTGTAACTGCTAGAAACCAAATATAACTTCACGCAGTCCTGAATACAAACATGTCTCCATTCAGCATTCTTTTACAAACCCCAGCAAAGAAAGTCTGTCATTGATGCCAGAAGATTTGGGTGGGGGAGGGGAATACGCATATGGAATTCTAGATTAAGTTGGTTAGTTAGAGATGATTTGACATGAACCTGCACCAGGGGTGAAATCCAGCAGGTTCTAACAGGTTCTGGAGAACCAGTAGTGGAAATTTTGAGTAGTTCAGAGAACTGGCAAATACCACCTCTGGTATTGCTTAGATCCCACCCCACTCTGGCCCCAGAGTGGGGTGGGAATGGAGATTTTGCAACATCCTTCCCCTGGAGTGAGGAGGGAATGGGGATTTTGCAGTATCCTTCCCCTAGAATGGGGTGGGAATGGAGATTTTGCAGTATCCTTCCCCTGCCACACCCACCAAGCCACACCCATCAAGCCACACCATGCCCACCAAGCCACCCCCACGGAACCGGTAGCTAAACAAATTGGATTTCACCACTGACCTCCCCCTTTATGGATATAATTTATTGATGAAAGGAAAAGCTGCCCAACTTATGTATCACCCATACTTTGCTAACCTCAGT
This sequence comes from Pantherophis guttatus, assembly GCF_059756535.1. NCBI lineage: Eukaryota > Metazoa > Chordata > Lepidosauria > Squamata > Colubridae > Pantherophis > Pantherophis guttatus. Next base: position 277,242,051 of record NC_142063.1, on the reverse strand, counting down.
AAAGCTATATCTGAAAACTGGACTGGAATTTATTACACGGACAACCAGTTAGTGCAATTCAATGTCACCCTTTGGGTAACAGAAGAGCTATCCAAGTCTTCTTCCAAAGGATCAGCCATTGAAACTGGTTCCAAGGCAATTAAGAGTCACCTTGCAGAGAGATGGGCGGTGAACAAATTTAATAAATAAATAAAAATGACATTAGATCTTTTCAAACTTCCTCTATGAACTAATTATCATAATTTCAGTCAACATCTGAAGGACCCTGGCAACTCAACAATAGATATTTGCATATATAAACATATTGAGCTATATGTTTATGTAACTCAGCTCTGGAAGCATGAAGAACTCTTGTTTCTGAACAGAACAGCTATTATGTCCTCCAGGAAAAAGCTTTTCCCTGAGGAAAAGAGGAAGTGTGGTCCAAATCCTTTCTTGACTTGAAAATTCAGTGCTCAGCAACAGTAGCAGGATGAAAATATGGGGACCAATGAAGTCTAGTCCAGGGAATTATATATTGCTTTGTTTGCATAGGCTCTCCAACCAGCTGATCTTCCTAACTGCTTTTTTTGTGTCTGTGCTGCTGTTGCTGCAGAAAAAACAAAACTAAATGCAGTGGCCTGATTTTGCTAGTTGGCAGATTCCAGTTGGGATCAGCTGGCTTGTTACACAGCCAATTTCTAAAAGCTCTTTGAAGATGAGAAGAATTTTTGGAAATAATAAAGTCCTTGGCTATCCAAGTAAAAAACATTTATTTTTCAGATGAAGCCTGCTGGCGCTGAGTAAGTGGATGGAATAAAATTTCTGAGGTAAAAAGTGCTCTTTTCCTGAACATTTTAATTCACTGGCTGCTGCTGGACACACAGTTAGTTCTGTTGTCAATAAACCCATAGGGCCACTTACAAAGGTCTATCACACAAGGATACCCTGCTGCTAAAGTCACCCACTGACAACGCCATAGTGCTACTGGCTTATTGTAAGCAAACTGCAACTCCAGTTTCTCTGAAAATGGGGTTTTCCTCATTGCTTTGGGAGAAACCCACATTTGCATCCTGTGTTCTGACCTTTTGTTTTTCTACCAAATGTCTGACTCCTCTAATGAAATTTGCAACCCTGGGCCATCAGTGGACTAGGTTCCTTCTGGCTGTAGTAGTTTATGTTACCCAAGAGTTGTATGGCAAGGCTCAGAGTATGGTGCCTTAAATAGCCTAGAGAGTTAATCATCTGTAGCATGTCTACATGCTAACTGAACTAAGATTTAAGAGTGATTTCTCCCATATTTCTACTGCTAAAGCTCCTGGCTTAGGGGAGGAAGGGGCAAAAAAATAAGGGGGAAAAGCTGCATTGGGTGAAGCAACTGTGTGAGCCTTTCTGCACAGTAGTCTCAGTCTTGTAACAAGTATCACTATTGGTTTGGGGTTTGTTATTGGAACTGCCACTGGTGATTTGCCTTAAATAGAACCCAAGCAAACCCTCTCTGTTTGTTTTTCTTGACATGGGACTGAGTGGTGCTTTCCAAGAAACAAGGGGAAAAAAACCTGGATTTACAGTGGTGACATTGACTCTGTTTGGCAAAAACAAATGATGCTCCACTAAGCAAGAAAGGAACAGGCACAAAGTAAATGGGTCATTCCGAGAAGCAGTGTTTTTCTTTGTGGTACACTAGTTTGCAAATAATTAAACCTCAGAGAAACCTTTGGTAAGACCATCTCTTTGAGTTCGGACTTTTCTGCTTCCCTTCAACATTAATCTTCAATACATTTCTCGGTGCTTTTTCCAGATAAATCATATTTGCTTATCAAATGACTTTTAATCAATACTACTCTACCACTTTGGCTGTAAACTTATATATACAGCCGATTTGCCAAAAAAGGCCATGTTTTGTTCTCAGTAGAATCCCTTCTGTCTACATTATTGTGCCTGCAATGCATAGCTCAGGGGTCAGCAACCTGCGGCTCCTTAGTCGCATGCGGCACTTTGGGCCCTCTGCTGTGGCTCCCTGTCAGGTGATCCCACCACTGGCTGGCTCTGCCGCTCGCCCTCCCCTCCCAGTCACTCCTTGCCTGGCCTGAGAAGGTAAGGGGGATGGTGGGGGATGTAGAAGCGGCCAGGACAGAGACAGAAAGATACAGAGAGAGAGGGAGAGGGGGGGGGAGAGAGAGATATGTCAAAAGAATTTTGTGGTTTCCCAGTGTTTTTTAACAACTGGTTCTCTGCCCTAATGAGCAGCTGGGTAAGCGTGGCTGGGGGGGAGGGTGTCATATGACTGGTAGAAGTGAGTGACATCGAGTTGGCCATGCCCACCCAGGTTTTGTAGCTCCCAGTGTTTTCTTTTCTGTGGGAAATGGTTCCAAATGGCTCTTTGAGTATTTAAGGTTGAAGACCCCTGGCATAGTTCATTCTCTTAATCTCCTTATTAAGGTAGCCTTTAAGACACTGTAAGCCTAAAGGAGATAATGAACGTCAGTAATGAAGCTGCATACATTGCACAATGCCAATGTCAGCTGTCATTTGACAGAAAAAGATGAAGAAATTCATCGGAGACAGACTTTTCCTACTACCGCATGCTAACTTTTCACCATAGAACAAGCTACATAGAACTATGTAGCTTGTCAATATTTAAGTTGATCAGCAATGGTACATTGAGGATAAATAATGAAGTCTTGTGATATCTCAAAGCCTTAACAATTGTTTTTGGGAAAGGCTTTTGGAAGATGTTGTAATATTTTAATGGATTAAGACTCTGTTTGTGTGTCTGAGTGTGCCTGCAGATACGCATGCTTATTTACTCATAGTTGTGTTTAGAAACACAACAGAGAGAAACAAAACGCAAAAGATGCAGAAGTGATACTTGTTGAAAGGTGCCATTCACAAAACAATGATATAATATGACACTGTCTTGCATTGGTGACCTGATTAAAATAGTTCTCCTTATTCTTGGTTTAATCCATGAGAAAATGTTCACTCTCTTAATGAATTCTAGCTGAGCAATTTCCCAATGAACACGGTCTTTGTTATTTCTTCTCTCAGTGCAAGTTGTGTTGCAAAAGCTTATAATAAAGTATAAAGGCTGCATTGAAACTGACTCCCAGTTAAAACTTTAAAGATCCAAAAATCACCTGAAAAAAGAAGGTATCTTTTTCTGGCGTTTGGAAAAGATTCAAGACTTGACCTTTTTGTGAATTTCTACAGGTAGCTTTTAGATGAGAATGTGGTTTTCTAAGATAGATTCTTGCTGTAATGTAAGAAAAGTATGAAAAGACAATGTACTTTATTTGAAAGGAAACCCTTTGGAGGTTTGTTTTTGCATAGGATCTTATTTTAACTTATCTGACCCTTTTTTTTCCCTTTGAAAACACAGAGCCTGAAGTTAATAAAATAATTGCTTTTTACCAACAAAGATTCATCATCATCTTTTTTAATTAGAGTCCATGGCTTTTTTGCCTTTACTCCATCTATCCGTGAAATGTATGATTCAACTTTTTAAAAAATATTTTTAAGTCTGCTACTTTCTGAATTTCTGAATCATTTGGCTAGGCTGAAAGATAATAACTATTTGCCAGCTGAGAGAAGTCTTGTGAGGTCGATGCCAATGGCAGTAACGCCTGGAAAAATTCATAAAGGACCTGTCAGTACTCAGCAATCTCTCTTGAAAAATGGCTCCAATGTTTCAAACTTGAAGCATATGACAATCAGAATTCAGATTTTATTATATGCCCAGGATAGCAAAGGAGAAGATTTAAAGCTGCAGCTGGTAAATTCCTTCCCACACGCTATTCAAAAAACAAGTTGTTTAGTTTATTTTCTTAGATTTGCTGGGACACCAACAGGAAATGAGCTCTTACCCCAAAATATTGAAATGTGGATAGTTCAGAATTGCTATCTTGCGTCTTAGATTTTTGTTTGTGTTATCTTTATAAATATAGTATCTTTATATTATCAGATTAATAACTAATTAAATTACTACCGGTAGAAGTATTTTCATTTTAGAGGTCTATAATATCAGTCATTAACAAGTCATATTCTGAAATTACAGAACTAAGTACCTGTGTGGCAAGAAGGCATATCAAGAAAGCATATAGTAGGAATCCTTCAAGATTGGGCAATTTCTTCCTTTCAAGATTAGCCAATAGATATCTCTGTGAATTAGCTGGCTAAATGATGACTTGATACCAGGAATACTGGTAGTCCTCAACTTATGACCACAATTGCACCCAAAATTTCTCTTGTTAAGCGAGACAATTGTTAAGTGAGTTTTGCCCCATTTTATGACCTTTCTTGGCACAGTTGTTAAATGAATCACTGCAGTTGTTAAGTTAGTAACAAGGGGTTGTTATGTGAATCTGGCTTCCCCGTTGACTTTGCTTATCAGAAGGTCACAAAAGCTGATCACATGACCCCAGGATACTGCAACTGTCATAAATATGAACCAGTAGCCAAGCACATAACTATGGGGATGATGCAGTGATCATAAGTGTGAAAAATGGTCGTGTCACTTTTTTTTCAGTGCCATTTTAACTTCAAATGATCACTTAATGAGCTGTTATAAATTGAAGACTACCTCTATATTTGTACATGTAGCACTTTCACATGGGAGTTGTGTGCCCAGAACTGCTCCACAGCGATCCCATGATGTCATGTATGTTATGTCATCCTATAAAGTTTATTTTTTTATTTATTTTATTTTATATCAAATTTATATACCACCCTTCTCCCTGAGGACTCAGGGCGGTGTTCAGCCAGATAAAAACATAAACATAAAGTTATCTATCTCAGTATCTCAGAGGATTTGTTTCTGTTTTTTCTGCTGTTTGGCAGATTACACTCTGAATTTAATTTTCTAGTAGAAGTGATAGAACTTCCTATCTCCTAAATTCTCTGTCTTCTCCCTAAAGGTCAACTCAGCAGTTGTGGACAGGTAAGGCTGTGGAAGGCTAGAGGTTCCTAATCTACAATCAATCAGAAGAGAGCTGGAAGGGATCTTGGATGTCTTCTAGTCCAACAGATGACCCTATACTATTTCAGACAAGTGGCTGTCCAGTCTTGTCTTGAAAATCTCCAGCTCTTCTACCCTGTGATTAGGTCGAAATGCAAAAAGTGAACACAATTCTATAATGCATCTACACTGGGTATATAGTTTAAAGACATGAAGTCTAAAGAAATTAACTTCATTTGTAGGTGGAAACATTGTTCCTTGTTGCTCAAAAGGGCAGAACCAGAACGAATGGGCTGAAACTAGAAGGAAGTAGATCGGGGGTTAGACATTATGAAGTATTTCTTGATGCCAAGAGCTGTTGACCAGTGGAAAAAGTTGCCTCATGAAGAGGCACATTCTTCTTCACTGGAGATTTTCAAACTGTGCATGACCTCTGAAATAGCTTCTGACTATGAGTTTATGAAACAGACCATGGGGGAAGGGAAGGCATTCATTAAATCCTCTTTGTTTCTTTGTGTCTTCCTTTTCATCATCTGGAGAATATAGTGATGGTCTCATGTGATGCTTTCTGTATTTAAAAGTTAGCTGTTAGCTGTTGTTATTTTTTGTTTTTTTTTAATGGAAAATGTAAATAAAGATTTAAAAAAAAAAAGTTAGCTGTAGTGAAGACAACCATGGTCTGGTTTGAATATTTCTGCATATTAGAAATAGAAAGGACCATATTTACCACTTAATTAACTCCTCTTCAATTTAATCAATGGAATAAATATATGGCTTGTTATGCAGTGACCAGCCTAAGTATTCTTTTTATTACTGGCAGTGTTAAAAAAATCTGACTATGCTGCTTCTTCTAGAATAAAATGACTTATTGAGCCAAGGTAGCAAAGCAATGTCAACAGAAATACAAAGCACAATTTCACATCAACTGAGAGCCAGCATGTCTGAGTTTCTCTCCAATAATATCTACCATGCTGTAGTGTAATTGCATATCAAATGCTTCCTTTTGAAGTCTGCTGAAAGACCAGATGTGGAGATTATTACAGTATCATAGGCATAACTCTTGATACGTGGATGCATGAAGAACAAGATAAGTTGTCATAAAGTAGAATCATAATTCTATTTAATATTAATATCTGCTATAATTTATCTTCACAATTACTGGGACAACAAGTCAACCTCCCATTGAGAGGCTGGTGTTGCGGGATATGATACACAACATGTTTTTCCCCCGGAAGTTTTTATATTTGTATGTGGATATTAAGCACTCGCATGAATTCCAAATAAATGTTCTTATGTTGGTAGCTATTTTGGTTTCATTGGATTTTTTTTTTTGTTTCATTGGATTTTGTATTGCAACACAGGTCTACTTTTATGTCAAAAGCAAAAGGTTTGAGATTGTCCTTTACCATTTTGTTTGCTCATTAAAGTTTAAAGTTGAAACAACTGCCCAGTTGTCTCTAAGGAGCTTCAAAACAAAAACAAGAATCAAATAAAGCAGAACAATTACATGAAAAAAAAAAGGGGGGGGATGGACAGCAAAGCAAGAAAAACACAGTAATTGGGATTTTTTTTTAATAAAGGGGAGGGATAACATGTTTATATTAATGGGGCAGCATCAAAAGTCAGATACATTGTTCTGTTAACACAGATATGTACTTGTTGTGACTAGTCTTAAGATTGAAGGGAAGGGCCAAGTCCTCCATTTTGTTCTTCGTTACTCTCATACAGTGTTGTGCTTTTAGTTTACAAGGAGAGATTTCCACTCCCTTTCTTTTGCTTGGCATAAACTTCAGACGCGGTGGCTACAATGGAGCATTCCTGCTGTAGATTATAGCCAAACAAGGTTTGGAGTATTTATAAAATCCTTTGTTGCAGATATCTGGCTTGTTTCACTCCCCCCACCTCCACTTTCTTTTTCTGACTGTAAACTCAGGAGTTTCAGAGCCCTCGTTTCCCATGTCAACAAAAAACTCTTCTCCTTTCTAAGTAACTGTTGGCCAATAATTGCCTCTAAAAGAGAAAGTTTCCAGCATCCTGACCTCCCTCCCCTAGAGGTGGCAACTTCTACCCTGTCTTCCATTAACACATTGACAACAGTCTCTTGCCTTTTCCTTTGACTGCACTGGGTTTGCTCCCTCTGTATTTTTTTAAGCAGCATGCTTCTTTGTATTCAAGGAAATCCTAAGTTACTAGGAAAAACAAAAGATATTTTTGCTGCAAACCAGACAAATAGTTCTTAGGCACGTAATTCAGGACTCGCAGATGTGTTATAGGCCATAATTAGAATGGGATGTGGTATGTGGGTTGGGTGGTGGGTGGAAGGAGGGGAGTGCCATTTGAACATACTTGAAAACTTTTGGCCTCTGGGTTTTTTATATGCAACACATGCCCACACTTCCTGCTGTTGTGAGGGGTGGGAGGGGGCATGCACAGAATTCAAGTCACTAACCAGAGAGGTCCCCCCTCTTTTCCTTTCTTCTTCTTTTTTTAAAAAATCCTGTCGATCAGACATAGCCAGGATCAAAGCTTACTCTGTTTCAGATGTTATTTTTCTTTTCTCCCCAGTGTTAGCTACGCATTGCTTATAATAGTGAAATGCTTAATCCAACTGTTTGCTTTTAGGATGGAAAGTGAAGGACAAATTAATTCTTCTTCTCAAAGTAAAAACAAAACAGCCTCTTTCCCAAGTACAAGTGGCGTGATTGAATTTCCAAACCTTTGTTTCTGAAACATTTAATTATACTTTAACTGAAGCCAAACTGTCAAAACATAGTAGCCAACCATTTCTTTTGAAAATGCATTACCTTTCTTATATGGAAGTCTGTAATTGAGATTGGAAATGAAACTACAGCTTTGAACAAAGGGAACCAAGATGGATTTTGCAGCTGAAAAGGCAAACAAAACAAAGCTTTATGTTCACATTTTTGAACCGAAGCTGCTAAACAGAAAATAAAATGAGGGCAAGAGAATGATTGCGTTGCTAAAATTTATTAGTAATTGGAGAGATCAAAGTCTGGAGGAGTACAGTTCTGTTGTCATTCTATCGTAATCCACACAGCGGTAGTTAGAAGAGCTGTTTATTATGGAAAATTCCTGTGTACAAGGTTTCTTACTCAGTCTGCTTCCTTTAAAACATATCTCAGATGGTGGTGCCGTAACAAGGAATGTCTGCTTGAGAACTTAGACCAGGGGTCTGCAACCTTAAACACTCAAAGAGCCATTTGGACCCGTTTCCCACAGAAAAGAAAACACTGGGAGCCACAAAACCCTTCCCGTGCCTGACTATTTCTTGAGCGGCCACAAAACTAGCATAAGTAGTTGAATTAAACGTTCTGTTTTCTTCTGAAACTTTATTTTTCTTGAATTTATCCATGGTTGGCTTACCGGTGTTGAAAAGCTCAATAAATCACGTGCCGGCGGGTGTCATTGGCGGTTGTGACGCATATTTTGAGTGACAGGGAGCCACAGCAGAGGGGTGAAAGAGCCACATGCAGCTCCAGAGCTGCGGGTTGCTGACCCCTGACTTAGACTAATTAGGGCCATTTCAAGCATTATGGGGAGATCAATCCAGAGTTGTCACTAGCAGGAACAGTGTCATACAGGTGTTCCCAATTTTAATGGATGGATGATCATTGTGTGTTCCAGTATCCATATCCATAGAACCAAGAGAATGCACCCACCTACAAATAGTTGTTTTGTAAGACAAACCGTATCCAAGTGTTATGCAACGGAAAAACTTGTTACAAAAATGATGACAATTAACAAGTCAACACCACCTCCCCCATTTGTAACAGGAACCTTCATGAATAGGGTTTGGACTTGACAGGAAGCCATGGCCCATTTAGTAATGCATGTTCAATTGTACATGTGAAGGTCTCCTCATTGCAACAGTCAAAGGCATGTGTGCCCTGCCTTGGAGGGGCTTTTTATCACTCTTTGCATAGTGGGTTTAAGTCTATTTTTAAAGTACAGCATCTAGTTGGCCTTAGCTGACCCCAGAAACTAAGCAGGGTCAGTCCTCTTTGTACTTAAATGAGAGACCCATTAGGTCCTGTAGATTTGGCTGGGAAAGTGAAAAACTGTCCCAGAAGAAAACAGTGTCAGAGAAAGACAAGAATGGCAGTGGCATTTTTATATGGTTGCCCACAATTACAAAGAAAAAGAAGACTAGGAAAAGGAGGAAGAAGAAGATGCTCCTGGATGTATCTGTGAGTTGAGTCTCAATCCAAGGGAGCATTTGTTTTTTAACATCTAACTACAGCTGTAGATACTGTGACTTTTTTCTTTTTTGAAAAGTATGGTTAAATAACATACATTCAGTGGTGGGTTGCTCCCGGTTCTGTCCGGTTTTTTAGAACCGGTAGTAAAAGCGGCGGGAGATTCCGCCCACCCGCCCGGATGTCATAATTGACAATCTGCGCAAGCGCAGAAGCTTACGTGCTCCCGTTGCGAACCGGTAGTAAAGGTAAGTGTAACCCACCCCTGCATACATTCATTATAAGTATACAGTTGTGCCCACACATCACATATTAAATAGTATTTATCCTTTATAGAGAACGATCTGTTCTTCAGTGAAGTCATGTATCTGAAGAGCTAGGTTAACAGATCAAGGTGATATACAATTGGTTTATAGCCCACAGATCATTGATGTACATAGTTTTTTCCAGGATGGATAAGATGTCATGCATTCATTTAAATTACAAGAATTATTTCTAAGTGTGCATGTGCATATGCTCATGTTATATAAATCTGGGTTATTTCTCTCTCTCTTTTCTAATAATACTCCAATAACCACTCTAGTTATAAAGAATACAGAATACCAGAGTTGGAAGGGACCTTGGAGGTCTTCTAGTCCAACCACCTGCTCAAGCAGGAAACCTTATACCATTTCAGACAAATGTTTGTCTAATCTCTTCTTAAAAACTTCCAGTATTGGAGCATTCACAACTTCTGTAGGCAGGTTGTTTCATTGATTAATTGTTCTAACCGTCAGGAAACTTCTCTTAATTCTAGGTTGCTTCTCTCCTTGAGTAGTTTCCATCCATTGCTTCTTAACCTGCCTTCAGGTGTCTTTGGAGAATAGCTTGACTCCCTCTTCTTTGTGGCAACCCTTTAGATATTGGAACACTACTATCATGTCACACCTAGTCCTTCTTTTCATTAAACTAGACATACCCAATTCCAGCAAGCATTCTTTATACGTTTTAGCCTCCAGTCTCCTAATCCTCTTTGTTTCTCTTCTGCGCACTTTTTCTAGAGTCTTTCTTTTGGGGAGTTGGGAAAGATACTCCAGTAAATGTAATATGTGATAGAAATTTTGGAGGAAATATAGGCTGGATTTAGCAGTAAAGTAAATTGGTATGTATATGTCAGTGATTATGACATATATATGGCTTCTGATCGTCATGTGATTATGTTGAACAGAAACAGAAAATACATTTAAAATTTATTTTACAGAGACAGGAGCAGCCTACCTTGGCCATAAAGATCTGACTCTCCAAAGATCTGAACCTGTTGTATATCTTCATTTTCTAGGATTCTTAATTTTGCCTACTCATTAATGTGATAAAGAAATTGTAAAGTTTCAAATGAAATCAGATTAAATCTGTGTTAAGGTCATAGACCAGCGAAGTTTATTTTAGTAAACTAAATCCAGAACTCAACACATATAAAACAACCCCAATTACTACAATTCACAAAAATCGAAATAATGATATTTTTTGCCTTTCTACCTCAGATTACGCCACTTAACATGAATGATTCAGCAATTTCTGACAATGAAGTTTGGTAATTATGTTCCTTAGATATAGCAGTCGCCAAAAATACCCTTTCAAATGTTATGATACTTGTAGGCCATCTGGAAAGCTGAATTTCAGTACATACGCTGTCAAAACAAACTTGAAATTATAAAATGTTTGAAAAAGTGGGATGTTTTCTCACTTAGCACTCAGAGCTTGGGACACGTCCTGGAATCATCATAGAGACTTCCATTCCAGTGCAAAGAAAGGCAAACATCAGATAAGACAGAATGTTGGGCTGTGGAAGTTCCCTTGTCTCTTCACATTTTCAGTCTGATGACTGGAGAGAAAGGGGATTTCCAGAATCAGAAGACTGCAATATCCGCATATAGGCAAGCACTGACAGTATAGTCGAACCAGCTATTTTAAGCCTGTCCTTTGTGCATGCTTATTCATCCTTTTTTTAAAAAAAATCTATTTCTATCTCCAAATAAAAGCTACAGGGTGTGACCACAGCTGGACTATTTGGAATCACCTAGCTATCTCCAGGGTCGAGAAATATCTACAATTTCCAATTTTTCTTATAATGTAAGGGATAACAAAGCATCATGGTAAATCATATAAATGTATAACTTACTAGATCTCAAAAAAAGAAGGTACTTTGGTACTATTTAATCTCGCTAAGCTATTTCTATTTTCCATAACCATGTTGGGTTATAGGTCAAGATATCTGGAAAACACCTTGTTAAAATTTCTTTATTAAAAATTAGCTGTATTAAAAAGATATCTGGAAATCCTGAGGTTGCCTCCTTCTCCTGCTAGGCATCAGAAAAAGCAATGACAAAAACATTTTATGTTATTGACATGAAAACTACATGGATTCATCCTTGAAATCACCAAGAGTTGATCTTACGTTGAAAGATTTGCTTCTATAGAACCCAGTTCCAATTATTATCTGCATTAGAAACCATTAACTAAAATAATGAGAAATAGAATATTTGAGTGAGACATACTTCAGCCTATTCTAATCCCCAAATGTTCTCATACTTTTTCAAAATAACAAAGTTTTGAAAAGATCAAAACATTAACATTAAATGAGAAAAATGTAGCAGAGTTACCTCATAGCAGAGCTTAATCGAAAAATCACTCTGAAATAAACTTACTAGTGAGTAAGCCTAGAGTAACATGAACATGATACAGATTGCACTATAAGTAGCAGACTGGCACATTGAAAAAAAGGTAAAACACAAATAAATTAAATAGCAGATTATTGCTTCTATGTCCGTTCTGTGTACTGTATGTATAATGCAGTGGGTAAATATCTCATTTATTTGTGCAGTTTTGAGGTCACCTGACTCTCAGTAACTCTGGGTAGCTTACAGTTTAGAAAAATGCCAAAACTAAACAGACAAACAAAAAAAGGAAGAAATAGTTCACAAGCAGCTCAAAGACTGGTATCTAAATAAAATGTCCATCCAACAGGGATGCAAGCATTGCCCTGCCCAAAACCTGGGAGAATAGCTAAGTCTTTAATAACTCCCTGAACATCAGCAAGATGGGAGACATCTGGATTTTTTGGGGGGGAGGGGAGATAATAGCTATGATATTGATATTAATTACTGTGGAGTTATTTATTTATTTAATTAATTTATATACCGCCCTTCTCCCGAAGGTCTCAGGGCCGTGAACAGCCATAATAAAAACAATGTACAAAATAGAATTTACAAAGAATTACAAAGTGTGATGCAGAATCCAGTTGATTTATACTGAAGTACGCAACATTAAGAGTTTCCAGAACTGAACCAAGACTGGTAGATTTTAGTTTCTTTTCTGATGATCCAAAGTAGGGCTTAATGCAATCAGAGAAGATGAAACAATAGACTGGGTCATGTTCATAATTAAAACCATGGACTAAAACTATGATATCACATACATTTAAAAAGGCCTCCGAAAATAAAAAGATGTTGGTAGCAAAACACACAGACCCATACCCCCACATGTGTCTTGGTCATCAAAGAAAGTTACACAGACAATGTTACACCACAGAACCTTGGTTAGGCAGTGGTTAGAATGCAGTATTGCAGGCTAACCCTGCCGACTGCCAGCAGTTCGATCTTAACCAGTTCCAGATTGATTCAGCCTTCTATTCTTCCAAGGTCGGTAAAATGAGGACCCAGATTGTACCTTTATCTAGCAAAGAGTGGGGTTACTTGATTACTAGAGGGTGAGAAACGGCAGCAAATGCTTTCCAAGCATTATTTCTGATTTATAATTTTTTTAGAGCCAGTTTACTGTAGTGGTTAAGGCACCAGGCTAGAAGCCAGGCGCCTGTGAGTTCTAGTCGTACCTTAATCATGAAAGCTGGCTGGATGACTTTGGGCCAGTCACTTTTAGGCCAACACTGTCTCATAGGGTTCTTGTTTTGGGGAAAATAGGAGGATGAAGGAATATTAGGTATGTTCACTGTCTTGAGTTATTTATTAAAATAATAAAGGTAGGATAGAAATAAATGAATTTATGCAAATGCACTGTTTTGCTGTGGGAGCATGAGATTTCACTCCATGAAAAAAGGTATTGTTTCTTTGATTCTTCTACCTAAGACCAAAGGATATATTTACAAAGCAGTATTTTGTGATTGTTTAAATACAGTGGCTTTTCTTTCAAAATCCCCTAACAGAGGCTCCTCTGCCTGTTGCCAAAACATCCATCTTTTGCGGGAGAGAAAATGACATTTCAGGTTTGCTCGCTCCTCTCTGGCAGATTGATTACTAATTACCAGCTTCCCTACATGTCCTTCTATGGGGATACTCTACCTGCGGTGACTTTTCTGAGAATGACTGCTGGGAAGGCTGTTGGAGAAGCTGGCAGGGAATTACAGAAGAGAAGGAAATGGCATTTTGCTATGAGAAGACCTTTCCTCCAGGGTCATCTACAGAGGTATGTCAAAAAAGTTACAATGATGGCTGTGGCTGTATGTAAAAGAATTCATATTGTCGCTGTCATCTAAACTCTGTAGTTGTCCCTGCTCCCATCCCAGGCATGGTTGGCATTAGACTGGGATTTTCAGCACACAGATTACATTGGGATTTTTTCATGTATGATTACATTGGCTTTTATATGTTTTTGTTACATAGATACTCCTTGACTTTCAGCCACATCTGGGCCCAGAACTTCTATTACTAAGCAATATGGTAATTAAATGAGTTGTGCCCAATTTCATGACTTTTTTTTTTTTTTTTGCTGTGATTGTTAAGTAAATCATGCAGTCATTAAGTCAATCGGGCTTCCTCCTTTGACTTTACTTTTCAGAAGCTGAGTGAGAAGGTCACAAATAGGGATCACATGAACCAGGGATGTTGCAAGTGTCATAAATACATGCCAGTTGCCAAGTGCCCAAATTTTGATCACATGACTACAAGGACATCATCATCATCATCATTATTTGAATTCATATTGCCGCCTATTCGCCCATAGCGATTCAAGGTGGTTTACAGAATATTGCGATGGTCATAAGTGGAAGACAAATTGCAAGTCACTTTTTTCAGCAGTCGTATCTTGTTTTGTTCTGCAAAACAAATGGCTATAAGTTGATGGCTACCGATATACTTTAAAGGTGATGATTAAGAGTCTTAGTTGTGTTTGTTACTTATTGTTTACTGTTTTAAATGAGTCCTTCTGATTTTTGACGGGTATAGACTAACATAGCTCTTTCCCCACAGTGTTTTCAATGCCGGAATGTTGTAATCTGCTCGGGCTTTGTGGATTAGAAATCAACAGCAACCCAAGACATCAACACATCAAGCTGTAATAGAGTCATGGCTTATGGACTCATCCATCGAAGTTTACATTATACCGGGTTTGACATCCTGTTAGTGCCTAGTGAAATCTTTCAGTCTTTCCAGGAATTCTTCATTTTGATTTCTTTTTTGTGTAAGACTGTGTTTGTATGCTAAGTTGCTGATTTTAATAGTTTTATAAAACTGTAGCATCAAAGTGATAGTGTTCATTAATATTTTGATTTTCTGTGCCCTTCTGCCAGTTTGGCCAGCAAAATCCTCTCGTTGGAGCTTTTAGTATAGTTCCAAGATTTTTCAGAAAGTGATGCTTTGTCATTTGAGGTGGGGTGACTGGTGGAAACCTATATAGGAGCTTCTGCAAGTATAACTTCTTTATCTTATGGTGTGGTAGGACTAAAAACAACAACAACAAAATGTGCAGCATACAGGATATTACTCTGTTTTTCCGACAGCATTAAGAGAGAAGGCTGGAAGCTGGGCCTGATTCTGAAATGGACTGGGAACCATGGAAGCCAAGGAAGAGAAGTTGCAGAAGGTCAATTCCTTCCTTATCTTACCAGTGAAAATGCTCCACTGGATCAGAAAAGACAGGAAGACCAGCTACAGGTTCATGAAAGTCATACTCTGGACCACCCCAGTGTATTTTTATGAGCCGAGGTGGCGCAGTGGTTAGGGTGCAGTACTGCAGCTACTTCAGCTGACTGCTAGTTCAGCAGATCAGCGGATCAAATCTCACCGGCTCAAGGTTGACTCAGCCTTCCATCCTTCCGACGTGGGTAAAATGAGGACCCAGATTGTTGGGGGCAATATGCTATTTAGTATACTGTCTTTGGTGTAAGCCGCCCAGAGTCCTTGGAGAATGGGCGACATAGAAATATGAATAATAAAATAAATAAATATGTATTAGTGTATTATTTTATCTTATTTTTATACACTATAGGGCTGGTCTTATGAACAATAAACCATGTTAACAGATTATTAACAGTTTAAGCTTGTGTAGCTTAGGACTTTGGCTCCACGAAGTCACATTACCTACCTCACCTCAGGGCTTCTTCAAGTTTTCAGACAGGGATATTTTGTACGCCTATCTGGAGATGCCAAGGATTAATCTCAGAGCCTTTTGTATGCAAAGCACACCCTCAATTACTAAACTATGATCTCTGAAGATGTTTCTCCAGTTGTGGCTCCAAACAGGACATGGATTGGGAAGCTCTTCATAGGAAGAAAGAGAGTTTGGCACATGGTTTGCCCTTCCCTGATTATTGCCTGAAAAAGAATGGGAAAGAATCTATTGGAGTCTGACTAGAGTCAGAGCTGAATCTCCCCACTGCTTTCTGCAACCTTTCATCTCCTTCTTTAGCCACAGAGTGGGGAAGAGCTAAAATAAAAATAATCAGAGACCTCCCTAGAGAAGCCATTTCTGCAGGGTCAGTCTTAACATACATTTCTATGCCAGCAGTGGGAAGAGAAGCTTAATGTTCTGTGTTGAGATATTCTTGTCAGTGAACAATCTTGGGCTGCTTGAGGTTAAAAGTACTGTAACCTTTTCAAACTCAGTTACGACTAGGGTATTTGCACGATACACTAACACCCCCTTAATCCACTTTTGCATGTTGTATGAACATGATCTGTATGTAAGATGTGTTATTTCAACACAGTCGATACACACAAGCTTCTGTTTTAGGAGGTATGGAATTAGCCCCCCCCCCCAAAAAAAGGGGGGGAATCGAAGAAGAATTAACCAGATTATGGAATTCAAGTGTTCTCCTTTTCTGAAAGAATGACATATTTTACCAACATAACATTAACACAGCATTCCTGCAAAAGATCAAACCTCAACAAAGACTTTCAAGCTGTATTGCTCAAGCTACAGCTCAGCTAAGCATAGACTTGGCTAAAATGTTGACAGCCCACCCACACAGTAGTTTCTATACCCTAGGGGTGGCTCATCCTGACCCACACTGTAAGACTCATGTGGTTACAAAAAAAAAAATTCCATAAACAAAAGTAAAATGACTGTTTTGCAATACTTATGATTCACTTTGGAAGAGCACTGTTTACCAAAAGTAGGCCTTAATCACACCTAAGGCGAGCCCAAACATGTACAAGGAAAGTGTTGCTAGTTTGGAAGTAATCTATCAGGCACTCCAAGCTATCTTTCATTACAAAATTATTACATCTCCCATATGATTATAAAGTATGGCTTCTGTGTTTTTGCTTTTCTTTATTAGCTTTCATTTTTTTTCATACTTATCTTGGCACAAGGACCTTTGAACTTATTTTGACTACTTCTGAATAGGATTGCAGTGTTAATAATTAACTTCAAAATATAAATTTGTTTTGTTTACACACACACACACACACAATTCAGATTTTAATATATTCTCTTTAACCCTTTCCCACTAAAGTATCACAACTGAACTGTATGAATATTGATACGTACGTCTGCTCCAATGTTTGAATTACCCAGTAAATACTTTCCTTTATTAGTATTTAGCATTCGTATTAGCTAAAAGCTTCACGAGATCAGATCTCTGTATTATACTATACTTCCTGGACAACCTACCAGTATGAGAATATCTAAACCTGCTATTCATTCATTGTAATGAATATCTTTTGCTAAGTGGGGGAAAGGGGTGGTGGTGGAATCTAAAGAGAAATAAGTAATAATTTAGAGATATAATTCCAGGTGGCCAGGCCTGAAGCCAAAACCACTACAAAACAAATTTATTTTTTTACTTCTACCTTTCTTCCTCATTCCTCTGCTTTCTTTGTCAGTCATCAGCTGAAACTGGAATGACAAAAGAAAGATGAAATCATGATGTCCAACTAATTTTACAAGCTAAGGATGATACGGGAAGTTGGACAATCCTCTTATATAATTAGGACAGCTAGCCTTTCTTTTCCTTTGCTTTTGACTTTCTGAATCAGAATATGAGGTCATATCCATTGAGAGGAACCACTCTCATTGTCTTCGTACACACTCTGCTTTCAGAAGAGACACTACTATTGGATTTGATTAAATGACTTGAAGCAAGGGTTTTGGGGGGTTGGGGGGTGGAGAGCAAGGGAAAGTGTGTCTGTGTGGGAGTGTGTTTGTGAATGTTGGGTGGAGGAGTCATCTTGGTGGTCTGTGCCAGATATATCTAAATCTCGGTGGGGGGGGGTTGTTCCATAAGGCAGGTGGTATGATGGAGAAGCCAAGCTTCCTAGGTACCACCAGAAAGCAGGATGGAGGTGGGATCTTGTGGGATTGACGTGCTATTTACAACAACAACCAGCACCTGGAATTGCATCTGAAAACTGGGAACCCTTTGCAGATGGTGCAATGCAGTAGTGCAGCTGGTGTCCGCCTGGGAACCATTGCAGTTGGTACAGGTAGTCCTTGACTGATGGCCACAATTGAGTCTAACATTTTGTTGCTAAGTGAGGCAGTCGTTAAGTGAGTTTTGCCCCTTTTTGTGACCCCTCGTGCAACAGTTGTTCGGTGAATCACTGAAGTTGTTAAGTTAATAAATAGTTGTTAAGTGAAAGTAGCTTCTCCTTTGACTTTGCTCATCAGAAGGTCACAAAAGGTGATCATGTGACCCTGGGACACTGCAACCATCATAAATATGAGTCAGCCAAGCGTCTGGTTTTTGACCATGTGGAGCAGGGGTGGGTTCTACTTACCTTTACTATCGGTTCGCAGCAGGGCCATGCATGCTTGCTTGCTTCGCTCGCACGCGCTCTTCTCCACATGCACAGAAGCATTTTGATGACATCAGGGTCGGTGGGCGGAGCCTCCTGCCGGTTTTACTACCGGTTCTATAGTACCAGTGCAAACCGGGGGCAACCCACCGTTGATGTGGAGGCTACAACAATCATATGAAAATGGTCATGAGTCCCTTTTTTCAGGACCGTTGTAACTTTGAATGGTCACTAAATGAACGGTTCTAAGTCATGGACTACCTGTACAGCAGTGTTTCATGATCACACTTTGAGTCCCAGCTGCAAATGGGGTGAGTGAGTAAATAGCAAAATCCCTCTACATGTTCAATGAATATCCCACATCCCTGCCCCCTTCTTCCTCTGAACTATACTTGCTGATATTTTGGAGGAGTTTTGTGAGTTATATAGCTCCTACACCTAGGGCGATGTGCTGCTCAATCAGGATTCCTTATGAAATGTTGCTAATCTCCACAAGTACATAGGTAGATGTGAAAAATGGCTTCTAAAGCATGGCCACTGACATCCATCAGATAAATGGCTGGATGCTGTCTAGTTCTAGTGGTGGAGAAACAGTTCGGCAGAACTTCAAAAAAATGTGTGGAGAAATCTAATGCATGATGGCATTAACTATGGCACAGATGGCTCCAGCTTAGCAGCTTGCCTTCAGTAATACTGCCATTATGACATCATTATTCTCAGCCTTACAATCCAGAAAGCACCGAAGCATTAAAAAGTGATTCACTAGAAATTGGGGGCGGTGGGGGGGGCAGTTTCCACTTGTTCGCCTTATGTTTCTGGCATCATAGAGTTTACGTCAATCACTTTTTAAGATCATTTGCCACACAATATTGACATAAGCTTTCAAAGGAATCAGACCTTGCTTTTCAAATTTTTTTTTAAAAAAAGTGTTTTTAAAAATGCAGCCCCCAAATTTGACCCAAAAGGCTCTAAAATTAAAAATGAAACACAATGTTGGTCACAGAGAAGCAGTTTTGCGTTAGATTAAAAAGGTTGTCAGCAATTATGTGCACATTTACCTGGAGTAAGTCTTGACTGAGCTCCCTAGCACTTATTTCTGAGTAGCTATGCCAAGGTTTGCATTGGGGTGGAAAAAGTTTTCTCAGAAGCAAAAACACTGACACGTACTAGCCTGGCCACTGAAGGTTAAAGTGCCATAACAGATTTGTAGGATTATTATTTTTTTTTACCAAAGTAACTTTTGAGTCTGCTAAGAGATATTTATTGTTTTCACAAGCCTCTTTTCCAAATTTGCAGGTTGTAAAATAACCTGGCATTTGTCACCGGGAGCCAGGAAGCTCCACAAAATGTTGATCCATCTTTTTCTCTGCAGTAGACAGGCACCTCCTGAGGATTCCCGCTGCTTGGCAGTGTCACAGAGCATGTGTGGCATACCAGATGAGGCTAACCCTGTGAACATTTCACATCCAGGGGGAGAAAGAGAGAGAGAGAGAATGAGAGAGAAACAGAGAGAGAAGCTCAGTCTCGGCCCATCTCATTTACACTTTAGAAAGCCAGCTTCTTGCCTTTGAAATTCTAACGCTCCCGGCCCACAATGGGCTTAACCACAGGAAAGCAAACATGCTTCAGCGGAGCAAGGGACAAAGGGCACCTCCTTATTTTTGTTGAGGAGCAACGATGATTGCACAATGCTCTCTCTCACCTGCTTCTGGGATTAGCCAGATCTGTTACATCCTTGTGTACTCTTGCTTCCAATAATCAAAAGGAGTCAAAGAACCACGAGGGTTTATAGCTGCCTTGATCAAACGGTGATGAAAGGCAGAGAGCCGAAAGCTGCCTTTGTTCTGCCTACTGCCAGTCTCTGGGTAGGCCACAGTCATAAATATCAGCACTTGATGTGCTCCCTGATCATGACCCAGGAAATGAATGGCAGCTCTTGGTTTGGGGGGGGAGAAGATTGCTGCTCATGCAGTCAGGAGGGCAGCCAGTGGATATTTTTACCATGATACCTTTTTGTGGAGCATCCAGTCATGAGAAATACTTGCAAGGAAGGTCAAATGATAAATATTTTTGATATATTTGCTAACGATAATGATTTTAGATATTTATTGTTCTTGTTGTATGCCACCCAGAGTCATTCATGTGTGAGATGGGCACCTCTATAAATAAGATAAATAACTAAAAATAAAATAAATAAACTGCACTTCAGTTTATTTCAGGGGTGAAATGCTCCTGGTTCAGACCAGTTCAGACAAACCGGTAGCGATGGCGGCCAGTGGTTCGGAGAACCGGTAGCGATGGCGGCGCAAGGCTCTGCCCACCTGCCCGGTCATCATTACTTTCTGGTTTTAACCAGGAAGTAACGTGTTTTTTACTCTCTGCGCATGTGCAAAGGGTTTGCGCATGCACAGATAGTCTGTATGCGTACGTGATCTGCGTGGCGCGTGCACTTCCTAACCGGTTGGGAAGTAAGTAGATTTCACCCCTGTTTTATTTATTTTATTTTTAGTTATTTGTCTCATTTATAGAGGTGCCCATCTCATGAGCAAGTGATTCTGGGTGGCATACAGCAAAACAATAAATATCTAAAATCATTATCATTGACAAATATATCAAAAATATTTTTTCATTTAATTTATAGAGCTGCCCATCTCACGAAGAAGTTTGCTTCCAAGTTGAACTATAGGAACTGGCCTTTCTTGCTTCACAGGAGGAAAGTACAAGATTGTAGCCTTGAAATGATCTGTTATTTGTCTCCCGTTTCTATCATCAAAGGACACAGTTTCACGTAGATTGAACATGCCCTGCCTTGGAAACAGTTATTTTATGACATCTTCTCAGTTTATTATCTCCAGCTCACAAGAGTCACCTTTAGCTGTTGCAGTCTCAAGTTAGTATTTCCCTTCTTCTCCAGACTCTTTTTGCTTTTGCTTTTTTTCTTTTGCCACAGGCAAAAGAACCTTCAACAATATGGTTGATGAGGTGGTCAGAGTCTAGGATCGGCCTACCTCCCAGTGTCTACTTTAAGACTGCTGTGGGGCAAGCTCCGCTCACTCAGCAGTGCCTTCCACTGCCATTTTGTCCTGTAGTGCAGGAGAAGAAAGCATTGTGGCATCTACTGATATAATGCCCAATTAGTGGGGGTTTTTTTCTCCTTATACATGCAGTTTAATGCTGTTTTGATATAGCACTAGACCTGTGTTAAAGAACAGAATCCTCAGAGAACTTCATCTCTTCAGCTAGTTCTACTGACTGTTGGTTGATAACGGCAACACCAATGAATACAGAATAACAGAGTTGGAAGGGACCTTGGAGGTCTTCTAGTCCAACCGCCTACTCAAGTAGGAATCCTTATACCATTTCAGACAAATGGATGTCCAATCTCTTCTTAAAATCCTCCAACTTCTGGGGGCAAATCGTTCCACTGATTAATTGTTCTAACTCTCAGGAAATTTTTTCTTAGTTGGTTGGTTAATTTTCTCCTTTATTAGTTTCCATTCATGACTTCTTGTCCTCCCTTCAGGTGCTTTGGGGAATAAGTTGACATCCTTTTCTTTGTGACAGCCCCTTAGTTATTGGAACACTGCTATCATGTCATACATTGCAGGGTTTCCTCTGCTGCTGCTAACAGCCATACTTTTTAGTAACTTCTTGTGGACATACTTTATTATTATTACTACTATTACAAGGGGGAAGGGGTATTTGGCATCTTGCCTACTTCTATGCCATTTTGTCTTCTCTGTAGGGCCCATCTGAGTGCTACTGGCATCATCGTTCTCTTGCAACAGCACAAGTCCACAAGCACAAGCTAGCTCACAATTGATTGGTCCTTCCCACTTCACCCCATGCCCCTGTTGCTGTCATATTTCACAGCTTGGAGGACAGATGCAGGATGACGTGGGAGGCAACACCCTTGATGCTCTTCATTTCCCTCTGTGTTGTTCCCTGTTTAGTTAGGGCAACCAGACAGGTGATTCAAATTTCCATTCGAAGTACCACCTACACTTGTATGGTCCCACATTTGTTTATTTAGTATTTGCAAGATTTGTAAACCACCACAGTCAGTAATTCTGAATAACAGCAATATGTGATTGAACCTAAAAGAAAGCATAGTAATGAACAAATCAAGCATAACTATGATGAGCTCCCACAATCAATTTTGTCCTCCGGTATGATAATTTAGACTGTTTTTTTCTGCCTTAGAAAATGAAATGTGGTAAATATAACTTATGTATAACAGGGGAGGCCATACAGAAAAGCTCTGTCATATAGTTCCCATCCATGTCCCTAAACTCAGGTTAGGGTTACCTGGGGAGGCTGTCAGATTAAAATCTTTGGACTTGAATGGGCCAATTAAGTTTAAGTTGGAACCTCTTATTAAAGAGAGTGATTGATGGAATCTACCTGCTATCTTCTCTATCTTGCCCCTTATCTAACATTATATTTCATAAGTCATTTTCTTTTGGTTTTTACTGAAACACATACATTGAAATTCAATTCTCACAGGTACTACCAAAACCTGTGTTTACATTATTTCATTTCATTTTATGGTTTCTGTTTTTTTCCAATACTCATTAGTTTTGTTAGTCCCTACTCCTTCCCTTTCCAACTTCCATTAAGTATGGGACTCTCTAATAATGGCTCTTACTTTGATGAGAAAGCTCACTTCGGGCTCTGAACAGGACTTGCAGCAAGAGGTTGAAAACATTTTCTGAATTAAGAAAAGTAAACAGAATAAGTTTCTTGTTTTTCCATTCAGATTTTTAAATTCCTTGGTAGTTCTCCTATTCAGAAACATTGGCATGCTGTTAATCACAGTAAATGCAGTTTTTACCTTGTGCATTGAGAAGCATAAATTACTGCTGCTTAATTAGTTGTTTTATGGTTTCCGGACATGCAGCTATGTATCTTCCCATCACCCTGTCTTCTCTGCCTCAAGGTCTCTAGGCAAGCAAACTCAAAGGGAGGGGAAATTTAATTCTTGGACTATATTTCAGACTAAGATGGCGGCCAAAGTTGCACATGGCTGTAAACCTTTCACTAAATATCTTTCATATGTAAAACTAGCAGTTTAGGATATATTGCATTTTGTGTGCAGGGAGTTTTAAAAACCTACAGAGAGCATTCTAGGATATCCATGGAGGTGACACATATAAGAAAGAGGCATGGTTTTGATCATGTGGCTGCTACTGCCATCTTGACTTCTTTGATCCTCCAGTGGACACCCCATCATGCTCTGATAGCCTCACTTGCAGCCCAGAAATAGTTTTATTCTCCAAAGCATGAAATATTTATCTATAACAGGGATGTGTTTCTTTTCTTACCTTTGAATGTTTTATAGTACAGCAAGAGAAAAACAAATGAACTGAAATGTTGAATTCTAGTTTGGTTTAGTGCACTGGTGAAATCAATTTTTTTTTACTACCGGTTCTGTGGGCGTGGCTTGGTGGGCGTGGTGTGGCTTGGTGGGCGTGGCTTGGGGAAAGATACTGCAAAATCTCCATTCCCACCCCACTCCAGGGGAAGGATACTGCAAAATCTCCATTCCCAGCCTACTCTGGGGCCAGCCAGAGGTGGTATTTGCTGGTTCTCTGAACTACTCAAAATTTCCGCTACTAGTTCTCTGAAATGCTCAAAATTTCCACTACCAGTTCTCCAGAACCTGTCAGAACCTGTTGGATTTCACCCCTGGTTTGGTAGTTAAGCTACCAGGCTAGAAAGCAGGAGACCATTAAGCATGAAAGCCAGGTAGGTGACCTTGGGCCAGTCACTCTGTCTCAGTCCAACCTCCTCACAGGGCTGTTGTGGGGAAAATAGAAGGAGGAAGTTCTATTGGATATGTTCGCCACCTTATCTGTAAAAACAACAAAGGTGGAATACAAAAACACAAATATAAATAAAAGACATTAAAAAATTAAAAGTGAATTAAATATGATTCCTTTTTTTAATAAAAGATTTTTTTTATTTTGTAACATATAAACATTCCATTTTTAGTTAAACAGTGTGATTCCTATGATGACTTCCTATCTAATTCATTTTCTCCTTCCATCATGTTCAACAACTATCATTCAGTGACAAATTTTGGAAAGGTTCTGAGGGCTATAAAAGGCTTTAGGGCAGTGTTTCTCAACCTTGG
This sequence comes from Pantherophis guttatus, assembly GCF_059756535.1. Lineage (NCBI taxonomy): Eukaryota > Metazoa > Chordata > Lepidosauria > Squamata > Colubridae > Pantherophis > Pantherophis guttatus. The sequence goes on along the minus strand of NC_142063.1, from coordinate 277,217,754 downwards.
CTATTTTAAGATATGTGGATTTCAACTCCCAGAATTCCCTAATCAATTTAGCTGGCTGGGGAATTGTGGGAGTTGAAGTCCACACATCTTAAATTTGCCAAGATTGAGAAACACTGCTTTAGGGAGGCAGTTGTAAGTCTGGGTCTCAGTCTGCTTAGCTCTGGTTTCAGGAAGTTCTAATGTCTGAGCATGAATAGAAGAATGATTCTGGAAAATTACCATAAACATTGTGATAAGAGATAAGAAATCTGGATTCCAGCAGGGAGTCGAAGGAGTTAAGATCTTTTTAACAGTATGAAAAGAGGGTGTTTTAAAAATAGGAAATTGACCTTTGAGCGATGGGAACCACTGGAGAAAAAACAGCTGGGCTGCCTTAGTAACCCTCCTCCTCCTCCTCCACTCTCATTTAAGAGAAACTTATGTAAACAGCCCTCTTAATGCTGGTTAGCTAAAAAATGCCCCTTGTCTGGACAAGCTTTCAAGGCATCATACAATAACTCAATTATTTACTGCAGAGAGGCAGAGTAAAACAGTTACTCAGCTTTCAAAAACATAACATTATATGCATATCAACTCTTGTTTTCTAATAAGAAAGCAGAGAAAATCTAATCAGAATAATTACTTGGTGCAGCGCATAAAACAGGGGAAGTTGTATCATAGAATGATGGATGCCATGAGGTTTTGTGAACTTCAATTGAATCATGACAGACAGACTAAATAGGCTGCCATGCTGCCTTTTCTGACCCCATTCTTCATCAATCAGAGTCTACTTTTCAAAGCTTTTCACATACACAGTGTTGTACTCTAAATGTTTCTGGTGTGTGCATTCCACCTTTGACCTCTCTCTCTGGTTATCATATTTTACAGTATGCTCTAGCGAATTTCCATCCAGTTTCATTTGAGCAACTAAACATGTGTTCTCCACCTCCCCTAGGGCTACTTTAAATTGAAATGAAACCTTTCTAACTCCTCTCAGATTTCTCTGTTTTCATTTTAGAAGTTGCTTTGCCACCTTGTTGCCTTTAAGGACCAACAGCCCAGCTACAACTTAGTTCTAATGATCTGTTGTGAATCAAAGCTCAGTGTATTCCAAATATAACAAAATATGTGAATGTAGTTATACTGGATTGTAATCTCAATATTGTAAAAATGCTGTGGGGCACAAGCCAAGATAATATACACTTTGAAATCGGCGGGGGGAGGCATCTTGTGGATGCTTTTACAAAATGGCAACCATGAGGGAAGCTTGTTCATTCACAAAAATGCTCCATGATGGGTGAAATCTATCCAAAGCATTTATTTTCCAAAAGTCAATGGTGAGGTTATTCCACATCATGTCCTCTAACCTCTGAAAATGCTTTGGTCCCAGATCAGTTTATGCTAACATTTGGAATTTTGAGGGGGTGCATTAAATGGGCTTCAACATGGCTGCAGTGAGACAGTCTTGCCTCTTCATAAAGTAATGCTGTGATGGCTATGACCAGTCACACATCAATCATTTACCAACAGGCAAATTAGCAGCCCCACCAGCTTCCAAAAAAGGCCCTTTGCCATCCCTCAACTCTGTCTTTTTGATGGGTAAGTGGCCGCACTTTAAAACATCATATGAGGCTATTCATTACACATTTCAATTTTCTAATAATGCGTATAGGATTAGGTAGGCCCCATAAAGACTTTTGCAAATTAAAGCAAATGCAGCTCCCCAAAGTCTTGAGTATTGTTTCCAGAATGCCATCAAAGTTGTTTTTGAAATCTAGTTTTTGACTGACCAAAGTGGAAAGCTATAAAGATGTTATAAAGGTAGTCCGTTTGAATGGCACATGTATTGTTATTTTAAAAACTATTCTGTTTTTCCATTCCCTAGGTCAAAAAGAGCCTGAACAAAATAATCCTCTAGTTTCTGGACATTTTCCCAGAGCATTCAGAATGCATATAATTTGAGGATACAGCATCTCTATGGGTCCCCTACTCATGCAACAGGGAGTGAGGAGAATGGCACATGATACATGTGAGTTAGCTTCAACAGAATGTGGTCATCACTTCTGATATATTTACTGCCTCGGTGCTTAAAATTGTACTTCTGCCTCTTATCTCCATCTGTGGTTTGCTTTGCAGGATTTCCAGTTCTTTTTTAAAATTAAAATCTTACAATCAAAACCAAACACAGTCAAATCAGGTGTGGCAGAGAATCTTGTGTCACCAAAGAATATTGCCTGGTCAATTTCAAAAGGAGTTATCTCAACGGCACACAAAGATTAAAATGCAAGTAAAGGAGATTCTCCCTACAGTCTTGCAAGTTAAGATAAGCTTATGCTTCCCTTCTCCAGAGCTGCTTTCTTCTCTACATAGGATTTATTTAGATCATCCTTCTATTCAGGAACAGAATATATTCTCATGAATGAAGGTCCCAGGATAATGTTGCAGGATCCAATCTGAGTCAGTCACTGGGACCAGAGGTTTTGTCTTCCAAGCTTTTGGACTCGTGCTGGAGCCCATCTTCAGGGAACTTCTCTCTAGCTTCTGGCTCCAGCACGAGTCTGAAAATTTGGAAGACAAACCCTCTGGTCCTGGTGACTGACCCAGATTAGAATATATTCTATTGGGTACAAATATTAGAATAAAAAATTTTTTTTAAAACTATTTGCAATTATTACAGGTAGTTCTCCACTTACAACCATTCACTTACTGATCATTCAAAGTTACGACAGCACTGAAAAAAGTGACTTATGACCATTTTTCACACTTACAACTGTTGCAGTATCTCCACGGTCACATGATCAGAAATCGGACACTTGACAACTGGCTCATATTTGTGATGGTTACAGTGTCCAGGAGGTCATATGATCACCTGTTGGTGACCTTCTGAGAAGGTCTGAAAGTCAATGGAGAAGCCAGATTCACTTAACAACCATGTTGCTATTTTAAGAACTGCAGTGATTCACTTAACAACTGTGGCAAGAAAGGTTGTGAAATGGGGAAAAACTCACTTAACAACTGACTTAGCAACAGAAATTTTGGGCTCAATTGTGGTCGTAAGTGAAGGACTATCTGTATTCATTCCAATTATTATTGAAATACCATTTTCCATTTGGTGTGTGGTGGTGAAGTATACAGAAATGTAGCAGCTCACACTTACTGCTAAATGGTTCTCAAGTCTCAGAAAATAGATTTTGGGGTAGTTTGAAGAGGATTTTCCTCTGCATTGGATATATGCCTGTGGCAGCTACTCTTTTTCTCTCCCACTACAATGATGACATCATTCTAGATTTTCCATTCTGCATGAAAGGAGTCCATTGTAGTGCTTTTTGATTACCGTGTGCATGCACAAGTACAAATAAAAGAAAAAAAGATAGAAAGCTGTCATGTAAAAATTACCCGAGGCCTCTTTAGAACATTGACAGGAAGCTCGGTAACTATTTGAAGAACTGAGTTGTTTTATTTCTCTCAACCTGAAAGCCTCTCTCCATGTGCTTGGGCATGTTTCACCCTTTGCTCTAAATTAAAGAATAAAGAATAGTTATTAATTTGCACAGGCAGTGAAAGTGAAGCATTTCTTCCTTTTTTTCAGTATGAGAAGTGACTTTGGGAACCACCCTTCATGCTATTCTAGTGCTTCGCTTACTTCTGAGTATAAAACGCAAACCACCTTAGCAAACAGGAAGTTGGAGCTTCGATGATGAAAAAAGTTCAGACCCCACCCACATGTTGCTAGCAGTGCAGGGCTCTGAAACTCTTCTCAGAAGATTATGATTAATGTCAGGCTCACTTCCTTTGAAAAAAACAACAACAACAAAAAAACCTTGTGTGCTATTTACTTAGGTCCGTCACTGAGCTGCTTTTGTTATGCAACTGCTTCCACACCACAAATTTAAAAAGCAAGAACACATCACCCAAACCACCTGATCAGTACACCTCCGGATGGCTTCAATTGAGTGATCTGCCAAGAACTGATGAACGTGAATGACAAACTCACTGCAAGATGTGTCAGTTCTGTTGTAGGCACAGAGGCAGGAAGCTACATAGAAACTGGCAGATGAAGTTGGTGGTGGTTTGCTTGGGCTAGACCTCTTCACTGAATAGCTGAGAAATAGCTGTCCTAATAAGGCTTTATACCCCTATCCATTCACAAGCACTCTGTTCACCCACCTATTTTTAGACTATCCATGGGGGATATTATTACACACACAGAGAGTGCCCTGGAATTCTAAAGTGGCACAGAACAATGCAATAGTGTTTTCTTCCTTTTTGCCTGTATGGGGGGGGGGGGAAGTGGAGGGTGGAAGAGGGGGGGAGTGCACAAACAAAAAGTTAAGAAAATAAATCTGAACAGTTTGTTCATAAGGATTTAATTACTTCAAACAAAAGATGGGGGGAACAGAGTAGAGAGGCCCACTGTGCCATGAATCTTTCACTCCAGCCGTGTTGGACTGCTCCTTTGCTGAAGTAGCAAAATGCCAATGAGCCAGTTCTTTCTGAAGTAACCTTCCTTTGTGATATAATCCAAGGTAGCATAATGTAAGTATCACATCGCCACTTTCCCACGGAAAAGCCAATGTGATATAGACAATATTTAGTTTGGATGGGGGTGGGGAATCTAAGCGCAAAGCTCTACTTGGCTTAGCAAAGCTGATAGACAACCCAGGTCTCTGATCAAACTTAAGCAGCTGTATAAGGCAGGGCTGAGCAACTTCCTTCATTTTGTGGACAGCATTAAACTTTGCATGGAATATTAATGTTAGCATTCCAAAAGTTGAAATGGCCAATGTTCTGTTTGGAAGAGGAGTTCAGGAGTCTAGATACATTGAGCCTGTGCAAAATGAAACAAACAATTTTTTTAAAAAAAGGCCCATGTTTTAGGTCTCATCTACTTCTTGAGGGGAAAGTTGTCAGAAGCAGGCTAGCAGGATGCTAACAAAGCTAAAGGCAATTTCTGTTTTTAAAAAAAGATTTTAAATTTAAATAAACAATACAACATAAGATGGATGAAGAAAACACACTAAAACACAGAAGAGCAAAATATGAGAGAAGAAAAGTCACATTATTGGATATAAAATATATTTGTAATCTTAAATAGAGATATTTTTTGCTATATTCTATTTTTGTTCAGGCATTCAGTTGCTTCCAAATCTTTATGACTCAAAGGATATCATTTCACCAAATTTGTCTCCAGTTTCTTTGAATTCTTCTAGGCTTATGCTTGTGTCATAGCGATATGGATTCCTTTCCCAAAATCATTTGTGGAGTTGATATATTAGAAAATATCTTGCCAGCAAAGTATAAAAATTGTCACTAACCGTTCAAAGCAGGTAAAGGTATCAGTCTGGAGGCCAGTGTCTGGTATGTTTTGGTCAAGCCCAGAGCATTATTTCTCATTGTCATAGTCACTTTTCACAATAATGACCTTCACTGGAAAAATTGCGCTGTATAACTCCAAAAGCTATCCTTTCTTAATTAAGAAAAAGCATGTTTAGGTTTATGTCCAGATGTTTTAAATCAACTTTCAATAGTCTTCTAGATATATTGGATTACAATTCCCATAATCCACACTGAGCATGGCCAATGCATCAAGGAAGTCTCACATAGGAAAGGGCTGCTTTGATATTAAATATGGTAACTTGAGACAAAATATTCAGGCAGACAAACCAAAGCAGTGACTGCAGTTGGCATTAAAGAACAATGGCTGATGCCTTGGCTCCTTTGAAGGGCCCATTGTCAAATGTGTTGTCACTGTTTCTGATTATGCCTGCTGATCCTTGAGATGTGTCAAACATATCCAAGTGAATGCGAAGGCCTACTTGTGTTTTAATTTGTACTGCAATTCTGCCTATGGACAGTTACCAATCTGACACTAGTGTGCATGGAAAACCAACCAACCTATCAACCCAACTAACCAACATACCAACCAACCAACCAACCAACCAATTGCTATATTGCTTAAACACATGCAAAACCATTGAGGTGATCCGATGTGGCTTGAAAAACATAGAGTCACATAAGTTTGAATATAAACCTCAGATATGAATAATACTTATTCAGGGATATACAATAAATGATGTGTGCTGGATGGTTTAATTTTTTCCCTGATTTATATTCTCCCCCCCCTCTCTCTCTCCCTCTCCCTCTCCCTCTCCCTCTCCCTCTCCCGCTCCCTCCCTCCCTATGTGTATGTATACACATGCACACACACAGAGTTTGGTAAATAAAGTTGTGCTTCAACCAACCTTGAATATATTTAGAGCCTGTGGATTTCAGTGGAACAGTCAAGTTAATGCCTTCCCAGTGAATTCCCTGCTAATTTTAACATGTCAAATGGTTCCTTTTTTTTTTTTAACAAAAGGACTTTCATACTACAGTATTCACCATCAAGCTTAAAATGAATGGTATTCAGTTCCATTATATGCCAAACTAGATAGTTTCTTAAGAGAATAATGAGATTTGGAGAAAAGGCCATGTTGAATGAGTCTGTCAGATTTATCAGCAGCCCAGATGGTACCTTCACAACTCTTAATGTAATGAGAAAAGAGGTGACACAAACTGTTAACAAAAAGATCTGTCAAAGAGAATGACATAGTTCAGACACATGCTTTACTGGGGTAGGATCTCATATATCAGCAGTAACCTGACTGGCCATTTCTAATGAACAGAAGGATCAAACCGATCAGGATCAAGGTAATGTTACAGAATATGAGCAAAACCTGTTTCCACGCATGGTACAGAAAAGCTCTTCTACGTGTTAGGTGACACAAAGTTTGGTGAGAAAATAAGCAGTGCTGCATGTCCCTCAAACAAGACAGAAAGCTGCTAGCACACTCAACATCCTTGGGCTATATTTCAACCATTAGTGCTAAATATTTGGTTACAAAGATCTTTTAAAAATCTCATGTAACTACTCTTCCTATTCTTTTTGCCTGAAATGGGGTCTGGAAGATAAATTGACCGTAATGTCTCTTATACAGGTGACAAAGAGCCAATTTTGGAGATGACTAAAGAGCCTCTTGGCAGATTTGCATTGGTAAATAGTATTCTTTCTTCTCAAGGGTCCGTGACTTTCTAAGCACTTATGAATTACACAATAGTTCTTAGCATTGTAATCATACTACAATTCCTAGAATTCTTTGGGACAGTTGAGGTTGTTAAGTCGGTTATAAATTAAAAAAAAAAGAATTGTAAAGAATTGTAAAGAAATTATGCCCACTAGGACTTTGAATCTTAGTGAATGGAAATAAACAGACCCATAATATAATTGCCACTTTGGTATAGTGGTTAAGACATCAGGCTAGAAACTGGGTGACTGTGAGTTCTAGTCCTACCTTGGGCATAAAGCCACTTTCTTTCATCCCTAGGAAGAAGGCAAGGGCAAATCACTTCTGAAAAACTGTGCCAAGAGAACTGCAGGGATTTTATCCAGGCTGTCTCCAAGATTTTGACACAATTGAATCAGAGGTGGGTTTCAGCAGGTTCTGACCAGTTCTGGAGAACCGGTAGCAGAAATTTTGAGTAGTTCGGAGAACCAGTAGTAAAAATTCTGACTGGCTCCACTCCCATCTATTCTCTGCCTCCCAAGTTCCAGCTGATCGGGAGGAAATGGGGATTTTGCAGTAACATTCCCCTGGATTGGGGAGGGAATGGAGATTTTACAGTATCCTTCCCCTGCCACGCCCACCAAGCCACGGCCACCAAGCCACACCCACAGAACCAGGAGTAAAAAATTTTGAAACCCACCACTGAACTGAATGGAAGAAAAATAATGACAAAGCTAATCATTGTGTATTTGTATACATTGCTTCCAAATATCTTTAGTTACGTAGTTATAGTTTTCATAGATATCCTCAAGAAACGTTCCATACTATTAATGGATACTTTTTGGTATTGCCATCCATTTCTTATGTTTTGCATGTGCTTTTTTATATAATGTACTGTATATACATTTCCTGCTAGTCATTATTTTAAAATAGAAAGTCTACCTTCTGATTTCAGAAATATTTACATCCTATGTGAACCTAAAGTTCAGGCAGAAAAAACCAATGCAAAACAGGACCTCTGAGACAGAATTAGTGCAGCATCCAGTAAGTACTAGAAAACCACATAATTCTGGGAAGCAAGTCCTGAGGGAAATCAGACCATGACATTTCTTTACAGTGAGAATTTTTGGGATTGAGTAGAGAGGCTAAGCAAAAGTGTTGCTTATCTTATCTTACAGAAGTTGTGGCCTCATCTTGGGGAAGATAGCAAGAAAGAACAAGCTATGATAGATTCCAGGATGTAGATGGGTGAACTATAGCACAACTAAAGAGCTAGTTGCAGAGTGTTAGCTTAGACATATACAGTATTTATGTTCTTAAACCTTGAAAAGTTTCCAATGTGACTAATAATTAAAGATAGTCATTTAAAAGCAATCAAACTTTAACACTATTGTGTTAAAATGGAACACAATAGAGACATGTAAGCATCATACCTAGGTGTAGATATTAAGATCAGTGCTACTTAGCAACATACCAGCATTATTATAATAAATAAAATAATAAATAATAATAATTATCGCAGTTATTATTTCAGGGAAAGTATCTGGAAAATGCCTACTCAATCCAACCTGGTGGGATGGGCAGATACACTCAGGTCCTGCAACTAATCTAACTCTGTGCCAGGTAGGGCTTTAATTTAAACCTCCATAGATGTTTGTTTATTGGATTTCTTTTCTTACAAACCTGAAGTTTGCAAAGATAGCACGGCCTCCTATTTTCCCTCACAAAATTATTCTTGTCAGGATACCAACAGATCTTTATGAGGCTGATTGGGCTGAAAGAGAATGACCAATGAACATTTGTAGCTGAGGATGGACTTGAATATGGCCATCCTTTATCTTAACCACTACACTATACTGGACATCATATCGCCATCGGGATGGCAGTAATGGCTGTTTGAGCTAATTCTCTCCCCCCACCTCCCCATAGGTGCAAATATGTGTAATAGATCTGCTGATATTCTAACAAGAATAATTTTCATTTAATTTCTTTCTCATCATACTTGCAGAGATATTTCACTAGAACTATTGGACTGTTCTGCTAAATTTCATCTACTTCTTTACTTTGTTCTTCATTGAAATTATTTTCTGTTTCATTCATGAAGTGATAAAAATCTTTTGAGCTTGTTTGGAGGTTCTAGCAGGGGAGCGCAGCTATCGTATACCCTTGACCGAAGATCGGTACACTCCTTCTATCTGGGATGGTCGTCCTCTTCCACTGAGCGCGCAGCTTCGGGGGGGACATACATGGAGCGGTGAGGGAGGAAGGAGACACCCGCCTAGCCAGCCAGATCAGCCGAATCAACCCTGGCGATCAATGGGGTGACAGATGTCGTAGCCAGATCACCCTCACATCTAGTAAGCGAGCCAGTTTAAATCAGGACAAAAACTTCAAAGCATGTGTCTTTTGTGTTTTCAAAAGGGAAATCTTGCATGTACATTATATCAATTTTTTTTAAAAAAAATAATTATTTTGTTGATGCCTCGAGTGGATATGGGGAATGTGCTAATAAAAAAAAAATTAAAAAGATGAAAAAAATAAAAATTAAAAAATTAAAAGAAGAAAAAAAAAGAGATAAAAATCTTTTGAAACTTTAAAAAATATTCTGAGCAACCTGAAAAAAGGTGGTAGGAATTAATTCAACAGCATATACAGTATAGTCAGAGGTGGGGTTCAGCAGGTTCTGACCAGTTCTGGAGAACCGGTAGCGGAAATTTTGAGTAGTTCGGAGAACCGGTAGTAAAAATTCTGACTGGCCCCGCCCCCATCTATTCTCTGCCTCCCAAGTCCCAGCTGATTGGGAGGAAATGGGGATTTTGCAGTAACCTTCTCCTGGAGTGGGGTAGGAATGGAGATTTTACAGTATCCTTCCCCTGTCATGCCCATCAAGCCACACCCACAGAACCAGTAGAAAAAAAATTTGAAACCCACCACTGAGTATAGTCTTACATAAGTAGGACCATGTATCAGATCAGAGGACAAATTCTGATCTAAATTAGGCTGTTTTATAGGATTCTGCTTGTCAACAGGTTGTTTTTTTAAAAATGCAACCTTTACCATGTAGACTTCTGTGCTACGTTACTTAAGGTCAGTGGCAGTTTCTGATTAATAAAGGAAAAACTGCCCTTATTTCAACCTTACTACCTGGCTCATATTATTTCTCTTGTTTGCCTGTAAGTGGTTCTTTCTCTCAGGGATGAAAAACATTGAGTGATCCTTCTCTCTACCTGCTCAGAACCTGCTTAGAGCTCTAAAATATTTTTTGTTAGGTGCAAATCCCAGATAAACGCATGTTCTGATTATCAGAACACTGAAAGCCCTTCCAAGGGCCTTAGAGTTATTGTTTTTGGACAGCTAAAACCTTGGGAGTGAGGATTGTCAATGTTACCTTGGAATATATTTTTTCATCTTGTCAGAAAGTTATCATTCTGAGAGGATTCAGTGGGCCTCAGGGTCTGGGCATCAGGCCAAACTGTGTCCTTCAGTAATTATACGATGCTCTTTCAGACTCCCGCCTATCTGAAGGACAAGACAGGCCCACAGATTTTTTTTATTTTTGCAAAGCAACACAGATAACACCACCTGCAAGCCCTAGAAAGTGGAGGCCAGATCAGGCAGAACATCTTTTGGCGGAGAAAAAAATGCAGCGGAACAGGCAGCCAGCAAACTTCGTGAACTACTAGAAAGTGATACCATCATCCAGTGACCTTTGAAAGGAAGCTCTTTGAATCTTTCCCTTCATCACCCCTCTGGAATTTTTAATTCGTGGTTATGTCCTCATTCTAGAAGCATGTTTAGTTTCTCTCTGAATATTTAAATTGGTGGTTACAGTCTTGAAGAAGTTCGGCAACAAACTTACTCATTTCGCAAACTTCTCCCTCATTAACAGGGCCCTGGATGCAAGCAGTTCCAGGCATCTCATTTATAGCTATAAAGTTTAGCCCACCTAAAAGAAGGCAAATTTGGATCTGCATCTTCCACAGTGATTAATGGATCATTAATCTGGTTGAGGGGGACGCTGGCTTTTTGTGATCAAATATCACATACCCAACCACATGCACAGATAGACACATACTGAGGTCACTTTCTTAATGAACCAAAAAGCATTCCAAAATATGAATGCAAGCAAAACAGAAGGACATTGCATAGATACTCATTCCCCCCCCCCGTTGTTATATTCCCCCTTCTTCTAATAGCTGTAGTTCAGCAGTACAGTTTTTCCAGCTGTTGAATTGCTTTCTTTTATCATATGGCTTTAAGCAAGGATGGACAATCATTTGATCTTCAGCAGCTGGGTCAAGATTGTATGTGTATAGGCATCCCTTATATCAGAGGTGGGTTTCAGCAGGTTCTGACCAGTTCTGGAGAACTGGTAGTGGAAATTTTGAGTAGTTTGGAGAACCGGTAGTAAAAATTCTGACTGGCCCCACCCCCATCTATTCTCTGCCTCCTGAGTCCCAGCTGATCGGGAAGAAATGGGAATTTTGCAGTAACCTTCCCCTGGATTGGGGAGGGAATGGAGATTTTACAGAATCCTTCCCCTACCACGCCCACCAAGCCACACCCACCAAGCCACATTACACCCGCCAAGCCATGCCCACAAAACCGGTAGTAAAAAATTTTGAAACCCATCACTGCCTTATATGTACTGTATATACATAAACATACATCACATACTTCTTATGCCCCTCATACAGATAGTTGGTTTTCTGCTACTCCTAGCAGCTGGATAACAGTGGCATGGTAATCAGCTGGCTGGAAGCAGCCAGACTGCTTGCTCATTTCATAATACTGGCAGCTGGAAATCTAGTAGCTAACTGATCAAGATCCTGGGAAAAATGAGTAAGATTCACTGGAATTCCAATTGCTGCTCTTTGGGGCTTAAGAGAAACATGCCATAAAATATACAGTTGATGTTATTGGGTGTCCTAGATATCACTCTACATTTTTTTCCTGTTGGATTGTGTGCCGGGTGAACATATTTGCCTGGTCAGATATGAAACAATGAAAGGAAATAAAGGAAATTCATGTAGTCTCACATATCATGCTTTATATTAGTAAACTGGCTTTTCTTAAAGCCATGTGGGCAGATGACATTAAGAAAACTAGATGTGTTTTTTAATCATTCTATATATTATTGCAACATACTGATAGAAGACAGTTTTTATTCTTGATACTTTCCTAATATGGCTGAGTCTATTCCCCCTCCCTTTTCCCATGCTTCTTCCAATCTTGAAAAGAAAGAAAAGAGAAAAGAGAGAGAGAGAACAATGTTGCATTGTTTAAAGCAAACAGCCTTCAGTATCTGGTGGAACAAATACACAATTGCACACCCAGACCTCAATCACTAAACCCAGCTGGACAAAGACAGAGTGAAAAATGCACACAACAGCAAGAGAGAAAACACTGTTATCTCGTCTCAAAAGGGCTCCATTAAGAACAATTCTATGGCCACGCTTTCTCTGTTTTTTGTTAGCCATACCATTTCAAAAAGCTGAAAATAGCATTTATTTTCCTACTGATTTGTGTCTTCCTATTGACTTTCCATTCCCCAGGGTGTTTTGGGAAAAAAAAAAACCCAACAACTGAAATTAAAGTTTTTTTCCCCCCTTTAACTTGTTTAAACACCTGCACATCAGCACATCAACTGTGCCTAATCTTTCAAAACTCTTACTCAAGAGTTCCTACAAAACAGCAGAGGGCACTCAAGTGATCTGCTGAACAGAAAAGGGCACTCAAGGGTAGAACCAAAAGGCCAGAAGTGTAGGCATAACCTTGGACCAATTAGTCATAACCCAAGAGTGGTAATCAACACCTAATTAGAGTTTACAGATCTGAATTTTTACCATGGGAGGATATAGGAATGATAAGTACATATGGGAGAGATAGAAAACTCCAATAAAAACATCTTACATTTTTCACTGTATGAAAAAAACTAGACATGGACTTGGTTGCTCTGTGGGACTCTGGAAATAACTAAAGCTGTGAGGACAGGAGGGGTGCACCACGTTAGGAAGTGAAGGCCGGTATGGATGCAAGCTCCCATTAATGTCGATTTGGTCTCTTCCCAAGCCGTATCAAATTCCAGCATCTCAAATAATAGAAAGGAAGTTTCATAATTTGAGCTGAGCTGAAGTGCAGCCAAGCCCGAAGAAAATTGCATTTGGCATCCAAAAGAAAAGGGACCATGTGAGCAATGGGGTGAGGCAGCGATCCAGGAAAAGAGCTAAAGTTCTGTGGATTTTTAACCCAATCTTTGGTCTACATGAATTTCCGCTAAGATTAGGGAGTACCATATCCAGTTTGAAACAATGGATGTGCTTTTATGGGTGCATTTGCCGGACTGGTGGAATAATCCTAAGGGGCCATGATGGCATTGATCCAGACTTGTACATGTTATTAAACTAAATACTATAACTTTTTTTAAAAAGTATATGAATGCTGTTAAATCTAATGGACTTAACTGAGGCCAGTCATAGTTCAGGGCAGGAGAGTGTATTGGATAGAGAATTATTTGACCCAGTGTGGCTTTTTATACATTATTATAAATCATCTAATTAATGAAAATGTTCTAAGGAATACACTTTCTCCATCCTGAAATAGATTCCTGAGGGAATTACGGTAATCGTGTGAAAGAAGGCCTGGATCCAATATATAATTATCCAAACATATCATATTTTTACAGGTTTACAGAGACATAAGTGAGACTTTCACTGGGCCTCTGTTATTTTACTAAGTCATTAAACAGGGAAGATTCCAAAAGGAAATTGCTCAACAGTAAGTACTACTGGAAAATGTTACAGAGATTCTTTTTAATGAGATTTGGGAGCAGGGGAAGGGAAACGGACAAAAAGCTACACCCTGAAGGATCCTATTCTAAGTGAGTCAAGAGTGCCAAGGCAAAGAGAAATATTATTTTGGAAAACACAAGATTAACAGATAATAGAAATTGTGCGCACACGCACATGCACACACTTCACATATTTTTTTAAAAATCCTCTGACATGTTTTCTATAGCAAGGCCACACAACAACAATTTCAAAATACTTTAATAGGGGAAGAGAGTGAGAAGGCAAATTTCCTGATCGAATATTATCTTTATTCATGATTTATGAGAGCCGTGGTGGTGCAGTGGTTAGCGTGCAGTACTGCAGGCTATTTCTGCTGATCACCGGCTGCCAACAGTTTGGCAGATTGAATCTCATCAGACTCAAGGTTGACTCAGCCTTCCATCCTTCCGAGGTGGGTAAAATGAGGACCAAGATTGTTGGGGGCAATATGCTGACTCTGTAAATTGCTTAGAGAGGGCTGGAAAGCACTGTGAAGCGGTATATAAGTCTAAGCACTATGGCTATTGCTATTTCGCCATATTACATTGAAGTACTGGCTTATGTTTTCATTCTTTATCTTGCCAAAGTGCCAAGTTGTTGATGCACTAAGTCTAGGAGACCCCTATAAATTGTTCTTGTATTCAAGGATGGCTTAACTAGTATGGAGACAATGATGCTAAGGGTCTAACGTAACATAATCCCTCTAAATATAATCTATAATAATATACATTGCAAATTACATAAGTATCTCTTCATGCAAAGGGTGTTTATCTCATTTTATTCATTTATATGATTTTGAAAGTGCTCTTCCAAGGCACTGCAACAAAGACAGAAACAATTATAACAACAAATACAATTCAGTTTAAAGAAACAGTAGAACTGTAGAAACTGAAAGTCAAAAAAGTGTAACAGAATTTGGCAATTTTAAATCCCTGAGCCTAACATGTTCTTTCTTGATAAAGACTATAATGTTGAGTCAATTAAACTGGGAGGGGGGGATGTTTCAAGTTGGAATTCCACAAAGAAAAAAAACATTTTTCAGATAGAGACATACATACATACATACATTACTTGCCAAAAGGATTTGGACAATGACCTTACTTCAAGATAAGGAATTGCTTCTCAGCTGTTCAGGATTTTTAAACTACCAGCACTCTAAATTAACTTAGAAGCAAATAGACCTGTCTTCCCCAACTTGGAGCCCCCCAGTCATGTTGAAATTCAGCTGCTATAAATGACAGTGTCACATGGCTAAAGAAATTGCTGGGTGGTGTAATGTGCTGGGTTCCCAGGATCCGTGCCAGATTTCAATTTAGTCAGGCCATTCTCTTTGGACTCTGAAAGAGGGGCAGGAACTAATGTAGGAATTCAAGACAGTAAACAGACCACAACTTACTTTCAGGAAGTTCTTGGAGTGATTCAGTAAATATACAGTTTAATTCATCATATTACCATTCCTTGATTACTGCTGAAGCCAAAACTACCACAGCTGGTAATTCTGGGGAGTTGAAGTTTACTTCACCTAGAGCTGGGTCTCCAAACCTGCTGTCTGCGGAATTCTGAGAGTTGAAGCCCACAAGTGCTAAAGTTACCAAGTTTGGGGACCCCTGATCTAGAGCAAAGAATGCAGTAGGTAACCTGTGTAATTCTTTTGGAATTGGAATGAAATGGCTCTTCCAGACTAAACCAAAATTCTAAGATCTTACTCTGCTTGAATGTTCACTTACGATGAGTGCTGTTAAAATTCTCCATATTTTGGAGTAAAATTTCTCCTTGTCATAGTCAAATGCAAAACCTTAAATGCAATCAAAATTACAGCAGGTTAGAGCTAAACTCTTCTTATATTTCTGTCCAAAAGCCATTTTGTGGGCTAGACTTAAATCCCATCAGCCTATATGTGAATTTAGGATTTGGGGAGCCATTTGTTTATCACCTGACCAGGCATTTCATTTGCTATTATAAGGATCATTTCCCCAGCATGCCATTTTTAAGCACTTCACTGTTCCACTGTTTGAGTGAACGCTATATCTAAATTGGTATCATCATTACACATTCATAGAATTTGGGACATGATAGCATTTTTGATGAACATTTCTCCCCCCCCCCCCAAAAAAGTACTGTATGTCATAAGTAGGGCTAGGCCAGCAGTATTTCCATTTTCAAACATAAAGGCAAAACATTTGCATGTTTCATCCTTAGGGCTGTAAAATTAGGTTGAAAATGAACATGCTTAAGGGAAAGAAAATAGATACATATCCAGCTCTTGTAGTTTTGCTGGCTTGGCAAGAAGGACTAGAGGGTTGCATCAGACAGGTTGTTCTTAAGAAGATCAGAAGAATACTTTGAGGAACAGATAAGAATCAACACCTTGATGTAATTCATATTCTGTCATCTGGCATGAAAGTTAACCCTTAGCCTTGGCTGATGTTTATTTATTTATTTATTTATTTATTGGTTCGATTTATATGCCGCCCTTTTCTGGAGACTCAGGGCGGCTTACAATGCATTAAGTAATAGCCTTCATACTTTTGTATATACCTGCTTAGTAGGGCTTCCCCCCCACCCACCCAAGCAGTGTTCTTTTTTATACAAAGTCAGCTTATTGCCCCCACAAACCGGGTCCTCATTTTACCTACCTCGAAAGGATGGAAGGCTGAATCAACCTTGAGCCTGGTGAGATTTGAACTTGCAGTAATTGCAGGCAGCTGGTGTTACTTAACAGTGCTTTAGTCTGCTGCGCCACCAAGGCTCCTTACTTACCTGTTGGTCTTATTACTAATACTGTGCAGTTCAATTAGAATGCACATCAAAACTGACCAGCTGTTTTAGCATCTCATGCACAATAAGCTGATTTCATTAGCTGCTGGTGGTGTGTTTCAAATTTTTCTACTGTGGAAGTAGCTGTGCTGACCTTCTGCCCTCCCTAAAATATGTATGTCTGGATATGCATTGAATGTCTAGCAATGCAGTTTTACATAGTCAAATTAAAAATGTGTCCCCAATTAGCATTAAGTATGTACAAAGCCAGATATATCTACCTCTACCTTACCTCTACCTACCTACCTACCTCTCTCTCTCTCTCTCTCCACACATACACACACACACACACACTTTTATTAACTAGAAGTTGGATTTCAGTTTACAGTTATGCCAAACATTGGCCTAAGAAAGTAAGAAATGTTTAGCTATGGGGTTTTTTTCACACTATTTATAAGTTTCTTTATTTATAAAGCATTTACAACCTCCAAAAATTCATGATGCACAGTAGTATTGTGGCTTTCAACTGCACTATAGCTTATTTTCCGACTAGTGATTTATAGCATTTTAAGTATGCTAACTAACGTTGTGTCAAAGTAACAGGAATGAGGGTTGGTTTTATTTTATTTATTTCTATTTATTAAATTTAGATGCTGCTCATCTCACTGTTGAGGGAATCTGGGCAACTTTTTCAATTCATTAATTGTTGTACCTTAACTTGTCCTGCAGCAAACCCTTAAGGCAGCACCTCTCATCTGTCTCTTTCGCTTTCCCAAAGTGGAATACAATCCAGCTAGTTGGATCCCTAAAAAGCTTTCTCCTGCTGTACTACGGTATGAGCAGTAAGCTTGCGAACAAATTGAAGACATGCTGATTTCATTAGAAAGTCCTGCCTTCAAATTCTATCTTGGTGACTATAAGCTATTTGGAAAAAATGGGTTTTTACAGCCCTTCTTTTCCAATTTCCAATAAAATAAATTCTTGTCTTGCACCATGGAGAATAATTATGACACTCAAACTAAGAAACCATTTAACACAAAATACTGAAGTTCTAAATACACTTTTTCTTATTATAAATCTTACTGATTTTTGTGGGACATTGTCTAGAAAGCATGCGACTCTTTGGGCCCTCTGCTGTGTCTCCTTGCCTGGCCTGAGAAGGTAAGGGCGACGGCGATGGATGGAGAAGCAGCCAGGGCAGAGACAGAGAGATACAGAGGGAGGGGGAGAGGGAGGGAGGGAGGGAGGGAGAGAGAGATGTCAAAAGGGTTTTGTGGTTCCTGGTGTTTTTTAACAACCAGTTCTCTGCCCTAATGACCGGCTAGGTAGGCATGCTAGGGGGGGTCATGTGACTAGTAGAAGTGAGTGATGTGGAATTGGCCACGCCCACCCAGGTTTTGTGGCTCCCAATGTTTTCTTTTCTGCAGGAAATGGGTCCAAATGGTTCTTTGAGTGTTTAAGGTTGCAGACCCCTGGTCTAGAGAGTAAACAAGCTTAGAAGCAGTCAGTAAGAGGGTTGCTTATGCATGACAGTGCTCCCAGATTAGGGAGTGAAGGTTCTCTAATTCAGCAGAAGGTACTTCTCCATAGAATTGGGCTGAAATCTGAACAAACAATTAGGCGTCACATTTTCACATTTTTATTTGAATGGAAGCAGTTAACCTATGAACACCTGCACATCAAAACCTGTGAAGAGGATTTTACAAGCAAAGTAATTTTGATCTGTTTACTCTGCATTCAGTAATACTTGCATCTTCTTTTGTTCTTATATTCCAAGGTACATGACAATTGGAAACAAATATATTAAAAAGCAGTAAGCATGGCTCTAGGTAAAACTATTGAACCTAAAATCAAAGCCAAGTTAAATAAAGCCATGTACATGTGAACTCCAAGCCAAAAGTTTTGCTCTTGGTTGAATATGGGCTGAATCCGAGACACAGCCAAGATTCTGGTTGTATCTTTAAATGGCATAGGCCATACTTTCCTGCTTTTATGAATTAATAACAAATGCATGTATTATTACAGGATCCAGATGTTACTTGAAGAATGTTTTCCTTTGATGGATCAACACTGAGTGGTTTGGAGGAGGAAGTCTGCATTTGCCAGTTGCTCTGAAGTTCATGTTCTGCAATTCCTCAGAGTAATGCTTCATCCTGTCAAAATTTTAGGGACAGAATATGTTTTCCATTGGCTTAAATGTGAAAGTAAATGAAGCAATCTCAACAACGTTCTTCAAACTTACTGGTTGGATGCATGCGGGGTCAATGGGATTGTTATTTTAATTGCAGTTCTAATCACAGTTTAGGGCTTAACTGCCTGGCATCATGGTACCAATTTTCTTGGGTCTCAAGAAGCTAAGCTAAATGAGGTTGGACAACTAGGCATTTCCAAAGCTGTATGTTGGATATGGAAGAAGACGACCATGGCAAATCACTTCCATATGAAACATAATAATTTACCATTGTCATATAATCATTAGAGTCAAATTCAACTCAACTCAACAGAAATGTTACCTTTTAATCTATTTCGGGCATACGGAGGAAAAGTTAGCCTGGAAAAGTGCAAAGACTTGAGACAAAGTCATTTCTTCCCAAGCTGATGGGCTGATGATATTTTCGCAGCCTTTAGTAACTTTCCTTTGAGGATCTTCCTTATGTCCCCAAATATCATGGAACTTCCAGTGCTCAGTTAGAGTTGTTATTTTCTTTCTTTTTTTTCTTTTCAGCATGAAAAGTTGGCTCAGGAGAATATGATTTGGAACGGAGAAAAAAAACATAGGGAGGAGAACTGAACTTTTTCCTTGCTCATTATTTCAGTGTTCTTAACTGCTGTTTTCAAGGCTTTTATCTCAATGAAATCATTTGAGAGCAATGGAGACAAAGTCCTTAGGGCAGTCTGGAGAAGGAAGATGACACACACAGCGAAATAATTAAGTTCCCTGTTCTATCGTTTCTTTGCTCACAGTCATCCCCTTTCATGCTGGCTTTTCATGCAGATAATCAGAGTTCCAGATAATCTTCACTTTAAACCTGCAATTGGGATAGGCAATGTCATTGCTAAGCAACATGGTTGTTAAGTGAAACATCATGTGACAATGCCAGGCTTACGGCATCTGTTCCATTTCAATCATAAAATGCAACATCACGTAACCATGACTTGGGACTTACTACCAGCTTGTCCAGTGACCTTTGCTTTTGGGAAGCTGACTGTGAAGTGCCCAAATGGCAACCACATAATTACAGGGACAAATGACAGATGTAAGTTGGAGGACTAGTCATAAAGCTACATTTTTAGTCCCATTGTAAGTTTGAACAGTCATTACACAGTCAGAGCAATCCTTAACCAAGGATTACCTGAATATGCATTTGGCCCAGGGGTGATATTCACTTACCTTTGCTACCAGTTCTCAAATGTGAGAGAGAGAGCATGCATGCGTTTCACTCACATCCGCCACCTCTGTGCATGCACAGGGCCTTCCACCCATGCGCAGAGCATCAAAAACAGGATATGATGACATCTGGTTGGGTGGGCGGAGCCTCCCGCAGCCGCCGCTACCGGTTTGCCCGAACCGGATAGAATCAGCTGAATACCACCAATGATTTGGCCCCAGAATAGCCTCAGACTGCACCATTTGTGCAGAGCATTCATCAGTACTATAAAGCCTACAAAAGCTACAACTGCCCTTTGGGTGGAACAGAGGTCTGACATCATCTTGTGAGCAAAAATCAGTGAAGTCCAAAATTTGATACCTGTTGAAAAGTCAACTGGAATCATTAATTTGCAAGTGCAGAACACAGACAGACAGACATGTTAATTTAATAATAAGTTTTATTTGCAGTCACAGACCAAAGTACAAATATAATTGCAAAAGAACATGGGGAAAATAATATCATAAACAGTTGGCTACCAGAAGCCTTGGCTGAGAGGAATTACATCGTTCTCCTCTAATAGTTACAGCTCTTAAAAAAAATTTAGAAACCTGAAAAGTAATGTGTGAGGAGCCATCCCCTAAACAATATAAGGTCAAATTACTAGCATTGGATCCAGAAAGATCTGTTTCTAAGAGAGAGTAATTTAGTCCTGCCTGCGATGTTAATTTATTTTCACAAAAAAGAAAGAAAAAAATTTACATCTTTGTGAGGTTAGCAAAAGGGAACCATTGGTCCACTGTAGTTTCATCATCTGCAGGGCTGAGTGGGTATTTCAGTCAAGGTTTAATATGCCAAATTCTAACCCTGGACTTGTTTTTTAAACCACTAAAGCACCACTGATATAGTTTCAGATTTCATTGTAACATATTCATAAGAAGCTGCCTTAACAGTCATGCAGACTATTGTTTGCTTGTTATTCACTGGTGGCAATTTTGTACATGTCAGGAACAGTCTTTTCAACTCTGACATCCTATAAAATGGGTATATTAGAAATTAAATTTGACACATGTACTAGAACAAACAGTAATTCTTCTGTAATTGCAACCTTCTTTTATCAGAAAGATAGCTTGATCACACTAGCAACAGCAATAGCACTTAGATTTATATACCACTTCACAGTGCTTTACAGCCCTCTCTAAGCAATTAAAAAAGTCAGCATATTGCCCCCAACAATCTGGGTCCTCATTTTAACAACCTTGGAAGGATGGAAGGCTGAGTCAACCTTGAGCCAGTGAGACTTGAACTGCCGAACTGCTGGCAGCCGGTGATCAGCAGAAGTAGCCTGCAATACTCCATTCTAACCACTGCGCCACATTCTAACCACTAGATAGATAATTTTTGGTAAACCAACTCTCATTGCTTGTTTGTTTATTAAATGTATATGCCGCCCTCCATCTCCGCAATAAGATAACTATGAGAGGCTTACTTGGATCACAAACAGATTTTGTTTTGTTTCTGAGCATATAAATAAAGCTGAGTATAAAATAGAAGATTCTTATTCATTTAAATCTCAATACAAATATAAATAAACATGTAAAAGAACAGAAAAGGTTATTCATTTTAATGCTAAGTAATATATGACTGAAAAAGAATCTAGGCTTTGCAACTACTGTATATTAAGGTGCCCAATATATTAATACTATTTATACTGTTTAATACAATTTATACTGTTCTCCTGGCTCTCATTTATTGCAATCTTGATTTTGTTTATCATGGTGATGGCTACCTGTTCATAGCTAATGCATATTAAAAGGATGCTTTCCTGCCTAAAATCGGCTGATTTTGAAAAGCTAAGCAAGCTCAAACCTGCTTAGTATTTGGATGACATGAAGAAGTCCTATGCTTTACTAAATTAAAAGAAAAAGTTAGGAAATCATCCCAGAAGATGACAATGGTAAAACATGTTGGTGTTGGTGCCAAGAAAATTACATGCATTTGTACATTTAGTCCTCAGAAACTGGGCTTTACTTTAGGATGTTTTTATTGCTTTATCTTACATATTCTTCAAATCATGAATGGGGAATTTCACCATTTTCCTGGTAGTGGTATCTTAAGCTGTTATGCTTAGGGCTCATGAGTAGGATTCCATAAATAGCTTATTGTGGTAGCACAAATCACAAAAGCACGGCTACATGATGTCTGCATTGTTCCTTCTCACAAAAGAAGCTCCTCTGTGATTGATACCTACCTATCAGCTTGATGCTTTCTTCAGATTTGCCCAGAGGCATTAATGAGGCTGGACAGTCACAAATAAACCCTAAAACGGAGCAAATTTATCAAAGCAATTGCTGCAGACAAAAATGGAAGTACCATCTCATTGCGATATGTCCTTGGAGAGATTCTCTAATCATCAATGCATGACTGCCATGTATTGGCTGAACTTCCAGTGATCGGGACAATAAAGATCTTTCTACATATGCTGTAGAAGACAGAACGCAAAGGAGACCTTCATCTAACCTATGTAATAATCCATTAGATCTTGGAGAAAACAATTGCAAATATATCACATAGATTCCCCTGTAATGGCTACAACAATGTCTGCTGGAAAAATCAATCCCTCTTTAGCAATGTATTATTGTTTTGTTGAATTTAGGGTGTAATGCTAGACAGGGTTGCAGAGACAGGGGGGAGGGAGGGAGGGAGAGAGAGAGGGAGAGAGAGAGAGAAGGAGAAGCAAGGCAGGAGCACTCATAGCCATAACTAATGCCATAAATCTCAGCTTTGGGGGATTTTCCTCCCCAAAGATTGATTTGTTTGTGACTCCACTCAAGCAATATGCCACCAAAGTACACTCTGTGTGTGTTTGTGGTTTTTCTGGACCTTTTCACGCCTCAGAGCTATGACTAGCCTATGAATATTCCCATGGCAACAGAATCATGAACATTTAACCAAGCACTGTTTGAAGATATCTATCAACCCCGAGACCGTGTATCTCACTGAGTGGAACAGCTTCTGTCTGCAAATGATACTACATTATTGCCATGACGGTGTGCGAATACCAGGTGAAATTTCATCAGGGTTGTATTTTCCACTCTCCTTCTTGTGCAGCAGGATCGATTTTGTTGCAGAGGGGGAGTTCGCACGAAAGATACAGGAAACCTGTGGTACCAGGGGTTAGCAACTGCAGTTTTTCAGGATGTTGCTTCCTTCATTTTCCTTTTTAATTAAAAAGTCAAACACGGCCCAAATATCATAAGATCTTATGTGAAAAGGCAGAAATCTTGAGAACTTCACCTATCTTGTGGAATTTCAGCCATTTTAAAAAAAAGAGAGAGAGAATGACTATCAGTGGCTTCTGTTTTTCCACCATTCACTAAGTAAAGTGAAGCTGTTACTGGTTTGGAAACAGTCTATTGTCAGATTCCTACTAAAAGCCAGCCCAGCTCTCATAAGAATCTTTGCTTTGTAATGTTCAGGTCCATCTAGTCTAGTACTGTCACTTTGATTGGCAATGGCTTTCCAGTTTAAGGGGCTTCCACCTCACCATTGTTTTCAAGCTTCAATCCTTCAAAAGTAGTTTGAAAACAGTCCGTGGTTTGTTTGTTTGTTTTTTTCATTTCCTCCAGTTCAGAAACACGCAAAACCAGGAATATAAATCAAAATCCTGTCTTAAGCTTCGGGCCTTAACAGTAACAGTCATCCACTCGACCTGCATTCCACATAAGAGGAAAAGAAAGGAAACAATTAAAAAAAGAAAGTAAGCAGTCTGGTGGTTTTCTCATTCTGTTCATCTCCCGAGAAACAGTGAAAGCAACAGAATTTTCTCAATCTCACCCTTTCTTGCTCGCCTAGGCTGCTGAAGTGGATAGAGGGTGCTGACAGCATGTCAGAAGGACTGGGAGTGAGCCTGAGGTGAAGCAAAAATTCTCCCCTGTAGAAATGCTCTGCGTCCCCCCACTTCCAGCTCCAAAGAGCTGCAGGATTCCAGCTCAAAACCAGCTTCAGAGGGCTCACTTCATGATCCGCTCAAATGTGGCATGAACTTCATCTCTTCCCTGACCCACAGCTAAGGCTGCTTAAAATCCTCTTTAGCTGTTCCACTTATAAAGTAGCATTTTCCTTCACCCCTTGATCTGATTTTCATGATGGAACTCAACTAGCACGTTTCACTAATAATGTGGATTACTAACACAGCCAAGACTAGTATCTGCTCTGCTCCTACTGGCCCATTTAGAATGCCACGGGCATACCATCCCCCTTCTGCTGGCTAGGGGCTCTCTGGCCATTTTGGCTTGGGCTGCAGGAGAGACTGGACACCTGGCTTGTGCAGAGGCATCTGCCCAGGTAATGCATGACTAGTGCTTTCTGAAGCACATGCAATGCGCCTCTTTATGAACACGGATTTAGTGCTCTTTTGAAAAGAGAGGTAGACTTGTAATTACAAAACAGGCCTAGTGCTCTCTCAAGCACAGAAAATTGATTTAAACAGAGAAGGAGGGCTACAGTCTACCGCTTCTGTGTTGCGAGTTCAGTCACTATTGCATGGATTTCATGTTTTCCTCTGCTTTGAGTAAAAAGAGAATTTGCAAGGCCATACATGCATTTTGCTGTTGGTTTTTTTTTATTATTATTACTTGGCAAGCTGCAGAGGAGAATTACTCCATTACAGCTTCATGCAAATCACACAGCCTATTTCTGGGAGCTGCTGGCCATGATATCAGAATTGAATTCACTGCCAGCTCTGCCATTCCTTTTCAATACCTTTCAATAGCAGAGCTTGGTTATTATTAATCACCTTCTCCCAGTACATCCCATGCTTCTTTGGACCAATCAACAAGCTTTTTTGGGGTGCAGATGTTGAACCTATTTTCAGAAATATCCCATATTGACATGGGACTAGATATTGCCACCTGTTTCCATTTTCTTCGTCATGACTAGCACTACTTTCTGGGAATACTGTTCCATGTTTGCTACAGAAATGCTGCAAGGATAGGATGAAATATTATTGTCAGATTCAGCCAATATTGCACTGAAAAAGGAAAAAAATACTGCCTCTCCCATCTTGGTGCCCTCCAGATGTGTTAGATTACATCATCCCAGCTGTTTGTGCTGGTTGGAAGCGATGGAAATTATAGAGCAAGAACTGAAACATCTCACTTCTGTCAAAAGCAAACGGTGACCTTGTTTCCCCGTGACTCTCTCAGCAATTTTTTTTTTTATTCCTTTAATGCTTTTTTCCTCTCAGCACATTCAAGAGTTCTGTTTGTTGCTAGGTAACCTTCTGATTTAGCAGCACAGGATGAATGTCCCCTGCTGGGAAATGGAAGGATACAATTAGTTATGAGAAGCCTTACAGCCTGTGGATGTCTCAAAAGCAGGCAAGACTGAAAAGTGCCAGCCAGGCATCACATACATTCCCTCTCAAGGAAGGAGATCTCTGGGCACCGATGACTAGACTACCGGGCGTCATCATATTACATGTAGGCAGATTCGTTCATGAGGATTAGATTTTCGGCTGAACAACTGGGGCCAAAGCCAGAGGTTTTCTATACATTTCATATTCGGCTACTGCTGACTACACCATGATAAGAGTGTTGGTTTTCCAGACGTGCAGCTGGCACTTGGTCTTTTCAGGCAATTCCTGGTCAGCAGCTCTGAGAGTTTCATCTTTGTTCTTTATTATCATGTTTGCTAGCTAGAAGATTCTGTACATTAACCCTCAGGAAATTTATAACCAGCCTCCTCTGGCTGCCAAGATGAGCTGTAAGCTTTTGGCAGCTACAGAGCCTGACTCCAGCCCCTGCTTCGCTTTTCTGCTCAGTCTGGGCACTTCACAGCTTGCACATCCCTAATTTGTTTAAGAATTTTACTAGGCCAAGAGACTGATGCCAAGCATTGGACAGTAGGAGTTTTCTTCCATTTATTTAAGGCGCCTTGGCTTGCAGTTTTACATCATCTTTCATTGCTTCAAAAGCATGGAAAGTACAGAACTGACAGCCTTTAGTTTTCATAGATTATTCAAACTGGTTCATTATTCGTAGAAATTGCATGGAGATTGCCCTTCTAGAACATTTAAAGAGGCATCCACTCCTTTTACAAGACCAAATGAGAGTAGCAACAAAATACAAGGTAGTGAAGGGTTGAAACAAATCTGCCTCCCTAGGATACTCAGTGGAAATCTGTTTGTTTAAGAATGCAACTATTGGCCATCTCCTTTTATAGCAGAACAACAGCTAATATAATGTTTGAAGTTAATATAAGTTAACTAGTTGCAAACAGACATTCCAGAGATATGATCTCAAGACAAAGGCAGTATTTTCTATTAATCAAAGGATGCAACAGCTGGCACATAGATATTACTATGGCAGAGATTTTGTGATATCTTACAATAATATTTTGTATTGTTGATATTATAGTAGTGAATTCATTAGTAAAACAATGATTACTGATAAGTAGATTGGTAGATGCGGCAGATTTTTTTCTTTGTATTTTTATTTTTTAATTTTGTTATTCTTTAAAAATAAAAATTGTTATACTGTACATGTCTAAATTAAATAAATAAGTACTTTTTTTTTTAAAGGCCTAAAATGGAGCAAAGCCTAAGCAGTTTTACAGTGAAAACATTTCTAGTGTCTGAAACTGTGGGGGCTGTTTACATTTTAAGGACTTTAATTTGCCTTAAGCAGTGAGAATATAATTAGCACCATGAACTGGGTACATCCATTCTGCATCAGGATTTACTCTTTATAAATTAAAATCAAGAATTGAACAAAATAAAATATTCAGTTTAATTTATCTCTGCAAAATTATGCCAGTCTTTCTTTCTTTCTTTCTTTCTTTCTTTCTTTCTTTCTTTCTTTCTTTCTTTCTTTCTTTCTTTCTTTCTTTCTGTCTTTCTATCTGTCTTTCTCTCTAACTCTTTCCTTCCTTCCTTCCTTCCTTCCTTCCTTCCTTCCTTCCTTCCTTCCTTCCCTTCTCTCTCTCTCTCTCTCTTTCTCTCTCTCTCTTTTCACAAAACAGGTACATAGTGTTGAATGTTAAATTTAGATAAGGATTGTTATAATATGAAAATTGTCTTATAGCAAGGCAGATGATAACTGCTTAAAGTCTCCCACTTAGATTGAGGCAGTGGATAATATACACAAGTACAATCAAATTAAATTATATCAGCTGTTTAGTTTGAGTTAAAGTGACCTAACTGACCATGGCAACGGGATCCGTCCTATTCCCAAGACTTGATCCTTTTAACTGAAAGGTTAGCAAAGTTTACTTGAAGGGACTCTGGAAACATACAACCAGTCTAGAAATCAGAGACTGGTGAGGTCTGAGAGCTACAGTTTTATATTATTGTATATTGAAAAGCTAACGTTACGTTTCTGGATGACATTCAAAGGTCTGATGTTAATCTTTAAGTTCCTAAATGGCTTGTGATGAGGTTAGTTGAAGGATTATTTTTGATTCATACACTCTTGGCCTTACCTTAAGATCTCTTTCAGGAGTTCAGTGCTGATGGTATTCATAGATATTTGTAGATATTCTCTAGATATTTTGGGATTGCACGCAAGGAGCCTATTATTATTGGTATTATCTTTCATTTTGTCACAGTTACTTCTATTTGCAAGTCTTTATATATTGTTATTTTCTCCAGTTACTTCTCTTCTATTTGACTGTCTCCAGGTCCATGTCCACTGCCTTTCTTGTTCACAACAATTAAGTCTGGATTGTTATGTGGCAAGGGCTTGTCTGTTTGAATTCTAAAGTGCCAGAGAATTTTTGCTTATTCATTTTCTATTACTATACTTTTTTTTTGCCAATGTTTGTAGTCCCCCCAGTTCTTGCTTGCAGGCAAGTGGCATTTTCTTGCAGATATTTCAGTGCACGATTGTTGCTACTTTGTCATGCCATTGTTTGTAACCAGTCTCTGCAACCTTCTTGCAGCAGCTAACTATAGGCAGTCCACTGTATCTTCAGCCTCTTTGCAGAGATGGCATTTGCTATCTGTTGCTGTCTTCTCAATTCTGGCTTGATATGCATTTGTTCTTCAGGCTTTTGTCTTGTGCAGCCAGAATTAGCCCCTCTGTCTCTTTCTCCTGTTCATAGCCATCGTTGTTGTTTTTCTTTCTTGCAACTCTTCCATCAGCACAATATAAAATCCTGGTTGATCTTTCGGGTTCCCACAACAGATTATTGAAAGGATAATGAAATTGCCTACTTTCTCTCTGTTGTAACACACTCTCCTCTAACACTAATGTGCAGCTAAGAGCTTATTCCATAATAAACCACCCATGCTAATTTTCCCATGCTGTAATAGCCCCTTCATAACATATGAAATGCTTGGCTCCTGAGAAGATGATTATAAAGAAAGACGTTGTAATTTAGTGGCTGATTTAATAAGCACCAAGAGATATATGAGGCCCGCCAATGTAGTGTCACAGTTCTATTTATATCCATTTTGGAGTATAACAAGATTCATAATGAGATACATTTTTGGTGGTATTCAGGTAGTAATGGGGCTTTTGGGTCTGAAGTGAGGAAACATCTTATTAAATTACCTTTTGTTAATAGAAGATTCCCCCTCCCCCGGCTTGAAGTGTGCCTATCCTTGAAAATTAATAATGCACATTTTTATTAATTATCTGAAGTTTTATTACAAAAATAAAAGGAAAATAGTTTTCACCATCTTTAACTGAATGACAAATGTGTTTCTTTTGAAACACAACATAACACAACAGTTATAAAAAAAGAAAAAAAGAGAATGGCTGTAAGAAAAAACAATAGCCCTTTATTAAAATAATCCCTTTACTGGGTCAGCTCAAGGTCAAAAAGGAATATATCCCTTTTCTAGCTCTCAGAAACTCGGTATCAAGAAAAAGAGAACACGAAGCAAAGAAGGGGACATGGAAGAAATTTGAAATGTCAGCACTTAAGAGTCTAATTTGAATATTATTCACTATGGATTTCATGCCTTGGTAACCAGTCACTTCCTCCCTTCCCCAACTTGTTGTTATACAACCGCAATGACAGCCTGTTTTTTTCCTGCCTCTTAAAGTGCAGAACATCGTATGCAAAAGTCAGTGATTAACACATTGTCAATCATGAACAGGGCACATATGACAAAACCCAATAAAACCACTTTTGAGAAATCAAGGTTTCCTCATGACTCTGCATGCCTGAATGGGAGATCCCCTTTGTATCACAGGGAAACTGCCTTGATTTCCCTGATGGAAAAAATGAGAAAAATCTAAAGTGGCTGAATTTCAAGTTCTTTTCAAAGGCAAAGACCAGAGCATTATAAAATTAGCTGGAAGCTCTGATTTCAACCAAGAGTAGATCTGCACTTTCTGCTCTTATGGACAACCCTCCATTCTTAAATGCAGAAATAAATGATGCTATCATCCACCCACTCTAAGTCCCTTGCAAATGCAACCACCCATGTTTTGAAATGTTGCTCCATTTCAAAACTACGGTTAGTCCTTGACTTACAATCATTCGTTTAACAACCATTCAAAGTTATACCAATGCTGAAAAAAGTGGCTTACAACCACTTATGATTTACGACTGTTGCAATATCCCCACGGTCACAAAATTGGGGCACTTGGCAACCAGCATATATTTACGGTGGTTGCAGCATCCTGTGGTCATGTGATCATAATTTGTGACCTTCCCAAGTGGCTTCCAACAAGCGAAGTCAATGTGGGAAACAGGTTTGCTTAACAATTGCATGATTCGTTTAACAACTGCAGCCAAAAAGGGTCATATAATGGGATGTGACTCACTTAATGATCACTTCGCTTAGCGACTAAGTTCCAGTCCCATTTGTGGTCATAAGTTGAGGACCACCTATACCGCTTAAACTCTTCCAGGTCGGGGGTCTGAAGTGCTTCCTTTCATTTAGTGGCATTGGCTACAATGCTTGGCGTATTCTCATCCCTCCTCTGGATAGTCACTACTATGTGCAAGCCACTTCTTCTTGGGCTGCTGGATTCCTGTTTTCTGATGGATAGCGGCTCCCATTTTTCACTCTTTTGAGCCTGATCCAACCATGGCCCATTAAGTCGATGAACCTTTCTTGCCAAGGGTGTCTATGGAGAGGTGGATCAAAAAAGTACAGACAGTAGCCACAACCAACCCTCCCCCCCTTTTTTTTTTTACATGTGTGGCAATGCATGTACAGAAATGGTGGGGCTCTAATTGCATGGCTTTGGCTGCCATGTTGATTTTTTTACTCCTCTCTCTGCAGATATCCCTGGACAAATACATCTTTACTGTTTTTGACTCCTCCAACCTTTCACAAGCATCCCTGTTCCTCACCCTCTATGCCCATTTCCCATGCTTCCATTGCTCTTTACATCCTCTAATAGGCATTATTTCAGTTTTGGCCCAGGCTGGACGAAGCATGCTCTTCTTATTCCCCCTCTCCTGCCCCCCAGAAATTCAAAGATTCTCTTGTCTCTCTTATCCTCAACTTAAAGTTGAAACATGCACTGCAACTAAATCTTCAAACTGCAACGCAAGTACAAAGTTTAACAAAAGGCTCTTTGCTTCTATGAAGCTTGAACCTCGCTACAAAGTGTCCACAGACCTTCTGGAACAAAAGAACAAAGCAGCAACCTGTTCCCTTTGCTTTAATCATTACAGCATCAAAGCAACGATGGTACAATAAAAGGAAGGGGGCGGGGGAAGGGGAGTTGCATTATTGTCAGTGTAAGAAGAGGGTGGGAAGGCATCCATGTGTACACACTTCTGGGAAAGCAAAGGAAAAGGATGGGGACAAGGGAGGATGGAACAATCCCTAAAAGGAAAAAGCAAGCACAGAGGCCAGCCAGGAGGGCTCATGTTCCCTGCACAGATGGGAAGGGCAAGAAGCAGGGGAACGTGCAGTTGAAATCTTTAGTGGCCATAGTCCAAACGAGTCCCAACCGGTTGCCAAAGCGTGGAGTTGGATTTTTAAAGTCAGCTTCAGAAACAGCCAGGAGCAGCCCAGGAGGGAAATGATGTGGCCGTATGAATCTGGAAGACTGCATTTGTTTCCTGCTATGGGCAAGGACCTATTGCATAACCTCTCCCTCTTTCCACAAGAGGCAATGGAGCTCAAATGCCCTTCGGTGATTATGCCAGAATATTTAAGATGGTGACCTAGTGCAAAAAAAACCCCACAAACAAAACAAAAACCCAAGATTCCTATGTTTAACAGTCAGAAAGAAGAGGGGATTATGGCAGGTGCAGGTTTTCTTACTCTTGCAATATTAGGACATGACAAATAACACCTGCCAATGTTTGCTTCTTCTGCATAAACACTAAGGGCACCAAACTGCCATTTTTCCATGCATCTGCCTACTTTCTGTTCAGTAGAATTCCGTGTAAAAAAGACATATTTTGGAATTCCACTTTAATGCTCTTCCATCCATCCTTTTTCCTTCCCCAAGCCCCTTAATACCCAACAGAACATAAAACATAGGATCATAGGGACCTGGAGCTCTTTTTGTCCAGGGGTCCCCAATCTCTAGGCCGCGGTCCATTACTGGGCCGTGTGAGTGGCGGGTGAGTGTGCATGGCAGGTGACGGGTGGCGGGTGACTTGCACTTGCACAAAGTGTGCAGTGGCGGGTGACTTGCACTTGCACAAATGGAGCTGTGCAGGTATGTGTGCCTGCCGTTCTCATGGAACTATCCCCCCTCCTCCCCCACCATGCCAGGTTGCCAAGTCAGAAAGGTTGGGGACCAACCCCATGCCCAAAGCAGGACACCATGTACCATCCTGAACTGTTTAGTTATCCAGTCTATTTTTCATGACGTGATACAGCACCCAAAACTCTGAGATGCAAGCTGTTCCAACGATTAATTGTTCTCACTGTCAGGAAATTTCTCCTTAGTTCCAGATTGGATCTCTTTTTAATCAATTTCCACCCATTGCTTCTTGTACCTCAGGTGCTTTGGAGGTGCCTTT
Organism: Pantherophis guttatus; assembly: GCF_059756535.1. NCBI lineage: Eukaryota > Metazoa > Chordata > Lepidosauria > Squamata > Colubridae > Pantherophis > Pantherophis guttatus. The sequence goes on along the minus strand of NC_142063.1, from coordinate 277,185,828 downwards.
TCAACCTCACATTGCAGGGAGTTTGTTTGAAACCTGATAACCACTGAAATTATATTATTATTGGGAATATTACCACTTCACCTTGTTTTACTGATCCCTCTTGAGCATTTCTGCTACTTCATCTCTAAGGCCACATACTTACTTGCAGTTTAGCATAGCATGTTGACAGCACAGATTTTCTGCCTTGTTTTCACAATATTGCCTTAAATGCCTGGGCTTAACTTGTTAATAGCTATACCAATGAAGAAGCAATTTCCATCATTCTGACACTGTCCATAAGATGTACAAAATCTGTTACAGTTTGCTACCTATTACCTTGGAAATGAAGTCAAATGACCTGTTGTGGGTGTGTGGGATCAGGACTGCGTTTTACAGAAAAGAGAATTGGACTCTATCTAAGTCTTCCCAGTATTTTCATCAGGGGTGGGCTGCTGGGGGTTCGCAGGGGTTCAGAAGAACCTCTAGCTAAGATTCTGTGCAGTTTGGAGAACCCCCAAATCCCACTTCTGGCTGGCCCCTCCCTCCCTGCCCCCTCCCTCCCAGGAGTCCTCACGTGGCCCGTTTTGGATGCAGGTAAGTGCAAGGAGGCATGGAGGCTCGGGGAGGGCGAAAAACGGACCTACTGGAAGTTCAGGAAGAAAGCCTCTGGAGCCTGGGGAGGGCAAAAATGCCCCCACCCCCGCTGTGGTGCAGGCCAACTAGGCCACGCCCACCATGGCCACCCCCACCCAGCAACCGGACAGAGAACCCCTTGCTAAAAATTTTAAAACCCACCCCTGATTTTCATCCTTGTTGTGCTCTAGGTTCTTTCAAAATGGCTGAATCTTAGTTAGAATAAATGTTTTCTATTAATTGCTTTCACACTTTTCGGAAGAACAATAGTATGGGGCCCAGGGAAGACTTTCAGCAGGGAACTAGACTAGTCCACAATTCTGTTCTGGACTAAGTATTCTTTTGGGGTTGAGACTCTGCAAAGAAGTCATTCCTTCTCCTTTTAATTTAAAAAAAAGGAGGGTGAAATCACTGCAAATCACTGTAATGTGATTTCTAAATAGATACTGTAAAACTGATTTACAAATGTAGACGTTAAAAGTTATTTTGTTCTAGTTTTTGCAATTTCCAGAGTGTGGTTTTTCAGAGTCCTGTCTGAGTCCTGTTATCTGAGAAGAGTTTGTGTTGGTTCATCATGAAGAAGTGGATAGAGTCCTCATGGTTGTGAACTCAGCCACCTGTGTGCTTGACCCAGGCTGCTCCTGGTTAGTCAAGACCTCTCAGGAGATGTCATGTGGTTGGAGCTAAGTGGTGAAACGAATGCCTCGCTGTGGGAGGGGATAGTACCGCTCATTTTGAAGGAGCAGTGCTGTGCCACCTGCTCAAGATCTTTGGGCCCAGAGACATTGGATAATTTCTGTCTAGAAAGGGAAGGCAGTTCCTGAGTGAAGTGGATTATCTGACCTGTATCAGGCCAAGTTCAGGCCAGCCAATAGCAGTGAGACCACATTGGTTATGCTTCCTGATAACCTTTGGAGGGCTTTGGAAGGAGGTGGATCGCTCCATAGATTTCAATACCATTGATCATAGTACCTTTCTGGACCAGCCCCAGCAGACCAGAGTGGGAAGAATCTATTACACCGTACATAATGCATCTTTATGCTTCCCACCAATGTTGCTGGACAAGATACACACTTAAATTTTCTTTTGAAATGAAGAGGATTTAATGTCTCCTTTGAAACACATCCTCATGACCATTATTATTATGGGCCACATCTTTCTCTTCCCCAGCAATAGTTCCTTGCATACTTTATATCTGAGATGTGCATGTACAGTGTATGGAGACATAATGCTATGCAATTAATACCCATATTGCAAGGCAAGGCAGAAAGAGGGCAGGGATTCCATTGGGCTGGTATTGAATTTCAAGAAAATTGGATCTTGCAAGAGGCAAAAATGATCCAAATAACCTTGACTGCAGAAACATGCTGATTGAATGCAGTTTGAGAAATGTTTTTTTCGAGATTTCTACTGCCTCCCAGATGATCTACTTTCTAAACTGGTGAAAAATATAGCTGGTTAAAAATAGCTGCAGGCTCAATTTGAAATCCCTGAGCAAAGAACTTTTCCTATTCAAAAATTAAAACTATGGAATGCTTTTTTTTTCTGGGTAAAAGAAAGGAAGGAAGCAGAGATGGACCACACCTCTCCCTATTATGTGAGAAATAAAATTGGCCATTCAGGTTCTGGCAGCCCTTTCCTAGTTAATCAAACTATTTGTTATGAATGTGTGAATTTTACCCCCCTCATAAATCAGTGTTGTTGCCTTATGCAAGTTCACAGGCATATAGTATTATTTCCAGCAATCATCTCTCTCTGCTCCTTTTCCTAAACAACCTTCCACGGCAATTTTAAAAATAACTCTTTCGCCTCTTCACTGTTTCAGAAAACCTAGACGTTAGCTTTTAACTAGAGACCCCATTGTTTCAAATTAATTTAGCTGAAAAGGAAGCTGTTTGGTGCAGCGGCCCTTTCATGTGTGTGTGTGTGTGTGTGTGTGTGTGTGTGTGTGTGTGTGCGGTTGCGTGTGCGAGCACACACGTGCGTACACGCACCCATACATATCTCCTCTCTTCCCTTTTCTGTTCAAATGCCATGGATGTGTTTTGGGGATAAATCTGTAAATTGTGTAGCTGACAAGGAAAAAGAGCACATCTGTATAAAACCACCCCAGTGTACGCAAACGCTCTGGCTGCCTTCCCGAATGTGTGTGTGTGTGTGTGTGTGTGTGTGTGTGTATGCATATATATATATATATATATATATATATATATATATATATATATATATGTGTGTGTGTGTGTGTGTGTGTGTGTGTGTGTATATATATATATATATATATATGCATGTGCATGTTTGGTATAATTTTAAACTTTCCTTCCCAGTGCCATGGTAACTGCCGCATGTTTGGCAAAAAGCTCCCAAAGAAGAAAAGGAACTTAGAGCACTCAGCTGGCAGGCATCCAGTGTAATCAGGCTGCAGAGCTGAAATGAGGCCTCTGGCCGCCAGCCAAGTTACAAAGAACAAAGATGTCAGTTCCTAATGTTGGCGGCAAAGCTTGTTTGGCACCCTTATATGGTTTCCCAGAACTCCTTGCCTTGGCTGCTTTCCATTCCCTTTAGGGCAGCAAACAGGATTAGCACACACAGACTTGTTTTTCTCTTTTCTCCACCAACTGTTCCAATGACATCATCCCTGCTGCATTCATTTGCCAGCAGAGTGACTCTGGCTCCCTTTACACTCTTTGACATCTCCTCCTCCTCCTCCTCCAAACCCTTTAGTATTTTAGCTTATTTCCTCTCAGCTAATGGAAAACTTGGAGAAAGCCCCCAGGTGCCAAATAAAGGGGGAATCAAACGGGAATGAGGCATTTCTATACCTACACAAGGAAGGATTGGTGTGTTTGTGTATACACTCTATCATCTATCTATCTATCTATCTATCTATCTATCTATCTATTTATCTATCTATCTAATCTATCTCTATCTATCTATCTATCTATCTATCTATCTATCTATCTATCTACCTACCTACCTACCTACCTACCTATCTATCTATCTATCTATCTATCTATCTATCTATCTATCTATCTCCATCTATCTATCTATCTCCATCTCTATCTATCTATCTATCTATCTATCTATCTATCTATCTATCTATCTATCTACCTACCTACCTACCTACCTACCTACCTACCTATCATTTACGCACATGCGCGTGCACACACACACACAGACATTTTCCTCAGCAGTCTGTAATCAGTCCCGGAAGAACAGAAGCTTCCAACTGCCTCACTGCATGCTTTCTGGTGAAACTCGGCAAAGAAATCATCTCGGCTTTGGTCCAGATTTAAAGTTTACCTCTGGGCTGAGGTAAACAAATTGGCACACCCAGCACTCTCTGGTGCACATCTGCCCCTGAAGATAGTGGCACAGCTCCTGGCTGCTTTGCCCCCTTGGGCACCGTCAGGTGATGTTTGCATAAAAAGTATGGCAGCAACATTTGTAGGCAGGCAGGCAGGCAGGCAGGCAGGAGGGAGAACAGGCTCTGCTAGGCCTCCCCTTGGGCTTTGTGCATGTGAGAATATACCCATACTTTTATCATGGCCCTTTTTGTATGGCCAACACACACAAGCACAGTTATGCTTGCAAGCTGATATGGTCCCAATTCCTTGTACATTCTTGAGAGGGGATGTGGATGAAACGAGAGTAAGGCTACTGTTGTCGAAAGGAAATTTAAATCTCGGACAAGCACATTCTTTAAGAAAGCATCCCTCTTCCCTCATTTTTTCTTGGCTTCTCTTTGTATGAGTCAGGAACAAACATGCAGTGAATGCCTGCATTTTTGAGAAGGAGAAGGATGCTTTCTGCTGATCTTTTATCTTCTTCGTTTTCTCTTTTTCCCCCCCTCCTTCAGATTCACAAACTAGCCTTGAGATTAATGAATCACTTTGCATTTCGGAGCAGGCAGGGCCATGGCATTGATCTAATGTTCAGTAGAAAGCCATGAATTGTTATTTCATTGTTTGCAGAGATGTCAGGAAGCAGGAGGATTGCACAGAGGGGTGCAACATGAGCCAAATGTCAAGGGTTACAGTTATCAACTTCCCCCTGCCATTGATTCTATGCAGTAATTACTAGGGAAGAAATGTATTTCTTTTCTGAAAATCTTCATGTGTTTATTTTTTGCAGATCAAGACCCTGTTAAATGTATTAGAGTAGTCGGGGCAAATATTATGCCAGAATTAAAAGGACAGGGCTATCTGCAATTCCACAACTGAGAAAAGATGAGGTTGTTGGACATGAGTCAGGTAAATAAAGCAATCCATTTGGAAGAGATTTCAGGCAATAAGGTTTAGTTTAGAGGACAAATGGCCCCTTCTCTTGCATATGCCAAAAGCAGAACTATGCTCGTAGAGGTTTAATACTCACATTGAATAGACTTTACTCCATAGCTGCGTAGCTCCCCAACCTATCTGGCATTCATCAGGTTGGAGAAGACTGCATCTAATGTTCAGATTTATGTGTGGCTGGAATATATCCTTCCCCAATATTTGTAACCTTTTGTTGCATTGTGGCCTGCCAAAGGACACATTTTGTCAAGCAAGGTGCGAGCAGATGTGTGGCTTAAGGGAGTAGTCATCCTTGCTTGCGTCATCCCATATGTTGTACACCTGCGTATGAAACAGCCTACTGGCAAAGGCTGCAAATGTATCTACCAAGACCAAGGCACAGAGCATTCCCAAGTTGTGATAAGCAGAGATGAGCCTTGACCTACATATTCTGTTCTGTATGTCGCAATTGAGTGGCAGTGCTAAATGGCATAATACTGCCTTTCCTTTTCACATATTAATTTCTACCTTTTCCTTATTTCTCCATAGGGTTAAGTGCCCTACTTCAGTTATCTTCTGTTTATAGCCTAAGAGAAGGTATAGTCCATCCCTGCAGTATCCAAAAGATAATTGCTCCTTTTCTTTATGTAATCTACTGCCCCCCCTTTTTTTTTTCACGTTCAAGGTCTGGTCCCAATGTCTGCTGAAATGAAATTAGCAGGAGGATGGAGGTCTTCTTCCTTATCGATTTTCTTTCGGGGTGTATCATTACAACAGCATTGCAGATTTAAAAGAGAAAATGAGACATGCCAGAGTTTGTCCTTTCTGCGCTTAACTGCTTCTGATTCATTTGTGGTCCCTCTTTCTCCAGAACCTAATCAATATGGAAAACCTATGTCCAGCTTCAAGTTTTGATTTCATCAGCTTCAGAGTGACACAAATTAGTCAAGAGGCCAGAGGCGCAAGCTGGCTGAGGGATTTTTTTTTTTTTTTTTTGCAAGTCATGCTCATAATAGGACATCCCATTTCCCCCGCCCACCATTCAGCGAGAAGGAAGGAATGTGAATTTCATCTGCAGTGTACAAAGACTGTCAATAAAACCTGATCCTATGATTGATTTTCTTTGCAGAGCAGGATATGTCCATATTTTGAAAGAACACTATTCCTTCAGAAGACAGAGGCTTTGGTATTCATTTTATGTTTTATGTTACTGCAAGAAAGAAAGAAAGGGGGGGGGGACATGGCATAGGCTGAAGTTCCCCTCCATGGAGATTTGGCAACACCGATGGAATTGCTGCAAGCTTGCCTGACCTTAAGCAGCCTATTGATCAAACAGTTTTATTTAGCAGGATTTTTTTCACTCCCTGCAAGGCACAGTGGGTCTCTGTGGGAGGAGAAAAATGAGCCTCTACTCCAACTGCCAGAACCTTTTCTTTTGGCAATAAATATTCATTCTTCCCTCTTCTACCAAAAAAAAAAAAAAGAAAGAAAGAAAGAAAAAAAATCACATCCATCAATAGGTATAAATAGAATGCAGGTTATATATAAAACAAAGTATTTTTGTGTGTGCATGTCCATGTGTGAAAGTAACATTTTATTTTGGAGGGGATTTTTTTTTTGGCAGCATTTAAATCTTCTTTTCCTTGCCATTTTCATGTTTGTTTCATTTTGGCGCATATTTCCTGCTGTGATGTTTACTTCCTTTTATCAGTATACTACAAGAAGCAGAGGGAGAGGCCAGGAGAAAGGGATCTTTTTTTATGTGCTAGAAATGCCCTGCAGTCTCAGGACATTTAAAATTGCCTCTCTCTCTCTCTCTGTGTGTGTATAGATTTATTTCTGAGCATAAAAGCATCTAGTTTATAGTCCTGTGCTGAACGTTGCATGCAAATGAAGCATTTTGCTTTCCTTCTTTGTTTTTATTGGTTATTCCTGGAAAACAGGACTGATTCAGTCGTTTATTATTGTTTTTGCTGCATTTTTAAAAACATTTCCAGTCACTGGAGAAATCCAGTGCTTATTTTGTGGGTGTGAGAGAGTATGTATGCATGTATGTATGAATGAATGAATGTAGGTAGGGATGATCAATTTTAGTTGCTAGGAAAGGTTTATGTAACAAGAAGCTTGGTTTACACAAGGCAGCCATGCCTCTGTTTCCACAGCACTATGTAAAAAATTGGCTGCCTATCAAAATCTATGTTTCATAACAGAAGGGGAGTAAGATTTTTTTTAAAAAATTGTATCCAGAACTTGCTGATTGTTGGGCAAGGGTTTGTAAGTTTATGAATTGCTCTTGGCTATTTAAACAAGGAGACCTAAATGTATTTGTTTCAAAATGGCTGAGATGTATATAAGTGAATGTGCCATGCGACACTTACCCAAGATAGCATTTGTCTGTTAATAATTAAAGGGCTCTTTTCCAAAGAATTACGCTCATTAAATAATTAATCTCAGCTAAATAACTATAAGAAAACGAAGTGAGAAATATTGGCATGGAAGTAGCTTCCACAAAGCAGAGTGTTGTCAATTCCAATTTGCATCACAAAAAGATGGAATTTAATATCAGGCACAGCACTCAGGTATATTGTCTCTCTCCCTCTCTCCTCCCTCCCTTCCCCTCTCCCTTAACACACACATACTCATCAAAACAAATTTTTACTGTGCAAAATGGCAAAAGTGTTTTTCTGATTGGGGAGGGTGTACTTGATTCCTGTGGGACATACAGGGATGACATGAGTGGGATAAGTAAAATGACTCTGCTTATATATAAACCTCAAATGTATATTACTTTTAAAGCTGTGAAAAGACACTTGAAACTGTGTTGGCAGCGGCTTTGAAATCTCAGAAACCAATATATAATATTTTGCTTTGGATGATACCAAGATGGTATCAGTATGTTGGGGAGAAGCATGATAAATTATATACTGTGGCAGATTTAGTAGGAGAATTAGAGCAAAACCACTGACAAAACTTAGTATAAATAAAAAAATATTTTTAATCGTAAATAAACAAATGCTACATGATGTCCAATACCAAGCAAGAGAAGCTACCAAAGGGGAAAAAATGATTTCCCAAATAAGATGCAAGGAAGGCAGTACAAGAATAGGGTGAGACCTGAAAATCTTGACACAATAGGGGGAAAAAACTGAATTTCAGAAACAGGCTTGCCAATTTAAGTGTTATCAGCAGGACATCGAAGCAGGAATTCTTATCTGCTTCAGAGGTGAGGAAAGCAAAAAGCTTCAGTTCATTGTTCCCAGTTAATTTGGTTTCCTGTTGTAAATTCACACTGGGGTGACTGTGCCAGTCTCCTTGAAAATGGGATATATCATCGGCCAACAAAGGCATTCAGAAATGTATTCTGCTTGCGAAAGCTCCTAATGCATCCCTGTCTGCTTATATTTTTTTTCCCCCTCCACATTCGAACAGAAATGGCATTTTATTCTCTGGATTCCATTTTAAAATGAACTTGAATATTTTGATTTTGCAACTCCTTGCAACTATTCTCCCTCGCCTAACAACCAAGGCCAAGGGTGTGAATATAAAGCTGAAAAGAGCCTTGACTATCTTCAGTAGGGGACATCTATTTACTTCTAGTTTTGTTTGTTTGAGCAACTGCTTTGCGGATTGGGAAAAGGAGGATGCTAGCAATTTCTTTTTATTTCTCCTTTGTGGGGAATGGAAGGCGGTAAAGAGAATTTAATTGCCCTCTTTTGGCAACCTGCTCCTGGTTTCTTTCTCTAGTAATTGTACCTCTCTTTCTCCATCACTCCAACTATCTCAGCAATATGCAACCATGGGTACAGCTATTGGGAAAAGTGCCTGACTACAACACTGCCAGTGTTCTATTCTTTCACCATAACAGTTAGCAAGAGGAAGCTCTTAAATGCAACAGATGAGTGGGGGCTTGTGGGTTTGCAACTGTCTCTTCATGGTAATGGCTAAATGTGTTTTTGCAAAGGGGCAGACAAATATACCCAGCTTCATTTCGAAAAGCTGAGTGGGATAGGCACCAGCAATTTCTAAATTACCTTTTTATCTCGATCCTTTTCATTTAGGGCTGAGGTCCAGGCATGGAATGAAAATTGCATTGGTAGCATTGGCATTTGATCTCCATAGGAACTTGGAGGGAAGGAATGCAGCTTTTGGATCCAGTTGGATGCAATTGATACTATCAGTGATGGGAATGCCTACACGTATTAGTGTCAGGAGGAGCCCCTGTTTTTTAGTAGTTCTGCATCTTTCTTAGTAAGTTCCAGCTGGTGTTTATGATGGGGAAAAAGTCAACTGGGTGGTTACTTCCTTGTGGGATGCTACAGGGTTCAGCTGGCATTTCCCTACTTTTTAACATCTGTGTGAAAATGGTGGGAAAGCTCATCCATGGGTTTGAAAGAAGGTACCATCAATATGATGGCTCTACCCTGAGCCAAGCAGGAGATGAAAGTCCTCTAGCAGCTTCTTTAAAAAAAAAATGAACAGAATTGTGCTGTAGCTGAAGCAGGAGGCTTTGGCCTCAGTAATTCATGACTTTATAAACCAGATGTTATTTTACTGCAAGACACTTTTCATGTCTTTGAAAAGGTCTGTCTTTGAAAATTAAGCAGAAACTACTATTGATGGAAAATCCATCTTCTACTTGGTAGGAAGTGCTAAAGCCGTTTTGCACTAGGGCACTGGATCAGCTTTGAATACCTCCCCTAGAGGTTCAGTGGACACCCATGTTGCTGTCTTTCAGAATAATGGTAAAAACAGTATTATTCCACATAGTTTTTAGTTTGTAAATGTCATCATTGATATTGGATGCCCGATGGCCACCGTGGATTTTATTATTACTTTGCTTTAAATGTATGTGTTGTTGATCTGCTTGCTTCTATATGTAAACCACTGGAGTTGGTCCAGTTATACTGGAATTCAATGGTGTAGAACTGTTGTAAATAAATACATGGAATAGGAGTGATAATGATGTATTTTTTATTTCTGGCACTGATCAAAGGCTATTATTATTATTATTTTGCATTTTCCCATTAGTTAACTGGAGGATATTGACTGATGGGATCATGATACTGTCCACCAGTTTTCTGAATGTTGAGGTTGATGGAAAAGAAGGTAGCTATAAGTTGTCTTCAAATTGGTTAATAAGTGAAAGCATTCACTGTGAAGCAGTGGTGAAATCCAATTTTTTTTACTACACGTTCTGTGGGCGTGGCTTGGTGGGCATGGTGTGGCTTGGTGGGCGTAGCTTGGTGGGCATGGCAGGGGAAGGATACTACAAAATCTCCATTCCCACCCCACTCTGGGGTCAGCCAGAGGTGGTATTTGCCAGTTCTCTGAACTACTCAAAGTTTCCGCTACTGGTTCTCCAGAACCTGTCAGAACCTGCTGAATTTCACCCCTGCTGTGAAGGTAGTGCCTTGATTCACATTACACGTTCAACTCCCCATAAGCAAAAGAATGGAAAGTATGGCTGAATTTCCCAATTACAAAGGAGGTAAAGGCACTAGGGAAAGCTTTAAAGCTCCCCAATAGCTTTAGATCAGACTAAGCACCAGATTCTAACTAAACCAGATCAGAAGTATTTGTTGAATTCTGATATTTTGTTAAAGTTAGAATTGTGATCGTGCAATGACAGACTGACATATATGTGCAGTGTGTTATGACACACCTAAAAAGGGTCAGTGTGTTTGTCACCCCCACCCTACCCACCCCTGTCCCTGTAAAAATGTCACGGATCCTGATTTTCTTCAAATAGGTAAACAATACTTGGCTGGTTAATACTTTGATGAGAGAGAGCTAGGAAATCTCAGGGCTATATGTTAGAGTGGGAAGTCAAAAATATCCTGAAAAACAGCAGTGGCAAATGTCTCGGTGCCAAGAAAATAACACAGACATGTCTATGTAGTTACCAGAAGCTGGGTTCAACAAAATGGAGAGTATGAGAGAGGAATATTTGAATAAATCAACATTTTGAATACGTTTATTTTTTTGGTTTTATTTTTATTTATTTTGCAAATCTGTAAGGGGAAAAATACATGTTATATGCTAACAAGTTTAATACTGTCCCTAAGGAGGATATTTCTTTTTTGTTTGTTTATTTTTGTTTTTTTTAAAGAGAAGCAGGATTGACTAGTTAGAATTTTGGCAGCTGAGTTGCAGTGGTGAGATCCCATTCTGACTGGCTTTCTTTCTTTGTAAAAGCACCCATTTTATTGCTCTTGCTGCTCTTTTTCAGACGTATTCTGCCAACTTACGCCAGGAAATCAACAGTGGAGAAAGCAAATAGGAAAGTGGAATTTCACGAGTGAGGGCAGAAAGTTTTTAGGAATAATGCTATGTCCTTCTCCCTCGACTTTCTAACAAAGTTGAAGCCTGTTCTGAAGTCACATCCCCAACTGACTAGACTGAAAAATGACATGTCAAGAGAAGTCCATAAATAAATTAATTTTCACTAGCTGAAGAGTTGTGCTTGCTTTACTTCTCTTCTGTGATTAGCAAAGCAAAAGACACCTATGTAAAACTGCATATACAATGCCTGTTATGCCTACACTATGCAGTCCTAATGAAATAATGGAAGTTATACAGTCCAATGCTTCTGATTAAGAGAAGGTTATATGTAATGTTCATGATGCAGAGTTTGCAAAAATGTTCCCCCCCCCCTAAGTAGAGAATTGCAATATGCAATTGCTGATTAGGTGTAATCCTGTATCAGTGCATGAACATTTATGGCATTCTTACAATATAATGTCAACTTCTTCTTTTTTTACACAAGCTTTAAGAGTGTTCTGGAAAGGAAACTATATTCCAGTTTCCTCTGGGTGATAATTTTAAACGAGGTTATTGATGAAAAGCAAAAGGAAGAAGAAGGGAAACTAAACTTATATTCCAAAGAATATCATTTCCTTTCAGCCATTGAATTTGTATGAAGTATAAGCAGGCAAGTTTGAAAAGATATGAGAGCTATTAATTTTTTATTACATATGTAAAATACGAGTGGGAGAAGACTTATCGTGGCATTTATAGCATTGAGAAAAAAAGAAAAAAGAAAGGTTTTCTGATATTATGATAAAATCTCTTCACTAAGAATAAACAAATTGTGTTGCTGAATAATCAGATTGCAGCTGTTGTAGTGGTGGCAACAATTCCAGTTATAACACAGTCCCAGAATGTGCATTTTTATCTGAAAGTCTTAATAAATATGTATAAGAAAGCTCATTTTAAAATATTCAGCTAACTGCAGCACTGAAACTGTTTCTCGGAAATTTATTTATGCCGATAATATCAATCTCACAGTCCGAAGAACCAACTTCAGTGATGCAGAAGACATCCTTTCTCAAGATCTCCAGAAGCTACTTCAAAAAAATGGTGCCTCCAACCAAGCCTAACAAAAACAGAGGAAGACACATCCCACCTCAGCAATAGGTGCACAAATTACCAGCTTTCAGTGAAGTTCCAGAACCGTATTTTACAATGTAATAACTCTCCAAATTATCTGGGGGTAACACTCAGGGGTGGTATTCAGCAGGTTCAGACCAGTTCTGACAAACCGGTAGCAGCAATTTTAACTGGTTCGCCGAACTGGAAAATACCACCACTGGCTGGCCCTGCACCTGCCCACCCCCCGTTCGACACTCACTCCACCAACCCCCGCCCTATATATGTTGCCTTCACCATGCAGCCCAGCTAATTGCCTCGTCAGTCGCCTCTGCACCTCACCCGCTCGCCCTTCACCTTTGGTCGGGGGCCAGGGCCCAAGGATGCACCATTCCCTGAGGCCCTAGAGCCTCCACCTGCTCTCCACCACCGCCCGCCTCAGGGAATGTGCCATTCCTCTCCCACGACCACCTCTTTTTTCATCCCGCAACCTTACCTTCCTCCCATGGCTGGCTGCCAGGAAAGACTGCTGCCATCACTGCCCTGTTCTTTGCGCCGGCGGTGCACACACACACCCCATTTCCTGCTGCACCAGAGCGAAGGGACTTGGCGCAGCAGGCCATGGGGAGCGTGTGCACGGCTGGCGCTAAGAACAGGGTGGCGACAGCGACGATGGGACTGACTGAAGCTGTTTTTCAGCGCATTCAAGAACTGGAGGCTGGTAGTTTTTGGTTCAAGAAGCTGCAGCCAGCCGCTGGTGCTGGCTCGGTTCCAGCTGGCAAAGAGGGGGCAGCTGGGAGACTTCAAATACCAAAAAAAAGGGGGGGGTGGCTTCAGGCATCTCGTGACAAGGGGAGTGAACAAATGCAGCCTGGCAGGGAGCCCAGCAGCGACAGCTGAGCCCTGGTTTGCCTTCCCTCGCAGCCAGCCGCAGAAGGAAGGTAAGGTCATGGGACGAAGAAAGAGGCGGTCATGGGGGAGGTGTCGAGCCCTGTTATGGGGCTCGCCTCACCTGGGGAGGGGTTTGTAGATGAAGTGATGAGAAAGGCGGTGGCCGGAGCAGCAAGAGAGGCAGTGCCTTGGCAGCGGTGGGCTCACCTCTGACATGAAAGGCCCACGACGCTCCTCTGCTGATCCTGCGCCACCCAGCTGATGCCTAGCAGCCGTGGCAGTGGCCACTGACACCCCATCACCCAGCTGACCAGTTTTCCGCAGTGACGGATCAACCACCAGGCCATTTTGGATGTCAATGGGCCCATTTGCCGCCAGCTGCGGGTTGGCCCTGGAGAACACTATGATGGTTGGGCATGTGCTGTCCCAACGCTGACCAGAGACAGATGGTGGCTACCAGTGGGTGTGGCAGCCAGGCAACTGGGGGTGGGCCCAAAAATTTAAAGGTGCTGGGAGGTGGCCACTCTCAGCACTGACTTTACATGGACATTGATCAAGCCATCTTGCCGAGTTCTGAGGCTCCGGCCTGTTTATGGGAAGTAAAATCAGAGCTTTGTCATGTTTGTGTCTTGGCTCAGTTTTTTCCTGCCAGGCCCGACTGAGACCGGCTGAGAGAAAATCAGCGCTGGGAGCATCCACCCTGGCTTGCCTTCTCTGGCAGCCAGCCACAGGAGGAAGGTAAAGCCGTGGGACAAAGAAAGAGGCGGTCATGGGGGAGGAAGCGGGGAGACTGAGTAAGGGCCTAGGCATCTGAAGGAGGGGAAATGGGGTGATGCGTGGCGAAGGGAGAGTGGGCGGCATGCAGGAAGAGGCCTTTGACAGATTCTGAGTTTAGCCACCTCAGACCCTGGGCAGAAAATAGGTAGAAAGGCTGCAATAGGTGTAAGTTCAATTTTTTTCCCTACCAGGTTCTGTAGGGGCGTGGCTTGGTGGGTGTGGCTTGGTGGGTGATGTGACTGAGTCGGTGTGCCCAAATCGATGTCACTCACAGCAAGGTGCTGCCCCACCAAGCCACGCCTACCAAGCCACACCCACAGAATTGGTAGTGGAAAAATTTGAATCCCACCACTGGTAACACTGGACAGATCACTAACCTTCTGGCAACACCTGGAAAAAAAACAGCTGCAAAATTGAAAAGCTGCAACAATTTACCAAACAGACTGGCTGGAACATTCTGGGATACTGATGCTAACACCCTACAAACAATAGCCTTGACTTTGATTTATTCCACAGCTGAATATTGTGCCAGGCTTAATAGCGCTCACACCCATATGGTCAATGTCCAATTCCACTAGACAATGCGTATCATCTCTAGCACATTGCATCCCACTCCTGTGCACTGGTTACCAGCACATTAGAAGATAACAAGCTCTCATCTGGCTACCCTCAAGGATGCTGGAAAACAAGGCCCTCCCTATTTACCATGCTCAGCCCATCACAAGATTGAAATCCTGTAGGCCAGGTTAGAAAATAGCTATTCACTTAACATCTATCCAGTTTAACCCCAAGAATGCCTGGAGAGAGGAATGGTCTAAGCCTTCTTGCAGCCTGACCATTAGTGATCGCTCTACCATACCACCTGGTTTTATCCTGCCTCACTTTGTCTAGTCAAAATTGAACAGAATTAGGTGTTGATACTGGAAGAAATGCCTCTGCCCTGTATCAGTGGAGATGGAAAGATTCCCCTTGTTGCGATTGTGATGCTGATATGCAAACTATTAAACATATTGTGCTATATTGCCCACAATATGCATTCTTGGGATCCCTAGAAGATAGGCATGAAGCAACACCAAAAGGGATCGCCTGGATATCCACTTATGAGCCCACTGGTGTAGCCCCATACGTGGACTGTGTATATATGTTTACTTCTCTTCTGTCATATTATACCCTATATAATAAATGAATAATAAGTTGCAGCACTGCCAGTGCCTTATGATATTTAGATGCCCCACAGGTGTCTTGATTTACAATGTTCTAGTACTATTCCTGGTGATTAGGAATGATGGAAATTGTAGTACAGGACATTTGGAAGAAAAGAGTTGGGGAATTTGATCTATGCCTATAATAATCATAATATAAACTGGCATTTTAACAACTAGTTCATTTTTCTGCAGCTGTCTTCTAACCTTATTCTCTCAATTTCTGTTTTCCAACTTCTCATGGAGTTAATAAAATGTTTCCTAACAATGCACATATCAATAAAGTATAAAGAAGGCAGCTTAAGATCCATAAATAAAGACAGTTCAGAGACTCTTTAAATATTCACTCATTTTGCATAATTGATGATGTTCCATATCAGACTTGGGAGATACATTTTCCTCTTGTTTAAATCTTTATCATTGACATGTCATTTAAGCAAGGAAAGAAAATACTGCATTGCTGAATCTGTGGAGTTTGTCACTGGAACATTTCACATCCAGGACTAAGAGTTGAAAGAAACCATCAGCCTCATATGAACAATCATGCATTATTGATTCAAAATTCAGAATTTGTGGTTATCAACTCCTAAATTACAGCTTGGGGAAAGTTTGAAAGAATACAATATATGTCTACTGTAATGTTATGTTCACAGATATATGGAAAAATACAAGCTTTCAAAAAAAATAGTCCTTTATTATTATTTGTTTAGATGATCTAAACAGATGTCTTTTTTTCAAGATGAAACTTTTATTCTGGGAGTGCTGTAAATTCTCTGAGGAAGATGGGTGGTTCAGAAATTATTTATAAATAAATAAGCAAACAATTTGTTTATTTATAAACAAACAAACAAATAAATGAATAAATTCTCAACTGCAATGCTTTTTTTTAAAAAAAAAATCCATTGTTTTTCCATTTAACAGACACCATTCC
Source organism: Pantherophis guttatus (assembly GCF_059756535.1). Taxonomy (NCBI): domain Eukaryota; kingdom Metazoa; phylum Chordata; class Lepidosauria; order Squamata; family Colubridae; genus Pantherophis; species Pantherophis guttatus. The sequence continues at coordinate 277,169,776 of NC_142063.1, read as the reverse complement.
AGTTCAATCAACTATTGCTTTCACTAAAATATACAAGCTACATTTGTCCATTCCACTTCTGAATGGTGAGATTATGCCTTGATGTATGCAGGTGTTGGAAGATCTGGGTTCAGTTCCAAGTGAGGAGAAAGACACTGGAAACATGGAGGCTGATTGGAAAGATGGTTTAATGGTGAAGTAGAACCGCCAAGCACGTGTGATTCTGGGTAGCTGACCACATGGAGTTGAGAGAGAGAGGTATTTATACCTTCTCTTGGGCCTTGCCCTTGAGCTTCCTGTTCCTGTGGAAGAACATGTATTCTATTGGTTATCAGACTACCAGGGGGCTATGTAGATGTCAGAGTTAACTTTTTAGGTTGTCTGAATTAAGTTTGGTTGAACCTTGCTGGGTTATGTAATGTCCCCAGGTGATTTTTGCAATGCAGTGAGTCCTGCTGCTAGATGGGTAGAGGGCTAATCCTATTATGTCCTGAGGGTCATGTCTTAATCCCATTGCCCTGGAGCTGAAGTTCTAATTGTCTTGTAGATAGGCTGGCCCAGTCTTAAAATGCACCAAGTATCTGCTGGAGACAGGGAGCTGCAGGGAGCTGCTCTTTGTTTTAAAAACATGTTTCTCCTTTTCTCATCCAGGGAAATACAATATTCTGCCTTTTTAATATTTCCTAGAATATTTCCTTCTTCTAGGAGAGGGGTGGGTGCCAACTTTCTACACAGGGGATATAGTACTGGGGAGCCTTTCAGCTCCCTTTTCAGATCTTGCTCCCTTTTTCATTTTATTTTTTTGATATTCCCTGAGTTTGCTGGCAGCAGCCAAAGCTCACAAGAAATGTTCTCTGAGCTATACCGGATCCCTTACCTGCTGCTTTACAGCATGGTGACACATTAAAATGCCAATAAGATCGTACTGCCCTGAAATACTCATTGAAATCCTACGTTGGGATTTCCCCACCCCCCAAAAGGATTGGTGGTGTCAAGAGGAGCAATCAAGGTCAGCCTACTGAGCTTTCAAGATCCTGGAAGATTTCCAAGGACATCAGAGGCTGATGCAAGCCCTGTTTCGGGACTTTATAAAGTCCAGCATAATACTTTAATGATGATTTTGAAAACTGCTAAGTAGCAGATTTGAACATATAAAATGCAGAAAAATTCTGGGGGGGGGGGTGTCTAATGAGATTTATTCCTCAATTTCCTATCAATTCCATTTTCATTAGATCTGTAAATGTATGGCATTTTTTCCCCCATACTTAATCTCAAGCGGGGTATCTTTTTACAGTCTAGTTTAGTTCTCATTTTAAATTTCTGTCCCATCTTTGATGATTATATGGGGCACCATTAATTAAACCCAACTGCGTTTGCTTAATCTAATTTCACATAAGTACATTTTAAGTGTTGTTCTAAAACAAATTTGCACGTGCTGTAGTTTTCCACAGCTGAAGCTGTCAACTTGCATCTCTCTCTTTAAACTTATAATAAATTTATTTCAGGAAAATCTGTAGATAAACGAAGAATCAATGAAAGGACTTTAAATTGTATAATTTGCATGATGATATGGCTATAATAATCTAAAGCAATAAGGGTGTTTCTTTTAGAAAAGACTAGCAGCTTTTTCCAGATGTGCTGGACTTTAGTTTCCATCATTTCTAAGCAACATGACAATCAATATGATAAATCAGAATCTATAGAATCAAGTATAGTTCTGAAATTAACATTATCTGTTGTGATCTGCATTTTGTCATGTTCAGCACGTTTAACTTTTGATTTACGGTACTTACTCTGTATGTATGTAGTAGACAAAACTACTATGCTATCATTTTGGGGGTGAGGGTGGGTTTTTTTTTTTTTTTTTTTTAAATTGATTTATATGCCGCCCTTCTCCGGAGACTCAGGGCGGCTTACAATGCGTTAAGCAATAGCCTTCATACTTTTGTATATTTATACAAAGTCAGCTTATTGCCCCCACAATCTGAGTGCTCATTTTACCTACCTTAGAGAGGATGGAAGGCTGAGTCAACCTTGAGCCTGGTGAGATTTGAACTTACAGTAATTGCAGACAGCTTGATGTTAATAACAGTGATATGAACATTTCATTTAAGATTCATGCCATTATAGTTCCTCTTGTGTCACCCTTTTGAAAGATATGTGCTTAGCTGACAATTTTGATCATAAGAGTGAGTTAGAACCTTGTTCTCCATTGATCATTTCAAGTTTAATAAAGTCTTTGCTAAAGTTGCAAAGGGGCTGGAGCAGAGATGGTATTCAGCAGGTTCTGACCAGTTCTGGAGAACCGGTAGCGGAAATTTTGAGTAGTTCAGAGAACCGGTAAATACCACCTCTGAATGGCCCCACCCCCATCTATTCTTTGCCGCCCGAGTCCCAGCTGATCCGGAGGAAATGGGGATCTTGCAGTAACCTTCCCCTGGAGTGGGGAGGGAATGGAGATTTTACAGTATCCTTCCCTGCCATGCCCACCAAGCCACGCCCACAGAACCGGTAGTAAAAATTTTTGAATCCCACCACTGGGCTGGAGACTTGACAACTATACATGGGAATTTTCAAAGTGTGGTCATAAGGGCTTAATTTTTGCCAAAATCTTCCTGAGATAGCCTGCTGAGGCAAAGAACAACATGGGGCCTCACCTTTATTCCATGTCCACTTTAAGCACACACACACACACATGGAAAATCCAAAATCAACATTTTTTGGATCTAAGGATCTAAGGATCAATCTAAGTTTTTACAATGCAATTAATTTTTTCGTACATCTATAATTAAAGTACATGTGTCTCCAAAACATGCTTTTCTTGCTTCCTACAATATTCTTGAACAGGGCCAGTGATATTCAGTGGTAAAGCACTGGGACTTCACAGTGGGGTTATTCCCTATTTTACCTTTTGCATTTACACTCCAGTTTTCCCTCCCAGGAGTGTGAAAGATGGATGAAACAAAGCAACAACAAAATCAAAATAACATAAAAAACAGCCCTATTAAAAACAGAAGCTAAATGTACCATCTTTTCCATTCCAGAGTCTGGGCTTGCAATATTAAAATATTTTAATCATGTTTAATGTATAGATAATATTTTTATAGTTTATACTCAACTAGCTGAATACCCGTGGTTCGCTACGAAACTCTGTGATCAGGCTTGATAAATTGACACTTACAGTTTGAAAATTAATGAGTAGTTACGATCGGCCTCTCCCAGGGGTGAAATCTAAAATTTGTTACTACAAGTTCTGTGGGTGTGGCTTGGTGGGGGGGGTTAATGTGACTGGGTGGGGGTGGCCAACTTTTTTTTTTTAACTTTAAAAGCATTTTTTCTATAACCTTTTTTCTAGGGTTTATCTGGATCCGTTCCAGTCGGGCTTCAGGCCTGGGTACAGCACGGAAACGGCATTGGTCGTGTTGGTTGATGATCTCTGGAGAGCTCGGGACAGGGGTTGCTCCTCTGTCCTGGTCCTATTAGATCTCTCAGCAGCTTTTGATACCATCGACCATGGTTTCGGGGTGAAGTACCATCAGTCCGCTGATGACATTCAGCTGTACATCTCCACCCCGGACCATCCCAATTATGCCCTTGAAGTAATGTCCCGGTGCTTGGAGGCCATGCGGATCTGGATGAGGAGAAACAGACTCAGGCTCAACCCATCCAAGACCGAGTGGCTTTGGTTTCCGGCGTCCCGATATAGTCAGCTGGTGCCATCACTGACTATTGGGGGCGAGTCATTGGCCCCCATGGAGAGGGCTCGCAACTTGGGTGTCCTCCTGGATTCATGGCTGTCTTTAGAAGAGCATTTGATGGCTGTGGCCAGGAGGACTTTTTATCAGGTTTGCTTGATCTGCCAGTTGCATCCTTTTCTGGATTGGGACTCCTTACGCACGGTCACTCATGCCCTCGTCACTTCCCGCCTAGACTACTGTAATGCTCTCTACATGGGGCTCCCCTTGAGGAGCACCCGGAGGCTCCAACTGGTGCAGAGTGCGGCCACGCAGGTGGTTATGGGAGTGACATGGCATTCCCATGTAACACCTCTCCTGGGCGAGCTGTACTGGCTCCCAGTGGTCTTCCGGGTGCGCTTCAAGGTTTTGGTTACCACCTTTAGAGCGCTCCATGGCTTAGGACCCAGGTACTTACGGGACCGCCTGCTGCCACCAGTAGCCTCTCACCGGCCAGTACGCTCTCATAGAGAGGGGCTCCTCAGGGTGCCATTGTCCAAACAGTGGTGACTGGCGGCCCCCAGGGGAAGAGCCTTCTTTGTGGGGGCACCTGCTATCTGGAATGAGCTCCTCCCGGAGATACGGAGGATCCCAGATTTATGCACCTTCCGCAGTGCCCTCAAGACCTTTTTATTCCAACAGGTTGGCCTGGCCTAACCTCCCTTTTTAATTGTAAATTTTATATTTGTCTAAAACTTTAGGGGTGTTTTAATCTGTTCCGGGCCAAATTTATTTAATTAGGTTTTTATACTGTTTTTAAATTTTGTAATCTGTGTGTTTTATCTCTTGGCTGTTCACCGCCCTGAATCCTTCGGGAGTAGGGCAGTATATAAATCTAATAAAATAAAATAAATAAATAAAACCTTAAGAGGTTGCAGAAAAAAATGCCTTTAGAAGCCTCTGACGATCAGGCAACTCAGCTGGGATGGCCAGAGGCTTTTAAATGCATTTTTTTTAAAAAAAATGCTTTTAAAAGCCTCTGACGATCCCAGCTGAGCTGCGTGATCATCAGAGGCTTTTTTTTTAATTTTTAAAAGCATTTTTTCGGCCGAAGAGGTTGCAGAAAAAATGCTTTTAAAAGTAAAAAAAAACAGCATCTGATGATCGCGCGGCTCAGCTAGGCATGGGGGAGGGGACGCAGGGATTTTTGCTACCGGTTCTCTGAAAAACCCGCCGCCATCGCTACCGGATCAGGCGATCCAGTCCGAACCGGGAGCATTTCACCCCTGGCTTCTCCTCTCTCCTTCTCTCCCTCAGATCTTGCCCCACAGAAGCCTCCCCTATCCTATCCCTTTCTCTCCCTCAGCCTTGCCCCACAGAAGCCTCCCCTATCCTATCCCCTTCTCTCCCTCAGCCTTGCCCCACAGAGGCCTCTCCTATCCTGTCCCCTTCGCTCCCTCAGGCTTGCCCCACAGAAGCCTCCCCTATCCTATCCCCTTCTCTCCCTCAGCCTTGCCCCACAGAAACCTCCCCTATCCTATTCCCTGGTTGCTGCTGTGAAAGTAAAACTGAAAGTGAAACTCCTCTCCTCTGCTTGTGTTTTGCATTTGGAACAGATTTCTTTTCAGGTGGGGAGGGGGAATAGAACTCCTTAGCATCAGAGCGTGTTAATCATAATATAGGAAATACTAATGCTCTGATGGTCATTTCGAAAAAGCCTTTCTTAGTGAGCACCTAGAAGCCAAGAGGAACATATGTAGCAAATTTCAAGTTTGTACGGTTCTGGAGATTTCGTGATTACGGTTTTCACTTTTATATATACAGATTTGGTTTTCAATGCCTATTCTATGCTGGAGTAGTGAATTTTATATTCTTTTTCTATTTACCAAATTGTGTTTTTCATCATTTTTTTCTCAAAAAATTGAAAAATGTCTAATGATCTAATAATGTGTAATCTCCCCAGAAAATGTTAATTATGCAACTCATTAAAAAATAATAAATTATACTGATACAGCATACTGGATATTATGTATGCTCATATATAGCTAATTATAAATTATTTATATTTGTATGATTATAATAATGCAGTAATTGATAGATCAATTGATTGATTGATTGATGCCTATCATTTAAGTTTAGTTAAATGTGGAAAAAGAGGAACCAGCATGCTTGACATGTTTTTAAAAAATGAAAAGTGAAAGGCAAACCAAACAATCTCTATTTTACTCCTTAATAATATATATATATATATATGTAGGTCTTTGGTTATTCGGGTCTTCTCCCACGTAAAATTGGAAGTGTCTTGGCGACGTTTTGACGAAGTCTCATTCGTCATCTTCAGGCTGGTGTTCTCGGCTTCGTGCTTCCAGGAGCACGAAGCCGAGAACACCAGCCTGAAGATGACGAATGAGACTTCGTCGAAACGTCGCCAAGACACTTCCAATTTTACGTGGGAGAAGACCCGAATAACCAAAGACCTACATACAAACACCCGCGAAAACCTGAGAAAACATATATATATATAGATAGATAGATAGATAGATAGATATAGATATATATAGATAAAAGATGACCACATTTGTAAGGTTTCTCCTAATGAAGAACTCTGTGTAGATATTATTTGCATTGGAGATTTGTACACATGGTTCAATTATTTGCTTAAATGCACGTGTGCTTGTAGAGTGGGGATTTCCATATGCATATCTTTCCAAAGTTTCAGCTATCACTTTTTATTGTTCCACAGTTTTCTGGATCAAAACCAGTAGCCTAACCAATGGAAATAGTATCCTGAGGTTACTATATAATTGTATGCTATAGCTCATTCAAGAGCTGGTTTGGTGTAGGGATTAAGGGATCAGGCTAGAAATGGGGAGATGATGAGTCTACTCCTACCTTAGGCATGAAGACAGCTGCATGACCTTGGGCCAGTCATATTCTCTTAGCCCTAGAAAGGAGGCAATGGCAACCACTTATGAAAAACCTTGCCAAGAAAACTGCAGGGACTTGTCTAGGTAGTCTCTGAAAATCAAACAGAAGGGGAAAAAAAGAAGCTCAATCACCTGTTGGAGTAGATAATAGATCTACTTCTTTTGCTTAGTTCAGAATAAACTATTAATGTGCTAAAATCTCTCTTGCAGTTCTTTGAGTTTTCTTCCCCTACAACAGGAACATCTGTTGTCAGGTACTTGAGAATTTCTTTTCAATCTTCTTTGAACTCATTTCATTATTGTAGACAGTACAGTATAGGATGCTGCAACTGTTATATACAGTTGAGTATATCAGGGGTCCTCAACCCCCGGGCCGTGGCCCACTACCACTGGGTCCCCAAAACCTGGGCTGTGACCTGTTTGAAACTGGGCCATGTGAGTGATGGGCAAACATGTTCACGTGAAGCACCACTTGTGTAAGTGGCAGGCAAGCATGTGTGTGAAGCTCCATTCGTGTGAATGCTGGTCCCTTGCCCTCAAGCACGAAGCTCTACTCACCATGGCCCAGTGGTGGATTGCTCCCGGTTTGGTTCTATAGAACCGATACTAAAACCGGTGGGAGGCTCCGCGCACCTGCCACGACATCATCATGGGTGATCTGTGCATGCGCAGAAGCTTCTGTGCATGCACTCCCGGTGTGAACCGGTAGTAAAGGTAAGTGGAACCCAACCCTGCCATGGCCCACTACTGCTGGGGTCCCCAAAACCCAGGCTGTGGTCTGTTCAAAACTGGGCCATGTGAGTGATGGGCAAACACATTCATGTGAAGCGCCACTTGTGCGAGTGACAGGCAAGTATGTGTGTGAAGCTCCATTTGTGTGAATGCTGGGCTCTTGTCCTCAAGCGTGAAGCTCCATTCGCATGAGGGAGGGTGCTTGAGCAGATGGCGCTTGTGCTCGCGCATGAAGCTCCTCTTGCTTGAGCAGAGAGGGCTTCCTCCTGGCTCTATTTGTGTGAGTGGGGTGCACTCACACAAATGTAGCTGCGTAAACATGCCTACGACTCATACCCCTGCCCTCCCTATGCCAGACTGGGCCGCCAAGGTGGAAAGGTCGGGGACTGCTAGTATATATCATCACTCTAAGCCTTCTCTGACTGCCATATTTCTCAATTTGAAAGTCAATGGGAAGAGTTCCCTCTTGAACCTATCCCTTGGGATCAAAGCTGCAGCCTTCAATTGGGCATTGAAATACAGTATATCATATATATACACCCAATGGTCATCTTGTAGTTTGCAGCCAGCATGTAGCAAGGTAAGGACATCACTGTCCCTTTATAGAAACTTATCAAAGCATTTCTAAAGCAAAGAATCACTTCAGCCAAATGGAAAAGTGAAGTAGTAAGAAAAAATGCAGAAGAATTTCTTTCCTTGGTAGTGATTTGGAAGATTTATCAGAGATTGTAGCTAACTGAGGAGCCAATCCCAGCCACCATGTCTGAGATGAAATCTGCTTGATTGAGATTGAGGAGCACTGATTTGATCTCATGATGAAGAAGGGCGTTTCTCAGTTTAGGAATGAATAATCTGTCTTTATTAATACAGTTGATTGAGATAACTGTTAGGGGAAAAAGACAAAACAAATTCTGTATGGCAGCACTGGGATACACAAAGAAACCCAGCCTAAGATATATTTTACTTTATTCCCAAAGTGTCATACATGTTTTATTCTTTCCAAAAAATTACTATTAGTATGCTTTCTTCCTGCTTAAATCTGTTATGTGCCCTATAACAGAATGCCCTGTTCCTTTCTTCTTAAATCTCCCTCAAAAATGTCCTGCTTGAACCATAAGATATTTGAGGAAGCAGAATATAATTCTTTGCTCTATACAGCCGATATATTATATGCAAAAACCTGAAAGTTCCTTTCCTGATCACATTTTCCTAATATCTGAGTTTGGTATTCTATTTCTTTATTTTAATGCTTGGAGTAATTCGGATTTGATGTGACTGGTAACTGAAAGGTTTGGATTAAATTGCATTCTGAATCTTTTTAAAATCTTGATTTAAAAATCCCAAGGAAGCTTTTTCAACTAGCACATTTGAATTTATAACTACTTTAGCAGAAATGAAAGATCTCAACTGATATAATAGGATTCCCTTGAAAATTTGAGATAAGTTAAATGTAATTAAGCTAACTCCAAAGCTGCTTAATATTTTAACATTCTTTCACATTATTTCAAGTTAATTCATATGATATTAAATAACTAAATAACTTGGGTAAAGCATCCTTTAAGTTTTTCTCTGTGTAAACTCTAGTGAGTTGTTAGGAAGAAGGATTTAACTTTCTAGGTGTATTATTAGATGTATATTTTAACTTATAGAGTCTCTGTAGTTCCTAACTTTATTTGCATTAATAAGGTTAGCATGTAAAACATTGAGAGTCAATTTTGATTTATGTAGTATATAAATCCGTTATATATAGAAATTAATAAACTCTACTTACTAGTTGGAACACGGAATTTCAAAATTCAATCCCTGTCTGGTGTCATCTTCAAACTATTATTTCACTTTTTCAATTCCTGATAAGCATTGAGATCTTTGTTTGGAGATCAGATATAATCTGCACTTAATGTTGAAAGATACATATAGCTAGAGATATAATTTTGAGCCCTTTATCCATGAAAACTTCATAATATGATTTAACTTCAACTAGCTTTTAAAAAACTAGTAAATCCATGACTGTAATTGGGCTTTTCAAAGTATTGTACTTCCCAGCTTAATTCTGATGAAGTAATTTTTAAAAACTCAATAAAATTCAAAAATGAGTTTGGTTTATATCAGAGCAGCTCTTGTAATATTATTCAAGAAGTACCTATTATTTAATCTTGATACCATTGCTTTTCTAAATTTCTTAGAGGTTTTTGAGGAGCCAACAGGGGCTGACAGCAATCCATTTTTGTAAGAAGTTGACGGAGTCAGATCAAACTGATATTAATTATTTACATGACCTTTGGAATAATATATTTGAGCATCCTGTTCTTAAAAATCAATGGAAGGTTGTTTAAAATTAGCCTCCTTTGATCTTCTAATGAAGTTAATACAGGTAGAAAATTTTATCTCATATAACTGGACCTCTCAGAAAATGTTTATACTGGATTAGTGGCTGTTGGAAAGACAATTCAGAACTGAAAATTAATTCATATAGTCTGAATTTGTCTCATACTAGTGGTAAGGTAAATCTATTGCTGATTTGGAGCAATGGAAATATGCTATTTGCTACATTTGTATTAGACCCTTTCTTGACAAAGGAACAAGGTAAAAAAAACTTTCAAGCAATTAAATCAACTATTTTAGAATTGTTTTGCCACCCAAATTATTTTTCTAACTTTAATATTACATTGTTAATTTTCCCATACTTCCAGTATAAATCTATTCCTGACACCTGTGTTGATGAGTTTATTCCAATGATGTTTGGAACAGACAAGTATTTGTACAGATGACTTCTTTGAGATAAAAAATATAGTGGTAAATTGAATGATGAATGATGAATCTGCATTGACACTAATCCAAGGAATTCATATTTCATTTTAACATCTTCGAAGCAGAGAGCCTGAGGAAAGTTGAATTAAAATCTGCAAACATAGAAGATTGCTCCATTGGCTCCTGCCCAAATAGAAATGGAGGGAGGAGTGTGAAAGCCAAAAGAATTTTGGCTTTTTTTGTGTGCTCTCACTGTATCAGTCAATGTATACATAAGATGAATCTGCCACTTGGAGAGCATGGGCTGAGTATAGACCAATAGATGCAAATAATAACACTGCTCTAAGCAACTATAGCTTCTTTTACCAAAGAAGGTAAAAAAAAACCACCCATATTTTGCTGTCTGCTGTAATAACAGAACGAAGAAACTATCTCTTGGGCAATCAAGCAAATGAAAATTTTGGGTTGGCTCACACAGCCCACAAGATTATAGACATGATATTAAAATGGTTCTTCGGGACCTCTCTGTCTCTTTCTCCCTGAATGCAAACTATTAATAGATGGTGAGAAATTCATGGGCAGAGATAAAGATTAATTCTTTCTAGGTTATAAACCTGACTGGGTGGCCTTGACCATTGCTGAATTTAAACTATTTATTGGAATTGTTTGGAGTACTTCAAAAGTGATGCTCTTGCATAGCTGCATATTGGAGATTCCTTGGGTTGAGGTAGCATATGAATATAACAAATAACTATTCAGTATCTTTCAGAATACATCTGAACAGAGATTCTTCTAGCACATCCAATCCCAGAAAAAGGAGTTGCTACCAGGATTCAGCCTATAGCTGAACCTACAGCTCCTAAAATTGCTAGCCAGCATGGACAAATTATAGGGCATTGTAGTCTCACTATAGCTGGAAGACAAATGAGTGGTAAGCAAGCTTTAAAACAACTGATTCATTCAGAGATAAATTAGTGCTGTTAACCAATCCTCACAGTTGTTAGACTATGCCCCATAGCTTACATGTCATGCATTCACTTTGAGATATCCTGCTTATTATAATAGGCAACTCAAATATGTCTCAGTTAAGAAGGATTTTCAGCACCTATCTCCATTTATGGGAAAGCCTATTGCTCAAAAAATAAAATAAAATAATTGAGGCCATATCTCTGGCATCTCCAGATAGGACTGGGAGAGACTCATCTGAAACCCTGGATGACTACTGACATATGATCATTCCTCTTTACTCTTTAATTGCAGCTTTCTCTACGTGGCATCCTCCAGATATGATGAGTTGCCAACTCCTAGAATATCCAGCATTGCATGCTTTTTGTGAATAGTAAGAACTTTCATCCTAACTTATATGGAACACAATAAAGTTAGGAACACCCGTTGTTACATCCAAACCAAAGAGCAAGCTGCAAAATGCCATTTCAAATAAGACAAATCCAGTCTTTCTCTTTCCTTTGCATCTTGTAACATCTTATATTTAACTTAAACCTTTCTTTTTCATTTGCCGTGCGTGTGTAGATATATCCTTTTGCCACTGTTTAAAATGGTGTATCAGTTGTGAAAACCAAAAGTGCTGGAAACATCATTCTTGCAAAATATGCAATTTTTATCACAGAAATACTCCCCAATAACAACTACTGTAATTTCTCCCATCTTGTCCCATTTAAAAAAAATTCATACAGTATCTTAACATAATTATTTTGGCATAACATATAGTTCATATTTGTCATGAGGTTACCCAAAGATCTTACTTTTTTCTCAACCTTAAAACCCATTTTCTTAATTATGTTTAATCTTTTATTTTCACATTTTTATTAACTTATTTATTTTCTGAGTAATCTTAAATCTGCTATACCAAATTCTTTTAGTTTTCCCATTAATACTTCTATTCGCTTTAGTGAATCCTCCAGAATCAATACCCAGTCACCAGTAAATGCCCTTAACTTACATATTTCTTTTAAAATCTTTACTTCTGCAATTCTCTGATCTTGTCAGGTTTGTAGTCAATATTTCAAGAATGAAAATAAAAAAGAGAGAAGGCAATGGGCATCCCTGACTTGTCCCTTTTTATTTCTCACAGGATTTTGTTAGATCTCCATTTATAACTATTCGTGCTTTCTGTGAACTGTAAATCAATCTTAGCCATTTAATAAAATTATTTCCAAAATTCATCTTTCAAAACTTTAAACAAGAAGGCCCAGTTCAATTGTCAAAGGCATCTTTTAAAAAAATCATTTCCCCCCCGTTATGTTGCTCCAAGTATTTGAAAATGCCCAATACATTTCTCAAAAGAGCTTTTTCAAAAGGCAACTGGAAATTTCTTTGTTTTTCCTTGAAGACCTTCCTCTTCTCATCCAAGAAGCTTCATCAGTTCTGACTGGAAGGTGGGAGGGTTGGAAGGATGGAAGGATTAGTTCTAACCCTCAGAACTGATGAAGCTTCTTGGATGAGAAGAGGAACGTCTTCAAGGAAAAACAAAGAAAGTCCAGTTGCCTTTTGAAAAAGCATCTTTGAGACAACCATGACCTGGATGACTGAAAATTTCCATAGACATCCAATACATTTCTTATAGTAGCCTTTAATGGTCTTTTAGATAAAAGCCCACATTGATCTTCATGAATAAATTCTCACAAAATTATTTTCAACCTCTCAACCAAAATCCCTGTAAACAATCATTGTTGTAAGCAATCATTGTTCAATAATGATATCAACAATTACTGTGGTTTCTTGTGAAAAAACAAAACTTGTCTTCTTAGCTTCTCTCCAAACCTCTGGCATCTTTCCCTCAAGGGGTCTCAAATTCAAGGCCCGGGGGCTGGATCCGGCCCGCAGGGTACTTAGAACTGCTCCCAGGGCTGCCCTAGAAACAGCAAAGGACTGGCCCATGGTGCCTCTGCCAGTAAAAATGGAGCTCGGGAGCCTGTTTTCACTGGCAGAGAACTCGGGCCACCACAGGCACTCCCAATACAAGTGACATCAAGCTGGCCACACCCACCCTGGCCATGGGCCCCCCCTGGTACCCAAGGTCAAACACAACCCTGATGCAGCCGCAATGAAATTGAGTTTGACACCCCTGCTCTATAAAATAGATACTCAATTTCTGTAGGGAGAAACATCTAACATTTTTTGTACAGTTTTTTTTTTTTTACACAAACACACACACAAACATACAATGTATTTTTGCTGAACAGAGTATTCGGCCAGTTAACAAATTTAAACAATTTTTAGTCCTTTCAACTAAAATCACAATTTCTATACCTCCTTTTTTGCCATAACAGTTATTTTCATCTATTTTGTACCAATATTACCCTTCATTTTCATCTCTAATTTTGACCAAATTCCATTTTCCCTTCTATTCTATATTAAACCCCTTATTATTATCTAATTTTTATATCCATCATCAAATTAATTAATTATGTGGTGTTACAGTTATTTAATTCTTATATTAATAATAAACCCACTTATTTTATAACATACATTTCCTTAACTAATACAATCCAACAGTTTAATATAAATCAATTGATTATATAGTTATCTTAACATTTTAAGTGAGAAATAAAATTGTCAGGAAATGATGAAACCTAAATATAGATAACCATTTTAACTACCTTAAGATTGCCCTTTTGGAGACAGAAGAATATTAATAAGAATAATAATTTATTAAATGTGTATGCCACCTAACTTCCAGAGACACAACCGTTCAATTCATATTCATGCTGTTAGGACTTCATTTTTAAATTATTTATTCAATGGGTTGGCACTCTTAATGTACAACTTTTTCTATAGCTTTAAGTATGGCATATCCAGTGCTGAGGGTTGCTAAATATGCACATAATTCTGTGCCAGTGTTTTTTAATCAGCTATTTAACCTTGCAAGATTGTAGCAGAAGCCCCTCAGCAGATGGTACACACCAATGACTTTGTCTGGGTCTGAGTTAATATTTGGATGGGAAATTGCCCAGGGAATTCTAGGGTTGTAGGCTAAACCATGATGTTCAAAAAACATCTCAGCACGCAATGAATAATGTAGTCAAAAAAATCTCTTGGATATGTCTGGGTAGTTTCTAGGAGCTCAGCTCATCTTAAAGGAGCTTTAGAAGGAAGCATTTCATACAAGAGAGATTTTGGAAAACTTTCACACATGCAAATTCACTCATTGGTAACTCGAACAGTGATTCTTATGTATGTGAAGAACAGATTAAACACTACAATAATATATCCTCATGTGGCAGGTAACCTATTAGCTCTTCCATGAACAACTAAGGAGAATCCATATCATTAGATTGGGTTTCTGTATTAAACAAACAGAAGTGTATTTTCTAGTACAATTTTTGTGGCTCAATTATTACTGGATGAGGAAAATACAGAATAAAATATATTTATTTCAAACACTTTTACTTATTTCAACCATCTGGTTGCCGATTTACTTCCAGGTGTGAATCATGGTCCTGCTCTTCATCTATAAAGTCCGACATGGACCCTGGTGCTTGAAGGACTGCTTGTCTCCAATAGTATCTGTCCAGCCAATTCAATGCCATCTATCCGAGAAGTGTACGTTCTCTGTAGCTCCACCCTCTCTGGAATGAGCTTCCCGCCCCCCCAAGATTCAAACAGTCCACATCCTACTGGTCTTTCACCCAGAATCACTGGGAGTGGGGCTGCATATACATTTGAATAATAATAACATGGCACTCTGGGTGCCATATCAAAAAAATCTTGGATGGCATTTGGAAAATCTGTACATTGACAAAATTTTCATCTCTTAATTGCAAAAGGCCCCACCACTTGCATCTGCAGATAGACTATGCTGATATATTATGCCATCCTAGGGAAGTACTTGACGTGAATGAAGGTCAACACCAGCTAAAGAATTGGCAGCTGTAACTTCATATTGTTGTGAACAGTTTAATAATAATAATAATCCTGGCAAGGACTCAAAATATGAAATCCAGTCAAAACATCTGACTGATGGTGTTACCAACCATAATAATAAAAACTCGACAGGTGGACAAAAATGCCAAATTCAGTATAGACATCTGGCTGACTGTACAACCAACCACCATATAGTATCATGTTTTATGGATGACATATATTTTAGATGAATTTCATGTTAGTAACAAAATAAGGATTTACACCTGGTTAGCATTAAAGCAGTATTATTGTTTCTTTCATACAAGTAGTACCCAAGTAGTGAGAGGTTTTACGAATAAAGCTCTTATGAAGGATATTTTGTTGTTGTTCTTAATTGCAAAGTCGTGTCCAACCCATTGCGACTCCATGGACAACATTCCTCCTGGCCTTCCTGTCCTCTATCATCCTGTGGAGTCCATTTAAGTTCACGCCTACAGCTTCAGTGACTCCATCCAGCCACCTCATTCTCTGTCGTCCCCTTCTTCTTTTGCCCTCAATCTTTCCCAGCATTAGGCTCTTCTCCAGTGAGTCCTTCTTTCTCATTAGGTGGCCATGAAAAATATTATATCCATAGAAAAACTGATAACTGGAAACTGATAACTCCTTCTTTCATTATAGCATTTTATCCACAGATTAGCAGCATTGGGACTCTGTTCTGAAATTTTGTTCCTCTTTGTAATCACATATTCACAGGATATGTGGTATCTAGAATCCAACTCTCTGCCTTTTCTCCACTTTCAATTTCAGCACAAATTGTGTTTTTTCTCCCTATGCATTGGAATTCATTCTTTTCTTCTGTTTCTGTGGTGGAGAAAATGAAGATGAGTTCTCTCCATTTGTGTATGTATTTCTTCTTGGACCATTGAAAAAAGAATCATGGCTCTTGTGGCCTTGGAGATAATTTAGACAAGATAATTAAAAAAAAACATGGGAGTGTGAATGTGGCATCTATCTTCATCTCTCTAAAGAAGCCACATCATTTCCTTTGCAGCAGCCTTTTGCAGTTGCCATGAAATTTTGGGATCCATCATAAACTTCACAGGATCTTTTGGGAATCAAACCAAAAGCAATCCATGGTCATAAAGGCTGTTGACTATTTTTCTTTTAGACTTAAGACTCATTGCTGCAAAGCTTTGGGAATAATCTTAACCAGACCTCAAATCTATTATAAGAAATATATAATTCATGGCTTAAAATGCTAACATGCTGTCTTGCTGCAAAAAAAAAAGGGGGTGGTGGTCATGGATTACTCATGTTAGAAGATTACTGGTTCCTCCAAGAATCAAAATAAAGAAAGGTAGATGCCGTCAGCTCTACACAATTCAGATGAGTTGGACTTTGATGCCCATAATCTTTAGCCAACTAAATTGGCCTCAGGTGAGGAACAGCTGAAACAAGAGTTACAAGGCCAGATCACAGGTATCTGATTCCTATTCACATTTGCACTGAGACAACCAACATAGACTCGTCTCTACCTCAGAATGTTTAACAAATGGCTCAATAAAATGAAATCAATATGTAAATTTCAAGGGGGGGGAGGGAAATTACAGTGGAGGGGAGGCTAGTCACAGTTCTCAATCAAACACAGCAGGTGTTCTCAGACTTCATTAACTCCATGGTGATGTTATATTCTCTTGCATGTAGGTGATGCTTATCTATGCAAATTTCTCTTTATTGCTCACAATTAATCACATTCCAACTTGTTTATCTTTCATAGGTATGATTAAATTTTGATATATTGTGTACTGTATAGCAACAGTTATATTAACATATGGCTGGCTCATTCTGTCGCTACAAAAGTGACAGAATTGTTATTTTAGACAAATAAGAACACTTTTTTAAAATAACAAAAAGATCCGAAAAATAAATATGGGATTATTGTACATGATCTCACATCAAAATGATTGTTAATGTGTAAGGGGTGGTTGAGATGCCAATAGTTTGTGGAGGTAGATAAACAGCCCACCTCTTCATTTCTATTCTCTGTTTTAGGCTTCTGAGAAGTTTCAGATGGCAAGAGGTTCCATGGCAGAGGTGGGTTTCAGCAGATTCTGACCAGTTCTGGAGAACCGGTAGCGGAAATTTTGAGTAATTCGGAGAACCAGTAGTAAAAATTCTGACTGGCCCTACCCCCATCTATTCTCTACCTCCCAAGTCCCAGCTGATCAGGAGGAAATGGGGATTTTGCAGTAACCTTCTCTTGGATTGGGGATGGAATGGATATTTTACAGTATCCTTCCCCTGCCACGTCCACCAAGCCATGCCATGCCACGCCCACCAAGCCACACCCATAGAACTGGTAGTAATTGTTTTTGAAACCCACCACTGTTCCACAGAGCAGTAAAGTTAAGAATATAACATGTGTATGTCACTCCATTTTCTACATACAATATAGTGTCTCAGATATGTAGTATTACAAAACTTTCTGGAGGTAATTACTCAACACACATGGAAGAATCCAAGTTTGGAAAAACTTATCTATAATTCTGGATTACAGAATAACAGAAATGCTAGATCTGTGTTACGTAGTTGTAAAAATTGGTTTTAATATCAAATGTGAGGCTACCAAGGAAAGACGGGTACAGTATGTGGGAAAGCACACAGTGCAAGGCAAACAAACTAGAGGCTATGGTATTTAAATAACAAATGCAGTTCTCTGAACATCCAATTTTATAGACCTATGGTCAGCAGACCATGATAAAAATCTAAAGCATTTTGCTTTTCTTTCGTTTTCCAAATTAGAACACACCTGGCCACTCTTAGGACTGGACAAGAGCCCCGGGAGTGGGTATATAAAAACCTTCCAACATTTCACAGACTTTGTACAAGTGTTGGGACAAGCACTCAGCAAAGCAAGTATTATCTATTAATTGGGGGAGGAGGGAGTGATCTTGCATGAAGTTGATTCTCCCATTCTGCAGGATAATTGGTTTACTGCATTCAAAGCAAATTTAAGGGAGCTCTATAGCAGGTCCTTGCAGCAGTTTAGAAAAAGCCAAGAACCTGTAATAATTAGATTCATATATGGCTCACTGGAGAACTTTTGGGCAGATAATTTCCTGTTGGTGGGTATCCTTGCTTTATCTTCTTTGTGTCTTCTGGGTTCTACCAAACATTACTCCATTGTTTTGTTTTTTTCCCCCACAAGAGTTTCCAATCCTGTTCCTGTGGCTTGTCTACAAATATTCTAGTCAATGCCCCCTTCTCATCTTATCCTGCATTCCAGCCTTCATAATAGCATCATGATTAGATATTTTGGGGAAAATACCTGGTTGTAAATATGTTAACATGCTACCTTTTCAGCAGTGTAGCCTGTAAGGGGCTTTTCAGACTAAAAGAGGAATAGTGTTACTGCAGCCAGGAAGATTCTCTTCATAGCCACCAGCAGCAGCAACTGCAAGGGAAATCAATCAATCTAATTAGCAAGATGAAAGTAGTGTTTTGCTGTTGCAATCCTTGTCTTCTTTGCATGTCCAAAAGGGCAGAGCTTGCAATTGACAGTACTGTATAATACAAGTAGTCCCCAACTGAGACTACAACTGAGCCCAACATTTCTGGTGCTAAGCAAGACAGATGTTAAGTGAGTTTTGCCCCATTTTATGACCTTTTTTGTCACAGTTGTTAAGTGAATTACTGCGGTTGTTACATTAGCAACACAGTTGTTAAGTGAATCTGACTTCCGATTGACTTCGCTTGTCACAATCTCGCAAAAGGGGATCTCATAACGCTAGGACACTGCAACCATCATAAATACATACAACCGTCATAAATACAGTTGCCAAGCATCTAAATTTTGACCCCGTGACCATGGGGATACTTCAATGGTCATAAGTGTGACAAACGGTCATCAGTCGCTTTCTTTCAGAGCTGTTTGTAATTTCAAAGGGTCACTAAACGAATGGCTGTAAATTGAGGACTACCTGCACTGCTTTTGTCAGTTTGCTCAGTTTAACCATCCAGAAGTTTTTGCAAGTGATCAGATATTTTACAAATATGTAAAATGGACCAATTATAGATGTTGGCGGGTGCATGGGAAGTGTTAGGAATTCATTGATTTACATTTCATAGGGAATGGCGAATGAGAAGTCATTCTGGGATCTGTGGTAGCTCAGGGAACAGAATATACAGTAGATCAGATCCAATTGTTCAGCTGGAGGTGTACACTGATGGGTTCATAATGTTGTCTGCATTTCAAGATCAGCAAAATAAAGCTGATCACGAGTTGATTTCAACTTCATTTAGGCAAGATTGGAAACTAAAGAGCATGGAATGGAAGTGTCCTTTTTCTGTTCTGCCCCAGCTATGGACCCCAAAGAACGCAGCACATACAAAGTCTGTACAAACCTTAGTTTACTAAAATAAAATCAATTTTTTTCTTCAAACAAAGGCAGTTAATTCACTTTCTTAACAGCCTGCAAGAATCCAAAGAATAAATAATCTTAATCTTACTATGGTTGGCAGAAAGCCCAGAAGTAATTTGCAAATAACTAAGATCAAGGCATGAAGGTATGTGAACTAAGTTGTTCCCTGCAAATTGCTTCAGTCGGTGTTCTTCCTTAAATAGGCTAAGGGAGTGGCCAATTAGCCCCAAGCCTTACTATCGAGGAGACCTCCTCCTGAGGAGCCACTCCTGCCTTTTGGCAGCTCTGTGTGCCCGTGCATCTAGAAGAGGCTCCTCCTCTTCGTCCTCTTCACTTAAGGGAGCTTCTGGAGGTTCTGAAGGCCCTGGCTGAATCCCCGTCTCTGGCACCACATCTCCTCCAGCCTCCTCATTGTCCGACTTGAGTGCCAGCTACACAGGCTGCTGGTGCAGCACCACACCAGCCTCCTCGCTGTCTGAATCAGCTACTAGCTGCACAGGCCGCATACGGGCCGCAACACTTTCATATTAATACAGTAACTTCCTTTGCAGAAATATGGGGGATTCAATTATGGAATTGGAGAAAATTTTAAACATCTCTTTTCTAGTGCCATTTCATTGATTTTCAGCGTCACCATATACAACTCCTAATTGTCAGTCAAACACCAACCCCAATATGAGAAAGCATGACTTCAGTCTTCCTATATGATGTTTGATTTGCCCCCCACCCCCACCAGTTATATATAAGCCCCAAGTACAAACTCTACTGCCTTTAAAGTTCTGGGAAGTGTGGCTTGAAAGTTGCTTTCAAAGATACAGGTGTGTTGCTTTGACATATTGTTGAGTGGAATGCTTTTCCCTTGATGATTTTAATCACATCATGCAATCAGCCATTCATGCTTTTGTAAAACACTTGATTTATAAGACATTTTAATTTATTACTCGGTACTCAAGAGCCAACTGTTTGCTCTCCTCCCCTGAACAAAATACCTGCATTGCCTTAAAGGTACAGTTACCCAAGGCAAATGTTGCCAAAATCCTTATTAATATTCTAATTATCCTAAACTGTGACTTACTTCAAAGTAATTTCCAACCTTTTCTTTGCCATATAATATTTCATTAACCTTTAAGCAACTGATATTTTCTTCTCTTTTGCAAAACTTTTAGTTACTTTAAGCTTCTCTGCATGTTTTAGCTGGATTGAATTTTTAAAAAATTTCCCCCCTTATTTTCATACTCGTCAATGAAGATGTAAAGTTATTTTTCCCCCTCTCTTTGATTTTACACTGTTCCAAATCAAATAAATCCAGGTTGAATTTTCAGTGTGCAATATAACACTCTGCGGGCTTCTTTTCCAGATGTTCTCTCTCTCTGAGCACGACATGTTTGAAGAGTGGGGTTTCCAGAGGCATAAACAGCAGAGCCTTTGGCTGCCTATTCATTTTCTATTACAAGCTGTATCTTTATGTGTAATTCAGTCATGCTTTGTTTAAACACCTGGAAGTGCTGACTTATGAAGAACGCATATACTCTTTTCTGAAAAAAAATAAACTGTATTAAGAAAAAGAGTCAGTCTGGAAATAGAGCGTGGGATTCTCTTAATTCCCAGTATGCTGCTTGGCCCTCTTATAGTATCCTACCTGGATTGTCCTTCTGTAGGCTCTGCCAGCAACCCTTCATCTGAATGCATGATCTGGCTTCATCCCAAAGCAAGGCAGAAACCTCTTGGAAGTCAGGTTGAAACTGAGCCCGAGTCTGGAAATGCTTCCCAAAGCAAATACTCTTCTGAATTTTGTGGTTATGTAACAACAAACCAAACAGCACTCTACACTGAAGATTGGGAGGGACGAGGCAGGACACACTGAACAAGCCAATCCAAAGAGATTGGAATGGGCTCCCACTTTTCTTTTTATCAATCTTACTGACTCTTGGAATGGTTTTTGCTCCCAGAAAGTTGTCTTTAATGCTAATATTAGGGGTAAATACAATATTTTGGACCGATATGAAAAATTTCTTCCTTAAAAAAAAAAATGTTCAAAGAACAGCAAAATCGCCTGAAAAGAAACATTAGTAAACAGAAATCAGAAATTGCCTTCACTAATCTAGTGCTGCAGAGGCAACAGATCTACAGTCACAAAGATTCCTCTGCCATTATTGAATGGGATCAGGTTGGGGATCTGAACATGCAGACAGCCATAGCATCCTGTAGTCCAAACTGGCTTCGAATAAGAAGCTTCCAGACAAGCATCAGAGGTTACAGGAATTGGAGATGATTATGAGTATACAGAAAAACGATATAAGTTCACAGTTATTGCCACACAAGTAAAATTTTGTCAGTAGCATCATCTACTCCTTTGCTGATTCCTGGAGTATGCAACACGTATAAAGATACCAAAATGGTCAGGGAAGACAGATTTTATTTACAACCATACTTAGTAAAATACTTACTCTTCATATAACACTTCCTGAGCCTACAAAACTTTACCAAAAGTTCTCTCAACAATCTTGAAAAATCCTAAATAATTGGCTGGCATGATTATGCTCACATTACAATTTGGGCTGGGAGAATATAATGCCTTGACAAAACTGACACAATAAGTGTATAACTGAAGGGAGTTTACAATTAGAAATGTCTTAACTTATACTTCAGTCCATTTTCCAACAAGGAACAAAAATTGGAAGTTTAAGTTTAGAAATGTAAGGATATTTTATAATGTCAAAAGGTTCTTATAACTTAGTATACTTCTATAACTTAAAATGAGACTTTTTCAGTTCTAGCATTTTTAAACTTTATTGTTTTGACATATCATCTTGATTTTTTGACTTTTACAGATTAAGCAATTGATTCACTCACTCATTCACTCACTCACCCATTTATTCTTTCAAATATTTCATACCTTTTTCTTCATTCTAAAAGGACTCAAAAAAGTATTTTGTGTCAGAATATTCATGAACTGGAATAGGGCTTAGTAACAAAGTCAGCCAATGTATAGGCATAGCAACTAAATCAGCCAATGGGAGCTGATTGGTGACTGAAACAGTTTTGGAGCCTGGGCGTGGCTTAGCTCTGTGCTCAGCTCTGAAACTAGTCTGCTCTGCTGAACTGAAACTGAAACTCTTCTCTCCTCTGCCTGTGTTTTGCCTGTAACTACTACCATGGTGGAAAATCTGATTTTGGTATTGTATATTTATTTCATGTGTTATTATGGATATAAAGAGAAGTTAATGAATCCTGCTGAATCAATTACCTGTGTGTGCTTTCTGGACTTGATTTCTGCAACGAACTCTGACATTTTGTTAGGTGGCTAAACAAAATGGGTGGACAGACAGACACATATTCCAATTCCAATTGGGAGTTAGGAGAATTATAGGGCTGTGTTTCTCAACCTTGGCAACTTGGCTGGCTGGGGAATTCTGGGAGTTAAACTCCACACATCTTCAAATTGCCAAGGTTGAGAAACACTGCTATAGGGCATTGACAGACCACTCCATTAAAGTGCCTGCAGAATAATAAATGACATAAAATGTGTTGCTCTGGCTGCTGAATCCTATTTTGCCTCAGTAACAAGACAGGAAATGATGCTGCCCTTCCAGTTTTAATTCAAAACAAGTAAACTAATAGGAAGATTCTATTATTTATTTATTTTTATTTTGTTTGTCAAACATGTACAAGATAACAAGTACAGGTATGAACATAAACATAAACAAAGGAAGTAAATACAAATAAATGGGGACAGTAAGACAGGGACAGTAGGCACTCTGGTGCGCTTATGTATACCCCCTTTACGGATCTCTTAAGAAGGGAGTGAGGTCCACGGTAAACAGTTTGAAGTTGAAACTGTGAGGGTTTGAGTCTGTAACAACGGAGCTGAGACAATTCTCTGTTTCAGTTCTTCTGAACAAGTGTCACTGCTAGCAAGGGGGAAAAAAACTCCAGCTGACTTTCCTAATATGAATATGGTAAGGCTGAAGAAGTGCTTAGAATGGTGTACTGTGCCATCTATCAAGTTGCCTGACTAACTTGATGTGGGGCTCCATACTTGAGATGTGTCAATTGGATTGTTTCTGAGTATCAGCCTAGCACACTTCAGGAAAAAGAAATGCTAAACCTCTAGTCCATGGGTGTCAAACTTGCGGCGTCACATTGCTTGCGACGTTTTTCCCATTTGCGGTGCTGGGATGGGCATGGCCTGCACATGACACATCCAGGCCACGGGCTGCCAGTTTGACACCCCTGCTTTAATCAAAGGTAGCCCAACCAGGTGATTATAGGTGAGAGGATGGGCGTGGAGTAAAGCAGGAGGGATCTCTGTTGATGCTCCTACTCACTTCATCTGGTAGAGAAGATGTAGCAGCAGAAGCATTAAGAGAACTCCCTTTTGCTTCATCTTCTGCCCTTCCTCTTTGTTATAATCTTTCAATATGGTTATTCCTTGACATGGATCTAGTGTTCTTCTGAAATACCCCACTGAAACACTTTCAGGTTTCAGACTGGGAGCCATAACATGCTTGCATTTCAGATACACCATCTCCGTTTTCATCTGGCATTGCCACCAGGATTTCTGGGAAGTCTCAGGATTTTACAGAAACTCAGTGATACCCATATTTCATGATTGTTCATCATTTTTAAAACAAAACAAAACTAGCTTCAATCTTCCAGCCAAGCTTTGCAAATTATAATTTATATACAGAATACTGCATTCCATCACGATCCTTTCTTTTACCCAACTGAAATTAAGTATTTGAGATTGTAAAGTGTGGGGTGACTTACTTTTCTTCTGTATTACTGAATTTTATGTAACATCCCTTTTTTAAAAATTTTGATATGTAACAATTAAATGTTGTCTTAATGTTGCATTCTGCAAGGAATGGTTTACAGGTAATTGTGTTCTCTTAATAATTGGTGCTGGCTTTTCTCTAGTTGATAAAACATTTGTCATATTTATAAGTCTATAAGACTCATCTGCATTGGGTAGACAGTGCTGCCTGCTCTTCATCTTCAGCCATCTTCCCTGGCTTATCTTCTTCTACTTCATGATCTTGGGCCACTTCCAACAAACAAGCCTCTAGCAATATAAATACTGCCCAATCCAATTTGGATTTGCTATGTCACATTGACCTTTATTAAAACCATAAATCTTCAACAGCCAGAGCTGACTAGAATCCATCTTAGTTGCCAGCCATTATCTCCATCACAGTTGTCCTTCCCAGAGTTCTTCTGATGATTTAAGTCTCTGCCTCTAATGCCAGTCCAGCATCTGTATCCCTTCCATCTCTCTCCTATGGGAATAATTCCTATTAGACATTAAAGTATTTTGTAATCCCATCTTCTCCTTATTGGCAAAACTAATACAAAGTGTGTGTTTGAGTTTCTACATGGAGATATGAACAACCATTAGGCAGCCATGGATGAATGCAGGATGTCACAACTCTGTCACTGATTGATGAGATCCATGTTAATGTAATTTTGAAATAAAATATGCCTGTATTGTAGTCGCTGAATACAGTCCTGTTTTACCTTCGCCTCATTAGAGATGTTGCAATATTTTCAGGATCAGACTCAATAATAATAATGAGAGTTAGAAGTTTAAATATATTTCTCTTTAATTATAATAGGCATTCTATATTCACTGAATATTCACAGATAGAAGCAAAGAAAATGGTGAGGGTGGCTCCTTATATATACAAAGGGTGGAGCCAAGAGTGGGAGTGGTGAATTATGAATACATTAAGAATCAAAGAATAAGTTAACCCCTGATATCCCATATATACATTATTTACACATTAGGGAATAAGGCATTTACATCTGACAAATCCCCCTCTAAATGCCGGTTCGCTATATAACACCAATTACATTCAGATTCAGGACAATATAAGACATACAATTTGGAAGTTAAGTATTTGTGCTGTTTAGAAGGTAAAGGCTTCGTCAATATGTCAGCTAATTGTTCAGAGGTATCACAATGTACTGCTTTGATAAATCCATCTTGAGACAATTGTCTCACATGCTTAAATTTTATATCTATATGCCTGGATCTTTGTCCAATGGCATCGGATCTAGATATTTCAATGGCTGCTTTATTGTCTTCATGCATAACAAAAGGCAAAGCAGGTTTTTTCCAAACATCTGAAATTAAATCATTAAACCATACAAGGTTATTTGCAGCTTTGGATAAACAAACATATTCCGCTTCTGTGGTTGAAGTGGCTACCAGTTCTTGTTTACCAGTGTACCAGTAAACTGGACAGTCATTTAACAGAAAAATATAACCAGAAGTACTTTTTCTGCATGATATATCTCCAGCCCAATCCGCATCTGCGTAACATGTAAGTTTTGGTTCTTTATTATCACTAGGTTCTAATACTAGGCAGAAGTCTAATGTACTTTTCAGATATCTTAAAATTCTTTTGACAGCTTCCCAGTGATACACTGTTGGTTTGCTAACGTGCCTTGATAATAAATTGAGTGGTAATGCAATATCTGGCCTAGTCCAATTAGATATATAAAGAAGTGAACCTATGACTGATCTGTAAAATGTATTATCCTTGAATTCAGGGGAAGATTCATCAGTATTTCTAAGGAAATCAGTTTGCATAGGGGTGTCACAGGGTTTGGCATTGTTTAAATTGCATTTGTTTAGAAGTTCAATAATCTTATCTTTCTGAGTAAGTTTGAATCCCCTTTTAGTTTTGTTAATTTGTACACCAAGGTATTTGTTTACTTTACCTAGAGATTTCAACGAGAAATGTTCATTTAGCTTGTTTACAAAGATTTCTCTTCTCTCTTTGTGTTTTCCTATATATAAAATATCATCTACATAAATCAATACAAATTCAATGTAATCATCACTCTTTTTGACAAAGAAACAGTTATCAGCAGTGGTAGCGTTGAAATCCATGGTCTTAAGTACTTTTACCAAGCAATCGTACCATCTTTTGCCAGATTGCTTTAATCCATATAAACTCTTGTTCAATAGCCAAATTTCATTTTTATTAGTGTACTGACTGTGAGGTGCTCTTACATATATTTCCTTATCTAGTTTTGCGTGTAGATACGCAGTCTGTATGTCATATTGAAATACATCAAGATTGAGTGCGGATGCTACTACTAGAGCTGTTTTAACACTCTCTGTTCTTACTGTGGGGGAGTACGTGTCAGTATAGTCCTCCGGATATTTTTGTGCATAACCTTGTGCAACCAATCTAGCTTTGTATAGGGTATTGCCTCCTTCTAGGTTCTTAATTTTATAAATCCACCTGGTACCAATAATTGTTTTATCTTTAGGTGCAATCGCAGGTGTGAATACATTTAATCCTTGCAAACTTTCCATCTCTTTTTTCATAGCTAGTTCCCATTTTTCCTTTTCTTCACGAGGGAGTTTTAATACTTCCTCATATGTATTAGGTGTTATTTGTTCACCATCCATATGCATTATGTAATCTCTGTATTTATTTGGTATTTGATTTCTGTTGTTCCTAATAGCTCTTTCAGGTTTGCTATGGTAGTCATGCAAATATCTTGCTTCCTTTTTTGTTAATGTGTCTGTCTTTATTTTGTGTTGACTATTTGTCCATGTTTTGGTTTTGGTTTTATTTTTGTTGATATTTTGATTTTCTATTGTCCCTTCCTCACGAGATTTTGTATCTTTGCATTTATTTGGAAATATTTCATTAAGATGTAATTTAGACCAGTTGGCCTGTTCATGGAACACAGCTGTTCTGGAAACTATAAATTTGTTATTATTATCAATGAATCTGTACCCTTTGGTGCCAGTTTCATATCCCATAAATCTTAGTCTTCTGGATACGTTTTCTCCCTTTCTTCTCAACTGTTTAGGTATGTGTACGTCTGCAGTGACCCCAAATATGTGCATGTGTGCTAATTTTGGTTTCCTATTATACATCACCTCATATGGTGTCTTATTCACAATACTGGACCAGGTTCTATTTTGAGTGTAATTTGAATAATGTAAGGCTTCTGACCAAAATTGTTTGCCTAAACCAGCATCCTCTAATGTGCACCTAATCATGGTTTGTAATGTGGAATTCTTTCTCTCTGCAATCCCGTTCTGGAACGCAGAAAATGGACTAGACGTGTAATGTAGCATTCCTCTATCTTTTAACCATTGGGAGAATTCTTTAGACATGAATTCACATCCCCTATCTGTCATAATTTGTTTTATTCTGATATTATGTTGTGTTTCTATGCGTTTGTAAAATTCCTTAAATTTTTGAAAGGTTTCATCCTTGTGTTTTAATGTGTAAACAAAACCATAGCGACTGTAATCGTCTACTATTGTTAGGAAGTAACGTTTTCTATAAGTGATTGATGGAGTTAATGGGCCAACTAAGTCCATGTGTACTAAGTCAAAAATTTTGTTAGTTGATCTGGTGGATTTTTTTGGCCTGGGACTAGTTTTTAGTTTAGTAGATTTACATACTGAGCATTCCAAATAATTTTCACAATTTTTTATTTTGACACCTTCTGCGTGTTCAGTCATTTTTTGTACTACAGGAAAACTTGCATGTCCTAACTTCCTATGTAAGATATGAGCACACTCGTCATGAATTGGTTTACCTATTTTTGGTTTCTTCTCATTGTGTGTATCTGTGTGATCATGAGATATTTTACATTCATCATTGTCACTGTTACTAATATTTTCATCATCTGCCTCAATACAATCTTCCATATTTGAATCAATGTTATGTAACCATCTTTCTTTTGTTATCAGATAGGGTAGGCCTCCTTTAATCATCACAGTGCCTACATTTGTTTTATTCTTCTCTAAAGTTGCTTTTCCCTTTGAGAAAACTATATTGATGTCAGAATCTCTGCTTAGTTTTATGGCACTTAGTATGTTATGAGGTATTTCTGGTATTAACAATACCCCCTCTATTTTTCCTAGACCAGGCAAGGTCACATTCCCTCTGCCTAATACTTGAACTTTTTCTTGATTAGCTACCTTTATTACAAACTTATCTTCTGTAAATGAAGACAATATATTTTTGTTATTAGTGGTGTGATTAGTTGCTCCAGAATCAATAAGCCAATTATTGTTCTCATTTTGTTGCGTTTTAGTGCTGTCTTGTTTATTTAGTCCATTCAGTGAACCAGATTTTCTCTCTTTTGAATTTTCTCTGCCCCCTCTACTTTCTCTGTAATTTGGTGGGCTTCTATATTTATGTCTATCTGTGGAAGACTGTCTATAATTGTATTTATTCCTATATTCTGACCTATGTCTTTCCTTTGAAATTTTGGGACAATCTCTTCTATTGTGTTCCCTGGACCCACAATTGTGGCATTTAAAAGTTTCATTATATTTTTCTTGGAAAGCTACCTTTCTAAAAGATTTGTGTTCTGTGTGATTGCTATAACGATTTTTTCTTGAATTGTCTTCTGCTATCAATTTGTTAGACAGACTTTCTATTGATAAATATCCTAGATTGATGGTGTCTAAGTGTGACATAAAACTATCCCATGATGAATCAAGTGAGTTGATAATAACACTTTTCATTGTTTGATCTGAAATCACTTCCCCCCTCAAATGCAGTTCAGCTCTTATTTTGTTTAAAGATATTAAATGCTCACTTATGGAAACCCCTGGTTTTACTCTGGAAGAAAAGAAGTCCTTAGACATTCTTGTGGTGGTAGCTACACTATCGCTGTGAAACAAATTAAACATGCATTGAATTATTTCTGAAACAGTTAGATTTGGTTTGATGCTATGATACATTGCAGGAGACACGCTAGATATTATTAAGAAAAATGCCTTATGGTGTAAACAATCTATTTTTAAAGTCCAAGGTCTTCTTGGGGGACTAGTGATAAAAAATAGTAAATTTTCTTTCATAAAGACAACCTGGAGCTGTTGATACCATTCTTGCAAATTAATGCCATCAATCCTAAGTTTTGGGAAGTCACTGGGTAAGTTTCCCACATTATTTTGTCCATTACTTACAACCTGAGATAGTCCGTGGTCTCGCAAGTGTAGGAAATTGCAAAACGGCATGGGGATGCTCGCAACGAGTCTGCGCGGTTCTCTGGCCAGTTCAAGTCTTTCCGGACCGTCTACGTAGTTTCGCACATGCGCGTTGTTCATTTCTTCTTTGGCGTCGTCGTGGAAGGTTCTCTCCATTGTAGCTCGCTCGCTCCGCTCCTCTTCAGACGAGTCGGTCTCTGGCTCGGTCTTAGGAGTTCTGATGGCGGCGACTGTTCTTCTCTTTCTTTTGGGTGCGTTGGCACTTGCTTCGGTTTGCGGTGTAGGGCGGAATCGACATGGCTCTCTGGGCTCGGGCGTCGTCGCTCTCGAAGTCAGGATGGGAGCGTGCATGTCTTGAAGTATCGGCTTGTTCGCTTGCTTCTTCGTTGGCGCTTTGGAAATTTTTAATTTTGGCCCAAATGCAGCAAAAAGCGTCTTCATTGCTGACTTTACTTGGGATTTCGTTAAGTCGTCTTCATTTTCTGATTCTGGCTCTTCCGAAGAGTTTGAATCCTCCTTTTCACTTTCGTTGTCTGATAACGTTTTTCGCGCCAGAAATTTTGAACTGAGCATTTTGATTGGCTCTGCTTCGCTCACTTTGGAGGCTTGTTGAAACCAAGATGGCTGCCATTCAAAATTTCGCACGGGATCACATTTTTTCTTTTTCATAACGACTTTCTCTGTAGTCATATCACTCACAGTTTTTTGGTCTTTGGGTTTTTCTTTAGCGATGTTTTTCTCTCTCGCTGCTCCGCTGTTCTTCAGCATTTCTTGGAGGTTCGCGATGAGGCTTTCATCATTCTTCTGGCTTTTTAATAACTTCAATATCTCTGACCTGAGTTCGTTATTTTCTATTTCGATTTCCTCCTGGCCATCATTTTCATTTATTAATTCTTCTTCTTCAGTGGTGTATTCTCCGGATTCTCTCGAAATCGCGTTTGTGGATTCGTTGATTATTTCTTGTTCAGTTTCTATTTCTTTGCTGTAGGCCCTGGTGTTGGGCCTATCTTTCTTAGACATTTTTAGGTATTTATTGAGTCAATTAACCATCCTCTGCTACCAGTTTGTTGCAATATTTTCAGGATCAGACTCAATAATAATAATGAGAGTTAGAAGTTTAAATATATTTCTCTTTAATTATAATAGGCATTCTATATTCACTGAATATTCACAGATAGAAGCAAAGAAAATGGTGAGGGTGGCTCCTTATATATACAAAGGGTGGAGCCAAGAGTGGGAGTGGTGAATTATGAATACATTAAGAATCAAAGAATAAGTTAATCCCTGATATCCCATATATACATTATTTACACATTAGGGAATAAGGCATTTACATCTGACAAGAGATTTCCAATAGAATAGGTTATCTTGCTTAAGCCTTTTCCTACATGCATCCCTATTGACACTTTGTGGCCTTCATGTCTAGCTAACTGAAAAAAAGAGAGTTGTTATACCTATAGTTTAAGTATGAAGAAATAAGCAGTACCAAAATCATAGTCAATAGAGAGCAAGTCAATCAACAGGGCTGAAAGAGAACTGTGTTGATGGAAATTCATGACCGAGGATACCAGTGCCATTCAGAATTTTAAAAGTGATAATCAGCTGTTTGAATTGTACCTAGAAAAAAAGTGGAAGGCAAAGCATCCAAAACTACATAACTCCTGAATGTTGGACCAGTTATAATTTCTGGGTGGTTTTCAAGCCTCATGTACAGCAAGTTGTAATAATACTGCTGAGAGATTACTAAGCATGAGCAGGAGTCAGCAAGACTCCTGGTTCCTGAAAGGTGCAATTGGCTCACAAAATTAGCATGTGCAAAGACACCCTCCCTCCCCACCTATTCTGTGGGCAGGAACCAAGAATTCAAGAGGATGCCAAAATTGGCACCAACTCTGTCCAGGGAAGTGCAAGTGTTTCCTTGATTTGATTTGATTGCTTATTTGTATCCTATGACTATCATTAAGTGTTGTACCTTATGATTCTTGATGAACTTATCTTTTCCTTTATGTACACTGAGAGCATATGCACCAAAGACAAATTCCTTGTGTGTCCAATCACACTTGGCCAATAAAAAATTCCATTCCATTCCATTCTGTCCTTTCAAGAATTAAAGATGACAATTCACTGACTCCAGAAGAGCACCAAACCCACAAACCACTCTTTCTTGCCAGTATTGAATTGTAGGTGATTCCTTCCCATACAGGCATGGTAACAAGCTGAACATCAGTTGTCACTCACCAGCTACAGGCTGCAACAAAGTTCCAGAATCATGTAATTATGAATCACATAATTAATTACAAATATCTTATGTGTGATGATGAGAACAATCATAAGGAATGCCACCAAAGCTGGAGTTGGAAACTGCTGGAGCAGATAACCAAGGAATCCAACTGTGATCTCGTGGCCAGCAAGACCTGGAAGTAGTCAATGGACAGAATTATGATCGGCCCGCATGTAATAAAGCAGGGATCAACATGGCACCTTGGCAAAGCTGGAATGCAGAAGGTGGAATGCCATGTTCTCCTTCAACCAATAGTGACATAAGGAAAATGAAATAACATGAGGCCTTGAGCATTGACTGAACAGGAACAGTTATTGTGTTATACAGGAATTCTCCGAAACAATAAGATGACTTCACAGCAATTACTTAAATTGCTCAAAGCTACAACCACAAATCTGAGCGGTAAGGTATTTCTGTGAAACAAATTTCTTTGGCTGTAATCACACACTTTTCATGGCAAAGTTGGTTTCATTGAAAAAGAGAAGCATTCATATGTAATTGTCACTGGATTTCTACAGCGGAGCTGCCTAAACTGGCCCTCAGCATGAATCATGCTTTTCTCTCAGCTGACATTTTATAGTTGCTATTTTCTTCATGAAATTCATAAATTTTGACACTTTTTGCGCTAGTGAATCAGAGGCAGCCTTACATAAATATTTTACATAAGAACCGCATGCCCAACTATTACGATGCCTCTCTTAGTACTTCTGTTAACAGCACTTGTTGATTTAATTGCATAAATTACAAGTTATTTTTCCTCCATTTAAAGGCCATTCATAGTTTGTTCTTGCACATCTTCCAATATAGACCACTCAAGTGACAGTTCCATTTCCCTTGTGCACTGGGAACAATTTTTTAAATATCTGTTGCCTCCAGAATATAGATCACTACCATATACCTATACACATACATACTGGTATACTGGTACATGCATGCGTATAATTGTGAGCATGATAAAGGTAACAGTAAGTTGGCTTGCAAGAAAGTCTGCAAAAATATAACATCTATGTTTTGTACTTACGTTTATTAGATAATCATTTGAGTAATTTTTACAAATTATATACCATATGAATTCTTAAGAATTCTTAAATTGGTGATAATTAAAAGTTGCATTTGAAGGAACAGAACCAGAAAAGAATTGTACTACGGTATTAGATGACAGTGTCAGAGAGTAGCTAAGTATAATAATCTATCCAAACACATAAAGCTAATATCTTAATTAAAATATGTATTAGAATATACAAACTAAGTTGGACATTAATGGATGAGAATGAATGAGAGAGCACAGAAAAAAGATGTTATTTGAATACTCAAGAACGAATTAGAATAGTAACTTGTTAGTAGCTACTTAGGAAATGATTTAGGCATTTATATCCATGCATGGCAAAAGAATGGACCAAACAATTGGAATGGATAAAACCATGATTGATTGGAGTGGTTTATTTTGTTTTTTGGATGGTTTCTTTTTGTTTTGCTTTTTTGCTGTTCAGCCAGTCACTGACAAAAGTATGACTATGAAAAAGAAAATGTATTGTATTGTATTTCTTCTTTGAGAGGAAGAGTATGATTAAAGTCTAAGGCTTGTATTATGGAGTGTTTTGCATAAATATGATTTGAAGGATGATTACTCAATGTGATAAGAACAGTATATGATGAAAGTAAAGAGGTATGAAAATTAATGGAATATGTTGTGTTCAACACCGAGTTGGGAATAAGACTAGGATGTATGATGTCTCCTTAGTTGTATAATGCAGAGTTCCCCAAGGTTTCCGGCTTTGCGGACCAGCTGGTAGTGGTGGTGAGAGGAGATGGTTCTGCATGAGTAGCCGGCAAGTCCACGCAGCTCCATTTGTGCGGTGGGTGTGCATGTTCACCTGCCACTCACGCAAATGGAACACACACGCATGGGCTTGCCCACTGCTCATGCAAGTGAGGATGAATGTGTGCTCGCTGGCTGGCTGGCTGTTTCCATGACCCAGTTGCAATCCCCTCAAGGTCCACTAATGGATCATGACCGACAGGTTGGGGACCCCTAGTATAATGTTTATATAGTGTTTATGGATAAATATATAAGAGATACTTGCAATGTTAGGAAATGAATGTAAGTATATTTTTCATGCCAATGATGTAGTACTGTTGGTTGACAGGCTGAATGATTTACAGCCAATGTTAGGTAGATTGTATGATATAATGATTATGAAATTTAAAGACCAAGGTACTTATGTTTGACAGGAAAAGTGGAATGAATATTTGCAAATACTTCCTAACTACAGTACATTATTACCTTTAAGATCATGTGAATTAAACCTTTTCGGTGAAAATTTATTCACTGAATGTAACAATTATAGTTATATTTATTGTCCGCCATTTTAAACATTCTCCTTTGCTAAAAAGCAATCTAAAATTAAGAGTTTGAAACTGGGGACTGAGGCTGTGAGCAGGCTGTTGTCAAACCAGTTAACTCTCAGTGAATGTAGCAAGGAGGGGTTTGAGAAGGTAAGCAAAGAGAAGACTTTGGAAATAATCTGGGGCACTGCAGGCTACATCTTGAGAATCACTGATGTAAGATGTTGGGTTAGGATTGAGGAGACCCAGATTTCAGTCCACTTTCATCTATGGAAACTTTTTAGATTAATTTGGACTCGGCCAATCCTAATTCATAGGCGGATACAGATAGTTCTCAATTTACAAGAACAATTGATCCTGAAATTTCTGTTGCTAAATGAAACATTGAATTGAATTGTGCCCCATTTTACCACCTTTCTTGCCACAGTTGTTAAATGAAACACTGTGGTTGTTAAGTTAATACCAGGGTTGTTAAGTGAATCTGGCTTCCCCATTGACTTTGCTTGTCAGAAGTACGCAAAAGAGGATCCCGGGACAAATATGAGTCAGTTGCCAAGCATCTGAATTTTAATCACGTGATCATGCAACGTTGTAAGTGTGAAAAAAGGTCATAAGTCACTTTTTTCAATGCAGTTGTAATTTCGAACGGTCACTAAATGAACTGTTATAAATCAAGGACTATCTGTAGTTGTGGAGATAAAATAAAGGGAGATCCCCATGTAATTTGTTTTGAGTTCCCGGAGAAAAGGCAGGATATAAATGTAATAAATAAACAAAAACCAATTAATGAAAATACTAAAAAAAAGTGCTATCATAAAGCAGTGGCATGATCTGCATATACTTGGGAAGGCATAAAATGGGATTGTGGATAAAATGCTGTCTATGCAAAGGCAGGGGAGATAACCAACTGTCCCTTATGAAATGGGCATATACTGTATCTGTTGACAGAATCTTCTTAGTATTGTAGCTATTGGGCCACTGATATCAGCCTCACACAAACATTCCAGTCACCACAACCTCAAACTCGATTGCCTGCTTTCCCTGAGGTAAGTGAAAGCTGATATGATGAAGTCATCTGTGGACCAATTGATCCAGATGTTTTTTTCCTCCATGCAAGCAATCACACAATTGTTAATTACAAACTGAGCTGTGCGTTCAGGTAGCCAGAAGCCTTTTGTAAGATACACACACCCCCTTTTCTTCAGTCTCTGCAATCTGGATTTGTTGTCAGATTCTTCATGCATAGCTTGAGTCTAATTATCCTATTTTCACATGTTCATCCACTTGGGCATCTGACTAAAAGATTGCATGGGGTGGGGGGAGGGAAATGGGAGGAACCTTAAGTTTGATCTGGTTCTAAGATGTGTGGTACTCATCCAGAATTGCTAAAACATCATTATTCATCAAATAAAAGGATGGGGGCGGAGTGAAACAAGCAATGTGTTCTGCAAATACAGTTAGTCCTCAATTTACAAGAGGTCATTTAGTGACTGTTCGAAGTTACAATGGCACTGAAAAAACTGACTTATGACCATTTTTCACACTTATGACCTTTGCAGCATCCCCATGGTCACGTGATTTACATTTGGATGCTTGACAATTTTTGCAGTGCCCCTTTTGTGACCTTCTGACAAGCAAAGTCAATGGGGAAATCAGATTCACTTAACAACCGTGTTATTAATTTAAGAACAGCAGTGATTCGCTTAACAAACGTGGCGAGAAAAGTCGTGAATTGGGGAAAAGGTCACTTAACAAATTTCTCATTCAGCAACATAAATTTTGGGCTCAATTGTGGTCATAAATTGAGGACTACCTGTATGTAGCCTATTCACCCTGCATCAATATAAGTCTCTTCTTAAAATCAAGATTTTTCTTTCTATACAATTTTATTTTGTGGGAAAAGGAGGGGGGGAACCTCTTCTTGAATCCCTCTAGAGATGGGCCCTTCAAGGCATGGTCCATCTTTTAAATCAGAATTAGCTATGCACTATTAACTGTCAACAGTTCCTTTGTTCTGCTAATGGGTGTTTGCTATTGCAGCCCTTGTGCTCATTAACCTTTGTCAGTGACTCAGCTTGTAGCTCCTTCCGCTAACTCATGCAGTTTTAAGATCTGGAGGGAGCTGCTGTCGATCTTAAGAATATGAATCCCGCTTACTGAAAGATAAAATTCCTCCCCTTACAGATTAACTCTTGCTAACCCTGTCATGTTCAGGGGAACATCAGTTGAATTCATCAGGATAAAGTTCAACTTGCATTCCCTGCATTTCCAGTATTAATGGGTTTTGTAAGATATCTGTTTCTGAGAACCCCAACAGTGGGAAATTGAGGGAGTTATTTCTTTGATGAATGCATACTTGCAGAGTATAGACAGATATAGAACTTTCCCACAAGATAAGCTTGCAGTTGCAAAAAAAATAGTAAAAACTAGCAGCTCATTTTGACAATAAAAGAAGTAGTGATCAAATATGGCCCTAAATGCATTTACTCAGCTTTGCATGCTTCTTCCGTGGCCGACCGAAATAATTTTGTTGCCTGAAGCAAAGAACAAGATGGCCGTTTCCCACATTCTATAGGCTGTCATTTTATGTAGAATGCAGCAACCACACCCAACTGCACCACCTGGAAGAGTAATGAACTGTGTCAGTGCCGTACATGCTGAAGCGTATGGTCTCAGGTGTCTGGCTGCCGGCATACTCAGTCTACCACCTTTATGACTAATATTGTGATTCATTGGAAGAAAGAGATCAGGCGAAGTTAGATGGTTCTGGTCCACCTGCTTTGTTGGATAGGGACAAATGGAGTCTGCTCAGTATTTTCCTTTTAGAGTGGCTGTTCTGCTCTGGACTCTAACCAAATTATTATCCAGTTTTACTCCGAGCAGCCTAATGTTCCCTGAATAAACTGAAATACATCCCTATGTGATATGACAGCCTGTTTTAAAGTAAAAGTTGGAAATATAAGCATTAATTCATGTTTGTTTGTCAGTTCATTGCTTTTCATGGGATATGAAGTGAGAAAAATTTACTACAGTTTTGTCACAGATGTCTATGGAAATTCTCAGTCATCCAGGTCATAGTTGTCCCAAAAGGTGCTTTTTTTCAAAAAGTAATTGGACTTTGTTTTTCCTCAAAGACATTTCGCTTCTCATCCAAGAAGCTTCTTCAGTTCAGTTTTGTCAAAAATGTTCCCATCCAGATATCATGGATTACAAGTCCCGTTAACTGATGATGACTGGAATTCTTGCTAGCTTGTTTTATTAAGAGGGCACCAACGAGTTATCCCATAGTTTGCATAACACTTGCATGATGCAGCTTTCAAGCTGTGCTTACATATTATAAAAGTTTTTGTCATTTTTTTCTTGAACCTGAAATATTATTTTTTATTTCTGATGAAGTATTCCACTATGATTCCCTAATAGGGAGTGGTTGAATAGACATATTCTTTCCTTACTTGCTTCTCAAAACTTTTTTTAAAAAAAGACTTTTTTGTAACTGGTTAGGTGAGCAGGCACACATTTTGCAACAGGATTTTCCTAGAGATCAGACCATTGGTATGGACAGAGTATAGAACGGTGCAGCTGAAAATATTAATGATTATACAGATGGATCATCTTTAAATTGCCTTCTAAACTATTACAAAAAGGACTAAATAACACAAGATCCCCATAAGGAAAGAAGCCAACAACTCTGTCATTGAAAACATTTTGTTTCCAACACATTGTCTCACTCAATCTCAAAATGCAGGCATCAGTGAGGTATTGAAATTTCTCTATCACCCCATTTTATGCCTTTTTGAGGGTATGCTTAGCTGAGGGTGTGGATAAAGCATAAAATGGCTACATGTTGAAACACATAAAGCGTGGGGCGGTTCTGTTTTAGAATTCACAGCCCCTTCACAGCCCTTACAGCCCCAGGAAATCCCCTTACAGTTATCAGAAAAGGTGGGATAGAGAAACATGGATAAAATATAGAGGAGGAGGAGGAGGAGGAGGAGGAGGAGGAGGAGGAGGAGGAGGAGGAGATCTTTTCTATTATCTAAATCTCAACTTTTATTTCTCTGCTGATGTTTCTGCATCTTTTTTTTCCTCATAGTTTTGCTGACATGAAGTAGAGAGGATGCAGTCAAATGGAAAATAACATCAGAAGTTGAAAATGCATGGAACTGATTTTCATTCAAGAACATGACAAAGACAAAAAGTGTAAAATCTCTTCTTTCCATGCAGCATTCTCAATATAGCTTGCCACTCTTCCCAGAACATCTGGCCAAATTTTCTTTTTATTGTCTCTCGTAGCTTTACTCTTAAACTCATGAGAATCCTTACTTTGTTCATTCTTCTTCCAATCTATAATACAGGATTGATTTCACATTGTTGCATATATAATTTCTGTTTAAATTCAAGAGTACCGGCTCTTGGAAACATAGCAGAATTCTATATCTGCGATTTTTCTTTACATTTGATACTTATTCCCCAAAGAAGGATAGATGGCCTGTTTTGTTCTACACTTTGGACAATAGTTACTAACCACACTTGTTTTTGTGAGAGTTAATAAATTCATGATTTATGAAATAAGTAACTCACAATTGGCCCTCTTTTATTGTTTACAATAGGGAAAGCAATTGGAAGCCCAGTGTTTATTGATATCATTGTGTAAGGAGGAAGGAAGCTTAAATCTTCCTTTCTTTTGTTAAGGCCATCTCTATGAAAGACCTGCTTTATGAAATCCCCACTGACACTGACACTGAGCGGGTTTAGAAAGAAAGAAAAACCCTTCTAATGATGTCAATACATTTCTTTTTTTAAAAAATGAGCTTCACTCTCTTCATGATGTGATTTCAGTCAGGATTGACTTCCTCATGCTTAATCAAGAACAACAAAAAGAGCAGTTGCCCTTTTTATATTTGTTTTGTGTTATTTAGAGGAAAACAAGAAGAGGTGGTGGATCTATCTTACTTGTCTTCATCCTTATATACAGATATTTACTGAGCTTTAATAGATTGTTTACATTTTCTTTAATTGTACACTGAAATGTTACATCTTTTATCTTGAGGATTCAAATAACTTCTGGATAAAGAACCTATCTTGAATGGACTTACCTTCTCAAAGGTGTATCTACCTTTTTCAGTTCTGCAATTTTAAATCTTTCACTAGAAATTAGGACATAAGTAAATGCTAACATTGCATTATCTCCATTTCCTGGTTCAGTAATGAAATATGCACAATCAAAAAAGGAGTCAGATCTATTTGTTTTCTATAATCCGCAGACAAGCGAACCAAGCCTACATAAAAACCATTGTTATTTACTTATGTGTGTCCAAAGAAGCAGTCATGTGCACATGACTTGCTGTGACTATTCTTCAAATATATTTAATCATCTGGAGGGAACGTAATAGTAAACTCAGATCTCTGGGGGGAAAATGTAGGATAGTCATATTTGGTGTGTGTGTGTGTGTGTGTGTGTGTGTGTGTGTGTGTGTGTATAATTATATCACACTGCTATTGTGTTCTGTAATCTGATGAAGCTGAAAAAAGTTGACTCAACAGACACAGAAACTAAATGATGGGCACTTCCACAATGCCAAAGCTTCTATCTTCTGTCCCTCAAAAACAGCTTCAAAACAACCCCTGATTGCCTTTATTATCTCCAATTCATTCCAATAAGGAATGAAATGTCATGCCTCAGTCTTGTAACAATAAAAATCCTTTTGCCTGCCCCCTCCATTCTGCATTAGCAATATTTAATAGGACGGGACTGCAGAAGGCCATTAAATGAGGTCACCAGAAGGAAGGAGTGTGGCTGAAAAGGGTTTTTTTTGGGTGGGAGATGAGGCTAAGGGTCAGAATGAAAGAAAGAAGTCTCCCAAAGGCAAACTGTCCACATTCCTACTATTAAAACTATCCCAGCTTCCAGTGGTGGGATCTTCCCGGCTTAACAACCAGTTCAGCGATTGTACGCTGTGCACACATGCGCAGTTTGAACAAATCTTCACTTCTGGGTTTCTTCGGAGGAGTAGCACAGCTGATTCATGTGGCAATCAGCTCTACTGTGCAAATCAGCTGAGGAGATAAAGATAGGAAAATAGCACAGGTGGGTGGGCCCATCTGATCGTTGGAGCTACCAGTTTTCTCCCAGCTGATCATCGGAGTTACCAGTTTGCCTGAACTGGTCCAAACCAGTAGAATCCCACCACTGCCAGATTCCCAAATTAGGCTGAAATCATACTACTAACATTAGGCTATTTTGAAGCTATTTTTTCTCTATTGTTCTGAATTTCAGCAGCATGAGTTCAGAGTGCTAAGAGATGGGATGCTGGATTTATGGAGTGACTACTTTTGCACTAAAAGAAAGTAAAATAATTATTTCCAGCCCTTTGCACGACATCTATATTTCACATTAGGTTTATTACAAAATAAATAAAATAAAAATTTAAAAACCCAGTGGTTCCTACCTGAAAAGCCAGACAGTGGGGCAAGAGTTCTCAAATCGGAGAAGTCATGTCCGACCCATCGCGATCCCATGGGCAACATTCCTCCAGGCCTTCCTGTTCTCTACCATCCCCCGGAGTCCATTTAAGTTCAAAATGAGGATTATTACCGCAGTAATGTGACTGCCAATATATCATACCATTTAGAGCTGGATTTTGTACATAGTTCCTCATTTATTATATGAGTTTGATTGATCAGGATTTTAAGTAAAGATACTGTCTTCTCCCATATGTCAAACATCAGAATCCAGAAAGAGATAGGAAATAGAATTTGTTAAAAAATAGTTTAAGTAATTTTGAATCTGGGAATTAACTATGGAAGAGAAAGTTTAGAAAATGCTTTCCTTGAGTTACCTTAATGTCAAGTGGTTTGTGAAAAACCACATGGGTCTATACCAGTCTTCCCCAAATTGTACCTTCCAGATATATTGCAACATCACCTCCCAGAATTCCTGTGCACCAGGTTGAGAAAGGTGGATAAACATTGTTTATTACATGAAAAATATCACTTGGCTACCCATGGTAGGTGTCGATATATTTTTGTTCTTTTATGGATAAATAATTAGTCATCCAAAGAATAATATATTTGAAAGCATTGTTCTTGGGCTAAAATAACATATTTTATTCAATCTAGCCTTTCATGTCAGAAGAATACATAGTGTTTAAATGCTTCTAATTCACATGTTGGATCACAGTTTCCCCTATTCATAAACACAATGTGGATCCAAAGTTATTCTTCAGTTTTTAATGTCCAAGGAATAGTGGAAGAATTTGGGGACAAAAAAGTTCAGCCAATACTAACTCTGATTCAATATTTTCCATGACAGCTCTGCATGGTGTCGTCCCAGATGCATTGTCATTCAGAGATGTTTCACTGTTCTGCTTTCAAGTTCTTCTAAATCAATTCAGGAATAAAACCTTGGGAGATAGATTTGTTCCTTTTTTTTTTTTTTTTACCATTTAACTCAAAGGACAAGCTTCTGCTTTCTGGAACCCTGATTGATAATACTTTCAAATTTGGTGGTCAGCTGTCAGAATTTAACATCACTATTTTAATTTATGAACAGAAAAAAACAAAAACAAATAGGCGTGCTGAACCTTTGATAGGCTTGAAATTCCACCCCCCAAGTATAAACTGTAGGTTTGCCCTTTCTGATGATATGACAGCATCACCACCAATGTGTGTCATGATTTCCTATTAATAAAATCCCCATCAAGCTATTAATAGGGGGAACAACATTACTCTTGCTTAAATCATTACAGTAACTCTTGACTTAGTCACTTCCCAGTTGGATTTCTGCAAGGCACTCTACATGGGTCTGTCCTTGAAGAATATTTGGAAGTTGTGGTAGCAGAAGTTTCTCAATATGAACTGAACTGGCTTCCAGTTGGCATCCAGATGCAATTCAAGGTGCTGGTTATTACCTACAAAAACTGTAAACAGTAAAGGATCAGGTTACTTACAGTAATAACCAATTGTTTCTGCTCATCAAAACTTACTGAGTTGGCATACTCTAAATCAGGGGTGGCAAACTCGATTTCATTGAGGGGCACATCAGGGTTGTGTTTGATTTTGGGGGAGAGGGGCATGGCCAGGGTGGCCGTGGTTAGATCAACATCACTCATGTCGGGGGTGCCTGTGGAGGCCCGAGCTCTCTGCCAGCGAAAACGGGCTCCTAAGCTCTGTTTTCTGCTGCGATGGCCTCCTGCATCCCTCCCCAAGAGAAAACAAAGCTCGGGAGAGCCGCAAGCTCCATTTTTGCTGGCAGAGGCACCACAGGTCGGTCCTTTTTTTTTTTTTTTTTAATTAGATTTATATGCCGCCCTTCTCTGGAGACTCAGGGTGGCTTACAATGCATTAAGCAATAGCCTTCATACTTTTGTATATTTTATACAAAGTCAGCTTATTGCCCCCACAACTGGGTCCTCAATTTACCTACCTTAGAAAGGATGGAAGGCTGAGTCAACCTTGAGCCTGGGGAGATTCGAACATGCAATAATTGCAGACAGCTGAATGTTAATAACAGGCTTTTAGTCTGTTGAGCTATCCAGGCTCCTTTTGCTGACCACCAGCCAAATTTAAACAGCCTAAGGGCCGGATCCGGCCTGTGGGCCTTGGGTTTGACACCCCTGCTCTAAATCTTTTCTATTAGGCAATATCATCTTGTGGGACCCAGGAATGATGCCTTCTCTGTCACAATCCCTACCCTGTGGAAGAAGAAACCTCTGGGAGATCCAGATGGTCTCACCCTGTTAGGAATTACTTTTAGTCCTCAGGCATGTCTCATACTGATGGTCTCTGGAAGTTTATTTTTGATTGATTGTGTTGTTTGGACCTCCCCCCCCACTTTAAATTCTCTATTCACCACCCG
This sequence comes from Pantherophis guttatus, assembly GCF_059756535.1. Taxonomy (NCBI): domain Eukaryota; kingdom Metazoa; phylum Chordata; class Lepidosauria; order Squamata; family Colubridae; genus Pantherophis; species Pantherophis guttatus. Next base: position 277,126,969 of record NC_142063.1, on the reverse strand, counting down.
GAATCCCAGCTGTGAGGTGAATAGTTATATAAATAGTCTAGATAAGTAAATAAATATTTTGAGTGCATCTGTGTGATAAGGAGTTTTTGCAAAGCTGGAGAGAAACGTTGATTTGTTCTAATATTCGTGACAAATCTCTTTTAATCCCTGCTATTGTTTAGGAGAAGGGATCCTGCTTCTTCAGGGATAGTTCTAATATTATATTCTGGCATTTCCAATTGTTACATTTTAGCATCAGATATGCTAAATGGGATCCACTTTTATCCACCATCCATTCAATTTTTGCTTCATATTTACAGCTCCTGAATACCAGCTACAGCAATTGTTCCTGTAAGCAGAGAATTGATGACCACAGAAAACTTAGTTCTATCCTTTAAAGAATACCTTTCTATCCTGTAACAAATGAGAAAGCAGAAGAATTGGAAAGTGGGCTAAGTAATAACAGTGAGAAAGGGGGAGGTATGTGCATTTCCAGTTAAACCATATTGGCTTGACTAAATTACATAAGTACCCACAATATTTTGCAACATGCACATATCTCCAAACTGAAATTTTATTTTCCTGCTGTTTCTGATGCAACTGTTTTTTTTAAAAAAAAACTACCCTTAACAAATGAAAAAAAAAAACCAGTTGGACATGCATTCAGCCTCTGTAACAAGTACTATAAACAGTATGTTTTTAGATGTTCAAAAATATACATTCAAACCACTAGTGACACTGGACACCTGAAAACCTTGAAAACAGAATTTGTAGTGAGACCTGAAGGCTCGTTCACACAGACCCAAAGATGTGCTTTCCTCCTTCAACGCTTGAGACAAGAGGAAAGTACTGTATGCTGCTTCCAGAATTGCTCCCCTTGCAATGTTCCTTTAAGTTCCTCAGAACAAGCTTGTTATGCCCTCACTATATATAGTCCTCAACTTAGGACCACAAATGACCCCAAAATTTCTATTGCTAATCAAGAAATTGTTAAGTGAGTTTTGCCCCATTTCACAATCTTTCTTGCCATAACTGTTAAATGGATCTCTGCAGTTGTTAAATTAATAACACGGTTGTTAAGTGAATCTTTCTTTCTTTCCTATTGACTTTGTCAGAAGATCAAAGGTGATCACATGACCCTGGGACATTGCAATGAACCAGTTGCCAAGCAACTGAATTTTGATCATCTGACCATGGGGATGCTGCAACGGTTGTAACTGTGAAAAATGATCATAAATCACATTTTTTCAGTGCCATTATAACTTTAAACTGTCACTAAATGAATGGATGTAAGTGTCATGCCCCCCCCCTCGGAGTCTGAATCTGTGGGGGAAGATCAGCTGGAACAAGAACTGACAGAGATGGAGAGGCCGGTTCTGTTGGCCTTGGAGGAAAGTAGGGAAGGCAGAGTCAGTCCAGGCAAGGCTTTTCTGAATTAGTAAGGCCTCCAGACAAAGAAAGCTCAGGAGAAGAGCAAGGACTACCCTCTCCTGATTCAAGAGCAAGGAGGGAAGAGAGACGGTGAGATCAACGCAGATTGAGCCAGCTACGAGGGAAGAGAGTGGCTCCCCCTTTCACAAGGCACACCTGGGGACTGAGATGTAAGGAGGTGCCTGTGGGAGAGGCATTTGTCGGGAACAAGTGTTGAATCTGTGGAGCCTCGTGTGCACTTGCCAAAGCCTAGAGATTGCTCTACTCTGTCTTGTGGGGCTTGCCAGTTTGCATGCTCTGCTGAACTTCTTGCTCTGGTTACTGTTTGGGCTAACCTGGCTTATTGGACTGTTGGCCCTGGTTGCTGTTTGATTAACCTGGCTTACTGGACTACTTGGAGTCAGAGGCTTCTGAAGGTGAGTGTGAAAACTTTGCTCCAGGACTTGTAGGGAATGTGGGAACGTTTGGGGGCACAGTTGGAGCAATAAAGGGGAATTAGACCTGTTCTCTGGTTGTGTTGCCTTCGTGCCACGCCCTGGGTCATCACAGTAAGTCAAGGACTACCTGTACTAGTCTCATTCCTGAACTGTGGGTTTCTGTCAGCCCCTCCAAGATAGGCTAGGAAATTTATACATGCTAATATTATTTACATTATAAAGATACTATAACAGAATCTTTAATGTGTTTCCCCCTCCCTTCCTCTCTTTATATCTGTGAGAACTAGGGAGATCTTGTCTTAAGATGCTTACTTGGGTTACAGTTCTGCCCTAGACAGAACTAAATAAATTTCTATTATCTGACTTTTGCCTTGGTTTTGGCTCTTCCTCTTGCTCCTCGAGGTTATTCCTTCTCCCTTTATAGTTTCTGACAGGGTAGCCATTGAACCAGGAATGGTTGGTAGTGACTTTCCACTACTTCCTATTTTGGCAAAAAGAAAAAGGTATTAGATGAAGTAGTGAAGGATTCCCTCAATAGATGGCATGCTTCAGGGGTCTGCACAGGGGATGGAGATGGAACAGCAGTTTTACTATTACTCTACATTCATTTGTTCACCATTGTCGTGAACTGAAATGCACAATAATTCCCCACCTTCCTCCGTTTGCTGTCATCATTGGAACTAATCCTTTTTACTACCGGTTCTGTGGCCTTGGTTTGGTGAGCGTGGTGTGGCTTGGTGGGCGTGGCTTGGTGGGCGTGGCAGGGGAAGGATACTGCAAAATCTCCATTCCCATCCCACTCTGGGGCCAGCCAGAGGTGGTATTTGCCAGTTCTCCGAACTACTCAAAATTTCTGCTACTGCTTCTTCGAACTGCTCAAAATTTCTGCTACCGGTTCTCCAGAACCTGTCAGAACCTGCTGGATTTCACCCTTGCTCTGGAGGATAGCAATAGCAATAGCACTTAGACTTATATACTGCTTCTTAGTGCTTTTACAGCCCTCTCTAAGGGGTTTACAGAGTCAACATATTGCCCCCAACAATCTGGGTCCTCATTTTACTGACCTCGGAAGAATGGAAGGCTGAGTCAACCTTGAGCCGGTGAGATTTGAACTGCTGAACTGCAGCTAGCAGTCAGCTGAACTAGCCTGCAGTGCTGCACTCTAACCACTGCGTCACCTCGGCTTTTCCTCTTCCATACCACATAGAATGGGAATGGCAGTTTTAGTTCCTGCTGGATCCTTTTGAACCATTTTCAGCCTGCCTCAGCAGCAGGCTGGCCTTAAAATTGAGGCTTTGTTGAGAGGGCATGTCTTGAGCAAATGGTAAGTGAGCCATCTCAGAGTCAAAGCAGTTGGGTGTATGGATGAGCTGTAAGTCCAAGGGAAGCACTGGAAGGAGTTCAGTTATAAGAAAATTTACCTTGTCACAGATATTTATTACCCATCTCTAGAAGTAAAACAAGATTTATAATTATAACTTGCTCTTTAATTTAGCTGACAAAATATAGAGAGCAGATTCGTTGAAAGCCAGTTTCCTTGCTGAGATTTATCTACACAGAGGTTCCATGTGGGAGGCACTGTGGAGATGGTATTTCTTCTAAATGCAATTACTGCTCAGTAATAGTATTTCTTCAGATTCAAAACCAAGAAAATGCTTAGAAGCATACTGGGGTGCAAATATAGTACTTTTCTGCAGCTCTTTAAGCCAGACACACATTTTTCTGGAATTGCATAGTAATCAGTTTAAACATATATATAAATTTCCTACTCACAAAAGAGCTCACACCAACCACAAGCAGGTTTTTTTATGACCAACTCTTTCTAAATTTAGTTGCATGAGTAATTTTACCTTCACCTTTCACTCAACTGGATACTGACTTACTCACACAGGTAAATATAGTACCAAAATTTTGCAGTAAACTTGCATATGGAAGTTGCATGAAAGTCTGAAGCACATAAAAAACTCAATAAAAAACAGAGGAAAAACAGGTAGTTCAGGAGAATTGGATGGAGCAGATTACATGTAACAGGATCTTGACCAACTTAATCCAGACGGCGTGTAATTCTGCCTAATTTTCACTCTACCCATACCCATGTAAACATTCAATTACATTTTTCCAGTTTCTCCTCCTAGTTCTCAACTGAGCTGCAGTCAACTTTTCCCTATGTAACAATTACTCTGTAAGAAAGTCACATTTTAACAGTGAAACACAGTCTATACCCATGATGGTGAACCTATGGCAAGTGTGCCACAGCTGGCATGCAGAGCTCTCTTGGTGGGCATGCGAGCCGTCACCCAGTTCAGCTCCACTGTGCATGCGCATGCGCACACACGCCTCCCGCCGGCCAGCTGATTTTCAGGATGTGCAGGGGGCGGGGCACATGCGATAGACACACACTCATGCACAGGAGGTTGGGTGCGCATGCATGGGAGTCACGCTGGGGCATCCCCCGTGGCCCATTTTTGGGGCCAGGAGGCTGCAGGGAGGCCTACTAGGCCCAAAACGGGAGGTGGGGGGTTGCTGGTTTGGGACAACCAGATACTAATTTACATCTGGTTCGCTGAACCGGTAGTTGCAAGAAATGGCTGGCCCCTCCCACCCCACCCCGCCCCGCCTAGGAGTCTCCACACAGCCTGTTTTGGATTCCAGGTAAATTCAGGGCCTACGCGGAGGCTCTGGGAGGGCACAAAACAGGCCTCCCGGAAGTTCCGAAAATGAGAGTGCCTCCGGAGCCAGAGGGAGGCCATTTTTGCCCGCCCAGAGGCTCGAGGAAAGCCTCTGGAGTCTGGAGAGGGCAAAAATGCCCCCGGCCATGGTGCAGGAGGCCGAGTAGGCCACACCCACCATGGCCACACCCACCCAGCAACCGAGTAGAGAACCAGTTGCTAACATTTTTAATACGCAGGGGACGAGGAGCATGGGGGTCATGCGTGCATGTGCGGGGGCCGCATTGCATTATGGGTGCTGGCATGTGCGCGCGCGCTTTTGGCACATGAAGAGAAAAAGGTTAGCCATCACTGGTCTATACCATATACTAAAGTAATGAGATCACTGTCCCACTAGTAATGTATGGAGAACCTCCAGAGAACCTCTTTAACATTCAATGTTCTATGAAATGGCTCAAAAATCTGCTGGCATACAAGGTCGTTCTTGACTTACAACCATAACCGAGTCCGAAATTTTGATCATAAGTCATTACAGTCCTCACCTTATCCCTAGTAACAAACAGTGTTGTCAAAGTCCTCTTCAGTAAGAGATGTTCTCTAATACACAAGTGCTATTTTAGTAGCACTCCAGTTAGTTATATTATAGTGTATATCTATCTAACTGCAGATAGGTTAGCTAAGAAAACAAATCATGAAATGCATTCAGTCCTTATAACAAGAATGGGCAAACCTTAGGGCGTATTTAGCCCTCTGCAAGATAGGCTGTCATAAATAGATAGACAGACAGACAGACAGACAGACAGAATATTTTGGCACACTTCTTGCAACAGAAGATATAAGGATATTGTGTATATCATGATGAAAATCATGCAATTTGTATTAGCCACATCATGAAGTCATGTGTACGATATAGCAATAGCAACAGCAATAGCACTTAGATTTATATACTGCTTCACAGTGCTTTACATCCCGCTCTAAGTGGTTTACTGAGTCAGCAGCCTATTGCCTCCAACAATCTGGGTCCTCATTTTATCGACCTCAGAAGGATGGAAGGCTGAGTCAACCTTGAGCCTGGTGAGATTCGAACTGCCGAACTGCTGAAAAATTAATCCTATGACATCGTGACATACGATTTCACTTTGATTCCCCCCCGCCCCAGTGCCTCACATAAAAGTTTTAAGAAACAGAATAGCAAACAGTTAGACATACACATCTATTGCTTCCATTGCCCAACAGGTTTCTTTCTCTTAAATCTGAAGGTAAAATTTTACAAGCTGTCTGTGTGCATGTATGGATAAAAGAAACCCACGTAGACCAAGTGAAGCATATAAAACAATGAAAACAATGTAATTTAAAAGTCTGATCCCATCCTACATCAATATTTGTATCTGTATCTATAGTTCTATATTCATTTTTCAATGTTTCTTTCCTAACCCTAAACTTTTTCAATGGTATGACACATCGTTCAGTGGTTAGCTACCAAATTTCCATATCACATGAAGATGGGGCTCTAAGAATAGCCTGTAGTTTCTCACACCAATCAATACTCTGTGCAAAAACTGGAGGTTCCAAGCAACTAATTGTGTAGCTCTGTCCAGGTTGCAACCCAAACCAGATAGACATACCGTTTGGGGAAATATTGTAAGCAAGTCTAGCGGAGCTCAGATTGGATTTGGGAGAATAAAACATCCAATCTGAGAAATTATTTCACTCCCCCACCCCCTGGTTAACAGAAGTCACCAACTCCAAATACATTAAGAGACTGAATGATATGCATATTTTGACCTATTAGAATAATTAATTCATTACTGGCTCTCTTTTAACTTGCTGAACTGATTTGATTGCTCTGTCCTGGAAGTAAAAATATTACAGTTTGCCAAAACAGTTTTCAAATATTTATTGGACCAAACCAGGACTGAAGAGGATCAACTTTACCTACAATTGAGCATAAACTGCAAGTTTCATAAACCACAACTGATTCCCAGAATACAGTCATGTACCCACCCAGTTGATCAATGCCTTTCTCTCTCACACACACACACAGAAAGCTTGTGTGCTCCACTTCAATGGATGTGCTTCAGTGAAGATTAGACAGCCATCTGGCTGGGATGTTTTAATTTGGATTTCCGCATTGAGTGGGTGGTTGCACTCACTGGCCTAAATGGCCCCTTTCAACTCTATGATGTTATGGTTTGCACAGCCTATGGCACCTAAATATTTTTGGCCATCCCCTCTCCAGCTGCTGTTTATATAATTTAAAATAAATACGTGATTTTAAAAGTGGATATGATGAAGATAAGCTTCAAGAGGCAAGCAACTGAAAAGATAATGGAAAGAATTTAACAGAAATAGAACACATTCAATTTTCTGAATTGCCTCAGCCATTCTCCCTTTTGTTCTGACTCTTAGCTCTTGATTTCCCAAAAGGTTGTACACCAACAATGCAAAAACTCGATTCGATTTTGCTGGATGTACTACTAAACATCACTCTCAACCTTGACAATTTTATGTGTGGCAATTTTCACACAAAGCCGTCTGGGGAATGCTGGGACTTGATGTCCATACATTTTAAAAACGCTAATGTTGAGAAACACTGCTCTAGGAACTCTTCTATAGCATGTAGGTCCGAAATCTGGCCAGGTCTCCACAAACTCTTTGCTATCTGAGGTTTGGCTTCCTAATGCAGTTTCTAATCCAAATCATGCAGGCTTTAATCCCAGCTGAGACATACAGAAATGGCAACCTCTTTTCCAGTTCTTGACAGGCTGTTGGCAGTGGCCCACTTTATATTGTTGCTTCTTTTCAAAAATGTATTTACATGGCAAATAAATACCGAATAGCTGGCCAACTTGACTTTAACTATTATGTAATGCAAGGATGGTTCTGGATTTAGGATGTGCCAGCACAATAAAGTTCAACCAATTGTGAGACATGACAGTTGAAGTTATTGAACAAAATATGTAATACGGAAATGTCCTTAGGCTATATTGCAAGCAGGAAAGTTTTTCTTTTAAGTCATGTTAAAAGCTTATGCTAAATGCAAAGAGAGTAACTGAAAAATAGGATTAAAGCTAAAATGGTTTGAAACTCTTTATGACAAGTTGTTACATGTCTTGATGTTATTTTAAAAAAAGAAAGAAAGTAAAGATCCGAGCTATTTCCTCTTCTCCTCAAAATGATCATGGCCCTTACTAACTTGGTAACACAGGAAGGAATGACTTTGTGTATATACTGTATCTTCTGTGGTTCCTTTTTCCAAATCAGCAACTCCACAACATGAACAATTCCATTCTTTTTTCACAGTTCACAAAATGAACCACGATTAAGGTATAAACAATAGTATTTAATTTGTATGCAGCTGAGTTATGTTATCCTGAATGTTTAAGGAAGATCACACATTTTCAAAAGAATTATGTGTACAGTACCTTTAGTGGCTCTGATAAGATGTGGAATACAATACTAGCTAATGTAGCTATCTTAACAGCCTGCTTTAATCGAATGAGTCAGAATTTATCCACCTCTAAATTGTGGTTGTCATGAAAGGCTGAGTTATTCGTCTACTTAGGCCTACCTTATTGTCATCAACAAATAATATTTCTTTGGGTTTCAAGGCAGAGTTCTTGTACTTCGAGATTTTCAAGGATTTTTTTTTAAATCAAAGAGTTCCATTCAGTCTATATATATTTAAAAAGATGGGATAAAAATCTTTTTAAAAATCCACTTTATGAAAGGAAAAATGGAAGGTAAGGAAAGATGACCCTATACTTAGAGCCACTGAAAACAGAAACAGAGAAAGTGAGCATCTGTGGGAGAAAGAAACTTCTTGTTATCTGGAAATAACTCTTTTGTAATCAGTGAGACCAGAAAATAAATGTGTTTAGGTTTAAGGCTATAGCCCGTTTTATTTTTGTTTCTTCTTGAATCTGAAATTCAGCCTTTTAAACTCTTACGGCATTCCAGATCTGAATATTACTTTCCTAGCTTCTCGACCCTGACTTTCTGTTATGTTAGCTGATTCATACAATCCTTTGAAGGCTTGTTTCTTTTTCTTTATTGTATTGCATTGGCCTTTTTGGCTTACTCTAACAATTGTCATCATTAATGTTAATGCCAGAGTTTGTATATCAAAACGAAGGTCATTTTTCCCTGACAGGATTAAATACCTTGATATTTTAGAAAATCTTGGAAAAATCTATATCTCAAAATTACTTTCATGTCCACTGTACAGTTCAGTAGATGAGATATGACTGCACACCTTAATTATTCAAGCATGGTGACGGCATTGATTGTTGTAGAAAGCAGGCAAAGAGATTGTTGGCATAAAAAGTATGACCTACAGAAAATGGAAATTGTCTTTAGATGTAAAGGGCACCATTAATTTCAGTTCTGAAGGCAAAAAATAGCATAATAAATCAATGCCTAAAAGGGGAAAAAATGTGACCTACTGGTGGTAAGAGCCAATCGGGTTTAAGATATTATCTAAGTTTTCTGCAGGCCATCCCATTTTCCCCATGCATGGTTCTTAATCGTTTGCGTATATATTGTATGTATTACAAATGAATCAACTGATCAGTAAATCCATTGATTGAAAATGCAGTGTAAATTTAATATAAATCAGTGATTCCCATAAAGTTCATGGTATGTATTCAGCATCCTTTAGATTTGTGGTGGTAAGGACTTTTACCAGGGACTGCCAGCTGCTGATCATGTGCAGTGTGTGGATTAGCTTTTCAAAATGTGATCACCATGTCTGTAACTGAACAGACTTAACAAATTAACAGAATTGGAAGGGACCTTGTAAGTCATCTAGTCCAACCTCCCCCCCGCCCAACCATCTGATAGATGGCTGTCCAGTCTTTTCTTGAAAGCTTCCAGTGATGAAGCTCCCACAATTTCTGAGGGCAAGCTATTCCATTGGTTGATTGCTCTATCAGAAAATTTCTTCTTTTTTCTAGGTTGAATCTCTCTTTGTTGTGTTTCCACCCATTATTCCTTATCTGGCCTTCAGGTACTTTGGAAAATAGCTTGACTACCTCCTCTCTGTGGCAGCCCCTCAAATATTGGAACACTCTATCATGTCACCCCTGGTCCTTCTCTTCACTAGTGAAATTCTAGTCAGACCCAGAGCTGACTAGAATTTGCACACACTTGCCTTAAATTGGATTTTATATTTTTCTCTCTATATATATTATGCCAAGAATACACGTAGTAAGTTGTCCCGGTAACCTGTGCCTTTATTATACAGTTTCTCCTTACTACTGGATCTTGAGATAGAAGATCTACAGGAGTGCAGATCAACTACCTCTTGCATATCAGTGTTTTTTTTCACTGTAGGAGGGATTAATTTCTGGAACATAATGATCTCAGTCTTTCCTCAGGCATTTAATGGAGCATTCTGTTGTCAGAGTTGAAAGTACAGTACTGAATAAAGTCTTATTATTTTCCCAGGGCTAAGATGATAAAAGCAATTTGTGGATGAGGCTCTACACTACAAGGCAGCTTCTTCAAACATTAGAATGGCCAATTTAGTTATGTAAACTAACATGTAATATGAGCAATTTGAAAAAGGTTATACAACTACATGCTGTTTCACAGTTTATATCAGGTAGAACAGAGAGAATATTGATCATGAGATGTTTTTAATTCACCTTTTGCCTTAAATTCAATTATACATGCCCCTGCCTCCTGAAATATTTCAAATCTTGCAAATCTTGCAATCCTTCCAAAGCAATTTGCTTCCATATTGAAAAGTTGAGCTATTTGGGGGAGATTCTGAAATGGTTTCTAAGAACAGAAGGGGAAGGAAGATAAATTAGCAAAAGCATTTCCATTCTTTTCAGCATTTTCAGATTTCTTCCCTATCTCTGGGAGGAGAAAAATGGGAAATGCATTTAATTTCTCCACTGAAATCCAGATGGACTTTTAATGTTGACTAGGTATGGTCTTTTCTGACTTTTATAAACTTTCTTTTTTTACTGACGTAAGCTTTCAGCTTGTAAATGACCTAGAGAAATATTTTGACTTGAAAGGGACTTTAATAAATGTTTAGATAACTAATCTCTGCATTGTTCCAGATAATGGAACTTGCATTACAGTACTATTAGGCACATCATGTTTATCATTGCCATTGGAAGCATGCAGAAATTAGAAGAAGTAATTTTCTTGCTCATTTGCATTGCTAAAGCCATGCGCTTTAATTTAAAATATTTTCTTTTTTTTCCTTTTTGCTTTAATTCAATTCATTCATGTCTGATATTACTGAAAATTTACCTTGTTCCCAAGCCAGTCAAGATGTAAAGCAAATGTGATAAAAATGACCACACTATTAATGTTTATATTCTTTTTAATTTAAACCACATCAGCATACCCTTATGTCATTTTAATATAATTGCTGTAGCGGTTATACAAAGAATTTGGATTTATTCATAACTCTCTACAACTGAATGATGACATAGAAGGAACCAGTAGGAAACCTGCTTCATTTAGGCTAGGGTGTGGTTTCACCTTGCACAAGGTAATATACTTATGACCCCAGGACTGCATTCTGCATTTCAGTACATTGAATTAACTTTAACAATGGATGAAATCTAGTCAAATGAAGCTGTGGAAAAGCTTCAAAAGACACTTAGTCAAACAATAGAGTAAAAGCATTACACCTTGATGTCTGTTGTCCCAGTATGAATCTGTGTTTACACTGTAATTATGACTCATGAAAAAAATACCAGTTAGTTAGGTGTAGAATCTACAAGGGCATACTGTCTCTAAATTAGTGCCGAAGGGGAGGTTAACTGAAAAACTGTAAAACCAAGTAGAAGTCAGGAAGTACAGGTAAAATATGAAAGGTGTTAGTTCTGAAATAAGCATGTCCTGACTGGTATTCTACTAATAAGTATTTTAACTAATGTTCTTTGTTAAATGGTAATTTTTTGTGTGCGTATCTCTACTGTTTGCTCTTTTTCTAATGCCAATTTGCAAAGGTAAAATTTAGAAAGTGGCCAGAGAATAATTTCATCTATATTCTTAAATATGGCAGAGTTTCTCTTGGAAGAACCAACAGCTACGATGGGTTTTCTTTTCCCCCAGAATTCATTTTGGAGATGTCATTTCAAATAGTCTGATCATCATACTTCAGCAACATGCTTGCCTCTCGGAACTATCTGGAAAGATTCTTCATCTCTAAAAGAAGGGATTTGGGCTTGTATAAATCAGTAATATGTTGTGATTGCCTCCATTATTTTTGTGTATGAAAAGAAACCTGAAACATTGGGATTCGTAGACATTTAGCCTTGAACCAGATTTCAAATCAAAGACAATTTTTAAATAATATACAGTACATCTTTTGGGAACTGAAAAAAGCATATCAATTCTTGATATTTAATATATTTTACGATAAACCAGCTGTAACTTGAATATTTTTTGTCAAGCATCTTTTAAAAAAATAACAAAAGAATCCCCTCCAGTGCTTGCTTTTTTGAACAAGTTAGGACTAGTTCCAACTGACATCTTACAGATTTATGTATTTAACACATTTCTGCACCACCCAACTACATTTCGGATTAGATTTTGACTACAACTGGGGGGAGGGTGAATGTGAAAATTCTGCATAAAGAGAAACTGCAAATTCATGCACACAGGAAGGCTAGACAAAGCTATCAATCTATTCATCTCAAGTGTGTAATGTTTTCACTTATATGAGCATATTATGAAAATATTGGTTCATTGCACCAACATGCCTTAAATTCAGCTTTCACTAAATCGAATTAGACATGCTTTTAAATATTATTTTTTCTAGAGCATTATATTTGAAAGAAATAGTTCTAATGTCAGCATGGGCCAGGATCTTTATTCCTGATATGAAAATTATTTTTGTTCCTTTGGCATGGCAGTGGGAGAATGAATAAGTTTGAGCAAAGGCCCCCTTAATCATAATCTAACAATTTCTTGAAGATCAGAATTTGTTCAAAGAGTTGGAGCTGAAATTCTAGATTTGGGATTTAATGCTGTTACAGCCAAGCAACATGGCCAATCTTTGTAGCAGAGATATAGTTACAACTCAATATTTGCATTCAGAAGCAATTCCCGGGTTCTTTTCAACTGAGATTTTTTTTCTGGATATTTTTTTTTTTTGTACTTATGTATTGGCTTTTGAGTCCTGTAAATATATGTTTTGACTTCAGTCCAATTTATCCATCTAAAGTTATTCTATTTCAAAAGTACACTCTTAATTTTGCTTAATCTATAAATGGCATAGTTATATATTCAAATTTGTGCCCAGATTAACAATGCACTCTGTGACATGCAAGCATAAACTGCTGAAACTTTAAGAGTAAGTTACTAGGAAGAGATTTGTGGAATATCAAATATGTCAGGCATGGCTGGGATTTCATTGTTGCCAGATGATCACTGACTAACTGACACTAGCCTGATTCATAAAGCTGGCCATATGCATCATCTGGTTTTTAATTTGCAACAGTTTCTGATCTCTATATGAGGACATTTTTGTTAAAGTTTGTCATGGACAAATCATTTTCTGGTCATTCTGAAGCTTGCTGCCATAACAATCTCCAGGAAGCAAAGAAGGACAAGTTAGGCTGGTCCATTCCAGATATCATATGGATTTTATGGGTTTTCAATAGGTGCTTGGAGAGTTTCTCAGTGATCCAGTGGGCAGTTGCACCACAGTTCTTACTGAGCATTGAAACATGAAATTGACAAGGAATGTTCCCAAGCATCCCTACAGATGGGGAACACTATGGTTAATGGAGATCCCAGGGAACTCTGTGGTTAATGGAGGAGTTCCAGGAAATGAACTAATAGAAGAGATGCCTAGAATACCAATGATAGCAAATGAAGTAAGTATCGTAGTAAGTAGTAGTGTGGTAGTAAGGGTGGCAAAGCAACCTTGCTTCTCTGACCTTATTGCACCTGCAGAGTGCCATCCAGTGGATTTATTTAAGATGACCCAGACTCTTGAGCAATGATGGATGAGGTGATTATGTGGACTTGTTTGCAAAGTACTTAAGGACAAAATCACTTGTATTTGCTTGAAGCTAGAAACATTTTAAAGTTAAGATGTTTTGATGAATCCCGTGGATTATTCAATGTGTATATTTTGGAAAGAGAGAGAGGGGGGGGAGAGAGAGAGAGAGAGAGAGAGAGAGAGAGAGAGAGAGAGAGAGAGAGAGAGAGAGAGAGAGAGAGAGAGAGAGAAAGAAAGAAAGAAAGAAAAAGAAAGAAAGAAAGAAAGAAAGAAAAAGAAAGAGGAAGGAAGGAAGGAAGGAAGGAAGGAAGGAAGGAAGGAAGGAAGGAAGGAAGGAAGGAAGGAAGGAAGGAAGGAAGGAAACAGAAGCGACTAATCTGGGTATCATTAAGAGAGTTGTGCTAGAATGCCACATTCTTAATAGTTTGCTTACCTTTACATTTACTGGAATTCAAGATCTATGTGATCATTCAGTTTGTCAAAAAATATACCCATAACATTTATCCCATAACATATCAGTTATTTGAATGCTACTTATATGGAACTGACCTAGACTTACTTCAGTTACAGTTGGGAAAACAAATTAGTAATACAGTACATGTATACTGGAAGAAGGTCAACCCCTTCTGGCACAGTCCCTGAGAAAGTTTTGTCTTTGGCATGCACAACCTAAAACTATGTGATAGAATGCAGCCCTTTCTTCAAGCTTTCAGTTCCAGAATAAAAGACTTCAGAGTCTGGGCTCTCCAGAGGCTGATGTTGGCAAAAACCTCTCATTATAGATACTTTAAACTTGCCTCTTGTAAACCTCAACAATTTGTCTTTTAAAAAATAATAATAATGGCATGCTGTTTTATTCATTACCATCTGAGGGAAAAAAAACCTGTTTTATCTGGTACAGCTTAATCAAAGAGCTTACAAAATCAACACATCTGCCAAGTGATATTCTTAGCTACTTGTTTTCCTCTTAGTTTGCAACATACTTCCTGATAAATTCTTGGCTTGTCCCCATGTTCTGTAGGGCATTATTTGGCCAATTGAACTAATGTGTTTAATGTTATAAATAGAGCCAGAACCACATCACATCAGGGTCACAGATTCCAGGGCTTCCTGTTTATTTGTAAGGGTTTGTAGAATTTATTCCCAGACTCTCACTAGAAAAAGAAAATGTAGCCACTTTTCAGATATCAACAAATCTAAAATGGGAACAGTCTGCTGTTTTATATCCCAAAGCTACAAATAATATTTAAAATAATGAGTTCTGCTTTAATTGCTAACTAAAGACTCGTAACAATGTGGTCATTGAACTTATTTCTCATAGAAATGTCCTCACAGATTTCAAACAAAGCTTGAACTGAGTGGAAATGCCAAAAATAGATCCCAGAGTTCTTGAACATGGTTCCTCCACATATATTGTAACTACAATTCCCAGAATTCTCTGGTACCATTGGAAACCACTTAGACCAGGGTCCAAGGGTAAAATGCTACTGGTTCGCTTTGGTTCGGGCAAACCGGTAGTGATAAAAACTACTGGTTTGGGCTAACTGATAGTAAAAAAAACCTACCAGTTCATCTGAACCAGTATTTCTGACGATCAGCTTTGCCGCGCGGTTTATATTTGCTAGAAAGCAGGAAATCCTGCTTTTTAGCGAAGCTAAATTGCACGGCATAGCTGTTCCCCCTCCCCTCGCTGTTCTACTTACCTAGTGAAGTTTCCTTTTTCTGCACGAAGCGCTCGTTTGGTGTGCATTGTGCATGTGTGCGCAGCGTGCTTTTGGCATGTGCTGCACATGTGCAGTGCGCATTTGGTGCACACCACATATGCGCGGCCAGCGAACCGGTGGCAATCCGCAGAGGATTTTACCACTGCCAAGGTCCCCAAACCCCCAGTCCATGGACTGGCACTGGTCCATGGCATGCCAGAAACCGGGCCATGCAAACAAGCAAAGCACCATCTACGGGACGCAGACAGCACATGAAACCAAGCCCCCTCTGGTCCATGGAAAAAAACTCTCTCCACAGAACTGGTCCCTGGTGCCCAAGAGGTTGGGGGACACTGACTTAAGACATCACAACTGAAGTGTAGAAAATTGGGGAGGCTGGGACATCCAACCATAAAGAAGCTACTACTATAACAGATGATTGGGATACAAAGCTCCCCAAATTATTTGTGGACACCTCAGGGACAGAAATGAGAATGGTACACCAGCACACTGCTCCCATTCTGTTAAATAAGATTTGCGTACCTGAATTCACATTTTATACTGAAATAATGTATGCATTACAGTTCGGTTCAGACTAGGTGAATGAGAACCTGAAGAAAAAACATGGACATTTCATCCCATAATTATTGGAACTTTTTTTTTTTTAAATTTTGATTTATATGCCGCCCTTCTCCGGAGACTCAGGGTGGCTTACAATGTGCTAAGCAATAGCCTTCATCCTTTTTGTATATTTATACAAAGTCAGCTTATTGCCCCCACAACTGGGTCCTCAATTTACCTACCTTAGAAAGGATGGAAGGCTGAGTCAACCTTGAAGGACAGCCTTTATTGGTATAATTTTCTGAATTACTTAGCATCTTTTTTTTTTTTTACTTCCAAAGCAATATATAACGTTTCAAATATTCTACCAAGAAAAACCGTTCATTTGCCTAATTTTTTTAAAAAAACTGTTGACCGAAGGGCCAGCAAGTAAATATGGAAGGTAAATATTAGGGGATTAAATAAAATGTTACTGTGCTCTGCTGACCCATGAAAAAACTTAGAAGACCTGGATGTGCTCCAGGGCCTCGTGTGTGGTGATGTTTCAGTATTGTAAATTCAGAAAGTGATAATAGTAACTAGACCAGTTTGAGCAAATGTTAATAATAAAAATATATTCTTTCAGAAATAGGAGTATTTGCTAAAGTTAAACTTTCACTGTGTAAGGATCGGCTTCTTTTCACTCACCTGGGCAAAGTAAATATAAGGACCAGATAAAATTGGAAGGAAACCCCTTTTAGCTTGGGAATTTATACTTTTTCCTGCCCAGCCTTGAAACAGTGAGGGCATGCTGTCACTTGAATGATGGAATATAGTTCCCAACATTCCGATTTAAGTTTTTGGGGAAGGCTAAGGGGCTTTCTCCCCCCTTCCCCATGGCTTTATATTTTGCCTCCTAGCCTCCCAAATTAACCCCGTTTTGGAGTGTTTTCTTATTTCTGAAGAGATAATACAGTTGCAAGAATTAAGGCCACCATTTTGCCTCTTGAAATCTGCTCCCTTAACAAAAGGTCTGATATTTTCAGCCCCACCATTTCCAGGGAGGTCTTGGGATTGCAGGGCTGCGCGTGGCCAGTAAGCTTCAAGCTGCTTAGTTTTGCAGTAAATTATATTGGGAAAAAAAGATTGCAAGGCATTTTAGGATACTTCTTAATTTTCAATGATCCCATTAGTGACCGTTCAAAGTTACAACAGCACTGAAAAAAGTGACTTATGACCGGTTCTCATTCTTACGACCACTGCAGCATCCCCAATGATCAGTCACATGATCAAAATTCAGGTGCTTGGTAACTGGCTTGTATTTATGACAGTTGCACTGTCCCAGGGTCATGTGATCACCATTTGTATTGTAGAAAGTTAGCACCCATCCCTCTCCTAAAAGAATGAAATGTTTTGAAAAAGGCAGGAAAAAATATTTCCCCTAAAAGAGAAATAAAAATCTGAAGGGAGACAGAAACTCACCTCACCTCCCTGCCCCCAAGCAGATTCTGAGCTCCGGCAGCTTTTAGAAATGCAGCTTTAGCAATCCATTACTCCCCGCAGCAAAGTTTGAATAAAGGCAGATTAGCCCTCACCCAAGAGCAGGGGTGGATTCTACTTACCTTTACTACTGGTTCGCAACAGGATTGCAATCGAGTGCCTTGCTTCTGTGCGTGCACAGAAGCTTCTGCACATGTGCAGATCGCCGATGACGACTTCCTGGGCAGTGGGCAGGGCCTCCCACCGATTTTACTACCGGTTCTTGCGAACCAGTCCGAACCGGGGGCAACCCACCACTCTAAGAGCCAAAACATGGCAAAGCCATTAATTATTGCATCACCCTCAGAAACTTCAACCAAACTAAGCTCAGACAACCTATAGAGCCAGCTATGACCCCTACATAAACCCTACAACAGCGAATAGAATACATGTTCTTGCACAGGAACAGAAAGCTCAAGTGCAAACCCCAAGAGAAGGTATAAAAACCCCTCACTCTAAACTCCATATGGTCAGCTGCCCAGACTGACACATGCTTGGTGGTTCATCAATAAATGGACCCTCTTTCCAATCAGCCTCCAGATTCCCTTTTGTCTCCAGTGCCTTTCTCCCAGCTTGGAACTAGACCTGGATATTTCTTCTAACAGTAACCTTCCCAGCAAGTTTCCAATAAGCAAAGTCAATGGGGGAAGCTAGATATGCTTAATGACTGCATGGCTCACTTAACAACTGCAGTGATTCATTTAACAACTATGTCACAAAAGGTCATAAAATGAGTGCGACATTTAACAACTGCCTTGCTTATCAGTGGAAATTTGGGGCTCAATTGTGATCGTAAGTCAAGAACTACCTGTATTTCTAGTAACATTAAATTCAATTCTTTAAATCTATCAGCAGCAGAGATCCGGGTAGGGACCGTGCCGGACACCTGGCAAATTAGAATACTAATGCAGTATGAGGAAATTTAAAAAGCAAGGTTTGTTTTGCCAATCTCTGATGCATATTTGGCAGAGATTCAAGAAAACCTTTTGTTTCTTTGTTAGATTTATACCCTGCCTTTCATATGGGACACTCAAGACAAGTTTCAGAGTTTTCTCAACCTATTTGGTTTTTTCTTTCCTCACAACATCCATCCTTGTGAGTTGAGTTCAGCTGAGAGTGACTGAGCCAAAGTCACCCACTGCACTATCATGGCTGGCTGGGGAGTTCTGGGAGTTGAAGTCCACACACCTTAAGGATTCTCAAAGTTAAGAAACCCTGCACTTAGCCATTGACATTCCAGCTTTCTTCCAGCAGCCGGATTACAGAATTTACTCCTCCTGGAGGCTCCGTTATTTCCTCACTGATGGTCAAAGCAGGCAATATTATCATGAAGAAATTTGGGACTGACTGGACTGATCTAATTTAATTTAATTTAATTTAATTTAATTTAATTAATCATATTTCTATGCCGCCCAACTCCCAAGGGACTCTGGGCGGCTTACAACAAAAATAATACAAACAATGAACATAATTTTTTTAAAAAAAACATTATAAAAGCATTTTAAAAACATTAAAAACACATGCACACCATCCATGGCCTGATCTCGTAAGATTGAATAGCGAGATCAACGGCCCCAGGCCTGCCGGAAAAGCCAGGTCTTCACCGCTTTCCGGAAGGCCAATAGGGTGGGGGTGGTCCGGACCTCAGGAGGTAACTGGTTCCAGAGAGCTGGGGCAGCCACAGAGAAGGCCCTCCCCCGCAGGCCCGCCAGCCGGCATTGTTACAAATCTATATTTGTAACCATTTGTAAGTGTTATTGCCAGGTGGCTGAGAGATGCAGAGATGCATCTCCCTAACAGTCCTTGAAGACGTCTTGCTAACTGTCCTTTAAGGACAAGGCCTTCATGATTGTGGCTGCCCAACTTTGTAGTTATGTTAAAATGGCATTTTCTGCTTTCTCCCAAACAAGATTTGCTATGTGCGTGATTTGCAGTGTTTCGGCAGCAACACCAGTGACGACGAGCTGGGATTTGCCCAGATCTTCTTAGCTGCTTTCGTTGCTGGAGGCACTCCCCACCCCCAGCCTCCCCTGGCTTGGGCAGGAAAAGAGATTAGGCACTGGGAGAATATTTTACAAATTGTTTTCCTTCACTTGTGTCCCACTGAAACTGTTAGGACAGCACCACTCGCCAGCCTCATTACTGAGGCAGAATAGAAGACACAGCAAATTATGCTGGCATACTTTGGTGCCACTTCACTGGAGGAAAGTCCATTCATTTTCCACTGGACCATTACCTGCTCCCTGCTCTGCAGTCTCCTGACTTTCCCCGCTGTGCTTAAATTTCAGAAGGAAGCCTCCTGAAGAAACGTTTTTCCAGTCAGGAAGCTGAGGAAGACTATGTAGTAGGAAACCATGCCACCTTCAGTGACCCCAGATGGGTCAGTTATTCTGAGAAGGAGATTATAAAATTAGAAGCTTTGTGCAACCAATGGATCAATACTTGGTTGATCTGAATTTAAAAAATTGATCCTGAACTTGCAGGAAACACACACACACACCAGGGGTGGTATTCACTTACCTTCGCTACTGGTTCACAAATGTGAGCACGCACGCAGGCGCAGCGCATCAAGAACAGGACGTGTTTTTGATGCGCTGAGGACAAGAGCCTCCTGCAGCCGCCGTATCGGTTCGTCCAAACCTGATAGAACCGGCTAAATACCACCACTGACACACACACACACACAGAGTATCCCTGTCAAATGGAATTTGTTTTTTATTGCTTTTTGCTATGAAGCCTTTTAAACTTCCCAGCCTAGCCTACGAGTCCTGGTGGTACTAATTAGGTCTGACCTTGTTCGCATGTACTAATTAGGTCTGACCTTGTTCGCATTTTCAAAATCAGACAGGACCATGTAAGTGCTGTTATGTAGCTTTGGATTGACTATTTTCTGCAGTGAATTATGTCACTGCTACAATTCTATCGTCCTCAGATAAAAAATAATAATAATGGGATTCACAGTTTGCAGTTTAGTAGAATTGGATCAAGATCAGCGCTGATGTTTGTTTTGATAAATCACTTTGCAAACTTGTTTCCACAGTCTCCTTCCTTAATCTGTTATATCCTTTCAATTTGAAAAAATGCTATTTTAACTTTAGGCTTCTCTACATGTTCTTCTAGACAATACACAGCTAGAACAGTTGTTTTCTTCTTCAAAGAGGTATAAGACTGATTTGAATCAATCCTATAATACTTGGGACAGGAAGCAATTTAATCCAAACCTTCAAGATAGTATATACTGTAGCTCATCCTATATACTATTCACGTTCACAAAGAATGTGAATTAGAACTATTGCCCCATCTTCTTCTCCAAGGGTGGACAACACATACCTCCTATCCATCTTAGTTCTCGGCTTGTTTTCATACAGCTTTCCACCTAATTTCCAAAGCTATTTGCAAGTGATGAATCTCAGCCTGTGGCAAGAACAATCTGTCTCAGTATCAGAAGGTAGCTAACAGAGAAGGAAGAAAAAGAGAGAAATAAAAAACCAAAAGGAATGTGCCAGAAAGATATTCAGTTGGCATATCTTCAATTGGTTCTGGTCCATTTCAGCTTTGTACACAATAACCATGAATGCGCCTCAGCATGACTTCTGTGTCTATGCAACCCTGAATAGAAAAAGATGGCCATATCCCTAGAATCTTTTTGAAACCATTTAATTACCAGTAAGTTTCAGTTACAGAAACTCCAGGATTGGGGTTCTGTGATTGGTTGGCTCCTTTTATTCGAATATATTTCTGGGGCAGGGGTGAAATCCAGCAGGTTCTAACAGGTTCTGGAGAACCAGTAGCGGAAATTTTGAGTAGTTTGGAGAACCAGCAAATACCACCTCTGGATGGCCCCAGAGTGGGGTAGGAATGGAGATTTTGCAGTATCCTTCCCCTGCCACGCCCACCAAGCCATGCCCACTGAACCGGTAGGGAAAATTTTTGGATTTCACCCGTTCTGGGATTTTTTTTATATAAAACAATCCATCAGATGTATTTCCTTCTTCTTTTGAACTCAGGACAAATTACTAGCATTTATTTATTTATTTGTTTGTTTATTTATTTTTTTATAAGTCCCAGTGAATTCATTAGGATTGACTTTCCAATAAATAAGTGTATGATAGAGCATGTTCCGCTATGATAATCATTTTTTGACCTTCACAAAAGCTTATGCTGTAATAAATCTCTTAGCTTTTAAGGTGCCACAGGCCACTCTCTTTCTTTGATGTAAGACAGCAGGTATGAATTTTCTACTTTTCCAGTAATCTTGATGACTGGATTGTGATTCTAAAAAAAGAATCTGGGTTGAGTATTAAACCCCTCCAAAAAAAATAACAGTAACCATTCCATTTTGATCACTTCCTTTGGATCTAAACATTTAATTAATTTAAGTTTAGTACTTATCCTCTTATTGTTCCATTCCTCCAGAACACCATTTATGCTTCATAATCAAATCAATATTATTCTAATCAAAGCATAACCTGAAATCCTTTCTTATTTTGTCGTTTTCAGTAGTTATGCAAGTACTTTTTTTCACAGAGGTATTACAGCCAATCGCCATTAGGTGTCCCCTAGCTATAACTATTCCTAAATATAATAATATTACCATGTAACAATAGAAACCATGAATGGGTTAAATTCCCAGATTTTAATTGTTGTTTTTTATAAAATGAGAACAACATTCAAAAAACATAAAGGAGCCCCCGTTTCACTCTTGGATTGTATAAAGGGATATATTCTGAGAGCTAGTACAGCTACAGGAATCATTAAAAACAAAAACAGTAAAGCTGGATAAAGGGGGACATGTAATTTTTTCCTCTTCCGTTTATTTCCTTAAAAAATATTATTATTAGCAAGCAGTTCACACCGGTTATATTTTTCTGTTAAAATATGCTGGTCTTGGCTCTCTCTTGATGTAGGCAATATATGCAATTTTCCTTCCTTTCCTGGAGGCTAAGCAAGAGGGTAAAGAACTACGTGACTAAAACATCCAAACTTCCTCTTTCATAAGCCATCACATGATGGAAGCAATTACAATTCCAGCCTCGTCTCTGTGAATTGCAGACACATTGCCTCACCCTAGAAACCCGTCCCGCCTTCCCTCCCTCCCTCTCTTTTAGTGTAGGCAAGTAGTTGTTGCAGCCAGCTTGGAAGGGATCCAGCTTCTTTTTTGGAGAAAGCGGTGGATGGAAGGCAAAAACAAAGATCTGTTTACTGAAAGTATACAGCTTTCGGTGGGGGTGCGGGTGGGGGGATGTTGGAAGTTCCGTGAGAGCTGCTGACAAAAGAATTCGATAGAACAGAACATAAAAGGCATGGCGGCTGTGGATTAGAAAACAACACACGTTAACTCTTGCCAGCTCGGACAAAACTGAAGGGCAGAAAGGGGCGGTGGTAGATGCTTCTTCCAAAAAAATAAATAAATCCCAGAAAGGGATCTGCAGCTGGAAAATGCTGGAAGGAAGAATCAAAACAGAACGATCTTAATTTAAAAATAAAAATAAAAATAAAAACCTCGATTGTCTAAGAATCAGCAGGCTTCCGTTCGGACACATACAAATCAAGACTTTCTTTCCATTTAACAGGACAATGTTTGCAGAGGAGGGGGGGAAGCAAATGGCGGGCAGAGGATGATTGGCTTTGTGCTGCGTGGGAGAGTTGACTGGGTGAAGGAAGGGCACTGTTTATGTCTGATGCGGCTTCACCGCAGAGGCATGAGAAGGCAGGAAGCGATTAAGCTGCATTGCACCGAAAGGACAATAGGATTTTCCTGAATGTATCAACAATTGCAGTCCTCCATTTTAAACCAGGATGGGATGTTTGAGAAAGGGGTGGTGACTTGATGGATCTGTGAGAAACGGTGGGAGGGGGCACTGCACCATTTTGGGAGGGGGCGCACCAGATTTTGTGAGACAGAAACCTGCACCGAGCCCCCCGTGTTTTTTTTTTGTTTGTTTTTTTTTTGCACGCTAGCGGGAATAGCTGGTAATATTGAAAAGCGCAAGCGTAACAAGCAGGGCATTTGACAGCGGAAATCCCCATGCGGGAGAATCGTGGAAGGAATACTGAACGTGTTAATATGAGATTAAACAGCCATGTAATTTGAGGACAAGTTTATTCATGTGATCCAGCAAGATCAATAAAGTCGAGGGTGGATTTTCAACAAAAACAAACCTTTCCGCTTCATTAAGGGGAATACGTTCAAACGAATCAACCGCATTTCGAATAGCACCAAGCTAGACAATGTCAGCACCATATTTCCCTCCCCTGCCTTTTCTTTGCCAATCCAGTTGGGAGAGATAATAATCTACACTCTGCTCTTCCAACTCACAACCAGTTCATTCCAGTCGAAAGGGAAGAGGTTGCAAAAAAAAAAAAAAAAAATCGGCTCGAGCGTCTGTTTGCATTAAAAAAAATAATAATGGCGATCGGAAACTTGTCTGCTCCAGAAATTGAGGGAGATGGGCGGTTTTAAAATTTGATTAATAAAAAAGCGTCAGCAAGGACTAGAGAGTAACGCCGGATCGTGTTATAGGCAACCACACGTGCAAGTAAGTTACCGCACCCGAATTTACATTCGTTCTCCTATAACCCCAACAGGTCTGAATGAATTATAGCACTGTATGCCTCCAAAAGGAACCGCACAGATTAATGATGAGAGCGAGCAAGGGAGTACACATCGTAGCTTTTACACCCGTCAGCTACCACATTGGGCGAGCTTTGCACCTGGGAGGAAGGGAGCGTGGGGCGCCCAGAAATAGCAGCAGAGGGGGAGGAGTGTACAGCCGTGACGGCGCAGCAATAAGAAGGTCTCCGCCTCTGGAATGTGCAATTCGCTTAACAAGCCTTCCAAGTGCCAATAGCAGAGAGTCACGTCTTGGACTGCGGCTGCGCACGGAGAGTGCGGCCAAAGCCCTTGAACAAAATGCAGACGTCAGAGCGCTCTCTGCCCTCCCTCCCCCGTTTCCCTTTGTAACCTACATAACTCAGCAGCTGCGGCAGCACTGTGGGAATGGTGACCTAGACGCCAGAATTTTAGGGAAACGCTGCCATTTTGTTTACCCGGCACGATCCCATAGGCACGCAGCGTGACACTTACATATATATATATATATATATACAGTAGGATTACGCTTTTCCATCAGTGACAATGGGCTCTCCCTATTTTGTACCGAGAGAAGCTTGCGCGGCTTTTTTGAGGCGGCGTGGGGTGGGAAAGGAGCGCTGTGTGAATCTGGGTGGGTGGGTGTGCTGAATGTGCCCAGCTCTGCGCTGGTGCCTGAGGAAAGGAAATACGGCTGCCCCAATATTAGACTTGAAAAGACATTGCAAAAGTAACTCATTTATGAAGAAGCTTGGCAGCGGTTAGTGTAAAGAGCAGGCTCATGCAAAATAGATTTACACGTTTTGGCAATTTCTTTGGTGGCAATACGGAGCTATCAGTTTGATAATTTCTAATACGCTTTTCACGCGTGTATCCAGGACCCCCCTCCCGTTTCTCGTTACTGTATACTGCTGTGCGCCTTTTTTTTTTTTTATGCGGCAGTCTGTGTTACTGTACTGTACTTTTAACATGCAATTTCAGGAAGAAAAATCTTACATGAATGTTATATTACATGTAATTTTTGGCAAACCAAGTAGGCTTCTAAACTAGGACCGAATTTAGGATCCCTTGACCATGTACTTGACCATGTAATATACTTGACCATGTAATATACTTTCCCATTCCACTGACCACAACTCCCATCATTCCCCGCAAATCTACCCAACGAATTCTACTCAGAAATAAAGTCTACTTTTAGAATACAATCCTACATCTGCTTTCTTCTAGGCAGCCTATTATATTCAGAGAGATTTATTCCTGAAGAAACGTGCCCGGGAGTATTAACTGGTAACAAATTCGTGAAAACCACTAGGAATTGCTAATAATAATAATAGCAATTCCTACTGGCAATCGTGGGGGTGGCAGCGCTCTTAAAACTCGATAATCATCCAAAATCCTTTCCTGACCTATAATTACGCCTTTTTTTAAAAAAATCGATGCAATGCGCGGGGAGCGGGGTTGGAAATTTCAAGGACGGTTAATGACTTCAGTTTAAGAGGCAGTTTTAAGTGTAAAGGATTTGCGGAAGGTCAGTGCGCCCATAGCCAATATCGAAAATTGAAACGATTCCTCGGGTAACCTACATTTTAAAACGCGGCCATTGCAGAATCCAAAATGCAACATTTGAACACATGCACAAGGTGCGGTGACCTTCTGCAACGGGCGAAGCTATGTGTACATGGTGGCTATTAATTATTTTTTATTGCAAAACTACACTCCCCGCGCATTACTAGTAAAGCATTCTTGCCCGGAAGGAGGAGAAGGGAAAGGCACCCCAGTCCTTCTATTTGCATCCATTCACACACGAAAGAGCTGCCGTTCCCTCCCTCTCTCGCTCGCTCGCTCCCTCCCTCTCCCCGCGTGCTGACTAGAGAGAGCTGGTTATTCTTGCAGCCCTTGTTGTCTTGGCAGGAGTTCAATGAGCAGCAGGCGGAGGAAGGGGAGAGCCTAACACGCAGGCGCTCCTGGGCACTGTCGAAGAATCGAGTCACTGGAGCAGAGCGCCCAAGCGGCGGCGACTGCTTCTGGAGTCCCCGCCCAGTGTGAGTGTCTGGGCGGCCGGCAGCCGGCGGGCAGTGCTGGAGTAGCAAGAGCGCGGTGCGGGCAGAGCGAGCGGCGTGTCGTACTGGGGGGTCGGAGGGAGCTGCGCTCGGGCGATGCATATCGCCACGTCCCCGGAGTCCCGGAAATAGGAGAGCCTGGCCGAAAGCAGAGGCGCTTCCTTCGCCTCGGAGCCGCGCTCGTTCGCCCAAGGAGCTGGCATTCAGGGCAAAAGGCTGCAGCGGTTGCAACATCCCGAGCCTCCCCGGTGGCAAGCCGAGCAGCGGTGGGGAAGAGGAGGTAGGGGACAAGGCGCGGGGCGCTCGCTGCCCCTGGACTCGGCCATGTCGTCCGCGGCGGTGGCGGTGGCCGCTGCCTCCCGCAGGCAGTCCTGTTACTTGTGCGATCTACCTCGCATGCCCTGGGCCATGATCTGGGATTTCACCGAGCCCGTCTGCAGGGGCTGCGTCAACTACGAAGGGGCCGACCGTGTGGAGTTCGTCATCGACACGGCTCGGCAGCTCAAGCGGGCGCACAGTTTCCAGGAAGGCCGGGCTCCGCCACCTCCGCACACCAAGCAGCAGCCTCCGCCGCTCAGCGCCAAAGACCTGCACTCGGCGGCTGTGGCCACGGCCGAGGCGGCATCTCGCGCCCCGCCGCAGCCCCACGAGCGCTACTCTCTGGCTGCGGCGCTGGCGTCTGAGCGGCCGCCTCCCCGCCTGGGACCCGAGTACGGCGGGAGCAGGCAGGTCAACGGCATCCTCGTCCCCAACGGTTTCTCCAAGCCCGAAGAGCCGCCCGAACTGAACCGTCAGAGTCCCAACCCGCGCCGGACGCACGCCGTGGCCCCCACTTTGGTGCCCCTCATGAACGGAGCTTCCTTGCCCGCCTGCATCAGCAGCCGGGCGGCGGCGGCTGCAGCAGCCTCCTTGGCGGCTATCTCCGGAGCGCCGCCAACCCCGCTGCAGGTCTCGGTCTCCCAAGCGCAGCAGAGCCAGCAGCAGCCCGGGGAAGGGGGCGGGCACAAGCGGCCCGGCTCGGTGTCTTCCTCGTCGTCTGGGGGCGGCGGTGGCGGTGGCGGCGCCAGCGACCAGGAGGGCAAGGAAAAAGGACAGCCGCAAGCGGCGCGGGGTTCGGCGGACCCTCTGGACCCACTCGGCGTGGAGAGCAAAGCCCGGGGGGCAGCGGCGGGCACGGAGCAAGAGTGGCTGGGCAAGCCCAAGACCGTGCGTGACACCCTGCTGGCCTTGCAGCACAGCGGCCACGCGGCGCCCTTCGAAAGCAAGTTCAAGAAGGAGCCCGGCATGGCGGGAGGGAGGCTCTTGGGCTACGACAGCAACGGGGCCGCGGCCAAATCAGGTGAGAAAGGCGCGCGTTTGGCGCGGGCAGTTGGGGTCCTTGTGGAGGGAGAACCGCTTCGCCCTTCCTCCCTGAAAAACCGGGTCAGGGACGCTTTTTCAGCCTGGTGCCTGGCTATGGCAGCGTGCTCCGGGCTCGGAAGCAACATCTGGCGGGGAGGTTTCCCCTCCCTACTCCTGCCCACTTTCTCTTGCGAGGAGAGCTCTGGGGCAGGCGGGGCTGGGAAACGTTTTGCCTTCCTCCTCCTGCACCAGGCTAGAAGTCAGAGCTGCAAATTAACAAACATGCGGAAGTTAGCCAGAGACTTGATGTGTATGGATAAATGTAGGGCTCTTCTCTGTGTGAGTGGATTATGACGCATTGGGTGCACAATGACTCTGAATGTGTTTCCAGCCAGTGGAAAATTACAAGCATGCACTTGTTTCTTTGGCTCATGGCCACTAATGTGGGAGGAGGGAGGCAAAATGTAGTTACATTTGACTGCAGTGTGTACCATAATAGTGTGAGCAGTGGCCCAGCACCGCTGGGTCTACCTTACAGAAGCTGATTCACAAACCCAGATAAGGTGAACTCTTGTTGGTTTTAAGCTGGTCTTCCCCATTTGTATCTAGTGAGTAATTTGGCTGAGGTCCAGCTGCTTCAACTGACTAGACCGTGATATAGGACACACCATTCTCTCTGCAACATGATCTCATCTCCCACTGCTTCTTTCTAGGGGCTCGGGCTGCGAGGAAGAGAAAGGCTTCTCCAGAGCCCGAAGGTGAAGCTGGACCTCCAAAAATCAATGGCGAGGCACAGTCATGGTTACCCACCTCATCAGAAGGGATGAAAATACCAATGGCAGCTGCATCTTTCATGTCCCCACCGCCACCAACTGCTTCGCCTCATTCAAATCGGACCACACCACCGGAGGCAGTTCAGAATGGTCAGAACCCTATGGCTGCACTCATTTTGGTTGCAGACAACGCCGGGGGCAACCATGCTTCCAAAGATGCCAACCAGGTTCACTCCACCACCAGGAGGAATAGCAGTAGCCCCCCTTCTCCATCCCCTATGAACCAAAGAAGGCTGGCCAGGGAAGTGCCGAGCCAAGGGGCAAATCCTGGAGGGATGGAACCAGTGCACCCTGTCAGCCTCCCAGACTCTTCTCTGGCAGCAAGTGTTCCCCTCTGCTGCACCTTGTGTCACGAGCGATTGGAAGACACCCACTTTGTGCAGTGTCCCTCCGTTCCATCTCATAAGTTTTGCTTCCCTTGCTCTAGACAGAGCATCAAACAGCAAGGAGCTAATGGCGAAGTGTATTGTCCCAGTGGGGAGAAGTGCCCCCTAGTGGGATCCAATGTCCCTTGGGCCTTCATGCAAGGGGAGATTGCAACCATTCTTGCAGGAGATGTCAAAGTGAAAAAAGAGAGAGACTCATGACTTTTCCAATTTTTCATTGCAACGTCAACTTTAACATAAAACGGCTTGAACTGTATATACCTATAAATACTATAAATATCTATATATATATTATATATATATATATATATATATCCAAGACAAGGGAAATGTAGACTTCATAAAACATGGCTGTATAATTTTGATTTCTTTTTTGAATACATTGTGTTTCTATATTTTTTGAAGACAAAAGGTATGTACTTATAAATGCTCTTTTTTGTTGTTATAGCAACTATTTGTTGTGCTTCCTTGGTGACAGTTACTGTTCAGTGTAGGCTGTGACTTGCGCTGCTTTTTTTAGAGAGCACTTGGCAAACCAGACATGCTTCTAGCTGTAAATTGTATGCACTTGGTTTCTCCCCCCCCCCTTTTTTTTTAAATGCCAAATACATCTTTCAACATTGTAAAGATTGCCTTATTGTCTGTGGTTCCTTTTTTTTTCTTTCTCTTTTGCCCTTATTCATATTGAAGGCATCTTAGGTTTTAGAGAAATTATGGCATTAAGGAGATCAGCAAGGATTCAAGCAAGGTTGCTATTCAGTCCAGTCCAAAGATCTGAAGCAATAGGGGTTTGTGTGGAAACATTATTCCTTCACTGCTGCTGCAAAAACCAGCCAGATTCTTACAGCGATTTTTGCTTGTAGAAGGAAGTTGTTTGCAGACTATTCAGCTTAAAGTGAGGTGCTACTGAGGCTGAGGTTTTTGTTTTTTTTTTTGTTAAAGCCAAAATAACCACAGTTGTAATATTTGGTAGTAAGATTGCAAAACTGTTTTTGTCATGCATTGCTTAAGGTTCCTGCAGTTCTTTTGTGATAAAATTTAATTATTGACTAGCCATGCATTAGAACAGAATAGCACTGCCATCTTTTTAACAAATTTACAACTTTTCAGCATAAATGAATGAACGTTGCTATGCCCTTCATACTTGTATGGAAAAACACTGAGGTAGGTTTTAAGGATTTTTACAGTAGTGCAGAAGAACTTGCTTCTTAACACTTAAATGTTTAGAACTGTTGCTATTGTTATTGTTGCTGATGTCACCTAATTGAGTAGAGCAAAAGCAGAGCGGTAATGACAGCAGCAGCAAAGATTTTGCTTGGCATGTCTGCATTGTCAGCAGAGAGATTAATGGGGATTTCTGCCTGAAATTTCCTGATCCATGTGTTGGGGGCAAAACAACCAAATCATATTTAAAGGGAACAACCTAGGATTTAAATAAATCATCTTGAATTTTTATGCAGGCATACCATGCCTTCTGGACTACCTTCAACCATTATTTTGCATAACTAGTATTTTGATTATGCTTCTTTTTTCGTCAGAAGACAGACATTTTAGATAAACATCAACTACTAGAAATAGTCAAGACTCACTGTAGTGTTGCTGTGCTGTTCACAATTGTGTTAGCAACATTGCTGTACAACCACTTGCATTCATTATTGGTGACCACTTTAGCATATGGTCATAAATGATTATTTCAAACAACAGTTTGCCCCTTGTGTTGTTTGCACGTTACAATATATTCTCTTTAGCTACATTTAATCATTTTATACTATTGGATCAGACGGTTTTTAGGTGTTCATCTTCAGTCTTCTATTTAATGCTGAATAGATTTTGATAGGGTCCTTTTTTTAGTGGTCAACACATTTGAAAACCTAACCTGCACATGGGCAATTCTTTTTTTAAAAAAACATTTTAATAAGCACACCCACTAGCGTTGTGTTCCATATTACAGGTCAGTGTAATATTAAATAACAAGTTTTGCATGATAAACCAATATTTGAAATTATAGAAATACATATAGATCAGACTGGTGTCTTATGTAAACACGTTTAGAAAGTTTGAGATGGGAAACGCACATATGTACAACTGTAAGGATTCTTTGGAACCACTATAATTGTGGAAATAAGAATTTAGGCACTTTATTAAAAATTGGATTTTGAATTAATAGAGGATAAGTTCTTAAAAATCTTTTTGACATAATACCTCATGTATTAAACTAATTTGTATGAACAGTTTGCATTTTACGTTAAAAAAATACCCCTACAAAAATTTTCATAGTGACATCTTGGCATGTAGTTCAGATTTGAACTTCTTAATCTGAGGTTGCATAGTTCAGATTTGAGTTTCTTAATCCAAGGTGGGATGACAGTAACTTCTTTCTTCAAAATGCTATTCAAGCATGACAGATTATCGAGAGAAGCCTTAGTTACAGTCTTCATATTGTAGCTCAGTAATATCACTGTATGTTCTTTAAAGTAGTTCAATGAGTGGGATG
Organism: Pantherophis guttatus; assembly: GCF_059756535.1. NCBI lineage: Eukaryota > Metazoa > Chordata > Lepidosauria > Squamata > Colubridae > Pantherophis > Pantherophis guttatus. The sequence continues at coordinate 277,095,985 of NC_142063.1, read as the reverse complement.
TTTAAAGCTTGCCATGAACACAGCTGGAACATATTTCAAGACTTTATCTGTTCAGCCAGTTTATTCCAAACCTCTGTTAAGGTAACCAGTTCTCATATATTTTATAAATTTATACTACAGAAATGACATAAACTGTGATATGACTTTTTTAAAAACACATTTCTGTGATTTCAATTGGCCAAATGTAATTTTGTTTGCTTTTTAAAATTGGTTTCTGACATCAGCAGATAAGCATATATCCACATATATACATATACATTGATGCACACAATATGCTTCCCTGGCTACAAAGTTTTTTCAAGTGCTTTAGCTGCAACAATACTACAGTTACTATCCAATAAACAAAACAAAACTTGATTCCATTGCAGCTAATGTGAACTTAATTGCTTATTTCAATGGAGTCAGATGTTGCACCCTTACATTTTTTCCAGTTTTTATTGGTGATTCTTTGTATAGCAATAAAGCAAAATGTCGTTTAATGGAGAGTGTGATTGTCACAATCTCACCTTCGTTATACTTTTAAGTTACCATTATTAAAATACCACCTGCACTATGCTTTCATTGTTTATAGTTGCTGAACTAACACATTACTATTTTTTTCCTATTTTTTTAATCTTTTGCATTAAATAAAGTGAAATCAGGCATTTAAACACTTTCTGTGAATGTAGTCCTTTTTTATCATCTTTTTATTTTAAAAAATATAATCCTGCAGCTACTGACATAACCTAGTAGCCAAAGCAACTTTTTTTATATTACTTTCTTTAATTAGAAGGTGATAGGGAAGAATAGAAGAAAGTGTCATCAGAAAAAAAAATATTTTTTCTTAATAAGGAGAACTATTCCCTTTTATCTTAAAGTGCACAGAATCCAGGCAAGTGGGAAGGAAAAGGGAAACATACGATTTCTGGATACTACTAGTTATGGTATATTTGAGCTAAATACCCTATGAAATCATATTTAGGAAAAGGTTTATTTGTGGAGTTCTCCCGATGGCTTTTTATGGCAACAGGATCCTGAGAAATTTCTTCTGTACTTGAGCCAGAACCTCTCGCTTTACTTCCAGGGAGAATAGATACAGTGTTCTGCTGACATGAGAGGGAGCCATTGAGGAGGCATCTGATGTTGCAGTTTTGTGGAAGCATTTTTTGAGTGGAAGACAGAACATTAATATGAACCATAAAAATGCTGCCCTTATTATATTTAGATGGAAGAAAGGTTCCTTGGACATAATCTTAAGTAAATATGTTTAGAATGGAAAGAAACACTTCTAAAAATGTTCTCTTCACTGCAGTGCAGGGAAAAACAGTAGAAAACATTATGCACCAATGCAGCTTCGAAGTCCTCAGTCAAAATACAGAGAAGTTGCTGTAGTTGAAATTCTAATCATGTATGTACAATGAGTCCTAATCAGACTCAGTGCTGGAGAAGAATTGGAAATTATAATAAATTTATATAAATTTTACAAGCATTGCAATTTCAAAGATGACTTACATGGGGTTTTACAAGTTCAATGCAAAGATTTTAAGAGCTCTATGCTGTTGCAATTTGCTTAGTACTGAAAATTGAACTATTAAAACAGTAAAAAGGATTCAAATTATGGTAATAAGTATACTCTTATATTTCACCAATGAGTTCAGTAGACCCACCACAGTCCTTTATTTTTTTTTTAAATCAAGATTAGTTGAATGCTGACCTGATCTATAAAGGATTATACTATCCAATCAATGCCACTAAAATTTGGCCCTTCAGTTTTGCTGAAAGGGCTTATGGAACATACACATTTTTATATAACCAGATAGTGCAATTAATTATATTACACTAATTTCTGCAAACTTTTTTTTTACATTTTTACAAACACAAAAACTCTAAAATCACTCCCATATATTGGAAATAAGACAAATTAATCAGTGGATTGATTGCTTATGAGGACAACTAATGTGATCATAAAATGTAGTCAGTTAAAAGCAGCCTCTACTTTTGCTTAAGGATCATAATACTGGACTTAAAAATGTTAATAACTATAATGTGCATGAAACTAATGAGGCAGTTGGATTTCTTAAAAACATGGAATGACAAAAGGGAATTCTTCATTTTATATAAACATAACTGGTTTGTATTTTTATTTAATCTCTTTTCCTCTCCCACATATATCTTTTAAGGTAAATCTGTTGTCAAAAGTGCAGATCAACTATTACAAACTAAGCAGAGCAGAGTTCTTCTTGCTCTGATTTCTTTAGACAAATAATTCAGAAACTGTTCTGCCAGATCTAGGTAGGCCACACAAAATTCTGACTCACTATCATTTACTTGCCTGTGTTCAAAAAAATACAGAAGAAGAAACGCCTTTCCTTTATCATAGATGAAGGTCAGGCTGTACTAACAGATGAATGGAATGTATATTTACCAATTGCATCATTCCAGACTTTGTAGCTGGGACGCTCAGCTAACTCATTCAATGTCTTTGGCTAAGAGGAAATAATCATAAATCCTTATAAAGGCTTTCATTTTACAATGGTAATTTACTCTCAATGTTCTATCCTATCAACGCGTATGGACTAAAGGTGAGTAGAACAGTGTTCTAAATAAAGGTGTGTAGGTCTATAATGTTAACTACATTTGAAGAAATTCTTAAAGTTAACCCTAAATTAACTGATACTTGTATGCTATTGCTTTATGGAATTCAGCTTTATGAATAACTGATGTATCCTTATTTCAATTTAGAAGAGTTATCACAGTAGTTACATAAGTAAAATGCATTAAGGGCACATATAATATTATTTTTTAAACTGAACTATCCCAGATGTTGTCTCTTACTTTTATAAAGGTTATTACTTTTCTACCGCTTTCAGGCAAAAATCCAGTTCTGAACCCTTTGTATGTACATGGTTTCAACTGAAACTACTTTCAATGTAGCAGCTAAATGTAACAGCTACTTATATTAAAATTAGAAATACCTGTCTGCAAATTGTAGCCTGATATGTGTAATTCCAGGCCTAAATAGTACAATTTAGAAATAAATCCTACTCAGTTGCACAGAATTTATATTCATATAGTAAGTTTAGGTTGATGAAAGTTTATTTTTCTCGCTATAGATCTATATGCATTGGTGAACAGATTTCCCAGTTTTCTATCAAAGTATTATCAATTCTATTCATCTCAGGATGTTTATGTTACAATTAAAGGGACACAAATGGATTCTTCTTAAATATGGACATTATTTCCTAGTTCTCAGGATTGTGTTTATGTTACAATTAAAGGGACACAAATGGATTCTTCTTAAATATGGACATTATTTCCTAGTTCTCAGGATTGTGTTACCTTCTGTCTCTACACATAAACATAGACAATGATAGGAGTTTCAGACTTTAGTTTGCTTGATATTATACCCATTATTCCCATGTAATATGACTTACAGTATATACTGCAGTCTTCTTGTATCCTAAAAGGTAACAGAATGGCACTAACAATTATTTTGCAGTGTTGATCTTGATTCTCAGCAAGGATTGATAAGGTGCTGGGAACTCTCCACTGTCCTTAAGGGACCTGGTACCATATTAAAAAATGGCCTTATGCTCCTTTTATAAGCAGAAGTGCTGAAAGAGAAGTGAAACAAAAGGAAGGTGAAATGTTTTCCAGTTCAGTCATGCTGATAACAGACTTTCACTGGTTGAAAAGTAATAGGATTAGCAATATTAATGGATGCTGGAACATAATAATTCAGCAACCTAAATCCAGCCTGTGTGGTAGGGTAAAAATACAGGATGGATGGACAGATGGATGATTGATAGATTAGACAGACAGACAGATAAATGTAGACAGACATCTCCTTCGAAAGCACACCAAAAACATCCTGGAAGAAGACAATATCAAACCATTTATGTTGTCAAGAAAACAGCACAGACATGTTTAGGTATCAGCAGGAGCTGAGCTTTACTCAAAGAAACCCCTATTTTAAGTCTATACTTTCAAAGTTTGCTGACCTAACCCATTTGCCAAAGTTCATACACTACATTAACTCATAAAACTGTCAATCATACCTTACCCTAGTGTGATTAAGATCCTGAACTACAGCCTGAGAAGTCATGAAAGCTAAATGGGTCATTTTATTTATTTATTTACTTACCTCCCTACCTCCCTACTTACTATTTGACTTACATGCCATGCAATCATAACTTAAAGCAGCTTACAGGTTTACAAGCAGTGTGAAGGTTAAAACTGCCAAGATAAATTTCCCAACTCCAAGGAATTTCACATATATAAAGCATTCACTGGGAGGAAATGAACAAATGAATAAAGCCAGTTCCACAGGTCCTAAACATCTGCTGAAACAGACATGTCTTAACAGCTTTATGGAACGTCAGAAAGAGCTGAAACCTGTCTAATGTTGACAATGGACATCAGACAATGAACAATGGATCTCTGAGACAGTGTTGTTCCAGAGAAAGGGGACAGTGACAGAGAAAGACCAACTTCAAAATCCTGCAGATGACTTCAATAATCTAGAGAGAGGCACTCTCTTCCAGATATTAGGCTAGTTAACTATCTCTTAGCTCAACTTATCCTACCTAGTTCCTGGTACAGGCAAAAAAAAAAAGAGAAGGGGAAATGGTAGGCATGCCATTGCTTTCATTTCCTGGGGAACAGGGACAGGGAAAAAAATAAATCTGTTAAAATTTGCTATAGTCAAATTGATCCATTTAGGGAATATCCATTTCAACAATATCCATTCCTCTCTCTATGAGATCTAATTGTCCTGCTACTAGCCAGTTTCCGTTATCTCACTCTGGAGCAATGTTTCTCAATCTTGGCAACTTTAAGTTATGTGGACAGCTGGAGAATGTGAAGTCCATAGATCTTTAAATTTCCAAGGTTGAGAAATACTGCTCTAAAGGATTTAGTTCATGGGTGTCCAACTTTTTGGCTTGCCTGGACCACACTGAGAGAAGAGGAATTGTCTTGCGCCACATATAATACACACACATAAACATACATGCATACATATATACATATACATACATATATGTATGTATTTCTCTTTAGCCAGGTTCTTCCTACGTAAACCAAGATTTTTATGCAGCTCTAGTTCAGTGAAATCCCAATCCACTAGTTTCTAGGCTTTTTTTCTTCAGCAGCCAGCAACCTCCCTGCTGCCCATTGGGAGACTGAAATAGATCTATTTCAGACTTATAAGCCCTCATCCCATGTATCCTCCCTGTACATGGGATGTACATGGGATGAAGGTGTGGCTAACTGATGAGGGCTTATAAATCCGAAATAGATCTATCTTAGTCTCCTTAGTCTCCCAATGGGCAGCAGGGAGCTTGCTGGCTGCTGGAGAAAAAAAGCCTAGAAACTAGTGGATTGGGATTTCACTGAACTAGGGCTGCATAAAAATCTTGGTTTACGTAGGAAGAACCTGGCTAAAGAGAAATACACAGAAAGGCCTACAAAAAGAACACACACACACACACACACACACACACATATATATAAAGTGTTTTTCTGTCGAAGCACCTGGTCTACCCCAATATGGAAGGGAGCATACTGCTTCCCTTGCACCTTTCAGCTCCAATCCAGTCCTCAAGCAGTCGCATTTTATATATATATATATATATATATACACTGTGTGTGTGTGTGTGTATGTGTGTGTGTATAGGTCTTTGGTTATTCGGGTTTTCTCCCGCGTAAAATTGATAGTGTCTTGGCGACGTTTCGATGAAGTCTCATTTGTCATCTTCAGGCTGATGTTTTCGACTTCGTGCTTCTAGGAGCAATGTGTGATCCTAGAAGCACGAAGTGAAGGATCTTCGTGCTTCAATGTGTGAAGCACGAAGCCAAAAACACCAACCTGAAGATGACGAATGAGACTTCGTCGAAACGTCACCAAGACACTTCCAATTTTACGCGGGAGAAAACCCGAATAACCAAAGACCTACATACAAACACCCGCGAAAACCTCAGAAAACAAATATATATATTATATATATATATGTGTGTGTGTGTGTGTGTGTGTGTGTGTGTGTGTGTGTGTGTGTGTGTGTGTGTATAGTTAATATTTCGGGTTTCTTCCCGTGTAATTGTGGATATATCCCTAAAAGGGTAGAAGCGACGTTTCGGCAGAATCCCATCTGCCATCATCAGGCTTATGCCAGTAGTCATTTTGCACTACTGGCATAAGCCTGATGATGGCAGATGGGATTCTGCCGAAACGTCGCTTCTACCCTTTTAGGGATATATCCACAATTACACGGGAAGAAACCCGAAATATTAACTATACACACATACATACCCGTGAAAACTTACATAAACATATATATATATATATATATATATGTGTGTGTGTGTGTGTGTGTGTGTGTCTTCTTAAGTTTTCACGGGTGTGCATATGCAAAAACTTAAAATCTCGGGTGTTTTCCCGCGTCATTATAAATAAGTTGGTTAAAATATTTAAAATCCTGGTTAAAATCCCAGCTTAAAATCTAAAAATCCTTACAGAGCACTCTGCAATGTCCTTTAAAACCTCAGCTAAAATCCTACCAGTGACTTTAAAAGTTTTTCTTAAAGCAACGTTTTGACAGGCTCACACCCTGTCATCTTCAGGCTCTGTTTCATGTAGAAGCTATGGGTTCTCTGTTGCGGGGCCGGAGCTGTCGCTTATCTATATTTGCTGCTGCTGACGTATGCTGGGTAGCCTGCAACTCTGTGTTCTGATTGGAGGACAACAGTTTTTCTTCCTGCTTCCTCCTCCTAGCTGCTTGGCTTCGTGTTACAGGCCCAGCTTTCTCAGATTCTCTATTATTATCTGTCTGCTGTAGAGGGGAAAGGATTCTGGTAGGCATCACAGCACCCTTGATTGTTAGTTGAGATCTCAGCCTATCTTCTGGCTTGATCCTCTCTCTCTCCCTATTGCTAGCCACCCTCTCCAAAGAAGGAAGAATTCTGGCAGGCCTTACAACACCACTGGTTGCTTGTTGGAATCTCTGCCTCTCTTCTGATGTTAACACTCGAGTTTCTCTCAGTGCAGGTCCCCAAATACTTGATAACCTAGAGTCGTCGTCTCGTCTGTTCATATTCTGTGGCCTCTTTTCAATTTCGATGGCCTCCCTGATTATTCTTTTGTTGAGATGTTCCTCTTTCGCCATTGTTCTGGTTTTATTAAAATCAATATTGTGTCCCGTGGCTTTCATGTGTTGTACCAAAGAAGAAGTTTGCTCTTCTTTCCTCACTGCATTTCTATGTTCTTCTAAACGCACACTTATTCGTCTATTTGTCCAATATAAGATGACTGACAGGAGGCACATGGCACTTCGTATATCCCCTGGTTTTCCAACTCAATTTTATCCTTAGGGTTTCTCACCATCATCGATATTTTTCTATCTGTACGGAACACTGTTTTTATTTTTTGTTTCCATAATATCTTACTAATTTTATCGGTGGTCCCTTTTATATAGGGCAGGATGGCAGTTCCCATATTCTGTTCTTCTTCTTGGGTTTTGCTCTGTCCTACTGTCCCTTGCTGGATTATAGTTCTAATTCTATTTTCGTGGAACCCATTTTCCATTAATACTTCTGTGAGGGTCTTAAACTCTGTTTGTACATGTGCCTCATCTGCTAGACGTTTAGTTCTAGTGATTAAATTTTTTGCCACTGAACTTATTTGTGAGGGATGATGGTGTGAGTGTGCGTTCAGGTAACGATTTGTATGTGTCTTCTTTTGGTAAACACTGTGTCCTAGGGTGCCATCAGTTCTCTTATATATTAGTACATCTAGGAATGGGAGTTGATTTTCCTTCTCCATTTCCATAGTGAACTTTATCTTCGGGTGCATGTTGTTCAAGTGTGCTAGAAAATTGTCTAGCTTGTCTTTTCCATGAGGCCAGATGACAAACGTATCATCTACATATCTGAGCCATAATTTTGGTATATAGATAGTTTGTTCCAATGCTTTAATTTCAAATCCTTCCATGAACAGATTGGCAATAACTGGGGAGAGCGGTGACCCCATTGGTGCCCCTTGCATTTGTTTATATCTTTGCCATCCGTACATGAAGTAGGTGTTAGATAGGCAATGCTCTGCCAATTCTATGATGTGGTTTGGTGGCTGGTATTTTTGTTTTTGATCGTTGCTAGAGCTTCTGTTAACGGGTACTTGGGTGAATAATGAGACATCGAAGCTTACAAGTAGGTCACCCTGCTCTATGCATTCTGAGATGATATGAGTTCTGCACATAGGAAGCAATCGATTCTGCAAATAGTTGTAATTGTTTGGCTAAGTATCTAGCCAAGTTTTGTAGCGGAGAGCCTATAGAGCTGACTATAGGTCTGAGGGGTATGCCCTCTTTATGTATTTTGGGAGGCCATATAGTTTTGGACATTTCGATGACTTCTCTCTGGGAATGATTGTTTGTTGAACTTCTTTATCTATGGGACTGGCCTTTATCTTGGTTTTGGTAGTTTTTTCTAAATATGTGGTTGGGTCAGTGCTTAGAGGTTTGTACGTAGCGTCTTGGAGGAGCTCGAGTAATTATGACAAAAAACCTGCAGAAAAACCTACTAAGAAGTTATATATATATATATATATATATATATATATATATATATATATATATATATATATATATATATATATATATATATATATATATATATTATGTATTATATATATAATATATATTATATATTACACACACACACACACACACACTCTCTCTCTACAATCACATAACATTAAAGTTTACGATCTTGTGGGGCTGTATTACTAGCTTTCCAGCCCATGGGCTGCAGGTTGGGCCAGCCTGATTGAACAATCATGGCAGGGTCTATTTCCTTCTTTCCTAGATCATTTTTGCATTATATGCTTTTTATTTTATTTTATGTTATTTTAGTTTGGGAGATACCCAAATGAAGTGTGGCGGAAAGGGGAGACAAACCAGCCTAGAAAACTCCAACCAAAGTCCTGAAGTGAGATCCACTCCATTCCTCGTTGTAATGCCTTGACTAGCAGATGGTCTCACTGCTTGCTGGTGTTGTGCTAAAAGGAAAGTGCAGCAAAGTTAAAGGGTACCTTGTTCATCATGACTAGCTTACTCATCATAACTAGCACATTCACAACCCAAATAACAGTATTTGGCAGTGACTTGAGGAAGACAGGACAAAGACAGCATAGGAATTGGCAATGAGGACAACAAATTGTATGACAAGATCAGTTTGTGCCAGCCTAAGTGGAATTGAACAGATAGCACTTTAGATCAGTGTAAAAGACCGATATAGAGATCAGAAATCATATTTTGAAAGCCATAATCTTCCTGTTGTGCTGGTGACCTTCCCAGGGTCATAAGACTGACTAATTAAGGGGTGGGGAGGAGGGTCTTGGTAGGCTTTCATCTGATCTAGCATGATAACCCTTTTATTCTGGCTTTCTCAAATCTCAAAGACTGTTGTTCATTTTAAGGAGATCACTCACCCAGGCACATGCACACAAGTAAGCTAGCCAAGGTTTGACTCAATGTTTACTAGCTAAAATCAAAACATTGAGGTTTGTTTGCCAAGGAAGATCCCTCACAGAAGAACCATGAATTGCTTTTAAGAATTATCGTTTCATGTGTGCAATTTCAGAACCAATTTTAGAAAGCAATGTGGCTGAAGAAATTATAGATTTGCTGAACTGTAAATAAATAAAAGTAGGCTTTGCTATTAATCATCACAGGTTGCAGCACCAATTTCACATAGGAAGAAAGCACTTTGACAGCATTGCTGAAAGAAAGGTCCCTGCTTCTGGATCCAGGTTGTCAAGACAAGAAATGATTTACCCTACAGTACCAAGGGTTTCTCTTTTGGGTACTACCATTTTTGTGATTCTATTATTCTCCACAATGTTTCCTTTTGGGTGAGATTTGCTTCAAGGTGAGAAAGTGATCCTTAAGTGGTTTCTGGGAATCTTGGAGATGAATCATCTGATTACCAGCAGTATATGTTGGAGCCTGTCCCTTTGTTACACGATGAATGGTAACTGAGATAGGAAATACTGTGCTACTGGCAGATGGTGCCTTTGACAAAGAAAACTATATTAGCAAGTTCCCTTAGGAAATATTTAGAAACTACTCATAAGAGAATGGAAAACTACCTTATATTGACTCAGCTAATTTTGAGTCCTAGTTTTTTTTGTTTTTTTTTTGCATACGTGTTTCTCTTATTATCTTGTTATCAAATACAGCATACTTAGCAAAATCAATTAGATAGCTTTTCAGGGAACTGAGGTTTTTTTTTTTCCCTGGGAAACCTGTTTAAGCTTTGAGTGATAAAGCTTGTGTCATTTGAGTGATAAAGTTTGGCCATTTCTATTTTAAGATTTATTATCAAATTGCCAGAGAATAGTGATCATTGTGCATGAGGGATTTGGATGGGGTGCAAGGAAAGGATAAATTATTCCTGCTTCTCAGATACTGAAGATGAGAAGTAAGGAGTGAAACACCATAAATTCAATCCAAAAGAATCCCATCTAAAATTTAATTTAATGAAACCTCTTGCAATAGGAATCATAATCCTAAAATATTGCAGGCCATCCACAAATCACTGGGACCCATCTTCATCTAAAATGCTTAAAACAGTGCATTTAAATATTTCCTTTTGCCTGAGTTGATGTACAAAGATCACCCACAGTATGTTACTTGCATGAAAAACTGCATCTTGGGAAAATCATGGCGAGTCAACCTCGTAGCTGGCATTCTCTTATATTCACACATCTTAGAAGCTATCTCTTTTAATGCACACATATACTTTCAGTTACTGAGAAAAATCACACAAACAAATCAGAAATAACTTCTGTAGCACCAGGGTTTTTACAAAGCATCAGCCTTGTGATTTTAAAGGGGTTAAAAATGAAGTGACTCTGTGTGCTAGTAAATAATTAACTTGTTTACCAAGCACTTGAACTGCCAACTAGCCATGTGGTCTCTGTCATTAAGGTTTGTTCAAGGTGCACATTGCTCCAAGCAAAGTCCTAAGTCCAAATACTAATGTTTACACAGCCATATTCACCTTCGCCTTCAAAGACTATAATCTTGAGTATTATTTCTTCACCCCTGCCAATATAAACTGGCAAGTTTTCCTCCTATCTTACAGCTCAACCCTGAGCGGTTTAAAACTTGTTTCTACAAGGAATGTTTTTTTGGGATGGTGTTGGAAGTGGCTGGAAAAAATCTGATTTGTGGGGTGTACAGGGAACCATGTGTTTTGATGTACATGCTAATCTAGAGGCCTGAAATGTGTTACAAACTCTTGGGCTGGGACAAGTGCCAAACTAATATATCGTATCATAATTCAGCATGCAGAGAAAACTGTAATTCAGGGTGTGACCACCATAAAATGATTGTGTTTTTAACAGCTCATAGCAGGTAATCAGCAGTGAATCTTCTTCCATCTTCGAATCTACCAGTCAGGAAAAGCTGGACTTAAAACAGCTTTCCCAGGGGAAAAAAAACAACCTTGGTTCCCTGAAAAGCTATTTAATGAATCTAGCTAAATACATTGTATTTGGTAGCCTTACTCATGATGAACACTGAAACATCACAGAGGCCAAATCCTCAAGAGTAGACCTCAGGAGCAGGTCTTACCTGAATCATGTTTGGTATTACTGGGTTGCACACGAAGGGCAAAACCAACCACACTCTGCTAATATTGTGAAACAAAAACTTAGCACTAAATATGCAAGTCAAAATAAATGTCCATAAAAGTTAAAAAAAAAAGTCATCCTATTTCCGGCCACTCAAGAGCTCAGCCTCACCCAACCCAGCCAGACACAGCTTCGCTTATTTCAAAAGGCAGATACATATCAAACCGAGTCTCTGACTCGCCTTCCTGTGCTATACAAGTTCTGAGAAACCTAACTCATTTTTAAGAGGAAGTTGTAAAAAAAAAAAAGAGAGAGAAAAACTACAAACACACCAGCCAGGCTAAAGTTCATTACTACGCATTCCTCCAGTTTCCTCTCTAAAATCTTGAGCTAAGAAACATGGAAGAGTTTGCAATAAAAAAAAAAAAAAAAAAACCGATCCGGGCAATTTCGAAAGATGCATTTTAGGGATTCGGAGAAATGAAGCCCTTTTTATTGTTTAGCTTTCCCGACAGCCGAGTTTTTCCCTCCCTGAGCTGCCTGCAAAAAAAAAAAAAAAAAAAAAATGCTAGCTCATCACGTACCGCTGCAGGGCACGGAGGGCAAAGCCACAAGCTGCGGAAGCCGCTGCCTCAACTCGAGCAAACCCCGCCTAGCAAGGAAACGGCCCCCGCTATAATTAGAGCCAGCGGGGCGGGCGCAGGCTCAGTGTTCCCTCGCAGGCGGGATCGGTTTCGGGCCTCCGTCGGCGTCCAAACTGAGCCGTACCAAGAAAGGCTTCATAGCTGCTGACTGCAGCCTTTTTATTCAAACCAGGGTCACCTCGTGGTGAACCAAATATGGTCAACGGCGGAGGCTAGTTGAGCCCTCAGCAAAGAGGAAGAATGTGGCGGCGTTGCGCAAGCGGTGGGGGGGAAAGTGCAAGCGGTGACGTGTCGCGCAGCCACACGCTGGGCGGGCAAAGGACCAGGGTTGCCTTGTTTCCCCCTTCCTGCTTTTGCTTGCGATTCGTGCCTACGAGTCCCTTGAGGCCGCTGACTCATTCGCCGAATTGTTGCGAGTAAATTGTTGCCTCTTCAGCAGAATCTGCATTGCTCAGATAGTAGTCCAATTTTTTTTTTTTTTAATAAAATGTGTGGAATGATTTGGAGTTACGACATTCATGTTTCCTTTGCGCCGATCCCTCCCACATTCTGTTCAGTCCCCCAGAGTTCGATATAAGATGGGTGGTTATATAAATGGTTTACATAAATAAATAAAAATAAACTACGAGCAGCAAAGGCTTGTTTTCTGAAGAGTCACATAGTAGTTCCTACTGTCACTTCCAATTGTTTTTCCCCCCGAAACATTATTCAGGCCCTTTGGAATGAAAGGCAAATATTATTTCTTTTTTTTAAATTTTTTTATTATTTTTATTATTCATATTTCTATGCCCACTCTCTGAGGACTCTGGGCAGTTTACACCAAAGACAGTATACTAAATAGCATGTTGCCCCCAACAATCTGGATCCTCATTATTTCTTATGTTCATGTCAAAGCCATTAATAAATTCCATTCCATTCAAGTTCCATTCAATTCCATCCTGTCGTTAAAATTCTTTTTTTTTTACACATGATTTTTTAAAATTATTTTTTATTTTGAATACAAATAATACAAACATGATACGTATAAATCTAAATACAAAACAGGAAAAAAATACAAATATTGCAGTACACCCCCCCGAGACCATTTTTTTCTTATATATTTCTTATATCTTAAAATGCATTTTATCAGTAAATTTTTAAGTACAACACTATAGCGAAATACTTTTTAGAAAAGATGAGAAGTATGCTTTAAACATAGAGTTATAAATACGCAAAGGAAACAATAGAATATAGGTATTAAATAAAACACAGTTATTTTAATTCAGAGAAATGTTTATATTAGACTTTGCAATAGGTATTCCTCAACTGGAAGAAATTAGCCCTAGTCTTGAGTATCTAACCCAAGAGTCCCCCAACCCCCCGGACTGCGGCCCACTACCAGGCCGTGAGCTGTTCAGAACTGGACCATGGAAGTGGCAGGTGAGCGCATGTGTGCACGCATCCCCACTTGCGTGAGTGGTGGGCGAGTGTAGATCACACTCTAGAGGTTCATAACTTCACCATTTCATATGGAGTGATGACTCTTGAGTAGGTTCAGATGACCTCAGGAAATTGAATTTCCTAATCATCAATCTTTGAATCAGTTTATCTAGTGGAACAACTCAGATTTGATCTCAGGTAATTCTCAGCTAGAAATCTGCTATAGCCAGTTTCTGCAACCTACAAAATTGGAATATATCTACAAGAACTAGTGGGCATGGAGAAGTGAATCCAACTCAAGAATAACAGAACTGAACTATTTACTGAAATGGAAGATATACAGAATGCAGTCTTGGAGGATATATGTTATTATTTACCTAAACTCAGTTATAACCTGAATTGCTATCTAGTTAATGAGAGCCTCAAATATTTTCAAAATCTCAGTAGGAGAAAGAAAATTTCAGCTTTCCCTGTGGAGTTGTCTTCCAGGTATTCTGGACTTCCACTTCAAGAATGCTAGTCATCTTGATCAACAATTGTCCAAAAAGACTTTGATAGTATCAGATTGGAGAAAACAAGATTATTTTAACAGTAATATGCACTATTTTAGTGATGGGGTTTGCACTGCACCATCATTCGTCATTTGAAATGGTGTGGTTTACAAATATTTCTTACATTACCCTCATAAGGTGGATCTTTGCCTTAAATGTTGATTTCTAGATATGGAGAAAGTAATGTAGAAAAAGGTTTAGAAACAACATCTCGGCCTTTTGGCTAAGATCAAGTGTAGTATCTGTTCTTATCAGTCTAAAGATGTAATTCCATTGAGATGTGGAATACCTGTTACAGGTTTTGTCCTATAACATTATTTCTTTTCTTTCTTTCTTTCTTTTATTTGATTTATATGCCGCCCTTCTCCGAAGACTCAGGGCGGCTTACAATGTGCTCAGCAATAGCCTTCATCCTTTTGTATATTTATACAAAGTCAGCTTATTGCCCCCACAACTGGGTCCTCAATTTACCTACCTTAGAAAGGATGGAAGGCTGAGTCAACCTTGAGCCTTGGCGAGATTCGAACCTTGCAGTAATTGCAGGCAGCTGGTCTTAATAACCAGCTTAATAACAGGGTGCCTTAAACCACTGTACTACCAAGGCTCTTTTAAACTATTACTATTGCTGTCCACACAAAGTAGCAACTTCACTGTGGGATTTATTTTAATAATGAAAATATGGGATAGAAAAATAATAAATGGCAGTTCATCCTCCAAATGGATGGAAAGTACTTATTGTTTATATGTGAGATCAATCTTCTGTTTCTTTGTTTTTAGCATATTCAAATATTAGAAAAGATGAGCATGTTGGTAGTTTATTACATTTCTATACTGTCCAACAAAAAATAAAAAGATAACAGTTTGTAAAAGGAAGGCATTAAATGATTTATTATCAACTGCCATTATAGCTCTGTTTTTCTATTAAAGCCTATATTATTTCTACAATTATCCCACAGTGAGACAGATTGGCCTGAGGGAAGAATGATTCTTCCAAATCACCCAGAGAGCTTTGTGGTCAAGCAGGATCTTACTGGTCCCAGTCAAACACTTTATTACTACATCACACTGGGATTCATGTATCATAGGGTGGATAACCTTGATGACATCACATACACTAGTTATTAATCATAGTTTTAGGGAAATTATTTTTCTGTAATCTCTTTCTAGGTAGGTATGATAAGTAGGGAGTGGTAGTGTTTGAATTTCTAGCTAGGTAGCAGCACCAAGCTAGTATTCGTTGTTCTCAAAAATCAACTTGGATGGAAGACCACCAGCAAATTCTAGGGTTAAAGGTTAGATTTGGAAGTTAAGAAAAGAAATCCCAGAAGAAGACAGTAGGAAACAGCTTCAAGATTGTTCCCTAGATAACTACATGGACTACATCAGCTGTATTTTTATTGTTTGAACAACCTACAGAATCTCTTTCATCAAGGGCCAACAAAAAAAAAAGTATAGGTCTACTTCTCTCTTAAATCAGATTTTAAAATTACTTTCAACTTTAAAAAAGTTATTGACTATTTCCCTCCAGGAAATAATAACCATGTCATGCCCTAATTATTTTTTCCCTTTGCTGTTGAGGGGGTTATTTTATGTATTATTGTGTCTATAAATTTATTGAGATTACAGCGGATTTACCAGACAGAATCCAAATTGCCCGACTGCTGTTCAAGCCAATACAAATAATAACTAATCTCTTAGTGCTGCTTTCTCTTTGATCTTGTCTTACTCAATAGCAGTAAGATGTTCCTGGCAGAGTATTTCTGCACTTGCATGGAGGTTAGCACCTTGGCCTTGTGCCACTTTTCCAAAGTAGGAAGAATAATGGATTTGGGGTTTTAAAATCATTTTGTATATGAGTTTAGAGGTGGTGGAAAGCGCCAGAGGGACAGTTTGAAAGGCAGAAGTTGTTTATCTTTCTACAGTCTAGAGATCAACATTAACCATACATTTATATTTCTTTATCGACACCATGGATGTATCCTGACCTTAAAAATATAATGAAATTCTTTTGGCATATTCAGTTTGTTTAAAAGCAGCATGAAACGTTTAGGGTTTTTCTCCCTGAGCCATCTGCTGGGACAGTGGTTTTTAAGTGCAGGGTTAACCTAAGATATTTGGTGCCTGAGGTGGAAAATCAAAATAGTGCTTCTTTCTAATAGCATTTGAAAGCTGCTGTCTGAGAAAGCCGCATCATTTAATCTAAATCTGGTATGCCTCACATTGCTTAAGACTTTTGTAACTGGAAAGCAGTCAGGAAATTTCTTTACAAGAACTGTGTTAAACTCCTAAACAGTAATGTCTTTCCATTGTTCTAGCTAAGGGTGCAGAATTCAGAATCCTTCAGAGGTTTACAGCTTAATTCCCAGCATTTCTCACACAGGGCATGTTGGGTAGGACTACTGGGAATTGCAGATGAGCAGCACTAGGAGGACCTTTCCCAGGTCCTGGGCAAAAGCCTATCCTCTTCCATTAATAACTACAAAGGGGTAATTTGAGTGCCACAAAATTATCATTTGTTGCTGTTAAGGCTGCAGTTCAGACAGAGGCATTGGCGTTCATAACAGCTGGAAATCCCCATGTTTCTTGTGCCTATTGCAGGTACCATTAGCATCTCCTCAGATGTTTGCAGGATTCAGCAGTTTGCTCAAAAGCTACCTGGGGAATTCTAGGAGTTAAAAGTCCACACATCTTAAGAGTTTTTAAGGTTGAGAAACCCTGGCCTAGAAATAAAAGATGGAGAGGATGAAATATAACAATAATAATATGAATTTGTCAAGCTTCTGCTAAAAACACAGGGGTAACATCAATAAAGGGGAGATGGGACATTAGTAAAAATTAATCATGCAGAGCAAGACTTTTTTTTTTTTAAAAAATGCTGTTTTTATGTTTGAGTTTGCTAAAGTATCATCTAAAAATGCACAATCAAATTATCCAGAGTTGGCCTTTTTACTGTATCTGTGTTTTTAAAAATTATGAATGTTTTCTAGTTAATCTTAGGCAATTATTCATTAATTATATTAAGTATGTTTTTGTTTCAGTATTTGTATTGATATCTAAATCATTTGGAATAAATTCAGCTGTTTTTAATGTTGGAAAATTATACATTTTGTTGTCATTATTTTTAGAGAGGGATAGAGTAGCAAGAATTATCAGAATTTACAAACATTTGCATGATAGACAAAATATTGGAAGAAACTAATAAAATCATATGATTTGTGGAGATAGAATAAATATAAAAGAAAAAAGATTTAAACATCGTGGGTAAAAGTGATGAATGGTTCTTATTTCATTCAACAATGAACATTTGTTATCTGTATAGCCTGTGTGTAACAAAGATACTGCTTCAGAAAAACTACATTCTTGCATATTTTATCTAGGAGCCACTTTTGATGGAATTAGGCCAGAAATGCTTTATATTAAAGGAGAAAAGGATTCATTGACTGCTCTCATTGTAACACTTCAGAGATCAATTACTATTATAATCTAATTAAAACATATTTTATTCTGTCCCCAAATACATTCAGGCAATATTCTCAGAGAACCATACATTCTTAGGATCTTTCTCACTTGCATCTAAGCACAGGACAGACATGCCCTGGCAATCTCTTTTTTTCCACCGAGTCCCCATAACACTGTCTTTACATAGTCCCCATTCCATTCCTGAAGCAGCCTTAGGTTCTTCTTAGATGTTCCGATGTTAATGTGATGTTTCAGACTTTAAACTGGCAGCAAACTCTCAAAATCTGATGTGAGTTGCTTCCAGTGGCACAGTTGGGTGACTCTAGGGGACAGGACAGGGGTGGGTTCTATTTACCTTTACTACTGGTTTGCAATGGGGCCGCACATGCGCACTTGCTTAGCTCGTGCGCATGCGCAGAAGCATTTTGATGACATCGGGGGTTGGTAGGCGGAGCCTCCCACGGGTTTTACTTCCAGTTCTATAGAACTGGTGCGAACCGGGGGCAACCCACCACTGGGACAGGATGAACCTGATATTCATTAGTCATTTCAAACTGATGTCCAACCCCTTTACTGCTGATCCCTAAATGCTGTCCTCCAGGGCAGCTGTGTTTTGGGTAGCCAGAGAAGCCAGCTGTTTCAAACTAGGACATTCCCTTATATCCACCATTTCCTGATGCCCATTTTTAAGAGATGATGGGTTCTGAGAGATGGTGAATTCAGCATGATAGGCTCTTTGAAACTCACTGCCTGCCTGACAAGATAGAATGAATACTGGATTTTTACAGATGGTTGCATCTATGAGCTTAGCACTCTTTCAAAACTCCCCACCTACACAAACCAGTTGATGAAATTTGACAGATGGTTAAACCTATATCTCACCATCTGCGATTGGCGAATGGTTTCCTGCTGGCTGATGATCTTTAGAAAGTGGGAAGGCAACAGAACTGAAGTATAAGCAATGGCTTTGCTTAATATGCCCTGCATATTACAATGCCATGTTAAACCAGAACTATAGAGGAAAGGTAGAAATTGGCAATGAGGACACACAAATCCTATGCCTGTATACTTTTCTGCTGGGTTCAGAGTTGGCTGAAGGATCTCTTCAGTAGACTTATGGGGAAAAGCAATCTTTCTTTTTCCCATTTCCTATCTTCTTACTGCTCTGTTGCCAAGTTCTAGCAGATGAATAACACGTCATGCTAAATTAGTGTGTGGTTTTATTTGGCTTTAGCTTAGAATGTGTTTGAAGCAGAACAGTTCTAATCTACTCAGTAAATTGTAGTTAAGCAAGCTATGATGTAGAATGCATGAATCCTGCCAAAATGTGTTTATTCTTATCACCCTATAAAGTTTACATTATTGGCTTCTACTGTCTTATGTGTTTACTTTTCTGCATCTACATCATAGGATCTACCTAATGCTTGTCGAGATAGACCTGTTTTAGATTCAAGAATGAGTAATCATGTAAACTGGTTCACAGCTGATGGGTGGAGTTCACCATTGATTAAAGAGAAAACTACTGAGCTTGGGCTACTGAGAAAACTACAGTAGCCCAAGTCTGACCTGAGAGTGTAAGGTATATGGTAGGAACACCTCATATTCAGGGGTGAAATCCAGCAGGTTCTGACAGGTTCTGGAGAACCGGTAGTGGAAGTTTTGAGCAGTTCGGAGAACCGGCAGCGGAAATTTTGAGTAGTTCGGAGAACTGGCAAATACCACCTCTGGCTGGCCCCAGAATGGGGTGGGAATGGGGATTTTGCAGTATCCTTCCCCTGGAGTGGGGTGGGAATGGGGATTTTGCAGTATCCTTCCCCTGCCATGCCCACCAAGCCACACCACGCCCACCAAGTACCACAGAACCAGTAGTAAAAAAAAATTGGATTTCACCACTGTTCATATTTCTTTTGGCATTATGTAGATGGACAATTGGGTTTAGTATTTGTTACAATACCTTTAATTTTAAGCTGCAGTCCTATCCTCACCAGGAAGTAAGCACCATCAAATTTGGTAAAACTCATTTCTCACTAGACATGTGTAGCATTCTGCTCCAAATCAGTAATGTCTGTAATTTAAAACCTTTGGAAGGTTTATATCTGATTCATAGCCTGAATCTTCATGTGGTTTACAGATGATGATATTTCACACACAACCCCTTCCTCCAAGCACACACCCCAATTAAATGCATGGGCTTGCCTGTTATTTTGCTCCTTGCTTATTTGTGGCTAGGTGACATTTCTGGTGCCTCCCTGCCAGGAAATTATTTATTAATGCTGTGTGGCCTGTAACCTAAATAGAGCCAAAGATGAATCCTTACTTCCCAAGGCTGCAGCAGGTACATTTAAACATGACAGTAATCTTTCAAAGAGATATACTATAATATGGCATTATTCTATTTGGCGCAGTGGTTAGAATGTAGTATTGTAGACTAATTCTGCCGATTGCCAGCAGTTCGGCAGTGCAAATCTCACCGGTTCAAGGTTGACTCAGCCTTCCATCCTTCTGAAGTGGGTAAAATGAGGACCGATATTGTTGAGGGCAATATTGACTCTGTAAACCACTTAGAGAAGGCTGTAAAGCACTATGAAGTGGTATATAAATCTAAGCGCTGCTGCTATTTAGGCTTCTCTCTTTCGGGATATTTCATATTGCTATTTCTTTCTCACTCCCACTCTCAATTTCTGATAGCTTTTTCCAGATTAGCTAGCATCCCATCCTAATGGAACATTTTGAGTCTTCTCTGGATTGTTTTGGGTTTCTTCCTAAATTTCTTAATACAACTTCAGGATTTCAGAATACAACTTCCATAATTCTGGGCTGCTTTATTCAGACTGGCCGAGAACGACAGACCAAAATATTTGTCAATATAATAATCTAAAACATTTGGAGTACATTAAGACTGCTGCCTTGTCTCCATTCCCTTGATGATTATGTGCCATTACGTCAATATTACTTCCAAGTGACCACATAGATGATCTGTCCCCAGTCTGGTCCTTCATGTCTTTCAATAGTGTACCTATCATCGTTGTAATTGAGACTATCCACTTTGATGTTAATTGTCCTCATCTTTTCATCTTGCAGTATAGATCCAGAGAGCTAGCTCTTCACCTAATGTGTCTAAAATATGGTAATCTGAGCCTGGTTATTTATGCCTTGAGGAAGAACAACTCTGGGTTCAATTTTTCAATGATCCATATGTTTGTTTTTATGGTTCTCCTTGGTATTCTCTGGAACTTGATCACAGAGAACTTGACATAGAGACCACCCCGCAGTTCAAAACCATCAATACTCTTTCTACTTTGCTTCTATACTACTTTCTTTTTCTTTAAAGTCTCTTGTTCCCTTGGGATTTTTTTTAAACTTCTTTAAAGCACATTTGTTGAAATACCACTTTTGTGGGCATGGAAAGATCCTCACTGCCTCACTCTGTCTTTTTGCTCAGTGCTCCATCAGTGCACCAATTGGAGCGCATGGAAAATAGCATTCTTCTCCTTGCAACATTTGTTTTGGGAAATTAACCATATCAGGCCAAGTTTGCGTATGTGTCAAAGTTTTAATTCTTATTATTTTTAATTCTTTGCAAGATGCACAGATATGTATGGGTGTGTATCACATATACATATGCATATACAAATATGTACACACACACACATATATATGAGATAGCAGCTACATAAATTAGAATGAGAAAGAAAGAGAAAGAAAGAAAGAAAGAAAATAAAAGAAATTGTCTTTAGAGTTCTGAAAAGTTAGGGCAGTTTTAGAGAAATGATCAAATGTACAAATGTTGGTAGAAAGATAGTAGGTAAAATGTGTGATATGTTGAGTAGTTATTTAGGTATGTAAGAGGTAAGTATGAAACCTAAATTTGAAGAGAGTGGACTTCAACAGGCTAAAAGAAAAAGGAGGAGGAATTCTATCCATTCTATGAATAGAGATCCTAAAGAAAAAAAATGATTCAAGAGAGTAATTATAAAAATATGAAATTATAAAATTTTTAAATTATAAAATATGCTAATTAAGAACCAAATACAAGCAACACCAAACAGGAAAAAAATGGACAGACACCATGGTTGCACCAAATTTCCCTTGACAAACTGAGAACAAACATTTTCAGGTTCTGTTTCTGAAATATATTTGAAACAAAAAGGAGAAGTTTAAAAAATGGAAAAGGAGTATATAACAAAGGATATTATATCAAGAATAACCTGAATCTGCAAGGATGTCAGGAAGGGTAATGCTCAGCATGGGTTGAGACTGGCTATGAATGCCAGAAGTAACAAAACAAAACAAAACAAAGAGAGAGAGAGAGAGAGAGAGAGAGAGAGAGAGAGAGAGAGAGAGAGAGAGAGAGAGAGAGAGAGAGAGAGAGTTCTTTGGGTATATGTGGAACCAAAAGAAAAGGAAAAGGAACAGTTGACCTGGTTGGCAAAGTTGGCATGATGGTCGCGGGCAACTTTTTTTTACTGAGGTACAGTTGGTTATTTGGGAGAGCCTTATTACTCTATTGACTGAAGGCATTAATGGAAGTACTTACAGTACTCAGGGCTACAGTGATGGAAAACTATGAGAGACAAATGATAAACGTAGTGCATGAATTATTCTTGCATATTCAACCTTCATCTTTCTCTCTCATCTTTTTTTCCCTTCCTCTGCTGGAAATACACTGGGCAACTGCTAGGTTGCAGCTTCAGAGGGTTTCTTAGTCTAGGCCTAAACTAAAAATTCTTAGCAATGAAACAGGCCATAGCAGAGAGAAGAAATATGATGCACAAAAATTTAGAGGAGGCATATTTCAGATTTCATCCATGAAAGGCAAAGAGAACACCAAAGACTCTTCTTTGAATGTGACTTTCCTGTAATCTCCACAACATTGTTGTCCAACCTTCTGGTTTGTTTGGGCCACATTGAGTGAAAAGGAATTGTCTTGGGACACATATAAAATACCCTGTTTTCCCCGAAATAAGGCATCCCCTAATAATAAGCCCAATCGGGCTTTTAAGCGCATGGCAACAAAATATAAGACAAGGTCTTATTTTCGGGGAAACACAGTATATAATATAGTTAATGCATATAAATAACAAACTTCCTTTATCTTTCAATACAGAGGTGTCAAATTTGCATTGTCACGTCGTCATGTGACATATCGCAACTTTTCTCCCTTTGCTAAACCGGGGGTGGGAGTGGCCAGCGCGTGACACATCCAGCCCGCGGGCCACGAGTTTGACACCCCTGTTTTAATATTTTTATTATCTAGTGGGGCTGCATGTGGCCCTTAGGCTGCAGGTTGGACATACCTGCTCTACAAGGATGATGGATCTCCATGAGTGCAGCTTTGGTTTTACATGGCATGTGATCCTACTGAGGTTTCTGGTGGATAAATATCTCTTTTTCAGTAATGATCAAATCACTGCTTGATGGACAAGGGTACTATTCTTCATCCTTTGTCTGAGTGTGATTTCCACTTCAGCCATAATGGTAACGTGCGTATATGTCTAGATTTGCTGCCTTTGAGTCTTCTTATTCCTGTCTACTTCCTGAACATGTCCCTATAGTTTTCCTAGCAAGATTTCAAAATTGAGTTGCCCTTGCCTTCTTCCTAGGACTGAGGGTGAGTGACTGGCCTAAAGTCACCCAGCTGGTTTTGTGCCTGAAAGGGAATTAGCACTCAGGGTCTCCTGGTTTCTTGCCTGGCACCTTAACCATTGCACCAAACTGGCCCTCTGAACTGCATGTAGCATCTGGAACTCTTTTGTCCCTTGAAATAGTAGGTTTTGATGCATTAAATTCTTCCTTAGGCAGTGAGATGGACAATGTTTAAACTTGCAGTTCAGTTTTGAATATAATGTGCACCTGCACTCAGTCTTCTCTCAGTTTTCTCTTGGTCAATTCTCAGTTTTAGGATGATTTTCCAGTTCCTAGGTGCAATACCAATGAGTCAACAATCACAGTGCTCTTCCCTGTTGCTGTGTTTGACATGTCACTTGCTTGCAAAGTGTAGAAGCTATGGCAATTATGATTCAGAATCCAACTTGCTGGCTTTTCTACAAGGAGTCCATGAAAAAGCCATTGTCTTTTTAGTCCATTCCTAACTCCAACTTGGTACACAGAGCTTTTATTGTTAGCATTCTTTTAGCAACCTGGCCTAGTGGGAGCAACATTAAAAGACAACAGAGATGAAAAATAACCAAACAGAAACAAAAGCTGATATTAGGCATTTTGAGTGGTATGAAGAAGGCAGAGGGAGACCAATACCAGAGTTGCACTAAAAACAATTTGTTCTGCTGATTATTGCATGTAGCTGGAAGATTAAACAATTCCTCATCTATAATGAACTGTATTTGTCCTGGGTGGCAATAAAAATATCAAAAATAATATTTAGGACTAGTATGTATCATAAATAGTAACCCATTAATACTATTTCCACATAGCTACTCTGTCTAAAGTATTAACTGGTTGTTGTTTTTTAAAAAATACAGCTCTTCCATATTAATATTAATCAAATACTTAGCAAAGCAAGATGACAAATAAAGACCTGTTGTGATAAAAATGAATTCTTGTGCATTTTAATTTGCAAAATAAAGGCCACTACATTAATAAGACTTAATTGTATCATGAAATATTTAACTAATATTTTCTTAGTCTTTACAAATTAGCCACATAAAGCAACACATAAGGCTTTATCCTGAACATTGTAGGCAATTCATACCATGATTTCTCCCAATGCATACAATGCCCAGATGCAACTACGGTTGAAAACATACTGATAATTTTACATTCCTTTTCAACTCTCCATTATATGCGCTAGCTTTGGTGTTAATTACAGAATAATTTCTTCCAGTAGCACTTCGGGTTTTTTTTCTTTGTTTTTGTCACTAAGAAATTAAAAAGCTTTAAATATATTATTGCAACATAGATTATTTTCGCATACATTTTTGCTGCACCTTTAGATCAGACTCAATAGTGAACAAGGAGTTCTGATTTATAATATATGTTCACGATAGCTCAAAGATCATAACGCTTTCACTGATATATCTGACTATATTGATTAGTTAAATGGACATTGTGAACCCTTCATGCAAACAATTATAGATCCAGAAACAAGTATTTCTGAAAATTATGTTTCTGCCCTTTTCAGCTGCATTCAACTGGCCTTTAAAGTTTCAGATATTCCCAAGAAGATGAGTCTTACCACTCTTGTCACAGAGTCCAGCCCCAGACAACAAAAGCTGACTGATTCATCACACAGCACATCTCTCTTTGACAAAGTCCCCAGCTCAGAGACTCAAAGAACTTAGAAATCACACAGATGGACATCACTTGATGTCCATCTGGAGTTAATAGCAGTGTTGATTCCAAGTGTCCCAAGCCAGAAATAGCTCATCTGCAGCTGCCTTTAATATGACCTCATTTTCTTATAGTGCAAAAGGCACAATCCAGATCTTAATTCCTAAAAGAGGCTCTCTCAGAGTCAGGGAAAATTTGCCAGCCACACAACTGAGTGTGTCCTATCTTATGCCTTCATTCTGTAACAAATAAGTAAGTATGCAGTAGTTACAGCAGAAAAGACACAGTGCTCCAGATGACCAAACAAATAAGCATAGTACTACTAGCATGAGATCTGCTGTACCTCATGAAAATTAGGAAGAACTGGGAGGCATCTTTCAAACCTGACCCAACGGCCTTTAAATTGTATGCTGTGGTAGAGGGAGCCTAGAAAATAGTGTGACACCGAGTCCTAAGAACAGGGCTGGTGGGATATACAGGCTGCTGAGACACCCACTAATGAACAGTATAGTAAATCTAGGAAGCGATAAATCAGTTTGCAAGGCCCAAGGATTCCAGTTCTTTATATTAATGTGCAGAGTTTAGGGTACAAATAGCAAGAACTAGAAGTCCTAATGCAGGAAAGCAATTACAATTTTGCAAATATTATTGAACCCTGGTGGGATGAAATTTATGAGTGGAATGCAAAGGTTGAAAGGTCTAGTTGATTAACTTGGGGGGGACAACTGTGAGTTCTAGTCCTCCATGAGGCCACTTAATTTCTTGTTAATGGAAGACTATTTAAAGATTGTGTTAGTGACCAGACATCCCGCTTTTGGCAAGACAGTCCTGATTTTTAGCAATTTGTCCCATGTCCCGTGGCGTTTTTAAAAAGTCCCAATTTTTGAAGTTCTTTTTGCAGATGCGGGCAGATGGCAACTGAAGACTCTAGAAATGCTGTTGGAAGAAGGGATTAATTTAACTTGGCTACAGTATAATCAACTTCAATTCAGATGGAAAGAGGATCAAAAAATTGGTATAATGATGCATGAGGAAGAATTGGTTAGACATATAAAAGAGAAAGGTCCAATGCATATTAAAAGGCTTTATAATGTTTTGTTAGAAAGGGATTCAGAAACTGAATTGGTTAAAGATTGTATGATCAACTGGGCACAAAATTTTGCAGAACCAGTGATGTTGGAAACATGGGAAAAAATATGGGTTCAGAATGTTAAATTTACACAGTTGCAGAATTTGAGGGAAAATTTTTATAAAATGTTTTATAGATGGCATTTAGATCCTAAGAAATTGTCGTGCATGTACCCTAATGTTCAACCAAAATGCTGGAGATGTGATTGCCTAGATGCCAGATATTATCGTGTGGTGGACTTGTAAGAAAGTGAAGGCTTTCTGGATAAAAATTTGGTGGGTTATGCAGAATGTTTTAAAGAAAAAAATTCAGTTTTCTCCACAATTGTTTTTATTGGGTGTAGTTAAGGGTTTTACATTGGGTGAAACAAAGTTGATATTGTATATGATAACAGCAGTGAGATTACTGATAGGTCAATATTGGAAAAATGAAGCTATGCCTACTATTGAAGAATGGACTTTGAAGATGGCCAGCTTTGCAGAGATGGCGAAGATTTCAGCATACCTAAAAGATCGCTCACAAGAGACTTATGTATGGGAGTGGAAAAAGTGGATAGATTATGTGCAGAATAAATATCAAACTAGGAAATATCAGATAGCTTTTAACTGAAAGTATTATATAGAGATAGAATATTTGAATTTCGTGAAGATGTGAAAAATATACAGGGGGTGGAGAGGTTCAAGTTTTATAAAAAGGGGATTTTGATTTGGATTATATTCTGTGGAAGTCCAGGGGGAGGGGTGGGCTAGAGGGGGTTAGGGAGGTTAGGGAGGGTTGGGGGGCGGAAATTGGGGAGAAAATGTAATTGTAAAACTTTTTCAATAAAAAAAAAAGTCCCAATTTTTCATTCTGCCTCCTGAGTCCCAGCTGATGGCTAGAGGGAAAAAACCTGTTTAAACTCTTGCCGCAGGGCTTCAAAGGGCCGCCCTACAGCTGATCAGTGTTAAAAGAAAACAAATGAGTAGACCGATGCCTGCAAAAATAGAAAAAACAGCCCCTTACAGCTTCCGCATAGGTTAATTAGCACAAGTTGATTAGCTCGGCTTCCCCACTCTCAGCTGATTTGCTCTCAGCTATTTTGCGCAGGGCTCTGTTCTGTTGCTAGCTGCAAAGAGTTCCTGGAGCAGAATTTTTTTCCCCTAGCTATGCTGAAAAAGCGAAAGCGAAAGTAAAGCAGGGTCTTTGCTGCAACGTGACAAAATGAGGCAGAGAGAGATTTCTTTTTCCTCACCAAAAAAGGTAGGTGCAAAACTGTAAACAATGGGAAATTTAGGGCAAAAGAGGAGAGTTCAAGATTTTAAAACACAAAAGAAAAAAAGCTCTATTTAACTAGGGAATTGTAATAATTGAGATACTATTAATTGTATAGTGTGTTGAAAGCAGAAATGGTTAAGTTGTGGTTTGGAGGAATATATGGGGGAAATTATTTGGTTTATTATTATTGGTAAATAATTGATTTGTAAGAAATTGGATTGCATGGAAATAATTGGAATATTCATGTTCATATTGATTAATATACAAAAAAGATAGTTATATAACTAATTGATTTATATTAAAATGTTGAATTTGTATTAAACAACTGTATTACATAATTACATAATTAACCAATGTGAGGATGGATATAAAAATAGATGACAATGGGAAGGGGAATAATATAGAATAGAAAGGAAAATTGAATTTGATTAAGATTAGAGATGAGGATGAAGGGTAATATTGTTTTTTTAAAAAAATAGATGAGGAATAAATATGGCAAAAAGGAAATATAGAAATTGTAAATTTAATTGAAATGACTAAACACTGTTTAAATTTGTGAACCAGCCAAATATTCTGTTCAAAGAAAATACATTGTATGTTTGTATGTGTGTTTCTAATTATTGCTATTTATTCATATTTGTTCTCTTTTATTCTTTAAAGTTTAACAATTCATTTTTTATCTTAATATCTTTATATTTGTTTGGGGTTGGCTTTCTTCCCTTTCATCTTTTTTATTGTACAGCAATCTTTCTCCTCAAACCTACCACCTCTCTCTTTTCTTTCCTTCTTACTTTCTCTTCCCCCCATCCTCTTCTTCGCCTCCCTACTTCTTCTTCCTTTCTCCTTCTCCTCCTCTCTTCCTCCCTCTCTTACCCTCACTCCTACTCTAATTTCCCTTCCCTTCCTTCATCCCTCTTTATTGCTGTATCCTTTTATGTATATGGACTACTCAGAGGGCTGAAAAAGTTATTTTTGACTGGTCCTCACACTTTTGACCAGTCCTCGAACTTACGACTGTCCTCACATTTTACATTTTTGCCCTATCTTGTCATCATGGTGAAGAGAAGCAGTTGTGAAATGAGTGACATGGTTGTTAAGAATGCTGCAAGGGCATAAATGTGAGGATGGTCATAAATGTGAGGACCAGTCAAAAGTGCGAGGACCTGTCAGAAATGACTTTTTTCAGCCCTCTGAGTAGTCCCTACACACACAGCCACGCCCACCCAGTCACATGACCTCCAAGCCACGCCCACAAAATAAGCCACGCCCACAATGGTGTCCCGCTTTACCAATGTTAAAATCTGCTCACCTTATGTTAGGGAGCACACATTGAATGAGTTGATTCTATGTAGAGAAAGTAGTTCTGAAGGCACTTTGGAGCCAACTCGTATTGGACTTTATAGGTTAGAAGTGGCAATTCAAATTGTATTAGGAAACCTCTTGACCTTCAGCACAGCTGTTACATGGTATCACTCTGACCACCCAGTCACTTACTAAGATGGCAGTGTCTAAATTTGATAAATACACAATGATTCTAATTTGCCAGCAAATAGGCCACTACAAAATTGGGCAAAGTACCTCTGGCGTGACATCCACTTACCTATCTGAAAGCAACTGTGAGTTCAGGAGAAACCTCAAATTGCAGACCCCCTTTAGGGGGAATGCCATTCAGTCTAGAGATATAACTTGGGCTAATAGACCACCCTTCTCAGCAAACATCAACTTGGGTTCAACAAGAGACTCTTTCGTCCTGTCCACGCCCAAGAGCCTTCAGACACCAACCCAGGTTTTCCCTTGAGTTATTTATAAAAATAATAAAGGCGGGATATAAGCAAACAAACAAATAAATAGGTAGGTAGTTATGTTGCTGTTAGTTGGATACAGAACTGATTGAACAAGCATACCCAAAATGTCCGTGACTCTGTATTAAGCTCTGTTCTATCTCCAAGGAAGCAGTTAATTAATTCCCTTGTGTGCCTAAGTTTGATGAGGGCTGAATGGGAACATAAAAACATAAGCATTGTCCCTGCTGGATTGGAGCTCTGGCCCATCTAGCTTAGCAGTCTTTTCTTATAGTGGCCAAACAGCGGCACAATGAAGTCCATCCGTCTCCCAGCAGATGGCCTTCAGACCAGAGGAAGTCACATTGCCATCAAGGCTAACTGTAATTGATCCACATGAGTACAAGCAAGGCAGAGGTTTGTAGATCAATGGGAAATCAGGTTCCGGGGTTTGGTTCAGTTTCCACTTCCTGTGCAAATTCATAGTTTAGTGGTGCTAAGGAAATCTCTGCATTCCCATGTGATTAGGAATGCATTTGCCCATTTATATTTGTGCCATATAGTTATGTTATGTTTCTTGATCTGGCAGCAGTTATCTATGCCTTGATTACTTCCCAGCTTAACTGCTCCAATACATTCTAAACGAGGCTTCCTTGAAGAATATCTAAATGCATTATTTAGGGAAAGCAAAAGCATATTGTTTTAAGTATTCTGTGTTGAATTTAGTTTTTTTAAAAAAATATTTTAATTTCTTAAATAGATTGGAACCTACTTATCTTGATATACACATTCAGGTCCATAAGGTCAACAGAAGAGGCCCTAATTCAGTGCCTTTATCTTCCAAGCTTGGCTCTCCAAAGTTGTTTGGAGCCTCAGCACAATTCCACAGAAAGCAATATTTCTGTTTTTAAGAAAGGAATCAAGACTTCTTCTTTGGATGGGTCTTTGTAGTTTGAACAGGTTAATAGTTGTTACAACTGTTTAGCATTTTTTTAAAAAAACTATCTGCTTTTTTATTTTTATACTCATGGCCTTGAGTCCCCTTCAGGCAGAAAGGCAGGGTAACATTTGTATAAATAATAGACCACAAAAAAGGAAAGGAAGGCAGGAGGCTGATTTTAAGCAGCAGCAGGACAGCCATCTGTCAGGGATGCTTTCATTTAAATTTCTGACCTTGAGAGGAGATGGATTTGGTGGCCAACATAGTTTCAGCTCTATGATTCTTTAATGCTTTGAAAATAGAGAAATGTGACAGAGGAAAAAGCAGGAAAATATATTAACCAAATTTCAACTTTATTCAGAGAAAGATATTTGACATGCACACCTGTGCTTTGCACCAGTCCAATCTAATATCTATTAGATATGTTGGATTACAACTCTCAGACTTTCCAAAGCCATTCAACACCCTGACTTGGAATTTTGGATACTGCCAATATATTTAGAGATTATCTGGTTGGAGAAGGCTGGTTTCCATGTGCTTTGAATGAATACTGCATATGAAATGACCTGTAATGCACCTTTTGCAGTTAGGGGGGAAATGGTTGACATGCAAATCTTGAGACAGTTTTAAAATAATAGAGTATAACAGAAATCTCTAGTTTTCTCCATATCATTCCATAACCATATTTTCTTTTACAGATCTTGTGCTGTGCATATTAAAACAGATTGGACTATGTTGTGCGATGGCTATCGGTAGCCAGTGAATTGTTGAATGAAATGTAGCATAGCACCCTAACTCTTCGGTTCAGCCATTCAGGAGATACACAGCTTTATAGATACACAACAGAGAACTTGACTGACATATTTGCAGTCTTGCATGCAACAAATAAATTTTGCCAATATGGTTGTAGTTGTTTGTCCATTTGTTTTGGAAGGGTGAAATTCAAAGTGATTGCAAGCTTTTGATGATCATATTAAAGATGCTCATGATTTCAGATACTTTGGAGGCTGCAAACTGGGGACTCTAGCCTTTGCTTTTCAAAGGCTTCAGCAGAAGTGACAACAACTATAGTTGCTCTGGCTAAGCATGACAGGCGCTAATCATTATTCTGGTGGGGTGAGCAGACTCCAAGTTTCTCTGTCAGAAGATACATGTTCCTTTGGGCTTTATCCTTCTAACTTTTATCGCTGGCACTGTGACTTGAATAGCAATTTGGGTCTCTCAAGTGTAGCACAGCAGGCTCAATGTGCCAGCAGTGCGGTGCATGCCAAAGAAGGCTAGATTAGTATCTGTCTTATTCTTGCTAGAAACTACTTTTTTTCTGCTCTTTCTTCTCCCTCCCTTTGTGGACTAAGACAACACGGATTCTTACTTATCATATTTCACATGTTTTGGGAGAGCAAAGTGTCAATCCAAACACATTTATAAGCATGTTGATTTTTTGTATTGAAAATGGTATTAAAAACCTAGTTTATCCTTCTGCATGTAGATGCCTTGTGGATATGTTAAACTGAAAAGTTCCATCTTCCTGGATTAACCATCTTAATATGGATAGAGTAGCAATGAAAGCTACATATATAGTTTCAGCTGGAAATTAATGAGCTTTTCTCTATTTTCAGTTTGCAGCTCATTGACTAACAATGAGGTATACTGTATTCTGACAGATTGCTTAATATATTTATAATGATACACTTTGTTGCCTTTTGGGATGGTTTTGCTTATAGCCATGTCCAACACTTCTGTTGATAAGTAGATTGTCGTTAAGCTTATGCACAGCAATCATGGCTGATCAGTTAGGACGGCACATGTAACTCAAAGGATAACTTTGGCCTCTCCCAATGCACGTGAGAGCCTAAGAACTTTCAATGTAGAACAGGGGTGGGGAACCATGGCCTTTTGTGACTTGTGGACTTCAACTCCCAGAATTCCTGAGCCAGCATGAGCCATGATTCCCCACCCCTACTGTAGAATGTCAAACAAAGAAGCAACTCATCTATAACGTATCATCATCTTCATCGTCCTTAAGCAATCCACTGAAAGGCCTATTCAGTGAAAATTACAGACAATGCTAGTTCCGGGCAAGTTGACAAATATAAATTTTTCAACTACCCAGTTCAGGGCTGAGACAGAGTGACTGGCCCAAAGTCACCCAGCCACCTTCAGTGCCTAAGGGAAATATATATCGTCTAAAGATATGGGTGTATATTGAAGACTGAAGTTAAATCTCTACTAACTTCTGAAGAGGTAGAAAACAATCATTCTTTTCAGAGTAGTGGGAAATAAATTATTATTACTTTCTGACCATATAATGATTGGTGACAGTGCACAGCTCTGAAAAACAAGTATTTAATAGCTGGATTATAGTAAACATAGTTGATTGCTGAAAATGTCTAACCTTGTGTTAAATTCACTTTACTGCAGACTTATAATTCACCAGTATGACTTGCACCTCTTCATTTCACTCCCTGTGATATAAATGACAATGTGATGGAGCCTGGGTACAAATAATGAATTTAGTTAATCTCATTCTTTAGTATCCCTTATAAATGGCTTTAAAATACTATAGTCCCTTTCATTTCTTGACCTTGCCTCCCTGCTTTGATGCGAGGGAGCTTTTACGCTAGTTTCTATAGCAACTGGCTCTATTATATTTAAGACAGTAGAAGAAAAGGATTCATGTGGATTCTTGTGACAACTCTGATGGTGTATTCTCCTCTTATTTTCTGCTGTAATTTGTTCCATTCCCAGTTGGTCTGACCCTGTCCGCCCTGCATAGTGCCTTCAGTATGGGGATGGGGAGTGAGGAAGCACATATTTCTGATCACATATTATTCCTGTTCCTTCTTGAGATTTTTATGGGTAGAATGTTATGCCACAAAATCATTTAAAATGCTTGTTAAAGCTGGCTGTCCTGAAATAATTGCACGAGATGACTTTAAAGCAATTAATTCCATGTGGCATCCTTTTGAAAGGTGGTTATACAAGAAGTAACTTTTTTTCCAGGCAAACATCCCATTTGATAGGTGCTGTTATCATATAGGTGGCTTGATCCTGGGGCAGCTTGGAGCAGGCCATCATGTTTGGGACTCCTTTCCAGGGAGAGGAAGAGATTGGGATCTTCCTTGAAAGGAGGGTCGAGGAGGAAAATGTGACCCAGAGAATTACAATGACCTGATAACTTACACATTGCTCTGTCTTACACATTGGCAAAAAAAATCAGAACACAAAATACAAACTGGGCAGATACGACCTAATAGATGACCCTCACCCTGTCAAAGACCTTTGAGTACTCATCTCAAATGGTCTAAGTGCCAGAGCTCACTGTAACAGCATTGCTAAAAAAGCATTAAGAGTTGTTAACCTAATTTTGCATAGCTTCTTCTCCGGTAATATTGAACTGCAAACTAAGGCATACAAAACTTTCAAAATTCTTGAATACAGCTCATCTCTCTGGAACCCGCACTGCATATTAGACATTAATACAATCGAACGAGTCCAGAGATATTTCACGAGAAGAGTCTTCCACTTCTCTGCTTGCAACAAAATACCTTATGCCACCAGACTTGAAATTTTGGGCTTAGACAACTTAGAACTTTGCCGTCTTCGGTCTGACCTAAGCATAGTACATAAAATCATCTGCTACAATGTCCTACCAGCCAATGAATACTTCAGCTTCAACCACAACAATACATGAGCACACAATAGATACAAACTCATGATAAACCGATCTAAACTAGATTGCAGAAAATACAACTTCAGTAACAGAATTGTCAACGCCCGAAATGCACTACCTGACTCTGTGGTTTCTTCCCCAAACCCCCAAAACTTTAACCGTAGACTGTCTACTGTAGACCTCACCCTATTCCTAAGAGGTGTCTAAGGGGCATGCATAAGCGCATCAGCATGCCTACCGTCCCTGTCCTAATGTTTTCTTTTATTCGTATCCATTTCATGTATTTATAATTATGTTTACACTTGTATCTGTCATAAAATACATAGAATAGGTATAGAAATAGGAACAAATAAATAAATAAAATACATGCCTGACGAAAAATGCAAAGGAAAAGGGAATGATTCATGGCTTTGAGTGCAGTTCTCAGGCAAATTATTTATATGGATCATGTACAGAGCTTGCCCAAACTTCAACTCTCATCCTTCTACTCAACGGCTATGCTGGCTAGAGACTAGCAAAGTTCTAGTCCAGCCCTTCTGGTTGATACTAATTAGGAAATGCTATTCAAGGGCTCTGGTGGAAGAAATGCCATTGGTGCATGTCTCCTTATGAGATTCCTCCCCCCCCCCTCCGGTTTGGTTCTGAAAGGACTGGCTAAGGGCCAACCTGCTTATCCTATTCTGGGAAACTTCTGTGTTGGGAATGTTGTACTTTCTCAGTGGCTGGGTTTACACAGTCACTGAATCACTCACAATGCAATGACATTTAAACCTGTTATATGCAAAGCCAGTGCATTGGGTTACTTTATGGTTCAGTGTATTTTGCAGACTCAAGAAGGTAGATAGTCATGGTTAAGCATGCCATGAATCAATTTCAGTGAACAATTTCTTTTAATAAAAGACATTGTCTATGTTCCTCTGTTCTTATAAAGGGAATCCCTTTTAGGTAGACAAATACTCTTTGTTAAAGCATCTTGTAATACCTTGAAGATATACCCAAGGCAAAAAGTAAATGAATGCATGTAAAACTGATTTTAAGAAGCAATGATTCCAGTTCTGCATCATCATTAGCTTTCATAAGCAAACAAAATACCTTAGACATGGAGGCATTGACAAGTTCTTATGGTACCGAAACCAAACAAAGTTCTTCCAGATGAACAGAACTTTTTGCCCAACCACCGTGCAGATCAACCAGAAGCTTTTTTATGACAATGAAAAGCAGTAAATATTAGACTGGCTTCTGCTAGTATGGAACTATGGCAGACACAGCTAAAAGCCTTGCAAAGGATGACCTGGGCATTAATGGGAAGCGTATCTCCATGGAGAGGAATAGGTCATTTGAAATCACCTCAATATGGGGTTGATGGGTGAAGAGAAAACATGATCTATGAGTTATCCGACTGGACAAGAGTTATTGCAACACCACTTATTTTGTCCTGGGTTAGAGGTAGATAGTTACACATGCAGGGCCATACTGAGCTCACTGTGGAAACATATGTAATGGTGGAAATAAATATGATCTGGAGAGGTAGACTCAACAAGAAGGATTAGCTTTCATGGAAGCTTTTGTTTTTGTGTTCTTCAGCAGACTCATTTGTCTGTTCCTCTGGGTCATCAGAAGAAACCCCATGAATCCTGAATTTTGCTTAACCTTTAAAATGCCTAAAGATTTCATGCCTTTGAAACCTGAATGTTGAGTGAATGTCCTCCTATGTGATGAAGTCTGTGCTGGCTTTAGAATTAGAAATAGCAGGTTCTGCCTTCAGGTGGCCACAGTGGAAACTCCTTCATTAAATATATTGCTTTCGATCTGCAATTATCTATATACTTTCTCAATGCTTTCAACTTTGAAATTCTCTTGAGATGGACTCCTGAGGTAATGCCTCTCAAAATCTTGTGAGAAGGCAGTTGGCAGCTGGAGTGGTGCTTTGAAAGAAGAGAATATCAGGTGCCAGTTCTTTCCCATAGATGTCCTGAGATATATATCCTTTTATGACCTAAAGAGAGGTGATTGAATTAGCCTACCATTTTAAATCTGTCTGTTCTGCCTCAGCTCCGGATTCCCAAGTATTGTGACACACACCAACGGTCCTTATCAAAGTTATAACGTACCAAGAATAAACAAAGTCCGGCAAAGGTTGGCAACCAGCCCAGAAATCAAGATACGATAAGACACTTACTCTTCAAAAATGCTCTTTAATAATTACACGTTGTTTCTAGCAAGAAATTACTAACTGCGTGCGACTTAAATAGGCTAAGGGAGTGGCCAATTATCCTCAAACCTTATTCTCGAGGAGACCTCCTCCTCCTCCTGAGTAGCCACTCCTGCCTTTTGGCAGCCCTGCGTGCTCGAGCATTGAGGAGAGGCTCCTCCATTTCGCTCTCTCCACTTGAAGGAGCCTCTGGAGGTTCTGAAGGCCCTGGCTGAGTCTCTGCCTCTGGCACCACATCCTCTTCAGCCTCCTCGCTGTCCGACGTGAGCGCCGGCTGTGCAGGCTGCTGGCGCGACCCCACACCAGCCTCCTTGTCATTGGGATCAGCCACGATCCGCGCAGGCCACTGGCGGGCCACAACACCGTCTGAAAAGGAACTATAAAGTAAATGAGACAGAGAACTAACTTTGCAGTGCAGGAGATTCTAGAAATCAACAACTAAATATTTATTTCTGGTTCTGCAGGGTTCTGTAGCTTTCCCTGATTTATCATTCTTACTAAAGAAGTCTATTCAACTTACTGATTGCATTTCCCCTTACCTTTTTAAATCCTCTTTCCTCCTAGGGTTTAAATGCACCTTATCTCATTTGCTTTACTCTCACTAAGCATAAAAACGCATTCTGATAATGGAATGTTGTGTATAAAAATGTTTAAATTCACCTGTACAGGTAACATCTAAAAATGATAAAACAACCATTGACTGACCCAGTGCCAAAATATTGGAACAAAATGGTGCAATGTTGCTTGTCAAGTCAAGGTTGTGTTTTATATAAATCCATCACAGTTAGTCATGACCAACCTTTGGTGCAGCTTCCTTTCTTCCTGGACTGCTTGCTCTGAGGAAATTTTTAAAAGATGAAACTGGTAAGAGTCATTTTTTAATAACTGGATATTTTCCAGTTTTCCAATTACCAATATATTTTAGGTTTTGGCCCAAGAACAAGAGTGCTGGTTTTGTTATGAATTCTTTGCATTGCAGTCAGCCATAAAATTGGGAAACAGCAGCACATGGCTGAATATGTATAGGCTCCAAAACTAAGTAGCATAAGGCCTGTTAGCATTCAGATGAGAGACCACCAGACAATCCCAGGGCTATAGTGTGTGTTTGTGTGTGTACACATACTATATACTACTATAGTATACTATATATACTATATATACATATCTATTTTCTTACTTTTTTCTTCCTTTTCGTAGGTTTTATGTGTGTTTTTCTTTTAGCCAGGTTTCTCCTACGTAACCAAGATTTTTCTTTCTACAGCCCTAGCTCAGTGGAGTCACATCCACTCGATTCTGGGCTTTTTTTTTCTTTTTTTTTTCTTCTGGCAGCCAGCAGGCCCTATGCTGCCCTATGCTGCCTAGTGAGAGACTTATATAGATCTATTTCTGGCTCGTTAGCCATCATCAGTAAGCCACACCCACATCTCATGTATCCTCCCTGTAAAGGTACAATATCTATTTTCTTACTTTTTTCTTCCTTTTCGTAGGTTTTATGTGTGTTTTTCTTCCAGCCAGGTTTCTCCTACGTAACCAAGATTTTTCTTTCTACAGCCCTAGCTCAGTGGAGTCACATCCACTCGATTCTGGGCTTTTTTTCTTTTTTTTTCTTCTGGCAGCCAGCAGGCCTTATGCTGCCCTATATACATTCTATATATACATAATATATACCACTAAAAAAAAGACTACAGATTAACTTTAAATTCACTCAGCTGATTTAAAAAACAACAAAAAATCTTCATGTTTGAAATCTCTGGAATGTTTGTATGCAGTTGTTTTGTTTGTTTGAATCATTTGGGTCAAAGCAGCACACCAAGATTAGAGTGTGTGGAAGGGTGTGAAGCAGGATCCTGAACATGCCAAATGCCTGATTTTATTCTGAGATCCTGAGCAATCCTTTCCACTTCCCAGACTCTCTTGAACCTTGCCCATTTCTGGTTTTTCATTCACGGAAGAGAAGAACTTATCACTGATTTAATGTATCATGTGAGAGGCGGTTCCCGGCCTATTTTCCAGGGATCCAAACAAACTACTGACATCATATGCTAACTATAGAGCTATTTTGGCTGTAGGTGAATAAATAATGTAGCTGTATTTGCAGAGGACTTTAGTGGCACAGTTTGTATTATAACTAGGCTATCAGCCTTGAATTATCAGAAGTCTCATTCTCAACTGCAAGAAGAAATCTTTGATGAATATTCAGAACCATTACCAAGGAAAGCTTTCAA
This sequence comes from Pantherophis guttatus, assembly GCF_059756535.1. Taxonomy (NCBI): domain Eukaryota; kingdom Metazoa; phylum Chordata; class Lepidosauria; order Squamata; family Colubridae; genus Pantherophis; species Pantherophis guttatus. The sequence continues at coordinate 277,057,800 of NC_142063.1, read as the reverse complement.
GGAATAGCTCATTCTCCAGGTACAAACCACAGTGAAGTGACAAAGGACCAATAACCATAGCATGACATTTCCACATTTTTGTGTCAATAAGGCTTGTCCAATAAAAAAAAGGTTGCATTTCTGTCAGCAGTCAGTTTTGAGTAGTCATGAGAAGACTTGTATGATGGGTTTTATATCTGGAGAGAGTTATGTTCTGGGAATATAATAGAACTCTAGTCTAGGGTTGGCATTTCTTCACTCAAAAGAAGATAAGAAAAAATATGTATATATTAGAGGGTGTATTTTCTTTTATTTATTTTAATCTAATTTATATAGCCACCCAGCTCCCAAGCAAGTGACTCTGAGCAGTACACAACATTTTTAATACAACAAAATAGAATTCTTTATTGGCAAACTGTGATTGGAGACACAAGGAATTTGTCTCCATTGCATAAGATCTCAGTGTACATACAGACAAAAAGTGATAGGTCATAGATCATAAATCATAGTTACAATCATTAATCATAAGATACATTTTTTTTGCTTTGGCTATTTTGTTCTATCTTTCTGCCTGTAGGCAAATATTCTACTCTAAAATGAAAACTTTATCCTCACAACATTTAGATGAGGTAGGTTACATGGGCAGACTGACTGGCTTGAAGTCCTTCAGTCATCCATGTCTGCACTTCCCAGCCCCCGTCCAGCAATCTAACCAGATGTACTTGCTTTTTTGAGCCTTTTTAAAATGTAAATATTAGGACTATTCATAATGTTTAAAGGCTCAGGGTTTTCTCTTTACTATGGGAATATTACAATGTTCATTTACCTCCACTTCTCCAAACATCAGTAACTCTTCCCGCAGGCCAATTTCCTGTTAATTTTTGGAAAGCTGTGCATTTCGTAAAGCACTACCAAAATCAAACAAATAACAACAAATCCAACCAACCTCCCTCCCCCAAGAGTTAATTTTATGATTCCCCATTGTATGACCTTCTACCATTCTATACTCCACAATGAAACTAGGTTCTACAAGACACAGTAGAATAAACAGAGAATTCTAAGGCATCTCCTGAATCCAACCTGGATTGTCTTGGTAATATAAAAGCTCAAGGGGTTCTATCCAGGGGACTTACTTTCCTTTTCTCCCCACAGTAGCCACTCAGTGAAATAGATTGGATTGAAAGATAGTGGCCAAATCTCACCCAATAGTTTCCAGAGCTTATGGTGACCTTACACTTTGTCCTGTTCTAACAGTTAATCATTATGGTGTAGTAGTCCCAGAGATTTAAGTTGAAAAGCTTGCTGTACTTGTTTTAATGACTATACTATGCTTTAATTATTATGGCATTATTCTTTAATAGCTGCTTTGAATATTGTCTGGATAAAAATAAAACACAAACATGTAATGTCCAAGACTGAGTGGCTGTGGATGCTGGCACCTCGTGTTCTAGAGGTCCCATCTCTTTTGATGGGGGGGGGGGAGGTTCTTGCTCCCGTTGAAAGGCCCTGCAACTTGGGTGTCCTCCTGGATTCCCGGCTGTCTCTGGAAGATCATTTGACAGCCGTGACCAGGGGGGGCTTTCGCACATGTTTGTCTGGTGCGCCAGTTGCACCCTTTCCTGGACCAAGATGCCCTTCACACGGTCACTCATGCCCTGGTTACTTCTCGTTTGGATTACTGCAACTCTCTCTACATGGGGCTGCCCTTGAGGTGTACCCAGAGGCTCCAGCTGGTCCAGAATGCGGCTGCGCCGGTTGTTACGGGAGCTCCCCGTTACTCCCATGTAACACCTCTCCTGCGCGAGCTGCACTGGTTACCGGTGGTCCTCCGGATCCGCTTCAAGGTGCTTTATACTCACCTATAAAGCCCTACATGGCTTAGGTCCAGGGTACTTGCAGGACCATCTCCTGCCTGCCTCCCACCATCCTGTCCGCTCACATAGGGCTGCCCTCCTCAGGGTACCATCGGCCGGACAATGTCAGCTGGCGACGTCCAGGGGTAGGGTGTTCTCTGTGGGCGCTCCTACCCTCTGGAATGAGTTACCCACCGAGCTCAGGAGGGCGCCTGATCTCCGCTCCTTCCGTCGGGGCCTAAAGACTTGGCTATGTCAACAAATGGGCTGAGTTCTGATTCTGGGGTTTTATTATTTTGATTTTAATTGGTTTTAATTAGACTCTTCTTTTATCATTGTATTTTTCTAGCTTGTGTTCGCCAACCTGAGTCCTTTGGGAGAAGGGTGGCATATAAATTTGTGTTAAATAAATAAAATAAATAATTTATAAAGTTCAGTAAAATCATTTTACCTACCAGAGTACCAACGTAAACAGGTTGGAAACTGTTGCTTATCAAACTAACTGCAGACCTGCTGCTAGATTCCATAACGTTCATTCAGCAGTTCAATAGTTCCTGAAAAGAGAAGAAAATAACAGCTGAAGTAATTCTGTAGCATATCCACGTTATCTAATATTTATTTAATGTGATATTGCACAAACTGGAGAGAAAATATCAGTGCTGCAGATCTACAAATATACAAACCATGTGAGTCCAGCAAGTCATTCAAATAATTTGTAGGGCCTGAATTAATAATGCCTGAAGTGTAGAGCAACTATAGGGTCACAAAGCTGCATTAGAATTTCCGTACAGACAGACAGAGACAATTCAGCTTTGCCCCTGCAAATTGAAAGCACCTATCAGAATGGTGGTTTAGATTAAAACTGTTTCCTTTGATATCTTCCTGTGTTTTAGGGTCTTTGCTTGAAAATGTGTTTATCAGAGTTTAGTCAAGTAAACAACAAAGCGGTATACTGTAGGGATATAAGCAATTGCATTGTGTGAGCTACTGTTTATGTAATCACCTATGAGTTCTAATGAGCTTTGATTTCAGCCAGGAACAATATCAGATTCATTTTTCTTGGTGGGCAGAATGGGACTTCAGGCTCCAGCATTTCAAGGCAGCATTTCTGGAAGCTAATTCACTTAGAAAATTCCAGATTGGGAAAAGTATATTTTATATAGGTAGGTTTCTTCAATAATATGCAAGGTATCTTACAAAGAGTTTTCTTCGGAGAATGTTTAGAGACAATCAAGGGTTGTTTAAAAGTTAGGGAAAGTATGTTTTGGGAAGTATGAGTCACTTCAAATAATTGTCAGATCATTCCTGTGAAAGGTGTTAAGAAAAATTCAGGGTGTATGTTCTCAGTAAGTGTCTATTGCCTATACTGCAGCAGGTTTACATAATTTTTTTATTTGCATAGCTAGTTTTGTAACAATCTAATATGTCATTGCTTGGAAGTAAATCCTTCAGTTCTCTTTGCTAAGATCATGTTGTAAATGCTATTCTCCATTGCAAAATCTTTATAAAAGAAAATTCTGGGGTTCACTTACATGACTATGGCTAATGTAGTTTGTTTTGGGTTTTGTCTATTGCAGTGTGTAAAACTAGCCATCGTAGCTTGAAAGCTATTGTTTGATGTAATCAGGCCAGGATAGCTTCTTTAGCCAACAATAGTTTACCGCAATGTATGAATCAGGGGTGGGTTCTACTTACCCTTACTACCAGTTCGCAATGGGGCCATGTGCGCGTGCTTGCTTTGTTCGTGCGCATGCACACTCTTCTCATGCGTAGAAGCTTTTGCACATGCACATAAGCATTCTGATGACGTCGGGGTCAGTGGGCAGAACCGGTCCGAACCGGGGGCAACCCACCACTGGTATGAATCCAGTCATTACAGAGCATATTTTCAACATTTCCTTCTTGTTCCTTGGTCAGTCAGTAAGACAAGATCAAAATGTATCTCTTAAAGGTTATAACAGTGTAAATTGATTAGTGTCAGAACATGCAGTATGATATTCATTCCAACACTGCATCCAAATTCTACACATCTCCTAAACAGGCAGAGCAGGACAAAAGAACAGCTTCCTTTGGAGTGGTGTTTTTCAGACATGGCAACTTCAAAATGTTTGAACTTCAAGACATGTCCACACATTTTAAATTTAATTTGAAAAAAATGTCTTTGGCGGGTTTTTTTAAACTTTGATTTATATGCCGCCCTTCTCCGGAGACTCAGGGCGGTTTACAATGCGTTAAGCAATAGCCTTCATACTTTTGTATATTTATACAAAGTCAGCTTATTGCCCCCACAAACTGGGTCCTCAATTTACCTACCTTAGAAAGGATGGACGGCTGAGTCAACCTTGAGCCTGGTGAGATTTGAACTTACAGTAATTGCAGACAGCTGGTGTTAATCACAATGCTATTAGTCTGCTGAGCCACCAGGCGTTTGTAACTAGATGGAGAACTTCCCGGGTCAAATGCAGGGGTGGGTTGCTGGGGGTTCACAGAGGTTTGGGAGAACTTCTAGCTAAGATTCTGTGCAGTTCGGAGAACACCCAAATCCCACTCCTGGCTGGCTCCACCCACCCCTCCCCTCCCCTCTCAGGAGTCCCCACGCGGACCGTTTTGGATGCAGGTAAGTGCAGGGTGCACGCGGAGGCTCAGGGAGGATGAAAAATGGGCCTACCGGAAGTTCGGGAAGACTGGAAACAGAAATGGAAATGGAGGCCGTTTCCGGCCTCCAGAGGGCCTCCGGAGCCTGAGGAGGCCATTTTTGCCCTCCCAGAGGCTCGAGGAAAGCTCCAGAGCCCGGGAAGGGCAAACACACATCCCACCATGATGCAGGAGACTGACTAGGCCATGCCCACACCCACCCAGAAACCAGGCAGAGAACCCCTTGCTAAAATTTTTGAAGCCCATCCCTGGCCAAATGATGTCCTATTGGGCTCCAGGTTCCCACAGTCTGTTCTGCACCATGTAGTAGCTTTAATGGTTCAGGGATAGCGAAGCGATTTTTTGCAAAGGGGAAGAAGAAAAGAATTTTGGTGCAGCAGGTTGGCTCTTAGGATAAAAGCGACAAGATCCTTTAAACAAGGAAATGTTTAGCTTCATGCTAGAATTGGAAGACAGAGTCAGGAAATTCTGCAGGATAATAGTATACCTACCCTGGAAAGACTCATTCTCCCAAACCAGCAGATCATTTTTAAAAGCTTTATATAAAGGCTATCAGAATCAATACATGTTTTCCATGATGTCACAGACCCTAGAAGTAGATGGAGGCCTCACCAATTATACAGTTGGTGAAGCATTTGGGGACATAAAGTGGGAGGAGGAGTTGGCCTTCCCAGAAACTGACTGGGTCTAATTCATGTGAGAACCTCTGCGTGGGAATCAGTTAAGTAAGTAGCCAACTTCCACCCTCGGCTGCTTGTCTGAGAGGCTGCTGTGGCTTACCTGTGTCCCTGTGAGCAAACATTTATTGCATTCCTAAATGCTTGACTGGCACATTATGCAACTGAAAGAACAAGTCAAGAAGTTGACTTAGCTGCCTTTGGGCTGTGGTGACTCAACTCAAATCAAAACTGGGTTACCTGCTGTGATGAGTTCACATCATCACAGCCTGCCTTTGTTGTGGGACAGTGCTGCAGCTGGGTTTGGTATGCTTTCTAGATTTGTCTTCTGACTTTTTATTTTTTATTTTGGGCATAAATATTTATGCTTCTTCTTTACTTCTCAGTATAATTTAGCTGTCTCTTTTCTTGCTGATTCTTTTACTGTAGTGGACAAAATAAAAGCATTTTTCTAGTTCAGATTCTTGACAAGTTTCAAATCTGTGCAGTTTTGCCAGTCTTCCCATTGGGAGAATAACTGTAATAAAAACAACTTAGATAAACATGGTGATTTTTTTCTTATTCCATTCACAATGCTAAGCCTTAGTCATAAACTTTTTCACTGGAAGAAAATGGCCGTTTCCAAAACGCCCCCCCCCCACCTATCATTTTAAAACTATATGTGTGAATGGTGTAAGAAAACACACACAGCTGCTGAGGTTTTTATGGCATTCCTATAAAAATAGAGGAAAATGTTTGATCAAAAAGGTAAAATAATTGCAATTCTATTTTTCCATAGTGCCCAGCAAATGTCAAGCATACTCAATCACAAGCAGAATTTGAGACTTTCTATAGTCCAGATGTGTTAGATATTAAATAGATATTAAACTTTGGTGACCAAATACCCTGCTGCTTGCATTGATGGAAGTTGAAAGTTCCAAGTCTGAAGTTATATGAACTGTACTTTATTTATTAAATTTATTTGCTGCCTGTCTCATTTTGAAGTGACTCTGGGCAGCTTATAGCATTAAAAACATTAAAATCATAAGGAACATTTCTAAAATAATAAAAATGAAAATTACAGTTTTGTATCTCACATCACGACAACAGAAATCTATGTTAATAGAACGGTGCATGCTCAGCAGTGAGATAGAAATATCTACACAAACCAAACCAAACCAGGTAATATTCTTAGCGATATTGGCACAGTTACCACTCTGAAGCCATACTGGCAAAGATGCCAATATATCCTGTGGGCATAAAGGAAGATGGTGAAATTGGTTGTCCCATTGCTATAGCTCAATCATGTATAGAATGCAGAAATAGGCATGGAACTGAGAAATTTCCAAATAAACTAATATTAGACATTATTCAGAATAAGGTACTAAGGACAGAGCTGTTTCAAAGTAGTTTCATCTTTAGCAAAGCATTTCAATTTGCCTCCGGCCACCACCTAAAAGAAACATTGGGTCAGATGGTATCTACAAACAAGAGAGCAATTTCAATGCAGAAGCAAATGTCCTTGGAGCTCATAGTTTCAAACTGACCGGCAGTAGGTTTTTTCCTATTTCTTGGTGCCTATTATTAGTTGAAAAGAGGAATGAGGAAAACATGAAGACATACAAATGCACATATGCCGTTATTGGAATTGTTTCATGTACTCCTAGGGGAAAACATGTTCATGATCCTAGAATAGAATAGAATAGAATAGAATAGAATAGAATAGAATAGAATAGAATAGAATAGAATAGAATAGAATAGAATAGAATAGAATAGAATAGAATAACAGAGTTGGAAGGGACCTTGGAGGTCTTCTAGTTCAACTCCCTGCTTAGACAGGAAACCTAGTTTGGTGGTGCTAAAATCTAACTGGCAACTGCAGAATATACAGCATCGATATGCAGGTAGTCCTTGACCTATGGCCACAATTGGGGCCAGAATTTCCATCTCTAAGTGATGGAATCACTTAGTCCGATTTCACAACTTTTTAAAATCATAGTCATTCAGTGAATCATGTGATCCTTAAGCGAATACGGCTTCCTCATTGACTTGGCTTGTTGGAAGCCGCTTGGAAGGTCACAAATAGTGATTACGTGACCCCGGGATGCTACAACCAGAGTAAATACATGCCAGTTGCCAAGGGCCCAAATTTTGATTACGTAACTATAGAGACGCTGCAATGGCTGTAAATGGGAGGACCGGACATAAGTTACTTTTTCATTGCTGTTGTAACTTTGAATGGTCATAACAAATGGTTGTAAATTGAGGATTACCTGGGATATAAGATAACAGCATACTGTTTATGCATGCCCACAACTCTGCTTGTCTTGGCCAACCTGCCAATGTTGGTTCTTAAAGCATCCAGTTCACTGACAAGATGGCCACCTAGTTAGTGTTCTGCCAGTGCAGTGAAACTTCATTTGACTCACAGAGTCCTTATATAGATAGTATCTGTAAAAAATTATTTCTAAAATTGAGATCAGCTGGAGAAGGGTACGTGTGCCACTCGGTGCATAAAACGCATGGAAGTGTGCACAAGCAGTGTCACATGATCCAACCTTTTAGCAAACTGGGAGGATTAGATTACCATTAGACAAGGTCTGTTTGTGCAATTTTTTTTTCACACAAGGGATCTCTGGCTGTCCAAGGGGGAGGGAATCAGAACAGCTCTGTTATTTTCTTCAGCTGCCCTCCATGGGGATAGAGAAACACGATCCCAGTTCTTTTTGCTTTGCCGTGCTCCTTCCTGCAGCTTTTCCACTGCCTTTCAGACTCTGTGCCGAGTGCAGAGGGAATCTGCTTAGCCTTTACTTTGTCACATGGTTCAGATGTGCAGGGGTGTGATTGTAAACAAAGTTGTCAAATGCTCCAGAACTGTCTACTCCTCCTGTGTCTTGTTCATCCCAGGGGGGAGTTCCAGCAAGAGGGCGTAAGTAAACAAAACAAAACAGTAATCTGGAGCTTTGACAGTATTTTTTTTAAAAAAAAATACCCCAAAATGTTAATGATAGGTTATCTGACTACCCAAGGTTTGGATTCACTTAGTCTTTCTTAAGCACATCTGGTATTTTGTAACAATTTAAGTAGCAGGAGACATAGCCAGCATTGCCTTGCAGGATGGAAACTCATCAGGGAAGCCAGTGAACTGCACAGCTCCACAGCTTTTTTGTGCTCTGGGCACCCGGCCAGTGTAGCTAAAATATGTGGATTGGCACTGAGTTCTTGCCACGCAAACACTTCTGGAAATTTCAGTGTTCAGGCCTGCCAAGTCCTTTATGCGTAACATGAGTTACTCTCTTCCTGAGCGGTTGTTTTTAAGCCTTTGCTTGTCTATACGGTTAAGAAGAAATACAATATCTTTGACTTAAATTTCCATTTCTCTGTTGCCAAGGTCACCGTTTCAGTGAATTAGTAGGAACTTCCCAAAGCATTTGTTTGAGTTACATGGAATAAAACATATGGAAGAGACCTCTTATTTCCTGGAAATTTCTTGAAAGGAAGGCTGTCTGATTAAATTGAGATTGGTTGGCATCTGAAAATGGTAGCTGACTGGAAGACAATTGTTTCATGCTTTAAAAAGGCATATAAAGTAATGTGATTTATCTTGCGTTAAAATACCTCTGCTTGTCAAGCCAATGTCTTTGCAGCCACAAATATGAAAGAAAGGTAATCATCTTGTCAACACAAAGGATAATTTTTTTCATCTGCCTGTTGTAAAAAAAAAAGCCCTTCCCAAAAGCTGCTCCATATTTTTGAATATTGTGTGAATCATACAACTGCATACCTTTGTAGCATGGTGCTTAAGTGATTATACTGTAAAATCTGAAAATCTGGCAGTGGATGTCCTCGGATTTTTAGCATACTGAGAATATTTTTTTTTTAGAACTGAGCTGAAATTGTGTCAGTACTGAATATAAATTAGTAAAATAATAGTAAGAAAAGACATCAAACTTTATTTGATTTTGATTAACTTTTGTCTCAATAATTCACAGCAAACAGTTGTGCTTTTTAAAAAAAACTGGCTTTGATCCAGATTTATCTAAGCTAAACATGCTTAAACTCCTCTAGAAGGGAGAAAATATACAGAAAAAGAGAGGATTGTTGCTAGCCAAGTATAAAAAACATGATTTCAAGTTACATGGATATCCCATTTGTATATAATTTTTTTTAACCAAAAATTAAAAAGGAGTGGTACTTGTCCAGATTGATGTTAGTTTAATAAATTTCAGCATTTTGAACATTCACTGTTGGGATTATTTGCTTTGTGGATTTTTGTAGCAACAGCAGACTATGAAATGGCTGGATGGATCCTTTTCTACTATGGGTCAGCCTTTTCCCTCTCTCTCATACACATTATGTGATGTTTATGGCTGAACATGGTGAATAAGCCACTCATAAATAAGAAATAGATTGCAAAGGATTCCAAAAGGATTTAAAAGATGCATTTTTGTGTAAATGGCCTTGTGGACACTGCCCTTATCTGTGATGTTATCATATGATCAATCCACAGAAAAACACTCACCATAAGAATAATCGCTTACTAATAAAGGCAGTTATTGTACTGAATACCCAGCAATTCTTCCATTAGTAGTCCCTACGGACTTTCCTAGATAAACCACAGCAAAAACCATCGGCTCTCATTTACATTTGCATGGACAGCCAATGTGGTATAGGTTGTCCACCCTCAACTATGATGACCCAGTTGTAATCCATCCTCAGCTATGGAAGCTCTATAGATGACTTTGGGTCAGTTCTTTTCACTCAGCCCACCCAACCTTATAGGGTGGTTATTATGGCAATTAATAGGTTCAGTACTATGCTTAAATATATGCTAAATCAAAACATTGCATGTGAGTTTGATTTATTGTTTACTTTATTAGGCTGTTCATGGGGGTCCTTCATCAAAAAAAATGTCAAGAAGATGAGCTACAAAATACAATCTAAATCAACAAAACCGTGAAACAGCATTCACAGTGATACAAATATGGTAGGGAAGGCTAACAATATGTCTAGAAAAAACATTTGACTGTATGCCAAAACTATTGTAAGATCAGCATTGTTCTTCTACATAGAAAAAGATGTCATATTTTGGAGGCTATTTGGGGCTATTAATACAACCTTGGAAGGCTGGAATTGTGGAGGGGAAAACACAAGGAAAGGAGAATGCAGATTTAGGGCAATTTGTCCCTTCATATTATAAACCAACCCAAAGTCTCATTGTTTGAAATCTCAAAACATAAAGTCCCATAAATGAGCAACCCCTCCAATGTCACTTTCCCTAACCTGTAGCTTTTCATCTGTATATTATATATTTACTTGTGTCCACACACACATACACTGCAATCCTTCCACCAATAATGCAATAACTCCTTTTCTTAAAAATAATTTTCAAGTTCTGTGTCCCCATTCTAACTCCACTGCAGCTTGAATCCAATGGGCTTCTTGGAAAAGATGCTTGTTGGATTCATATCAGAATCATCCCAGCAGCACCAACTTTCATCTATCTGTTGCTCATCTTTCTTTTCAATTGCCTAAAATTTCCCATCCCAAAGTGATTATTTTGCTCATTTCTCTGTGTGTGAGATGTATAAAGAGGCGAGACTTTTACCAGCTTAGAGATAAGGAGGCTTTTCCTTATGCCTGCCAAGTTAGCAAAACTGTTCTCCATCCTAGCTACAGAATACAGACCACCCTGTAGCATTTTTCTCTAACCTGTCATTGTTTAGATCTGCTTGGACTGCAATCCTTTAAATTCTCCAGGCAGCAGAATTGGAGGAGGGCTTCCCAATCGCCATGTTGGGTATGCTAACCCAAACATGTGTTTTATGAAACAGGAAGCCAGGGTCTCTTACTAACAAACATCCATCTTGCTCTGAAGGATAGAGTTTACAGGATATCTTGTTAACATTCCAGTCCCAGATTATTTCTTGGCCTTAAATGGAACTGAGCAATTTAATTTTACATAATGGTCCCTGCCAAGTTAAAGGTACTTGCAAAATACTTGCAAATTTTTATGAGTAAATCTTTAACTTAAGAATTCATTTGACTGTACGTAGAATAGGCATCATTTCCTTCCAGGAAAAATGTTCTCAAGAGCATGAATGACATTAGAGGATAAGGTGTCATATTTTGTTTCCTTCGGTACTCCCCCCCTTTTTAAATCACTCTTCCCATAACTCTTGGACATAACACATAGTCCATCTGAGTTAAGCCAAGTCTTAAAGATCAGTTTGGGCCTTTAGAATCAGGCATGGAGCTCTTTACACCATGTGACAGAGAAGATTCTGAAAAGGAGGAGGAAAAGGATGATGTCCTTGTTTAAGGCTTACACTTGTGGTTGATTCATAATTCTTTAGAGCAGGAGTCTTCAACCTTGGCAATTTTAAGCCTGGAGGACTTCAACTCCCAAAATTCTGGGAGTTGAAGTCTGCCAGGCTTAAAGTTGCCAAGATTGGAGACCCCTACTTTAGAGCGTCCACAAGCAGGTGAGCTTTTGAGACACCCCTGTTTTTCTCAGAAAGTCAGTTTGCTCTGTATCAGTGATAAATTGGGGATAATGGAGGTAACCAGAGGACTCATATCTGGATCTCCCAGTTCCAGTCCCAATACCTTTCCCAAGACACCACAGTCTTTTCCTTTCCAATTTGTCCACCCTGTCATTTATATTGATTTACACTTTGCAGGAGTCATCCCTGGGGGAAAAAAATCAGGGATGTCTACAAGTGTCCTACAATATTCTTTTTCTATAGTATAGTGGTGTCTTGCAGATGTTGCATTGCTACAGTTCCCAGATATATTGAAAGGTTGTTTCTGTCCTTTTGTAGCCCACTGTTTATGATAGAGAGAAGAGATGAGTCTTATAAATAGTGATGCAGCAAATCAGTCCTAAAAAGAAATTAATTTGAGAGTATGCAAAAGCACTTATGGAACAGAGACCTTATATACTTTATTACTGATTTGCTGCATCACTAAAAATGAGATAAACTATCCAGTTTTAAATCTCTGCTTTTTAAAGCCAGTGGAACTATGATGAAAACCCTCAAGGAATATTATACAAATGCAAATCTAGGTTAAAGCCTAGGCATCTTTGTAGGTATATATTTTTGTATAATGAAGAGACAAATCAATGATTCAGTTCTCAACAAGGAGGCACTGCATGTTTCAGCTTTAGTGGCTGGGAAGACTTGCTTTATCATGCATTCAAGATCCAATGACCAAACTATGGAAAGCAATTCAGAAAGTGTCTTTGTTAACCAACAATCAGCAATATGGAAATGCTCCCAGGGAATTATTGTTATGTAGTCTAAGATACCAGGGATAGGAGTGAGAAACAACCATCTCCACCTCTCTACTTTTGGTCTAGCTAGCACAAAAGGCAGCACCTCAAAGGAGCAGACAATTAATTCAGCAAACTCTGACTCAGATTATCTCCAGACAGAGGGGCTTTGTTACTGTATCCTGTAGTAACCAGGTGTGCTGAATCAACATCCCTGCCTGCTCACACCTGCAAGGATTGGTGAGGATCTCTGTTCTGAAAAACCATAGCAAGTCCAAGAGCTATCATTGGGAACTGGAAGATGAAAAGTAGAAAGTGAAGGTTTGCTCCTAACCCGAATTTACATTGGAATTGTTAGTATTTTTTCTGAAGGAGCTACAAGTTCTATGCTAATATGCATTTCTTCTCCACTTTTAGTTTAATGCTTAGGGGTATAGAGCAGCCTGCCGTACTTGTTTCTTGAACTACAAGACATATAACCAGAACTCCAGGGGTCTGTGTGTCTTAGCTACTAGTAATTACAGGATTGTGAAGTCACCAAGTTGGGGGTGGCTGGTATACATCATTAAACTCCATTATTCTATGTCTTAATTTAAAGTTGTGTTGTATTTCTTGCTGCTTGAAGAATTTCATGTGGCATCTAACTCATTTGTTGTGCTACCGGGTTTTCCGGGACTCAGATCCATGTCATTAAATATGTTTGACATCTACTTTAGTTTTAATGGTTTAGAATTAGAATATTTGAAGGAATGCCTTCTCCATATCCTTCTGCTGGCCTACCAAGGTCATCTTCAGGTTGTTTTTTCCCTGAATATCCTTATGCTCAGCTTTCTAGCTGAAGCTAAGAAGACAAAATTTTTAAATTCTGGAAATTCTCTCTTCCACTTTTCTCTCCTTATTATCCTTTTGGTAATTAACGAGAGCTTTACTTTTAGGACGGCCTGAAGTTGAATAATTTTCATTGGTCTCCTTTTTCTCTCAATATTCTCAATATTTTAAATGGTCATTACATTGCTTACGTTGTTTTTATGTTTGTTAGAAATTGGAAACATGTTTGCATTTGTTAAATTAGTTACACCAGACCTAAAATGAAGATAACCAAGGAAACCAGGTATATGCTTATTTGTACACCAAGGAGAGGAAATATGATTCATTGTACATATTATTCCATTCAATAAACATTATAGTTCAGAAATATATGGAAAGCTTACAGGTTCTCCACCTGTCGACATGTAATTGGGTTCAGTTGAATTCAGTGAGACTTGCACAGGTGTTGATTTGAATAAGGTTGTGGCATGCTGGGAAGGTGTTTAATTCTTTGTCTTACCTTGATGAAAAGGACTAGCAAATGCTGCAGTTAGCTCTGCAAGAGATGCTTTCATAGCCACAAGCTGTTTTGGAAGGTTAGGGGCATAACAATAGATTTATCTTAAGGATATATCAGGCATTGTGTGATGTATTTGATACTGATCTACTACAGTCCAAAAAGCCTGCTACAGGTAGTCCTCAATTTACAACTACAATTGAGCCCAACAGTTTTGTTGCTAAGTGAGACATTTGTTAAGTGAGATTTGCCCCATTTTACAATCTTTCCTGCCATGGTTGTTAAGTGAATCAATGCAGTTATTAAGCTAGTAACATGGTTGTTAAGTGAATCTGGCTTTCCCATTGACTCCACTTGTCAGGAAGTCACAAAAGGTGGCAACATGACCCCCAGGACACTGTAACCGTCATAATTATGAGTCAGTTGCCAAGTGTTTGAATTTTGATCACGTGCCCATGGGGATGCTGCAACGGTCCTAAGTGTGAAAAATGATAATGTCACTTTTTTCAGTGCTGTTGTAACTCTGAATGGTCACTAAATGAACTGTTGTAAGTTGAAGACTAGCTGTATTGTGCTTTATAAGGCACAAATATGTAACCTAATCACTCAGTATCCCTCACAGTCTCTTCTATTTGGCTGGAGACTGTTTCAATATAATATTTCCTTAATTGAACTGGGCTAAGCTACTGGTAAGCCAAGATGTTGTCACACAGATCAAAGTGTGAGAACTGACTTGTATTTAACAACTACTTCTTAGGTGAGATGTGTGGGTGTAAGAAGACATACCCTAAAGGGAGTGTCCATTTAATGTACTTAGTTGCCAGTGTTGACCTTTGTGTTAGCATTTATGTTTCACATGTCCACCCAGATTCCCACTGAGTCAGCTTTTTGGCACACCACACCAGTTATTCAAATGTTGAAAGTGGAACACCAGAAGGCTTTTTTATGTGGCATCATAGAGGTTTCTGGCATAAGATAGCAAGCTTTACCATGGCTTGTTTGATGTCATTGAGAATATGCTTCTTTTTCTGCATTTGGGGGATTTTAAATATTTGTTCATTCTAGTTTATACAATATACTTGGAAAGCACTGGGGGAAAAATGCAAACAATTGCCATTTCTTATTTTCCTGTTAATGCTTGACTTCTGGTTTTAACCTTTGTTAGAAATGAAATGCAAATTTGTATTCGCGTGATCATTTTAAACTCACTTCAGAATGATTGTTATTTTTATCTCTTATGTGCAGGTATCCGACAGGTGATACTTTCTTCCTGGCACTATCAATGCAGGATATGTTCTATTATTAAATGGATCCCTGCCATGAGCTGTTAAAGATACTGGAGAAAAGGAACAGGAGTTAGAAAATATAGTGTTACTATAAACCAGCAGGGTGATAATCCAATTCACCTATTGCATACTTTAATTAGTCCATGGCTTATATTATAGAGAATTGGAATAAACAACACAGGCTAATATGAAGAGTATCTGCATGAAAAGGACTTGTTGATACATGGGACTTGGATTGCTTGACTAAAATTACTTCTTGTTTTTAATTGACATCATCATCATCTTTTTCAAATAGTTTTTCTCTGAGGCATGCTGTAATATCAAAATGACACCAAACAAGGTGGAGGAGTTATGAGTAAGAAGCATTGCATGATAATATCTGAGTCATACTAACTGGATCATTTTGTATGTGAGAGAGAGACTAAGGCAATACACCCTGTAGGGCACTGACATGATATGTACTTTGTTTTCAATATTTTAACGCACACCCCTACCTGGAGGCAACTTAGTGCCTGCTTAGAAACCTAGGCAGACTTGTTCACAACTTTCGTGTTTTCTCTGCACAGCAATCTAACTACCTTGATTTGATTTTTACTTAAATTGTAGTTGCAAGCAGAAGTGTCTGCTCCTGGTTAGGATTTCTGTATTGGGAATAAATTGGAAGGCTTCCAATAGAACAATTCATGCAGCTTTGAGCTGAGGACCATGAACCTAGAGCTGTCAAGTAGAGAAATCAGGAATGTGGAAAGGATTATTTAGGCAACCTCTCAGACTGATTAGCTATTTGGTGACTGGGTTAAACTAAACTACTCTGGAGCATGGACAATTTGCTCAGAAAGCAGTAAAAACTTGTATTCAAGGGCTTTAGAAGGCTTTAAAAGAGGACAGTGTTCAACAAGGAAGGGGATACCTGTATTACAAGGATATTTGATCAATTACATGCAAAATTGCAATGGAATATGCATTTAATATAGCTGAATTATTTCACTGATCTGAATCACATCAGTCTAGATTTTTATTATCTGTCTATCTTCTAAAACAGAAGAGAACAATGGAGAAGCAAGTAGACAGAAATAACTGAAGCAGAAAATTTTTAACTCATGGAATGGATAAATCTGTTTTGCGTATTTATGATATATATAGATAAAGAAAATAGGAATTGATATTTTGTATTCCAGTGAAAGAAACCAGGTCCACTTTAGACTGTAGTAACAGACATAGTGAATGGGAGCACTGCACAAGGACTATGCCCAGAGTTCAGCATTTAATTGGTCAGGAATTCTTAATAAACGTGCGCAGGAATAAGCTTTCATTGGGTAACCTAGGCTACTCAGCATGTGGTTTGTGGTTACCTGTGTCATTTCTAATGGAATATTAAACTTGCTTCCTAATTTGCAACCTGTCAAGACTTGGTTTAAGAAACTGCTATGCAAGACATGCTGGTAACATGTGAAAATCAAGTACTCACTGGCAGTTTTTATACCCAGCTGTGAAAGAATCTGTGGAGGCTTGGCCTCTTTTGAAGGTTGCTGATGTAATTTATCTTGAATTAATATATGGGCATAAACATTGATATTCCTGGGGCCTCTGCTCTCATTTAGTCTACAGATCTTGTTTAAGTGACTTGACACATATTCAGTACAGTAGTCAAAGAGTTCAGGAGTTTTTCTGAGGTCTGATGTGACTGATTGGTAGAGAGTTAATCTGACAAAAAAAAGCCATTTTCAAAAAGCAAAAGAAAATCAAGACTAGAATAGCTTTCTTTCAACCTAGCAACCTCCAGATGATTGAACTGTAATTCATTTAATGCCCAAAATCATGGCCAATGAGTTTGGGAAAGCTGAACTATTGAATCATGCTGAATAATGATTTCCTTTTTGTCTTAAGAAACCAAAGGTTTGAATGGTTTGAAAGGTTTAAAGTATTAGATTCTTTCTTTTCAGTACACATATGGCTAGTTTTCTGTGAGTTTTTTGGTATCTAAAATGAACAGTTAATTTTTGACTCTGCCAAAAGTTTCCTGCCCAAATGTTTAAATTAATATTATTTGGCGTGGGACAAATGATAACACCGGGCTATCTTTTTTCAGTATTACACTATTTCTGATGTCTGCCAAAAAGGTCAAAATGTTTTCAATTTGGTAAACATCTGGTTGAAATTTAATAACAAATGCCTACTACTCCTATTGCTCTAAGATCCTTTAAGGCTGTAAAATTTCAACTTTCTGCTTTGTCTTCTTTTTCTTGCACACAAAACATAATGTAATTCAAACAAAAGGGAGATGCCCAATGACTCCTTTATATAATTCCCAATAAGTCAATGATTGCCAACTGCTTTGAAGCTCTATCACATATAGGACACAGTCTGGTTGCTTAATTGTTACAAATTATTATAAGTACTATCCATGCAACCAAGGGGGTAAATGTCAGCTATAGGATTTTGCAATTTAATGTAAGCTAGTAATCAAGCAAGTTTAAACAATAACTATTCTGAGTTATGACACTACTAGATTTTTCTCCTTAAAAAAAAAATCCAGCAGAAGTATCAACTGCATAGCCTATCTACCACATCTACTTTAATATTTTGATACAGGTAGTCCTCACTTAGCAACTGGCCATAAATGTGTGAAGTTATGATAGCCATGGAATAGATGCTATAAAGATGGACTATAAAGTACTCCAATTGTTGTAAATGTCACATTGCCCATCACAATCATATGTCCACATATTGTGTAGTTGAACTTTGTGATCTGTTGTGGTGTTCTTTAGTCACGGGATTGCAATTCATGATATTTTTGCCTGTTTTGGGCATTTTTTGCAGGTTTCTGGCAAAAAACTCCCAAATGACTGTGGTGTTTGCTTAATGACTGTGGCATTCATTTAATGACCATGGCATTTGCTTAACGATTGCCGTGTTTGTTTAACATCTGCTGTGAAAAAAGCCATAAAATTACTTCACAGTCACATGGATGCCTCAACTTATCACCATAACGACTTAAAATTGTAATTCCAGGCTCAATTACAGTCATAAGTTGAGGACTATCTATACGGTTCCAAAAGGTTAATAAAGAACAGTTCCAGCATTGTCACTTAAAATATTCACATTTATCTCCATGCTGTTTGGAAAAAATAAAGTATGGGAATGTGAGCTGTTAATAGAGCAAACTTTTACTTGCGTGTAACATAACTTCTTAAAGATAAACACTGAAGCAGCAGCAATTCAATCAAATCTTTTCTAATTAAAACCATATGTGGACAGTATCAAAGGGTTGCCCCAATGCCCCATGAAGTAATGGCCATGTACCATGGAATGTTATAGTTCTCATGGCAGCTTTCTAGTCATTCTAATCAGTACTGGCTTGTACAAAGCTTGATGAATGGTGAGTAATTTGAGGAATGATGTTAAAACAGTGCAAAGATTACCTGATTAAAATATATTGTATTTTCCAGATTTATGCTGTTTGCTTTCTCCCGTTTCTGTGTCATCCTACCCAAGCACTCCCTTATCCTTGACTGCAAAGCCACAATATGACTTTCAGCTCTCCCAGGGACAGGGCTGTAAATGGAGCCTGGCATACTTTGCTCCACATATTTGGATTGCAGGAGTCGACATTCATCCATGCAAAAGCATTAGGCTAATTTCCTGCAAGCCCTATAGCTTCCCCTGATGCATTTTACATGATCATGGATGTCTTTAGTCCTGGCTGGGTTCTCTCGCTCTCTCTCTCGCTCTTTTTTGTCTTGTGAGAAAAAAACCCTCTCACTTCAGAATATTGATTGCAGCAGAATGAGTTGCTGTGGTTGATAGTTAGCACTAACCCAGATCGAGATCAGCATTACATCAGACATCAGGCGAGAGAAATTGGCAGCAGGCCAGCCTGTAAAAATGGAATGTACTTGCGTCACTGTTCCCTTGGTAACGTTTCTTGGAGTCTTGTCAGCTGTCCCCTGAGGTTGTTTCCTTAATATGTCAACAGACATTCCTAAATCTTTAATGCTAATAACTCTTTTTTCCCCTTCTCTTGAAACACTTTGGCGACAGATTTTGCAGCATGTCCCATAGCCACAAGTCTAATTTAAAAGCGTATCAAGATTTAATGGCAGAAGCCTTGAAAATGTACATGTAAGCTAAAGGAAAGTGAATCATTGGCTTGAAGTGACAATGTCCTTGTAGAAAAGGTGCCTCAGATAGAGTCTTTCAACATTGTAAGGTTAGAGAATAGAAATAATGGGTTTTATTTTATTTTTTTACCTTTTTCTTAAGAGCTGTATGTTCTACTTCATGTCAAAAATGCACATTAAACATAGTATCTTGAAAAATAGCACATCCGGTTTCTAAAATTGTGGTTACAGTGACCTCTAGCTTCCACAATAGAGTGAAATATTGAAGGTAAGTTTCATGAAGCTTTACCTAAATATATTTTGTATAGTATGATCTCTCGCTCCAATGCACACAAAATCAGAGCTGTATAGTTAGCCACGTGCAATATAATTGCCCTGGTGATTGAATGAACAAAGGCCCACCATCTCATCTTATCTCCAATAATAATCTATCTGTTCAAAGGATGTTTGAATGATCTCTTTGATCCTGTCCATCCATTGTATCCACTGTTTTCCCTTTCTTTTTCTTTCCTCAACCTTGCCAATTAACAATTGTTTTTTCTAGTCCATCATGAGCTTGCATCCTACGTTGAAAGTATGCAAGTTTTGGCTTGCTGGTCATTACTTTGAGGGAGTAGCTAACTCTTTATTTAGCCTCCAAGGTGCCTGAGTGGTTCCTCTTGGATTTCATGGCATTCTTGCTAACCATTTCCAAATCCATTATTTGAAGTCCTATATCAACTTCCTTTTGCTCTCTCTCGGTGTATCTGTTTCACAGCTGCATATGTTAATACATAATTTCTTACAGAATGTACAAAATCTATTATTCCAGGAATGGGTTTATTTGTCCTCTGGACTACATCAATTCAACTATTCTAGGAATGGCTCCCTGGAAGTGAATCCTATGAACCTGAAGAGTTGGTAATGTTTTAGACCCTGTACTTCAGATAAAGCAGGGCTGCTAGATGTGGGTTCTGACCTCCCTTCTTAATATGGGGAACCAACCAAGGCCCAGACTTGAGGAGTCAAAAAAGAATATCTACCTTCTTTTTCATCCAGGTAATACACTGACTAAACTCCTAAAGAGATTTTGCTTGAACTGAAATCATAGATGGTTTGAGATTTAGGCATATTTTATTTTTTCAGCTTCTCTTTGCATTTTTTTCTCAGCCTCTGAA
The DNA here is from genome assembly GCF_059756535.1 of Pantherophis guttatus. Lineage (NCBI taxonomy): Eukaryota > Metazoa > Chordata > Lepidosauria > Squamata > Colubridae > Pantherophis > Pantherophis guttatus. The sequence continues at coordinate 277,037,493 of NC_142063.1, read as the reverse complement.
TTGAGGCTGCTATGGCAATCATTTAATCAGAACCCCCCCCCCTCCCCAATGCACCCATATAATGGCAACAATATCTAGAACCAAGTAATTAACTCATTTAAAGGAGGAAAGAGGTATAGCATTACAATATTCTTCCTATTCCTTTCTATATTTGTTCAGAATGTATGGCCTGCATTTGAAGGAAAGGTTTGTGATACTGAGAGTTGGTTTGCAGGCTGTTTCCTTTTGGACTAAATGTGTTCATAAGAAATGTTACAGGGCTTATGCATTATGCAGGTAGCTTTGCCACACTGTCATACCCTTGTTCCAGCACCAGTCTTGCAAGAAAAGCATCACTGCGCATAGAAGGGGTGAAAGAATCTTAAGAAACTGCGGAGAATTTTGGTGCCAAGCTTAGGTTTACCTACCTGTTTAATAAAACAAACAGGAGACACGGTGCTGTAAGAAGAGCTACTTAACCATTTTTTAAAATAAATAAATAAAAGGTTGATTAAAACTTTGATTTTACAGAGCTATAAATGGACAAAGGATCCAGATAAATTTGAAATAACAATTTGAAATTAATTATAAAAAATCCTTTCCATGGGACAATGCTTCTGTTTATATAAGTTTTTAAAACTGAAACCACAGCAAACTAAATATTTCAATTAAAGAAGAATATATACTTGACTAACAGTTACAGAATGGTGCAAAATATTCTAACAGTGGAAATACTAAAGAATATTTTTTAAAAATGGAGTCAGAAATTAATATTAACAATGTCAACAGTGATATTTTCGTCTAGAGATAGACTGTGTCTAAAAGAAGTTATGGGAGAGGAACAAGTTCTTCCTGATAAGACATTGATTGAGTTGAAAGTGTACTCACAAATGACAGGCTATAAGAATGATATGGGAAAAGATATTATACTTGACATCCAAAAGAAACCAACAGTTAATGTTTTAACAATTAAAAGGTTTATTGTATAATAATATAATTGTCTATATATTTATTTTTCTTCTGTAATTCTGTAATAATAAACCAAGACAGTGGCTTGGATAATTTTTCTGTATTGGATTTACAAAAGAGGCTTGTTAAAACATTGAATCATTTTGTGAGATGGGACAAAGAAGTAATCAAGTTCTATGACAATTGAATTGACTAAAAATTAAGATTGTTAGAAATAAAAGGAAGGAATATAAAGTTGGCTCATTTGATCAAGGTGAGAATAGATATGCTTTTATTTCTGATAGATCCTAGAACTTTTGCTGACAGCAGGATTGAATTGACAAAGCTGTATGGATTTTTTTATAGTTAAGAGATGGAATATGGAAAGATTTGTTGTAATTTTAGAGGTGAAAAATTGTTCATACTTGTGATGTTTATACTAAAATTGTTTATACTTGTTGCGATGAGGATTGGGAGTCACTCATTTATATATTTAATTTTCTTTAATATATTCTTTTTTCTTTCTATTATTTTTTTCTGTTTTACTTTCTATTCTATATGGCTCCTATTTTTTTGTTTGCACATTTTACTCTTTCTAATTTTTAAAAATTTGTATTAGTTTTAACTATTGTAATTATGGGGAAAAAAGGATCTTCTGTGTTTGGTTACTTTATGCTGAACCTCACAATTGACCACAATATATTGTTTATAAAGAATATCTATGTTTAGATCCTAGAACAGAGTATTTGTAGGTAAAAGTTCTTGAAAATGCTATTTGATTTACTGTTTACTTTCAGACTTTGAAATTCTTAGAATAAATGGATGCTGGCTTTATTGAGAAGGGAGAGGAAAGAAGATTAGTTGTAATTTCTGCAAAGATTCCCTTGAGAAAAGTATTTTGTGCAGTGCTTCATGTGTGTTCCTGGATTGGCATGAATACATTTCGGGGATATTTCAAGACAAATAAGAAATTAGTGAGTAATAAAGAAATACTGTATATTCTAGGCTATTTTGTTTTACAAGGCTTAGTGGATAAACTGGAATATCTCCTTTTGTCTTCTGATGTTTTTTTTTCCCCTGTGAAGTAATCATAAAGTAGGATTGGCATGAAACAATTACTGCCCTTTTTCACAGCAAAATAATTTGCAATGGAATCATAAGGCCTGCAGTAACTAATCTTTGCAGAATCAGCAGATGTAAGTTTTCATGTTAGCCAAATGTGGGCAGTAGAACAGATGCTTCCAGTTTACATTCTATCCCTATTTTTATCCAAACAATTATTGTCAAGTTGTACGTATACCACTATTTACAATAGACTTTACTGTACCCTCTACTTAGATGATGACATTTAGAGCCAGAGTTCTCTACATACTTACTTGGGAATATGTCTTGGAATACTCACCAAATTCAAGACAATCTATCCTGTGTTGATTAATTTATAAATGCTTTAGATTAGACCAGGGGTGAAATCCAGCAGGTTCTGACAGGTTCTGGAGAACCAGTAGTGGAAATTTTGAGCAGTTCAGAGAACCGGTAGTGGAAATTTTGAGTAGTTTGGAGAACCAGCAAATACCACTTCTGGCTGGCCCCAGAGCGGGGAGGGAATGGGGATTTTGCAGTATCCTTTCCCCAGGAGTGGGGTGGGAATGGAGATTTTGCAGTATCCTTCCCCTGCCACGCCCACCAAGCCACACCAAACCCGCCCACCAAGCCACACCCACAGAACCAGTAGTAAAAAAATTTGGATTTCACCACTGGATTAGACTTTGGGACATGGCTTATTCGCTAACTTTTATATGACCTTTAGCAACTATGGTAACCATAGTTTTCCCCTTTTTCTAGTTGTTTTTGACTTTTTTTTTACATCTGAGGCTTTATGAACTTGTTTCTGTACAATAGTCAAGATGTTGCTACAAAATAAAAATTTGTAGACATTTTCCAGCAAGAATATTTTTTCCTGCAAAGGAGGGGTTGGGGTTTTTTTTTTTTGTTTTTTTTTTGGTAATTTTGACAAATTACACAGAAGCCTAACAAAAATCCTCTCAATTTAAAAGAAATGTTGGCCTAGTTTGCTATTTACAATTTTGTAATGATGCTTGATTTCCTGAATCATACCTTGATGAAATAAACATACCGGTAGTGGTTTGGAATCTATTATTAACCTATCCGTGGGGTTAGATCAGTGGTTCTCAACCTTTCACAGGGGTTGCCTAAGACCATCGGAAAACACATATTTTCAATGGTTTTAGGAATAATTTTATGGTTGGGGGTCACCACAACATGAGGAACTGTATTAAAGGGTCGCGGCATTAGGAAGGTTGAGACCCACTGGGTTAGATAGTTCATGCTTGTGAATGCCATAATTGGGAAAATACCCCTGAAAAGAAAAAAAAAAAACTTCTGCTTTTTATTCTGAGACAGACCTGCACTTGAAGTGAGACGCCACTTGCATCCTATCTTGGTTTCTTCAAGAATACTTATCAGTTGTAGGGACTGGTGCAAGGCTAAGTTTGGGATAAAGCTTTTTGTAGTTTGTGCTGTTGGGTTGGATTAGAATGTGCTGAGTCAGGGCATCTGGTCTCCTATATTAAAGCCATGTGGAAAGCCTTTTGTTCTTACCCCTTAGGCTTTAAAACCTGGCAATTAGTAGCTCTTGTTTCAACTTACTGACTAGTTGCAACCTGTTCTGGTATCAGGAATAGACTCGAGGACAACATACCGAACAGATCAAATGCTAGACTAAGAAACATGCATCTCCATTTGGAATCCGTCTTCCTTGAAAGAATGTCAAAGTTCACTCCTTTCCATTGGTCATCTTTGTACAGCTAATATAGATTTAGACCATATGTTTTAAAAACATCAGATGGATATGATCATTTGAAAACATTACATTGCACATATTAGAGCAATTATTAGACAACTCAATTTAAGTATCTGTCTCTCTGTGTAAATATTGTTTCAAGCTTTCAAGATCTCCATTCCCCACCCCCACCCCAATCAGACAAAATAGTAAATAAAGACCAAAGAAGTATGATGGCACATGGTGAAGCCTTTGAATCTGCATTTTGTTGCGATCTTATTCTCGGAGTGGGTTATAGTAGACTTTAAATTCAGTTCTGCCTGATGCTGGCTTCAGGTTGGAAGGGCTATTGGAATGAGGAAACAAGCCACTTCAAATTTTCAGACTTGAGAGTGATTTCTATAAAATGATAAGGGAAGTTCTCACACAAGCTACATCTTGAATGATTACGCAGTTATATTTTGAAGCAGTTGTTTAGTTCTCTTGGTGGTTTGACATTTGGCCTCCGTACCCCTGACCCGTCATTCCTGCTCATGGTGATTAATTCTGTTAAGTCTTTATATCCCAAGAGGCACCTTGTCTTAATCAGGGCCATGTGACTACATAGGCACAGCTATGCAGGGATTTTTTTGGTACCAAGCTTTACTACATTTTAATCCTTCCTTTATTTTTGGTCAGCTACAGATGGCATACATCCCTGATGATTTTGTCTCTTTATTTCCCCACAACAACAATACTATCAGGTGAGTTGGGCTGACAGAGAGAGTGACTGGCTTAAAATCACCAAATTGGGTTTCCTGCCTAAGGGACGACTAGAACCCATAGTCTTTCAGTTTCTAGCACAGCACCAAACTGGTTTCTTGTTCTCTGGGGAAAGTGGCTTGCCACTTTCAATATGCTTTTCAATTTCCCAGCCTCGCCTCCAGCCCAGGGATTCCCTGCTCATCCCACATCCAAGTATTAACCAGGCCCAACCCTGCTTAGCTTCTGCGCCAAGATGATGCCACCTGCTGAGGCAGCTCAGAGGCAGACGTTTGTAAAAATGCAAGAAATGCAATTTGAAAGAAATGAATTGGCCTTTTTTTCTCTCTTTAAGTAGGGGCAGCTAACTTTGGGAAAACTTATATCAAGAGTTTGATAAAAGAAAGCAGTTATATAAATATTTTAAATAAATCAATAAATAAACCAGTTGCCTAGGAATATGAGGCTATGGTGAATGTTTCTCAAGCTCATCTTTGGATTATCCCCACAGAAGGGTCTCTTCTACCCCCAGAAATGAAAATGAGTAAGACTTTCATCATGCAGTTGTGGCCACCATCTTGCCTTTTTTTGACTCCCCCAGCAGATGCCCTTACCTCCTCTCACACTCATGAAAAGCCTTTAGCAGTGGTAGTCCTAAACTTATAAGGCAGTAAAAATATTCATTCTTTGGCAGCAGATCCAACACTAATTTTAGCATAAGATAAACAAGATTTTAGCCTTGTTGATGATTTATTGCTCAGGAACTGTCTTCTCTTAAGGAAGCACTTTAGATACATATCTTAAGTATTTTAAAATAATTCTATTCAGTTTATATCAGTAAACATAATTCCTTACTTTGAACATATTCTCATATTAGTGAATTTCAAATTGTTTCTTGAGCCACTTTTTTCCCAAGGGGTCTCCAGCTGCAATTGGCTTCCAAAATTGGGGATGTAACCCAGAAAGGAGACCAGGCTGGGAAAAGTGTTTTGGAAATTGTCCCATATGTCTTTTTTTACCTTAAAAGTTTAATATAATTCCCTAACAGATATGGAAGAATAAAGAGTAAAAAATAAATAAATATAAATATTTAAATATAAATATAAATATTTATTATAAATAAATATAAATATTAGAAGTTAATTTTCCCTCTTTAAAGTGTATTTTAAATATAATAGGACTGCTTTTTATCTGCTGTGTACCAGCCTTGATAGTTTCCTTCTGCCACCTGCTGGGTATGAGCTATAATTTCAACCAAAATCTCAGTTTTTCCATATATTTTTCCATCGTACTATAGTAATCGGTGGGGTATGGAGCATTATGTCAAGTGTAAGAAGTAGAATGCTAAAGAAATTAAAGTCAGTAGATGAAAGAAAAGGAAATCTAACTAAAACAACTTTACACTAATATCTATTAACAGGTAAAGATTCCCCTCGCACATATGTGCTAGTCATTCCCGACTCTAGGGGGCAGTGCTCATGTCCATTTCAAAGCCGAAGAGCCAGCGCTGTCCGAAGACGTCTCCGTGGTCATGTGGCTGGCATGACTAAACGCCAAAGGCGCACGGAACGCTGTTACCTTCCCACCAAAGGTGGTCCCTATTTTTCTACTTGCATTTTTTACATGTTTTCGAACTGCTAGGTTGGGACAAGTAACGGGAGCTCACCCCATTATGTGGCATTAGGGATTCAAACCGCTGAACTGCTGATCTTTCGATCGACAAGCTCAGTGTCTTAGCCACTGAGCCACCATGTCCCTATCTATATCTTTCTCCCTTTGCGAACTAGCCTTGCTTTCACTATGTCTACCCTGATTTATAGATGTGCTCTTTTTCTTTTACAACTTCACACCTGTCTTGTTTTAGTATCTTATCAATTCCATCAAGTTATGACTCTCCTTGTCTTCTTCCTCTTGACTCATTCATTTTTTCCTTGTAGTGAATATTTGTTTTATGATTTGGTTCTCATTCATTTTCTATATGATCAAACAACCTCAACATACCTTTCATATTGGTCATTCACTTTTATATTCAATCCATATTCATTCATCATCCACACACTGTTTACTCTATTGCTTCTTGGTTTATCACCCAGATTTCTCCAATAACCTTTCCAGTGCATTCCTCTTATTTTTCTGTTTCTTCTGACATACCCAAAGTGGGCACAGTCATTTTTTCTTTCTTTCAATGAACATTCATTCCTTGCAAGAGGCCACATATTACCCATTATCTGTCCACCAGCATTCATACTTCTTAAAATCTCTATATCCCGTTGTAGGAAGGTAGCACCCACCCCTTTCCTGGAAGAATGAAATATTTTAGGAAATATTAAAAAGACAGAATATTATATTTCCCTGGATGAGAAATGGAGAAACATGTTTTAAAGACAAAGCAGCTTCCTCTCTTCCCCCCCCCCAACACACCTTTGTTAATGAGCCAGAGGCAGAAACTCAATCCTTTGTCAAAGAACCATCATCTGCAACACAATAGGACCCATCTAGGACAGAAGCTCACCACTCCCTTAAGCTTCTGACAGCAGTTAAAACAACTTTTACCCTGGAAAAATATTTACATCTAGAAATGCCATCAGTGGAGAGAGAGCTATTTGTCAAGTTTAGATTTGAACTTTTAGAAACTCACCACATGGCACTTGGGAAGATTACATCAGCCAGCAAGGCTAGCTAAGACCCCCACCCCCTGGGAGTCTGAAAACCAATCAAGATACTCTTTCGGGGGCCCAGGAAGTTCAAAGCCAGAGAGAGCATAAAACCCGGGGACTCGCTGTATCTCACCCTTTTCTGTCCAGGAACTCGAACCATGTGATCCTGTCCACCATTAAACCATCTTTCCAAGCAGTCTCCATGTTTCCAGTGTCTTTTTCCCCACTTGGAGCTGAACCCAGAAGGATATTTCTTCCTACACCTTATTCCATCTTTACTAAGTATTCTGCTAAGACATAAATCCATAAATATGCTCTAATTTTTCACTATGTATATATAATTTGCAGTCATTCACTTCATTTTCACTTTCAAACCCAAGTGCCCTGGCCTTTGACGCATTAATTTTCAAAGCTGTACTTGTAATTGCATCTAAACTATCTAACATTAATTTTGTTCCCAGCCAGCAATATAATGTACAAAACTGCAAACATGTTCTTGTCCTCACTTATCACTTCAAGCGTTCTTTATAAAGTTTATCTCTGTCTGTTTATTGTATGCATGGATATCACACATCTTTGGCGTATTCCTTGCTCCTTGTGAACAATTTAAAATTCCATTTGTTCAGACAAATGCCTTACTTCCATGATAAACCGCTTAGTACATCCTGGACATAAACTGTTTCAACTCCTACCCTCAAAACAACGCTATAGAGCACTGCGCACTAGAACTACTAGATACAAGAACAGTTTTTCCCCAAATGTCATCACTCTGCTAAACAGATAATTCCCTCAACACTATCAAACTGTTTACTAAGTCTGCACTACTATTAATCTTCTCATCGTTCCCACCACCCATCTCCTTCTACTTATGACTGTATGACTGTAACTTTGTTGCTTGGATCCTTACGATTTATATTGATATTGTTTCCTGATTGCTTATTTCTACCCTATGACTATCATTAAGTGTTGTACCTTATGATTCTTGATGAACATTTCTTTTATGTACACTGAGAGCATATGCACCAAGACAAATTCCTTGTGTGTCCAATCACACTTGGCCAATAAAAAATTCTATTCTATTCTACGTTCAGCAGTCAACTTTCAACTTCTTATTCCAACAAAACATTTCATAATTCAAGCCTCTTCATATTACCCAGTCTTATACTCTGCGTCTTATACTCTGAAAAATACAGTATGTCACTCTTATTTTTCCATTGGTTATCAGCAATAATTTGGCAACCATTTTGTATCCCCTGTAATGTCAAGATCAGCCTTGAAGTTTTATCTCTGAATGCGCATGATGTGCAGACAATCAGGGAAAGCCTTCAGAACCAATCTACTGAGCTCTCCAGAGGGTATGACTGCCTTGACTCTTCAAAGGACACTTCATCCATATCAATATTAAAAAAGCATCCTTAGGAATTCTTTATGCAACCTTCCAACACATACTGTATCAACAATATATAGCTGCAAATTAAATGTACATTTATCCTTCCTATATTTATTAGAATTCTCTCACTTTGTGTATAAAATATCCATAATTCTTGATACTGATAAATAATGAATATTGGAAATAACACACATATCCTAAGTACACAACAATCAGAATGAATTGTTAACATTCCTCTGGATTTCATCTCAGAGTTGGCAATTGTGGAACAAGCCTGGAGCTTGTAAGTGAAATATTCCAACTCCTGAATGCATTGCTAACATGAAGACAGTTAACAATCAAACTTGATTCAACATACTCCTTTAGGATCAGTTCTAAATTTATCAGTAAGCTCATACACACAGAGAAAGCAATGTAGTCTCACTGATTGCTCCCCCCCTTTCTTTAATAGACTCATATCTCTGAAAAGAAATGAAGTGTCATCGTCTGTCCGACCCATAGGAGATAGTATGACTGCCATATGATTAGAATAAATAGCTATTGATCTGATAAGTAGACAGAATTTCAGAGTCTAATAATATAGCCAAAGCAAATTATACTGTTACTCCCCAGTGCACAGGAGTTGCTTAGAACCTCAAATATGAGTCAGCTGTAAAATTATCCTATTCAATTGTATTTGTTTATCGAGTGGAAAAATATCCCATAGGAATTTTGAAGCATCTCCTTGATTCTTATGTTAACATAGGTATTCTTGATTTATTCCTTTTACTAAAAAGATGACTGGTTTTTTTACTCTTGTAGCTGGCTGATATGGTCTCCTAAAAGTTAGAGATACTATAACTATCAAAAGTTAGAGAACAGGGTGCCTCTCTTGAGGAGTAAGGACAGGTACATACAGTATATATGCATATACATCTGAACAAAGTGTTATATTCTGTGTTCTATTGTAAGTTCCTCTTATTCATGGCTGATATTCATATGAGTTTCAGAGATTATGATATATCACTGTGTAGATATATAAATGGTGCAAAATATTTAGTTATTTCTCCTGTTCTACAGATAGGTTTTCAAACTGTGCTTTTTCTTATACCATTTCTCAAATAGCAGGAAATTCAGGGAGTAGTAGCACCATGTGAAATTGGCTTCCTTTGGATGAAAGTGCATTGTAGATTTATGATGTTTTTATTCTATTTACTCTGTTTATACATGCGCAAGCAAAACAGTGTAGTCAAAAATAGGTGTTCTTACAAGGGTCACTACTCCCTCTGAAACCTTGAGAAAACTCCTTCACTCTGAATTTTCTCAACTTCAAAATGACAATTTTTTTCATAATCTTTTCTAAAAGCCCATGGTTTTTGATGCAACTTAAGGCTTCTTCAAAATTCATCAGGTTGATAAATAAAAATAGGTCACAGTTCCCCTCTTGGAAATGTGTCCATTCAGATTCCAATTCTTGCATTGCTCACATTCCTAAGGCAGGGGAAGAAAATGGTAGTTGATGCTCAGTAGGTTTTGCCAGAGGCATCTTCTGCAAATAACCAGATGTGAGGTCCTGTTCATGAGATTGGCTAATATCCTGCTCAGCTGCACAGTTGCATCCCTGCCCAAGCTTGCCATTGGATTCCCTCTCTACCCTGCTTATAGTGTTGGGAACGACAATTTGTCTTCTTTGGGGAAAGATCCAGAGGCAGCTTGTGAGTTCATGGTTACTATGGCAACCATGGTCTTGTTGCAGATCATGGGAAGCCACGTGCTAGGTCTAGTTTTCATCTCAGAACAAATGAGGCATAATTTGAGGGTGAGTAGATTAACTTCAATTCCTTAACGTAGTCAGATCACTCTCTTTTCCCCCCCCAAAAAGAGGGTGAAAATCTGGGTGTGTCTTATATTCCAAATGTAGCCCCATCCAGCTTCTCAAATGGAGGTTTCAGAGGCTGAAAAAAGCATAAGAAATGAAGCTTTAGAAAAGAAGCCCCCAAACAGAGCTTCAGAGGCTTTTTTTCTGAAGCTCTGTTTCGGAGGCTTTCAGAGGCAGGAAAAAAAAGTTTTTTCTGAAACAAGAGTTTCAAAAGTTTCAGAGGCAGAAAAAAAAGCAGAGCTCACAACCAAGGAACCTGTTGCTAAAATTCACCTCTGGGAACAGCTGATTGGGGTTATTCCGGGAGGCCGATCCACCCGCCAATCAGCTTTTTTCTTATTTTTCTCCCCAAAACTAAGGTGCGTCTTATACTCTGAAAAATACGGTATTTCCTTATCCTGTTCATGAATGAGAAACAGGGACATGAGCAATGTATGCCAATCATGTCATATTTAATTTCCTGAGTGCAGTAGATGCATTAGGAAGTTGGCTGGTATTAACCATAGTCTGACATAATGTCTATTGCATCTTTTTCTCTTTTTTTTGCTGACATTTCTTGTCTGAGGCAAGAAATATAATAATACACCTGATAAAATATGCAATTTTTTAACATTTCAATTAATGGACTCTGGTGAATGATATACATGTTTATAAAATGGACATAAGGGAATGAAGAATGTGCTTTGATGGATACGTGCTCTGCCTGAGTGAGCAACGTCCAACAAAGACCACAATCAATTGGATACTACCAGATGGTTGGAAGAAAAGGGGAAGGCCAAAGAAAATCTGGCACCAAACATTTCAGGAAGACCCAAAAAACATCAATCTAAAATGGAAGGATGTGAAGACTGTAGCTGTGGATTGAAAACTGTGGAGTATATTTCTACTCCAATATGCTTAGCACAGGACATAAATAATAATTAAATGGACATACAATGGCTACTTGGCAAAGTTTATCTAAAAGACATCACTCTAAAAAAGGCAAGGACTTTCATGACAAATGCATAGTTTATTTAAGAAAACTTCTCACATATACAGATTCTTCAAAGATAACAATATGAATCTATCTTTGAAATTTTTATTTTAAAAGGCATTTCAAGTTATAGCCATATATTTAAAAATACATTTAAATAGCCATGCTTGAAAAGCTCAGATTTACAACTTATTACTGTGCATCTAGCTAGCTAGTTAATACAAGATTGATCTGGCAGAAAATTGTAACCAGCACCTTGGATTGCACCCAGAATCCTAACTGCAGCTCGCAAAGCAATGGGGACATTATGGTATTGAGGCATGAGTAACTGTCTGAAGAAATAGCTAGGCTGCTCACTCGCAGGCTGACATTCTGTCACCGTTACCTATAAAACACTCTTATTTTTCCATTTATTCTAAGAAATAAACTCTTTGTTTAAGAACAGTAAGTTAGGAAAAAAGAGAAGTGTTGACAACAGCAACACCTACTGTTGTAAGAATGATACAGCATTTTATGATTCTGTTTTGTAACGAATTCTAAAAAGGGAGTCCCTTGGATTGCAAGGAGATCAAACCAGTCAGTCCTAGAGGAGATAAACCCTGACTGTTCTTTAGAAGGCCAGATCCTGAAGATGAAACTCAAATACTTTGGCCACCTGATGAGAAGGAAGGACTCATTGGAGAAGAGCCTAATGCTGGGAAAGATTGAGGGCAAAAGAAGGGGACAACAGAGAACGAGGTGGCTGGATGGAGTCACTGAAGCAGTCGGCGTGAACTTAAATTGACTCCAGAGGATGGCAGAGGACAGGAAGGCCTGGAGGAATGTTGTCCATGGGGTTGTGATGGGTTGGACACGACTTTGCAACGAACAAGAACCACAAACAAAAATAAAAATGGGAGAACATAGTGGACCAGATGTTACCTAGATTCAGTTCAATTGGGTTTCAGGATAGACTTCAAGTATGGAGATTGCAATAGTTGTAGTTGTCAATGACCTTTAGTAGCGCCAGAATGAGGGTTGCGTGTCCATTCTGATGCTCCTTGAACTCTCAGTGACTTTCAGTGCCATCAGACATGGCTGATTGGACCAGTTCAGGAATTGAATGGAAGGCACTGTTTTGCATAGGTTTGTGCCAGGTTTCAATCAGTGTTGAGAAAAGAAGAGTTGTGTCCGCAGCCCTCACTTGTGGGTGCTGCATGAGTCTCTATCTTTTGTTTAAAGTCTACATGAAACCACTGAGCCTACCAACAGTTTGGGCTGAGGTGTCATTCAGCATGCTGATGATATCCAATTGGACTAACAAAATTCTGACCAAGAGCCCAGAGATTGGGAAAGAACACATTTGGGCTCAGTTTTGACATATATGAGTAACTTTGTTTGAGCTTCCTGCTTCTGGGGACATCATAGCTTTAATCTGTAATGGAATTACCTTGCCACATGCAAGACTGGTATGCAGTCTGGGGGTCCTTTTGGACTTATAGCTCCTACTCAAAACAGTTGGTGGCAGCTGTGGCCAAGTGGGTCTTTGTACAGGTTTATGTGGTATGTCAGTTCCACCCATTTCCAAACCAGGGCATTCATTCATTCATTTTTATCCCACCTTTATTATTTTACAAATAACTCAAAGTGGCAAAAATATCCAACACATCTTTCTCCTCCTATTTTCCCCACAACTCTGTGAGCTGGGCTGAGAGAGAGTAACTGGCCCAAAGTCACCCACCTGGCTTTCATGGCTTGAATTCAGGTTCTCCCGCTTTCTAGATTAGTGCCTTAACTGTTAGACCAAACTGGCTCTCTGTTTCCTCTTCATTGGACCACTGCAATGCACTACTCATGTCCCCATTACCTGCTGCCAGCAATCCAAGATGCTGGTTACAATTCTCTGCCAGATCAATCTCATAGTAATGTGTTATGAACTGGAAGGGGGTAATTAAATCTCACCAGCAGACCTCTTCTTCCAAGGGCTCATAATTTTCTCTGGTTTCACCAATAAAGATATAAAAAAGAATGCACTAGAACGAGCAATACTAGAAGATAAGTAGTCACGTAGAATCCCAAATCAAAGCAATACAGTATAACTTAAGTCAGTTCATAAGTTATCAAACAGTACAGGGGCATCTGAAAATAGTAAATAATTTGTACACATTTTTCTTGAAAAGAAACAAAACAATCAAGACCTTACCTTTTAATGAAAAAAGATGAGCTGGTTTGCTTACTTCTTACTGCATCCAGAAGAAAAAAACTGTGTTCTTAGAGGCATATCTGCCATGTGAAAATGAGGATTCATTGACCCATTCTTTTTGTCTTTTTTATTATAATTTGAGGACAGGCAAGGTTGATTTTTGAATGAGATAGGGAAAACATGATTTTGATATTGTTCCCCCCTCCCAGTTATTTCTCTCATGAAAGTCAGGAAAAATTAAAAAAGGATGTTTTTTTTGCCTGGGCTACTGTAGGTATGAGAGCACATATTATTCCTTGCCTTATATCAGGGTCCCCAAACTAATTAATATCGACACTCAAGGGTCAATGGGGCTATCCAAGGGGTAAATAAATGACTTGAGGTCAAAAGGGGGTCAGTAAATATCTGGGACTCAACAGACGGTTGATAAATGATTGAAAGTCACTTGGGCTTAATTAATCTTTTTGGGGCCTCCATAGAGCTCTACACATGCTAGTCGGTGGCAAAATAGAGTTACCTGGGATTGGATAGTAAACCATAAGAAAAATGGCTTTGAGTTAATATTCATGGCACTATCAGTTAAAGTAGTATTTATTAAATTATTTTCATATAATGGATATTTGTGGATTAATGAACGATCTGAAACTACATGAAGTTGAAGAGCTGAAGTGTTTGGAACCCCTGCCTTTTATTAACTTAGCTTGCAAAACTCTAGGCAGGTAGTAAATTGCTTTTGAAGTTCTTCCATCAAAGCTGCACCATGATGTCTCTTCCAACCTGAAGCCTGTAAATTCTTCCCTGCTTTTGCAATTTCCTTCTGGCTGTAGCTTCACAGGTCCTCCTCCCCCTTTCCCCCCACATAGCAATTCCTTCCGCAGGGTGAAGATCAGGTCAAATGATCAGAGGTTTCTACAGGAAACTCATTCCCTTCCAGGTATGATTACTCCTCCTTTGAAAAGCAAACACTACAACACAGAGAACAATCAGGCTTTACTATATACAGCATTCAACATACTTTGGCATCTCTCTGATAAAACTTGTCTCAAAGGATTTTCACACTACCCCCTTTCCAACAGCTTGGGAAAGAGGGGGTCATAACCACTCTTTGAAAATGTTTACTTTCTACCTACTTGCATATTTTTGGGTGTCAGTGCAAGTTCAAAGATTACTGCAAAAGAAATAAAGAGGAAAATGAAGGAAGAGAGGCATAAAGGGGGAAAGAATGTGGAGAAAAGCTTGATTATGCAGACTGCATGTTAGGCAGATTACAAATACTTATCAAAACAATTGTAATAACAATTGTAATATGTTAAAAATCCATTTTTTGTTGAGACCTTCTGAAATTGCCTAAAGCCTTTATGTGAGTTTCCTTCCCTGGCCTTATTTTATTTTATTTTATTTATTTATTAAATATTTATACCGCCCTTCTCCCGAAGGACTCAGGGCGGTGTACAGCCATATTAAAACAACATATATCCACAAAATTTAAGAACAGTTTAAAATGTATTAAAAATTTGGCCCTAATATTAAAAACTACAAACACCCAATAAAATTCATTTTCTAAGCCAGCCCGGCCTGTTGAAACAAAAGAGTCTTAAGGGCACGGCGAAAGGTACGTAGGTCGGGGATCATGCGAATCTCCAGGGGCAGTTCATTCCAGAGGGCAGGTGCCCCCACAGAGAAGGCTCTCCCTTGGGTGTTGCCAGTCGACATTGTTTGGCCGACGGCACCCTGAGGAGTCCCTCTCTGTGGGAGCGTATTGGCCGGTGGGATGCTATCAATGGCAGAAGGCGATCTCGTACATACCCAGGTCCTAAGCCATGGAGCGCTTTAATCGCACCTGGAAGAGCCAATGCAGCTCGCACAGGAGAGGTGTTACATGGGTACGCCGAGTTGCCCCCATAATCACCCACGTGGCCGCATTCTGGACCAGTTGGAGCCTCCGAGTGCTCTTCAAGGGGAGCCCCATGTAGAGAGCGTTACAGTAGTCCAGACGTGATGTGACGTGACGAGGGCATGAGTGACCGTGCGCAAGGCATCTCGGTCCAGAAAGGGACGCAATTGGTGGATCAAGCGAACCTGAAAAAAAGCTCCCCTGGCCACAGCCATCATATGATCTTCTAAAGATAGCTGTGCATCCAGGAGAACACCCAAGTTGCGAACCCTCTCTGTGGGGGCCAAGATCTCGCCCCCAATAGTCAGCGAAGGAGCCAGCTGGCTATACCGGGATGCCGGAAACCACAGCCACTTGGTCTTGGAAGGATCGAGTCTGAGCTTGTTTCTCCCCATCCAGATCCGCACGGCCTCCAGGCACCGGGACATCACGTCAAGGGCATCATTGGGTTGGTCCGGGTGGAGATGTACAGCTGAGTATCATCAGCGTACTGATGGAACTTCACCCCAAAACCACAGATGATCTCACCCAGCGGCTTCACATAAATGTTGAACAGAAGGGGCGAGAGGACCGACCCTTGCGGCACCTCACAAACAAGGCGCCTCGAGGTCAACCTCTGTCCCCCTGCCAACACAAACTGCGTACGGTCAGAGAGGAAGGAGGAGAACCATCGCAGCACAGTGCCCCCCACTCCCAACCCCTCCAATCGGCGCAGCATGATACCATGGTCGATGGTATCAAAAGCCGCTAAGAGGTCTAATAGGACCAGGACAGAGGAACAGCCCCTGTCCCGAGCCCTCCAGAGATCATCAACCAATGCAACCAATGCCGTTTCCATGCTGTACACCGGCCTGAAGCCCGACTGGAACGGATCCAGATAGACAGCTTCATCCAGGTACTGGGGAAGTTGTCGCGCCACCACACTCTCAACAACCTTTGCAACAAAGCGAAGGTTGGAGACTGGATGATAGTTCGCTAATACAGTCGGGTCCAGAGAAGGCTTCTTGAGGAGGGGCCTCACCACCGCCTCTTTCAGGGAGGGAGGGAAGAAACCCTCACTCAAAGAAGCGTTAATAATCCCCTGGAGCCAGCCTCGTGTGACCGCCCGGGAGGCCAGCACCAACCAGGAGGGACACGGGTCCAATAAACATGTGGCAGCGCTAGGCCGACCCAGAATCCTGTCCATGTCCTCGGGAGTCACAAGGTCAAACCCCTCCCAGATAACACTCTCAAGACCCACCTCCGTCACCCCATCTGAATCTACCCAGTTGGAGTCCAGGCCTTCCCAAATCTGAGTGACTTTGTCATGCAGGAATTGCACAAAATTCTCAGCCCTACCTTGCAAGGGGTTTTCCCTCGCTCCCAAATGAAGGAGGGAGCGGGTCACCCTAAACAGGGCTGCTGGGCGGTTCTCTGCAGACGCAATAAGAGCGGAAAAATAATTAAACTTTGCAGCTCTTATTGCCACTAGATAGATCTTAATATGAGACCTCACCAGTGTTCAGTCAGATTCGGAAAACCAAGGAGCCAATTGAGATCAGCACTGGGTCAGAGGCCACAAAGGCACGACACGGTCCAAAGCTCCAGCGGCCGCCCTATCTCAGGCGGCCACCAGTTCTTCAGTCAAGTCGTGAGCCAGAGCCTCAGGGAATGGCCCAAGCACCGTCAGGAACCTATCCGGATCCATCAGGCGCCTGGGACGGAACCACCTGGTTGGTTCCGTCTCCCTGCAGTGGAGGGTAGTGGCTCAAAAGTCTAGTCGAAGGAGTGAATGATCTGACCATGACAAGGGCTTGATGTCTATATCCCCTATTTCTAGATCATTCAGCCACTGACCAGACAAAAATCAGATCCAGGGTGTATCCCCCTGTGTGAGTGAGGCCTTGAATTAATTGGGTCAGGTCCATGGCCGTCATGGAGACCATGAACTCCCGAGCTGCCTCTGACGTTTCACCAACAGATGGCAGGTTGAAATCCCCCATGACCATAAGTTTGGGGGTATCCACCGCCACCCCAGCTACTACTTTGAGCAGCTCAGGCAGGGCCGCCGCTATGTGGCAGGGAGCCAGGTACGCAATCAGCAAGCCCATCTGCACCCCACGACCCCACTTCACAAGGAGGGACTCACATCCGGCTATCTGAGGTACAGTGGCCTCCCTTTCCTTAATAATAGCCGCCACCCCCCCGCCCCTACCCTGAGCCCTCGGCTGATTTAGCTTTTCATCAATTTAAATCCTGTATCAGTCTTCTAGTTCAGTGGCCCCCAATCTTTTGGGCACCAGGGACCAGTTCCATGGAGAGAGGTTTTTCCGCAGACCGGAGGGGGCGTGGTTTCATATGCTGCCTGCATCCCATGGATGGAGCTTCACTTGTTTGCTTGGTCCAGTTTCTGGCATGCCATGGACTGGTGCCGGTCCATGGACCGGGGGTTGGGAATCCCTGTTCTAGCCAGTCTATGCATCTGCTGCAGTGATCTGCAGCTCACAAAAATGTATGCTTTTTAATAACAATGTTAGAAGATGTACCACCAGACACCTGATTATTCTGAAAAGAGAATGCTTGAAGATAGATTCTAAAGAAAATGTTCAGCTTGAATGCTGGATAGGTCTTCCACAACTCTTTTTTCCTTTTTTTTTTCCTGGATAGTCTCAGTTTTGCAGAATATGAAGAAAAACCAGCATTTTGGGCTACAGCTTGAGGATATTTTGCCCAATCAAGGAAAAGGTCTACCTCTAATGTCTTAGATTGAGCCAACAAATTAGAAACTTATCTAATAGCTGAACACATCCTCCTAAAACATTTTACTTGTGTGATAAAAATGCAACTACGTTTTACCAATTATGCCATTATATAAAATGAAGTACCGTATAAGCTACTTGAAAAATCAGGTATGGATTTTGTCTATTTGATTTTCTAGCAGGTCATTTTATATCAAAACATAGTTTTGCTATATCAAAAATGGAGTTTTGTCAAAAGATCACGATATGGATAAATAGAAGAAAATATATATTTTATTTCTCTAAAAAGATGTTGGAAATGCTTGAATGCTCACTTCATACCAAATAGATTGATTACAGAAGAAAAATAAAGTAACATGTATACAGTTAAGAGTAATCTGGGTCCCCTAGAATACTGTAAAGAAATTAAGCCAACTCAACAACCTTTCTCTTAAATTGCAAATTTAGCTATATATTTGTGTAAAAACATGGTTTGAGTTCTTGAGCTGCATCTAAAGAATGTAAATGAACATTTTTATAAACCTATTCTTATGTGAACCTATCTCCACCACAGGATCTTAGTTTGCATACATTTTGCTTTTAGCACAAGGTTGTACTATCTTTACAGCAAAGGCGCACATAAACTTAGTCTCACCAATGTATAAAATATTACCCTAATATATGGGATATTGGGATTCGCCAATATTCGCTGCGCAGCAATTAAGACAGGACCAAGGCAACTCCCACTGCAAGCAATCTTCATTAGAAGGTATCATAAGCAAGTTGAGTAAAATTATCAACAAGAACTTCGCTTCTCATTGTAATGCAATCATAATATTGGAATCTATTTATCAGCATTTATAAGCTAGCGGTTAAGTGTGCAACAAAGAGCTAACATTCGAATCTGGCAAGTTCTATGCAATTAATTCTTTTTGCCGGCTAAATCCTTATCTTGCCTAAAGGATTTCCTTTCCTCGGCTTAAGGTACCGGGCTTCACCTTCCCTAACCAAAATCCTTAACCTAGTCCTAGTCTGCCTATAAGTGTTATACGTACCTCATGCATTAGATAAATTAGCGATACTGTGTAATACAAGAATTGGAATGGCTTCACCAGCTGAATTCCTGCCTCACAGCGGTCTAGTACAGCGAACGGAAAAAGCCTCGCCAAAACAAACCTAGCAAGCGCAGCTAGACCTATCACCAGGCTAGTCCTTCTCTATAGCCACCTTCAGCGCAAAGGCTGCTGGGGAAAAGTACGGGGCAGAGCAGGCCGCGCGCTAATTGACTGCTAGGCCGCGTGCTCCCCTTCGCCATGGATGCGGTGCTGGCCGACGCGCTGCTCTCCCAGTGCCCCGGTTGGGGTGCGTGGCTGCGGGCGGTGTGCGGCGAAGAGGGTGCGCTCACCCTCGAGCGAGCGGAGGCGCTGCGTTTCCTTTTGGAACGGGCGACACGTGTCGGGCCGCGCAACCGGGGCGAAGAGGCGCAACGGGCGGCCCGGGAGCTGGCGCTGCACCGCTGCCTCCCGGCGCTTCTCAACGGGAGCGGCGTGCCGGCGGGTGAAAGCCCGGAGGGGTGGCGACGATTCGTGACAGCCGCCGGTGGAGCGCTGCGTTCCTGCGTTTTGGTCTGCGGACCCCGCCTGGCTGAGCGGTTGGCCGGCGAAGTGCTGGAAACCTGCGCCGGGTTTCAGGCTTCGCAAATGGAAGGCGGCGTCGAGGTCCTGTGCGCGGCGGCGCCTTGGCTGGAGGATCCCGCGCTGCTCAGGCGAACCGTGGCGGTCGCCCTGAAGCTGCTGCGTGGGGAGGGAGAAGACGAGCGGGAGGAAGAGAAAGCGTTGCTGGTGGGCGGCAGGCTGTTGCCGGCGTTAGGAAGAAACGGCGCCGCCCTCAGTCTCATCTGGGAAGGCCTGGTGCTGTTGCCCCTCGCCGACGCCCCGCGGGTGAACCGGACTCTGCTCGTCCTGAGCGCCCTCTCCGACGTCCTGTTTCCCCGACTGGACGGTGTCACGGATGGCGAGGCAGCTTCGCTGCTGGATGCGAGGCTTTCTTGCAACTTTTGGGAAGTGGTGCAAAAGGGACTGTCCGAGAGCGATGCTCTGTGCCGGAAAAGAGCCCGGTATTTGTTGAAGAAAGCCGTCGATGCATCTGACAAGGTGGCCTTGGAGTGCAAGTGTAGCCTGGACGATGGCAATGGTATCTATTGGCTCTTAAATGGCATGTGCTAAACCCAAAGCCCGCTCTTGCAAACATTAATTGTGAGAAAAGGAACGTTTGTGCTGGCTTTCCAGCCCAAAGCCAGCTGGACAGGTTTTGGAATGGCATAGTAAATTTCTTTAAATCTGGAGTACCCTATTATTTAAATCTTGCAGGTGTCAGAGGGTACTTAACATTAGGTGACCATAAATGGGAAATAAATGATGATCAAACCATTCCTCCACAGTCATTCTACTTTGAAATGAATTCCAGAAGCAGTTTGGTCAATTTTGCTAAATTTGGATAATTTTACAATTGGCCAAATACTATGGTCGGGATCATTAGGAAAAGAAACTGAAAAGATTGCATGACCGAAAATTGTAATGGCCTTATACAGATCCGTGGCAGATATGTATCTGGAACATACACAATTCTGTTCACATTTGGGGGGATGGGGAAGTATAATCATTCTGGAAACATTGCAGAAGATAGCAGTCAAAATGTTTTCCCTGTGTGAAAAGGATAGTATTTGAAACTCCTTACATAGTCTGGGAAAAAGTCTTAGGTGGGATATTAGTTGAGATGCGTAAAATCCTGGATAAAGAGGTCCAAATTGCTGAAACTATTTTTTAATCAAATATTGCTTTGGATAATAATAAAATCAATAGTAGGTATGTTAATAGAATGGATTCAGTCAAAGATGGAGGATATCAGTAAATGTAGTTGAGAAAACAATGGCAATATGCCTCTGTGGATTTTCTAAATTTTCTCAGATAAGGGCAAAAAGGATTTATAATATAGATTGTTTAAGAGAACAATTATTCTTTCCTGTCAGAGATCATGTCACAAGACAATGTGCAGAAATAGATTAATAGCTTTTTTAAAGGTTCCCATGATAAAAGAAGATGGATAGAACTACAAGGAGAGTGAGGACTACAGTATTGGTTCATTCAATTGCTAGTGAAGTTAATACTTCATTAAGAATGAACTTGGGTTTGCATTAAAAACAATGAATAGAAATGCTAGCCTAAGCTTCAAATAGAATGAAGTACGCTGAAAATTGGTTAAGAACAAAAGAAAATTATAGTAGTACATCTTTTCATTGTCATAGCCCTGTCAAACTACAATACATTGATCTAGGAGAACTTGCTTCATACTTGTTCCTGTGGGATGCAACTTAGTTGGGAAATATGTAAGAGTAGTCTATGTAATAGATGCTGATAAAAAAGAATTATCTAGTGAATAACAAATGAGGTGCAAGAAAGCCTCCAATCTGCATAATGTGTGGCTATTTTATTGGGTTGAGATAGTAATAGTGTTTGAGAAGTCTATAATACTGGCAAAGAGGGAAAGGGAAGGAGGATGGACTCAATTGCAGTGGCAATAGGTATACCATTGGGAAACCTAAAGGGCCATGTTGGGAACAGATTGTCCTGGATAAAATCTATCTATTTGATTGTAAAAGTTGACAACAAATTGATGGCATATAATCAATGCAGGATTGCAGGACAGCAAGAGAGAAATTGAATGCGGTTCTTTCCACATATATAATTCTTTACTGGCCAAGTGTGATTGGACACAAGGAATTTGTCTTCAGTGCATAAGCTCTCAGTGTATATAAAAGCTATATGTGATAAATTTTATATATATATTTAAATTTTTAATACTGGTAAATTTTTTATAAAATTTATCGTTTATCATTTTATGATAAATCATTGAGAATTCCAAAGAGAGAAAGAATTATGCTCTTACTGCATTATTTCTGGTTGCCGACTTGGACAACTTGTATTGAGAGACTTTATCTAGGACAGAGGTCTTCAAACTTGGCAGCTTTAAGACTTGTGGACTTCAACTCCCAGAATTCTTCATAGTTGGCTGGAGAATTCTGGGAGTTGAAGTCCACAAGTCTTGAAGACCTCTGATCTAGGATTATTTGAAGGGATCAGAGGTTGCATTATTATTTTGTGTTATTGACATTAATTTAGGCATAAGATTATTTCTATATCTTTGCTTAAAAGACTAAAACATCTTATTTACTTATAGGATCTTGTTTGTTTTGGTGGTGTGCTGAAAAAAAAGATCAGTTTACTCAGTTTTGGGAAAATTATATTTTAATAATGGAGACTTTGGAAGGAAATCAGGTAAATATACTTAATAAAAAGGATTGGTTTTGTTATAAACAAAATTTATTTACAGTATTTATTAAATTTATACTAAATTATGTGAGGGTATGATATAGTTGTAAAATACAAGAAGTAGGTGAAGGCAGGAATTGAGATGTCAGAAATATTATATTGGTAAATGGATACATTAACATGTATAGAAGTTATTGCTTTACCTTCAGAGAACATGGATAGAATTTGAAAACAGAGGGAATGATTCAAACTTAGTAATTATATTTTTTTCTTAAAATTTGTTGAAAGGACTTAAAAGCAGAATGACTTAAAATGTAAAGTACATAAAGGAAATCCTATGGATGAATTACATAGAATATTTACGCTAAGATTTTCATGACCCCCATCACTTACTGTTATGCAGGTATTCAAAGACTGATAACTGGCTGTTAACTATGGTTTTTATTTATAAAGCATGTTAATATAGTAATTTCTGTTTTCCAATTTCAGATACATGTAATAAAGCCAGTTTTACCAAAGTTGAATAGCTTGTATGAACTTGCAATATCAGAAGAAAAGGGTAAGATTTTTTGGGTAAGATAAGTCCTGTTAATGTTGTTTAGTATCAGCAAGTAAGTTTTTGAATTTATTTTCAGTTCTGCAAAATTTACTAGTGCTTGATTATTCAGGACCTTTAGAAATATTTTTAGCCTTTGTAGTTGGTAACAAACATATAAAAATGCAAGCCCTTATAAGAAATCATTCAGTCTTGACGTTAGTTCATCTTGCTTTTCCCCTGTCACAGATTACATTGTTGGTTGAGTGAAATATAAAATCATCATTTTAATTAATTTGATATATATATCCCATCTTTCTATCCACAAGGCAATCATTCTGTGTATTTATAGAATATACAAAACATTTGGTTCACAGTTAAGTGATCTGGCCCTCAGAGCCATGCTTTGTTTTGAGATGGAAAAAGAAGACTCATGCTTGTTTTTTCTTTTGCTTGTCCATTCTGCAAAATAGTGTTACTGCTTATGAGCACCTCCTTAAAGAAACTTAAGGATAGGATTTGGTATTGGTTTACCAAAACACTGTGGACCTAGACGCGTTAGAGTTTTGGGGCAGGAATAGTCTCAAGGGCTGCTCAGAGATTTGCTGCTTGGATTTTCTGTTTCCTAACTTAGCATTTTTGCCAATTGACCTAGTCTGATTGCAAGTAGACCTTTGACCATATCAGTACTTTCATCTTATCCACTAACCCTAACCCAGGAGTGTCAAACTTAATTTCATTGAGGGCTGCATCAGGGTTGTGTTTAACCTCAGGGGACCAGGGAGGGTGTGGCCAGTTTGACGTCACTTGTGTTGGGGGCGCCTGTGGTGGCCCGAGCGCTCTGCCAGCGAAAACGGGCTCCCTATCTCCGTTTTCAGCTGCGATGGCTTCCTGCAACACTCTGCCAGTGAAAATGGAGCTCGGGAGGGCTGCCCATGGCCCTCCTGAGCGCCATTTTCACTGACAGAGGCATTGCGGGTCAGTCCTTTGCTGTTTCCAGAGCAGCCCTGCGGGCTAGATCTAAGTACCCTGCGGGCCGGATTTGGCCCCCAGGCCTTGAGTTTGACACCCCAGCCCTAGCCCATTCTCTATTCCTATGTTGATATTGGAGGTCCCTGTTTCACCATCATGGTACCAGCTGTTACCCAAACAGAATATTAGTTTAAGAATGTGCCTTGCTGCACATCTGAAGCCAACTTTCAACTAAACAATCTTTGACCATTTTGCAACTAACAATTTAATGCAACTTGTGATATCTGCCAATTATCACTGAGGTGAGATTGACAGACAGACAGTCCTCAGTACTCCTATACCGGTAAAGTAATGATTAGATGATCAGATGATGTTATATGTCATTTTTATTTCTTTAGTGAAATCCTGCAGAATAAAAATGTTTAGGTTGTCCAATGCCAGCCCCAAGATTTCCTCAGCTACCCTAGGAAAATGACTGTTAGCTAGGGAAGTTGGAGCTCTAGCCTGTCTCCTCTAGTGTGACTTTTGAACTCTACATTCAATTATATTGCATCCAGAAGTTTTACTTAGTAATAACTGCTACATTACATTGATAGATATTAATCTCTCCATTACTTTCTAGACCCAGTTAAAGACATTCATCTTTTATCTTTAAAGTTTTGATTAGTTTAAGTTCTGACTATCTAAGTAATTGGTTGTCTTGTGTAAACCACTACAGTATTAAGGATGAGACAAGAGATCCTTTTCAAGTGATCCACATTTGCAACATTGTTTTTCTTTGTAGATTATTTTCATTGTGATGTTTCTTATAATTTCTAAAACTATATAAAATAATCAGCTCTTACAAATTAAATTATTTGTACGGACAGGCAATCAAGTGAAATAGCTTATGCAAAATGTACATATTTGTTTTTAATAACAGGTTGTTGGATGTTCCATCCTTCATGGCATATGTGCATTTACAAAAGAATGTTTGAGAGTGAAAATAAGACATTGGCAAAAGAAAGTGTCATTCACTTTCTTGAAATCTGGCAAAGAAAGTGTCTTCCCTCATCACAAGGATTTTCAGAGGTAAGGTTTACTGCGTGTCCAAAGAAGATACTTTTTATTAATCCTCTAAAGCCGGGACCGCCAACCCCCAAGCTGCATCCGGTAGTGGGCCATGGATTGTTTGGAACAGGGCATACAAGTGACGGGTGAGCGCGTGCATGCAGCGCCACTTGCACGAGCAGTAGGCAAGCATGTGTGCGTGAAGCTCCATTTGTGTGAGTAGGGTGCGCCTGCGTACCCACTGCTTGCACAAATGAAGCTGTCCATGCATGCTCGCCCACCACTCATGTGGAACCTTCCCCTCTCTCCCCCTCCACTGCCACCACTACACAGCTGGAAAGGTTGGGGACTATTGCTCTAAAGAAGGCCTAGCTATCTGTTGCCACTATCCCCTTGGGACAAAATGTTTTTATATAACTGCTTCATAATTCCTTTACTTATTTTTCAGAAGTTGAAGCTAGTGTTCTTGTATAATCTTACCTGAAGATTTTACCGTATTTTTTGTACTATAAGACACACTTCCCCCCCCCTTCAAAAAAGTGGGTGGAAATGTCTGTGCATCTTATAGAACAAATATTGCAGGGCGGCGGGGTGGAGGCCACCTGTCACCGCTGCTGCTGTTCGCCACTGCTGGGGAATGCTGGAGCCTTTGCTGCCGAGCAGCTGATTGGCCATTGGATCGGCCTCCCGGAATACCACCAATCAGCTGTTGTAGGTGGTGAGGATTGCCATTGCTACCACCATCACTGCCAATCACTGCTGCTGCCAATTGACGCCGATTGCCGAATGGCGACGGTGATTGGTGGCGGCAGTGAACCGCGCAGCGGCTCTGATCAGCGGTGATAGGTGGCGGTGGTAATAGGCAGCGACGATCCCCGCTTCCAACTGCCAATCAACTGCTCGGCAGCAAAGGCTCCAACGTTCCCTGGCGGCGGGAGCAGCTCAACTCAGTTGACTGGTAGTGGGCGGAACCCTGACGAGCCACGTGCTGGGGCTGCAATAACATGCTGAAGCTGACCAGGCTGTTCGCTGTTTGCTGCAAGGATGCTAGCCAGATGAATACTGGATGGATGCTGGGAGTTAGAGGCAGATTTTTTTTTTCTTGTTTTCCTCCTCTAAAGCTAATGTGCATCTTATGGTCCAGGGCATCCTATAGTGTGAAAAATACGGTAATTGTTCCCTGATTAACTGTACTATGCCTATATCTAAAAAGATATTTACTGCAGAACAAATAAACTGCAACTAATGTCTGTTTTATTTCTTTTAATGAAAATCTAATTTCTTTTGTTTAGTTCATTATTGGCCCTTTAATGGATGCTCTCTCAGAAAGTTCTCTTTATAGCAGGTAAATACATTGTTTAATGAAAAACTCAGTACGAGAAGATAAGTTTTTTTTTGTTTCAGCTTTTATTGCACTTTGGGGAAGAACTGCATATTTGTATCTATCTTTAATAGCAGTTGAACTATAGTCAGAATAGGGAGGAGAAAAAACAACAACCTCATTAATATTAGATGCACCTATATTTAACACAGTGAGAAAAGATGTAAAAGAAAATAGCTCACTTGGATGCCACTATTGCTAGTGAATTCATTTGACAGTGCAGAAGTAGCCACATTTATCTTTTCTAAGAGGTTAAGGGTCATAGTGGATGCAATTGATGTAAAATGGTTAGACTTATATCATGCAGGTTGAAGGGGGCTGGAATTCTTTTCTCTCCCTCTCCCTCTCCCTCTCCCTCTCCCTCTCTTACACACATACATTTTGAGGGCCCTCTTTTTAAAACAATGCTATCCTCATTTTAAGATATAGGCTTCAGTTTTCATGTACTTTCCTTCTCAACATATTTAATAATCAGAAGGGGGTCCAAGGCAGTCAAAAACAAGTGAATCAGGAAATGAATTTGTTTATTCAGAAAATGGTTGTCTGTTCTTTGAGGATAGCTTGCGTTTGGAATGTCATCTGATTTAAATTGTATTTTTTTTTTTCAGTCGAGAGATATCCAGGTATCATTGGGTGCAAAGAGGTTGTGAAAACTGGTGTTACTGCTTGATATTACCCCAATAGCCGCCTGTACATCCTCTCTTATGGGTGGGGTATCTTCCTGATTTCGCTAGATGTGATATGAGACAAAGAAGAGGACTCTTCTCTCTCCCATAGGCAGCTCCCATAGGCAGAACTCTTCCATAGGCAACTTTAATGAATGGGAATTCTGCTCAGGCAAAATGTCTAATTTTGAGAAACTTTTGTCCTGCAGAACTCTCTGAGCTACAGTTTGCCCCATTCCTGCAAGGGAGATGAGTCTTTTTTTTTTAAAGTTTGAGAATCTACTAGGGCCGTGATGGCGAACCTATGGCACGTGTGCCACAGGTGGCACGCGAAGCCATATCTGTGAACACGCAAGCGTTGCCCTAGCTCAGCTCCAACACGCATGTGCGCACCAGCCAGCTGATTTTTGGGCCCTCTGGGTCCACCAGAAGTCGGGAAACGGGCCGTTTCCAGCCTCTGGAAGGCCGTGGGAGGTGAGGAAGGCTGTTTTCACCCTCCCCAGGCTCCAGGAAAGCCTCTGGAGCCTTGGGAGAGCGAAAAATGGGCCTACCAGGCCCACCAGTAACCTTTTTGCCATCGCGTGCCAAAAGCGGGGGGGGAGTGCAGGGAGGGTCACGCACGCATGCATGGGGTGGCTGGGCGTGGGGGGCATTGAATTATGGGTGTGGGCACACACGTGTGCAATCCCCCTGCATTCCCCTCACTTTTGGCATGCGATGGCAAAAAGATTAGCCATCACTGTACTACGGAAAGCAGGATGCACAGAAATCAGCTTTACACTCTCTTAACTCACAATCAGATCAAATGAATACTGTGGGAACTCTTCTAATATTTTAGTTATTTATCATCATGAAACGTATCTCTGTTTAAGGCTTTGATAATCTGCAAATTTATTCAATAACCCAATAAAACATAATAAAATTAAATTGTAGCCTTAGCACTGAATTTCTTTAAATTATCTCTTTGCTTTAACTTAACAGGGTATCAGGTCAGATTATGGGCACTTGTCCACCATTAGGAATAATTCTGCAGAATTTCATGGCGACTTTCTTCACAAGCCTTCCAGAAAGTGAAAAAAGTATGTGTAGTTAATGGCATTATTTTGGAATAGCATAAATGTCAGTTCTCTGCTTCAGGATAATTTATTATTACTAGCGGCTTTTATTTTTATTTTTGTTACAAAGGCAGATACGAATTTGATGATGATGATGATGATGACATGGGGATTGGTGCATGGTTTGTCTAGCGATATCACTAGGTCTCTGGGGCAGGCACAGACCCATAATGCAGAAGATTTTATTGGCATGTACCAAAAATGGCATTAGAGAGGCAGTGACCTTTTGAAAGAGAAAAATTAACCCCAAATCACATGCTGAATTTCATGAATGTGGTTACTGTGTTAAATTGTTTCTTCTTTCCATAATAATGGGGCTCAGAATCGGGGGATGATAGGGAATGTGCACATGTGATACTGTGTCTCCCTGAAAATAAGACCCTCTCATATTTTTTTTAACCTGAAATAAGAGTTTGGCCTTATTGCCATGTGTTCAAAATCCCAATTGGGCTTATTAAGGGATGTCTTATTTTGGGGGAAACACTCATAAAGTTGGAACAAGTAAAACAGCATACTGTTGTCTAGCCTTGTCCTATCTTATTTTACAACCTTCTCTTTCTCAGTTATCCTGTATATTTATACCCGAGGTCAAAATAGGATTAGAAGAGATTCTATAGATCTGGGGATTACAATCTAAATTGTGATTGAGAAAATATATTTATTCCTATTTACTATTGAAATTAGTTTTATTTTTATTATACTTCATTAAATATATAAATTGGAGAGAAAAATAGGAAGGGACATATTGCAAAGGATAAAGGGAAAAAATAAAAAAATAGCTTCCTATTTTATTTAATACAGTTACAAATAAAAAATACATTAACCTTTTGATCTGATATTGCGGTATTACATAGTACTTCTATAATCATATTCTAATTATCAAATACCAAAATTAATGTAGCATTTCTTTTGATCTCAAGCAAAAAGTTCAAAAGTAGCTTCCATATAAAACCAAAGCTAGACAACACTCTATCTTCAATATGATAATAATGCTATTTTCTTTCTCTTTAAAGGGAGCTTTTTGTTAAAATTTATTCAGAAGATGAGCAATAGGCACTGGTGCGCTATTCCTGTTTTGTTTCTCTCCATGGCATTGGCACATATACCACAGTGTAGAGCACTGGATAGCAAAGGGCTCCTTGCATTAAGGTGATGTTCTGAATTTTGTTTCTGTGAATTTTCTGTATCCTCAATTCATTGTTTGACTTTTCAAAACATGTATTTGATCCATTTACAGAAAAGTTCTGCAGTGTACTATGATCACACATCAGATTCTTCTACGAGGAGCTGCTCAGTGCTTTCTTCTTAAAGCAGCTATACACTTAATAGATACAGTAAGTATTATATTTTTAAACAAATGTTTGCTTTAATGTACTGAAGGAAAAAATAAAGCAGAAAGAGTCAAAAGCATGTTATATTGTAATATGCATAACAATAGTTTTTAAACGGTATTAAATTTCATTTCATTTTATTTTTTTCATTTTATTTAATTTGTATACCGCCCTACTCCCAAAGGATTCAGGGCGGTGAAGAGGCACAGAATAAAACACGTAAAATACAAAAATTAAGAACAGAAGTAAAATCGAATTAAATCAATTTAGCCCAAGACAAATTTAAAACCCTAGGTTAAGAACAAATTAAAATTTACATTAAAATTTACATTAAAAAGAATGGGAAAGGTTAGGCCAGACCAGCCTGGTGAAATAAAAAGATTTTAAGAGCGTGGCGGAAGGTGCGTAGATCCGGGATCCTCCGTATCTCCGGGGGGAGCTCGTTCCAGATAGTAGGTGCCCCCACAGAGAAGGCTGTCCCCCTGGGGGCCGCCAGCCGACATTGTTTGGCCGATGGCACCCAGAGGAGTCCCTCTCTGTGAGAGCGTACCGGCCGGTGGGAGGCTGTTTGCGGCAGCAGGCGGTCCCGTAAATAACCAGGCCCTAAGCCATGGAGCGCTCTAAAGATGGTAACCAAAACCTTGAAGCGCACCCAGAAGACCACCGGGAGCAAGTGCAGCTCGCGCAGGAGAGGTGTTACATGGGAGCACCACGTCGCTCCCATAACCACCCGCGCGGCCGCACTCTGCGCCAGTTGGAGCCTCTGGGTGCTCCTCAAGGGGAGCCCCACGTAGAGAGCATTGCAGTAGTCCAGGCAGGAAGTGACGAGGGCATGAGTGACCGTGTTTAAAGGGTCCTGATCCAGAAAGGGACGCAACTGGCGCAAATGTTGGCTATATAGAATAACAACATCATTTTTTGTAGTAAGTATTCCAATCCTGATAGGGTTTTTTTGTATTTTAGGAAAGGCAATTTGTCACATACACTTAATTGTTTTCTAGTGTTTTCATGGATAAAACCTTTTCCTTTAAAAATGCAAGAATCCCAACTTGTTAGATTTCTTGTTGAAAATCCAAACTGAAATATTTATCCTATTTAAATTATCTTCCCAGCCACCATTTTTTTTAGAAAACAGATAAGTCGGCTTTCATATATGTATTTATCTTGCATTAAAAACAACAACTGCATGGCTACATTATTATGTCTAAGGCAGGAGTCCCTGACCCCTGGGCCGTGGCCCACTACCGGGTTGTAGTCTATTTAGAACCAGGCTGTGGGAGTGATGGGCTGGTGCATGCATGTGCGCACAGCTAAGTGGGCGTTCAACTTGCACAAGTTGAGCTGTGTGCATACACATGCACACTGGCCTGCCGCTTGCACAAGTTGAGCTGTGCATGCGCATGCATCTCCTGCTCATGTGGTTTGGTTCCCCACTCTCCCCTGCCCCCCAGGCAGGCCACCAAGCTGCGGTCGCTGGTCTAAGGTATGCTATTGCAAGTTACGAAGAAATGGTACACTTCAATTTGTTCTTCCTGATATAAAATATGTCAGGAATTAAGCTGGCCTTATTAAGCCAAATTTATGTACACCATAAATGTATCAGGATTGTTATAACCTGGGGTCAAGAAAGCTAATCTGATTGCTGTTTTATTTGTATTTGTTGTTTTTTAAAAATAATTGCAATTTGCTATTCTATGTGACCATGCAACGAAGAATTGTGCTCCAAAATATATTAGCAGTTTGCATGTTGAAATTTAATGTTCATAATAGAAAGTTATTATGTATTTCCACTTTTGTGTATTTCCACTGTGTAGATAAAGTTAGTTCTTGAACAATTTTGTCTGAAATACATGCATCAAATATAGTTCTAATATTCAAATACATTCTTGGGTTACACTTCATTTCATATAAATACAAGAAATAGCAAATGGACAAGTGAAGCAAAACACTTTTTTCAGCAACAAAAGGACAACTTTTTAAGAGCGACAAAAAGTTGGTTTTGTAACAGAGGCACTTAATAAACATTTAATTTAAAATGTTAAAATTTAAAACATTAATTTAAAAAGAATGATAAGATATTATGATAATATGATAATTTTATATTGAGTTTTGGAGCAAAATGTTGTACTAAAATCTTCTGTCTCTTCTTTATAAGATGCCACAAAAATTATTTAAAATTTAAGTTGGATTGCCTTTTTAAAAAGATAAGATTAATTTAATTGATTAAAAGCTCATCACTAAATAACCCTTTGGTAAAACACTGTGTTGTCAAACATGGTTAGAATTGGTATTTCTTCAAAAAAAAATAAGGCAATGGCAAAAAATGAAAAAAGGCAATGCCTCATACTGAAAAGAAGGGAGACGTACAATATGGAAATATTCTATCTGTTACAGTAACACTTAACTCAATATTTACTTTCCAGTATTATAATAAATCCTGATTACATTTCTTTAGGAAAAAGTATCACTCTCAGATATTTCAAACTTCATTACCTATCTGAAACCAGAGGAGTCATTAGGAAGAAGAACTGCTTTGTGGAGAATGGTGAGAAAAATGAAATCTGTTATGTAACCGAGCAATAACTATTTCCTTTGCTGATTGCTAATCTCATGATGAAGGATTATATGATATCAGCACTCTGATCAGAAGCCTATATGCATAGCATATTTCCCCCCATGTTCGCCCATTTGTCTGGGAGTTGTACCTATGATGCTAGGTTTATAATGTCAAATTGCAATCTTACAGTAGTTGAATTCAGGTTGAATCAGCATTCCTGCCCGTGCTAACTGTCTTGTCTATGATTTAATATTATTCTGCCCTCCCACTGAAGTATACTATATAGCAGGGGTGAAATGCTCCCAGTTTGGACCGGATCACCCAATCCGGTAGCGATGGCGGCGGGTGGTTCGGAGAACCGGTAGCAAAAATCCCTGCCCCCCCACCATGCCCAGCTGGGCCGCACGATCATCAGAGGCTCTTTTTTTAACTTTTAGAAGCATTTTTTCTACAACCTCTTCCGATGAAAAAATGCTTTTAAAAGTAAAAAAAAAAAAAAGTCTCTGATGATCGCGCAGCTCAGCTGGGATCATCAGAGGCTTTTCAAAGCATTTTTTTCTGCAACCTCTTGGCCAAAGACGTGGTAAAAAAAATGCTTTGAAAAGTCTCTGACGATCCCAACTGAGTTCCCTGATCAGCAGAGAGGCATTTTTTAAAGAGCCTCTCTGACGATCCCAGCTGAGTTCCTGATCGGCAGAGAAACTTTTCAAAGCATTAGAAAAAATGCTTTGAAAAGTTTTT
Organism: Pantherophis guttatus; assembly: GCF_059756535.1. Classification (NCBI taxonomy): domain Eukaryota; kingdom Metazoa; phylum Chordata; class Lepidosauria; order Squamata; family Colubridae; genus Pantherophis; species Pantherophis guttatus. Next base: position 277,004,679 of record NC_142063.1, on the reverse strand, counting down.
TTTTTAAAGTTGGCCACGCCCACCCAGTCACATTACCCCCTCCACCAAGCCACGCCCACAGAACCAGTAGTAACAGATTTTACATTTCACCCCTGCTATAAAGTATACTACTATATAGTTGCATTTACTGGGTTATAGAAACATAATACAAGAGATAAAAATGATGTTTAATTTTTGTTTTATTCAGCTTTGTGATTGGTTGCACGTAAATGACAAGTATTTTCAAAAGACTTTAAACTGCGAAGTCCCACAAGATAAAACAGCATTAAGTGTTTATGTGCAGCTTCTTGTGGAGGACTATCTTAAAATACCTCTTACCAATTGTAAGTATCATGTAAATAATAATGTTAAAGTAGGGACACATTTATAAAATAGTTGATTCCTAATGTAGAATGCATTCACCATTGGGCTTATTACAAATTTTCAAGAAAGATGATTTTATATAAGAGAAAAAGAAACATACATATTTACCACTACTTGCTTAATAAGTAATTAGAATACTCAAAAGTGGAACTAATTTCTCATTGGGCAGTCGTGGTCAGTTGCTCACCTTGAAAAAAAATCATTAAATTTGAATATTAAATTTTATGTTTGCAAAATTAAAATAGAAGTTTCTTGAAGCTTCTACATACAACAGCCTTTATTTTGAGCCAGACTGATAATTTTTGTTGTGAAATTGTAAACTTTAAAATATACTTGTACCTGCATGCCTGTCTAACATTTCATAATCATAATCATAAGTTTATTTGTCAAGCATATATAAGATAACAGGTAAAAGTATAAACCTAATTTGAATACATGAAAAGAGTAAGTAAAAAGGAATATTAGGATAGGGACGGTAGGCACGTAGGTGCACTTATGCACGCCCCTTACAGATCTCTTAGGAATGGGATGAGGTCAACAGTAGGCAGTTTAAGGTTAAAGTTTTGGGGGTTTGGGGAAGAAACTACAGAGTCAGGTAGTGCATTCCAGGCATTGACCATTCTGTTACTGAAGTCATATTTTCTGCAATCGAGTTTGGAACGGTTTACCTTGACTTTGTATCTATTATTTGCTCGTGTATTGTTGTGGTTGAAGTTGAAGTAGTCATTGACAGGAAGGACATTGTGGACATTCGAAAGGTTTTTTTTCCCCCATAACAGCAGAAGATTGTCTTCCAGACTGGTTTGATGCTAAACGGGTGGCTACAATGATTCTTCTAGCTGCAGATGTGGAAGAGATAAGGCACACATATAAGTAAGTATAAGATTATTCCATTAGATGCAAAATAGGTTAACAAGGACCAATCTCGTCAGAACTCAGGGAGGCTTTCTAAATTACTAATATTCGGGTTTTTTGGAAATATTTAAGGATTTGTCCTCTCCTTCTGATAATTTATTGTAACATATTCTTAAAATAATGGTCTGATTTAAATATTCAGTCTGTCTCTTCTTTCCATTCTCTTTCTACAAATGATGCCCCTGACTCAGAATTGAAACATGCATAACTAATGTCTTCTGGTGTTAACACCTCTCAAGATAATAAAATATAGGCTGCGGTGATTTTTCCTACTTGTTGCTGTTTGGAAGAAATAGGTGTGACTTCAGTGCAGAACAGCTTTTTCTGTTTTAGAAAAAGGTGCTTTACTTTCCAGAACTCAGTATAAGACTGCCATTCCCTTTTTATTGTTTATTTTGTTTAGTGACAACAGCAGCACCGAACGGATTGGCCTGAAGGCTCTCTTAAATCCTCTGTTGGATGTGTTGCTGAAACTTGGCACTAATCCCTACATCTCATCACTGAAAATTGATAAAAGCCTACAACTGCTATTGAAGATAATGCAGACTTGTTCAATCAAAACTTCTAGACCAGAAGTTGGTTAGTGGTACCTTCAGTATGTTAACTTTATTCTTCTTGATCGTCTAATTAGAATAACAACATAAAGTTTATGAAAATTACTTTACCCTATTTGAATAGATAGGCTGACTGAACATTTTGATCAAATTACTTGGATTCCATCATCAAATCTTTGCCGTTAGTAATAAAGATGAGGTCACACAATCATTTTTGTAGTGATCTGACCAGCCATTTCAAAGACATTCTAGCACCATAAGGCGTGAATTGGGGTCTGAGGCTTAATATGCAAAACTTTTTGAATCTACAATTTTCTATTCCTACAGGAAGGCAAACTGTTGATGCCCAAATTTATGATATTCCAAAATACTAGATCATTTATTGAACCTCATTTATTCATCTCTTTCAGGTTCAGCCTCTCTCATCTAAGTACTATATTTTTCGGACTATAAGAGCCACTGGACTATAAGACGCACCTTGATTTAGAGGAAGAAAACAAGAAAAAAAAATAGTTTTTGGCCTCTGCCGGTCTCGTTTTTGCCCTCCCTGACCCCCAGAAGTACTTTGCGGGTCAAATAGAGGCCCATTTTTGGCCTCCCGAACCCTCCACATGTCCCATTTTTGCTAAAAGCACACCTGTTTTTGGCCTGCAGAGTGCTTCTGGGGGCCAGGGAGGGTGACAACAGGACACACGGAGGGTTCTGGAGCCCAAAAACGGGCCCGTATTCGGTCTATAAGACGCACTTAAATTTTCACCCACTTAAGGTGGGGAAGTGCATCTTATACTCCAAAAAATACGGTAACTCCTTATTTTCACCCATCAAGACAGACCAATTTTCTCTTTACTTTCTCTCTTCTTTGCTGTTTTTTTTAAAAAACATGAAAAAACATTCATTCATTCATTCTTTGTACATCTCACTCTAGGTTCAGACTTTTCCCTCTCATTCTTCTGGGGTTTTGCCATTACCATTCTATCCTATCTTGTCATGTCTATGGAGATTCTCAGTCATCTAGGGCTCAAAGGTGCTTTTTCAAAAGAAGGATGAGAGGGAAGAGTCTGAGCACACTTCCCAGATAAGCATTCCATAAAGCTGTTTTGGCCACTCTGAATTATCACAACTGTTAAAATAAGTAAGAATAAAAAGATGCTTTACACATATATATTTTATTTAATAGTTTAAAAATACCTAGTTGGGGGTCTAAAGTTCTGGTATCATTTTTCTTCTAATGATGGAGAAGCATTATTCCTAGCTCTATTCTTTGTAGAGGGAGGACAGATCAGAAGGTTCAAAGAGGGAAAGGACAAAGGAATTCTACTTTCTAGTTTTTATTTATTATAAAAATGTCAGAAAAAAAATAACTTTCATTTTAGTTTTTGCTTACCTATTTGTATGTTTTAGCTGTTTCAGTGGTAAAATGATCTAAATCCAATTGGTATATAGTTTTGAAGCAAAAATGTACTCTAAATGTTTTAATGTAATGATTCTTTATATAGATGCAATAATAGTATTTCTCCAGAAGTCAATTATGCTCGCCACCGAAAGTATTTTGGATTTTCTCCTCAGAAGACTTACTGCAAATGAACTAAATATTGTAAGTATTTAGTGCAGAAACCAGTCTGGCAAACACCTGTAGTAAGTTGTATTCTGAAATGAACTTATTTGGAATATTTAAAAAGTCCCCAATCATTTATAGCAGGTAGCAGTTTTAAAATCTTTCTTATCTGTAAAATAATTATAAAAGTATTACACATCCAAATATAATTAATGTATATTGATTTATGTATTTCATAATCAGCCCTGGCTGATTAGCTATTGTGTGGAAATGTTATGTAATAATATCTCCAGATGTTAATATAAAGAAATTGTTGGTTATATAGGCTGCTCAAATATATTTCTTGCTTGCACATCTGTGCATATATCATGAAAAATGAGTGCTCTGCTTGTGTCTCATTGCAATTTAGAAAATCCAGTAAAATACAGAGAGACTTTTCTGTGCCAAAAAGTGGTAGTTGTTATACAAAGTAGCAGTGTTTTGGAAATGGAAAGGCATTACAATATTACAAGACTGCAGCTGCCAATCAGTTAGAGAGCTTAAAGAAAAATCTTGTTCAGCATACATAATTTACTTGTTTACACAATTGTATCACAATTGTATATTGTGTCTTCTGTGCAGATTTTTGCATTTTTTTTATTATTGCAAAGATAAGTAATATACTTTTTTCATTTTAGATGTCACATCTGGAACACTGTAATTTATATCTACAAGTGTTGTCAGAACTAATGAATTTCTATTCAGCCAGTGGATGGAGAAAAGGACCATTTCTCTGCACTTTTGTCTCATCTTTAATAAATACTTCTCTCTACAATCTGCAGGAGATACATGATGACGAGGTATTGTTGAGCTTACAATGGCCTATAGTTAAGAATGAACCAAAGCTTGCATCTATTGTATTTTCCCTGTTGATGCTGGGGGAGATGCTACCATAGCTGCATTATTTATTACCGTATTTTCTGGCGTATAAGACGACTTTTTAACACATGAAAATCTTCTCAAAAGTCGGGGGTCGTCTTATACGCCGGGTGTCGTTCTCCTGTAACCAGGCAGACCAGCCCGAAAGGCTCTGACGAGCCTTAAATGGCTCTGGCGATCCCAACTCTGGCAATCCCAGCTGAGTTCCCTGCAACTCAGCTGGGATCACCAGAAACCATGTAAAAGGAAAAAACTTTTTTCCCTTTTACTCTGACGATCCCAGCTCTGACGATCCCAGCTGAGTTCCCTGCAACTCAGCTGGGATCGCCAGAACCATGGCTCTGACGGTCCCAGCTCTGACGGTCGATCCCAGCTCTGACGAGCGTTGGGACTAGCAGCTGAGGTAAGCAAGCTGGAGGGGGAAAACTTTTTATCTTTTACATGGCTCTGGCCATCCCAGCTGAGTTGCAGGGAACTCAGCTGGGATCTCCAGAAACCATGTAAAAGGAAAAAAGTTTTTTCCCTTTTACTCTGACGATCCAAGCTCTGACGATTCCAGCTGAGTTCCCTGCAACTCAGCTGGGATGGCCAGAGCCATGTAAAAGATAAAAAGTTTTCCCCCTCCAGCTTGCTTACCTCAGCTGCTAGTCCCAACGCTTGCCTTGCTTCGCTTGCCTGAATCTATTCCATCAGCAACTAACTCCCTGCCTGCAATCAAGCAAGCAGAGAGTTGTGGACTTCAACTCCCAGAATTGCTCAGCCAGCAAAACAAAGCTGGCTGAGGAATTCTGGGAGTTGAAGTCTACAAGTCTTAAAGTTGCCAAGGTTAGAGACCCCTGTTCTATTGGGTAAGTTTTTTTCCCCTTTGGGAGCTTTAAAAAAAATAGTCAATTGGGTTTTTTTTAGTTGTTCTTTTTTAGACCTAGCCATTTAAAGTTTAGGAAGTTTTAAATTTAGCTTTCATATAAAAATAAAAATAAAATAAAATAAAATAATATTTGTGCAGCTTTCTGAGATTTAGTGTGTTTCTGTAGTGTTTCACTCTAACTACACAAACACACAAAATCTCACAAAGCTGTATGTGGAATTTTGTGTGTGTAAAGTGTGAAAGTTGGTTTTTTGGACTTTTTGTGGCTGTGTGAGGTTCCTGCTTGTTGCAGGGGCCATTTTGGGACTAGCACAGCTGCTTTTACATTGTGGGTGAGCCAGTTGTGTTGTGTTGTGTGTGTTTAGAGTGTGAAAGTTTTTTGGGGGGCTTTTTGTGGCTGTGTGAGGTTCCTGCTTGTTGCAGGGGCCATTTTGGGACTAGCACAGCTGCTTTTACATTGTGGGTGAGCCAGTTGTGTTGTGTTCTGTGTGTTTAGAGTGTGAAAGTTTTTTGGGGGGGCTTTTTGTGGCTGTGTGAGGTTCCTGCTTGTTGCAGGGGCCATTTTGGGTCTAGCACAGCTGCTTTTACATTGTAGGTGAGCCAGTTGATGTTTTTTAATTTTTATTTGGTGTGCATTGGAAGAGGGGTAGTCTTATATGGCGAGTATAGCCCAAACCCTATATTTTAACAGGAAAAGTTGGGGGTCGTCTTATACGCCCAGTCGTCTTATACACCAGAAAATACAGTAGTTTAGTATCTGCCCCAATGTCAGATAATAAACCCTACACAAAATTTGCTAACTAGAAAAAAGTTTGCTTCAACTTAGTAGGCTCACCTCTCCCCCCCCCCACCCCATGCCTCCCATCCCTGCATACAGAGCCCGTATATTAACTCTTAGAAAACCCCAGCAACGGCTGTTCTTCAATAAGACTGTCGGAATCAGCTAGTTGCTGTACTTAGTATACATGGTGAATATATTGTCAAAATAAGCACAGGTATTTTCTCAGGCTGAAGCTTTATAAAAATGTTAAACTCAATTAAATACTCTGTTAAACAATTGCAGATCAATATTGGGTCAGAAGCATTAAAATAGTGAAAATAATACTGTACCATAAATTAAGCAATTCTCCTGTGTTTTCACTTACTGCATGGGAGATGCGGTGCTCATCTCTGTTTCTAAGCCAAAGAGCTAGCGCTGTCCGAAGACATCTCCGTGGTCATGTGGCCAGTATGACTCGATGCCAAAGGCACACGGAGCGCTGTTACCTTTCCACCAAAGTGATCCCTATTTTTTCTACTTGCATTTTTTTCGTGCTTTCAAACTGCTAGATTGGCAGAAGCTGGGACAAGTAATGGGAGCTCACTCCATTATGCAGCACTAGGGATTAGAACCGCTGAACTGCCGACCTGATCGACAAGCTCAGCGTCTTAGCCACTGAGCCACTGCGTCCCCAAGGAAATGTTACCTCTGTTCAAATTAGTACATTTGTTACTATGTTCAAATTAGGACATATTCCCTATGTTCAAATTAGGACATACTTTACAGTTTTTTAAAAACAACAACACAACCAGACTATTGTATTTCCACCTTTTAGGACATAAAACTTGAAGAACAGATTCAGAAGGTAGTAAGTTTGGCAGCATTAAGGGTTGTTTGTGAAATTATGGATCAGAAGCCAGACCTTCAACTTCAGTTTCTACCAGCTGTTGACTCCCTTAAAACGGCTATTTTCAGCACCCAACTTAACCATGTATTAAAGAAGCCTAACAACATGGAACAAAATAGGTACATATATTGCTCAAAATTTTTTTTCTACTGAAATATTTTACTATTACATTAGTAATACTCTACCTTTTAATGTCTACCTTAAAAATCAAAATATTTTATAGATGTTTTTATGACTTTCTAATTATTGGTGTCTAGCTATTCTTCCTTTTAGGGCTTAATTAAAACCTGAGAAAACTTATGTAAATGTATTTTCTTCTAAATATAGGTTTGGCAGGTTGCGCTAATACAGAAATTGCCATTTCTGTTTCTTTTACTTTTAATATATCTTGTTATTATTTATTTATTTATTTATTTTATAAATAAATAATATTTATATAATTATTTAATTTATATAATAATACATAATAATTTATATATTACTAAAATTTACATTATAATCTGATTTTTCTTTTTACAGTTCAGTTGAAGAAACAGCATCTCATGAAGGATGGGGGAAAATTGTAGCACGTTACATACATGATCAGTGGGTTTGTCTTCATTTTGTTCTCAACAATTATCAAAATCTTTCCAAGGACAAACATTTAGAACATTTTTATGATGTTCAGGACTACAAAAGAATGTTACAGTCTGCGCTAGAAGCAATAATGGTTCTTCCTTCTGACCATGTTTTACCAGTTTTTCACTGCATGAAAATATTTGTTTCCAAGGTAAATCCTACAAAACAATGCGGGATTTTATTATGTATTTTAAATTTGGTCTTGTCTTGAACTAAATGTAATTTCTGTTTGCCTTTAGCTTATGGAATCTTCTGAATCTCTATGCATAGAAGCTTTTGAAATGTCATGGAAAATAATATTTTCTCTTAGCAACACACAACTGATATTTTGGCCTAATTTAAAAGCTTTTATTCAACTTGTGTTTGATCCTGAAATTCTTGTTACCGCAGCCAAGTTCAAAAGTGAAGCATACCTACAGATAAAAGAGGTGAAATATTTAAAACTGCTGTTGTATCTTGTATATTTTTAATTACTGAATTCAGATGAACCTATATAGACTAAAATTGAAACATGGAAGCACCTTTTTGCTTCTTTTTCCTGAGCTTTAGGAAGCCTGTGATTCACCAGGTAATAGGTACCAGTTTCATATCAAGCCAAGATACTGAACAACAGATGTTCAGTATCTCACCCCCTCATCCCCATATTTCACAGACATTGAATGTAACAATATACATTTATTTAATCATATAATTTTAAACAAGGCATTTTTAATGCAAGTAAGCACTGAAACAATAAAATCCAAACTAAAAATATCCAGATATTCCAACAGCAGAAAATAGCTAAAAATGGTTAATTCCAAACTGCAAGAATTTATAGAGAGCTCACTTTCATTTGGAATATAAAAAGTGTCGTAAGAATTGATTATTTATTAATTGTTTATGCTGCCCATAAAAAAGTGAAAAGTGACTCTGGGCAGCTGAATCAAGCTTCTTGATTAAAAATTAGTTCTGCAGTGAGGCTACAACTACAGAAAAGTTATGAATTTATTCCAGTTATGCTGCTCTAGGTACAGGTAGTCCTTAACTTATAGCCACAATTGAGACTGGAATCTTGATTGCTGGTTGTTAAGTGAGATGCCCATATGACTGCTTCACTCAATGACTGCAGTCACAACATTCCTGGTTGCAGTCAATAAGCAATCTCCTGGGTTATTAAGTAGAAAGAGCCAAAAAGCTGCCTGCTGAAGATTTCAGCTCTACGGGAGGAGCTGCAAGAACAGAGCTGAAGTCTTTAAAATGAAAAAATTCCCGTCTCCCTCCAACCTTCTCTGCTTGCAACTTTCCTTGCTGGCTTCTCAATTGATTTTCTGGGGAAGCCAACAGAGAAGATTGCAGATTGTATCACATGATTGTGGGGTGCTTGCAACCAGTTGTAAATGCAAGTCAGTGACCAAGCACCCAAAATGCAATGAAGGAGGGGTGGGGGAGGGGGAGGCAGCTTGATGTTTTATGGTCCCTGGAAGTGCTTTATGGGATGTAAAGCACTCTCTGAGGCCATTGTAACTTTGAACTGTCAGTAAACAATCAGTTGTAAGTTGAGGACTAACTATATCCTACTTCAACTAGTATAATACTTCCCTGAAATCTCCATTTAAAGTTGCATCAAGTTTACATAAAATATATATCCCTGGGCTGAATTTGACCTTAGGAAACATTTTTAAATGTTGAAAACACTTGTACATATCGAATTCTTTACTTTGAAATAACTCCTATATTCCTTCTTCAGTTTGTGTTTTATATTCTTTAGTGAAAAGGTACTAATCCAAGTTTGGCTAGTTAATGAAAGTTTACAGTTAATGATTTATGCTGAGAATATTTATATTTCCTCTCTTGAAAGAGAGAATTCGTCCATGATAGCTAGAGAAGTTACTTATTGAAATTGTCAAAAAATTAAGAGTGTAGGAAGAAAATATAACTCAAATGGTATCAAGTAAAATTTAATTTCTTAACTTAATCTGCTATAATAGAACTCAGTTATTATATAACCATGAAAAGAAAGCTTCCTTATTTTAAGAAGGTCTTAAAATAATGCTTTTTGGGAAATCATTCAATGTCAGCCAAGCAGATTTCCATTCAAATAATTGAACTTCTCTTCCACCTTTTAATTCAACTTTTACAGATGTGCACTAGACAAGGGATCCCTAACCCCTGGGCCGCAGCCCACTACACTACCGGGCCATGACCTATTCGTAACCGGGCTGCGCGAGTGGCAGGCTGGCTCACATGCACGCCTGCGCAGCTCAACTTGTGCCAGAAGTGGGCTGGCATATGTACACACATGCATGCAACTCAACTTGCACAAGTTGAGTTGCACACATGCGCATATCCTCTGCCCGCTGCTCATGCGACCCTGTTCCCCTCCCCCCCCCTCCACCGGGCTGCCTAGCCACAAAGGTTGGGAACTGCTGCACTAGAGGTTACCCAACACCAGGGAACTAGTTTAGAGGAGGTCTGGATAACTACAAGAGGGAAGGAGAATCCTCCTGTTTGACGATTTCATATCTACATGAAATACAATTTATGTGTTTTATTTTGTTCTACAGTCAATTACGTTTTCCTCCCTTCTCTCAGATTATATTTCAAATGATTGAACTTTCATCTACAAAGACTGGAATCTTTAATGTTCTAGTAAGCCATTGCTGTCAATCTTGGCTGTTTCCTCCTGGTGAAATAACTACCGTGGAAAATGCCTTTTCAAATGCTGGCAACTACATTGAACTCCTTATTGAGGCTTGTTTGTTTGGAACTATTTTCAGGCGTGATCAAAGGTAAAAACCAGAGCAAAATAAAAACCACACTATGCATGCTTGTTTCTCACTGTCTTTATGCTGTCACACACTCAGCAAACTCCTGCCATTCTCGGGAATAAAATATCCTAACACGTTGTATTTGTTTTGCTGTGAAGTTATGATGATTGATAGCATAATCAATAATAAATTATTAAGTTAACACTATTTTAATTTCCCTTTTGTGTTTATTTTTAAATGTAAATTAATTTCAAGACTCGTTCAGGAGGTGTACGCTTTTGTTGAAAATCTTGGAGATAAATGTGCAGCAAATGTTGTTACAGAAAGGTCAGTATCAACTTGTTTTATAGTAGTTTATATTAATTTTAGATATATATGTGTGTGTGTGTGTGTGTAGGTCTTTGGTTATTCGGGTTTTGGAAGTGTCTTGGCGACGTTTCGACGAAGTCCCATTCGTCATCATCAGGCTGGTGTCTTCGGCTTCGTGCTTCTAGGAGCATGAAGCCAAAGACACCAGCCTGAAGATGACGAATGGGACTTTGTCGAAACATCGCCAAGACACTTCCAATTTTACGTGGGAGAAAACCCGAATAACCAAAGACCTACATACAAACACCTGCGAAAACCTCAGAATATATATGTGTGTGTGTGTGTGTGTACAGTTAATATCTCGGGTTTCTTCCCATGTAATTGTAAACATATCCTTAAAAGGGATATGTTTTATATATATATATATATATATATATCCTTAAAAGGGAGATATATATATATATATATATATATATATATATATATATATATATATATATATATATATATATATATATAGTATTTTCACAGAGTACAATTTGATATCACCTCTTTCGCAATAATTCTTTGCTCACATTTAATTTTAATATGGGGTTCTAATTGATTAAACGTAAGCCCAATATTGTACATTTGTGAAACTGATGTAGCACATTCTGTTAATAAGTCCATTTACTGAAAATTCTAAATTCAGACAACTATGGTATGAAAGTTAAATATGTTTAATTCTAGACTGCTAAGAGCTCACCATGAAAAGTGTGAGGCAGTTATAATTGCTGTCTAGCTTTTTGAACACTAACTTCAGTATCAAAAAAGCTGCTCGGTCATTTCCATGAATTCTAAGGTCTCCTTACAGAACTAAAGAGACTTCACAGGGAAAAAGTAGTCAAAATCAAAATATGTAGATATGCTGGATTCCTTTGAATTCAGCTAAGATAGATTTGATAGGATCAAGGTTTTAGATCTTGACTTTATAACTTGGTTAATCATGGATGGAATGCTGAACTAAGCAGATTTTTTTAGTTTTGTCTTGCCTAAAAAGGATATTGAAATTTATTCATTGGCATCTTTTGTTTCAATCTGAGTATGGAGACAGTCTGTCTTTTTTGTTTTCATAAAGAAATATAATTAACTGGTATTAAAAATAGTTAATGTTTAAAAGAATACCAGTCATGTATAAAATGCTTCAAACTTTTGTTTGTACTATGAGTATTTTATCCTATTTTCCCCACAACAACCACCTTTTGAGGTGGGATGGTCTGAGAGAGAGAGACTGGCTCAAAGTCACTCAGCTGGTTTTCATGGCTAAGGCAGAACTTAAACTCAGTCCCACTTTGTAGCCTGGAGCCTCAACTACTAGACCAAACCGGCTCTCCATAAATACATGGGAATGAAGGGAATGTGTTTTCATGAGATCTTAGTAAACCATATGTAAATGTGTATGTGGTTGCTGAATAAGTTTAAATGTATAAGACTAATTCAGAAAATATAAAAGTTAATTCTGATATATAATTACCATAATATATTACAGTAAGAACAGAGATGACCATTATGTGCGAGTTTGTGCTATCAAATTTATCTGCTTGCTGGATGAATCAAACAAGCAGCACAAGAAATTTATAGGAGATTTTGTCATGAAACTACTTGATAAAGTAAGAATATGCTTATAGTGCTCTCTCTATAAAAACAGTTGTATGAACAGGAATGTTATTGAATTGCCATTTCCCTAATTGCCAATCAGATATCACCTTTGGGTGATCTTTCCTTGATTCCCAGCCATTTTGCATAGTTCCTCCTCTTCAGAAAGAAGAGTTTGGCCCTGCATGACTGCAGAATCGGGAGGAAGGTAGAACCTCTGTAAGATGAGTAGCATCTTGGTTTGGCAGAGACACAATAAGGATCCCCCTTGATGGGGGAGTTGTTTCTCAGATACTACTAGGAGAGGGTCTGTCATGAAACATGGCTATGGAAACTAGTATTAGAAAGCCTCCCTGTGATTTTTAGCAGAAGAGGAAATTCAGTCCCAGTCTACAGTCTTCTGCTTCCTTAGCCACCCTATGTTCATCATCATGCCCTACCAGTGGGCCTCATCCTTTGACTCCAAGCTGGCAGCCTCAACCTGCCTTTGTTCCATATTCGGCCAATTATTCCTCTTCGTTGCCTTTGGTTTTCTGATATTTAGAGAAGGTACTCACTGATTTCCCACAAAGTCTGCTGGGATGCCTCATCCCAGTGTTCCTGGGAGGAATGAGCAAGAGTATATATTACCAGCAAGAGCATTCAATGCCTGAAGGTCATCCTAATCACCTAGTTAAAGCAAGCAGGCGCCTCTATTGGGCAGCAGTGATATAGGAAGATGCCAGGGGCAGATGATCACTTTAGCAAAGTCATCAGTTCATATTGGATGGGAGAAAGCAACGGTATACCGTTCCCTATTTTTAACCAAAAAAACCATATGGCTATAAAATATAAAATGATTGACAATATAGTGCTGGATGTTAAGTCCTCAGGTCGGATGACATCGTAGTCCATAGATCAAGTTGCCAGTGTTGGGAAACAGTGATCTAGAAGAGCTGCTATCCCACTTTTTTATGCAGCTAAAGCAGCAAGTTATGTTTAGTTTTGCCAGGAAAATCGGTGAGCAAACCTTAAAAAAGGGTGAAGATAGGAAGCTAGGTAGTGGATCATCTGCTGTATCTAAAGCCGTGATGGTGAACCTATGGCATGCGTGCCAGAGGTGGCACGCAGCGCACTCTCTGATGGCACGTGAGCCGTTGCCCCAGTTCAGTTCCGCTGTGCGTGCCTCCCACTGGCCAGCTGATCTTCGGGTCTCTGCTGCGCATGCGTGGGTGTGTGTGTGGGGGCTGCATATGCATGTGTGGGGGATTGGATCATGCGCAGGGCCCGCACGTGCATTGCATTTTGGAGGTTTGGGCAGGTGCACTTTGGGCACTCAGTCTGGAAAAGGTTAGCCATCACTGGTCTAAAACCTGCTATTGACCACAATGGGAATCTTTTTCTTTTCCTTTATTTCTCCTCCTTGACCTCATTGGAAAAGAGAATGGGAGCATGAGCCCTTAATCTTGCCTTGCTCTGTCTTTAGAGCACTTCATATTGGCTCTTATGAAGACGGAAAGAACAACAACACTGGGGCAACTTTGTGTTTGCGGGCACATATTTACATGTGCACATGCACACACAGCCAGTTTGGGGATTATTGCATGGTAATTCCTGCCTAGTAGTCTATCTGATGTGGGGTTTTGTCCAAAATAACTTTTGGTAAAGCAAAGCTTCAGAAAAAGAAGTCACCTCCCATAGCACGTTTTATACTTTGCATGCTGTTTTAATAACATCATAAAATAAAGGACAATTTTAACTTTTGTTGTTAACTACTTCAGTCAATTCCTTTCATACAAGAGTACGTGAGATGTTTTATAGCATTTGTTGTTTAACTGAAATTAGAAGTATTCATATTTATATTCTTTGCAGGGTGAATTAATGTCCAAATCAAAAGTCCGCTATTATGTGAACTCCTTACAACATAGAATTGAAAATCGCCTGTGGCAGACATTGCTAGTTCTGTTTCCAAAACTTGATGAGGTATGGCTCACTTCGAACCTGCGGTTATTAAAATAGTGTTACCATTTATACCATGGATATATAGTACTATAAGTATCTAAGACTGTTCAGTGATTTCTTCTGAGGATAAATGCATGTTGTGCCTATTATTTCATAAATAGTTATGTTGCCATGAAATTGAGGTCATGGGATCTTCCAATCAATTGTCTAATCCTACTTGTAGAACTCTTCCCTTCCTCATATTGTACACTTGAAGGTGATCATAATCTTCAACTGTTTTATTGATTTGCATTAATTTGTTAGACTTATATCCCACCTTTCATCCTGGATCTCAAAGTAGGATACATAGCATTCCCTCCTCCAGTTTTTCCCTGCAATAACCCTGCAGGGTAAATTGGAATGAGATAATGACTAGCACAAAATCACCCAGTGTGTTTCCATGGTTGAGGGTAGATTTGAATCAGGGTTTCCTTGGCCATAATACAACAATATAACCACCCCAGAGTGAGTTCTGGCTTACTCATTTTGTTTTAAAATGTATTAGGCCTTTCTATATTTCATTGTGATTTGTCTTCTGATTATTGGCTGCGTTATAATGTACAATAATGACCTACCTGTTCTATTCAGTTCAAAGTTGCGTTCTCATATGTAACAATTTTGCTTTAATGGAGGGAAGGCCAAATGCACCTTGCCCAAATTTCAAGCCTCTGCAGAAATGGCTGCTAGTTTGTAATTTTTGATAAGATAGGATCATAATGATTAAAGGCATGAGAAATGATATGACAATTTCACTCAGTTGAATTTACCTTTTGACTTAGCAGTTTGGAATACTGTTTTGTTCAATAGAAACAACAAAAAATGTATGATCCTCTGCTTAGAATGATAGTGATCTTTTGTGGAGAAGAAACTTACATTTAGATTGTATAATTATAGTGGATATAGTGCAAGATACTGCTAGAAAAATATCACTTTTTAAATGTATGTGTCATCTAGGGAGAAAGAAAATACCGAGGAAAGCTGCTGTACATGGGGAAAACCATATAATACGTTGGTTACGATATTGACTAGGCATAAGGAGATCCTGGTTCTAGATGAGCCAACATAGTTCAACAGACTTCACATGGTGGTGGTTATCAGAAAATTAGTAGAAGGCAATGCTTGGGACATAATTTTATCTGTTTATTTATTTGTCACATTTACACATCTATCCATCTCACATAGTGACATTAATCTTAAACTCCTGAAAGAAAAGCAGGGTATCAATTTAATAAATAAAATGTGATGAAGTTATCTAAATTAGAACTGATTTGGTTCCTGATATTTTATTTAGGATCTTTTATCAAGAATTGTTGACAGGATTTTTCAAGCTGGACATAATAATAATCAAGCATCAGTAAAGTATTTAATAGAGTGGAATATAATTCTGATTTTACACAAGTTTCCTCATTATCTTCAAAAATTCTGGAATTGCTTTAATTATGTAAGTAGCTACGTATTAAGGTATGAGTGAAGTACAAATAAAGAAGGGATTGTTTTTATAAAAATTGCATTCAAGGTTGTTAGAAAATATACTCCATTGATTTATTATTATTGAAAATATATGCTACATCAGAATAACAGTAGTTAGGATTCAATATTAGGAAATTAAGAATGATTCTTATTAGGCTCAACATATTTTTACAAATTGAGAAATAATTGAGATTAATACAGGATTTATTTTTCAGGATGAAGATCAATTTAAAACTAGCATTTGCACATTTTTAGCAGTCCTGTCACATTTTGACATAATTCTCCAGAATACAGCTGAAAAAGTAAGTGCTTTTGTTTGACATTTAAAAAGTTGGTTATAGAAAATAAATCCTGTTATCTGCTCTTGATATCATCCAGATGAGACTATTATTGTACATTTATATCAAGTTTCCCTTGAACATCTTTAAACCCATCAAAGATCTGTTTGGCCTCAATATCTAATCTAGTATCCTGTTTCTTTCAGGGATCAAATAACATAGGAAATCTCCCTGTGTCAGTCAGTAAGTTTGATAAACAACTGGTATAGAGACAGCATAGGGCCATCATAGATAGCACCAGGACAACCAAATCCTTTACTAATTTGTATAATTAATTTAATTTATAAAGCTTTAAAGCTCTAATTCATTGCCTCTTAATACATCTATTATATCTGTGCTGATGTAAACAAATTATTTCCTTTGGCCAATAAATAGAAAACATGATATATATTAAATGATATGAAGCATTTAACTTTGTTGTGTGAATCCAACATTTAATGGGGTTTTTCTCCCCTCCTCCCCAGACATTATTGTATATCCTAGTACCACAAGTACTTAGGATTTTTAAAGAGAATATTAATGTATTCAATCTTTACAGGGCTAGTTCATCTAGATTCATGGCAGTTTATATGAATTTTATTTTTTTGTATCTTCCTACTTTGCTGAGTAGAGTCAAAGATTAAAGTACGATTCTCTCTCTCTCTAGATATCAGCCTTGAAGAAAGCGCTAATTGTTGTCCTACAGTGGTGCTTCCATCACAATTTTAGTATTCGGCTTTATGCTTTGATTGCACTTAAAAAAATTTGGGGAATGTGCAAAGCATCACATGTGAACGATTTTGATACTTTAACTTCAGTTATTGAATGTAGTCTAAATCAAGTGGAACTCATGCATGGCACAGGGTTAGTAGTGCATGTTTTAATTTAAAATATGGCTCTATTTGTTGTCATGAAATGGTAAAAAGACTTCTTAGTTGATTCCTAGATAGGTTTGAGGAGCAATTTGGTATTACTTTAATGATAATCTCTTGTCTCAAAGACATCCAAAGAAATTACAGTGCAATCATAAACAAGATTTAGAATTAAATCCCATAGGGGGCACTGTATCTCAACTCTGAGGAATTATATTTACCTTATATCTGCCTTTGGATTTTGAATTCCTTAGGATGCTCTCAGTCCTTAAATATGTTATGTATCATCTTTTGTGACCTTCTGACAAGCGAAGTCAATGGGGAAGCCAAATTCACTTAACAGTCATGCTACTAACTTAATAACTGCAGTGATTCATTTAATGACTATGGCAAAATTAACTTAACAACTGTCTTGCTTATCAATAGAAATTTTGCGTTCAATTGTGATCATAAGTCTACCTGTACCCATAATGGAATTGATATCATAACAGAGAATTGAGCCACAGTGACCCCAATATAATGATTAATTCTTGTGCATTTGTACCAAAATTATTTTTTACAGACCTATTCTTTATTGTACCTACCGGTGACAAACTACATGCTGTTTTCTAAACTTTTAAATACTGTAAACATTTACATATTGTCAATTACATTTTATATCATTGTGGGACTGTGATTAACAATCAAAAATTATTCCAC
This sequence comes from Pantherophis guttatus, assembly GCF_059756535.1. Lineage (NCBI taxonomy): Eukaryota > Metazoa > Chordata > Lepidosauria > Squamata > Colubridae > Pantherophis > Pantherophis guttatus. The sequence goes on along the minus strand of NC_142063.1, from coordinate 276,987,192 downwards.
ATAATTGATACCATAAGAAACTAAACTTAATCCATCAGTCTATCAATCTACTTTTAAACAGGAATGGTCTATATCAGTGATGGCTAACCTTTTTGCCGTCACATGCCAAAAGCAGGCAGAGTGGGGGGGATTGCACGCGCGTGTGCCCACACCCATAATTCAATGTGCCCCGTTCCCCCACGCATGCATGTGTGACCCTCCCACTCTCCCCCCGCTTTTGGCACGTGATGGCACGGTAGGCCCATTTTTTTGCCCTCCCCAGGCTCCAGAGGCTTTCTAGGAGCCTGGGAAGAGCAAAAACAGCCTTCCCCCCAAAAACAGCCCGTTTCCTGACTTCTGGTGGGCCCGGAAGGCCTGAAAATCAGCTGGCCAGCGCACACATGTGTGCTGGACTGAGGTAGGGCAATGCTCGCGTGTCCACAGATATGGCTCCGTTTGCCACCTGTGGCACCCTTGCCATAAGTTTGCCATCATGGGTCTATATAGAATGTTTCCTGTTACATCACATCTTAATGCCTTTTTTTAAAAATCATCTGCAGGAATGCTAAGAAGAATTGGCAGCGCATCCAGAAACATTTTTTCTTTGAATATTTTCATCCACTTAAGGATTACTGTCTTGAAGTAAGGACAGAATTCAGCATTTTAAAATATTTTTTTTGCCTATGTTTGTATCTGCTTTACCAAGAAATAGTGTTGTAAGACTTTTCAATATACTTCAATATATAGCTTTAAATAATCCCATAATGCCATAAAGCACAGCAGATTTGGTAGGATTCCTTACATGGATTAATGGATTCCTTAATCCATTAATCCATTATTTATTGAGTAATCATATTAAATAAATATTCAAATTAGATGAAACATTTTAATCTATTTCATCAAAATCATATTTTAAATTAACTCATATTTTTCAAATTTGGCAACTTTAAGATGTATAAATTTCAAATCCCCATCATATTGGTTTGGGAGTTCTTGAAGTCCACACGTTAAACTTGTCAAGTTTGCTATGGGCAAAAAATGGGACTAATTCTGTTTAAGCCTTTGTAAACTATTTAGAAGAAAAAATAGAACACAGATAAGATTTTTTAAAATCTAAAAGTAAACAAGCACAATATTATTTGGTATAAAAAATCTGCAGCTATTAATAGAAAAGTAAATGTTTATATCTATTATATATGATGCCATATTTTTTACTGAATAAGCCATTGTGTGCTGCTTCAATTCAAGCTGATTTGTGTTATTTTTATAAAAACATCAAAACTTTGTTCCACCTATATGCTTATTTTGCAGAATAAGCAAAAGCCACCTAAGCCATCCATATTTAAAAATAAGAAAACTTTCATCTTAAGGTTAAATGTGCCTACCTGCCTTTAAAACCAATTGGAATTCAAGCATATTTAATCATCAGTTTGACAGAAGCTGATCTTTCCATAGATATAGAATATACAGCTACTTGGAAGCAAGACAAGCATCATTGGTTGTCTTTTGCTGAAAATGTTACATTGAAGTGGAAGTTGATACTTCAAAATATTATTTTTTTAGACAATATTTTACACGCTGCCACGCCTTTCAGAAACTCCTGAAGAGGAATGGATCTCTCTCTCTAAATTTACGGCATTCAAAGATATTCCATTGAGTTCAACATTTCCATCCTGCCATTCTCAAACTACACTTCTTGACCTTAAGCCAAATGACTGGACTCAGCAAGATATCGGTAATAATAGTGATCATCAGAAGCTAAACAGCATTAGGAAATAATTTGTGCTGGTCGAATAGTTATACATATTTTATAAAGACTCTAAAATATATTTATGATATTTAAGAGCATAATTACTGAGCGTGCAGACTATATTTGTCCTAAGTACTTAAGTCCTAGAATGCTGAGATTCTTAAATAGATTATTTCATTTAGCTAATTACATAATTTCTCTCAGGACTGAATTTAGCTGAGCCCAATAATGAAAGGCGGTGGATGAATGTTCAGAAAAAAATTATCCCTTGCAAAGCCAGTGCTCCTGATTTGGATCTGGAGCTTATATTTCAAGATCGTGCCACTAAACTTGGAAAATCAAACAGGAAATTGATTGTAGTTGCTTCACTCATTGATAAACCCACCAATTTAGGAGGTAAACATTTACTCATTTTAAACTACTTATAGGTTTTGATTTGTTTTTACATTGCATGCCTTATATTTACAAAGTAACAAACCTAGTTTAGCCTAGAAAACAAATTGAGGATTTAAAAAACAGGAAATGGGTTCTTATAGTTTAATTTTCAAACTGTTTACACAAGAGAGATTTTTCCCTTAATTGTGTTAATATAGTGTAATATAATTAGTATATTAGGCTATTTTAAGGAATAGTTGTCCTATGCAATGTGCATCTTTTATTTTAAAGGTTAGGCTTAAAGGTTATTATCTTTATTTTATTTATTTATTGTGCCGTCAAGTCAGTTGATTCCTGGCAACTGCCTGGACAAACTTTGTAGTTTTTTTGGCAACATTGTTGCCTTCTTTGTAGAGCTGAGAGAGAATGATTAGCCAGACTAAGTAGGATTAGAACTCATGGCCTCCCAGTTTCTAGCCCGATGCTTTACGCACCACACCACACAGACTCTCACTGCATGTTTGCAGCCTCAGTTTGAATCTCCTTCCCTGGTACTTATGTGCACCATTCAGTTGAGGAAATCAATTCCGTATCAAAAGAGCTCTGTTTTATTTGTAGGTTTGTGTCGAACGTGTGAAATCTTCGGTGTTTCTGCTTTAACAGTTAGCAACCTCCATTATATAAACGACAAACAATTCCAGCATCTCAGCGTGTCTGCTGAACAATGGCTTTCTGTTATTGAAGTGAGTAAAGTAAACCTTCCCTGTTCTGTCACAGACATGCAAGTAAATTGGTATACAATCTCTTCCTGGTTTTCATGTAATTGCATCAAGTTGGACACTATAAATTGATCTGCATTAATTTTATGGCGTTTTTATATTAGTTGCAAAATTTAAAGGGACAGTCCAACTTCAGCATTATTATCTCTTTGATTTCAGTAGAATTATAATTGTGGGTTTTTCATATATAGTCAATTCTAGCAGACAAGGGGAGGAAAGAGTGAGCCTCACTTTGGGGCTTTGTATGGGCAGCTCTTGAATCAGACACCGAATTAACTAATATACTTAGTTACTGGTGAAATGCTGTGAATGGCACCAAGCTGAGGACTTGTTTACCATTCTTGAACTAGGGCAGCATTTTGATCCGTCCAATCAAAATGAAAAAGCTTCCGTCTACATAGTATTATGTAGTATTATGCCCTGCCACGTGGCAGCGGCCTTGCCTGAACTACTCAACGTTATAGCCGCGGTGGCGATTGATACCCCTAGACTTATGGTCATGGGGGACTTCAACCTGCCATCCGTCGGTGAGGCGTCTGAGGTGGCTCAGGAGTTCATGGCTTCCATGACGGCCATGGACCTGACCCAGTTAGTTCATGGCCCTACTCACACGGGGGGAAACACGCTGGACCTGGTTTTTGTCTCTGGTCAGTGGCTGAGTGGTCTCGAGATAGGGGATATAGCGATCGAGCCCTTGTCATGGTCAGATCACTCCCTCCTTCGCTTTGACCTTCGAACTGCCACACCCCGCCGCAGGGAGGCGGAACCGATGAGGTGGTTCCGCCCCAGGCGCCCGATGGACCCGGATAGGTTCCAGACGGAGCTTGGGCCATTTCCTGAGGCTCTGGCACACGGCTCGACTGAAGACCTAGTGGCTGTCTGGGATAGGGCGGCCGCTGGAGCTTTGGACCGGGTCGTGCCTTTGCGGCCTCTGACCCGGCGTCGATCTCACCTGGCTCCCTGGTTCACCGAGGAGCTGAGGGAGATGAAACGCCGGAAAAGACGCCTGGAGAGCAGTTGGAGGGCCAGCCGTTCTGAATCTGACCGAACACTGGTAAGGTCTCATATTAAGACCTACCTGGTGGCAATAAAAGCGGCAAAGTGTAACTATTTTTCCGCTCTTATTGCGTCATCAGATAATCGCCCGGCCGCCCTGTTTAGGGTGACCCGCTCCCTGCTCCACCAGGAAGCGCGGGAGGACCCCTTGGAGGATAGAGCCGAGGACTTTGTACAATATCTGTATGACAAAATCGCTCAGATTCGGGAAAATTTGGACTCTGACTGGATAGATTCGGGAGGGAGGATGGAGGCAAGTCTTGAGAATATTATCTGGGAAGAGTTTGATTCTGTGACTCTGGAAAACGTGGACAAGATACTGGGCAGACTAAGCGCGGCCACATGTTTATTGGACCCGTGTCCCTCCTGGCTGGTGCTGGCCTCTCGGGAGGTTACACGAGGCTGGCTCCAGGGGATTATAAATGCTTCCTTGAGAGAGGGTGTCTTCCCTGCTGCCTTGAAGGAGGCGGTGGTGAGGCCTCTCCTCAAGAAGCCTTCTCTGGACCCAGCAGTGTTGGCTAATTACCGTCCAGTCTCCAACCTTCGCTTCATTGCGAAGGTTGTTGAGAGTGTGGTAGCGCGACAGCTTCCTCAGTACTTGGATGAATCGGCTTATCTAGATCCGTTCCAGTCGGGCTTCAGGCCTGGATACAGCACGGAAACGGCATTGGTCGCATTGGTAGATGATCTCTGGAGGGCCCAGGACAGGGGTTGCTCCTCTATCCTGGTCCTATTAGACCTCTCAGCAGCTTTTGATACCATCGACCATGGTATCATGCTGCACCGGTTGGAAGAGTTAGGGGTGGGAGGCACCGTGTTGCGGTGGTTCTCCTCCTTTCTATCTGATCGGTCGCAGTCTGTGTTGACGGGGGCAGAGGTCGACCCCGAGACCCCTTGTATGTGGGGTGCCACAGGGGTCGGTTCTCTCACCCCTTCTGTTCAACATTTATGTGAAGCCGCTGGGTGAGATCATCCGTGGTTTTGGGGTGAAGTATCATCAGTATGCTGATGATACTCAGCTATACATCTCCACCCCGGACCACCCCAATGATGCCCTTAAAGTGATGTCCCAGTGCCTGGAGGCTGTACGGATCTGGATGGGGAGGAACAGACTCAGGCTCAACCCATCCAAGACCGAGTGGCTGTGGTTTCCGACGTCCCGATATAGTCAATTGGTGCCATCACTGACTATTGGGGATGAGTCATTGCCCCCCACGGAGAGGGTTCGCAACTTAGGCGTCCTCTTGGACTCACGGCTGTCTTTAGAAGAACACTTGACAGCTGTGGCCGGGAGGTCTTTTTATCAGGTTCGCCTGATTCGCCAGTTGCGTCCCTTTCTGGATCGGGACTCGTTAAAAACGGTCACTCATGCCCTCGTCACTTCACGCCTGGACTACTGTAATGCTCTCTACATGGGGCTCCCCTTGAAGAGCACCCGGAGGCTCCAGCTGGTCCAGAATGCGGCCGCGCGGGTAGTTATGGGAGCAGCATGGCGCTCCCATGTGGCTCCCCTCCTGCGCGAGCTGCACTGGCTCCCTGTGGTCTTCCGGGTGCGCTTCAAGGTCTTAGTTACCACCTTTAGAGCACTCCATGGCTTAGGACCGGGGTACTTACGAGACCGCCTTCTGCCACCAATAGCCTCTCACCGCCCAGTACGCTCCCATAGAGAGGGGCTTCTCAGGGTGCCGTCAGCCAAACAATGTCGACTGGCGGCCCCCAGGGGGAGAGCCTTTTCTGTGAGGGCACCCACCATCTGGAACGAGCTCCCCCCAGAGATACAGAAGATTCCGGATCTGTGCACTTTCCGCCGTGCCCTCAAAACATTCCTGTTTCAGCAGGCCGGCCTGGCCTAACTTTCCCTTTATATTGCTTTTTGATTTTATTTTAAACTGGGATGTCTTGAATTATCTAGGACCAGAATGTTTAGTATATTTTAATTGGTTTTTTTTATTATTATTATTATTAACGTTTGTATTACATGTATTTTTATCGTTCGCTGTTCACCGCCCTGAGTCCCTTAGGAATAGGGCGGTATATAAATTTAATAAATAAATAAATAAATAAATAAATTAGCCAGGATAGATCTGTTCAGTCAGAACATGCTATACCTTGCTTAGTGGGCTAATGTAAAGTACACACTTCCAAACCCTAATACTAATCTTTTTTCAAAAATTTACAGGTAAAGCCATTTCAGCTTATTGAATATTTGGAACAGAAGAAAATTGAAGGCTATTCTATAATAGGGGTGGAGCAAACAGCCAAAAGTTGCAATTTAATGGAATATTTCTTTCCAGAGAAATCCCTGTTATTATTGGGGTAACAAAAAATCTAATTCTAATAAAATTTTCAAATGTATTTTGGGTAGAGAATACTGACAACAATTCAGAAAATAAAAAGAAATAGTTTTGCCTGTGCACTGCAGAACCTTTCCTTAGAGAGCTACATTCCCTAGTGATTTATCTGTTAGGCAGCCACATACTGATAGTAGGTAGGTTGAAAATTGTACTATCTCTGCAGTACAAGTATGCACCAAAGACAAATTCCTTGTGTGTCCAATCACACGGCCAATAAAGAATTCTATTCTGTTCTGTTCTGTTCTGTTGTTCTGTTCTATTCTATTCTATTCTATTCTATTCTATTCTATTCTATTCTATTCTATTCTATTATTTTATTCTATTCTATTCTATTCTGATAAAATGCAGGAGAATAAAACTGGGCCACTTATATTTGGTGGATACTTGATTGTACCTAGCAGAAGTTCTAAAAAAAAGAGTTTTGAGTCCAAATCACATTATTCTCAGTGATAGTTCACAAATTGCTACAGTAATTGCTATCCATACTAAAGTACAAAAGACTGCTTTGTTAGTATTTATTGATTTTTTGTCCATGGCCTGGACCTCCAATAAAAAGTCCAATAGTATTTTGGAGTAGGAGGGTAGAAATGAAAATATATAAATCTGGTTATTGATCTTTCTAGCTCAATATTATCAGCAATTTTGACTGATGACTCTGATTCTGGGTTTATTATTTATTAGTTAATTTGGTTTAAAATGGGATTTTGTTGTACACGTTTTTAACTTGTGTTCGCCACCCTGAGTCCTTCTGGAGAAGGGCGGCATATAAATACATGAAATAAATAAATAAATTTTACTGTATTCAAGGGAGATACGGTTTTAGAAAAACTGGCATTTGAACTTGATTTTTTTTCTACATGTGAAGCCTGTGTTCTGCCATTGAGCAGTCTTCCATTTCTGCTAATGTAATGCATTTTTTGTTTCTTTTTAAATCAGAAATGAACATGAGGGAATCCCAGCAAATGTAATTCAGCACCTGGACACTTGTGTAGAAATTCCTCAGCAAGGAGTTATTCGTTCACTTAATGTACATGTAAGTGGTGCTCTGCTCATTTGGGAATATACAAGACAGCAGATGGCCAAGGAAAAAGAACAAAGACAAAATGTTTAATTTTTGTTGAAGCTGATAACTCGATGGTGCTATAAATTCCCTGAAATGACGATAGCTACAATTTAATTATGTATTTTGTATATCTTCATTTTAAACAAAATTAATGTTAATTTTTAAAACCATGAGAGTATTAAAATTGTTTTTAATGCAGTTTTCGGTGCTAGTGAATTCTGATTATATTGCTGTAAACACTACTTCTTGATAGTTCTGAAAGTGGTGGTAAATAATTACTAATTTGCAACACAATTGGGTGCAGTGTAATTTCTGCAACTCCACAGAGCTGTCAAAAAATGAATAGAGCAACCTCTATGCTGTGCTGGACTATACAACTTTACTCCATGCTGGACTATATAAATTTACTCCATTAACTTTTTCCATTATGCAGAAAATCTATTTGTATGGTCACTAATGAATCAAAAATGGACATTATCAAGATGCTGCACACAGCAATATAGCAACTCGCCATTTGACAATTCTAGTGTCTTTCTTGTTGCACTTGGTCATGACCGTGCAGTTTTCTGGCACTGGTTTTGGAGATATTTTTCTCAACATATACTCAAGTATTTTTGGTGTTTTCCAAATCCAGCATTAACTCAAACTGATCAGTTTCTAAAAACTGTATATATGTCTACAAATTTTAATTCAACATATTAAACAAAGTGATTTCCCATACATCTGGATCAACCAAAATGAAATATTTAAGGGTGTTACTGTTGATAATTTAAAAAAATTATTCAAGATGTAATTTATACAACGGACCACTGAAATACACTAGACATTACTTTACCGGTACATTGGGAAAAACTTTTGGAAGAGAGTATTTGCAGTGAAAACATGATACAAGGATTTGAATTTATACAGTTCATTTATTTTGATTTTATTGATGATGTAGTCTTTTAGTGGTGAAAGGTAAGCATATTTTCCTAAGTGCCTCTTCTCTCCAATAAGCATTTCAAATAACAAGCTGGAGCTTTCAGGCCAGGATGAGATTTATAAACAACAACAAGTCTTAAAATTTATAGGACATTGCTGGTGCCAACATTTATGTTCTTCAATTATGCTGTTTTTTTGCAACTTCCCTCGTGTACAGTATTGTAAAAGTTCTCTAGTTGCTATGACTTCTCTGTTTTCTCTGAAGGCAGAAATTGTCCTGATTCCATTTGTGCCTTATATTGTAAATAATCTCTTCTTTTATTAAAGTATTTAACCTGTTTTGAATAAAATCACTTGGTTAGCAAGTCAACCAGCTCAGTAAAAGTCTAAAGTAATAAAAGTACAAAAAATATTACACCCATCATGACATTTTAGATTTAATTTAATGCCACTATTATTGATCTATCTTCAAAAACTAATGTTCAATCAATTTTATACACATATTTTTTTAGAAAAATAATATGGAACTACATACTTCTTTCTTTTGTTACATATATTGGGGGAAAAAGCCATATCATTGTGCATGAAACTTATGGAGTGAACAGGTCTGCAACCTAGGAAGACATTGTTGCTTTAATGTTTTAAAGAAAGGTACTTCCTACATGTAGCTCCTAGGTGTTGCAGAGCAAGGTTTGCACAATTCTTGTAGCTATGTAGAAAGTAGTTAGCTTAGTAATGATTTATGCATTGGCTACAAATTACAAGTGGTTCCTCTATTTCAAATTACAGGCAGATGGTTTTGAAATAAGATTTTGTGTTAATTATAAGAAGCCTTCCCATGGGAAAATGCTTTTAATTCTTTTTTAAAAAGCATGATACAATGGGAAATTGAAGGCTGGACACTAAGGCAGGGATGGGCAATGGTGGCTCTTTTACAACCGGTGGACTTCAACTCCCAGAATTCCTGAGACAACTTGGCTGTCTCAGGAATTCTGGGACTTAAAGTCCACCGGTTGTAAAAGAGCCACAACTGCCCACCCCTGCACTAGGGGAAAACAGAAGGAACTAAAGATTATACTTAAATGAGAAGAACACTTAAATTCAATTTACAAATACAGAATGAAGCAAAATATTTTAATATTGGCCACATCAAAGAGAAATTTTGAATAATGGACCCAAAAGTTACTTTTAGGAGTGCCTGCATCTATAGACCATGTTTAAGAGACATTATGGAAGATGAATAAGTTTCACCTGTGAAGACAGACTAATCTGACAGTGGAGTTAAAAATAATAGGCTACAAAAATAATATTGGAAAAGATGCTACACTGGACATACAAAAGAAATTGGCTAATGTCTTAATAATTAAAAGGGCTGTATGAATAACAAACCAAGAAATTCTTCTGGATAATTTTCTTATATTGGATTTACAAAAAGAGGCTTGTTAATACCTTTAAGAATTTTATGAGAAGGAGCCAATGAAGCTCTAGGATATTACTTTAAGGGACTAAAGAGCAAATTTGTTAAAAGAAAAATGAAGTAATAAAAATGTGGTTTATTTGTGGAGGTTAAAAAAAAGATACGTTATCCTTAATGGACTTCTGCTGATGTGAAATTTCAAGACTTTTAAGGATTTGTTTATAGATAAGAGATGGCATATGAGAAGAACCTTTTTTTTTTACTATATTTACTATAGTATATTTCATTTTTTTCTATTTTTCTTTTCTGCACCTTCTATTTCCCTCCCCTCCACTACAATTGTAATTTTTAATATTTATTGAAAAAATGCACTTGACAAATGCATAAAAAGCCATCTTCCTGGAGCAAAATAAACAAAACATGTTCCCAAAATTCTAATTAAGCATGTGCCAACAAATATGACTAGAGAACTCTTCACTGTATCTGGACTCTGAACATGTGAAACCCAAGCTAAGGATCTCTGTACTGCAAATTCTCTTTTTGAGACATCAGGAAAGTCCTTGTTTATGTCCATTACAGAGGTGGGGAACAGGAGGCAATACTAGTCATATTTTCTGGGCAGCCACTCAAGCCCAGGAAAAGTATGCAACTTCTAAAGAGCTGCTGATAGGTACAGCCTACTTCAGATCCAAATGATGCAAATCTCCACTCTTGATAAAGAAATATCATGTCCGGTATGTGTGTATAAAAATGAATAAAAATAGTTACTTACCCACTGCTGTGGGCATAAATTTTCAAAAGAGCATCTCAATTTGTCACATTTTGATGTATCTTTCGTATTGTCATCTAAGCATTTCCAATAAAAATCTCGGGCATCCCAGCAGGCTTTCCTTTCTTTCATTGATGGTGCTGACATTTCTGAAACTCCTAAAAAAAGAATTAAAGATGAAATAATCCTTAATTTTTGTTGCTGTTGTTGTAATTCTCTTAAATTACAATCTACAAAAACCTTGGAAGCTAGTCTTCAATTCTAGGTGTGCTTATTTCAAATATGTACCTGAATGTTGTAAAAGTCTTCCGCAAGTCAGGGTGTTCTTATAGTTTACTTACCTCTGAAGATGCAAAGTTTTTCAGCCAAAGATGGAAAAAAGATTATTATAAAGCTAACCTAGCATTAACTCTGGCCCATTTTTTCTTCAAGGAGCAAAAGAGCTAACCCTGGCCCATTTTATTTTCTTAACAACTGTCAAGCACCAGGGAAATCGGGAGATCCAGGCAGTTCAAATGGGTATTAAAATTTATTGCAAGCTTAAACTCTCTACAAGAATCTAAACTACTAACAATCAAAGCAACTTGGCGGTAGATAAAGGAATTCAAGATGGGCTGGACTTCGATTTCTTGTGGGCACAAAGGGACTGATGATGTGTTTGACCCCTCTCTCTGTCTCAACCTGCTATACAATACTATAGTAGTAATTTGCCAAACAGTTTCGAACCTGAGCCTCCGGAGTTTTAATCCAATAATTCTAACCATCATACCACTTTGGTTCTGATCAAAATCATAATCTATAGGTTAGTATAAGGCTAAATAACAGTGAACATAAAGAAATGATGCATGAATAAGCATATGACATTAGGTGGTCATTTCATGCGGTGGGGGGGGGAGACATGGTAAACGTACACATTATACCTCATCTTTCCTAAAATGGCTTTTACAACTCACTGAATCACTATCACTCACTATACTCCAAGTATACATGAAAATAATGAGAATCTTTCAGAAGGAAACCATGTAATTATGTCAGCTATAGTGACAGGAAAAAAGATGTGTTTCTCCATATAAAGAGATTAAACTCTGAAAAAGTAAATACATAACTTGTGGGGAAAATTTGAGGGTGTCAATCATATACTTGCATTCAATTGGACTTGAATAGATATCAATGGGGCAGCATTTAAATTTTACTTGACAAAGAAGGCATGTGTTCACAGATGGAACAGGAAAGTTAATCTAATGCCATAAGTCTGTCGTCTAAATGGGGCTATTAACAGAATTTTAAAAATTGATACAAGCCCATTTGAAAATTCTTACACATACATTTCAACAGAAAAAGGCCCATAGTACCTATGTGGTGCATATGGGCACTGTGGTCTAAACTCGGAAGTACCTGGAATACTACCTTGTACACCTCTGATATATTCAAAGCACAGCAACAAATGGACTATTGCTACTTCAAATGCCATCAGTCCATCCCAGATATGGGTCACCTGAGAGCCTTTAATCATTTTCTATATTTCACATTTTCTCCAGGTGAGAGTTTTGCATTTACCACTGAGTCTCAAGCTATTCCACTGCCATGTCCAATTTGTGTTAGATCATTACAACTCATTTAAAACACACTATTTGGTTATTAATTCCGGAGCCAAACTTGCGTGCTGTGGTTCAACGAACCGAAAATAACAGCAGTACAGATAGTCCTCAACTTACAACAGTTCATTTAGTGACCGTTCAAAGTTACAATGCCACAAAAAAAGTGACTGACTTGTTTTTCAGTTACCTTTGCAGCATCCCCATGATCATGTGATCAAAATTCAGATGCTCTGCAACTGGTTCATACTTATGACCGTTGCGGTGTCCCAAGGTCATACCACCTTCTGTCAAGCAAAGTGAATGGGGGAAGCCAGATTCACTTAACAATCCGGTTACTAACTTACCAACTGCAGTGATTTGCTTAACAACCTTGGCAAGAGCCTGGTGGCGCAGCAGACTAAACTACTGTTAAAAGTAGCATTTAGCTGCCAGCTGCCTGCAATTACTGTGAGTTCAATTCTCACCAGGCTCAAGGTTGATTCAGCCTTCCATCCTTTCAAAGTAGGTAAAATGAGGACCCGGTTTGTCCTCATAAACTGACTTTGTATAAAATAGAACACCGCTTAGGGGGCTCAAAAAAGCCCTACTAAGCAGGTATATACAAAAGTATGAAAGCTATTGCTTAATGCAATGTAAGCCGCCCCTGAGTCTCCGGAGAAGGGCGGCATATAAATCAAACTAATAAATAATAAATAAATAAGAGAAGTTGTAGAATGGGGCAAAACTCACTTAACAAATGTCTCTTAACAAATGTTGGACTCTATTGTGGTTGTAAATCGAGGACTATTTGTAATCACTACACAAACACAGAGAGACACACAAATACCCCTTTGATTCTGGTAGGCTTTGTACTCGAAGAGCTACTTCTCCTTAGCTCTCTGCTTCTGTTTCCCTGGAAATGCGATCTATCTGCAAAGGAAGAGAGGAAGGCGGGACCGTCCCGTGAAAGGTCTCGAAGCGCCAACTACTTACCACCTGCGGTTGCACCGGGACGTGAAGCCGGTTACAAACAACTCCTTCGCCACTATCAGAAAAAGCAGCCAAGTAATGGGAGCACGCCTCCCCCCCCCCGCTCTCCGCCACAAAGCCAAAAGCTGGCCGTGGGAAATAAGGTGCACGTCCCCTGCACAGGGTTCAAAAGAAAAAGCACCTTTGAGGCGAGCGCCAATGCAATCACGCTCCCCGTACAAAAGTGGGCTGGCTGCAGCCCGCTCGCCCTTCCGACGCTCTCCTTCGCAGGTCCTGTTAATACTTACCTCGCGCACTTCCGGAACAGCTACATCCCCGGATGTTCGTCTCTATCAGACGTCTTCAAACTTGGCCGCTTTAAGACTTGTGGACTTCAACTCCCAGAATTCTCCAGCCAGCTATCCCAGAATTCTGGGAGTTGAAGTCCACAAGTCTTAAAGCTGCCAAGTTTGAGGACCCCTGGTCTCTATCAACCACACCGGAAGTGGATATGCTATTCGTTCAACCGGCAGGCTGTGTAAAGAGCCTGGGGGAGGAACGTACGGGGGTTACCTAGCACGCATGCGCACTTGGCCCGAGCGACTTTTAGCTAGGAAATTGCCAGGCTCCCGTTCCCTTTTGTACAGGTAGGAAGGCAGAAAGTTTCCGTTGGGAAGTCTATAAAGATTCTCAGTCATTCAGGTCGTGGTTGTCCCAGAGTTGCTTTTTCAGGAAGAAACTGGACTTTCTTAAAAGTTTTTTTTTTCTTTCGAAGACGTTTCGCTTCTCATCCAAGAAGCTTCTTCAGCTCTGAAAGGACATTGGGGGAATGGAAGGATGCCTGCTATTCCTTGCAGCTGTCTGCAAGGAATGTAAATCCTTCCATTCCCCACTATCAGAGCCGAAGAAGCTTCTTGGATGAGAGGCGAAACGTCTTCGAAAGAAAAAAAAAACAAAGTCCAGTTGCCTCCTGAAAAAGGGATTTCCGTTGGGAAGGGAGTTGCTAGCAATTGGGAAGTTAGAAATTTTATTTGCTTTGTCAAGGGCATTGGAAAACCCAAGAGTGCTTTTTAAAATTTGCTTTTTAAAATTTAAAATAAGCCTTATTTTTTTTTTTACAAGCTTATTTATTAAGGTTTATATCGTCGCTCAACTTGACTTTGGGCAAGAATATAAACCAAAGAACAAAAATACAAAAGTGAAATAAATAATAGCAGCTAAAGATTTAAACAAGAAAAATGTACCTGAGTAGAGATTAATCTGTCTGCCTGAAGATACGTTGTCGGTTTTTTGATGACATTATTACTGCTACTTTCATTGTGTTGATGGTATTATTGTTGATCTGCCTAATCATTTTGATAAATTTTCCTTTATTGTATGATACATATAGTTGCAAACTGCAAACTGCTTATTCTTCAAAGTCCTGATTATTGTGCTGAATTATATGGATTATGAGGTGTCATGTGTAGAGCTAAACGATTGAGAACATTTTTCATTCAGCTGAAAATATAGATGAAATATTTTATTATTTCATCTATACCTTTCCTCTGAGACTTAAGAATCCAGTGTTCAGAATAACACAAATAAGATACACCTTTATATAAAGGACTATGTTTTAACATAAATATGTGTCTTAACATTAGGATTAGTAAGAGTGACCTGACTAGAAGCCAGAATAGAGGTAGAAATAAGAATTAGGGAGAATATTAGTAGTTATAATTTCTATATAAATGGAAAATAAGTAATAATTAGATAGAAAAATGAGAGGTTGAAAGATGATATTACTATGTATGTTCAAGATCATTGACATTAGAATGGAATATTGAAATACTGAATAACTACTTTAAAATAATCAAGTACATTAATATTAGGACTATATAAGTTTAATTAATGTAACAATTGACTGTTATTTGTATTAACGTGAATCATACCCAGAGGCTACTCTGTTCATGTATTGATGTTGCTATGTTTAAAAATAAAAACCCAATAAACCTTGAAAAAAAATAACACAAATAAGATTCCCCCTCATTTTATATTCATTTAGAACAAAGACATCTCTCTGGGAATAAACTGGATGAAAACAGTACCACTGCTCCCACGTCATCCAGTAAACCTCATTGATAAGTGAGAATTTGAACTTCAGATTCCTTGCTTCGACTCAGCATTTTGTTTTTTTAAGTACTTCTAAATCACCTGGACTGAAAAAAATACTGGTGCAGTCTGAGAAGAAACTCTCCTCTTTCTTTTTCTTTTGCTAAATATTGTTGAATAAGTCTAATGACGTGGCTCATTTGTGTGCATAATAATAATCCAAAGGCATTAGTGAATTTTATAGTTCTTCGGCACCCAGGAAACTATGGCAAGTTTCAGTTTTTGTGATTTCTAAGATATTTAGTATTGTGTTTTCTCTTTTTGAAAATTGATTGTAGCTAAACAGTGGGGTGCAAGCTTTGCATTTAGAGGGCCTGTCTTCACTCTGGCATTGTCAGCTAAAAGGATTGTGTAGTGGATGATGGGAAAGATGTTTTGTTTGAGACCATGTATTTGGAAAGGAGGGAGATCTGAGGAACATCTGCTCCAGTCAGTAATGTAGCGACTAGCTGTTTTTTATTCAAAATAAAGACGGTTGGCTGATCCACTAACTCTTGAGCAAAAATTAGAACTAATATATGAAAATAATAAAAGCTTATTTTGGCTAAAACAGGAGAATGACTTAACAAAGAGATCTGTTCTACTGGAAGGAACTGCCTTGGACAAGAGATAGTTGTAGATTATTTTGTTTTACTGGAAATATTTAAGATATGACCATTTCTTAAGCACACTATTTGGACTCTGCATTGAGAATCCTGTAATAACAATAGTTTGGACTAGATGACCTAAAAAATCCCTCACAATACTATTATTTGCTGTCATCCTGCCATAGATGAAAGATCTATAGATAGGTCAATAAATATGACCTCATATCTTTAATAATTCTTGTTCCTGAAATATTTGGTTATATATAACCTTTTAATGATATTACCACCATTCTGTTCTATTACGCGGAAAACTTTCTAAAATATTTATAGATGTAATACCGTGTTTCCCCGAAAAGACCCTGTCTTTTATTTTTTTTGAACCCTGAAATAAGCGTTTGGCCTTATTGCCATGCGCTCAAAAGCCCAATTGGGCTTACTATCAAGGGATGTCTTATTTTGGGGGAAACAGGGTATATAGATAAATATCTAATTTTCTTCCAATATAATCAATGGGATGTTAAATGGTTAATTTTGGCTCAATTGTGCTCAGCATATAAAATCCTTAATTAATAATCGCTGATTCTAAAACCCTAAACTCAATGACTAAAAATGAAAAAAAGTATGCAGTGATTTATGTTATTATATAAACTATTTGTGAGGTTGGTAAAAAATGAATTTCTTCAATAGCCCAGATCAGCTGTAAAGGTCTGTACTTGAATTATCCAAATTATATTCTTCTAAAAGTTGATGCTTTTAATAGTGATTAATGACTTCCATATACAATAATGATATCTTTACTTTAAAATCATGTATCACCTTATTTTTAACATAATCAGGAATCTTGAATCAAACGTACTCTACAATTTTTCTCCTTACCAAATCTGATGTTATTCAAGATTTAATATGTAAATTGATTATCTGTATACAGCTACATTGTTCAGGATTTTTCATCTAAAGGGAAACGTTTAATTCTCAATATTTTTCACTTATTTATTCTCCTCATATGTGCTGATAAAGGAAACAAATTTCAAGTATAGAGGGATAATAAAGAATTTGATACATATTAATGGGAAATAAACCATAAAAAATTCCAAGCATAGGAACATTTGAGGTAGATGTCACTAAGCTGTAATAGCATCAAATTGCTTTGCGGTTTTTCTCAAAATCACTAAACAAAGTTGTGCTAATCTCCAATTCTAACATAACTTGTTTAAAAATCCAAAAACTATACATTGCTTTAAGCAGGATGAGAAAATTACTATAACCCAGAGAAAACCTTTGACAGTCTTAGTACTTGTTTTTCCACTTTTTATTACACATTTTTATGCAGGTTTTTTTTTTTTTAGTAAAACTAATGTAACTCACTATAAAACAGAAATGCAAGCAAAAGCCATTGACTTGATATGAAGTTGCAGTAGTTTTTATTCGTTTTGTCAAGCAGATAATTGAATCTGAAATTGATTCAGTAAAAAGTTTAGAAGTGCAACCTCCATCTGACCCAAAAATGCCAAGGAGACAGCACACACTATTGGGTTATGGCAACATTTAAAAATAATGTTTTCCATTTTGAATGCAGCAATGTAAACTTCGAAAAGAGTAAACTGTCACCATCGCCTATTTCTTTGCACATACCACATCATCTATCACAGATAGAAATCCAATGGCAAACCAAATTGTACAAGTAAACAGCATGGTGCTTACCAGTTTTGTAAAAAGTTTTAGGTTTGATGTAAGTATCTTGATGTCCTTAAAAAAAATAGCAATGAATAAAAGCAAATGCAATTCACTTATATTTTCAATATTGTACACATTTTCTTCCAAACAGCTGCAAGCTTTGTTGTTCGTTTTTAAGCATGGTTCTTGGATGTACGGCATGATTCTCCCCTCACAGAAATACAGGTCAGGAGCGTCTCCAGATCTGTGCAAGTGGGAAGTAAATCTGGCCGCAACAGAAGACATAGTAGTCCTCAAATAGTCTGCACTCCCAGTAATCAGCAGCTTGAAGTAGGCACTCCTTGATTTCTTTGTGAATTTCAAAAGCACTGTGTCTATGGAACACATTCTTCATGTTGAAAAATCGATACAAGCAACTTGCAAGGTTTCCTATTTCTATACAGACAATGGACTAGAATTCTTTAGAAGGCACTGTATTTTCCTTTGCATGATATTAAGCGCAGACTGCAATCATGCACACTTAAGTTTGTTCCCCCTGAGAACTTTCTTTGCACAAGCTCCACTGAGACTGACAGTGTATGTGTGCAAAAATAACACACTGTACAAAATATCCTGTACTCTTGCACTGTTCCCATTCACGTTAGTGGGGTTTCAAGAGTAATGCCTGGGTGATGGCACTTGGTACTCTTGATAGTTACACCCACATGCTTCAGTGCAAACCTAACATTTTTACTTTCTTTTAATCTGGCACCAAGTGCACTTATCTTCACAAAACACTCTCCCACCCTCCCACCCCTCCTTCCCAAAAAATAGTTTATTTTGGTTCATTTGCAAATGTTTCATGTGCAGCTCTTATAAAAAATAAGCTTATGACATAAGCATAATATTTGTTTCTCATATATGTGTTTGTATATTTATATATATATATATATATGTTTGTGTGTGTGCATGCACACACGCATAAATCACAGTGTGCAATGTATTATTCAGTACATAATGTTCAAAATGTATGCCCTCCATCTCATGATTATCAATAAAATCATATATGCAAAGATCATTACTTTATACGTTACATTCATTTAAAAAGAGTTTCATGTTTTGGAGAGGTTCTCCCAAAGTGAAAGGTTGAATGTGAAACAGTGCAAGCAATTTAGTGATGCTGAAACTTGATGCCTTGGACTCTATTATTATCAAAACTGTACATCTGTATATATTTACTGTATTGAACATGTGTGCTTTGCAAGAAAAAAGCTATGATTTAAAGTATACAATATTAAGGAATGTTCATAAAATAATATTAATGTGTGAATGATGACATGGAGGGGCGCGTTCTTCTACTTTTATTTTGCAATCCTGAAACAATGTCTCCGTTTCCCTCTGGAATTTCTTCCTTCTTTCGTACTTTGAGGCGGGTAAGGAGTTTTATTAACCACTCATCCCACTCCTCTGGTAGAAGCAGCAGGAGGAAGCCCAAGCCAATTATGACAATGGCAATTACACGGACACTGTTGAAGACGATATCACTCGAGTAGTGATCAACAACTGCATAAAATATTGAACAGATAACATTAAAGATGGAATAAAACATATTGAAGTAGTACATATGCAATAGCAAAAGATTTGGATTTCATTCTCACAAACCAAGAGCCTATAAATGCAGCCAAGTCATATGAAGCTGAACATTACTAGTGGAATCAGGCATTTATCAACTGACTGAGGTGTCTGACTTCTCTTCTTTGAAAGGTCTATTAAGTTGCCAGGTGAAGGCTACCAGACTACTGATGCTCTACATTCCACTTGGGTTAGTTCTGAGCTAGTTTCACCTTGCATCAAAGTGTCCTTGTTTTGCAGACAACACAAATAATGCTTTAAAGATTGTCATTTTTTTTTTAATTTGTTAAATTTTTTTGTTGCCCATTTCCCCTATAAAGTGGGTCTGGGCAGCTTACAGATAAGATTTATCATTGCTCTAAGATTCTTGTCCACCAACTCTCCTGCTATATAAAAGAAGGGCACTAGTGCAGACTGATTTTTGTTGTGATCTTGGTCTTCATAACCAAGTAGAATCTCTGAGTAGGAACTGTATACTTGCCATAACTCCCAATCTATAGTAATTCCTTATCTGGCAGCTTCTGGAAATTGCTGGTGGATGTGACACGTAATCATACCACTTGTCATTATGGCCACTACTATCAACAAAGTTTAAGATGCGAAATTGAGCAATCAAGTCTATAGACTGAGCAAATTTTAAAAACTTAACAAGTATGCCTCCTCCTTTGAAATAGCAGCAGGGAATTCTATACTTTAGAAACAATACCATTCCAGACCAATTGACTTTCTATACAGTGCTAAACTTATTTTTAGAGAGTAATGTTCTAATGTTCTTTAAAGTGCTCTTTAGGATTATCAAACACACATTTTGAATGAGATCAAACACTACTTCGCAAGAGCACACAAAAATATATGGACCTCTAATTTGTGCTTCCAAAAATGCCACAATGGAGATGGTTGTCGTGATGTAGGCAGCTTCCTAGAAAGCTAAATGACACAACCATCCAACACACACCTAGATGTCACCAAGGGAAGAATTTTGTAACCAGAAGCAGCCAATAGGAACTGGCCAGATACACACCAAAGGAAAAGAAGATAAATTCTTTTGCTAAACATTTGATTCATAAACAAAATATGAATATTTTGACATTATGAAGTAGGAAATTACTACTTCAAATCATCACTTTCCAAACTCTACATGAGAACAATCACTAAGGGATTTTCCTGTTGTTTGTCTCCTGAAACAAATGGGTGATGTTCTAAGGTTCAATACTGTATCGAGAGAAAAACTGCAAATAATCTTGAAATCAATATTTTAGACAAATTAACCTTTACTGTAAAGGTTAATGCTATAAAAGGCTAATGTTATGAAATTGAAAGTAGTAAGCATTTGCTAAAATAAAGCTCTGGTTATTTAAATACAATGTATTCTACTTTACATATAAAACATGTACATCTTGATTTATATATCATTTGTTAATCAGCCTGTACATGCATGTTTATATGATTTAATAAGAAGTATACTTACTAGCATTTACAGGTACGCTTAGTACAATCCCGAGAGATATCAAGGTAGGATATGTAATAGCAATCCCAAAATTTAATATAATATTGAATGCTGAAATAAGAAATAACATTTTCCATTTTAGAATTACTTTTATTTTGGTACTAAATCTGCTTTTTACAGCTTTAACCAGTTTATTTTAAGCAGCCACATTTAGATTGATATGAACCTTTGCAAATAAAATCAAAATACAGTAGTTCTGAAACTGCCATGCCAAGGAACGCACCTGGATCCAGTGCCAGATATGCATTGTAGAACTGCTCTTACTTATTTTATTCAAACCTGTACATTCTGTCTTCCCAAAATAAATTTACTTCAGAAGGCATTCAAACTGCATGTATTTATGGTGAAAATAGTTTTTAATTGACTAATTTGTCTATTTTACAATGTACCCATAATGTATACCTACCTTGTTGCTGCACTTAATCCTTTTATATGGATAGAAGAATATCAGGAATTACACAATAGTTTTACATAAGCAGTATTTGTAAAGATTAAATAACGGGAGTTTCATTTCAGTCAAAAGGAAATACTCTACACAGCACTTGCTTGCATTTTAAAGGCCACTAACATAGATAATTTTAGAAGAGAATTACTTTCATCTTGCTTACCAATACATTATGAGAACCATTATGTTGTCATTGAAAGTTTTTGTGTAAGTCATTGCACCAGAGCGCATGGCTGATGGGAATCAAACTTTTCTAATAAGTGATGTTAGAATTAAATATTCCTAAAGTTGAAAGAAGTCTTCCTTGATAATACTAAGTCTAACCCCCTGCTCAATGTAAGAATTCACATTAAAAAATTCTGACAAATGTTAATTTCAGCCTGTCCAGTGGAGGGTAGCCAAGGAGGTGTTGTGATTATTTGTTCCACTTTCAAACCATTAGTTACTATTAGGAACTTTTTTCTAGCATTCTGTGAGAATCTTCTTTCTTGCAACTTGTCCATTCCATGTTCTACTACTACATTCGTGTCCGAAGCACATATCAACATGCTTCCGGGTTGAAAGGATTAGCTGGTGACACAACCGTTGCCCATGGGAAGCCAAGGGGGCTCCCTGCATGTCTATGTTATCTTCGCACCAAAGTGGTACCTGTTTATTTACTTGCATTCATATCCTTTCAAACTACTAGGTGGGCAGGAGCTAGGGCAAATTGATGGGAGATCATTCTATCACGTGGCTCAGCCTTGGATTTCAAACTGCTAAACTGTCAACCTCTTAACGGTCTTTTGACTCAGCATCCTAACAATATTAGCCACCATGGCTCTGTCCTACATTCTGGGAACAAATGAAAAGAGGCCCCGATTTTCTTCTATGTGACAACCTGTCAGGTGCCTGAAGAGTGCTAGTATATTTTCCTTCAAATATATTTTTTCAAGGCTAAGGTCTAATTCTATCTAATAATCTATTAAATGTCAGATAATCTATTAAATGCAAATTTAAAAGGATATAATAGTTACCAATACAACATATTGCATTCATTATTATATATTTTATTCACCAAATTACTATCGGTGTGACAGGTTAACCTTTCCTTTTAGATAAAACACTTGCAGCAGTCTTTAAAATGTCAGGTTTAGAACAACCATATTAGTCAAATTATGGAGTATAAAATTACAATGATTGTTAGATATGATGGCAATATACTAAACTTAGTTTTGGAAGCAATGTACTTCTCAATAGCTGCTAGGCAACATGAGAAACCATTGTTAATATTTTAGGAATAGTGGCATCATTTTAAACAAAAAAACCCTCAGATTGCATAAAATTAGATTAAATTAGATTTGATTAAGTAGGTTTTAAGCATGATCTGCAGTCTCTTTTTCTTAAGACTATCCAATATAATTGTTTACAAGGATGCCGTCATTATAATTAAGCAACATTTACTTACTCAATAATAGGACTGAAAATCCACAAATGCTTCCCCAAGGAATGGCATCAAAAGAACTCCAGTATTCAACTTTGGTAAAGTAAAGGATGACAGGAATACAGGTAACAAAAAGGATATTGAAAACAGCTAACACTGACAAAAATAAGGCAGCTTCTCCATATTTAGCACTACCCAGGAGAAGCTTAAATAAAACCTGTAACAGAAAGAGAAAAACAATTTGAAAAGCATAAACTATTGTGCAGGATCCGCTTTTCGGATCATTGAATGCCAGCCACTTGGTCCAAAAAGCAGACCTACTGCAGCTTATTTCACTAAAATAAATCCCACTTCACCTTTAAAAAGAAATTGAGCGGCTCACCTAATGAACTTAATTGAACAACCTTTACCAATATTTACCTGTATACAGGGGTGAAATCTTCTTACCTTCTTTACCGGTTCGTAAGTCCCTCTGCACATGCGCAAAGCCTGCACATGTGCAGAGGGTCAAAAACAGGTTACTTCCTGGTTAAAAACAGGAAGTAACGACATTTGGGTGAGTGGGCGGAGCCTCATGCTGTCACTGCTACCGGTTTGCCCGAACTGATGTGAACAGTAGCATTTCACCACTGCCTGTATACCCCCTTGCTAATGATAGGCTCCCGTGGCAAATACTAATCATTGCAGTCACAGATTTTTTTCACATAATAGGGGTATATTATGGATCTCTATATAAGGGTGGAGCTTAAATGCTTGTATGACAAAGAAAAACTTGCTGGCACTGGCATTTGTAGTTCGCTGTGTTACACAAATAGCAGAGGACCAAACTCTTGGTTTCTTGGTGTTTGCTGAGCTTGATTTTTCTATTGCTTGATATTTTTATTGGTTATTATATTGATGATGTTACCTGGCCTGGTAATGAAATGTCTGCAAGGAAACAGCCAAGCTCAACAAATACCAAGAACTACACAGACACACATACTGATACAACATAACACAGAGAAAATAAAGTATTATGGACCCTGCAGCAATGTTAGCACTATAACTTCCTGTTTCTTTATATAGAACTTTAAACAGAGAGTATCAAAGTGGCTCTGACTAACTGCAGGTGAAGACCCTGCTTTGAACATTTTCCAGATCACCAATGTCAGTCAGTGACTGGCAACTGCAGGCTTTTGATGTGTCCAATGATGAAAGCAGTATTGTACTGCAAGCTCTGCAGTGTATATGTGTATGTACTTGTTCACATATACATACATACGCAACGTCATGATGAAAAGAGGGCTTATGCCCTGATTTTTGCATTGTTGCTTGTGCCACTCTGCCTTTTGTTCCCCTGCCTTCCCCATCAACAACACAGTCATTAGTGTAATTCCTATGTTGCATATCCAGTGAAATATATGCTAAATAAAAAATCAGTGTAATGTTCATCTAGCAGTACTTAAAAATTTACTGTATGTCTTTTTCTATTAATTAGACATGTCATTGCTATTTATTTATCTGTTTATTTATTTGGACTTATATGCTACTTCAGTCTATTCTTACTCCTATTCATACATGCACATAAAACACAAAACTAAATTATTAATGCTTGGACAATTCTTGCTGAAATGATTCTTATCCTAATAACATCCTTTGATCACTCTGTTTCTGTTTTCTTTCCAGCTCTTGACTGCAGAATGACTGCAAATTGTTAGAAGGAACAGTAGCGGTTCATAGTTTGTTTGTTTTTTTTCTTCTTTGGGTTGGATTAATGTGCTAACAAAATGCCATTGCATAGAACGAGTTGCTGCTCCCGTGTACTTCTCAGATAATATATTTCAGAATATATTAAAAAAAAGCTATAACAAGTTTCATTTATAGAATATTAATGTAAAACCTGACTTCTATTTTTACATACACTCACATACAAGAACCAGTTTTGTATGGTCAATTAACATGGACTTTTTTATTTGTATTTTGTTTCCTTTTAAAAAGGGGGAAAAAGATTTCAGCCTTTTAACGTTACTTTTTAAATCTTTTGGTTATCTCGCCAGTATTCTGATTTATCACAAACACATGTCATAGAACTACAGATATATAAAGATAAAGGTAAAGCTGTCCAAAGACGTCTCTGTGGTCATGTGGCGGGGATGACTAAACACCAAACGCCAAAGGAACACTGTTACCTTCCCACCAAAGATGGTCCCTATTTTTCTACTTGCATTTTTTACATTCTTTCGAACTGCTAGGTTGGCAGAAGCTGGGACAAGTAAAGGGGAGCTCACCCCGTTATGCAGCACTAGGGATTCGAACTGCTGAACTGCCGACCTTTCGATCGACAAGCTCAGTGTCTTAGTCACTGAGCCACCACGTCCCTTAACAGATAAATAGGTTCAGGCAAATCTGAATGCTGGCCAGGCATGTGCTTGAAGTCTTTATATTTGAGTTACTTAATGAGTACTATATGCACAACCTGTTTTGTGTCACCAAATGAAGGTAGGCAATGGAGAAGAACATTGAGAAGAAATCATGCCTTTCAACGGAAGAAAAGGATTTTAGAGAACATATTTAGATCACCAGTTGGTGGCAGACACTTCCATTGCAGGGTCTGATGTGTAACTGAACTCTTATTAAACAGTCCTTGGCACACAGAAAACAAAATCTATATTAGTACTGAAATCAGCTTTACTGGGCTTTGGGTTCCTGATAATGTTCACTGAATTCTCAGGAAAGAATGTTATATTATCTAAACCATAAATTACTAGATTCCAAATATTTATTATTTCCTCAACTTTTATATCTTACATATACATTGAAATCTCTTATTCTTAATAAATAGAGTTGCTTTTTGGTTTATAAACAAATATACCCTAGGTGATCAGTGCATATTACATATTAATATAATGTGTAACCCACCCATTCCTGTATCACAAGGCCATTGAGTAGAATGACTTTCATTCTAAATTTTTGCTTTAATTTTTTTTTATGCTAAGAAATTCATGAAAGCACGATTGCAAAATGTGTCCAAATGATATAAACTATAATCTCCAAAATTTCCAACTAAGCATTTCTTTTGAACATCAATGTCCATTTGTTAATGGTAGAGTCATTATATACCCAGACTGAAGACTAAGAAGAGATGCTGGAATACTCCTTTGGTATAAGGCAATGGTGTTCTCTCTTCCTTCCCCTTCCTTCAAAATTTATCCAATCTAACTTTCTCCTTGTATAAAAGCACAGTTGTGCAAATCACACATGCTTTTCAAATAATACCAACATCACATAATTTTTTGATTAATTTCGAACTTTTTGTCATAGTGGATGAATGGGGAACACAAATTATCCATCCCTTATGATCTATTGTCCTTTTCCTGCTCCCAAAGTGAAAACATTTTCATTTTGATGAAAAAATCTCTACTAATCAGTAGATAAGATAATCTCCTTCTTTCATGCACTCACTTTCCTTCTTCATATTAGCAACAGGAGTGGATTTATCTAATCCTATTATTATGTATTGTGTTATAAACCAGCATCTTATAAACAGATTTCACTAACCAACTTCTAAGCTCTTTTCTGAGTTGTAGAAGTGGAAGTAATGCAGAATTTGGTCCACCAGCAGCTCCAGGATCTCTTCCTTTACACAGTTTTTTGTTGTTTTTTTACATACAGTCAGTGTGAACAATTTTTCTTTAAATAAGTCCCATAGATTGAGTAGTGTTGAGCATCAGGGTTTAGTGACTGTGGTATAGATAACAGATTTCCTGAAGTTTTGCCAACAACTATGGCTGGCATTTTCAAAGGCAAGGTAGTCTACAAAGTCAGCCAGTCTACATTGCTGGCGAAATATCAAGAAATCTGTTGTTTAGAAACAGCCAGTACATCCTGAAGCCCAATACTGTCCAACAGATACCAGCTGTGAAAGCCTACACTAGTTCCCATAGGTCATAGGAACCTGATTCAACTACCTCTAGTCTATGTGAAATTTTAGTTCTGTAGAAGCTCTTTGAAAACATGACTCTTTAGAGGATGAACTGAACTGAAAATAGAACTTGGACACATTTGGTCATGCAATGTTTGGCTGTATACCCAAAATTCAAACCCGTAGATTAATGAACCTTAAGACTACTATTATACTTACCTTATAAAGAGCTGACGTTGACGCAGATCCCACAACAAGTGCTATTCCAATAACTGAATGACTGTGGAATCCATCTGCGTAAGTCATCATAACTATCCCTGCAATAGCAAGTATAGCAGCGACAATCTGTTTTGGATACACAGAAGCAAAATGTTAATGGGCTCTAAAGTCCCCCCTAGCCTAGCCCCTGGTAACACAGAAGGCACCTTTAAACTGTGTTTTTTCCTAAGACTTTAGGCCACACTAAGAAATTTTTTCATAAGCCTAACTCAGATGAGTACATTCTAGATACATCTTACGTCCTTTGGAGAGATTAAACCAAAGGCTACTAAAGACAAAAAACAAAATTAGCCGAAGTTCCATTTTATAGTTATATATCAACATACTATTACTGAGATATTAGTTTGTGAACAGTTGTGTATATTATCAGATTTATATGTTTGAGGCACTGAGCCCTCAGAAAGGGTGCCTAGAGTAGGATTGTTAGAAAAAGTAATACAAAAAATACATCGAATATGCTGATTTCACTGAAATGTAGTGATTTTTCATTTCCTCTAAGGTTATAAACATTTATCTCTTCATGTCATATCTCACCCCTTATCTATAGACAAATCAATAAAGTACCATCTTTTCATAAAGAATTGCCAGAAATAATAACATATCTTGTTTTAACCTTGATCAAATAAGCCAACTTTATATTCCTTCTTTTTACTTCTAATAGATACAGTCTACAGTTCGTTCAAATAGAATGTAGGATTTGATTTCTCATCATTTCTTCTTTGTCCAATTGTACAGAATTCTTCAAGGGCTTAACAAGACCCTCTTGTAAATCCAATAGGAAAATATCCAGGTAAATATCTTGGTTTGTCATTTGTTTTAAATTTTAAAAAGTCAGCCAGTTTCTTTTTAGATTGAGCAAAATATAGTCTCTCTTAGCCTGTCATTTGTAAATCCAATACTATATTTATCTTGTCAGATAAAATTTGTTCTACTCTTGTCATTTTGCCTATAATAATTTCTGGATAGCTATAGAAGCACACATTACAGATATTGTTGCCAATTTCTGACTGCATTTTTCAAAGATCTCCTTTAGAATTTTCATTGTTATAATGTTTTGCAACATTTTACAATTTTGAAAGTTTTCCTCTGCCTAAAACATTAGTCTCCACTAGTGTTCGGTTTTTAAAATCATGGAATTGCTAACAATTGCTTTGCTGTGTCTTGTAAAAATGAAAACGGAATCTATTTCCCATCAGAAGTTGTTTGTTCTTTATAATTAATTCCAAACTTACTGTAAAAGTTTAAATATTCCAATTTTTGTCCATTTATAATTTTCTAGAGTCAAATTCTTATTTAACTTTTTGCTATTTATTTCAGATTCTTTAAATTCTTTAATTTATGATTAAAATTTCTTTTATTCAGGATTAAAGGCAGATTCACTCAGCATTTTCAAACTTGTAATTCTGAAGGTGTCTAATAGCTTAGAGATAGTTAATGAGCAATTTTAAAAAGCCATTAGAAAGTGAGGCTTTGTGAATTTATGTCCTTGAAACTTCTTTGCTGTGTTTGCAAGCAAATTGGCTAATCCCATTGTCTCTCAGCTCCCAAACCCATGGAAAAACCTCTATCTTGCAGTCTCTTCGTGCAGTATCAATCACAGTAGTACCACAAAAAAGCTGCAACATTTGTAACTATTTGACTTTGAACCCCCTAATGTAAGTAATACCTGGCATGAAAAATCCTTATATTTCCTGAGTTTACAAATTAAATAACATTACTTTTTTAAAAGGCAAATAGTTTTCCTTTTGGCCTTCTAAGTCAAACAGATCAAGTAAATGTGAACTCACTTTGTTCTTTATTATAAAAATATTTGTACAAATGTTATTTTAAATAGCTAGTGAGGCATTAAGGTCAGAAAGTTCTCTTTATCACTTTGTTTGCCTCACTTGAAGGAGCTTCCTCTCACTATTGCTGTAACTTGGCAGATAAAGAATTATAACTCTCAGAACAGCAATGTGCTATTCAACTGAAATATTTTTTTTACATTCATACACCCTAAAGTCTGTGAGAGGACAAGTGAGGCAAATGTCAAAATGTGCAATGCAATACTGTGATGTGACTCTGCTGTTATGTACTTGCATGCAACATAGCAAGACAAATATAAAAGGGCATAGCTTAAGTTGTGATGTCACAATGCTTGTTCTGTAATTTTGCCATCATCATAATTAAGAATGAATGTCAATCCACTGAAGCAGCACCCAGATTTTTTAAAAAAATGGAGAAACAATTGGAAACCAATCATGAAAATGCATAAAACTTAAAAGAAAGGACAGTTCATGACATTTGGTTAATTAGCCAGAGGCCTCATGATCATAGAAAATGATATTATTTTATTATTTTCAACAGTGATAGGCTTTTTAATAATAGTAAGTCCTTAGGCTGACTCACAGTATAAGCTCAAACAAAATGTTAAGAGAAAAAAAATATGAAGTAGCAAATTACTTGAAAAGAAAACTAAGATACAGTCAAACCGATTTAACAGGCTAATTTGAAAGACATGATAAAAATTAGATAGAGTAGAGGGCTAAAAAAATGTCTCTTGAGGGAGGCACTCTGATTAGGATCTTGAGGTTATATATTTCTACTTATAAAGAGAGAGGATCTTTTTGTTATTGTTATTTAAAACTCTGAAGAGCTTTAAAGTTCAAAACCTGTTTGCATTCGTTCAGAAGAAGCCAGCAGAGTCAAGGGAACAATATTTCATATTTATATTATTCAGTTTCATTGAGCTATTTCAAAGATACAAATTCAACATGTTCTCTGAAAGTGCAATTAATATTCATCAAGTATTGCACTAAGCCTTCTGTAGATAAACTCTTTTAATATGTCAGATCGTTATCAGGACTGAAATTCATAAGACCTCCAACCTGATCTTGTTTATTTAAACAAGCTCTTAAAACCTGGCTCTTCCTCCAGGCCTTGGGATAGAGTAGGGGTGATGGATTTGTTACCATTTATGTTATTTTTGTTGTTTGTATTGTATTGTTTATATACTTCTTTCCTTCCGTCACAAGCTGAAGACGTGGCTCTTCCGCCAATTAAACTGATCCGTTTGGGGGTACACTGGTATAATTTTAAATCGTTTTTTAATTGGGTTACTGATTTTAATTTGGTATTGTATTGCGATTTGTATTGAAGTTGTCATTTTGTAAGCCGCCTTGAGTCCCTAGGGAGAAAGGCGGCATATAAATCGCAATAAATAAATAAATAAATAAATAAATAAATACTGCTCACAGTTGTGATGCATCATCCAAAATTATTTCAGAAATAATGAATCACCTGTTTCAAGATGGAAAATTAACTAACTTTTAAAGAAAGCCAAACCTAAGATACAATGATAATATAGCAGTAATTTTAAGAACAATCTTGAAGTATAACATGAAACCAGTTTTTAATGCATAACATTAAATAATTTATACCACTGTGCTATAAATGTTTAAGCAAAAGTTGTATACTGGTACCAATGCTGGTGATGATAGAAAAAAGATTAACCACTTACCCTCACTCCCATGAATCTGTCCCTGAGAACAATCCACGAAAGCAAGAACACAAAAGCTTTGTTGCAGCAGAACAATACGGAAACATCCGTAGTGTTTATTTTTTTTATTGCATGTAAGTACAGGTAGTTCGTGAGTGTCCAAAGAACACCAAAAGGTGCTGCCCTGGTAAAAAATGCCTTCAGTGTCAAGCCGTTGTCTCCAAAAAACCGACAACACTCCCTAAAAGAAGAAAAAAACAGTAGATCCTTAGGAAGTACATCAAGAATCTGTAGCATCTTAAAGATTGACCTATTCTGTATCAACTGCATTGTTAACCATCAATGGATCAGATCAAAGACTGAGTGAAAAACCTTCAGTCATGGAAACTTTTCTGGATGTATTTACTGTTTTAATTGTTTTAGAATTTTAGAATTGTAAACCACCCAGAGTCACTTGGTTGAGTTGGGCAGCTATAGAGATTGAATGAATTAGTAATAAGTAAAAACTGACCGGCTAACTTTGGAACAATTACTCTCTCTCAGACCAACCTATTGAACAGGGTGTCTTTGCAGAGTAAAATAGGAGGAGAGAACACTACATACATATTCCCTTCAGCCCCCGAATCAGATTATAAATCTAATCCTAATGCAGCTTTATAGCTAAAATCTAAGGCCTAAATCAAAACCTAAAAGCTAGTTATAAATCTAATAAATCAGTCAATTTTAAAAGAAACTTGTATTTTTAACTATAAGCATTTTTGGTACCAGAACAAATTTTGAACAATTAAATTTCTGATTACTCTCAAAGAAAAGGGAAAGCAGGTGACAGTGTCCTTCGAAATCACCATCCTTTCCTACATGTGCACACATGTGCATGTGTGTGCATAAACACAATACACACACCACTTAATCTTCTATCTTCACTTGCCTGTACCCACAAAATATTCAGAGTCCAAAGAAAACAATCAGTATGAACAATGCCTTTTATTTCAAATCTTGTTGTTTTTATCCAGCCTATACATGGCATGTATTAACTCAAAAGTAAAGGCTAACATGTCGGAGCCTAGAAAAGATTTAAGAAGATAATGAAATTGTCTTATTTTTTTAAAAAAATTACAAATATAATTTAAGATTTTTCAAAAAGCATTCATTTGAGTGCTTCATTGGTTTTTAGGTAAAAATACCAAAAGCAATTCAGAAGTTTCTAGGGGCGATCATCTTATCCCATTCGATAATAAATATATGCCCATAGAGCAAATTTCATTAAGAAATAATTGGAGTGAGATACAATAATATAATAGTTTGTGGCAATAAACAAGCCTTATATTGGCCGATACAAAGTTAATTCTTAGTTTTTAAATTCTTTCTATTAAAGACGGGAAAGAAAGATCCATTGATGTATCCTAAAGTAAAAGAGAGAGAGAGACAAGGCAAGTCTATGAACATAAAGCATGTTTGTATTGTCCCATTTTGAAATTGAGATCAAATCAATCAGCCCAAGCCCGTTCAATTTTGTTTTTGTAGTAATCAAAAGTTTGTGCTAATGAATACAGGGAAGGGAAGAAACGGGTCGCAGTTGTAAAGGGATGCATGTGGATGGATATACAAGATCTGGTGGCATGGGCTCTGATTGATTCCGGTGGCCAGGAAGGCCGTCTATCCACCCTTTTCCACCCTTTTTGCAACTTCTGGGAAGAGCCATTATTCATGCAGAAACCACCCATTTTACTCAGAGAATTTCTCTCTTTATTGTCCCTTGTCAGGAAGGTGTGAGGGGAATCCTGTTTCCTGCAGTTGCCAGGCCTGCTGGGGGAATCATGTGCTAAGTGGCGCAGTGGTTGGAGTGCAGTATTGGAGGCTACTTCTGCTGCCTGCTGGCTGCCTGAAATTTGGCAGTTCAACTCTTACCAGGCTTAAGGTTGACTCAGCCTTCCATCCTCCTGAAGTGGGTAAAATGAGGACCCAAATTGTTGGGGGCAATATGCTGACTCTGTAAACAGCTTAGAGAGGGTTGTAAAGCACTGTGAAGCAGTATATAACTCTAAGTGCTATTGCTATTGCTAAAGTATAGGTCACTTTTCCAGAATGACTAAGGATCTTATGGAAATTCTCAGTCATCCAGGTCGTGGAATTACATTTCATTATATACATGTAATCCTCATGTAGAGACTGCCCTTGTTTAGTGATTGTTCACAGTTACAACAAAGAAACTTTGCAACCAGTCCTCAAATTTATGAACTTCGCAGCTCTATAAAGCAAAGGAAAACTGAGTTTCAGTTTAACTTAATGACCACTTCACTTAATGTCCAAGTTGCTGATCTGCATGGTGGTCCCTTAAATACCTGTATAACAAAATCAGACTCCTATAGAAAAACTGAAGAGAAAAAAATAAAAAGGAGAAAGAATGAGCAATTGCTTTCTGGAGAAATTATTTCAGTGAGGATCTCACTGAATCTCTGGATCACCGGATCTCACAGGATGTCATACTAGCACAAATCTAAGCCCTTAAGATAATGAAGTAACAAAATCTGTACTGCAATTACCTTCACTGATCCCAGCTTGCTATCCAGATTCACTGGTTACGGGCTGCCCCTCAATGGTCTAACCTTTGTTATGGCTTGATTTGCAGCAGCTTCCTAAAAAGGGAAACCAACGCCCAAAAGATACAGACAGATACCTCTTATAAAGGCCCACCTCTCCTGCTTCGTTTTTTGACATTTCTTTGCTCGTTACTGGGATAGTCATAGTCAGCACCTTCTCCGTAAATCAGCTACTTCTTTCTAAATATTTCAGTGTGTAAATCTTTTGAAAGGGAACTTCACCACATTCATTACAGCAGTACGTTTTCCCTACAGAACGTGATAATGCAATTTACAACATGAGTACCTTCAAATAAAAAGGCCAATTGGTTGATATTTGTTGCTCTCTTTTTCCATTTTATGATATTAATTATTGAATCAGTCTGCGAAAAACAGAACCACAAATCCCATCTTAGAACACATCAGCAGCATAAAACCCCTCAAAATTAACAAAGCATCCAATTAGTTTAACTGCATATTATGCTGCCTTTTTAAAAATATCATCTTAAGTGAATGCAAATGAATAAAACAAACGTTAAGGGCCTACCAGATGACCATGCTTATAAATGAGAAATATATTTTAATATACTACTGAAATGGAGGCATTATTTTAATCAATAATTATACTCATTCAGCACTTATTTGTCCTATCTGCTTTTAAAGTTATCTAAACAGCAAACCATAGAATATATTTGTAATATAGATGGACAAATTCCTCCTCAAGAGATCATGATACTGACAGACAACAAACATATCTAATATACTTTCTTCCTCCTCATGTCTCCACAACAACCCTGTGAGGATTGGACTGAGAGAGAGACTGACCCAGCTGGCTTTTATGGCTAAGGTGGGACTAGAATTCACGGTCTCTCTCTTTCTAAACACTAGCCACCAAACTGACTCTCTTATCATTGCCATTTACAAGGCCAATCATCAGTGATGATATACGTTTGCCTATTGCAGTTGCAAAATAAATGATAAATGGCAGTAGTAAAATTTCCCAAAATATTTAAGTGTATACCAAAGCAGATAAAATATGGAAAGCTAGCTGTATTCTGGTGGACCTAGGATTTGCAAGCAAGGAAATGCCTTTCCAGATGTTGACAAAATATGGTAACATTTTTAATCATTGCTCATGTTGGATAAGGTAGCTGGAAGCTGAAGATCAATAAAGTTGAAGGGACATAAATTGCTTGGTACTATATGTTCAGGTAAAAGTTATGTTGTGTTATATGTACATTTTTGGATTTGAATGCTGCAAGGTTTTTTTCCTTGGAGCCATGCAAAAAGCCATCCTTTCAGACACATTAATTCAAATTCACATTTCTTTTTAATATTTTACTTCCTTTCCTTGGGCTATCTCTTCCGTAGTGGCTTGAATCATTAGACAAAAAAGCAATTGAATAAGCACAAAAACAGAAATCATTGTTTCAAAGCCTTCAAAATGTTGATATTTTGAGAGCACTCCTACTTTGCCTATATAAGCCTGATTAGTTTTAGAAGAAACCTTTGACAGCCATGCAAGTTGTTGATGACTTCTGGTTAGCCATGAACCACAGTTTGAGAACTCCTGCATTAACCCCTAAAACTAGAAAGCTTGGAATGAAGCAAGAAAAGATACAGCAGAGCCACTGGTTTTTAACTTCAATCTCCTGTTTTCTAAAATCTATCAATCTTAATAGGACTCCAATACAAATGCTATAAGAATCAGTTCCACAAGTCTTCCAGTGAAACATTGTTTTCCAGAGCAATATTTCTCAATGCATGTGATGAGAATAAAACACATAAGCAACTTTGAGGGGAGGATTGCTCCTGAATACAAGTGTCCAATGTTTAGATACAGCCCAGAAACAAACTACTCATCTACTGCTTCTTTCTGATCAACCCAAGATGCTATGAACTCTTTACTGTAGTCATGTAAGCCTTACCATAAAGAGTTTGTATTAATTTGAAAATTGAATCTTGTCATATTGTGGAAGGGATATTTTTCCACCATTATGTGCATATTATATACTATATAATGGTTAATTCCACCACCACTGCTTTTCTCTTCATTTGACCTTGCTCACTTTAATTCAATATAAAACATCTGCCGATGGATGTGAACAGCCTTCCAAGCACCTTGTAAATTATCTAGACAAGTCTCCCATTTATAGATGGAAACTTGCAGCAGCACCAATAAAAGGACATTCTTGTTGCCACATTTTCATTTTATAGAGTATATCAACTCTATAGATGAACTATAAAGAGTATATAATATATCTAAACTGCATCTAATCCATGTCTAGTTTAAACACAAAGATGTGTAAAAAAGTCAAAACAGGTCTTCAAGAGGAAAATTATAACAGGGCACCCACCATTGTGAATTAAATAACATATTTCTACTAAAACTAAATGACTATTGGTATCTTTAAATGGGCGTTAGGTAAAATAAATTCATGTGACTCTTCTGATGTCTATGGCAATTAGAGAGAAAATATTTTATCTTATAGCTTATCTTTTGCCATAAAGAAAAAGATAGTTAAATTATTTATTATTGTTTTAATTAGGTCAATTACAAATGAACAACAGCAACAAAAAGTATAAGAGATGTTCACTTAGAGAGATTTCACTTATTTTTAATAGAAATGTGTAATATAAATTCTGCCTTCCTCTGCAATGTCCTTATCTTCCATCTATTGCCTTCCAATATTTGGGCCAATAATTTACAGCAGGGGTGAAATGCTCCCGGTTTGGACCGGATCCGGCAGCGATGGAGGTGGGTGGTTCGGAGAACCGGTAGCAAAAATCTCTGCCCCCCACCCCATGCCCAGCTGAGCTGCACAATCATCAGAAGCTTTTTTTTTTACTTTTAAAAGCATTTTTTCTACAACCTCTTCGGCCGAAAAAATGCTTTTAAAAGTAAAAAAAAAAGCCTCTGATGATCGCGCAGCTTAGCTGGGATTGTCAAAGGCTTTTAAAAGCATTTTTTTCTACAACCTCTTCAGAGCGAAGAGATTGTAAAAAAATGCTTTCAAAAGGCTCTGAGGATCCCAGCTGAGTTGCCTGATTGACAGAGGCTTTTTTTCTTTTAAATGCCTCTGCTGACCAGGCAACTCAGCTTGGATCGTCAGAGGCATTTAAAAGAAAAAAAGCCTCTGCCGATCAGGCAACTCAGTTGGGATCGTCAAAGCCTTTTGAAAGCATTATTTTTACCACCTCTTCACTGAAGAGTTGGTAGAAAAAATGGTTTTAAAAGTAAAAAAAAAAAAAATGGCCATGCCCACCCAGTCACATTACCACCACCCCTCCACCAAGCCATGCCCACAGAACCGGTAGTAACAAATTTTAGATTTCACCGCTGATTTACAGCCCTTATTTTTTACCAAATAGCTTAATGAAACATCTAAGAAGGAAATAAGTGACAGCAAAATATGACAACTCCCTCTTACCCGTATCTTTGTTGGGGAGATTGTTTTTCAGCTGATTTACAAACATGTCCAATGTAATACAAAGGAAAGAATAAAAAGTTCCAGTTTGTTGCAAACCACGTCAAAGTGAAGGGTGCATCAAATTTCTTAAAGGTCAGTTTTGCTAGCTGGGTTGAACCTGACCAGGAAGAGCAGACGCCAAGTACCACCACTACTCCCCAGAAGATTTTCTTAAGATGGACCATGGAGCATGTTTGGCAACATGGGCTCCCTCTTCCACCAGCTTCCATCCCAGCTTGTGTCTGAGCTTCTGCTGGTGTTGTGCAATCATGGGAGCGCTCATCCCCTGAGAAAAAGCAAAAGAAAGAAAGTGAATGTTAGATTCAATGATGTATATTCTGCACCCTTTTATTTTCAAAGCAGCAAGCCTGAAGTGGCATCATATGTGGATCTCAGCTTTAAATTCACAATTAAAGGAAAATTATTGAGTATCCTTATGCAATAGAATAATGCCAAGAGACTTTACTGAACTTTATGAACTCAGATTTTGTTTCCCTTTGTACAACTAAGTATTTATGGGCTCAAGCCCAATACCATGCTTCTTAAAAATCTATTATATTCCTAGTCACAGAAATGAGCAAGTTGCATACACACATTTTAAAAATATTTTACTCTGTGTCTACCTTTATGCCAAGTGTTAAATCAAATAATAAAAGTGTTTACAGTGCAGAAGTCATGTGACACACAGTACCACATGTATCACTTTACTATGAAAATGATCTTGAGCACGATCATTTTTCTGCTCTCACATTGGAAGGAATAAGGGACAATGGCAGCGAAAGCACACTATGCCATTTGAGGAAGCAATTGATGACTTCAAAATGTGCCTTTTCATTTGCAGTTATTTGCACCTAATTATACACTACAAAACAGCATAAACATACACTCGTATTACAATTATGGTATGGTATTTGCATTCTTTTACAGGGGAGTCAAACTTGCTTTGTCACAGCATCGTCACGTGATGTATCATGACTTTTTTCCCTCCGCTAAATCGGGCATGGGCATGGCCACCGCATGACACATCTGGCCCTCAGGCCGCAAGTTTGACACCCCTATTTTAAGAGTCGTTGAGGCCACTTGGAGGTTTATCTGTGTCCTCAGTGTCACCTATATAGTGCACTGGAGTCTTCTTGGAATTGCTGAAATGACTGTTGTAGACTAGAGATAGATTATGTTGTATCCCTCTCTGTTGAGAGAGAGTTGTTCAGTTGTGACATAGATGGCCTCTTTGACCCCACTTTCAAACCAGCAGTCCTCTATGTCCAAAATGTGGATTTTGTTTTCTTTAAAAGAGTGGCCTTTGTCTCTTAAATGCAGATGGACTGCTGAATCTTGACCTGGTGGGTTTATTCTCCTATGTTGTGCCATGTGTTTATGAAATGGTTGTTTTGTTTTGTTTCCCCAATGTACAGATCTGCTAGTGAGACATATGCAGATCTGCACATTGGAGAAACAAAGCAACCATTTCATAAAGATGAGTAATGTAAGCCTTGTTTACTTACATTGACTCAGAATTTTGTGCCTAGCATCTATTGAGCAGTGTATGGCCTAAGCAACAGATTTCATGATGTTTTACCAGCAACTATGAACCTTGGTTGCCTCTCTATCATTGCCTTACCCCATTTCCTTGAACCTGTGCTATGCTGGACTCTGGACTGAACATTGTAGCTCCTGTTCTATCCTTGCCCTGTTCTGTGCCTGCCCATCCTGTTCTCCATCTTTCCCAAAACGGGTGTGCATCTGCATTGCTGGCTCTTTGCCTGTTTATTTAATTGGCTGAAATACTCCTCCTCAGTTAACAGTTTATGATGTGTTTGTTCAGCCTTGAACAGGACATTTTTAACATTAGGTAGTCAAATGCTCCAAACAATTATAAGTGAATGCAATATGGCATGAAGTACTAATAATATCACAAACAGTGGCTTAAATATACCCAATAAAATGCTGTGGGGGAGAGTAATCTATAATGAACAGATTTATGGCTCAAAGAGACTAAGACTGAACACAATTACAAAAAATGAATTTGCACAAAATGCATTAGACATCATACACAAAGGTTATTAGATACAATTACTAGAAATAAGCAGGTGCAGCCCTAGAAAATAAAGCACAAACTCCAGACAGTGCATCCTAACTTATTGATCCATCTTACTCTTGGATTCAGTGTTTATTGAATACTTCTCACTGATTTCCAATTTTTAATCAGAAGCTTAGGAGCAATTCATCCTAATTCCTTTATCTACATCAATAGCACTAGCACTTAGACTTACATATTGCCCCATAGTTCTTTAAAGCACTTTCTGGATGTGTGTGTGTGTGTTACAATATTTTGTGTATTACCCCCAATCTGGGTTCTCATTTTAATAACCTTGGAAGGATGGAATGCTGAGTCAACCTTGAGCTGATCAGGATCGAACTCCAGACTGCGGGCAGGGTTTGCCTACAATACTGCATTCTAACCACTGCATCACTGGGGCTTCTTGATCTTACTTCCGAGCTCCCTCTATCAGCTTTATTCTGTAGACAAACTAACACAGCTCTATTTATCATGAATCAAGGCAGACCTAGAGAATCGCCTTGTGCTTTTCAGTGTTGGCTTTATCTCAGTTGACTTCTGAAGGTCTCTGGGACCTCAATCCAGAACTTTTCTCCCCTCCATTCTTCCTTTTCCACCAATCTTTGATCTCCCCCAATCTCTTTTTTAAAAATGGTAAGGCTAGGAAAACTTTTGATTCTGTTCAGGAAAAGCCTCTTATTTCCCCTTTCCTTTCTTGAGGCTAGGATTCCAAAATGACTTAAGTTTTGTTCTCACTTGTTAAAAGGGATATGCTGAAAATCATTCTATAGTATATGTGTTATCAGGCTTAGTTTACTTAGAAAGCAAAGATGTTGCTCCCTATCTGGCTTTCTGGAAGTGTGAGAGCAGCTAGTTTCAGTTGCCTGGGTGCAGAGGATTGTGGAGTTAATGGGCATACCAGTGTTACACTTATGGTTACTTTATGGAGCCATCAATGAGGCAATAAGCTTGGGAAAAAAGTTGCAGATTCACCTATAACTTAGAAATAGGTAGCAATAAAAGCTTGCCTGGTGACCAAATATCTTCCATTCATGCTATACTTTTATTTAAATCTCTATTTTTAAAAGTAATTATTTCTTATAACATTAGTATCCTTAAATTGCTCTAACAAAGAACTTTTCCTTCTGTTCAATCATGTCTGATTCTTGGAGACTGCCTGAACAAGTCCCTGCACTTTTTTTCTTGGCAAGGTTTTTTTAGAAGTGGTTTGCCTTTGTCTTCTCCTTACAGCTGAGACAGAGTAATAGCAGCAGGTAACAGCACAACAGAGTTGGAAGAGACCTGGGAGGTCTTCTAGTCCAACCCCCTGTTCAAGCAGGAAACCCTGTACCATTTCAGACAAATGGTTGTCCAATCTCTTTTTAAAAACCTGCAGTGTTGAAGCACTGAAGGCAAATAGTTCTACTGATTAATTGTTCTGTCAGGAAGTTTCCCCTTAATTCCAGTTGCTTCTAGTCCTTCTTTTCATTAAACTAGACATACCCAATTCCTGCAACCGTCCTCCATGTGTTTTAGCTTCCAGTGCCCTAATCAGCTTTGTTGCTCTTCTCTGCACTAATTCTAGACTAGAGTGAATGGACCAGGTTGGTTTTGTGCCTAATACAGGACTAGAACTCAGTCACAGGTTTCTAGCCTGATGCCTTAACCACTGTACCAAATTGGCTCTCAACAAAATATATATCTCAACAAAAATATCCCAACAATGATATTGCCCTATTATACATCACAGAACTTTTCTGAGGGCAAATTCACTAGCATTTTATATATGCAAGCTTGATGAAAATTTCAGAGAAACAAATTTTGTTGTTAAGTGGATAGTTAAGACGCTAAGCTTGTCGATCAGGTCGGCAATTCAGTGGTTCGAATCTCTAGCGCCAAAGGGGTGAGCTCCTGTTACATGTCCCAGCTTCTGCCAACTTAGCAGTTCGAAAGCATGTAAAAATGCAAGTAGAAAACTAGGGACCACTTTGGTTGGAAGGTAACAGTGCTCCATGCGCCTTTTCCGTTGAGTCATGCTGGCCACATGACCACGGAGATGTCTTCGGATAGCCGTGATTCTTCGGCTTAGAAACAGAGATGAGCACCACCTCTAGAACTGGAAAACGACTAGCACACATGTGCGGGGGGGGGGACCTTTACCTTTAAAGCTACTTATTCAAATTACCCATTAATTTACAAGTGAAAAATGCTTTTCAAAGACCCTAAAGAATAGATAGCCCAAAGAAGTTTGGTAATCAGCAGAATCTACTTCCTTAAAAGAAACCGGATTAAAAAAATTATACTTGACACTGATAATATTTATTTTCTACAACACATATTAATTCTTTGTATACTAAAATATAAGTCATTTTCATTTTACAATGAAATTAAAATTACAAACAATTAAGAATAAAAGATATTGAAGAACAGGAGTATTGAATCACGCACCTAAAAATGTTCATTTTCATTTTGTATTAAAAAAAAACAACCTTGGAGGTCTGTGTCTTAAAGTAGGGATATAAATGTATGTGAAATTAAATTACAGTCCTTTCGGTAGAGGGATGTTATAGTGCCCATCATTCATGTCCTTGTTACTTTGAGGCTGGGTTACTGCAATATGTTAGGGCTGTCTTTAATGTCTATCTGGAAACTTCAGATGGTGCAGAATATGATAGCCTGCATACTGACAAATAAGGGCTGTTTCAGCAGCTTTGCTCCTGTATATTGCTGGTATTGGACAGGATGCCCCATGAACTAAATCAAAGGGTTGACTTATAAAGCCCTACATGACTTGCATCCATGTTTCCTATGGGGCCATATTCTCCAAATCTAGTCAGCCCATCCTGTGAGATTAACCTGGAAACGATATTTTGGGCTCTCTCTGTTCAGGAATTTAGAAAGGTAAGGTTGGAAGGCACATCACCCTTATGGATATATTCTATGGGAAGTCCAGGAGTCCCTTATACTTCTGGAGATTCAAGTGATGAAGACTGTTATTTTATTCTGCCTTCATGGCTTGACTTGCTGTTTTCCTGTTAAATTTTAACATTTTAAATGTTTTAATAATGAATACCTGGTTTATGTTTTAGGATGGTTATCATTTTTGGGTGAGCTACCTGGAGTCTAAAGAGTCAAGTGCAATTCCAGAGTTGTCACAGTTGGCCAGCTTAAAAATTTGAAACATAAATGTAAATGTATAAATATTATATATAAAATAAATAAATTACAATGTAAACAAAAATAATAATACAAATCCTATTAGAAGATAATTGCTGAAATAGAAGGTAGATTCATTTTTAATGGTCAAGGGATCTGGCAATGGATGTTAATAACAAGGCAGAAAAGAATTAAAACAGGGATGGAGAATGTTTTGCTTTCCAGATGTTGTTGGATTTGAAATCTGTGCATGTTTTATGAATTATAGTCCAATTTGGGGGTGGGGTATGCACTTAAACCACACCTGATTTACATTTTAAAGTATTATATTACATGTCTATAGTCAGTGTCTCTTTATAGCTTCATTTTTAACTACACATTTTTAATTTGGAGTAAATTTAAATTTAATTTAATAGAAAGGCTTATTTCATAACCCTTTTTCAGTTTTTTGAATTTCTTTCTGAGTTAGCATAGGGATCCTTAGGAACGTCATGTATTTCCTGTATGTTTGTTGATGCTATCACTTTTGTTTTATTCTATAACATACAGTCACCTTTAATGACTGACGTAATGAGGGGCGCATATAGTTTTTATAAAAACAAAACACAGAGAAAATACTGAGAAAAACAACTATGTGTTTTCTAGAACATATTCACTTATATGCAGTGCAGCAGCGCCCTATGTAACTGTATCATAGACTAGGCATGCCTCGATGTTCCATTACAGACAAAAGAATTTTAAAAGTGTTTCCAAAAGATAGTGCAAAATGTGTTTTGAAGAATCCACGAGAGAGTAGATTGGAAACATTATTTATCCTGCATCTGAAGTGAATATTTCATCCTTAGCTCATTTCAGTCTGGCAACAAACAAACAGGGCAAAAGAAAAAGAGCCAGGGGTGAAATCCAGCAGGTTTTGACAGGTTCTGACAGGTTCTGAAGAACCGGTAGCGGAAATTTTGAGTAGTTTGGAGAACCGGTAACGGAAATTTTGAGTAGTTCAAAGAACCAGCAAACACCACCTCTGGCTGGCCCCAGAGTGGGGAGGGAATGGGAATTTTGCAGTATCCTTCTCCTGGAGTGGGGTCAAAATGGAGATTTTTGCAGTATCCTTCCCCTGCCACGCTCACCAAGCCATGCCCACCAAGCCAACCATGCTCACGAAGCCACACTCACAGAACCAGTAGTAAAAAAAAAAATTGAATTTCACCACAGCTATATGCCCATTCTAAAAAGCTATACTTTGTGGGCCTAACCTTTGCAGGAGCCACAAAAACCATATCGCATGGAAAATGTAGAATCCTTGGTATCAAGCCTAAAGTCTAGTGATTGCAGGCACATCATTTTCCCAGCAATAATATGTGAGAGTCTTGTCAGTCTTCGGGAATGTTAAAATTTCCCAATCTAAGCTATAGACTTGAGATTTCCTGTGATCTTCCATCCAAATATTAACAAAGTCTGACCTTGCCAGGTTTTCCCCAAATAGTCAGGTTATCTAGTGGAGATAGAAATTAGATTTGTAGACTAATGTTTATATACGTGAGATACTGTTATACATTCTAACCTCCGAATGACTATGGAAAATCCCATCTCTAAAAGCAGCAGTTGCATACCAGAATGCAGGAAATTCTTATCTTTTATGAACAAGATTACAGAATAAGAAAAGATGTTTTAAGGCTGGGATGCATAATGCTAATCAATGGAAAACATTTTGACTGTCCCGGTGTTTCTAGTCCAAATAAAAATGACTTAATGAAAGCAAAGGAAAGAGCAACCAGTTGAAGTTGTTAAGTTTTTGTCACATCTTCCTGCAAAACCTATTCCACAATTTATGTGGAAAGCAAGCAACAAAAATGCCTCCATACATATTAAAATATGTCTTCTCATGTGTGGTTCTTCTGAATTTCCACCCAACAATAAAACACATATATGATCTGAAATATTTGACTAACACAAGACATGGTGGCTATGATATATTTGATGTTATATATTTGCTTGATGAACCTAAATGATTACCCTTTCCCCTGAAAACAAATGGAATCCTTCCAGAATAGCGTAATTCTGTATAGTTCCATGTAGGAACAGTGATGGTTCAGAGCAATGGATTCCTTTCCCAACCTAGTACCCTCCAAATTACTCATGCTGGCTGACATTTGAGAGATGTACTGTAAATCTAGAAGGCTGCAGCACAACATATCTCTAAGTAAATCAGCCCAGAGTGGAGCATCACTTTTCTTCTTTTAATTCAAAGTCTCAGAACAATTAATCAGTGGAACAACTTGCCTCCAGAAGTTGTGAATGCTCCAACACTGGATGTTTTAAAGAAGAGATTGAACATTTGTCTGAAATGGTATAGGTTTCCTGCTTGAGCAGGGGATTGGACTAGAAGACCTCCAAGGTCCCTTCCAACTCTGTTATTCTATTCTAATCTGTTTTCCTCATTTTTAGATGTCCAGCAAGCACCATTATTATTAAATCCCGACCACATTTATTTTCCCTCCCATCAATGTCTTCTCTGTTCAACTCTGTTTTTAATCCCTTTGCCTCTTTCATAGCCATCCTATCCCACGGGCAGGTTGTTTCTATCAACCAGCAAAACCAACCCACAACTTGCAAACTTCTTATTCTTTGGAATCCAGCACCACAAGGCCACAAGCCCTCCTCGTCCCCATCCAACTCTCTCTCTCTCTCTCTCTCTCTCTCTATATATATATAT
Organism: Pantherophis guttatus; assembly: GCF_059756535.1. Classification (NCBI taxonomy): domain Eukaryota; kingdom Metazoa; phylum Chordata; class Lepidosauria; order Squamata; family Colubridae; genus Pantherophis; species Pantherophis guttatus. The sequence continues at coordinate 276,943,150 of NC_142063.1, read as the reverse complement.
ATATAGATACGGCCTTTTCCTACCGGCTCTTCTTTCCAAACTCCCCATGCTCCCCGGGCGACCGGCTGCCTTTTGGGCACCCGTTCAATTCAGTTGTTCCTCAGGTCCCGAAAGAACATCTCTTCAACGGCTACTGCAGCCCGGCTTGATTTACGGCGGACGCTCCTCTCGGGCAACGGCGGCGACCCCCCCCCTCCGAAGCGCGGCGAATGTGGGCTGTCAACGGGGCGAATGAGTCCCGTCAACCGGGCAACGACCTTAGCGGTCTTCACAGAGCACGTCGGTCCACATCCCTCCTTTAAAACGGCAGCGAGAGTTGGCGGGCCCTAAAGTGTTTCCAGAAGTCTCCCTTCCCACCCAAGAGCGCGAGCGGGAGACCGGGCGCACCGGGGCTTGAGGGGGGTGGGGGGGGAGAGAAAAGAAGGGGCATCTCCCTGAGGAGGAATGCGGACTTCTTTCCCCGAGAGGCGCTTCCAAGTGGATACCCGCCAAATTACCTCATCCACCTACCCCCACAGCCTAATGCGGAGCCTTTACCCATCTTCCAGCCAGCTGCCTTCCTCCTCCTCCTCCTCCTCCTCCTCCTCCAATGCACCAGGTTCGCGCCACCCTCTCCAGCTTGTTTATACCAGGGAAACCCCTGCGCTTGAACAGAGAACTTACGGCGGGCCGGAGAGCGAGGGGCGCCTGGCCGGCTCCAGTCCCTTGAGACGACCCCCGAAAAGGTCACTTTCACCTCCTCGGGACAGCGGAGCCGCATTGGCGAAAGCTTCCCTTGAAGGGAACCAAGTCAAGCATGCCCTAATTGCCCCCCCCCAACTCCTCCTTAGCAAGAGGAAAAGGGAGGGAGGGGGGAACTGCAGCAGGCAACCCAGAAGCCCATCCGTCTTCTCCGACTTCCCCGGGGCAACCTCTCTCTCTTATACCACGCCCGTCCCGGAGAACCAGGGCAGGTGCAGCAGGGTCTCACCACCCCCCACCCCCAAACCCCTCTGAGCCTGCTTTCGCCCCCGCGGCGGGCCGCTCCCTCGCTATTTGGCGACGGCAGCGCCTTTGCCACCCTCCTCGCCCTCCCCAGGCAGCTTTTTCTGTCCCGGGGGGAAAAAAAAAAAAAACCCTGCCCGGAATCTTGGCTGGCTGGGCGCGTTTACCTTCCACTTTGGTGAGAGTAAGAACCGGGCTGTTGCAGGCGCTAAGAGGGGCTACTCTGGCCGAGTGTTTCTTCATGATGAGCCCTTCTGCCAGTAAGAGCCCTTCCGTCGATCGCCTACATCCTGAAGCCGGTGGCGGCTGAGCGCTGGGCTCCCCCTTCCCGTTAAGAGACACCAGTCCGCCTTGGCGGCTGCCAGCCTGCCTCACTCGCGCGCCTTCCGCTGCCCCTGCAGCTCTTCGCCGCCTCCTAGCTCGCACGCTCTCTCCCTCTGCTGCAAACAAAACGTCACGGAGCCAATCCACGCCCCTTCGCCGGCTGCTGGCATCCTGGGGGTCTTCCGTGGGAGCGAAGGAAGCCCTCAAAATAAAATAAAATAAAAAAACCCACCCCACACTCAAAACCACACTTCGTCTGCCCCGCGAGGGCTTGGAACCCACTTCCCCGCCGGACCAGAAAGAGAAGGGCGAGCTTCTCAAAAGCCATCGCGGGGGGTGGGTGGGGGGAGGGAGCCCCGCGAAGCTGAGATTTCGCCTCATCCGTCAACTCATGGAGCTTTACGTTTCACAGAGCTCTGCAGTATATGAGTCATATTCGCTAAAGGTTATCCCGAAGGCACAAAACTGTACCGTTGCCATTTGGCAAACTGCATTTCATTAAATAAATAAATAAATAAATACAAAAGCTACACCTTTTGGTGTTTGGTCTCTATGTTTTGTTCTACTTCTGAAAATCCTATAGCCACACTACTGGAAAGAGCCAAGTGCTGACTCACACTCAATTCATAATCCACTCTTGTTCCCAGACTTTTTGTTTTTCTTTGCAATATCGTTATTGAGGCAGGTATCTCCCGTTTCTGTGCCTCTGATTCATTTCCCAAGTAAAGTACTTTTGCATTTTTCCCTCTTAAATTTAAGTGTGGTGTTTTCAAACCATTTGTCTAATGTAGGGAGATGTTTCTGGATTTCACAACTGCCTTCCCAGGATATTTGCTCTCTCACTTGGTTTTGTATCTGCTGAAAACCCTGTCTCAAATTCTGTTGAAAACTCAAAACATTAATAAAATGCTGATGCATATAAGACCCAGGACTCAACCATCCAGAATTTACAGAATTCCTTCCTCCAATCTGATGAGGAATCATAGAGGAACACTTGTATTTTTTTTATTCTGTCTGTGATTCTATTTAACTCTCAGCCAATCCAACCCACATTTAACTACTGGCTAATAAGGTCATGGGGAATTGTCAAATGCTTTGGTGAAACTAAAACATAGTAGATTCAAAAATGAGACAAGTTTGGCAATCAAAAGGCAAGAGGAAAGATTAACCATAGACTCCTCTTCATATCCTCCTGCATGAATGTGTCCTGGTTACTGTTTTTGTGTGACTTGACCTCATAAAGTTTCATTCACCCTAAATCCACAAACAAGGTAGCTTAAAGTCATCCATAGCTGTTCCAGGCTTAAAGCAAGGTTTTTGCCCTCTTCCCAACATAGCTGTTGCCAGTCTACACAATCTGAGATGCTTTACCGTCACTGACAGTATGGTTAATGATGCAGTCAGGAGCTTGGATCCGCTTGGCTACAATTGGCCACTTAAGGCAGCTGTAGGGTTGCCTCCAACTCATTCAATCAATCAATCATTGTGTATATCTCCCATAGCTATTTTGCTTTGGGGTGCAGGAGGAACTCTGCTTCTGCAAGGATGGCAGTACTTCCTTGAGGTAGCCTTGAGAAAGTTTTGAGAGAGCTCTGGTTCTGTTTAAATCAGAAAAAAGAGATGGATTCTACTAGCTATGTCTTGCTGGTTCTCTACTAGCAAGCATATTTCAGATTTTCCATTGGTTGCCAACAAACCATTTCGGGTTACTTACTTTTTATTATGATGGGAGAGGGCACCCTTTTGCCTATTCCTAGACAACTTTAGTTGCTGCTGATCACAGCCACTTGCTGCCAGCATTGCCAATCCTTAGTTTAGCATGAAATTCATTACCAGTCACTCCCTCCTACTTCACCCTAATGTGAAGTGTTCATACCACTTTATAATGCCTTGGTGAGGCCACACTTGGAATACTGCATCCAGTTTTGGTCACCACAATATAAAAAAGATGTGGAGACTCTAGAAAGAGTGCAGGGAACAGCAACAAAGATGATTAGGGGACTGGAGGCTGAAACATATAAAGAATGCTTGCTGGACCTGGGTATAGTTTAGGGTTAGGGTTTAATGTCTAGTTTAATGAAAAGAAGGACTAGGAGAGACATGATAGCAGTGTTCCAATATCTCAGGGGTTGCCACAAAGAAGAGGGAGTCAAGTTTTCGTCAAACACTGAGGGTAGGACAAGAAGCAATGGATGGAAATCAAGGAGAGAAGCAACCTAGAACTAATGAGAAATTTCCAGACAGTTAGAACAATAAATCAGTGGAACTATTTGCCTCCAGAAGTTGTGAATGCTCCAACACTGAAAGTTTTTACAAAGAGATTGGATAACCATTTGTCTGAAGTGGTGTAGGGTTTCCTCCCTAAGCAGGGGTTGGACTAGAAGACCTCCAAGGTCCCTTCCAACTCTGTTATTCTGTATCGTTCTGTACCCTATGCTCTTCTTTCATGCTTATAACCCAACAGGAGAACCCAGAAGAGAACATCTCCGGAATCTGCTCCCCAGAATCCATGCTATAATCCATTAGCTAGTTGGGCGATTTATAAACACCAAACTAGCTTTTTTTTTTAAAGGACATTAAATTCATGTAAAAAAAAAAAGTCTAGATGACAGGGTGATATCTATTACATGGAGAAGTATGAGGGAGTTTTACTGATGCACTGAAGGAGTACTATATGGCATCACTCCATGTTTCTGCCTCCTTTGGGCTATTTCTGAAATACAGGAACACTGAACCAGTTCTCAGAATTACCGTATTTTTCCGAGTATAAGACGCACCTTTTCCCCCCTAAAAGGGGGTGAAAATTTAGGTGCGTCTTGTACACCGAATGTAGTCCTGCCCACCCACCGGCCCCCACCCTTTGGCCTCTGCCTCGCAGCAGTTACCTCCTTGCAAGTAAACAGCAAGAAAAAACAGTTCCTTTCAGCTTCAGCACAGCCTAATTAGTACAAGTTGATTGGATCGGCCTCCCAACTCTCAGCTGATTTGCTCTCAGCTGTTTTGAGCAGGGCTCTGCTGCTTGCTGCAAAGAGGTAAATTGTTGGAGCAGATTTTTTTTCCCCTTTGCTAATCAAGCTATGCTGAAAACGAAACTGAAAGTAAAGCAGGCTGTTTGCTGTTTGCTGCAAGGAAGCAAAATTGCTCAGAGGCAGAGAGAAATTTCTTTTTCTTCTTTTCCTCACCCAAAAAGGTAGGTGCATCTTATACTCTGGTGTGTTTTATACTCCGAAAAATACAGTAGCCCACCAGACAGGTCACAGGCATGGGTGCACCTCTGCATCTGCAACTTGCTATTTAGATCATGTGACAAGTGGCCAAACCCATCATTTAAAATATTGTCTATGTTTGTTAAACTATCCCACTACACCTTAAAGAGAGCAATTGGTGATTGTCTTTCCTGGCAGAAGGCAGTACCAAAAATAAAGCTACCAGTAGGAGAATGCACTCTCCTTGTCTCTCCTGATGCAGAACAGGAACTGGCAATTGGAGCAGCAAATTTGGCACATTTTTCTATGGCTGCAGAACTAGTGGGCTGCATATTTATGCTGCTTACTGGCTATGCTCTGTGAATTTTTGCTTCTTATTCTGAAGTTATCAGGAAAAAACACCCCTTTTTGCTGTTCTTGGAATTCTTTTTACCAATGTTTAGAATTCTCTTTACCAATCTTAGCTCATTTTGAACTTTATTTCCTAAAAGCAACCCTGCAGATCCATGCTATCTGTAAATTCTCTTCTTTGATGGTGACCTGTTCCTCTTCTCATCTCCTATATACAGCTTCTTTTGCTTCTATATCTCTATTATGTTTTTTAAGCTGCCATGTTGAATTCTGCTACAAGCTACATTCCAGCAGTGTAGAATACCTTATACATCTCTTGCTTCTGATCATCATTCTTATTCAATTCTTATTCTCATTTGTTGGAATGACATCCTTATAAAAGTTTGTTTACTTCTTCTGCCAGATCCTATTGTGACACCTCTTTTATTGCATCTGATAAATCTTCATCTTCTCTCCATAGTTACTTCCTGCATCCTTTGATATTTTTTTCCAAAGTTTCATTATAAACTGTATTTTCTGCAAATATATACTATTCTAGGCTATTTTTCAAGCTGAAATACTAATATGCCATACACATACCAAGGGTCGCAACTAAGAGTCCCACCCCGGTATCTTCAGTTCTGTTTCTTGACAGACACTGTCTGACAGACACTATTAATACTACAGAAAGTTACCTGATCTTACATAAACAAGCCCTTAAAATCTGGCTACTCCCCAAACCTTGTCTAGAGATTGAGGGGGTGGGGGCAGACCACTTATGGGATGATTAGCCTGTTAGGGTTTGTGTTATTTTTACACACATTTTTGTGTGTTGCTTTAAATTGTTTTGCATTCAGAGTTGTGATTGAATTGGGTAACCCAAGATCAATCAATCAACTAATCAATCAAATATTCTTGTTCTTCTACAGCAGGGCTGTCAAACTCCTGGCCTGCGGGCCTGATGCATCACGTGCTGGCCATGCCCACATCCGGTTTAGCGAAGGGCGAAAAAGTCCTGATACGTCATGTGATGCCGCCATGATGACATGAGTTTGACGCCTCTGTTCTACAGGGTATCAGATTAGCTAAAGTAAGGAAATACTCCACTAGTAGCCAATACTCTACTAGCGTGAAGGAGTCAGTTAGGACTCCTTCACACAGCCTGCTTATCCCAGTGTGAAGACACCTACTATCCTGTGCCATGAATGGCCAGCGTTGTCTTCAATCTATCCCGAGGCCCACTGTGAAGGCAGGTTCTGCCTAGCTTTCCATGCTACACTTCAAAATGCTCTTCCATTCCTGTTGGCATAAGCCTTGCTAAGCCATTTGTTATCTTTCCCATTTCTCTTGATATGGGTGCAGGAGAAACAGAACAAGAAGGGGAAGTTGATAATTTGCATTGCAAATCTCCATAAGAAAGGAAGACTGATAAAAGAAGATCTGCAGGTGTTTTGCTGATATTAATTTGTCCCAAGAGGAGTTCCCCTCTTTCTTCCCATTGGCTCTTTGTGTGGACAAAACTCCATCTTAATTTATCCCCAAGGGAAAATAGGGGTCTGAATTATGCCTAGCATTTCTTTAAGCTAGCATGCTTTTTATGTTAACAGCACTTTGGTGTTAAAGTATGGAAGAGCCTTTAGAAGAAAAAATGGTCAGAGACAATCTCATTATGCTCCACAGACAAACTCTCATAACACTTCCCCTATTTCTTCAGTCTTGATCATATCCACTTCACTACCTCTTTAGCATTTGAACTGCAAGAATGAGAAATACTTTTTGCTGTGCAAATCATGGATTTTCCTAAAAACAATCTTTAAAAAAAGCCAAAATTAATCTCCAACAGCCTGGGACTCTCCCCTGAATTTACTCCCCCTCCCCCCGGGCAGTCCCAGGGGAATTGGCAAAGTTTGAAGGCTTTTAATTCCCCCCAATACTTCAGGAAACAAATAAACAATAAGGAAACCCTGACTCAACCTATTTTATTTACTAAACAGTAAAAGGCTATCACAGTAATTAATGGAAGGAAGTTAATGAAAAATAATAATTAGGGAAGTTAGATTTACAGTTAGATTTATAGATACTTTAGCTGTGTGCCTAAACTTTCAGAACCTGAGGCTCCAGGGTTCATGCATACATTTAAAAAATATGAATTAACTAAATATAATGTATTATGAAGACAAGCATCCAAAAGCTCACCACAGGCCATAGCGCCATTAAAATCAAACAGACAGCAGGGCTTTCCTAAATTTATTTATTTATTTATTAATTATTAAAATTTATATGCCGCTCTTCTCCCGTAGGACTCGGGGCGGCTCACACAATAAAAACCACAACAATAAAATACTAAAAACCAATCCAAATTTAAAATCCCCAAAGTTAAAAGCCTCATAGTCGGTCAGGGAATTTGCTGAAAAAGCCATGTCTTCAGGCCAGCACGGAAAGTGCGGAGATCGGGAGCCATCCGGAGCTTGGTGGGTAACCCATTCCAGAGGGTCAGTGCAGCCACAGAGAACGCCCTCATCCTGGGGGTCGCCAGCCGACATTGTCTGGCCGACAGCACCCGGAGGAGGGCAGCTCTATGAGAATGTACTGGGCAGTGGGAGGCCAGTAGGAGGTGGTCCTGCAAGTACCTCGGGCCCATGCCATGAAGGGCTTTATAGGTAAGTACCAGCACCTTGAAGCGGATCTGGAAGGCCACCGGAGCCAGTGCAGCTTGCGCAGGAGAGGTGTTGCACGGGAGTAACAGGAAGCTCCTGTAACAACCCGCGCGGCTGCATTCTGGACCAGCTGGAGCCTCCGGGTGCACCCCAAGGGCAGCCCCATGTAGAGGGTGTTGCAGTAATCCAACCGAGAGATGATGAGAGCTTGAGTGACTGTGCGGAGGGCATCCCTGTCTAGGAAAGGCCGCAACTGGGGCACTAGGCGAACCTGCACAAAAGCCCCCCTTGTCACGGCCATTAGATGATCCATCAAGGACAGCCGTGAATCAAGGAGGACGCCAAGATTGTGAGCCCTTTCAGAGGGAGTAAGCAACTCCCCTCCCATCAAAAGTGACGGGGTAACTAGATCAGGAGATGCCGGGATCCACAGCCACTCGGTCTTGGAGGGGTTGAGTCTGAGCCTGTTTCTACCCATCCAGACCCGTACCGCCTCCAGGCACTTAGACATCACAGAAAGGGCATCCCTGGGTTGATCTGGGGTGGAGATGTACAATTGGGTATCATCAGCGTACTGATGATACCTCACCCCGAAACTATGAATGATCTCACCCAGCGGCTTCATGTTAAAGAGAATGTCATGAGAATTGGGCTAACTGTACTTTTGGGGCATTATGTTCCAAAGTATGGGTCCTTTGTGCTATTCCCAAAAACGACTGTTCTCAACCAAACCTCTTGGACCTCCAGTGGGGGAAGCCTTCTCAATAGGTCTCCTCTCTGTGATTGATCCTTACTTGACAAGCCAGTCCATGATATATCCCAGTGCTTTATAGGTACTAACAAGCATTTTATATATCAGATTTATTTCAAAATGATCCTGTTTTTCAATCTTATTAACATCAGGTTTTGAACAGTGAATTTCATAATGTAGACCATAGAGAATTCTATTGACTTGCCTCTCCATCAACATGAAACCAGTTCAATGGCTGAGAGTTGACAAATGTCACCAAAACCACCTTAGGAATCTGGCACACAAGCATTCTTCCCAAAAGTGTGCAACTCTAACCTTATTGGCAGTCAATGTAATAATTGCACTAGAAGGCTTGGAGGTTGGACTAGAAGACATCCAAGATCTCTTCCAACCCTATTATTCTATGTCCTTCTGTGTCTTCAAGCATGTGATGCAGTAAACCAACCATTTAGTAATCATGACATGAGTTACTATTGCAGAAGCCTACTGATGATGGTTTTCAGAATGCCTACCAGTGGTGAAATTCAAATTTTTTTACTACCGGTTATGTGGGCGTGGCTTGGTGGGCGTGGCTTGGTGGGCACGGCAGGGGAAGGATACTGCAAAATCCCCATTCCCTCTCCATTCCTGGGGGAAGGAGATTGCAAAATCTCCATTCCCACCCCACTCTGGGGCCAGCCAGAGGTGGTATTTGCCGGTTCTCCGAACTACTCAAAATTTCCGCTACCAATTCTCCAGAACCTGTCAGAACCTGCTGGATTTCACCCCTGATGCCTACTCAGCATATCAAGATGGCTCCACATGTAGTATATCTTTTAATCTTTCTTATTTTAGAAAAAATATTACATTTATCATAACTAATTGTGATTTTCTTGTTTTATTTGCTGGTCTCTGATTGAATAAAATTGTTTGATTGAAGTATACCTCCTCACAAGAGACTTCAAATTAGTATTTTCATTTTTAGGAAGTAACACATTGTATAAAAATTGTCTACCACTATGGCTATGTCAGGTTTTTCCCCCCCAAAACACAAAGTTTTTCATTTGCAATGTTCAATAGAAAGCTGAACTGCCTCATTATCACACTCTTAGAGTAGGCTTATTTTAGTGCTAACAAAGTGAGAATTAGTTGTTCAGAGTCTGATGATTTCCATTCTCCAGGAATGTTAAGAGGATAAATATATTCTCCCAAAAATTCTTCTATTATTTATTATCATCAGGTTTTGAACAGTGAATTTCATAATCTAGCATATATCTTTTTTTCTTGGAAACTATTTTATTGTTGCACTAATCCCAAGATTCATCTGTCTTGAGAATGAACTGTTTCCTAAATATTTTATTTTCATTATTCTAAAGGACATATCAATATTGTCATTAATTTTGTTCTATTTCATTTCTGCTTGTGGTATCCATTTCCATTTTCCCCTTGTATTCTCTATTTTACCAAGCTTCTCCCAGCCAACTTGTTGGCCAACCTAAACGTTTTCCTAGCTCCACCTTTCATGTTCATAATATTTGGAAAAAATACAGTATGCTTTTCTTTGATAATTTTTGCAAGTTATCCTTTAGCCATGGCATTAGTCAGCAAAATCTCATTTCAAATGTACTATCCCTGGCTATCTCTGACCAATAGTTTCCATTTGTTCTGATATCTGGATAATAAAGGAAGATCTTCTTCCATATAAATATACCTTAATGTACACATTTTATAGGATCTCTGCTGTTTAAATAAATTTAGGCTTTTATAGAACAGTTATATTTTATAGAATATATTTTATAGTTATATTTTATAGAAATTGATTTGATGAAATAAAAATATATAATTTTTATACACTTTCATGCAGCAAATATTTTGAAGAACTTTAAAGTACATCTTTCCATGCAAACGGGCACTGCTGAACTCCTTTTTATATTTTACTTCCAAATAGTGGTTAAAGGTTCAAGATCTAATTATTTAAGTCTAGAACAAGGGCCAAAAAGAACAATCAGCAGATAATCTTTGGTCTTCTTTGTAAGAAACATGCTGATACTTTCTAGAGCTTAGATGAAGCAATAAAATATTTTTATATTTTCCTTTAAAACATTTCTTAAGCTTCTAAAAACAGTAATTCAGTGTGGCTTACAGTATAAGCGAACAGCCAAAGTTATTGAAGATGAAGGAGATTCCAAAGTGTTTAAGTGATTGCTTAAACAATCATAGCAGAGAAACCCCTTATAGATGGGGTTTTATGTTGCTTCTCCCACCAGCAGCAGCCCTGCAGGGTATAGAAATTTCCGTATTTTTATGGAATATGGAATCTCATGTATACAAGTCTACCCCTAACTTAATTTACCCCCAAACTAACTACTTAAATGTAAACAATCAGGAAGAATCTGGTAGCATCTTTTTCAACTAGCATAAGTTATTAAAAGACACAAACGTTTGTGGTGCATCTGATTAAATGAGCCACAATTCATGGAAGCTTGTGCCTAGTAATAAAATCTTTTAGTCAGAAAATATGCTGCCAGGTTCCTCCTGACTTTTTTTTTCTGCCACACCCTAACATGGTTCTCCTCCTCCTATGTTTATAGAAAATGTATTAATTGATTTAAAAAATCCTTACAATTTATATTGACTGTTTCTTAATATGATTTGATTGCTTATTTGTACCCTATGACTATCATTAAGTGTTGTATCTTATGATTCTTGATTAACGTATCTTTTATTTTATGTACACTGAGAGCATATGCAGCAAAGACAAATTCCTTGTGTGTCCAATCACACTTGGCCAATAAAATTCTATTCTATTCTATTCTATTCTATTCTATTCTATTCTATTCATTCTATTCTATTCTATTCTTATTCTATTCTATTCTATTCTATTCTTATTCTATTCTAAAAAGACATCTCAAATAGGAGACATTTATCTATCTGTGTTCCCAAAGTACAGAGATTGAAACATGAAACAGTCTACTCAACTGAAGAAGAAAATGCACTACACATAAATATATTACAAAAAGCACCCTTCCCTTTCCCCGCCCCCCCCCAAATGTCCACTACCTTGGAGCTATTTTTATGTTTAAATTCTTCCCAAAGTTTACAGGTAGTCCTCTACTTACAACTACAATGGAACTCAAAATTTCTGTTGCTAAGCAAGACAGTTGTTGTGAGTTTTGCACCATTTTATGACCTTTCTTGCCACAGTTGTTAAGTGAATCACTGCATATGTTAAATGAATGTGGCTTTCTTATTGACTTTGCTTATCAGAAGGGCGCAAAAGGTGATCCCATAACCCAGGGACACTGCCACCGTCATAAATACATTTCTGTGGCCAAGTCTTTGATGAGCACTCGGAGGCTCCAACTGGTCCAGAATGCGGCCGCGCAGGTGGTTATGGGTGCAACTCGTTGCACCCACGTGACACCCCTCCTGCGCGAGCTGCACTGGCTCCCAGTGGTCTTCCGGGTGCGATTCAAGGTGTTGGTTACCACCTTTAAAGCGCTCCATGGCATAGGACCCGGGTACCTTCGAGACTGACTTCTGCCACCAATAGCCTCCCACCGACCAGTCCGCTCCCACAGAGAGGGTCTCCTCAGGGTGCCATCGGCCAAGTTATGTCGGCTGGCGACACCCAGGGGGAGGACCTTCTCTGTGGGAGCCCCAGCCCTGTGGAATGAACTGTCCCTGGAAATACGTAAGATCTCCGACCTCCGGGTGTTTCGCTGCGCACTGAAGACCCTGTTGTTCCGCCAGGCCGGGCTATCAACATAATAATTTTAAATTGGGGTATTTTAAATTTCTGGGATTTTAATTGAAGCCTAATCTATTTAATGATTTTAAATTTTAATCGTTGTTTTGTTGTGTTTCTAAATAGGCTGTACACCGCCCTGAGTCCTTCGGGAGAAGGGCGGTATAGAAATAAAATAATAATAATAATAATAATAATAATAATAATAATAATAATAATAATAATAATAATAATAATAATTTAATCTTTAGTGAGATTCACAGCCTTTGAGGCTGGTTAATAGCTCAGCAGCTCGAGTCCTAACCAAGGACCTAGGAACTGTTAAGGTATCGTCGGAGGATGTAAGCTGTTCCAAGTAAGGTGGTTTTTTGTAGAGTCAAAATGTTCAAGTCCGGCAATTTTAGAATTTCTAAATAGCGGGGTAGCCCTTTGGGTATTGCTTCAAGGGCTCCAATTACAATCGGGACAACACACGATTTCTTTTTCCACAGTCGCTCAACTTCAATTTGTAAGTCCCGGTACTTTGTGATTTTTTCTTGCTGCTTATCTTCAATTCGTGCATCACCAGGTATTGCAATGTCAATGAACCATACTACTACTACTACTACTACTACTACTACTACTTCTTCTTCTTCTTCTTCTTCTTCTTCTTCTTCTTCTTCTTATTATTATTATTATTATTATTATTATTATTATTATTATTATTTTGATCACATGACCATTGGGTATGCCCCAATGCTCGTAAGTGTGAAAAATGGTCATAAGTCACATTTTTCAGTGCTGTTGTACTTAGAATGCTCACTAAATGAATGGTTGTAAGTCAAGGACTACCTGTATTTGTTTATTGGGTTCTAAGTATTTTTATTCCAATTTTAACTGGCATCTTACAGAGGAAAAAAAACAATTGCGAGCGGAACAATTGTGATCCCACATAACCTGGGTTGACTACATTGTCTCACTCTCTGATGTTTCTTGACTCATTAATCCAGCCTTTCAAAGCATTTTTTTTTCACATAATACACATAAATTCTATGTAGCTTGTTGCCAGAAAATGGTTCTTATAGCCAGAGCACCCACATGGAATCCGCCAGAACAGAGATAAAGTATATAATTGGCTGTCTTCCAGTTTAGATATAGTCATATTTCAGCAGATATAATTGCTGAGATAATTGCGATTCCATTAAGTGTTTGACTTTTCTCTGAGGAAAAATGGTTTATTATATTTGAACAACAAAATAGGAAAGTAGTGAGCTACTGTTTCTTCTGCGTAAGTAAATGAAGTCCAGAGACAGTTTTGCATTAAACAAGCTTAATGGTTTCATTCAACTGGAGTTCCCCTGATAGCTAAAGATTGTTTAACAACAGCTAAAAAAAGTTAAAAACAGCAAAAGAATGAAGTGCCTGCAGCCAACACATTAGAGAAATTGGAGTTGGTCAGAAAATGAATTTCCAGGACTTCTCTTTCATGCATGCAATAGCTGAATTAGTTGTCATTACCGGATCATTATACGTTCACAATAATGGAAGAAAAACATCATTGTGAACGTATAGCGATCATCCCATTAATGTAGATGAAATACCCAAATATCTGGAGGAGGGGACGTCAGTCTCCCTTTCCATAAATCCTTCAGGAGAACCTCTCAGAGGCTGCAGAGAAATGATATTCCTTGACATGATTTCGGATGACTGCTGTTTTTCCCTCCGTGGCATTGAGGCAAAGCAGCAAAATAAATGCTTGTGAGAAAGAAGAGCAAGCTGCAAAAGTTGGCTGCTCTTTGTGTAGAATAGATACACTAAATAAATAAATGAATGAATAAATGAATGGATCAATCAACCAATTTGAAGAAAAGGAAATTGTATAAGCTCAAGCATATTACAAACAATGCTTTCCAATAGTCCCCAATTTATGTCAGTAGTTGAGACCAGAATTTCTGTCACTAAGCAATGCAGTCATAAAGCACAACTGCATTGCTAAGAGACACCAATCCCCACAATCCTAGTGGCTAGAAAACTCTGAGGACTGTTCATAATAATCATTTATTCAGTGCCATCAGTGGTGGGTTGCCCCTGTTTCGGACCGGTTAGCAAGAACCGATGGGAGGCTCTGCCCACCAACCCCGACGTCATCAGAAGCTTCTGCGCAGAAGCGCGCGAGCGAAGTGAGCACATGCACGCGGCCCTGTTACGAACTGGTAGTAAAGGTAAGTACAACCCACTCCTGAGTGTCATCATAACTTCGAACGATTGCTGAACTAATGATCCTAAATTGAGGACTACCTGAATGTTGTTCCTGTAAGGATTGCTTAGAGCAGGGCTGTTGCGGCCTGTGGGCCAGATGCATCATGTGCTGGCCACACCCACACCTGGTTTAGCAAAAGAAAAAAAAGTCCGCCCCACTCGCAGCAGTTTTGGGAGGCAAACGTTTTTTCCCCCTTCCCAACCGTTTTGGAAGCTCCCCCCCTGCTGTTTTGGGAGGCAAAGGCTTTCTTTCCCTCTCCCCAGCCATTTTGGGAGGCAAAAGTTTTTACCCCCTTCCGAGTCGTTTTGGAAGCTTCCCCCCCCCAGCTGTTTTGGGAGGCAAAGGCTTTTTTTCCCCCTCCCAGCCATTTTGGAAGCTTTCCCCCCCAACCCAGCCATTTTGGGAGGTAAAGGCTCCCCCCCCCATGCTGTTTTGGGATGTGAGGCCAAAAGAGGGGGGGATTGTGTGCACATACAGGGGTCGCGTACGCATGCGGGGGTGAGGTTGTCACACGCATATGCAGAGGGGCGGGGCATACGGGAGGGGCATTGCTTCTCTGATTATTCTGTTGTTAAAGTGTTCAGTTTTGGTGATTTATGCAGGATCAAAAATGAAAGCATGCTAAGCAAGTAATCCCACTGCCATCAGAAATGATCAAGACCTTCTTTAGGTTTTGCTCAATAAGCACAAAATACCAGATTGCACAATACCTTCTGATGTCTAATGGCTAACAATTCTTATGATAAATTCTGGTAATTAACAGGTATTCTACTTCTTATGATTTCATCTATAGAGTTAGTAGAATCTACTGGAGATGTCATGTGTTGATGGGGAGCAGAATGCGATCAGCATCCTTTCTTGGACACTCCAGAGGCTGAAAGGCACATGCCAAGCCTGGGCACCAGCTTCATCTATGCCAGTGGTCACCAACCAGTGGTCCATGGACCACTGGTGGTCCATGGGAAAATTTTGGTGGTCTGCAGAAAAATTATTTGCATTTTTTATATTGCACTAAATACTATTCATCTTTTAAAAAAATTCATATTAGTGGTCCGCGGGATTTAAAATTATGAATTTAGTGGTCCCTGAGGTCCAAAAGGTTGGTGACCCCTGATCTATACTACTCAAGTGGCATAGTGAAGGCATTCTCTCCACTTGTTTAAGTCAGGCTTTTTCAGTCAGTTGACCTCCCCATGACCCCTTTATCATGAACAACAATGTGAAAGTTGTAGGTTTGGTCCATCAGGCACCTGCTGGGAAGGGTTGTTCTGTTTTTATTGTTTTTAATTGGCTGCTGTGAGCCACCTAGCAACACTATGTGAGATAGCAGCCATATACATTCTTCAAATAAGCAAAGCACAAGTCCCCTGCCCAAGATAAATAGATTGGAAAGCATAGAAATAATGTAAGAAAAGCAACAATTGACTACTTTGATTATGATGATCAGTGCAAAAATGAGGTCAATCTCTCTGTCATTTCACACGTATTCACATTGATAAATTGAAGACCTTCAGAGTATTTCATTAGCAGCATATCATCAATCTTTTTAATTTAATCATTGTGTAATTAATGAGTCCAATATTTACCTAACAATCAAAATTAAAAATCTTATTAACTAAAACTACACCACACATTTATAAAAGTCAGTATTTAGCAACACACACACACACACACACACACACACGAACATCACCATGCTTAGTGACATTTGCAACCGATGAGTAATTTTGTAATTGTAATTCTATCAATCTATGGAAGGTTCTCTGGATGCAGATTAGATATTAGCAGTTGCCTTTCAAGGATAACACAAAGCACAATCTTGTTTATTTCTACAGGCCTCCAAAATAAGGTGATCTGATTACTATATAATTAGTAGAATCGATAGCATTATTTTTAGAGTTGTTCATTTCAGGTTTACAACTTAAATTAGAAAAATCTACTGTAATCCACATCAAAGCCTGCTCTTCTTGGTTTATGCAGAATCTGTACACTCCTGGCATAATATATCATTTGGACTAGTACATGCATGACTCACATGAATACTAAATAATTTACAGTGGAATTTTATCAGAATATTATTTTGCTGTTCTGTATAAGGGGAGAGAACATCCTAGATTTTTCAGGCTACTTGGCTTTCCCTAAAACCTGATGAAGATATAAAAGTAACTTATTGGGATTTTAGAGACTAAAACTCAGCCTTAATAAGTGTCAATAATTATCTGGATCAGTCTTAAATGCAAGCTTCCTCATGATAAAGATAGACATCAGCCTTGAGATGCCTATTTTTCCAGGCCTTTGCTTCATAATTCTTTGTTGATGTTGCAATACACTTATGAACCACCTATCAAACAGGTGAGGGGTTTCTGAACTCTTTAGCTAATTAACCTCTTCATGAAATTTTAGAATGTTCATTGACCCACCAAACACTTATTATATGAAAATAATTTAATAAATACTACTTTAATAGTATTGTGCTCCTCCTCCTCCTCCTCCTCCTCCTCCTCCTCCTCCTCCTCCTCCTCCTCCTCCTCCTCCTCCTCCTCCTCCTCCTCCTCCCAAGTACTTGGGAAGGACTTAATAGGTAGATATAAATGCCAAGTTCAGTCTAAATGTATGGCTGACTGTGCAACAAACCTTAATAATATTCCCCTTTAGAAGTCCCATCAACTCTTGAGAATCAATGTTGACCACTTTAGACAAACCTGATATAGGCGGTAATTTTTTATGGTTTCATTAAGAGATTAAACCAGGAATGTTACTAACTCTTCACAAATAACCCTCCCTGACCCACAATATTAGGACAAATGAGGAAAAGCAGCATCTGTGAATGAGAAATAAAAATGCAAAATAATTAATTATGGTTTCACAAACCTAAAGAAAGAACAGTATTCCAAGGGCTTGAATGATATGTTGTAGCTATTTTGTTTTTATATCCATATTAGACATTTAAAGCACAGAGTCCAGGCAAAATTCCAGGGCTGTAAAACAGTTTGTATTCAAAAGAAGAAAGATCTTGGTATAAGTATAAGAGGAAGCTCATGAAGCACCTATTTCCTAATTCTTTCTTAGGGAATCAGTCTGAATCTTCATGGAAATTAAATGAAGATAATGCACTTGAGGAAACATAGATGTAGGCTGTAAGTTAAGCTAACCAAGGTTCTGAGCCCAGAGACAGGTTCAAATAAATTAAGAACAAAGGAAAGCAAGCTATCTAGTTGAAAGAAAAAAAAAACACAACTCAACTAATTAATCAAACTGGTAGTCAGGACTATATAAAAGAAACAACAGCTCTGTGGCAAACTAAATTCTAATTCCTTATCTTTGTCTGTATGTATGCTGTTATGGAATTACCTGGAACCTGACTATTCTTGAATCTCCATATTCTCTGGACTTTTTTGCAAAAAGAACATCTTGTTCTTATTCACTTTGCAGAAAGCTCGGAGTTTTCAGTGTGTTTTGGTTTATTTCAGTTAGGGTTTTACAATTGCAACAATTACCTTGAGTTTCTATTAAAAGCTGGCTCTGCGAACATCCTTAAAGATGTTTCCTCCCATAACTGCACAGATATCCTCTGCAAAGTTAGTGGGGTTCCAGGAAAAGAAAATTTTGTTTAAAAAAATTGCAGACAGGGCTTCATGTATTCCTCCATCCCCACGCCCCAGATTTTGTCTTCAAATTAATGCGCTACAAAGCCCTAATGATTTGCCTACTAAAATACAGTATACACTAAATATTGATACCACAGATTTTGATGTATAAATATCACCACTTTACATAACTTTGAAAAGATTTGGAAAAGACATTAAAACAAAACAAAAATATTGTGCCTACAGAAAGTATAGCTGGGAGGAAAGTGTTTAGAAATAACGTTCTTGTGGTGCCATCTTGTGTTCAAAACATAATAGCAACCCTACCCAACTTTTCAAATGGAGAGACACAGATACCATATTAATGATAATGTACATCATCGTATCTCTTGATAATGAATTGTTTATACTATCTTGGCCATCATTATTTACTAGAAATGCAAGAAATTAGAGTTAGATACATTGACAAGCTTCTCCTGCTATTTCTTTTTATCTACCAGCATTGAAAGAAGCCTAGTTACAGAAAGCATGATCTTATGCATATATTAAATAATAAAAATTCATTTAAAAGTTCTTTTCTCGGTTGTTTTTTTTCTTTTTTCCTTTGGTCAGAATACAGAGATTGAACATTTAAATACATTTTACCAAATACTAAGTATATAACTGAAGTTAATTTGAAACTAAGTTTTAAGGACATTAACTAATGTTCAGTCTCAGCTGTCAGTCCTGGAAGCCATCTTTTACTTTGGATCTTCAGGGCTGCCACATTTAGTGCTGTGGGAAACTGGGAGGAGGGATTGTATGGAGTTGGAGAGATATCTAGCCATAATAACATTCTTTTCTTTGACAGTCAAGGACATCCTACCCTCCACCTGGAGTGGTGTGACTGGTAGGCATCTCCAGTTGGGACGTGCATTGATTGGACCATGTGATGGACATGTTGGTGATGGAATAGGGACTTGCACTTTCTTTTGTGTGGAGAAAACCTGGAAGCTTTCAGATTCAGGTTTACCCAGATGTGCCAATATGACATCTCTAATAAAATGGAACTTTGAGGAACTTCTAGGCTCGGAGTTGTCTTTCGTTGGGGGTGTTACTTGGAACCCTGACATCAGCACTGCTCCCAATCTGTCTTGGGGGCCTGAAACTAAGCAGGATCTATCTCAACCTTCTCCAACTTGGGTACTATCCAGATGCATGGATTTCAACCCCTAGAACTCTCATCAATGGCTATAAGAGTTGGGGAAACCTGGCAATTAATAAAGTCTACATGTCTGTAAAGCAACCCAGGCTGACATCCAGTTCTTACTAAATTACCGTACATCGTATTTTGAATGGCTTTGTTGCTTTTCATCATTGGTCTATGTTTTACATGAACTGAAAGGAACATGATTACTTTAAAAATAGAGTCTTTTTGTATGTGAAGATCTTGGTGTCCTGCTAACTGCAGCAGAAACATATTTAATTCACTCTTTTTAAAGAACTATCCTGATGATGTCACCATCACATCTCCAGCCCATTGCAGAGCCAGTATATATTTGCATTCAGGTCTTCCCGTTTTTGATGTAGCACCTTCCTTTCTCTCCTGACAAGGTCTTCTTGCCATATGATCTATGACACCTCAATATTCGTGATGGCATTGGGAATTGTCCAGCTTCTGTTAGACAATTCAGGCTACTCTGAGCTTTCTCCAGCTGTTGAGATCTTCTTTCCATGGCCAATCCTCCTTGAAATGGATATCCGGGTTCCACATCTACTTATATAATACCTGACTGGTGTTTCCTATTACCAGAAGTAGCAAATACTGGTATTTAAACAACAATACCCAAAATTTCTTGATAGAATTCTAGCTCCTGAATGTTTGCATATATGCTCATGCTTGGGTGCCTTTGGTACATGTATACATTGCGTAGAAATGCAGGTCGGATTAAATGAGAAACTACAAGCTGGGATTTCGTTTCCTTTGCTCCCCAAATTTAGAGGAACTAAGAATAGGACAGGTATTTCCAAAAGTTGCTTCTATGCATGCTTGTTCGGAATCAAGGAAACAGGGGCAGACTTATTTCCACAAAAGTGCACTTTGCTTTCTGAAAATTTACATCCATGCCTGAATCACTGCATCATTTGGCTGCTGTAGTAGCCATTGTTTGAATCTGGGGTGGGGGTGGGGTGGTACATATACTTTTTTCTGGGAAATTAATGAACAACTCCTAGGCTGTTCTCCCCACTGCTTTGCACTTTCAGAGCTGTAGATGGGTAAGGTATGAGAGGAGTTCATTTCAGCTGACATATTCTTGAATCATTCATATAAAATGAAGTTTCTATAACAACACATTTTCTATGTACTTCACACTGAGCTTCCCATCTACCTCTTTCCCATTTTTGTATGTTTAATTTACGATTTTACTTATTCAGATGAAAATGGAGGGAAGGAAGCTATTGCTACAGTTGCAGACAGGAGAAAAAAAAAACTGACATAAGATAGATCTCATTCAATAAACTCTGATTATTCCAGAGGCTTCTTATGCAATATAGTGTCAGCATAAATTAAAGAAAGAGCAGGCCCTTTAAAGTAAGGACAACTTTCTTGAGAGTAAAACTCCCAGTGCAGTAATATCACAAATGCAAGAGACTTGTAAAAAAACCTCCAGAGCTAGCTCGCCAAGGTTAAGGCAGTTACTGAAGAAACCACAGATCTGACCTCATTTCATTTCTAAAATATAGCAAATTATCTTTCACACTCTTTGTTGTTACTGTTGCACAAAATGTGGGATACACTTTCAGGAAAACTGAAAGTTCTTATTATTCTTTCCAATAGAACACTGGACTGAAATTGGGTAGAGAGTATGGTACTTTGTCTATCAGCAAAACCTGTCCAAAGACGGTTCGCAGTGGGACATAATTTGGTGAGAGAAGACAGGATGTTTAAAGAAAGGTTCTGATTGAATATAAGCAGATCCAGCTTGGATCTATGGAGAAAAACATTCCAAAAAAGGTTTCTCTCAGAGATGCAGCTTTGAAAAATGGAACTGTGCAATGTCTCAAAATGTTGTGTACTCTTCATTCTAAGCATTCATTCATTCATTCATTTATTCATTCATTCATTCATTCATTCCAAGTACTTTTCTTTCTCCTATCCACTCACATCACCCATGTCACACACTATATATGCATGCATGGATATACACACATGCACAGAGATGCCTCATATTATTTTTTATAAAGGAAAAAAAATACTGTATAGATGCCTTGTTCTGTATGCTTTTCCTACCTTGTTAATAATATCAACCCCCCTCCCCTCTGGATTCTGTAACTACTTTTACTAACTGTTTGAAATAAGGTGAAAAGAATTGATAGATCGATGGATCACAAAAATTACAAGCAGATTCAGAGACAGAAAAATAAAAAAACCTGGCAGGCATGATTTAAATTCCTTGTTTCAACATGTTTCATTATGCAGTCTTGCTTTCACTTCAAGTCCCATTTTTACAGTAATTGGAATGCCTTCTGGTTATAGTAGCTGAAAACTAAGATTTCCTGCCAATTTCAAGTAGAAAACATGGGCAAACTGTAGCGTAAGCCCTTAAAATACTGTCAGTACGTCATAGTAAAAACAAAACCCTCCAAACCTTCACTCTCCCATCTTTCGATTGATTTACCCATTGCGAGGAGCTCAATTCTCCTAGAAATGTCAATTTTGATGACCTAATGATTATCCACTGCTGTAATAAGGCAAATGCTGTTTCAATAGTTAGGAAGAAAAATATTTTAAAAATAACGTAGGGTATAGAGAGCCACTAGTTTAAGTCAAATGCCATGTATTTACTGTTAAAGCAATCTGGTGAAGCTGGGATGAATGAAATCTCTGTCTGAGACTTTACAAAGCTTCTGCCAGCCAGAACAGACACTGTAAGACAGTGCCAGGAGACAGTTTAATTAACAACTACAATATAAATTGTTAAACTCTGCTTTATACTAATGAACACATTAGACAGAATTTAATATCTCACAATTCAGTAATTGTAAACTGTTTTCTCTGAACTCCAGTGGATGAAGATGGTAATAATTCTTGACACATCAAAAGCTTTTACCAATTCTGTTGACAGTACTTAGAAACATGTCCAGCAACAGGTGTACATCTATCATTGGCTAGAGAGCATATTAGAGATAGAGCCATATTGGTCTCATAGTAAAGGCACCAGGCTAGAAACAGGGAGACCATGAGTTCAATTTCTGCCATAGGCGCAAAACCAGCTGGATAATCTTGGGCCAGTCACTCAATCTCAGTCCTAAGAAGCAGGCAATGGCAAGCCACTTCTGACATGTTGCCAAGAAAAATTGTCAGGATTCAACAATGACCTGAAAGCACATGGAAGGAAGGAAGGAAGGAAGGAAGGAAGGAAGGAAGGAAGGAAGGAAGGAAGGAAGGAAGGAAGGAAATTAAAATTCAAGTTTGAGTCTCATTTTATAAATTAGGTCTCTATACTGTTTCACTGTTTCAAATTAGTGAAAACTTAAATCAGGTAGAAATTTTGGAAAGGTATTCAATAATTTTGTAATCATTTCATAAACCTGAGGAATAGGAAAGTTAATCAGTTGGATATAATGTGAATAGAAAGAAATATTGCTCCTGTCTCATAGTGCTACGATTCAAGCTCTTTCATTTAAACTAAATGCAGGGAGATTCAGGATCAAAGAAGGAAATACGTTTTCTCACAGCTCTTACTGTGATTGCAGAATTCATAACAGCAGTTGGGCCAGTACTGTAGCAGCTAATTTAGATGGATTTTAAAGGTGTCTAAATTGGTTCATGGAGGAGCAGATTCTTAATGAGTACTAATATCAAAGATACTTTACTATTACTAAGGCAGAATGTCATAAATGCTAGTCACTTCAAGCATCAATAAATAAAAAAAGCTATTGCCCTTCACTCCAGACTCATGGGCTTCTCAAATTCATCTGATTGCCAATATGGAACACAAAATGCTGAATTAGATGAATCTAGATGAAAAAATGAAAAAGATGCCTTTTGTTGTTATGGCCTCAGTATCTTCTGTCTCCTGGATATGATGAATTCTATTCAAAGCCGCCCTGAGTCTTCGGAAAGGGGCGGCATATAAATTTAATTAATTAAATTTAATTAATTAAATTAAATATGCCTTGGAGGTTTGAAGGAGGGGCATCAAGAAGATTTCTGAAATCTGGATTAGTTTCCATGTTGTGGACTCAATGACGCAAACTTGATACAAATAAATACTAATTTATTATTTTACATAATGGCATAAAATAAACTGTGATGCCTGAGAAGCAATTGAATTCAAGCAATTCCTTGCTGTATTTCCCCACCATTTTAGTTACTTTGACTATCCAGATATATTTTTGTAAGAAAGCTGTTACACAGAAAAGAAGGTCATGATTGTGTCAGAAATTCTCCTGCATAGATCTATTGAAATAATGAATGAATGCTACAGAATAACACAGGAAATATTCTTCTCACTACTTTTTTTTTTTTTGGTAAATGAAAGAATGCCCTGAGGGGACCTATCTGCTTAATTGTATTCAAGTTGTTGAGGATTTGAATTGTGGATAATAAGCTTTTCTTTGGGGATGATTTAGTTAATCAATTAGTAATCATCTCCTGTTAACTCTGCAAGAATAATGGATGATCAGCATTTTTTACTTCATAGAGCTACGTGGTGTGATTTGGCTTTTTGTAGCTTGAATGATTGCTCACACACTGTTGTGATTTCTTTCATTGTATTGACCTGTACTGATACAGTTAGCACCAAGATACACTCAAAAATAAGTATTTGCATTGTAAGTGTATTTTCAATCTATGTACAAATATCATATGCTAATGTTTACAAATGATACTGTATTGATTTTGTGTCATCAAGTTTTTGTGACCACAAAAGTCATATTCTCCTGCATAATTTATCCTTAAACTGACCCTTTAGATCTTCCAACAGGATATCTGTCACCAGTATAATCAACTTCATGCATCTTGCCATTGGTTCTCTTTATTCCACTTTCCCAACATTACAGGCTTCTCAAAACAGCTAGATAGCTCTTCACATAATGAGTCCAAAATATGGTCATTTGATTTCAGTCATTTGTGCCTGAGTTGATTTGTTCTACAATACACAGTTTTTGTTTCATTGGCTATCCATAGCATTCTCAGAAGTCTTCTCCAACACCAAAGTTCAAAAAATCTTAATATTCTTTCTATCCTCTTTCTTCAAAGTCCAACTTCTGCTTCCATAGAGTATGGATAGCTTTATCACAGATAAAGCTTAGCCTTTATATTTCTGATCTTTGTAGGGACAGACACACCACAGCATCTGAATGTTCTTTCTAAGACCTTCATTGCTATCCTACCCAGTTCTAGTCTGGGACATGTTTGTTTGTTTGTTTGTTTGTTTGTTTGTTTGTTTTACTGCTGGGTCCTTTATTGTTGATCGTCGTATTTAAGAAGCAAGCGCTATCCACCACTTCAATATCTTTATTGTCAAAATAGATGGAGAGATAGATGCTATTTGTATAAAATTTTGGAACACCCTTTTTTCCCTGAAAGAAACAAGAAAGGGGGGCTTTTTAGAATCCAAATATTACTAATATTTAGAATGTGAATATTCCTAATAAAAAGACTTCTCTGAGCAATTTCATTTTCTTTCAAGGAATGTAGACAGTCTGAAAACATAAACAAACAAATAAACAAACCCATTGTGTCAACTTCATTGACACAAAGGAAAGTTTGTTTTTTCTTGTACACAGAGTGACTATATTATGCCATAAATAGCTACATATTTTGTTCATAATAAATTATTGAAAATTAAATCTGATAGAGAAGAATATTTGTAGCTCAGGGTTTAAATGAGGGCTCCTTGGTGCTCTCTGAGCTTGGTTGTTTTCTTGCAGATATTTCATTGCCCAAACTACCATATTTTTCAGAGTATAAGATGCACGGGAGTATAAGACGCACCTTAGTTTTTGCGGAGGAAAATAAGAAAAAAGCTGATTGGCAGGTGGATCGGCCTCCCAAAATACCCCCAATCAGCTGTTCCCAGAGGTGAATTTTAGCAACAGGTTCCTTGGTTGTGAGCTCTGTGCCTTGCTTTTTTTCCTGCCTCTGAAAGCCTCTGAAACAGAGCTTTCAGAAAAAAAGCCTCTGAAGCTGTTTGGGGGCTTCTTTTCTGAAGCTTCGTTTCTGATGCTTTTTTCAGCCTCTGAAACCTCCATTTTAGAAGCTGGGTGGGGCTACATTGGGAGTATAAGACGCACCCAGATTTTCACCCTCTTTTTTTGGGGGGGGGAAAGGTGCATCTTATACTCCGAAAAATACGGTAGGTAACATCATCAGTGTACTAATCACATCACCTAGTTTGGTTAATGAAACTTCTGCAAGAAAACAATCAAGTTCAGAGAGCATCAAGGAGCCCTCAATTAAATCTGAGCAGTCAATGACATGACCAGGTTCTATTAAGCAAAGTGATATAGAAAAAATGATTAATTTACGCTGTAATGTTTTTCATAATGGTGCCAAGCCTAAAACTAGTGAGGAGCCATGGGAGTTTGCTGGTGATGTAAGTTAGAGATGATGTGTGTATGTTATGAAGACTTGAGAAGGGTCTGGAAGGTCTTCAGCTATCCTCTGAGCTGTAAGTTGGTGCTTTGAAAGTTCACAATGACTGCAGAAGATAGTTCCGGGGTGGCCTCCAGATAATTTGGTAGCCTGCAACAGATTGAGAATGGGACAGGACTCTGCAGTTGAATGGTTCATTTGGAGACCTAGTGGCAGGGCAATGTCAGTGCTGCCAATCAATTCGATGTTGAGTTAGAGCTGTTGAAGATCAATCAATGAGTGGTGGCAATAGAGTAGCAACGATTTCCAACTAAGTGGCCTTGGCAG
This sequence comes from Pantherophis guttatus, assembly GCF_059756535.1. Lineage (NCBI taxonomy): Eukaryota > Metazoa > Chordata > Lepidosauria > Squamata > Colubridae > Pantherophis > Pantherophis guttatus. The sequence continues at coordinate 276,917,436 of NC_142063.1, read as the reverse complement.
TGAGCCCAGTGGAAACCGATCTCCCTACTGAGAGGTTATAATGACGATCTAGGGATGTCTGACCTCAGTGCTCTGGAGGGTGCAGGCACCTGGATGACAGTGAGGAATAGCTGTTGGAATAGGATGGAGCCAGTCAGTACATATGTGGAAAGATTAGTTTGAGTCCTGCGGCTGCTGCAAGGCTTATCAAGCCACCTTGTCTTTTGCATATGGTGGCTGGACTCAGAGAGAAAACAGAGCATGCCATATGTTCCATATCTAATGCCAGTATGTCTCTGTACTTTTTTCATTTGTAATAGCCCAAGATCTGGATGTGAAAAGGAACAGACTTTTTAGCAGCAGAGTAGATGTCAACGGATAGTGTGAGGGACTGGGTCCTGCTCTCCCTGCAGATGAGGAGAGGAAGGAAGGGCAGTGGTAATCTTTGGTTTGCTTCAGTTTTGGAGCGGTTTGAGAGTGTCTCAAGAAAATACCCTGTAAAATCTCTCAATTGCTCAAGGAATATAACCCAAAGCATTAGTTAAAGCTTTAATAAATTTCTGACGAGGAATAAGAATGACAAAACCTTTAAAAATTCTTTCAGATTTATAAATTGTTGCTTTGCCATAGCCTGTTGAAAAGAGCATTCAATTTTGGCATATTTACAAAATGTCACATAAAGCAGCTTGCTATATGCAACCCTCTCTTTTCATAGCCTACTGCGATATTAATATTCAACGCAGATAATCACCCAGGAACAGATTAAAAAAAGACAGAGAATTTCATTCAAAAAGGCAGACCTATAATTTTCTGTTAACCTAAAGAATGAAATAGTTTTCTTTATCCAACTTTTTTTGTAATTATTGCTTTCCCGCTTAATAGCCTTTTCCCACCAGCTGTTACTTGCTCTGTTTAAAAACACTTCAGCAGGTGGCAGCATCTAACTGACTTTGGCTTTTCACAGAAGATAAAGAAGGTTGACTGTTTCCATTCCATATCCAGGCCTGAATTTAGATCGGCAGGAATATAAATAATCCACCCCCTCTTGAATCCTCTGCATTTCATTCCTCATTCTCTTCTTAGTAAACTTGCTCAGAATGGAAAGGTTGAGAATTGGACAGATTATCTAACAGTATCAGGATTTTGAGATGGCATCTTCAAGGGAAAACTCACTACCACCTCTTTCCAAGCAGGGAAAATTTATCAGAAAGGCACTGGCACCAGGGGTGAAATGCTCCTGGGTCAGACCGGATTGCGCAATCCGGTAGTAATGACGGTGGGTGGTTCGGAAAACCAGTAGCAAAAATCCCTGCCGCCCCCCATGCCCAGCTGAGCCACGCAATCATCAGAGGCTTTTTTTTCCCTTTTAAAAATATTTTGTGTACAACTTTTTCGGCCGAAAAAATGCTTTTAAAAATTAAAAAAAAAGCCTCTGATGATTGCATGGCTCAGCTGGGATCGTCAGAGTCTTTTAAAAGCATTTTTTCTACAATCTCTTTGGTCGAAGAGGTTGTAAAAAAAATGCTTTTAAAAGGCTCTGCTGATCCCAGCTGAGTTGCCTGATCATCAGTGCCTTTTAAAAGCATTTTTTCTACAACCTCTTTGACCGAAGAGGTTGTAGAAAAAATGCTTTTAAAAGAAAAAAAAAAGTTGGCCATGCCCACCCAGTCACATTAACCCCCACCAATCCATGCCCACAGAACCAGTAATAACAAATTTTACATTTCACCACTGACTGGCACATTAAGTATTTGTACAAACAGTTGTACACCCCCCCCAAAAAAAACATTAAAAACCCTTCTGAAGCAGATACCTGAGGCAATGATCCAAGACTCTTTGTTGAAGCTCATACTACAGAGTTTGCCTTAAAGCTTCGTCATACGAAAATCCTCCAGCAACTTACCCAGAGCTCCCAAAGGCTCCCTATGCATCTCTGTCCTAGCACCTAAACAGGTCAGAAACTCTTCCCTCTCTGTTTTCTCTCACTATGTGGAGCTCCTTTCCTGCCTCTAACCAAGGGAGCATGATCTCAAAGTCCATGTCCCAATCCAAATCTAGCCTTTGAAATGAATTCCCGGGCTTGCCAGTATAATCTTCCACTGATGGACTTCAGATATGACTACTGGTAATCAGATATGATTACCAGGAACCTCCATCAGAGCAGCTTTTAGTTGCTGGCATCTCACTTCTCTGGGCTCAGACCCATGCTGCCCACATCATTCACTCTTTAATCTTTGCCCTGGTTTTCATCTCTCTCCCCAGTTTCCAGCAGGTCACTGTTCACAATGTGGACCCAACTTTCCTATATAGGTCACCCCTGCTGTCTTTCCCATAGCCATCTAATTCAAAATAAGAGCCCTAAGCTAAGAGCAACCAACCAAGAGGGAAGCTCTGTTTCTACCTCTATTCACTCCTTGCTGCCTCCACTGTTGTCCAAGGATGAACTGTCACATTCCAGTCCTGGTCTAATCAATTATATTTTCCTCTTTCCTCCTGTTCACTCCAATTTCCCATTGCCTATCAACCAATCCTTTTCCGTTTAATAACTCTCCCTTAATCTTCTTTTCTTATAGAACACATTCCACTGAATTTCCATTGCCTAGACTCCCAATCTATCTTGCACACTCAAACCTACATTATTATCAAAAGATATTTCCTCCATGGTAAAACTAAGGAAACATAACTTCTCCTTCTTCCATTATCAAATGCATTCACTTATCAAATCTTATTTTTTTTAAAAAAATCAAAGTCTAATAATTGCAACTGAAATAATAAAGTGAAATATTTTAGGATAGGTTATGTAGTTAAACCCATGGCAGACATGAAGGTTTGTTTGTTTGTTTGTTTAGGAATAAATGTACCACGATTTTACCTGTTAGATGTTAGCGGCAGAGCACACGTTTTTATGCAGAAGCTTGCACAATGAATGCAAAATAAGAAAAAAAAAAGAGAGAAAAAACAAAGTATGCCAGAGAATTAATCACTGGAATAACTAATATTGTTTTGGACCAAAAAGTAGTCTAACTCTCTAAAGTATTCAAAATTTATCTAGGATAAAGTACACAGAGAATGCAGAATTATTCATGAATTATTTCTGGTCATCTTAAAACCCAGTGTTGTACCTAAGGGGATCTTAACATTTCAGCCACTAGAGAAAACTGACATTAGCTTGAATAAATTTACATCAGGTATTTTGCTTTCCAGCAGAAAGTTGACTAGCTGATTTAAGGTCAGATAATAATAATATATAAAATGAGATTTTTTTTTGAAATTGAAGTATAGAAAGTTCCTTTTCAGAATGTATTATAAATGTATTAACAATCATATACACGTTAACTAACATGATCAACAGTCTTATCATCTTCCATTTAGTCTTTGTAACGTAAAATGAATATTTAATAACCTATTTACATGAATAGATTTATATACTGTAAAATGTTACTTATAATTTTATAATTCATCAACACTCTATCCCCAGTGACAGCTCTGCACACAATCTGTACCTGAGAGTTTTAAAGAATAGTTCACATCCATGTTAAATTAATCTGGGATCTGAACAAATGTGGAAGTTATAAAGCCTGTCATTTCCAACTCTCTAACTTTCAAACAGAGCTCATATATTATTCTGCCTACTACCCATTGGGTAGCAGATAGTTTTGCACAATGGAAGGAATATACAAAGAATCAAACTTTAAAATTAGTACTATAGTATGTTTGAAGCTACCACTTATGTCCTAGCCTACCCAGCCATGCCCACCTGGCCGCAGGTTGACTACATTCCGGCACTGGGTAGCCGCCATGAAGTTTTTGTAGATGAGCAAGTAATAGAACTCCAGCAACAGCGCTGTGCCTTCCACCAGTGCCTCCGCCACCTCCAAGGCTGACTCGCTGGCCGGTCTCACTCGCTGGCCCCACAGCCCACGAGCGCTTCCTTTTCACCAGAGATGCCAGCCCCCATGGACTCATCACCTCCTGTGCGCGCAACCAGGGGGAGCGCCGGCCAGGCTGGGGTGGGCCAATGCCGAGGTGGTGGGGGCCATCCCCTCGTTGTCTCCAGAGTAGCCCCGCAGGCCAGATCTAACCAGATCATGGGCCAGATTTGGCTTGCGGGCCTTGAGTTTGACATGTCTGTACTAGGGGCATGTAGTACAAGTTCCTCTATTATGAAGAGTAAGCAAATCCAATGTATGTAGGTAGTGCACAGTTAAATTTCACCACTAGTTTTCATTAATTTCACATGTGAAGAGCGTGTAGCAGCAGTCCCATTCACTCTCTGCTAATGCCCTAAACTTTTCTATCTTATTAAAACTAACCAAATATATTTTATCAGTCTTTCTTTTTGATAATACCGGTAGTATTTTAAATATATTTGTATTTAAATATATAAATATATGTAAATATATTTATATTTTAAATATATTTGTGACACATTTTAAATATAAAATGTGATATATAACTCAAACTACTTTGAGGCAGCGTAGAGTTAGCATCCCTCTCAGGAAGATGGGTGGTTTAGAAATGTGAAATATAAATAAATAAATCTCTTCCTGTTTTAAATAGTTAGTAATAGATAGTATTCGGCCTTTCCCTCCAAGTCCAGCTATGATGCCTTTTTGTGGTAGTGGAAATGTTGGGAGGGTATGCCATATATTCTCACTAGGGCCATCCAAGGTGTGAAGATCATCCCAGCTGCCCAGCTAAAAAAAAGCAGGTATTTGCAACAAGCAGCAAAGATACAACAAGATGCCAGAGGCAGACAATTGCTTTAGTGATAATGGCAAAGACATCAATTCATACTGCATGAAAGAAGAGAATGACAAAACCACTAATGTATTTTTACTAAAAAAAACCCACATGGATAGCTAGGAGTAAAAAAAATAAATGACTTGATGGAATGTAATCAATCCATCAATCCATCCATCAATCAATTCATAGTATTTATATATTTCAAATTCTGTTGATAATCGCTCTCCTTGCCCATCTGCACAGATTCTGTTGTTTGTTGTTTTTCTTAATTACATCCCTAAAATCCTTCATTCTGTCCAGAAGGATTCCCAAGGCAAAATCATTACACGGCTAAGCCATCTGTTTCCACTGCCACTTTCATATTAGATAAATGTCATGTGTTGTTGAATGAAACGAGAGCACTCACCTCTGTTTTTCTTAGTAAGAAATTATTAAATAAAATCTGCAATATTTTTGATGATACGCCTCGGTTTAGGCATGAGGAAAAAAGGCCTACAGTTATATTCCTGCAAATGAATCCTGCAGCAACATTTTGTGCTGAATTCGTCCTCTTCAAAGTACAGTCAGCCAATCACTCTATTTCACCATTTTAAACTCCAAATGTTTACTCCATTACTTTGACTTGGAATGCTCCTTGGCATTGCATGCCCACTGATCATGCTCTGCCCCAATAGGATTTTGAAGTATTTTAGGATTTTTCCTCTAAAGAAGTATTTTAGTACTCCTGCAAGTTCTCTTTTCCTAACCCTATGCTTCTCTCTTGTGCATTGATGGGACCATTTTAGCTGCAGAAAAAAGCAGCTTTTTATTAATACAGATAGTCCTCGACTTACAACAATTCATTTAATGAGAATTCAGAGTTACAATACAAAAGTGCTTTATGACTATTTTTCACACTTACGACCATTGCAGCATCCCCAGGATCACGTGATCAAAATTTGGATGTTGGGCAACTGGTTCATATTTATGATGAGTTGCCGTGTCCCGGGGTCATGTGATCACCTTTGTATGACCTTCTGACAAGCAAAGTCAAAGGGGAAGCCAGATTCACTTATCATCCCTGTTACTAACCTAACAACTGGAAATGAAGCTCTCCTAAGAAACCTATTCCCACATTTCATTGCCTTCCTCCATATTGGTCATGGAAATGATTTGATGCTCTGTCCACACCACTGTTTCCACATCAACCAATGGTCTTTTTTTTTTTTTTTCCTGGACTGCTCCTCCTTGGCAAGCACCATCTGTTTTCCATTTGTGGGCAGGATATGTGGTTTCTACTCATAGAAATTTTGTATGAATTCCCCTCTGTTGACTGCCCTTGTACTGGACACCTTCCTTCTGGTGCATCCTTTGATGGACTGGTAAAAGAAAGGAAAACAGCACCTTTTCCTTGGCTGAGGAGGAGAAAGAGCCAGAACTCTGACATCTCATCTGTGAACACTATTCTGTCAGTGTGTTACGAAAGAATAAAGCAAACGTTAGATTTTTTTTACTTCTCTGAAAAAAAGAAAAAGGGCCAACCATCGCTGATTGGAGGAGAGGGGGCAATCCCATCCCATCACACATTCCACCCCGCAGTTGTGGTGGAAATGTTTGCCCGTGATAACTGAAATGCAACAGGCAAACCAGACCATGCCACTTGTACTGAAACAGGTCAGAAAAAATGCTTTGCTTTTGGCACATCACTGGGAAAGGCAGATGGAGACAGGCAGATGGAAAGTCAGGTGCATGAGGGGAACAGGCTCCATGCGCAGGCCAAGGGCAAGACCCACAAGGGGGCTGAGGAGAAGAAGGCCAGCAGCGACCTGCTCTCCAACTGCAAGCCAAAACAGACAGTGGGATGGAGTAAGCGCGGCCAGTGGTCCGCATCATGTTCCTCCCCCCGCCTCTGCTTGTTACTTGGACGGCCAGCTGGGTGCTGGCAACGGGCTCCGGAGCCACAGTGTGCGCCAGCTGAGGGGACGGCAGGCTGCATCTACAGCTGGAAACCATTCCCCCCCCCACACAACAGGCAGTGAGTGCACGGTGGCCAACAGATTTCCGGCTGTAGCTGTCCCGCCCCTTGCCTCGCCTCACCTCATCCTGGAGGATGAGCCTCCTGCCCACCGCCCCACCCACCAGCGACCCCTGGATTCCCTCCCCAACCCTGCCCAAACCCACAGGCGCCACCTCTGTGAGTGACGTCAAGTGGGTCATGCCCCTCTCCACCACTCAACCACCCCAGCCATGCCCCTTCCCCTGCCACGTGCCTCCCCTGGCCCCCCAACAGTCTGAGGGACCGTGAATTGCCCCCTGTTTAAAAAGTTTGAGGACCCCTGATTTAAGGCAATCTCTTGGGTGAATTTTAGAGCCATGACTATGACCCTTTCCCTTCAGAGTAGCAGAGGAAAAAGACACAAATTCTGGCATAAGGTGCCAGACCTCAAAGTTAGCTATTCAACTAGAAGTTAAAATTTGATTTTAGGACTGGTGATTTCTGAATCTTCTCTCTTCTCAGACACAGGAAAAGCTTCCCTTTTCCAAGAAGCATCTTTAGAATTGCTTTAACATTCTTTTAAAATCACTTCTGGTTTGCTGTTTGTCCCCGCCGGACGCCCCTTCGGGATCGTCGAACCCATTGCCTGTAAGAGCCGCCTTTTTCAGCGGAATGGCGGCTCGAAAAAACTCCGTTTCCATTAGGAAACGGAGATAGAGCTGGCTGGGGTGGGTAGAGTCCTCTGCCTAATCCCAAAAGTTTTTTATTTACTTTTGGGAGGGAGCGGAAGAGACTCCCCGTATCCCCAGCCGATGCTCCGGACTCTGGGAAATCTCTGCTACACGCAGAGCTAGGAGGCAAAAGCAAGCCTGCAAATCTGTTAAATTAATTAAAGAAGATGTGAGCTGGACCTCTGATCCTGAAGCGCAAGTATTCTTCTTATTTTAGAAAAGTTATTGAAGTTGTTCAAGAAGTGAAAGGAAAAAAGATTTTTAAAATGGCGATTGCTGCTGTGACTGCTGCGGCTTGAAGAGAGGCTGAAGGGGAAAGTCCTTCCGTTTTCTATTACAAAGTAGCGGAGTGAATACTTCTGGCTGTAATTGAAGGCAAAACCTCACTCTCACTCTTGTTTTTTTTTCCTTTTTTTTCCCTGGGGATCTGATATTGATCTTGGTTGGAAAAAAGCTTTTTTCTTCTCTTTTCCAGTAAATCTTGTCTGTGTGGAAAAATGGCACTGAGACTTATAAAGTTAGACAAACAGGCAGTGGGGGGGGGATTCCCCCATTAACAAATTACATCAACAAGTTCTAACTCTCCAGTCTCAGAAACCTGACTTTAATATAATAGAATTTCTTCTTGAGGAGATTGTAAGAAGGGATGAGATTGTGAATCAGCAACTTGAAAAATTTAAGCTGGAAATTAAAGAAATTGGTGAATTGGTGAAATCTAAATTTGACTTTTTGGATCGAAAAATTTTAAAAACAGCTAATGGTTTAGCAGACTTTGTGATTCAGTTGGATGCAAATACTAAATTATTAGAATCTAAAATGAAAGAAACTGAGGAGAATTTGGATGATAAGATCCAAAAAATTAAAAAGGATTTGGCAAACATTCAGGATAATAGTTCAGAAGACAAACCCAAAATGGAGGTTGACCAAAAGACTGGTAATGAAGAAAATGTACAACAGAGGATTGAAAGAGAAGTTTTAAGGATTCAATATAATTTTACAGAATATGCAATTAGACTAAGAGGTCTGCAGGAAAATGATAGAGATGATTTAAGGAAGATATCTTCTGAAATTCTGGCTGGGATTTTAAAGGTTCAACCTGATGAAGTGTTTTGCAGGATCGACAGAATTTATAGAATAAACTCCTGGTTGGCAAAACAAAGGCAATTGCCTAGAGATGTGGTGATTTATTTTACTGATAAAGGAATAAGAAATGATATTGTGCAGAATTCTTTTAGTTCTACTTTGCAATTTCGTGGAAGAAAGATTTGGATTTTTAAGGAGCTCCCGCCTAAGATGTTAATGGAGAGGAAGAAATTTGGTTTTCTAGTGTCTGAGTTAAAAAAAAGAAATATCCTATTTAGGTGGGATGTTCCAGTTGGTTTAATATTCAGATACCAAGGAGTAAGATACCAACTGAACACTGTTGAAAAAGCGGAAGAATTTTATCAAAAAATCTTAAAAAAGAATTTAACATCTTTAGGCATAACACAGGACAAACAAAAGGAGTTGGAAACAAAGGGAAAATATCAAATTATAGAGGCTGTGGTAGATAAATTGTCTTCGGACTCTCTGGATACCCCAGCTGGACTGTCTATAAATATGAGAGCAGTGTCATCTGATTCCAATGTGATGAATTATCAAGTTACAGACAAGTGTGTAAATCAACCAGTTGATATACAAGTGATGGAAAAGAAATACGAGATAATAAAACAAAACCAACAAGATCAACTAGCTGATACACAATTTGTAGGAAGGAAACCAGGATGGAAATTCAACCCGCAAAAGAAAAAGAAAAGAAACAGATCTCATAGAAATAGTAGTTTCTAAACTAAGCAACAGCAAAGCCAGGGATTTTTAACGAATATGTGAAAATAGTGGAGGCGAAGTATTGTTTAATACTATCTTGAGGACAGTGGCAGACCTCTGCAATGCCGTGATTTCGGAACGTGAAAAGAGCCTTACATTGTTGGATTTGAATTATCTATTTTGGATTTCTTCTACCGATAAATATATTATAACTATTTCGAGTTGCAAGGCAAGAGAGTCATGTTGGGGCATGCAGAAGATCTGGTTGTTACCCACTAGGATGATGGGAATTAATAATCCTGATGAAAACCACAATTACAACTATATGGAATATAATCATAATGTCACTCGGGTGGTTGTTTTTACTTTTATATATATATGAGGATATTCATTACTGATGGGGGCAGATGATGACTGAAGATTTTGAACAAACTGTTGCACCAGGATGCTATGTTACCCAGTTATGGATGATGGACTCAACAATCCAGTGGAAAGACGTCAAAGAAGATATTATATGGATTATAAATTTAAAGCTATTGTCTTTTTTTCTTTTTATAAAATGGAATGTATACACAGATATATGTATATTTTAGTAGAGTGGGCAGTGGTTCATATTTAGAATTGTAGTGTATGGTAATTTTGCGGGAAACTGGGTTGAAATAGGTTAGTTTACTGATTGATTAGTTTAAGAAAAAGGATTTTTAAGTCATATATTTAGGGGAGTCGAGGAATTGGATAGAATTGAATAAATGTTAAATTTGGATGTGGGGAGAAGGCTGCTTTGAAATGTTATATTAATATATATAAAAGATTAAATGTTATGTTGTTGTAATAATATACTATAAGTTTGGGGGAGGAGAAAAAGGGCAGATTATTGCGAAAATGGGGGTTATAAGAATATTATGCTAAGGGTCAGTATTTTGAGGAGGGAGTAAGGGAATGGTAAAATATTATGTAATTAGTTATGAATTAGCTTAATGTTGTGAAGAAGTCACGGGGGGATGGGTGGTGAGGGGGGGTTAGGGAAGAGGGGGGGAGAAAAGGGGGAAAAACTTGTATTTGAAAACTTTTTCAATAAAAAAAGAAAACATTCTTTTAAAATAAGATATGGAGTTTGGGAGCACCTAAAGGGGGAATCATATACTGAAGTTGGTAGAGGTAATAACAAGAAACAGTTACAAGAACAATATCAATTTTAATCAAGTAATGAATACACAGAGAGACAAACACCCACACAAATACCTTACCTGCTTGCTCTGATAGAAATCTCAGCATCATTTGTTGAGATTTATGAATAACCAGTTCTTCAAATCAAAAAGAGTTTTCTCTATCATAATATCATAGCCTTGATATTTTTGCCTCTGAGCAGGCATCCGGAAATAGATTAATAATATTTGGGAGGCACATCACACCTTAGGGCCTTCAGTTGATAATTCTCTAAATTAGGATACTAGTTTCATCATAAGAGAGGAAGTTGGATAGATATGTAAGCTATTTTGGCACTGTTATCTTCTTTGCAGATGGATCCATATTCTTATATGTTATCCTTTATCAGGCATATCAAAATAGTTTGGTAAGTAACTCATTGAAATGTTTCCCTTCCAACTTGCTGACAAACCAATACAAACATAAATCACTTTTTAGACTGGAAAGAGAAAACAGTTTAATAGAATTGCTGTGTCAAAGACATATTGGCTGAAGTGTATGCTAATTCCTTTTTCCTTCATTGTCATCTTTGGTTAGACAATCCTTTGAAGTACAACAAAATCCTACTAATCTGTTCACTAGAGAATGAGGCAGAGAACAACAATACAAATTTCATCTTTATGTTGAAAAGAAAAAAAAATTGTATTCAGCCTCTATCCTATACTGTCTCATTGTCACCCCAAAACTCCAATAATTCTGGATTCCAAAGCCATTTCTCTCAACCCACATATGGTCATTTCTAAAGTGAAAACAAATCATTCTGAGAGACATGATTGTATGCAATTAATTAATATGTGAGCCTCCACTATTTCCAATAGTGCTTACTCTCATGTAGCTATGCATGTGCTCAGTCTGCATGCTGTACAATCCTATATATGTCCATACAGAAATAAGTCCCAGGAAAATACAGTACATTAGAGGATATGTTTTTGTTCAATAGTACATAATGCAGTACTACAGCAACAGAGTTTATCATGAGAGGTCAAGGGGGAGGCAATTGCTTTCCATGCTACAAAACAGTGTAAAAGAAATTTGGGCTCTCATTAATTGTAGAAGTTCAAGAGACCCTCCAAAAAAAGATGTGTTATGGTGGCGAGTGATTCTTTGTTAAGGAGAACTGAGGAAACTCTAGGCAGACATGGTACAATATTGCAGAAAGTCTATGGTCTCTAAGCTGGTTCAAATCCACCAACCTCTTCTCCATGAAGGGGCAAATCTCCTAAATCAGGGGTGTCAAACACGCGGCCCATGGGCTGGGTGCATCATGCGCTGGCCACGCCCATGCCCAGTTTAACGAAGGGGGAAAAAGTCACGATATATTATGTGATGACAACATGAGTTTGAAACCCCCGTTCTAAATGGTGAGGAGAGGCCTTTAAAGGAGTTCTGGAAACCAAAAGCCTTGGCAGGCAGCTGAAGGAACTGAGAGCACAAATATTATATTTTTGAATTAATTCTTTCAATGGAAGATGAAGATACAAGAACAGAAAACAGGATCCTGAAATTCAAAAATTGACTACACAAATGGTATAACTCAGTGGTGGAATTCAAATTTTTTTACTACCTGTTCTGTGGGCATGGCTTGGTGGGTGTGGCAGGGGAAGGATACTACAAAATCCTCATTCCTTCCCCACTCCTGATGGAAGGATATTGCAAAATCTCCAGTCCCACCCCACTCTGGGGCCAGCCAGAGGTGGCATTTGCCGGTTCTCTGAACTACTCAAAATTTACGCTACCGGTTCTCCAGAACCTGTCAGAACCTGCTGACTAGCACCCCTGGTATAACTGAGAATGGATTGAATTCTATGACAATGGTTTAGAGTGCTCACTTCATTCCTAGGCAGTGATGAAACTGTATCCTTTTCATTGGTGATGCTTCTTACAAAAACTGGGAAACACCTCACCCATCTCAAAAGGAGAACATTAAACCAGAAGGAAAGGGCATGGTGGAAACAGTCTAGAATGCACTCAAGGAAGCAGGATAGGCTATTTAATTATAGGCTATAATATATATTTCTCCCATTTCTTTCTACCAGCAACTGGTAAATCATGAGGACAGTCCCATGATAAAATAAGTTTGACTAAGTGGAGACTATTACCTGTTCTGAAGTGGAATAAGCTCATCAATAACAGCATTATTGATATAACAGTAGGGAAGATTATTTAAAGCAGGCTGCAGTTTTCAGTCATCAATGGGAAAGCATGCTTTCCATCAAACATGCTGTGACTGGCAGCTTGGTGTGGGTTGTTAATAATCAAACTTAAGATATACTTTTTCAGTCAATGGGGAAGGGAGCAAGAGGATATAACAAGTTGATAAGATGATTAATTGCATCTCTAAATTATTCTGAGATAATCACAGACTAAGTTATGCTTCCTAAGCAGGAATACTGACTTTATGATATATAAAATCAAACCATTATAATGGAATTTAAATATTTTAATATATTAACAAAAAATAATGTTGGGGATATTAATTATAATTAAACTGAAGTTTTAAATTAAAATTTGTTACTAAGTTTTACTTCTCCATTTCTAATATTTACTCTAACTCTGGTTTTTTTTCTAGATTTTTACAAGAGATTTAAGAGATTAAATGGAAGTGCTTTCATTTCTTGTAACAGCAAGGATATATTTCATGGTGGACAGTGTGGTAAAACATACTTTTGGCTCTTCTGTCTCTCTCTCTTCTAGTAACCTGATTAAATAAGTAAAGCAAGTCAAATAGTATTTCATGAATTTGTTCATTGTTAAAGGGTCCCTGGTTGCTGTACATGCCTTCAGAATGCTAGCACAATGATGTGTATACCTGAGACATTTAGCCACCTTGGCATTCCCTATTACATGTACAGAAACCAAACAGATGGGCAATTATATCATATTTCAACACTGGTGATTGGGACAGCCTCCTCCAGCCTGTTTGGGAGCAGTTAGCTAACTTAGGGGATGCAGCGCAGATTGTCTAGATGACTAAGTTCTATCCTTTAATGGAAAGGACCAATTAGGGGCTGCTGTTATTTTCTTCACACCACCCAACATCTGTCACTACATGTGACAGATTCACCTCTGCCTAATATAGGTCTGAAATTAGAACCAAATATCATTAAGATGGTAATTATATTTTTTAAGTGCCTTAAAAGTATTTCCATGCATTCATACATATGTACACTATATACAGTATTTACTCATTTGGCCTTTCAGGATAAACAATGTTATACAAAGTGTTGAAAAAAGACAATGATAACTAAATCTATTTTAGAACATTATTCACTATAACTTCCCATACTTACTATTGTAAATTGTAAATTATTGTTATTTAATATTCTACAGTGTCCATACACGGATTAACATAATGCATTTTGTTCTTTAAACTTTTAATTAGTCTTTTTTTTTTAGAATGTCATCAACTCTATCAGGTTCACAATTCTTTCCTTCCTTCCTTCCTTCCTTCCTTCCTTCCTTCCTTCCTTCCTTCCTTCTTTCCTCCCTCCCTCCCTCCCTCCCTCCCTCCCTCCCTCCCTCCCTCCGCTTTGTAGTTCAAACTTAATTCATTCTCTCTACAAGACTCATCCAGTAGCCATTCATTCTTGCGTCTGTATTGTGTCTGTATATGTTTTAATATAGATACCTCTTTACCCCATTCTCCCTGTATTCAACTTTCATGTTTTTCTGACATATCCAATTCTCACCTTTGTACAATAAAGTAGAGCATGCTGTTAGATTTAAACATTTTAAATGCTTTGGGGAAACATTTACTTCTTGAAATAACCCATAAACTACTCATTACCTTTCCATTCACATCTGTACATATTGGAACTTTTCTGTCCACTAGCTCATTTTCACTTCCATTTTTCTGCCAGTTACATACAACTTGCAATCTTTCACTCCATTTCCCCTGTCAGACATAGTTACCATGAAATTCAATAAACTGAACTGCGTATTCCTCATTGCATCATACAATCTAAGATCCACTTCAAATCATTCTGGTTCTCAGCCAATAAACAAAGCAAACAGAAGTACCTTCTGTTTATAAATATACATGCATAGTCATATTTTTAAATCAGCAAGCCTCTAACACCTCCAGATATAAAACATATATTAAAACACATAGTGTATTCTTAACTTCTGCTCAATGAAGAGCCATTCATTAAGCATTTCATTTATTCATATCATGTTTCACTTCACTCATATATCACTCCTAGTATAAGTTTACCACTTTCGATATATTTATGCAAAATTTCCATAATTCATGTCTATTCACTTAATTGTATACCTAGTCTAAATCAACATATGTACAATGCACTTTTTTCACATTCACATTTTTTAATTGCCTGATTTAGACTAAAAAAATTGACTGCCACATCCCCTGCCAATTCTAGAATTACACTGCCCTTTCCAAACTTTAATAGTTGTCATCATCAGATTATCTTTTGTTAAAAGGAAAAAACTACTCCACTAAAACACTACAGGAAACTGAATAGTAGAGATACGAGGTTGATTTTCCATCTATGCAGTGATCACTGAGCCTCAGACGAAGTGAACTGAGAGCCTCAAGGTCAGTAAAAGTTATATAGAAGCAGAAAGAAAAAATATTTATCCATATTGCTTAATTAATTACATAATATTGCCTGCAATATTACTTCACTAAATACACTGGACCTTGAGGCTGACTCTTGGCTTTGTGCTTCCCTTTGTGTAACCCACATAGAAGGGAAGCTGGACATTCTGTTTCTACCTGACTGAATATTCCCTTTATTGTGATAAGGTGGCCCTGCTTCATTTTTCCCCTTGCTTGGCAGATTTAGTCTCCCATTTTATATTTGTTACTTGCCTTAGGATCAACTGTGGTTAGATGCAGCTTCAGAAAGCATTCTTCATTCCTGCTTGTTACATGGGTGACTATACTGTATTAATATTAAAACAGAAAGGATCAATTTGCTTTCTGGGCTGTGGTAGTTGAGAATAAAATTCAAATAACTAAATCTGACACTTTAAATCAGACTCCTGTCAAACGCCTTCTGGACAAAGTAATTCCTCAGACATAAATTGTAGTGGCCAAGGGATGGACTTGAGAGACTGAAGGAAGAACCTTTATCAAGATAATGGTCAGATAAAAGAGACCTGAGTTGGGGCAAAACTATAACCTGAGAAAATACAGTTGGTCTTCAATTTACAATCACAATTGAGCCCAAAATTTATGTTGTTAAGTGAAACACTTGTTAAGTGAGTTTTGCTCCATTTTACAACTTTTCTTGCCACAGTTGTTAAGTGAATAACTGTGACTATTAAGATAGTAACACAGCTGTTAAGTGAATTTGGCTTCCCCATTGACTTTCCTTGTCAGAAGGTCACAAAATGTGATCGCATGACCTTGGAATATTGCAAATGTCATAAATATGAGTCAGTTGCCAAGTTTCTGAATTTTGATCCTGTGACCAATGGTTGTAAGTGTGAAAAATAATCTGCAATGGTTGTAAGTGTGAAAAATGGTCATAAATCACTTTTTTGGTGCCATTGTAACTGTGAACAGTCACTAAACAAAGTGTTGTAAGTCAAGGACTACCTGTATTTCAGACAAGACCTTCCCTAGTTATCATAAAGGCAAAGGGAGGGAGAGGGGAATCACATTCAGACTTGCAGGATTCTGTTACTATATTTGTATAAAAGTAATATTGGCCTGCATGATTTTGGTTTCCTAGTCTTATCTATCTTGAAGAACCAACATTAATTTGCATTTACTTTTGTGACCTTCTCGATACAATCTTTACAGCAAACTTAAACAAACCACCCTACTATAGATACCATATCTATATTTTAACATTAAAATCACACTCATTTTCTCTGCCTCTTAATTTTCACTGCTCCATATTCTCCATGACTACTTTCTTTGCAACTACCTAGTTCTTTCTAATCACATTATTGTAGAGAGTAAGGAAGACAAACTTGACAGAAATATGCAAGAATCGTTACAGAGACAAAAGGGGAATGAAATATATATATATATATATACATATATATGTATGTATGTATGTATGTATGCATGTATGTATGTATGTATGTATATGTATATATATTAATCCTGAGAAAGAAAGTAACATTTGGAAGCAGTTCAGGAAGATGCCTCCCTGATTTACTGGAGTATAAGAAGAAGGAGGAATTATAGCACAATCAAGATTTGCAAGATTCTGTTATGGCAGCCTATCTCAATAAAAGTAGTTTTTGTCTTCTTCTAGAATTGATTTCCTGGTCTGCTCTACTCAAATGGGACTGACAATTATGCAATGTCCATCTCTTGTCTTCCATATTGCAGTAATTACTTTTTCTCTTTCACAGCTTGATAGTTCAACCATGCATCTTCCCATTAGGATACGCCACAAGTTTCTGTGACATTAACGTCATTCTTTTCACTCCGTTTCAAGTGTCTTTTCCACACCCTCTTTCCCACGGTTCACTTCACTAATGTTCTTAAAACCATCACATACAATAAGATAATTCATGTTTTTAGATTATTTTCTTTGTTGAATCTGAATTGACTTATACTTTAATATATATATATATATATATATATATATATATATATATATATATATATATATATATATATATATATATATATATTTGAAATAGAGATTTTAAAAAGCAATCATTGATACTGGTTTTTTGAATCTGTAAATAGCTCAGTGATTTTTTTTCTAAAGCTCCACTATCTCAGGCTATTCCATTATCTAATACAGAGGTGCAGGACGATGGCCCCTTTATGACCTGTGGACTTCAACTCCCAGAATTCTGGGAATTGAAGTCCACAAGTCATAAAAGGGTCATCATTCCCCACCCCTGATCTAATAGAATAATTTTTTTCTCTGATCACAGTCAGTACATTACAGTTTTCTCTGATCACAGTCAGTACATTACAGTAGTCCAGCCTCCCGGGGCTCTCTACATGGGGCTCCCCTTGAAGAGCACTCGGAGGCTCCAACTGGTCCAGAATGCGGCCGTGCGGGTGGTTATGGGCGCGACTCGTTGTGCCCATGTGACACTTCTCCTGCGCGAGCTGGCACTGGCTCCCAGTGGTCTTCTGGGTGCAATTCAAGGTGTTGGTCACCACCTTTAAAGCGCTCCATGGCTTAGGACCCGGGTACCTTCGAGACCGACTTCTGCCACCAGTAGCCTCCCACCGGCCAGTCCGCTCCCACAGAGAGGACCTCCTCAGGGTACCATCGGCCAAGGTATGTCGGCTGGTGACACTCAGGGGGAGGGCCTTCTCTGTGGGAGCTCCTGCCCTGTGGAATGAACTGCCCCCAGAATTGCGCAGGATCTCCGACCTCCGTGTATTTCGCTGTGCCCTCAAGACCCTGCTATTCCACCAGGCCGGGTTATCAATGTAAATGATTTTAAATTGGGTGTTTTAAATTTTTGGGTTTTAATTTGGGCCAAAATTATTTAATAATTTTAATTATTTTTTAATTGATGTCTGTATATTTTTGTGTTTTTTTAATAGGCTGTACACCGCCCTGAGTCCTTCGGGAGAAGGGCAGTATAGAAATAAAATTATTATCATTATTATTATCAAGATATCTAATTTTTTTTTTCAGGACTTATCCCTGCTTCTTTCATTATCTTTCAGTGGAGCCTATAAATATCTACTTTTATATATGCTCACAAAAACTTGATGACATCAATGAATCCTTTATGACATGTAGTTTAATCCTTTCATATGTAGTGCTACCCTGAAAGGGCCGCTACAGTCTGGATCCTTCTGTCCCTTTCTCCAGGCAATTAGGTTCTTCCCCCGCTCTGGCCTGGCATCTCAATGTCCCTCGTTCTGTCCTTCACTCTGGCCATCAGCTTGCTCTGATCGCTCACATGTGCACCTCTGCTTACCCTGCTAAGCTTCCCTCCACCATCCTCTGACACTCTGGTGCTCCCTCCCATCTCTGGCTTGCTCACTTACCTGGATCAGCTCACCTCTGCTGTCTAAGGCTAGTTGTACCCCAAGCATATTCACACTACTCTCCAAAGCCAAGATGTATAATCTAAAGATTATCTTGCCTGTCACTTAGTGGGATTCAAATTGCTACTGGTGGGTGCGTGGGCACGACACTTCTGCACATACACAGAGACATCTGGGCGAGTGGGCAGAGGCTCCTTCTGCCGCTACCAGTTCGCCTGATCTGGGGTGAACTGGTAGCAACCCACCACTGATGTCACTGCCTGTATCCCAACAACAAGGAGGTACAGGCCATGTACAGAGAGATACTAAGAAGAAATGTGGAAGGAGAATGTTTATTTCATTTTTTTTACAATGTTTTTTTAAATGTGACAAAAGATATGGCAACAAGGATTATGTGTTCTTCCAATTAGGTTCACTAAGGTACAAAGGAGAAGAATCGTTTCAGGGAAGGCATTAATCTTAAAGTCAGAATCTGTAAGCTAATTTAGCAAAGCAAGATGGCAAATAAAGAAAATGCTGTCTAGACACAAAGTTAATGCTGTATTTGAAAAAAGCAAAAATGAAAACAGCCACCAACAAGCAGACCCTCAACTGAGATGAGTTGCCCATTATTTAAAGCAAAGGTAGGGAATTATGGCCCTTTTATGACTTGTGGATTTCAACTCCCAGAATTCCTGAGCCAGCCATTGTTCCCTACCTCTGATTTAAAGAATCAAGGAAGAGATGTAGTCAAAGATACAATTTCAAAAAAAAAAAAAAAGAAAACGAGGAAGAGTAGCTGATGTTCTGGAACAAATCCGGAATACCAAGGAATCCAAAAGAAAGAAAAGATTCAAAGGCAACAGCTTGTAAGCAATGATCCATTGAACTATAGAAAGAAAAGAAAATGAAAACGAAAAGCTTAAGTAACATGCAGCTGTTAGGTTTGTATTAACTTTAAACTGCCTATTTCCTTACTTCAAAAGAAGGCAAGACCCAATTATGGCTCATTAAAAGACACGGTGGTCAATAAGTAGATTGATTTTTTTTCACTCTAATTGTCTACTGGAATAATTTCGACACTTTTCTTCACAGGTGGAAATTACACTGGAACTGGGGCAAGTTTGAAACAACATCTGGTAACCACAGAGATTGTATAGATTTATTTTACAGTTGTTTTATTCTTTTGTTGTAATGATGGTAGTAAAAACTAATCCATCAACAAGAGACAAATAATAACAATAACAAGTAAAAGTATACAAGTCAAGATTTAATTAAACCCCAAATAAAAAATGTCTTTACTGAGAAGCAGAAAGAATAAAGGGTTGTGGAGGATGTGGGGAACTCTATGTTTTAGGCATAGAAAAAAAAAATTCTTCCACCTCTCAGCCAGTTATCTTTCTACCCCAGTTTGAACATAATGCTACTATTTTGCAATGGAGTTTGATTCCTATTTGAGATTAGATCCTTTGATACCACCACCTCAAGTGATTTAGGAATCTAAAAGTAGCAACCAGCTTTTTGAACTGCAAGCAGATATCGGACGGAAGAGATCAAAGAAAATTCC
Source organism: Pantherophis guttatus (assembly GCF_059756535.1). Lineage (NCBI taxonomy): Eukaryota > Metazoa > Chordata > Lepidosauria > Squamata > Colubridae > Pantherophis > Pantherophis guttatus. The sequence continues at coordinate 276,897,496 of NC_142063.1, read as the reverse complement.
TGAATAAGTCTAAGTAGAAGTTCTCAAAAGCTGCTAAGAAAAATTACAATGCTTGTCAGTTACAACTGCTACCATTAATTTGATTTATATCCTGCCTTTCCCAATAAAAAATAAAACTAAAATCGGTTAATAATAGAGAATAGAATACTGAATGTATTTCTTAAATATCTACGTGTTTATTTATTCATTCATTTTAGTTGGTGTATCACTGATTTTCATTTATACATTAGCTATAGCTTTAACTGTAAAAGGTGAAATTGCCTTCATTCCCTCTTCTGCTATTAATATTCCAAAGTAGCACTGCAATATATATTCCATAAAAATTGTTTTGAAAATACAATTTTGAGATACAGAATGAGAGAGAGAGAGAGAGAGAGAGGAAGAGAGAGAGACACACACACACAGACAGACAAAACACAGAACAGACACAGAGTTGGGAGTGTGAAAATAGTGCACTGTGTGCCTCCCATCTTCAGAAAACATAGTGTCTTCTAGACATACTGAAATGTTCCTGGCTCCTTAAGTGTTCAGTATTTGCTGTGATCATAATCTAAGTATCCTCTAAAATAAAAAATAAATAAATAAACTCTTCTTAATATTTAGCTCAGCTCCTGGTGACTGATGGATATTATCCTGTACTTGATAAAAATAACAGTAGAAAAGTGGGTTACCCCTGCTGATTTTCAAGATTTCTTTTCATTTCCTGACTAGTCCCCTAATTTGATATTTCCCAGAAGTCTCCTAGCCAAGTAATAACTAGGACTGATCTGCTTAGCTTCTGCCAAGATGCTGCCACTGTGAGCTCCCTGCATGAGTGCGTAGAAAGCTGAAACTTGAATTTGTTGGGAGAGTTCAACTGAAGAGAGGGAAAAAGCAGAAGTTTGAGGAAGAAGAAGAGAAAGGAAGAACCAAGGAAAGGGAAAGATTGCTTACTAGAGTGCTGCTGGTTGCCTATGGGGTGATTGGAATACTGCTGGTTGCTGGCCTAGCTGAGGCAGTTTTGGGAAACATACAATAGCATGAAATTGGCTCCCCAGCGACTCAGCTCACTTAACTAGCAAACTGGAAGAGTAAAGAAGAAATTGGCAAGGGAGGTACTTTTTGCTATTGGTCTTTGATTTTCATCAAAAGAAAATCAGACAGAGGGAATCACTCTTTGATTTTCATCAAAAGAAAAAGAGACAGAGGGAATCAGTCTTATGATTTGGAGGGTGTGTGTCATATTTTCTTTTTTCCCAGAACAATGTAAACTATACATGGTATAACTGCAGGCTTCCTAGGCCTAGAGACAAAGTGAAGATTACCAGGGAAAATAGAAATTTCTTAAATCAGACCTACAAAGAACTTGCTGAGGGACGACAACTCTAGAAAACCACCCAGAAGAGATTTAGAATTGGGGAAATGTGACAGAAAAGGCCAAGCATGTCAACAAAAACTCTTATACTATAAAGTTTCAGAATATATTTGATTCTAAGGCCTCTCTGTTGAAGATATTTTGGAGCCCTGGATGAAAAGGAGTTGCCACAAGTTGCAGGGACTGAAAAGGGGACTCTGTAAGTTCTGTGAAGAGAAGGAATTACGCCTCTGCCCTCAAGAGAAGGAAGTATTTTTTGGTGGGGATCAAATATTTTTTACTGAGAAAGACTTAAGAAACAATCTGTCATTCAGATGTTTTGTCAAGGGAAGTGTCCTGTCTTTCTAGGGTATGAAGGGAAAACTCCCAAGACTAAAGACCCCGTTCTACTGATTCATGTGGAAACAAGTAAGAGCTAGACCTGAGAATGAGATAGCTTCAGACACCTGTTGATACATGTGACCGTACAAAAGAGAATATGAATACAGGTTATGCAAATGGCTTGGAATTTTGGAGACATATTTCCAAGATGAATGGCTCTTGGAAACCATCTCACTAATCTGAATCCAGTGGAGAAGTACGAAGACAGCCCAAAAAATAATGCAGTACCATACATAGACTGGAATTAGGATAGGGAGCAGTATGGAGGATAGTGATAGTGATAATGTAAATAACTCAAATTGCATGACTCAAGGATTTCAGCATTTCTACAAATATGGGGAACAAACAGGAAGAAATAAAAGTGATAATGGCTTAGGGCCGGGTTATCTGCGAGACCGCCTTCTGCCGCCAATAGCGTCCCACCGACCAGTTTGCTCGCACAGAGAGGGCTTCCTCAGGGTGCCGTCGGCCAGACAGTGTCGGCTGGTGACCCCCAGGGGGAAAGCCTTCTCTGTGGCAGCACCCGCCCTCTGGAATGACCTACCCCCTGAGATACGCACGATATCAGACCTCCGGACTTTTCGTCAGGCCCTGAAAACACACCTATTCCATCTAGCTGGGCTGGCTTGATCCCATCCTCTCAGTTTTAATTGAATTTGGTTTTAATTGAGTTGTTTTTAATATCTTGGGCTGAAATTATTTAATTGTTTTTTAAATTGTTTTTAAATTTTATATGCAATGTTTTATTTGGCTGTACACCGCCCTGAGTCCCGCAGGAGAAGGGCGGTATAGAAATAAAATAATAATAATAATAATAATAATAATAATAATAATAATAATAATAATAATAATAATGTCAGAAGGCAAATAAGATTTACGAGGTATTACCGCAACCTGTTGGGCTGAAACTCATGAGTAGAAGACATAAACAATATATTCACGTGGCAAACCCCATCAAACTTTACTTCTTGGGGAACTCTCATCTCTTGATTTGAATTATAATAATTAGAAAAGCAATGTAATATTCATATAAATTAGATTTGACTGTGTTCATATTTTACTTATTTGAATCCCTATATTTTTTTATAAGCAACTCAAGGCAGTGAATATATCCAATACACCTTCCTCCTCCTATTTTCCCCACAATAACCCTGTGAGATGAGCTGCACTGAGAGAGAGAGTGACTGGCATTTCTCATCACAGCATTAGACTCAAACTTTGTATCCAGCTGTTATCAACAAAGGGAAATTGCAGTTATGATGGGGTGAGGATAAAATAACCTAGTGTATTTCTGGACACAAGTTCCAATGCAACTTGTCAACATATTCACCCAAAGTCATCTGTATATTTTCAGTATGGTCTAAAGTACTTGTGTAACTCCTATTAGAATTCCCACGATAGATAGATAGATAGATAGATAGATAGATAGATAGATAGATAGATAGATAGATAGATAGATAGATAGATGATGAATGATGGATGGATGGATAGATGGATAGATAGATAGATAGATGATAGATAGATAGATAGATAGATAGATAGATAGATAGATAGATAGATGATAGATAGATAGATGATAGATAAAGCCATGTTTCTGTCTGTAGAAGTCACCTCTGTTGGTATAAGAATATTAAGACCACTTCACAGGTTTAGCAGGAAGGCCACAACTAGGGTAACCAGTTTACCACACACCTAGGGTAAAGGATTTAGGAATTGGAACATTTATATCCCAGTAACTCTCTGCCCATTCACCTAATGAGCCAATCCAGGTTAGGTGAGAAATGAAATGTCTTTGTAGAACATATGTAAGAGTTACCTTAAAGGAGAGATGGGCAGCATCAAAAATAAATGGATGGATGGATGGATAAATAGACAGATAGCGAGATAGACAGACAGACAGATCCACTAACTTGCTCAGCCTGAGAAAGCTACCTGAAGAAGTAGCAAAATATTTTGCTACTTCCAGGTAGCAAGTCCAGGTGCCATGACCCAACTTCCGGGTTTCCGGAGAAAGAATATGTTGTATATGAACTGTGGTGAGCAGCTTCTAATACTACAATAACCTAGCAATGTTTTAAATAAATGCTGATAAATCCTCAAGGGCCTTCAGAAGCTCAGGGATTAGATTTACATTGCAGTTAAAATTCAGAGATTACAAAGATCATTTTGCAAAGGAATTGGGAGGTACAAATGGTTGCTGTATGCTATTTTGACTTGTTCATCCCTAAAAGCATATTGCAAAGCCTAAATCCCTCCTATAAACCTGTGCCTTTTTAACCTAAAATCCCTGAAAGCAGTGTGCTGCATTTTCTGCCAATTGTTAAGTCTGATTTAATTCCTTCGGCATTTGTAATATTGTCATTTTAGGAGCAATGTTTTTGCTTTTGAATTAGAATGCGGAACACATTGATTATCTCTTAAAACAATATGATCAACGGTATATCTTGCAAAACGAATTTGTATTTAACATTTATTTTATTGCAGTATAGCACTGAAAATACTCATATTAAAACTTTTATTTTTAGTATGAAATAAATAATAAGACTTGAAACGAATAACAATTTGGTTTAGTTAATATTTTTAAATCAAAGTCCATTTCGTTCACTCTTCCCACATTAGGTTCACATATAAATTAAGGTTGGTTTGATGGAAATAAATTCCTTACTCCAGTTCTCTGTCTAAAAGGCAATAATTCCAGAGCCATATCTGTAGGTTAGGAAGTAAATAAAAATCCTATAAGGTGGCAATGGCAAATTTCTTTCCTATCACAGCCAAGGCATTACATAGACTTGTCTATAATGTCTTCAAAGTTGAGCTATAACTAAGGAATAAGGTAAAGCTAAAGGTTCCCCTCGCACATACATGATAGCCGTTCCTGACTCTAGGGGACTCATCTCTGTTTCTAAGCCAAAGAGCCAGAGCTGTCTGTTGACGATTCCATGGTCAGGTGGCCAGCATGACTAAACCTAAGGAATAAACAGTGCTAAAAATACTGTTTCTCATTTTTTAAATTCAGTTAAAGTAATCAATAAAAGAAAAAGAAAAACACATAGACTAGTGTTAGAAAATAAATACAACTTCAAAATGGATATGCTTTATCATTAAAAAAAGAAGACACCTGGAAATTAAATTATATAAGAACAGCTCCAAAAATGTTGACCACATTGCTCAAAGTTTTCATCCTACCGCTCTGTTAAAAGAAAAAGGCAAAGAAGACAAATACAAATATTGATAATCCCCAATGTTTGATATTTTCATGATTCTGAAAGCTGGTGATATAGCCAAAAGAATATGTACTTCTTTAATGTACAACAATTGATCTAAAGTTCTATTAGATCTAAATAAAATGTAACACAGTAATCTGTAATATGGTTTAATATCCCAACTCTTGAGTTAGTTCTCTAACAACAGTGTGATTATAATAAACCTCTACTGAATATTCCAGGAAGTATCCAAAATGAATTGTTTTTGTTGTATTAACCTTATGACAATAGAAAATCAATTTTACATTGTTTAAAACCACCTTCTATTTGTTTACCAAGTCTATAACATTCAACCCCATTATTCCATGAGTCACAGAAATAACCAATTTGAATTTCATCAAATTCCTTTAACTTTTTATGGAGACTAGTTACTGGCCATAAATAATTCCTCAGAAACCTCTAAATGCTGTGGTTCAAATCAACTAAAGAAAAATGCTTAAATCGAAAATACCGCCAAAAAGTAAATCAAACTTATAGCAAATGAATTCTGCTGTTGTTTTAAAAATATCTTCCTCTGAGACTGAGTTGATTCAAAGTAAATAATATTGCAAGGAATCCTGTTATGAGAAGAAGAAAAAAATAGTTCCAAATTGGTGATTGTGCTATAGGTTTTTGTGGGTAAATGACTTCCAAATTTACATCTGCAACTCAATATTTTCCATAATCCTTGAAGCACGAAATGCATTGAAACCACACAAACAGTTTCATAATACATGCTAGGATTCCAGTGGAGTCAGATCATAATGGAGTTAGTGGTCATAAAGAACACAAATTACAGGCTGGGGGTAATTAGAAATGGGATACACAACGAACGAGATGCTGTAATTTCCCTATACAAATTTATGATGTGGCCACATCTAGAATACTTCTGTGCAGCTCTGGTTGTCATTTTTCAAGAGGGTCATTGTGGAGCTGGAATGGTGGGAATAAAAATAGAGAGGCAATCAAGCAACCCTACCTTCAATTTGGGGAAACATTGCAACAGTGAAGCTGCTTACGTTAGAGAAAAATGCATACAGGGAGATAGACGTACAGAAAGGATAATGTTTATAACAAAAGGCTGATGGTTCAAATTTTATGACTTGATTGCAGCAGCCTAACTTTATAAAATGTAACAAATAAATAATACAAAAATACATTACATAGCATTGGGATAGTATGATGGAATCATATAATGGCTATGTCAAGCAAAAAGTAACACATTTGATAATATGTTGTTGTACTGCTTGAAACTCTTCCAAGAACTCAGAGACCAAGTGATATGAAAGATCATTTATGTCCTAAATGTATCTGGACCTCTATAGTCTCAGCAGATAGCAACCCCTAACTGATCTTGTCTGGACTTGCAAGTTAAGTAAAGTCAAAGGCTGTAAACTGGAATGGGAGATTAGAAAAAAAAAACCATCCTAGAAGAATGCCAAACTACTTCTATATTGTTGCCAAGAAAATGCATGAATATGTCCAGGAAGCCATCACAAGTCAGGGTTCACTTGAGACTTTTCTTGTGATAAAAAGCTATGTATGTTAGTGACTTTATATAAAAGTTGTGGGGAATGAGGGATTGAAACTTTGATACAATAATAACTTATCAAAACAAAGGGGAATCATCTGCTAGACTTAGATATCATTACTCCAATAAGATTCATTTTTTGATATCTCTGCTAAAGGTACTTAGGGAAATATGAATTTATCATCCTTACCTAATGTAGTCTGGATTTGGGGAGTTGTCTGTGAATAAATGTGTGCATCAAGGGATTGTAAGGGAAATAAATTTGGATGAAAGAGCATTTGAAAGACAACTCACACAATGAACAATCATTTTGTACTTTAGATAAAAAGCAGAATGAAGTTTGTATTTTCTGCTGCAGTTGCCAAGCAACTATAGGACTTGGAGATGTACAAAATAATTTAGTTGGAATCATTCCAATTTTCAACATGTTGAAGGTGTATCTACATGAATGTTTTTCCCCCCCTTGAGATAGGAATAATTAAACATTAAGTTATTTGAATACAATTACTGAATTGTTGAAATGGGTGCTGGACTGAAAACATTGCTGATGACATTACAGCTAAACTGGCTTTATTTAGTTAATCAAATTTTGTCTTAATATGCTGACATGTGAGTGAACTTTATGCTCCTGCATACAATTATTCTCTTTTTATAAGCCGCAATAATAATTCCTTAAGTGCTTGATTAATCATAGTTTCTTGTCAACTCTGAATTGGGTAACACTGTATGCTGTACTAGGATATGAAACATCCCGGATCTTAAATCAACTTTAAAGTGGGCTTTATGATTCTGGCTTGTACCAAAAATCTATAATTTGCCAGTTCACTAATAATTGAAAATGGTCAACTGAAGGCCTCTCAGCTTGTTGCACTGGGTGAAGAAACAACAACAAAAAAAGTATGAGGATGAAAAATAGTACATATGAAGTCAGTTTATAAACCTTAGTGCTAGAAATTTGGAATGTACCATAAAGTTATTCATGGCTTTATTAATTGAATCTATTTTAAATCTTTGCATTTGCCATGTAAACACCAAACCTTTTATGTGGAATACTTAAGAGAAAAAGACATTGAGCCAAGAAGGGAAGAGACATTGCTCCAATTGCAAGAAGAGGATCTATTGATGATGGAAAAGGAGGGGGGGTGCACTAGAAGGTGCAGTAGGAGGTGCCATAGAATATAAAGAACAGCGTGAATTGAGATCCACTAGATCAGCAAAACCTATATATAAAGTATAAACATGGAGGAGAAAAAATTAATTACAATGAATATAAATCGACTTAATATAGCAACTAAAAGAAGAAAAGTATTCCACAAATTGGAGAAATTAAAAATGGACATAATTTGTCTACAAGAAGTGCATATTAAAAAACAACATGAATTACTTTTGGTACAGCCTAAATTAGGGAAATTATTTGCTTCATTGCCACAATGTAAGAAAAGAGGAGTGGTTTTGTATACCAAAGACACAATACCAGCGGGAAAAAATTATGAAGATGGAGAAGGACGAATTCTGATGGTGGAAATGATAGATAACAACAGGAAAATATTGTTAACAGCGATATATGCTCCAAGCGACAACCAATAAGATTTTTACAGAAAATTACACATGAAATTAATAGAGTTATGATAACATTTGTATGATGGGAGATTTTAATGGAATAGTAGATGAGAAAATGGACTATAATACACAAAAGACAACAAAACAAAGTAGAAGAACTTTGCCGAAATCCTTTTTCAAGATGACAGAGGAAATTAACTTAAAAGATATATGGAGAGAAAGAAATGAAAAAAATAGACAATACACTTTTTATTCTAATAGACATCTATCATGGTCTAGAATAGATATGATATGGATGACAATGGACTTGACTTCGAATATAGAAGAAATAGCTATAAAGGCCAGTACTTGGGCAGATCACAATCCAATGACGGTGAGATGGAAAGGACAAAGGAGAAGGTCTAGATGGACATTAAATACTACAGTACTAAAAGAAAAGGATTTTCTACAGAAAATGGAGAAAGAATTAGCCTTTTTTTCAAAGAAAACAGAAAAGAGGATACATCAATACAGAATCTGTGGGATACTATGAAAGCTTATGCCAGAGGCCTGATTATTGACTATACAAGAAAAAGAAATATTAAGAAAAGACAAACATATAAAATGTTAGAGGATGATTACAAGAAATTTGAAAAAGAATTACAGAAGTTTCCACAAAAATAAGACATTAAAATGAAAATGGACACAATTAAACATAAAATGGGATTAATAGAGAAAGAAGATCTAGCACAAAAAATCAGGAACGCTAAACAGAAATATTTTGAAGATGCTAATAAACCAGGCAGATGGCTAGCATATAAATTGAAAATAGAGGGACTCAAGGAAAATATCACAGCTAATAGATGAGCAAGGACAAATTAGATTTGGAAATGAGGAGAAGAAAAATATTGTACAAGACTACTGTAAAAAACTATATGAAAAAGAAAAGATAGAAGAGGAAAGTATTAAACAATATTTACATAAGGCGAATTTACCCCAGATTCCAAAAGACATTGAGATGATGTTAGAAGGAAATATAACGATGATGGAATTGACTGAAGCAATCAAAAAACAAAAGATTGGGAAGGCACCAGGCCCAGATGGATTGCCGGCGGAATATTATAAGACCTTACAGGAATCATTGAGTCTCCCACTATTAGAAGTTATGAATGAAGTCATGTTAAAGAAGGAAATACCCAACTCATGGTTAAAAGCATATATTACACTCATTCCAAAAGAGGATACCGACCTACAAGTCTAGAACTACAGGCCTATATCTCTGCTAAATTCGGATTATAAAATCTTCGCTACAATACTAGCAGAAAGACTTAAAAGATATCTAAATAATTTTATACATTCGGATCAAAATGGATTCCTGCCAAAAAGGCAGATTAGGGACAATTTGAGGATAATTCTGGACACTTTGGAATATTATGAGGCACACCCAGAAAAGCAAATGGCTTTGATGTTTTTAGATGCACAGAAAGCCTTCGACAATGTGAACTGGAGATTTATGATATTACAATTGAAACAGATGGGTTTTGGAGAGAAATTTATTCAAGCCATAGAAGCTATATATCATAAGCAAATAGCAAAAGTAATGATAAATGGAGAACTGACAGAATTCATTGAAATACAAAAAGGGACGAGACAAGGTTGCCCATTGTCACCACTGTTGTTTGTGTTAACATTAGAAGTACTAAACAGAAATATTAGAGAAGAAAAAGAAATAAAAGGAATGAAAATTCAAAATCAAGAATATAAATTGCAAGCATTTGCGGATGGCCTGGTGTTTATTTTGGAAGATCCACTTCAATCAATAAATAAACTGATAGATAAAATAGGAGATTTTGGGAAGGTGGAAGGCTTGAAAATAAATAAAGATAAAACGAAGATCTTGACAAAAAAATGTTAAAAAAACAAAAAGAAGAGTTGGCGGACGTATCAAGGATGCAGGTCACGAGCAAGGTTAAGTATTTGGGGATTCATTTGACAGCAAGATGTGGTACTCTTAAGGAGAATAACTATAATAAGCTTAAACAACAGATAGTGACAGATTTGGCAAAATGGGAGAATTTGCAATTATCAAATCAACTATTAAAATGAATATATTGCCTAGACTCTTATATTTATTCTAGACAATTCCAATTAAGTTGGGAAAAGAATATTTTGAAGATTTAAATAAAATTGTGTTAAAATATATATGGCAGGGTAAAAAGGCAAGGATAAAATTAAAACTGTTGCAAGATATTAGATCAAGAGGAGGTTTTGGCTTGCCAGATTGGGAATTATATTATCAAGGTTGTAATTTGATGTAGATTAAAGAATGGATAATGTTAAGAAATACTAGATTGTTGACTTTAGAAGGACATGATTTGTTGTTGGGCTGGCATGCTTTCATATGGTATAAAAGTACAAAAACACAGGATTATTTTAGAAGGCATATGATATGAGAATCTTTGTTACTAAATTGGGAGAAGATCAAAAAATGTCATTATTTAAAAATTCCAGTCTGGTTATCTCCTATTGAAGCAGTCTCACACTCAATAACATTTAAAAAGGAACAAATTGTTAGATATGGTGAATTATTGAATGAAAAGGGTGAACTTAAATTGAAGCAAGAATTAGAAGAACAAGAGATCAAAATGGATTGGTTTTCATATATGTAAATACAGTCTAGATATGATGAAGATTCTAAAGTTGAGGGTTTTTATAATAATTTGACAAATTTAGATAAAATTTTAACAGGTTCTGATGACTATGTAATTAAAAAACTGTATGATTGCTTATTAGAAGTAAAATTGGAAGAAGAACAAGTTAAGGAAACAATGATTGCATGGAGGAAAAATTTTGGTCATGGGATTGATTTAGAGAAATGGGTAAAACTGTGGTCACAGAATTATAAAATGACAATGTCAACAGCATATAAGGAGAACTTGTATAAGATGTTTTACAGGTGGCATCTACCCCTGGCGAGAATAGCCAGAATGTTCAAGAACAAATCGGAGAAGTGTTGGAAGTGTCATCAGACTCTGGGTTCATACTACCATATGTGGTGGACATGTGCAGAAGCCAAAAGATATTGGACTAAAATCCACACATGGCTGAAAAAAATGATAAAGAAACATATTGATTTTAAACCAGAGATATTTTTATTAGGGATTTTACCAGAAACATACAACAGAGAATTGAGATATTTAATTGTGAATGTTTTAACGGCAGCTAGAATTGTATTTGCTAAAAACTGGAAAGAAGAGAAGATGTCTACTGATGATGAGGTTATTAAGAAAATTTTGGAATGTGCTGAAATGAGTAAATTGACATTTGAAATTAGGGAACAGGAAGATAAACAATATTATTTGATATGGGATTTATTTTATCAATGGTTAGACAATAAAGCATGGAAATGAAATATGAAATATGAAATGGACAAAATAATAAAACATATAAAGAGGGGTTTGTTCTTTATGGGAGAAAAGCTATTGTCAAATAACTGGTAAATGAGAATAATAATGTAATAAACTGTCAAATAAGAAAATGTTGGATAGGGGATTAAGCACAAAAGATTTGTAACCAATTACACTTTCTGTAATTGTAATGGATGATAGTTGTTTTGTATTTTAAGTTTTGTTTAAAAATAAAATAAAAATAAAATAAAAGTTATTCATGGGAGGAAGGGGGATAGCAAAATATACATTACAACATTGCATTTGTTTGTGATATTGTTGTACAAGGAGGAAAAGCTGAGATTTGACATCATGACACACACCATTTTCACATTATTGCAGTTTGTGCCAGACTTCTACGGAGCCATAAAGACTCCCTTGGGAGATTATCTTGAATAAATTAAAGTGATCGTTTTCCATTTTCACAAATATTAAGTTGTAGTAGGCAATGAATTCATTTCAAGCATTCAGTTTTATAGAAATATTGGTACATGAATAAAATGATTTATTAGATTGTCTACATTTGAAATAATATAATTAATACATTTCAGAAATGATACTTTGGTTTACTTATAAAACGGCAGTAGAAACCCTCATCCGGGTAAATTTAATGCATCCTCCCAAATTCCTTAAGGAAAGATAAAATAATACCATGCTCATATCTCCAGTAAAAGATTTATTATCAATGGTATCTACTTCTCACAGATGAAATCAAGTTTACAAATTGAGAAAAAATATGAAGTCCTTGCTCAGATACATAGAAAGGGATACAATAATAGGGAGGATTTTCAGGAGTAATTTTCACAGACGTTTAAACCAAAAATAACTACCCAGATTTAAAGACAAGTTCTTGTAAGATGAGTAACATGTAACATGAGTAGAATACCAGTGAAGATGATAGGTTCTTTGTCTCTGGAAGTTTTTAAGAAGAGTCTGGATAGCCAAACTGTTGTAAGTGTTTTCCTTGCACAGTGGAAAGAATTAGATTAGATCACCCTAACGCTACCTTCCAATTCTACAGTTCAATGATTCTATTATTTGTTTTTCCTCTGGAAAAGAGACATAATTTCTTTTATCCTGTATCTATACTTTCTTATTTCAGTGAAATAAGAAGGCCAGGGTATCAACACATCTTTTCAGTGGCAGCAGCCATCGCTTTCCTTTACAGCAATGCAAAGGAGAGAGAGGAAAAATATAGCAAAAAGCTTCCATCAGTGGAAGATTGAACAGCCAGCATTCCAAAAGAAATCAGTAAAAGAACACAGTACGTATAATCTTATATTCAAAGGTAAAGTGTATTTTAACTCCTGGTTATTTCATGGATGCTTTCATGAAGCTTCCTTGGCAACCATAAGGAATACTTTGCCATTGTCACCACTGCCACCCTCTCCTTTACAGTTTTATTGTTATGTGTTGAGTGTAGCAGTTCCTGATGGACTGATAGTCTTTGTCACACTGAGCTGATAAAGACTGTCCATCAGGAACTGTTGTAAAACTACCTCCTCGCTTTCCACATATTTGCACACTTTATTTATTTATTTATTTATTTATTTATTTATTTATTTATTTATTTATTTATTTATTTATTTATTTATTTATATTTTTATACCGCCCTTCTCCCAAAGGATTCAGGGCGGTGTACAGCCATATTAAAACAAACATATACCCATAAAATTTAAAAACAATTTAAAATATATTAAAATGTGGCCCTTATATTAAAAACTACAAACACCCAATTAAAATTCATTTTCTAAGCCAGCCTGGCCTGTTGAAACAAAAGGATCTTAAGGGCATGGCGAAAGGTACATAGGTCGGGGATCATGCGAATCTCCGGGGGCAGTTCATTCCAGAGGGCTGGTGCCCCCACAGAGAAGGCTCTCCCCCTGGGTGTTGCCAGTCGACATTGTTTGGCTGACAGCACCCTGAGGAGTCCCTCTCTGTGGAAGCGTATTGGCCAGTGGGAGGCTATCGGTGGCAGAAGGCGATCTCGTACATACCCTAAGCCATGGAGCGCTTTAAAGGTGGTAACCAACACCTTGAATCGCACATGTTGAAATTTTAATTTCATTCAGTCTTTGTAAGGTTGCCATGTTTTCCAAAGAGATGGGCAGTGAAGACAAGGGGTCAAAGGGTTCAAAATATACCCCAAAGCAAAGTTTGACTTTGATTAAATATTATAGCCTGCTCTGGCAAACATACAATAATCTGTTCTGAATAATCATGAATATAGACTGAGAAGCAATATCCTAATAATTCCTTTCTAAAATAGATTTCACCCAGGATTATGAATTTCCAAAAAGAAAAGTTTTTCCTCATTGAAGGATACACAATTTCCTTCTGGAGAAAGCACCACAGATTGTTTTCTACACCAAAATGTTACTTCTATCAGTCAAACTCATAAATACATTTTTAAATATCTTTATGCACAGAACTGAGTTTTCAAATATAATTAAAAGTGCATGAAATCAACATCAGAAATTAAACATATAATATTATCACCAGAAAAAACACAACAAAAATAATGATGTGGTCCATGAAAGAGAAATATTCAAGACCTATTGGATGAAAACAAAACAGAACAGGATCATTGATTTGGACAGAATCTATGCAAATGATTTTGGAATTTAACAGCAGTGTTTCCTGCATCGATCTGAATACATAAAATTGGTGTCTAAAAAATGAGGGGATTGGGAGAAGCTTTGAAGGAAGTAAATACTTTCAAAATGGAAGAAAAAAAGGCATATGGGGTATAAACCATATGCTGTATATCTGCATATAAAAGGATTGTCGTGGTTATAAACGTACTTGTTAATAAATGGAAAGCAAATCCAAAGATGAGCAATTAAAAGTAACACTATATACCTTAGAAATAAGAAGTTGCATTGCAATATTGAACTGAAATATTTGTTTAGCCAAAGTCTAAGTTGCTGCAATCTTAAAGCTTATAAATTAAAACATATTTGAAGTTACAAGAGTACCAGTAACAAAGCAATCTGTCAAATAAACATTAGTTAAAGAATAAATAGTACATTATTTTCTTTGCCAAAAGTTTAACTCTTTAAATGTTTTATTCCTTCAGTTGAAGCTGCAGTCAATGGATGCACAGAACAGTACATAGTTTCTAAATTCCTGAATTTATAAGCCCATCCTAATATAACCATAAATATGTGATTGAATTGTTTCTTCTCATTTTCATCATTTAAAAAACATACTGTTTTTTATTATGCTTTATTGCTAGCAAGAGGTTTTTAAATACTATTTTCTACTTTTAGTTTTAGACTTATTTGTTCCTTTGATAAATCTTTGCTAAAGATTTCAGGTGTAGCACTATAAATCAGAGACAAATGAACGAATACATAAACAAACAAGTAAGTGATTAGAAATGAGAAATAAGGAAAAACGATGGTTACCTATATCCATCCATTCCCTGATGTCTTTAAAATAATATTTCTTCTCATTGCATTTAACAGTTGGGAGGAGAAGAGAAGATAAAGTATTGGAGAGTTTAATAAGCATCAAAGAATTTGTCAAAGGTATATCCTCCTTATTAGGTGTCATGTTTGGTATCCATGATCTCCAAGCAATAAAATGCTTATTTGAATTTTAGAATTAAATATTAAAGTTGTAGTTGGAGTGTGTGCTTTGAAAACAAAACAAACCTAAGAGTATATTCCCAATAGCAAATCCAGTTTTGCAATAAAAGAAAGTGAACAAGCAATGTTGCTTACCCAAACATGGGTTTGTTTGAATACTTCTTACAAGAGCTTTACATTTTTATTATCCTGACCTAAAAGACATGGAAACCAATAATTCTTAATAAACCTACAATGAGTTTAATTATAGTAAACAAGGCTAAGAAAAGAATAAACGAAGGACTTATTGATTATGTGCCATCAAGTATTGTCACTCACCATGGTAGTCTCATGCCTTCTCTAACATCAACATTCAAAAGCATTAATAGCACTTAGACTTATATACTACTTCACAGCATTTTACAGCCCTCTCTCAGTGATTTGCCCCCAACAATCTGAATCATCAGTTTACTGACTTCAGAAAGATGGACGGCTGAGTCAGCCTTGAGCAGGTTAATACTCTTTCTAACTTACACTTACATAGAATGCTACAGAAAAAAAAACTTGTCTCCAAAATTCTGATCTTTGTATAGACACATCATGGCATCTGAATATCTTTTCCAAGCTTTTTATTGCAACTGTACCAAGTTTTTTTTTTTTTTTTGCTTTAATTTATATGCCGCCCTTCTCCGGAGACTCAGGGCGGCTTACAATGCATTAAGCAATAGCCTTCATACTTTTGTATATTTATACAAAGTCAGCTTATTGCCCCCACAATCTGGGTCCTCAAGTTCTACTCTATGATGTAGTTCTTTACGATAGTCAATCTAGAAACCAGAAGTTAGCCACCATTTCAATATTTCCTTGTCATCTTGATGGGAGATTGCTGCACCTGTTGTCATTGCTTTCATTGTGCTCCTTTGCCTTCATTATGGAAGCTTGTATATCATTGCATTCTTAGCTATCAGCATAGTATTAGCAGCATGTTACTTTCTCCAATTTTAAAATCACACTCATTTTCTCCCAAGTAGATCCAGCTTCTTCAAAACCTTATACTAAAGAACTATTGTGATGATATGACTATCGTTGCTTTCCAAAAAAAAAAAAAAAGCATTGACAGTCCACATTGCTACAGAAAAATATTAAAAATTAAGATTCTACTCATAAACATTAATTGTTACTATATTTTTGTAGTACAGTTCGCACTCCAGGCAGTGCCCTTGTAGAACTGTTTTACAAAGCATGTTTAGCTTCAGAACATCATTAGAGTTTCAATTCCATTCCATCTTTGAACGTTATTCATTCTGCATACAATAATCAACCTTTCTCTTTTATTTATCCCTTCTTACTCAAGAACTGCAGCTAATTTAATACTTCTGCATTGTTGTTGTTGTTGTTAGTCACAAAGTCATATCTGACCCATTGCGACCCCATGGACAACGTTCCTCCAGGCCTTCCTATCCTCTACCATCCCCCAGAGACCATCTAAGCTCACGCCGACTGCTTCAGTGACTCCATCCAGCCACATCATTCTCTGTCATCCCCTTCTTTTGCCCTCAATCGTTCCAAGCATTAGGCTCTTCTCCAGTGAGTCCTTCCTTCTCATTAGGTGGCCAAAATAATTGAGTTTCATCTTCAGGATCTGGCCTTCTAAAGAGCAGTCAGGGTTGATTTCCTCTAGGAATGACCAGTTTCATCGCCTTGCAGTCCAAGGGACTCACAGGAGTCTACTCCAGCACCATAGTTCAAAGGCCTCAATTCTTTGGTGCTCAGCCTTCCTTATGGTCCAACTTTCACAGCCATACATTGCAACTGGGAAAACCATAGCCTTGACTATACACACTTTTGTTGGCAGGGTGATGTCTTTGCTTTTTAGTATGCTGTCTAGATTTGCCATAGCTTTCCACCCCAGAAGCAAGCGTCTTTTAATTTCTTGACTGCAATCCCCATCTGCGATGATCTTGGAGCCCAGGAAAATAAAATCTGTCACTACCTCCATTTCTTCCCCATCTATTTGCCAGGAATTGAGAGGGCCAGATGCCATGATCTTAGTTTTCTTAATATTGAAGCCAACTTTCAAGCCAACCTTTGCACTCTCCTTCTTCACCCACATCAAGAGGCTCTTTAGTTCCTCTTCACTTTCTGCCATTAGAGTGGTATCATCTGCATATCTGAGGTTGTTGATATTTCTCCCGGCAATCTTAATTCCAACTTTTTATCTAGCCCCGCCTTTCTCATGATGTGCTCTGTATATAAGTTAAATAGGCAGGGCGACAGCCTTGCCAGACCCCTTTCCCAATTTTGAACCAATCAGTGGTTCCGTGTCCAGTTCTCACTGTTGCTTCTTGACCTGCATATAGGTTTCTCAAGAGACAAATAAGATGGTCTGGTACTCCCATCTCTTTAAGAACTTGCCACAATTTATTGTGATCCACACAATCTTCTGCATTAGGAGGGCATATTAGGACAATACAATCAGTTCCTAGTTTATTATACTGTAGTTTACTATCCCAAATCCTTATACAGTATCCGTAATTTGTGAAACATCTCCCTTAACGTTTTTCATATTCTTCTTACTAGTTGTTTATAGCAGTCACATTTGATATACTTTTTCCTAATGTAAGTCAAGCAAATAAAGAAGAAAGTCAGCAGTGTCAGATGTTATATCTTTCATTATATCTGTGTTATAATTAGCTTTGTACAAGGTGACAACAATTCAACTTGAAAAGCTTCACAAAGCAGAATCAATGTGATTTTCTTTATTGAGGCAAGGTGATTTGCTTCAATGAAATCCTGGGCATGACCTTTGTCTCCTGTCCATCAGTTTCTGCATGTTCTATTTTTCATGAATATTGCTGGAGAATCTGTAGAAAAGAGTGGCTTCATAAGCAGAGCATATCCAGGCAACAGAACTGCTTCTGTTCACTCTTAAATAAGCAGCCTTGAAAGTTCTGTAGTGTTACTTAACCTAGACTCTCTATATGTGCACTCTCTATATGTGCACTTAGATTCATCATGAAAAAAAGACTGCTTTACTCCACTCTTCATTCTATACAGATATCAGTCTGCATTTTCAGCAAGGAAGTATATTGTGATGGAGAGAATGACTGCTAAAGAAAACAAACATCCTAATAGGTTTGCTCTTTGGATCAAGGAATTAATCAGTGATGTGGTTTAAGTAAGTGTTCCTTTATGTTTGGGAAATTCAAGACATTTAGAACATTTGCACTGGATGCATTTCTGTTAATCCCTTTGTTACAGTGTTGACATGGTGATTTCCTGGACTAGTCTCTGCAGTTTTCTTTGCAATATTTTCTGGAAGTCATTGCCTTTTTTCTAGGAATGAGGGAAAATAACTGGCCCACAGTTAATCAACTAGGTTTACATGTAAGGCCAGGCTAGAATTCACAATTTCCAGGTTTCTATGCTTTAGCCTGTTTACACATCCCATGGATTGCACGTCATATGAACTGACTCACTCGAAAAGTCAATCGTGCTGGGAGTGATCAGCTGAAAATGGAGAAGGTATCACCCTAGTACCATTGGCTGGATACTATAAAGCAGCAGCTCCCAATCTTTTGGGTATCAGGCTGGTTCCGTGGAGAGAAGTTTTTCCGTGACTGGAGGGGGCATGGTTTTGTGTGCTGCCTGCATCTTGTGGATGGGGCTTCATTTGTTTGCATGGCCCAGTTGCTGGTATGTTGGTCCACAAACCAGGACTTGGAGACCCCTACTATAAAGGATGACACTGGGATGACCATAGTGATTCTAAGGATGTGGTTCAAGACAGAGTGGCATGGAGAATGCGGATCCATACAATAGGCCCAGAGTCGGACACAACTGAATGGCTGATGACTTTAACCTCTACACCAGATTAGTTCTTGTATAAATACCAGCACAAATCTTCAGGACATACTTCACAGTAATTAATTCCTCAAAACTGCTTCATGAAGCAACATGCTGCCTCAGTGAAAAGCAGCCACCATACGCTACAACCTCCTCTGGCACTTTCAAAAACAAGCTTTCTAGTTTTGTATTATATTTGTATTATGTCAGTAGCTCATCAATCAGCCTGACTACACAGAAAGCTTTAATTATAGAAACCTGAGGATAATTTAAATAGGAAAGGATTACTTTTTTTCTGTTACAAATGGTCAGATTTGAACATACCCTGTCACAAGGGCTTTGTGACAACCGAAGGCATACAGTACTTGTTTAAGTGGCAAAATTAGGCAAGTTACTGATTTCATTTTCAGGCATATAAAACAATCAAATAATTTTTTTAAAAAGTTTTTTATTTTTAAACAAAACATAAAAACATCCATCATCCATTCCAATTACAAGTAGTGTGTTGGTCGGTTACAAATCTTTTGTGCTTCATCTCATATTCATCTTTACAAATTCTCTAATTTCTCGCATTATCAATCTAACATATATCTTTGTATCATTATTCTCATTTGTCATTCATTTAACCATGGCATTTTCATCCCATTAAAATCATTTCCATAAATTGTATTATAACATCTATTTCGTATTTCATATTTCATTTCCATGTCTTATTATCTAGCCATTGATAAAATAAATCCCATATCCCATATATTTTATTAGTAGCTATCTAACAGCTAAGCAAGTCAGATTCTTTTCCTCTACTCTCTCTCTCTCTCTCTCTCTCTCTCCCCCTACCCCTCCCTCTTTCTCACTCTCACATGCACATATACTGTACAACCCAGCCTTTGTGATAACCAATATGAAAGCAGTAATAAAACAAAGCTTGATTTTTGTGTCTCTGTCCAAGCGTTTTAAAGTTCTCTTTAAAGATCTCTTTATTGAATATGAATGCCACCTAAATTTATGCTTTGCTTTTTTTTTTAGATTCCTTTCCTGCTTAGAGTTAAGTAAGGGGGTAACTATGCTGCTGATAAGGCACAGTTCTCTTTAGTCTCTTATTTCAACTTCTTACCATTGGAAAAGGGGGGGGGGAATCTTTTGCCTTAGAATCCTCCTGGGTTTAAAAAGGACATTGAAAGATTGGAGCAAGTCCAGAGAAGAAAGTGAAAGGGTTGGAAATCAAGTCCTATGAGAAAAGCTTAAAAACCTAGGTATATTTAGCTTGAAAGCTTCAGCCTGTGAGAAAATGGGTTATCTCTACTTCTTCCAGATGCTACTATCAACCCCAAAGACCAGCAGGAACGTTTTAGTGGCACATGACAGGAGAACAGAGAGTTCTGGGCTATGACATGCTGTCACATCTCACTCCAACTATTGATATTATAATGTTCAATTGCCTGAGATTTTAAAAATTAGAAGAAAATTATGGTGAGGGGAAAAACATTTTGCTATTGTATTTTAAAGGAGCCGGATATGTACTATTTTCCACTTTCTTATCACTAAGCATTGCAGAGAGTCTTCTTTATGAACTTATTATAAAGATTATGCATTGAATAAATAACATGCACTCTGCATTAAACAGTACCAAGACACTAACTTATTTGAATGTAACTTGATTGCATCCATATATATTGGTGGGTTTTTTTTTTTGTTTTTTTTTTACTATTCTCTCTTCCTTTAGTGTTTGTGGTTTTTAAAATGAGGATTTGATTGGAATGCTTTTGACATTATTAACAATTGCACTGAGAAGTCTGAAAAGCCTTCTTCTCTCTATGGTGCCAGATTAGCATTGCAGGGAGGGCTCCCCCTACACCCATTATTCATAGCAATAAATCTAGTCAGAGGTTCGTGCTGGCAGACCTACATTCCATGACCTTTTCCCCAAGTTAAGTCATTAGAAAGCTGTGAGACAAGGAGGCATGGCAGGTAGCCTCTCCACTGGGATATATATATATATTAGTTTCTTTTCCAGAAAAAAACAAGAAAACATTTTGACAACTAAAAATAAATGAGATGCATGGAATATAGTTTAACAAGGATTTAAATTGGAAAAAAGGACTCTGCTGATGATATGCATTTCTGAGTCCAAACAAAGATGAAGAATTTGGCTAGAACTTAAACCATGGTTTGCCTAACTAGTGTTTAGTCAGCAAAACACAACTTGCTGAGTTCATACAATGTGCAAAGTCATTCCCCATGTTGGCAAACCACAATAGTTGGGTTTATATAGCAAATGAAGTCAAAACTAAATAAACCTTGTTACATCTTATTGCAGTATATGAGCACTTTATGTATGAGAATCTATACTATTTATATCTAAACTGCCTCATTTCCCATCCACTTCTGACTACATGTGCTCAATCTGTTGATTTTAAAAAGATTTAAACACATCAAATGTTTCTTGAGAGTTCAAGGATGACCAACAACAAATATCATCTGGCAGAATATTTTTCCAAAACCTTGAGAAAAATTGGATTTGCTTTAAATATATGAACACCTTCAACGATAGCTGCATGCTTTTATAATAGCGGTGTATACAATAGTACTATATTTAAAATATCTGCTAGAGACCATTAAGACAAATGAAACTACATTAATTTTGCATTAAAGGCATGGACAAATTACTTAATTACTTAAAAGCTTTCTCAATTGTTCAACAATAGGCAATATGAACATCCATTTTAGAATATATTATTCAAAAAAAATATTCAGTAAGTTCTAGGGCATGTTACATCAAGCACTAGGACTGGCATAGATATGAATGTATTCATGTACCCTTAGGATGTACCCTATCCTAAGACTCTACAATCCAGAAAGAAAAAGTCAAGATGGCTCTCATTAGTTAATTTTATTGTTAAGAAGGAAAGAGATTAGCATATAGAAATTGGAATAAGATCTGGAAGAGTTGACCACTCCTTTGAAGATCTAGGAGAAGCACTTTCTCCATAGCTGCATCCATCCTGTAGAACAGCCTGTCTCATGAAGTTTGTAAGGCTTAATCCTATTAGGCATCAGAAAGTTTATATAAACCTTTTCTCAGGCCCTGGAGTGGGATGGAGAGACTTGCTCCTTGATAGTAGTGAGAAATATTTTTCCATTGTTTTTGTCCACAATGTAGAGTTTTGTTTTTGGTACTGCTTGACTTTAGCTATTATTTACTGTTTTCAACCCTAAGGTGTAGCCATCTAAGTCATTCATGATTGAGATGGCATACAAGTTGACAAAAAAAATCCCATGTTGGAAACTGGATAAGCCCAAATTTTATCACTCATTTAGATAACGAATTCATTAATACAGGGACTCTGAAAGCCATTTGAATCTCTTTTTTCCCAAAATGCAAGGCCAAAGGGCTAAACTATCCTTTTTCATAATAGAACTGGCCCTGTAATAGCCATTTTCTCATTATTAGTTGTATTTTGAGATACTCCATTTCTTGATTTCCAATCCCTTAATTTGTTTATCCTTCCAAATTATTCTCGTTAATACCTCTAAGGTTAATATGAACAATAATGGCGATAATGGGCACCCTTGCCTCGTACCTTTCTGAATTTTGAAACTTTGTGTTTGTTCCCTAGAGAAGGATAAACAAATTAAGGGATTGGAAATCAAGAAGGAAGTTTATAAATTGCAAGCTTTTGCAGATGATCTTGTATTTATCATAGAAGAACCATTACAATCTGATTTGAGGCTTATGGAAGTACTGGAAGAATATGAGGAAGTAGCTGGATTGAGGGTAAACAAGGAAAAAACCAAAATGATAGTTAAAAATATGTCTAAAATACAGAAAGATGATTTGACCGAGAGAATAAACATTCAGATAGCGAAAAAAGTGAAATATCTAGGAATACAGCTAACGGCAAGATGTATAACAATTAAAGGGGACAACTACAATAAATTAAGTGATCAAATTAAGGTAGATCTGGAGAGATGGAAAAATCTGCAACTTTCTCTTATGGGGAGAATTGCAACAATAAAAATGAATATCTTACCAAAAATATTTTTCCTATTTCAAAACATACCGATAAGTTTAGAGAAGGAATATTTTGGAAATTTGGACAAAATGATATCCAAATTTACTTGGCAAGGGAAGAGACCTAGAATTAAATTAAAATTACTACAAGAATCCAAAGAAAGACGAAGGTTTGGCTTGCCTGATTGGGAAAGATATTACCAAGCTGTTGTACTCACATGGGTGAGAGAGTGGATAAGCTTAAAAAACAGGAGGTTACTAACGTTGGAAGGGCATGATATGCAAATAGGATGGCATGCTTTTTTGTGGGATGGTAGACATAGGGCCCACCAGTACTTCCAAAGGCATCATGTCAGACAAGCTCTCCTTGAGGTTTGGACAAAAGTTAAACAACAGAACTTATATGGAAATCCCGGCCTGGGTCTCTACACTGGAGGAGTTGGTACATCCAAATTTCATTAATTTTGGAAAAGTAGTTACATATAAGGATATATTAAATGAAAAAGGGAAATTAAGATCTAGAAAATAACTACAAAAAGGAATAGAATTGGAGTGGTGGGCATACCTACAAATACAATCACGCTATATGAAAGATAAAAAAGAATGGGGTATTATGAAAGAATTAATGATGCTAGATAAAATTTTATTAGGAACGGATGAAAAGGTGATAAAAGAAAACTTATCAATATCTACTAGAATATGAAATGGCAGAAGAGCAAGTGAAAGAAACTATGGTAGTGTGGGCCAAAAGCTTTGGTTACAATATTGAACTGGATAAATGGCAAGACTTATGGGAGAGAAATAAGAAATTAACATTAGCCACCGCGTACAAAGAAAACCTATATAAAATGTTTTATAGGTGGCATCTTGCACCTACAAGGTTAGTAAAAATGAACAAGAATCTATCACCACAGTGTTGGAACTCAGCGCTAGGATCATTTTATCATATGTGGCGGTCATGTACGAAAGCCAAGGAATTTTTGTGTCAGATAAAGACATGGTTGGAAGAGATGCTAGATCAAAATATAGATTTGAAACCAGAACTATTCCTATTAGGAATTATAAAAGAGAAACATAATAAAGAATTGATATATTTAATGCTGCATGTTATAACAGCAGCAAGATCAGTGTATGCGCAAAATTGGAAAAATAAGGATACCCCCTCTGAAGAAGAGATAATAAAGAAAATAATGGCTTGTGCAGAAATGGACAGACTAACACTAGAACTTAAAAATAAAGGTGAGACAGATCAAATCAATAGTTGGAAATGATGAAAAGGAGTCGAAACAGAAAATATTGAGGATTCGTAGAACTGAAACTTGACAATACTTAGACAAATGTTCAAATGAGGATAAGGGATATGTTTATAATATCAAAGTAATAATGTACGATGAGTGGGAATTTATCTGTAGTTTAGTTAAAATATGTATGGAAATGACAAAGCCAGGATGGTCGCACTGTGTTCATTGTTTTAATGTTTATTTAATAAAAAATTAATTTAAAAAAAAAGAGATATTCCGTTTCTTTCCCAAATCCAGATTCAGCCCTGAGATCTCTTAAACTCCACAAAGTCTGCCTGGAAATGGGTGTAGTTAGTAATCCATTTATGGCTTGGCAAACTGAATTGTGCAGATTGTGAAAACATGGGAGTCTGAATTATCTCCCTTAATTAAACTAATGAACAAAGGCTCTAACAAATTAAAAGCAAACTACAGCTCTCTTTCCTGTGTGTGTGTGTGTTTTTTTTTTACAGGGTAAAGTCAGAGCACTGCACTTGTATGCCATGTTACACTTGGCTGTGATACAGATGACTCATTAGTGGCATTTACAAATGGAAGAACTAGTAGGTGAGTACAAGAGCTTTCACTGCCTAGTATGTTTTGTGGAAGGATCCAGGAGATGAGTACAAGGAAGCTTATTCTTAGCAATATATGATACATAAGCATGGTAATTGTTGCAGGTGGAAATGGTCATATATTAAAAATGGTAACCATCTAAAAGTACCAAAGAAATATCCACCAAGCACTGTTCACCAGATGTGCTAGACTGTTGCATAACAACACAGCCTTCTCCAAAACAGGTACCTTAAAATCTCAAAATCCAGAATATCATTTTGTCTTTCAGTCTGAAGTGTGATTTTCCTACAAATTGTTAAATTTTGAATTCAATAACACCATTCATTTTGAGTTTTCCTCTTAAGTTTGTTTTTCTTGCAGATTCTTTCAAAGTTTCAGAGAATCCTCATGAACAGCATGGTTGTGTCATGGAAGATAAAGACTGCAGAAGGCATTTAGCGCAAATAGCATAATGAAGGAAGTGAGACATAGACATGTATCCTCCCATAATATTAGAAACATAAATGAACAATAACATTTTCAGAATTCCAAATTTGTCCATTAGGCCTAAAAGACTTAGTAATCTTAGTAATCATACGTTTTGTATAAATATGCACACACATATTCCCCCCATTTACATGAAAAGCTAAATGCAGAAATATTTATTCTGAAAGATAATTTCTTCAAACACAATAAAATTTAAGTGATTAAAAATACTTTTAAGACAGCAAATACAATGTTAAAATACATAATCAATACCTCAGAATAGAAATATTAAATTTAAAACATGAAAAAAATGAAGGGAAAGCAAAAAATAACAAGTTGTTCCTCACAATTTTTGTTAGAGACTGTAATTAAGAGGATTATCTCTCCATTATCTGACACAAATGCTGAGAAGTCACTTTGACCTGCAGAATTTATGGGAGAAAAATATTATTCATGCTGCTTTCTTTCATACAGACGATCAAGAAGATCTATGTTGGAAAACATAATCACTTGGGGAACTAAGCATCTGTCCTGGGCCTTAGATGATTAATAAGGGAAAAGTCTATCAATATTTTTCAGCATGTTAACTAAATGGAACTTTGTCAACGGTCAACAACACTGTTGCTTGTTCCCCAAGACTAGTAGAATACTACTCCTGGGGAACAACCAATCGAGGTGGTTTATTGCTACAGTACCCTGAATGTAGATTTTCCAGAATGATCCCAATGATCAGCTTGAGAAACAGGATGCTGGACAGTAATGAGATTCAAATCCCGTCACTACCGGTTCGCTCATGGACGCACTCGCACGCATGCACGACACTTCTGCGCATGCACAGAAGTTTTTGCGCATGCACAAAGATGTCCAGGCGGGTGGGCAAAGCCTCCCCCCGCCACTACCGGTTCACCCGATCCAGGGAGAACTGATAGCAACCCACCACTGATGCTGGACCTGACAGACTACCACAATGGGGACCTTCAAAATATTTCTCCAAGTATTGTTAGAGTCAAACTTTCATCAACAGTTTTCCATTCTGATAGACAGTCATGTAAGTTCTGTAAATAAATAAACTCCAACCAATTGCATCTCTATATTTTCTAAGACAAGCGATCAGAGATAACTAATTTAGGTGAAGTAAATGGCAGGTCCAATTTGCCCCCCACCAGTTAAGGATCATAGTGGGAAGCTGGGAGGTCTTTGAATTTATTAAATTGCTTGCCCAATTTCTGATGCTAGAAAAATTATCCTCAGAAGTTGAAGAAGGTACAAGCAAAAGAGATTTGCAACGCTTAGATTGGAGATTATATCATCCTTGGAATCCCTAATGTGGATCATATGCAATTTTAATGCAACTAGTAATATGTCATTAAATTTTATTTTATTTATTCTATGCATTTTTGAAATAATTTATGTACATAGAGAGAATTAAAAAATCAAGAAAAAATATTTCTTGCATATACCATACCTTCAGTAAGCTGTTACATTACATATTACTTCACTGTTTCTTATTCTATTAGAATATAAATTTGTGATTAAACATTTGGTTAAATGGCTGATGCTTAGAGATGTAACATCCCTCTGCACCAATAAAAGCCTGCATTTTTATTAGGTTATTCCTTGAATTTTAGTTAAGTTAAAGGGGAAAAAAAACCCTACCACTGTCAACTAAACTAAGATCCTTGCAATTTTATACAGGACCTGTGATTTAAAATAGTTTTTCCAATTAAGTTTTTCTTACACAAGCTGGATATGGTACATTAAGTTTTGTTTCCTCATCTAGTTGCTTTAATTTATCCTTTATATATGGCAGCAGTGAAGAATTACATTTAATATGCAGATATTGTGAAATATAATGAGAAAGCCTATTCACGTATATTTATGCTCCTCCTTCTCTGACTGCTTTTTCTTTAATCCTGAGAAGAAGACTCAGTTTTGTGCCCCATATTTTGGATTAAATATGTCCAGGTTCAATCCCTGGAATATTCTATTGCAAGGGTGTCAAACTCAATCCTGTCAGGATTTTATTTGACCTTGGGGGGGCAAGAGGGGCATGACATGGTTGTCGCAGCTGACTGGGTGGGCGTGGCCAGGGCCGGCATGGCAGGGGCCAGTCCTTCACCATGTGGGGGCCGGATCTGGTCTGAAAGCCGTGTTTGACACCCCTGTTCTACTGGATCAACCAACAAACAATGACAGAGATTTTTGCCTAAATCTGCCTAAATCTTGAACAACTGATAAAAGTCAGAATAAGTACCATTGATCCAAAGGAACAGAGAAAACCTCCCAATCTGTGCCTTCAAAATATCTTCTACTTACAACTTATAAAAGTCCAGAATCTTGCCTGAGAATTGTACAAGTTATAAACCATATAGTAAAGAAAATAGCAGCAAGTTGGAGAAGTCCAATCTAAGATACCATGAAAAATATAAGGTACCCTCCTATAATTCCTGTGTTCATCAGTTCCATAATATGTTTGCATAAATTTTTTTATCATGCAGTCTCCTGGCAATCTGGACAAGGACTGAAAGGGACAGGGGCTAGATGGACAATGTGGACCAATCCAGATTACAGAGCAAAAAGATACCACATTGGATTGGTGTCAATGATTCACTCAACCTAAGTGTACAACTCATCAAAAACAGAATTACCAAATGTATCTTTAAGCCAAATATTAACAAGAACTCATTGTTTGCCCAATAACAAGAGCTGGAAGATGATAGGAAAGAGATAACAAACTCCTCTCTATGCCTAGCAAGAAGCTGTGGCATCAATCCTGGATTTAAGGACTGAGTTATTTCATGTGGGAGTAAGTGGTACAGCATTGATTTTTTGGAACCTGTACCTGTCCATGGTACTGAAAAATATGTCCCTTATTGCTCCTATAGTTTCTAAGTCTTAAGTCAGAAGTGTATCATGTTTTATGGTGGTAGAATATATTTCATGTTTGCTTAATACCTGTTAATCCAGAGAAAGAATGAAATATACCTGGGTCCATACATCAGAATCCCTGAAAACATACTATAATAAGAGAGTAATCCTTCATTTTTACCTGGTATTTTTTTGACATGCACTCCCTTCTACTTCCACTTTAGTCTAGCTCATGGGTGTCAAAAGGCCTGGGGGCCAGATCTAGTCCGCGGGGTGCTTAGATCCGGCCCATGGGGCCACACTGGAAAGAGGGAAGGATTGGCCCGTGATGCCTCTGCCTGGCTCCCGAGCTTTGTTTTTGGCTGGGATGGCCTCCTGCAATCCTCTGCCAGCAAAAAGAGAGCTTGGGAGGCCCCTCCTGAGCTCCGTCTTTGCTGGCAGAGGGTTGCAGGAGGCCATCCCTGCCAAAAACGGAGCTCGGGAGCCCATTTTCTCTGACAGAGCACTCAGGCCACCATAGGCGCCCCTTACACGAGTGACGTCAAGTTGACCATGTCCACCCTGGTCCCCCGCAGTCAAACACAACCCTGATGCAGCCTTCAATGAAATTGAGTTTGACACCCCTGGTCTAGCTTCATTAAAATGACCCATTTTAAATATAACATAGAAATAGTATTTAGCTTGAGGGGACATAAAGAAGACAGCTAGCACTAGCACACTCTAAGATCTCAGGTAAATGAATCCACAGAACAATGAAAACAGACTAAAGTTTTCACATTTCAAATAGCTTCTAAAAGGCATTTAATGTAACATAATTCTTCAATTGTTGCCTTGAATATATTAAGTTCCAGTGGTGCAAATTACGTCTTATACTTCAATAGGTGAACTCAGTGTCATACCTAATACTTGAGCTATAAATTTATCCCTCTCCTTCCCTGTTCTCTCTCCCCCAGCATGGTGGGCTGGGCTAAAATAGATAAACAGTCTCACTATCACTCACTTCGATGGCTGAGGATGGAATTCACCTTAACTTGTATTCCATATTGGCTCTGCAATGTTCTCTTGGATCAGGTAATAAGTAATGGTAAAAATCAGGCTAAATAGAAAGTACCATAATATAATGTATCCCCTGTTTGATTGTTCTAAAATGAATCCAAATCTAAATTTCAGAGATTAAAACATTACAGATAGTCCTTGATTTACAACAGTTCATTTGGTGACTATTCAAAGTTACAACAGCACTGAAAAAAGTGACTTAGGACCATTTTTCACAGTTACAACCTTCGCAGCATCCCCATGATCGTGTGATCAAAATTCAGATGTTTGGCAACTGATTCATATTTATGACCACTGCTGTGTCTCAAGGTCATGTGATCCCCTTTCTGCAACTTTCTGACAAGCAAAATCAATGGGGAAGCCAGATTCACTTAACAACCGAGTTATTAACGTATCAACTGCACTAATTCACTTAACAATTGAGGCAAGAAAAGGCCATAAAATGTGGCAAATATCTCACTTTACAACAGAAATCTTGGGCTCAATTGTGGTCATAAGTCAAGAACTACTTTTCTTAAAGAAAAGCCAAGGTAACATATATAATACTATATGGCTTCCTCTACAGTAATTTTTCCCCACAATAATTCCGTGATGTAAGTTGAAGAAAACTGACTGGTCCGAAACTGCCTAGATGTGAATTATACATTGGAGGTGCAATAAGACTTAGAAAAAGGAATTTAGCACAGAACATTTTCAATCAGATAGAAAGATAGGAAATTTATTTCCATCTGTCATATTTAACTAGAATGTTTGGTTCATTGCGGCTGATGTTGTATGTTAAATGGATGACCACTGCTTGCTACACAATCCCAGGTTATATAAATCTGCCTTACTATTATGTGTGAACTTAGCTTTTGCCTGTGCTGTAAGTGCTTTCCCAGGGGGACCTGATTATGTGAATTTTATTTATTTATTTTTATTTATTTATTTATTAAATTTTTATACCGCCCTTCTCTGCTGGACTCAGGGCGGTGAACAGCCAAGAATAAAAAAACATCCAATACAAAATTTAAAATTATTAAAAGAATTAAACAAATTTTGGGCCAGATTTAAAACATCCCAACTAAAATCCGTTACAATTAAAATATCTAAGGGGGGGGGGTGTTACGCCAGCCCAGCTTGTTGAAATAGAAAAGTTTTGAGGGCACGGCGAAAAGCACGGAGATCTGGTATCCTACGTATCTCCAGGGGCAGGTCGTTCCAGAGGGCAGGTGCTGCCACAGAGAAGGCTCTCCCCCTGGGGGTCGCCAGCCGACATTGCCTGGCTGACGGCACCCTGAGGAGTCCCTCTCTGTGGGAGTGTACTGGCCAGTGGGAGGCTATCGGTGGCAGAAGGCGGTCCCGTAAGTACCCAGGCCCTGTGCCATGGAGCGCTTTAAAGGTGATAACCAACACCTTGAAGCACACCCAGAAGACCACCGGGAGCCAATGCAGCTCACGCAGGGTGTCACATGGGAGCGGCCCATCGCTCCTATAATCCCCCGCGTGGCTGCATTCTGCACCATTGGAGCCTCTGGGTGCTCCTCAAGGGGAGCC
This sequence comes from Pantherophis guttatus, assembly GCF_059756535.1. Classification (NCBI taxonomy): domain Eukaryota; kingdom Metazoa; phylum Chordata; class Lepidosauria; order Squamata; family Colubridae; genus Pantherophis; species Pantherophis guttatus. The sequence goes on along the minus strand of NC_142063.1, from coordinate 276,866,792 downwards.
CCATGTAGAGAGCATTGCAGTAGTCCAGGCGGGAAGTGACGAGAGCCTGAGTGACTGTGCGTAAGGAGTCCCGATCCAGAAAAGGACACAACTGGCGAATCAGGCGAACCTGATGAAAAGCCCCCCTGGCCACGGCCGTCATATGCTCTTCTAAAGACAGCCATGCATCCCGGAGGACGCCCAAGTTGCGAACCCTCTCTGAGGGGGCCAGTAACTCGCCCCCAATAGCCAGCGATGGCACCATCTGGCTATATCGGGACGCCGGAAGCCACAGCCACTCGGTCTTGGAAGGGTTGAGTCGAAGCCTGTTTCTCCCCAGAGTAAATTTTGCCCTTTACTCTGATTTTTCTTTGGCTAATAAAACTCATAAAATGGATTGCACTGAGATCCTTAATTTGCAATGTCTTAACAACCGTGTATGAAGAAGAAAACAAAAAGATTGTATCATATCAATATAAATGTCCTATATTAACCCTAATACTACTTTCTTTAACCAAAGGAAGATGAGGCTTTCCCCATAAATAATTATCTTTGAAGTGCATTATATTTCCTGAATAGTTATCTCCCTGAGATGGAAGACATCATAAAAACAAGGGATATCCAGGGAAATACAGCCTCCTTTATAAGGGCTTCATGTGCTTTTCTTGAGCTCCACATCCAACAAGGCAGACCTGGAAATGGCTTTTGCTATTTCTTCTCTCCTTTTTCATTGCAAGTCTTCCGGCCTTATTCCATTCTCTGCACGTGGACGTCTCTGGGGAAAATCTACCAAACTTTTATCCCATATAAAACCTTATCATGGCAGAGGGAATCAGGACCTGGTAGAATTAATTTCCCCCCCTGATAACTATTTGAGAGGATTTGCAGCCATGTTTAGTGACGCTGTATGTTTTTCCCTCTATGTTCTTTCTCTGCAATTTTCTTTCCATATAGAAACACAGGCTCTGTCAAAATGCCTCAAGGCTGCACTTCTCATAATTAAATACTGTTTTTTCTTATGACATGGTGACACCTGAAAAGCCAGTCATAGTGTGCCATGGAAACTGCCTGTCCAATTACTAGTTGTGTGTTTGCTTCTGTTGTAAACAGTTCTATTTGATGGCCAATTATTTATCTTGGTACCAGCAAATGAATCTAGGTAGCTATGTCCTGCATTACTACAGAAGAAAAAGCTTATTAATCAGAGTTTATAATGAACTACTTCACCACTATAAGAGGCAGCTGACCACTGTAAATAACCATTGCTTTCTTGATCAGGTAACTTGCAGTTGGATTTTGCAAGGCTTAGGATGGCATACTAAGCTTCAAAAACCCCTTAAAATCCAATTTTCTATTTCAGGTGCCTATTTTACCACCAACAATAGGGGATTTCATCAAAATAATGGACTGGAGGATTTGGAGTACAGCCTACACACAGAGATGTAATTAAATGAGAGGTTTGCCATGAAATCCAGTGAATATACTCTCTGGACAGCATAATGGCCATGTAATATACCCATTTTGAAGATAAAATTTGGCAGCAGTAGGGTAAATATATTATTCTTGTCACTTCAATATGGTACAATTATAATCCAACAGGGAACCGAGAAATGGAATCCAAAGCAGGTGGAAGGTGATTGGGTGATTTCAGATAATAAGATTGGCCCTAAACTTTCTCATTGATGCATCATATAAAAATAAAATGGGGCAATCCCGATGCTTCTTTGAAAACAAGATTAAAATATTTTTTAAAAAAACAATACAGAACCCCAGAAAATCACAGGCTATAATATGGAATCCATTTTTTAAAAAAGCACAAACTCTTATCCTGCCTCAAGTAAAATCATAATAATTTCCTGATTTTCCCTCTCTTCTGCAGTCATGTCCCTATATTAATACACAAATATGCAATAAGGAGAACACTGATATATTATAAATAAATCTAGTACTTTATTTCTGTAAGATATGATGCCAAGACTTAAATATGCTTTACGTTTTACCTCAGTGAATGGAAGCTTATGATTAATCAAAGATAATTCATACAGCATGAATTACAGCATTCCTTTTTAATTTAAAGCTTAGATTTAATCTTACTGATCAAAAATTGCACCTACTACATATGGTGTGTGTGTTTTTAATTTAACTGGCACAAATACTTAGCCTGCAAAAGTATTCTACCCCTTGCTGCTCTTTGTTATTTCCTCTTGAACTCAATCACAATTACACTTGCTTCTAAATTTCCTGGATAAACAGAGTATTTTAATTTGAAATTGCAGAACAATTGATCTTATTAAAGTTGGTGATTAGGAAACATGAACCAAAAGCTCTTGGTCTGATATTTATGACCTCTGCAGAATGAAAACAGCTGCAGCATTCTTAATACAATGCTGAAAAATACTGGTCCTGGATTACATTATTTCACAGGGCCATGAGGCAACTCTCCCCTTGTTTCCCAGCTCTGAAATGCTTAGAAAGAGCTTAAGGAGATATCTAGTGCAGCAACAGATCTTATGCCATCAATATAAAACAAATATTACTGTAGTGCAAGTCATTATCTTATTTGCTTCTATAATTCCTCCATGCCAATTCTGACTCACTACTGACACTAAGATCAGGACCTAACACATCATTAGCTTCGCCCGACTGCCAGGCAAACTAGTTCTTTCAAGATCTATATAGCACTTTGCATTTTACACTAGAGACAAAAGATTTGTATACAAAGTCTTCCCTTTTCCTAATCACATCTTTATTCCCTCTTGTATTTAACCACACATCGTGTCTTCTTCATTAGCCACCTCCTTCTTCTCCATCCTTTGCTCTTTTGCCTAGTTATTTCCCAGCAGACACATACAGATTTTTCACCGACTGTCATGGACTTACTTGATATTCAGTGCTTTAACTAATTTATTTATTAAGAGTACAATTCTGTGCAGGCTTCTTCAAGAGCATCTTTCATTGTAGGCAGTGGATATTTTCTGCAGCTAAATATCACTTGCTTCCTCTATTTAATATATACGGAATACAATAAAAAGAATTCATTATTTGATCACTGAAGACAGACTGCCACTTTCAACATACAAATCAATCAATTTTAATAGAGGTCTCAGCTCTTAGTATTAGACTTATTTTTATAAATGCTTTCTGCTACGGTATGTATTGGCATACAGAGATTGCTTGCTGTGCCCTGATACATAGAATTTTAAATCCCTTCTTTTTTATTGATATAATGAAGATAGTGCCACTGTAGCAAATCTTTTTCAGGAATTTTTCTCTTTGTTTTTGCAGAAGATAGTGCCCGCTCCCCTTAAGGCTATGTAGAAATGTGACAAGATAAATGGAATCTTCCTTTCTAGCACACTCATTAAAAGATATAGATACTTTCACATACAAAATGCCAATCTATTCCAATAAAATTTACAGCATTTCAAAGATATTCAGAATGGGATTAGCCAAGATTCAGTGAATATTGCTGACAGAAAATATAACTAGACTTGCTTTGTGATATAGATGCTAATTTTGATGAGCCTTAATTTATTCAATACTATTTTCTCTTGGGTGCAGCTGAATAAAAAATGTTCTAAGAGCACAATTGCATCAATGTTTACTATTTATTTATATGCAATCCTTCCTCTTAAAAAAACCAGGAATGCAGAAAATCATGAAAGTACATAGCTGTATAGTAATTGAAACATTCACATAGAATCTAAGTGGAAATACCTACACCCACATACAAACTTGTATAAACACTGACAGCAAATAGTAATGTAAGAAACATTTTATTTCAAGGACAATGTATTACATCATGCAACATTTTATCTCAGAGATATCCAGATGAATAAAATATATCTTGGATGGAATTTATAAGTGGGGTGCCATCACTGAGAAAGCTCAATTTAAAAAACCTCAAAGAAAAAAACTCAATTTTAAATTTTAAAACCTGCAACTGGGAAATTCTAAGAGACAAAATCCACATGTTTAAAGCTGCCAGTTTAAAGGTTAAAGGTGAGAAAAACTGGCATAGAGCTATGTCCCAAAGGTGTTTTTTCAAGAGGCAACTGGACTTTCTTGTTTTTCTTTGAAGACGTTTCACTTCTTATCTAAGAAGCTTCTTCAGCTCTGACTGGATATGGAAGGATTTAAACTCCTTGCAGACAGCTGGTTATTTGTATGCTTTTAGAAACAAAGGTCACTCTTTTGAAGAGAGCAAAGTCTACATTTTGGACAGAGAGGACTGCTGGTTTGAAACATGTCCAAAATGTGGACGTTGTTATCTTCAAAAGATAACAAAAGGCCTTTGTCTCTAAAAGAATGCAAATGACCAGCTGTCTGCAAGGAATATAAATCCTTCCTTTCCCAACCATCCAGTCAGAGCTGAAGAAGCTTCTTGGATGAGAAGCAAAATATTTTCAAAGAAAAAAAAAAAGAAAGTCCAGTTGCCTTTGAAAAAAGCACCTTTGGGATAACCATGACTTGGATGACTGAGAATCTCCATTGATATTTGGCATAGGGCCATACACACAAGCGGGACCTTAAACAGAGTCAGTACTAACACTAACCAACAGATAGTAGTGGGGATGGATTGAAGTTCCTCTCATGGGAAATAGCACTGACCAACATTTTCTCTGGGATACCGGTAGATTGATTGTAGAATAAATCAGCTTGGCTTTCCAAGATGGCTGAAAATCTCATCACACTGAGGGAAAACACAAGAGAGATACTGATTCAAAATTGTCACACCCTTTTTGTATGGGGTCAAGGCCTGCATCACTGACAGTATTGTTCTTTGTAGGATTACTGGGATATAAATAGGATGACTGCCCTCATAAAAGAACATCAGGAATGTAAATATATTTATCCTATGTTTTGCTTTCTCAGTCAAAACGTCAAAACGTCCATTGTTGTTGTTTTCCAACTAAATAATTTAATGGGAAAATGGGGGGAAGGAAACATGTTTCTATCCTAAAATGGATAGCTTTCGTCTAGTATGCTCTGCCCTTTATTAAATATCACATTCTTATGTAGAAACTGTAAGAGTTTACAAGGGGAGCTGACTGGAAGCTCAAATTACATTTTTTTTTCTTTTAGCGGAAGTCATGGATATTACCTGAATGAATAACAATAAGAATTCTTGAGCTCTAATATCATTGCATTAACTTTCATCACAAATTTTCTGGCTGCCACTATTTTTGCTGCCTTCCTTCCCTAAAGCCAAACATTCTGTTTTTGAATATAATGATTGATTATGTGCATTAAGTCATTGTTGACCCTTAGTGACCACATTGATAGATTTTTCCTCATGAGTTTTTGAATATAAGCCTTCCACAAAAAAACCATTATCATCTTTTTACATCCTCGCCTCCTGGTGTTAATAATACATAATAAAATAATACATTAAATACCGAACAGCTTGCTGATCTTTCATAACCACCAAAATCTGATGCTTGAGGTAGCTATCCTCCTCCCTCTAATTATACTGCTTGTCCTATTGCTTAATGAATGTACAGAATGTTAACATTATATTTCTTGACCTTAAAAGTTCAATCTGATGCATGCCTATTTTGAAGTAAATCCCAATTAGTTCAATGAGGCTTATCTCAAATCTTGCAACAGAAAATTGCAAACCTCTCATTTGGTTCTCTGTCCTACAGCTAGCACTGCAGGACTGCAGATTGTCCTGTAATTACATCTTTTTCCTGTGCATATTTTATATTTGGAAAAATGTAAAGAAATAAGTGATTCATTGAATTAAAAGGGCTTAAAGGTGAATATAATTAAGTGTGAATTGTGGTAAACTCAGGTATTATATGCACAGATGTAATAACATTTGTTTTCCTACAGACATTTTAAAAATGAATGCTTTTGTGGCTTATTAAAGTGAAGAACTATATAAAAGTTCACATTGTATATGTTATACAGCAGAAAAAGTGACTTTAATTTAACCATACATAACTGCAGCAATTTCAATAAATCACCCAAGGATCAATCTCTACAACCGTAATTATTCTAAGTCCATTCCAAACACCTGTCAGTTCAATCCATTTCCAAGACCCAGTTTTTTTCCTCAAATATTATGAAACTTTACATGGCTTATTAAACTTCTATTGCTCTGCAATAATTTTATGATAACTAAAAAAAATTCCCAAGCCCACGTGTCAGAAAGTTTTGAGCAGTTAAACAAAACAATGAAAGTACCCTATGACAATTTTTAGCACTTTTTCTGAAGTGCATGGTAATGTACTTGGCATTTGAAGGAAAATAATATACATATGTATTAATGAATAATTATGCTGCTTCCTATCTTTAATACTTATAACATTCTTCATTGAACCAATTAACAGAGTAAGCTGATAAGAAATTTCAGTGGAACAGAGAAAAAAGATTTGTTTTCAGAGAGCCCAAAAAAACCCCCTTTCACCCAAATTCCTTTCCATTTTCCCCAACCTGGGATTATTTTAGCAAATGAGAGAAAAAAGAAATATATACATATACATACATACACACACACACACACACACACACTCACTCACTTTCGCACACACACACACATAATTTAAAGCCAAGAATAAAATGTAGTGACAGGAATAGCACAGCTACTATCTCCTCTGGAAGACTAAATAACATACATCCCACTGAACCAACATTTGACACTTTTTCCTATGCAATACCCTTGCTGAAAGTAGGAAAGAGATACCTTTTTAAAAAAAAAAAAATTCCTCAAGAGAAATTTGAAAAAGTCACACAAGGACATGGACAATATATAATAGGAATGGTAAGAGCTATTATGGGGAATAAAGGATTCATTGGAATATGCCTAAGCAAAAAAAAAAAATATTGTCAAGTCCTCAACATCTTTGTGTCATTACTACAAAACTTGCAAATCCTTTTTCATTTCCATTTCTTCAGATATTTTTCTCTGGTCTGTTCTGCTCTTTTATAGTTAGATAGCTATAATGAAATAAAATGGTGGTATGAGAGCAAATTTTCAGTATAGAAAAAGATAAAAAAAACACATTATTGTATCAAGCTGGTATTTTGATTGAAAGGAAAACAGAGTGACAAAATGAACCATTCAGGTGATTTATTACTGAAATTGAATTTTGGTGTTATTGTTGTTGTTACTACTACTGCAATTCCTAGTTTTAAAAAATTAATTGGATGTGAGCACAGCTTCAATGCTGACAAACTAGGTACTGCCTGTGACATATAACAATTTTATGAATATAACAAATTTATTATTCATGGATTTCACACATTCTTTTTTAACCAAGAAGCTGCTTTTTTCACCCTAAGAAAACACCAGAGCATTCAAACTCTGTTGTAATGGCCATTGGCCAAGCATCACTTTGGAATGTCATATTCTGTAAATATATAAAGATAGATCTAAAGGCAGCCACTGTATAGCCAATGTCTAGCAAGCTTCAAGGAGGGAAGAGGCAGGGCCAGTAATCCAAAACTATTTTCTCTAAATTCACTTGATAATTCCCCAGATTCTACATCTTTATTTTATTAATACTGTAATGTCTGTCATCAATTGGATTAACTAAAACCACACTTCACCCTAAATGTAGAGACACAGTGGCACAGTGGTTAGAATGCAGTATTGCAGGCTATTTCTGCTGCCTGCCAGCTGCTTGCAATTTGGCAGTTTGAATCTCACAGTCTCAGCCTTCCATCCGTCCAAGGTCGATAAAATGAAGACCCAGATTGTTGGAGGCAATAGCCTAACTCTGTAAAACTGCTTAGAGAATAGAATAGAATAGAATTCTTTATTGGCCAAGTGTGATTGGACACACAAGGAATTTGTCTTGGTGCATACTCTTTCGGTGTATATAAAAGAAAAGATACATTTGTCAAGAATCATAAGGTACAACACTTCATGATAGTCATGGGAAAACAGTCAATATAAATCTTAAGGATACCAGCAACAAGGTTACAGTCATACAGTCATAAGTGGGAGGAGATGGGTAATAGGAACGATGAGAAGATTAATAGTAATGCAGACTTAATAACTAGTTTGACAGTGTTGAAGCAATTATTTGTTTAGCAGGGTGATGGCATTTGGGAAAACAATTATTTGTTTAGCAGAGTGATGGCATTTGGGAAAAAATTGTTCCTGTATCTAGTTGTCTTGGTGTGCAGTGCTCTATAGCGTTGTTTTGAGGGTAGGAGTTGAAACAATTTATGTCCAGGATGTGAGGGGTCTGTTTCACAGCCCTCTTTTTGACTCGTGCAGTATACAGGCCCTCAATGGAAGGCAGGTTGGTAGTAATTGTTTTTCCTGCAGTTCTAATTATCCTCTGAAGTCTGTATCTGTCTTGTTGGTTATAGAACCAAACTAGACAGAACCAGAGAGGGCTGTAAAGTAGTGTGAAGTGGTATATAAGTCTAAGTGCTGTTGCTAAATATTTCCTTTGTAAGCTTCAGCACTGTCCTGTAACTACAGTTCACAAATAAGTTTTTGGCCTTTTCCAAGAAAATGCATTTAAGACTTACTTTCCATATATACTAGCACAATTCCTTGCTTTCTGAGATGTATTCCATATCATCAAACTGCTTCTGAATGTCTAGATAATCTGCCAACACTCACATCCCCAGATAGATAAGAAGCAGCCACCTACAGACTATCTTCCAGCAGGTGGCAGGTGGGAAAACTGCTTGCTTCCTAGGCTGTTTGTTTCTGTCCTGTGCAATCCAAAATTTTAGTACAAAATACTTCAGAATTGTTGATCTGAATATAACAGTATAGTCTGTATTTCAATAAATATTGTTAAAGTATTTCCGTAAATGAATATATAACAGCTTGCCAGATATTGATATGCAGCCATGTTACAGTGTTTCAGATTTCAGATTTACTTGTTCGACAATTGATCAAATTAAAGTTTTGCAAATATGCAAATTAGCATTAGAAATGTATAAATAATAACTAATAGGGATAGAAGACATTTTAATTTCTTTATTTGATTTCTGTATCTGCCTGTCTCAAGTGACTCTGGACAGTGTACATCATAAAAACAATTAAAACAGTACAAAATAAATATATATAGTTGCTGAGTAAAACTATTGCCAAATGTATTAATATAGCCAAGAAACAAGGCCCTTAGCACACAAAATGCCAAAAGAGTTGGGGTTATCCTAATTTCTAAAGACAGAAGGTTCCAGAAGGTAGGGACTATGACAGAGAAAGCATGTCACCTTATATTCCTTTATGAAATATAAATAGAATTATAATTATGGAATATTAATGTAAAGAATTACCAAAGCAATATTTTTATTAGGACCTAATTACACAAAGTTGGGAAATCTATGTGCCAACTTTATTTTTTGTAATAATCTATCCATTAATACTTTAAGGTTCCCATTTTAAATATTTTTACTTCTAAAACTTACTAACAAGTTCTACTTCCTAGTAAAAAGACCCTAACATATATAGTGATACGCTTTATTGAATTTCCATTTATCTTTTAGTAAATTGGTAATGCTGAGAGACTTATTCTGGAAGCATCATTTCATTTGGTTGATAATATGTATTTTTAAAAATCTGTCAAAGTCTGACCAATGCTGGAGGCAGATGGCTGACATCTATAAAAAGATTTATATGTTGTCAAATAAAAAATTAAATTCTCATGTCCTGCTTACAATGATCTGATTGGTCAGTGTGGAGACAGAATGCTAATACTTTATAAGTCTTCCAGTCTGAGCCAAAATGGCTCTACTTTCAGTATTTGTTTTAATTAAGGTTTAAGTAAGTGTTTAAAAAATTACACCAGAACATGATGCACAAATATATTTCTAATCTACAGTTAATACTGTGCTTAGCACCATAGGTTGCAAGTAGTTATTTCACAATATCAGCTACCACTATATTTTTTCTTTTTGTATTAAAAGGAATACTCCACTGATAATGTTGATTCTGATGTTCTTATTTCACCCAGATAATAATCAATATGATCTTCTTTCTTTTTTTCTTTCTGAATGATCTTTGCCTAATTTCACATGTTTGTATTTGACTCTGATTTACTCTGATTTTATTTAGTGTTGATAATATATGTTAATACTTAGGGAGTTGACTTCGGGTTACCTGTATAAAATGCAATAAATAAATAGTCTATATAAATGGATTTTACCAAGAATTACTGCACTAAGAACAAAATGAAACTTGATAAATTAATTATCAATTATGTATGATGTATCTCAATGTTATGACTCATTCTTTATAAAACAATGAAGTTCAATACGACTCTTCTTCAAATCCCATAAATACAAGAAGACTGAAAAACTGTTGTGAAAAATTCCCATTGCAATTAAGCTTTGGTTACCTTCATTTTCAAAGCCAAATTAAACATGCTGGCAATCTGGAATCATGCTGTAAACATGCCATTGACATGACCTTTCTTATTACATCAAGACAAGCCACAGTTGCTCAACATGAAGTCAATAGGACGATTAGTCATTATGTCAGAACAACACATTAACATTCTGCTTCTGAAGCTGCCCTTCTCATAATGGCCAATCTAGCAGAAGTCAATTAAAATATTTATCTCAATAGGAGTAACAGGGCTATTCATATTGCAAGATATCACTCATTTTAAAGATGAAAGAACAAAGCATGGAAGATAGTAATTACTACAGATGTATGCAGCAATCTAGTTATTTTTGCTAACAAAGCAAAAAGTGCCAACACATTAGCAAAGAAATATATTCTCTCCAGTGTCTTTCAGTTAACATTTCTAATGAACTGCAGATGCTTATGAATAATTCCAAAAATCTGCTCAACATGTACCCAACTTCTCTCTTTTGTATTATTATAAAATGCTTACACAATTATCCAAAAATTTATTAATGAACAATCATAAAGATATATCCTCACCCTAAGATGAATACTCCAGGAAACTTTATAATATGAACATTATTAGAACTATATTGATATTCATATATTTTAGCATATAAAGAGTTGTATAGTATGATTTCATTATCAAAATCATGCCATTTACAAATTCATATTTTATGACTAAAATAGCTGCTGCTGAATGTAATCAATCTAAATATAAAAAAGACAGAGATAGGAAAGGTATAAACGTTGACTTACAAGAATTAGACAAAATCCTGATGGGCCAAGAAAAAGGCATGATTTCGAAAACCTATAAATTGTTGATGAGAATAGAGATAGGTGACGAGATAATCAAAGATACAATGATTGCCTGGGGGAAAAATTTTGGTTATTCAATCCATTTAGAAAAATGGCAAGAGATCTGGTGGGGGAACATAAAATTAGTAGTTTCGATGGCATACAAAGAAAACATCTACAAGATGATATATAGGTGGCATCTCCCACCCGATAGACTAGCTAAAATGCTCACTGGACAGTCTGCCGAATGCTGGAAGTGTGGGTTTGAGCATGGCACCTACTACCATCAGTGGTGGACGTGCCCAAAAGCAGTAAAATTCTGGGGGAAAATAAAAAAAATGGCTTAATGAGATTTTAAATCAAAGGATTGAATGGCGACCAGAGACATGCCTGCTCGGCTCCAAACCGGAAAATATTAAAAAAGACTTATGGTACCTTGCATTACACATTATCACAGCGGCGAGATTGACATAGGCTCAACTTTGGAAAAACAAAAATATCCCATCAGAGGAGGCAATTATAAAGAAGATTTTAGAATGTGCTGAAGCAGATAAATTGACTAAAAAACTAAAAGATAGAGACCAAACACAAACATGTTTATTCTGGGAAAAATTATATATTTGGCTAGAGAAGAGAAAATTATAACCCAAACTAGATGAGGAATTGTATCTATTGAGAAACTTATACTATACAAGTAAAGTGAGGTCGGATAGACCTAATTGATCTACAAAGGTATACAAGTTGTTCTCTCTCCCCCGGAATATAATATAGATATATTGTACCAAATACTAGGTTATTAAGGTACTACTTATAGGTATGCTTGTTATTTGTTGTGTTGTTCTGTATGTTATTTATATGGTGTGTTGTCTTTCTTTTTTAATGAAAAATGTAAATAAAAATTATTTTTTTTTAAAAAAAGAATATATATTCTATTACTGGGAGGATATTCCTTGGATTTCTGAATATTTTTTACAATAGAAAATAGACCTTTAAAACATAAATACAGTTTTGCTTATTATGAATGTTTACTTTCTCTTTTTAAAAAATTGAAAGCACACAATAAACAAATCTTGCATCATGTAATATAAAATAAAACCTAAATATTTAGGGAGAGGAAATACATAATATTGATTATAACATTATTTACAATATTAGCAAGATGCAGAGGATATAAATTTAATAATAAACAAAGAAACAAATAATAAAATAAATAAATAACATTATTTAATATTTTTTCATTTTTTTCTCAAAGCACAAAGTCCTTCTAGACAGAGTTATATGTTTTAATAAGGTTAAGATTTGTGTAGAAATGCATAACAGAAATCTGTGATCCCTAAACTAGCCTTTTCCAAAGTTTCACTGAACTGACAGGCTTATTTTGGAATTAGCTTGTCACCTTTATCACTAAAATTTTTCCAAAATGGGATTATTTTAATTTGAAAGTTAAGATTAACCAGTGCAGTTGCCATTGTTATTACTGTACAAAATTAGCAACGATTAGTCAGAAAACAGAAACCATCTGGGACAAAAGAACAGAAAGTGGGCTTTTGGGAAGTTGAATTTAGTGATCAGGAAGGAGGAACAACCATAGACCTCTAAAACCTCTATGCCAGAGTCTGCCAAAGAACTTGCATTCTTGTTGCTGAAGGCGCTACCAATATGGTGTACATTAGGCATGAAGCAATGGAGAAAGACATCCAGGCTTCAGCAATCCAAATAGGACCAGTGAAACTGAGGAATTGAGTCAGCAGATAATCATTGTCAAAATGGCATTTTTCCCGGGACCTGTCCAAGGTCCTGAAGGATCCATTTTTTATTACTCCTTTCTGATCTATGCTTTTCCCCCTCATTTGGCACTCTACTCTGATGAACCATCTATTCTCCTTCTTTCAGCATCCACCTTGGGCTCACCTATAGTCTGTTCCAAACTAACAGACAATATTGGGGCAGCTGACTATTTACACAAGTGTTGAGCACCTCTGCATAGAATAAAGTACAGTAGCTATCAATTTTATAAAAGCATGGACAATTGTTTCTGTCTCTTTACTTTAGAAAATGATATAATAGCTGTTTTTTTCCAATGAACATAGTGGTTGGCAGCAGCAATTAAGAATACATCCCAATACTCGAAGCTCTTTCAAGACTCAAAAGACTCTCTAAAATGCAGTTCTAATAGATTACCAGTGGGCATTCTTCTAACAATCCCAACAGTCATAATTTATAACTTTCACACCTTTTGAAGCCTATTACACCCAACAGATACATGTTTCGGAGAGAACATCTGCTGTTGGATTAAGATAGGAACACAGAGCTTAGACAGACAGAACTGTATTTTGCTTACTGACCAATAAAAATGCAATCAATGAAATGAACAATTTAAAACCATTCCCTAAGAACAAGAACTATTAGCAATCATTTGTGGGCAAAGCTTCACATAATGTAGAAAAAAGGGGCTAGTTTAAGAGAAATAAATTTTTCTTAATTATTTAACAGATAATGCAGATAAAAGCTATCAGGGTGCCCTGGAAGTTTAAGTAAAAGAGGGATAATCAACTGGTGGTGAGTGTCCCTGCAGATTTGGCAATACAGAAGAACGTGGATTGGGGTTTCTGTGGCAAAGAGATCAGTGTCTACATGATATTAATAATAGCAAAGGTTTTAGATAACCTCAACCAATGTAGGTATTATATTGCAAACTTCTTGCAATCTACAAGTCATTTTCCAAAGATTTTAATATTTCAAATATTTAAATTGAATAAAACCCTCAACAAGAAAATTTCTTCATTTGACAGAATAGGACACTGCATAAGTAGATGGGAAATTATGGGATGCAAAATAGGTAAACTAGTCTCCTGGGGAACTCTCTCCTGAACCAACAGGTAAGGAAATGAAAATAAAAACACGGGCAGCAATTCTTGATGTTGTGTACCATCTGTAATGCAGAGGCATACAACCACAAAGTTGTATTTGGGTATCTATCTTAGCCAAGTCTCAGAACTGGAAAAATGCATTCAGAATATATATGCTAGAGTAGACATATAAACACACACACACACACAAACATACTGCATGCAACATCAGCACTCTGTGATAACAGAGAAATGTTTCTGTGAAAGTTTGGAAATATGAAGAAAAATATTTTTTAAGCATACTATTATGTTTAAAATACCAAGTATCTAATTCATTCCCACAAATTTGTGCTTAATTAACTTGAATTCACAATGCATTTAAAAAATTCAATTAATTCAATTTAGGTACTAAAATAGACAAAAGTTCTATGTTGATCTCTAATTAATATAATTAATATAAAGGTACTAATAGCTCATTTTCTGTAGATTAATTCAATATATGCTGCATCCAAAGAGGAAAACAGCTCATTAAATCATCCAACTGTAAAAACATTTCACCGAATTATCAAATATCAGTTCCTTGAATTAATGATGCAAACTTCCGTCATCATTTCATGTAACATTCCTCCCTCCCTCCCCTCTCTCTCCTTCTCTCTCCCTTTCTCTCCTTCTCTCTCCCTCTCTTTTCAATGGCTTTATACTACAGTGGCCTTTTGCAAAATTCTTATTTGAGCCCAGCTTGAACTTAAACTGAAATCTCTCCTTCAGTCTGAATATTTTATATATAATAGTCATATTTCCTTAACCATCAGAAAGTTTAGCTGGACATATCTGTACTCCTAATATTCTCACAATGGTGCAGGTTTCTCCCATCAGCTTCCTGGAGGATGAAAACATGTGTACAAAAGTATGGCACACGCAGAGGAATCAGCCTGGCAGAAAGCAATTGTGAGGAAAAGATGAGCTTGTACACATTTGTACACATGTTTTCATCCTCCAGGAAGCTGATGGGAGAAACCTGCACCATTGTGAGAATATTAGGAGTACAGATATGTCCAGCTAAACTTTCTGATGGTTAAGGAAATATGACTATTATATATAAAATATTCAGACTGAAGGAGAGATTTCAGTTTAAGTTCAAGCTGGGCTCAAATAAGAATGTGTGCAAATCAGCTCAAGGAGAGTAAACTGCCAGCATTATGGCCTAGAGGAGGTTTCACAGGGTTAATTCCAACTATCAACTTAAGCCTTTCTATCCACCTGTCAGGAGACAGCCTACAGAAAGTTGAAGAGAGAGAGAGGCTGAGGGAAGGGTGGATGTTGCTGTGAGAGAGGAAGAGAGAAACAAGACGCTTACTTTTATAGCTGGTAGCCCAAGGCTGATAGCCGTAATAGCCTGTAATCCGCAGGATCCTTTCCTCGATGGATGTGAGTCCTACCGAAGCGCTGGTGAGGTCTTCCACCGATCTCCATTTCATGTCCTCTTTGATCGCCTCATCCACCACCAGATATTTGAGCTGCCGGAGTTGGGGGCTGATGTCTGACAGCCTCCTGGGGCTGACATCAGGCGACCTCCTCATGCCACTAGAAAGGAAAGAGCAGCAGCAGCAGTGGGTTGAAGAAAAGAAACGGAACAGCCAAAGCAGACCGGGAAGCAATATTCTTGGGAATATTCGTATCAGGAGGGGGGGGGGGGAATAAATAAAAATAAATAAAGGGTCCGCCAAAGATAGGCAGCTGGATTGGGGAAACCGAGGACGGCCACTCGACACCCCAAAGCGATGCTCTCTTAGCACAGCTTTTCTCATCAGGTGCTCTGCAGGCATGCTGGACAACAACACCACCATATCATCCCCAGAAGAAGCTGTAATCCGACCCTCCTGTCTCAGCGGATGGTTCAAGAGAGCCGGCAGCCCCTCCGGGACACACACACACACACGTCCTTCAGCGGTGCCCCCTTGGACGAGCCCGCCAGAAGAGCCCCGGGATACCTCAGCGCATCCCGAGTCGCGGCGCGGGAGACGAAGGGTTCGCCTGGAGCTTTCCCGGTTAGCGCGGCAAGGGGGGGGACGGGGGGGGGGCGCTAACCGGGAAAGCTTCAGGCGAACTTGCAAGCCCTCCCGGCACACCATTCCCTCCCTCCGCCTCCCCGTCGTTCTTGGCGGTCAGAAAGCGAGGACCGGGAGAAGGAGAGCAACTTTGCTCCCACTGGCCCGCCTCGCGCTTCTCCCAGGGCTTGAGGCGTCCCGACCCCGCCTGGGCTCCCTGGCTGAGGCAGCGGACAAGGGAGATGAGTGAGCGCCCGAAGCGGAGCGCGGGGCGGTGGGGGGGTGATCTTTCTTTCCCGCTCCGCCGCGCCGCCACCCCCGCCCTCCTCCCGCCGTCGCCACCGGCACTCACATCGCCATGCTCTTGCCCCTGGCCGTGGCGCTGGGAAACTCGCGGATCCCCATGGGGAAGAGCAGAGGGGGAGTGGGAGCTCCCAGACTTCTCGGAAGGGGCAGCCGATCCGGGCTGGCCGACTCGACGCGGACCGAGAAAGAAAAGCTGCGAGAGAGGCGCGGCGTGAAGTGACCGGGAAGAGGGACGTCGCTTGTGCTGGCCACGGCGGCGGCAAAGGAGTTGCAAAGCGCCCGGCCGAAAAAAAAAAAAGAAAAGAAAAGAAAAAAAGAAAAAAAGAAAAAAAAAAGCGGGGGGCAAAACGGCCAGAGACTGTCTGCCTCCACGCTGGGGTCTCCCGGTGCACCACACGGGCGAGGCGAGGCGTTGGTGCCTGGCTGCAACCTGCTGTTGTTGCTGCTGCTGCTGCTGTTGCTGCGCGTAAGAGGAAACGGAGAGAAGGTGGAGGAAAGAAAACGCCCGCCGACCTCCTCGCAGGCAACTCCGCTCCCTTGCTCGCCTGTCCGCTCTCTCTCTCTCTCTCTCTCTCTCTCTCTCTCTTGCGCTCGGTCGTTTTTCTCTCTCGCCACAGGGGGAGCCCGCTTTTCCCCTCCTCCGCCTTCCTCCTCTTCGTGAAATGAGCGCGGCGGCCGATAGGGGGAGCCCGGGAACGTTTGTGCAGAAAGGCAAGGGAGAAGAAGGCGAAAAGAGCCTTTTTTGGGGGGGGCAGGAACCTTTCGAGAGTTTTGCAGGGTTGGATCTCGCGTCTTCTCCCCCTCCACTCCACCCCCGCCCCCGCTCGTAAAGTAGAAAATGATGTATTTAGTTACTGATTCCTAGAAGTCTTTCTGGCCGTGTTTACCCGAGGCAAGCAAAAACTTGTCCCGCTGACCGGTGGGGGTGAAGTCATGATGTGACCTATTGGATCGCTGGATACGGTCCCCCTGCGTACTGTAGATCGGTCGTCCCCGGCGCGAAAAAGGACTGCAAGCTTTGGCGCAGGAGTGGGCAGCGTGGAGCACAGGGGCCAGCCATCTTGCAGCCTCTTCTAACCCCCTTTTCTGACATCGCCCGGAGCGCCGTCTGATTGTAGCGCTGGACCACAACTCTCTCCCGATTTTAGGTGTAAGGTGGAGACGCGCTCCACGTTGTTTTGGAAAGAGTAAAGAAGAAGAAGAAAACTGAGTGAAAGCAACAACAACCGGAAAAAAAAAAAGGATATCCTGGCTGTGCCCATAGGTATGACACAGCTCATCACTTCTCTCCATCCAATGCAGTCCAGAGCCGTTCACTGAAGGTGCTTTGCAGCCCAAAGCCTTTGCCAGATAGAAAGCCCAAAGTTATGGTCTTTGCTATCAAGCACAAAGGCAACGGAGCAGCCCAGAACTGCTTCCTTTACCTGCCTGTTTTATGAAAATCCAAATGGAAGGGGGGGGGGAAGCTCCTTTTTTCCCCCTGACCTTGGGATCTTTCTATTTTTCATTCTCCTACCTGACACGCGAAGAAGGCAAAGCCAGAGGCAGCTGAGCCAAACCAAAGGCAAAAGGCGGCAGTTGCAGATACGCCATAAGGGCAGCAAGTTTGCCGTATAGGACGTAACCTTGCTAGATTTTATGACATGCAAGCTGGCAAGATTGAACTGAAGAGGAGAGTTATTTATTTCAGGTCTTAGTCATTGCAATGGGACTTGGGCAGGAGAACATCCCGAGAGAGTCTACCGGTATTCACTGTGGAATGATGGTGAGGGTGATGATCGCGCATTTTGAATTTGGCACCCAAATCCAGTCAAATGTACAGCATTGTGGCTTATTTTTGCACGCTCAAGTTAAAACGAAGCAATTCCGATACCCCTTTTTTTGAACCCTCGGGAACCCTGTCCATATATCTTGTCTGCAGAGGAACGTTTTTACGTGTCATCTAAAGGAAAGACCATTTGCTGCTCAGTAGGGAGGATCCCTGACTAGCATATGCCTAATATGTCAGACAATTGCTGCACTCCTATTTCTAACCATTTTAAGGTTTGGCTTGAGAATAATGCAAATAAAGCAACTGCTCTGCAAAGGAGGAGCCAAGGTAATCCAACCACCATCATTTTAACATGGCTAGTCTCATATGCATTCTGTTTGCATATAAACATGGAGCCTTTGGAGTCCACGTAATGATTTACATCCCTTGCTGCTTGGAGATCAGCAAAAGCAGAAAGACGCTACTCTGGTTGAGGCAATAAAGTTCATATAACAACATATTGAGATGCTATTCATGGAAGGACATCTTAAAAGTGAGAATGACCCTAGAGCGTCATTGTGCTCTGCCTTTCTCTCTAATAACCAGCTATGCATTAAGTACAGCATCTTCTGCAGTTCTCTTTCAGCAGAAGCTTCTGAATGGACGGCGGTCCTGAGCTTAAGAGAGGTTTGTACCCTCCTCCTGATTCTTGGGATGTCAGAATAAATGACAGCATTGTGATGAGGACAAAAGCAGCATGAAATAAGGACTTAAAGTTTATTGAAAGCTCGGAAAATGCAGCTGCCTTTTTAATGTTCTCTCTCGTATCCTGCTTATAAAAACAAGAACATGTACACTCCGTTAATTTGAAATCTTTATTAAGTTGCATTTATTTGCATTCAGATATCCCATTAATAAAACTCCTTTATTTAATAAGGGTCAGAATCCATCCAGTCCTAACCTGGAAGCTGGGGTGTCAGAAAAGGCAAGACAATATTCATACACGTATCACATCTCAGGCCCAAACTGCCTTGTGTATGAAATTAAAGTTAGCATAATGGATCCTGAATTGTTCTCTTGAGATGAATACATTATCTCTCTTCAAATCTCGCAGGCAGCTTAAAACATACCATTCCAATGTTGCCTCATAGTCCAAAATCAGTTTATTGTTTTAAAGCGAGGGCAAGCTAAAGGGCCTGAGTACAGCACAACAGAAATACAAATGAACAAGAAGACTAAAAGAGTTGTAACTCTCAGCTATTCTAAGAGCCCTGATGCATGATTCCAGTTAGAGGTAGGGAATCTCTAAAGCAGGGGTCTCCAGCCTTGGTCACTTTAAGACTTGTGGACTTCAACTCCCAGAATTTCTCAGCCAGCACATGCTGGCTGAGGAATTCTGAGAGTTGAAGTCCACAAGTCGTAAAGTTGCCAAGGTTGGAGGCCCTGCTCTAAAGTACAGTTCCAGGCCAGCCTGACTTATTTGGTTTACAGGGCTTCAGAATGAATCTGCCTCTTACTAGCAAAAACCTTATGTTCCGTGAGAAAGGAGCATAATCCCTTCTGTTTAGCTCATGACCTCTCTTCTCAAATCTAAGGCTTTCCTGGCAAACAACTTATTTTCAAAGTCTAGTTAACATATCTACAGTACTAATTTCCCCATTATTTTAATCCAACTGTATTCGGAATGAAGTATCAGCTGAATTACTAATTTCATGGACAGTGGTTTTAAAGCAATAAATGTAATGGATTACCTCTATATTTTGCTGGCAACAACACTTTTGTGTCACCTAACTTATAATATCTGAGAATACCAGGCTAATGGAATAGGCTAGTAATTTATAATTTAACTGCCCATGGATATTGTTTAAAGTGCTGGTTTTCAAACAGGAAGGGAAGAAAACAAGCAGCCACAATACATAGACCTTCTCAATAATTTATTAGAAGAAACTCTGCTTATCTTCGCTTACCACAGCCTTCTCTAGCCTGTGCCCTCCAGGTTTGTTAGACATCAACTCCCATCAACTCCAGCCATCATGATGAATGATGAGGTTTATGAGACTTGAAATCCGAGACAGGATTAGAATGGAGAAGTTTATGCTAGCACCTGGGCAACATTGATTTGTTCTTTTGTACTTTTCTCTGGCCTTATTTAATAGGCTCCTCTTTAGGGCCCCTGTTTTCATCTATAGAGCATGCATTTTCAGATGATTGGAGTAAGCTGGAATTGAGATCCCTAAGATCTCAAAGGGAGAACTTCAATATTTGTGAACCTTTAAAATAGTCCTTTTCAGTCTGGAGCTCTACTACTTGAATACTCTTGGAAGCTGCAGTTTCACAAATCAAGAAGCTTCCAGGTTAGAGAAATTTGGTTCAGGAGAAGGATATTCCTAAGCAGATAGATACCTGAAAAAGTTACATTGATATTCATCCACTGTTTTCCCCATTATTTCTTTCATGAGTTATTGGGAGGGAATTAACTCTACAGTAGTGAAGTAAATGTTACCTTTTGGTCATGTCTGATGAGGGTCCCAGAGATTTTTATATTCTATAACCATGTGGGACTATGGGAAATCTGCCTTATATTGAGTTGAACTATTCAGAATAATAGAATAAGAGACTCTGGAGAACTTGCAGTCCAACCCGCTGCACAGGCGGGAAATCCTATAACATTTCAGACTAGAGGCTGTCCAGTCTCTTCTTAAAAACCCCTAGTGTAGGAGGAACCACAACTTCTGAAAGCAAGTTGTTCCACTGATTAATTGTTCCAACTATCAGGAAATTTGTCCTTAGTTCTTCTTTCCTTTGTTAGTTTCCATCCATTGCTTCTTGTCTTGCCTTCAGGTGTTTTGCAGAATAGGTTGACTCCCTCTTCTTAGATATAGGAACACTGCTATCATGTCACTCCTATTCATCTAACCTAGAACTGTGTAACTGGCAATGGCTCTCTTATGTTTAAAGTAGAGGTTTCTGGAGCCCTCTGAAACTTCAACCTACATCTTATTGCCTGTTGTTACTCTGACTCATAAAAGTCATTATTATTAAAATTTCACCAGTTGTTAGAGCTTTGCTTTGGTTGGAAAAGCTTCTCTTTTTGAGCAGAATGTTTACTACCAAGTGTGATATAGAGTTTGGCTTGCTGTATTATTCCCCCTGCTGTTAAGATATATTTTTTTCCATGGGAAATATTTGAGTTGTAAAGTGGATTAAAATATTCAGATATATAAATGCACATAAAAAGCACTTCTGCTCTTTCTGCTCACCAGTCCTTTCCAATAAATTTGTAGCTAACCTGTTCTCTTTATTTCTGCCTTAAAAGGCTAAAAACAACACGATGGTAGCTGAACCTCTGAAAGATGGGAAAAAATAAAACAGCTGAGAAAATCCCTGAGGCAGGAATAGGCCACTTACTAGCTCTGTGAAATTATCACATTTCAAAAATGAAGCCATTCTTTGTTGGGTTTCCAAATACACCCCAGTTAAACCATGAATAAATTAATGCAGGTCCCAGAAAACTGACATCATAAGAATGAACAGGTCCAAAGCTGATAATCAGCTCTTAGAATCTTAGAGTTGAAAAATATCATTTAGATCCTGGAGCTCAACCCTTTCCTCACTACTAGGAATCCAGATTAAATCATCCCAAACAGATTGATGCCTTCCCAAAAATATCCAACGAAGGGGAGTCACCAGCCCCCTGGGCTGTTAAAATTGCAAACTCCATGCAGAGAAGATAGCACATTTAACAACATTACCTCAGAAAATTTTGCACTTATTGTATCACCATGGATACCTGCTGGGGGGTAACATATAAAGAGGACCAATTATGTTTAAATTAGCCACAATTCTGATATTCTTATAATTCACTTTTTAAAAAACCCTTTGTACCTACCATGAAGTGAATCTATATAGTCAGATATTTTCTAGCCATTGTGTGTGTGTGGGGGGGGGGGGAATCAAGCTTCCTCCTGCTTTTCAAAGCTAATGGTCAATAAATAAAGTCGTAGAAATAATTTATATTTCTTATTGTGTATTCACTATTGATTGATGATTGATGATCCAAAAAAGAATGAATGTAATTAAGAATTATAATAGAGCTGTAATTGGACAGAGTATCTATTCATTCTTAACATTTTTACAGGCTTGTTTTGAAATCAGAGGTGGGAAATACACTGTTTTGCTTTTGAGGTTTAAGTGGATTATAAAGGTAATAAGTAAGCAAATAAAGACATTAGTGTATTTTCAATGTCTTTGCCTCAAAGCTGCTACAAGCCTTCCAAAAATAACCCAAACACACACTTAAGATTGTAACATAGTGCATCATCATCATTTAGAAACCTAAGACATCATTTTGAGAGGACATACATCAGTCCAAGCTATAAACAGGTGAGCAGCTTTCTTCCCAGGTTGGTATCAGTCCATTGCGAAACTAGTATTGGCAGCATTTGTTTCTTCTGGTGATTTTGGTATATTGTTTTCTTGATTAAACATTCTCATATTGAGTGGATCCTGTTGTCTGACAAATGAATGCCAAAATGGTTTATTAACATGCTTGGCACTGAGCTGGATTGGCAACAGCATGGGCTGTGCATATGCAGAATGCTTCAAGTCACATTTTTAAAGATCAAATCAGGAGCAGATGACCTTCGGAGTGAACTTTAATTCTAAACTATCCTGTAGTATTTTCCTCCTATTTAATCTGATGATGTTGAGCAGGCAGAACAAAAGAATCGGGACGGTTCATAATTTTGATTATTACTTGGAGCGTTTACATTTTGTTGCATTTTGAGCCCATTGAAAATCAAACTACAAATTAAAGAAAAGCAACATAAAAATTATTTCATACTTAGTAACACATTTCATGTACATTAAAAACTATCTTAAACTTGCAAGCTGTATATGCTAATACTAATTACTCTATTAAATAATATAACAATGAATGTTAGGCTGGTTTTCTGTGTGTCTGCCCATACGACTAAGAAATATTTCCTGCTGGAAAGATCTCAAAAAATATTGATTTCTTAAAGCTGACAATATCAATGCACACATAATAATCATTTAGAAGTATTTTCATAGGATTGAATTTGGTTCAGAATCAGATACTATGTCTGAGTCTAACATTGGACCAATATCGCCTTGCACATAGAACTTTCTCTCTACACTTGCAGCCACTTTCACCCTCAGACTCTGCTATAATGGGTTTTGGAGTTTCAGAGAAAACTTTTGGAGGAGGGCAGTCATTACTTCACCCCTACCAACCATGTCCTGCACCTCCTTTTCTGCTGACAGAGGACTGTCATTGGACTCCATCGTTTGCAACGCATTATACAGACACTTCCTACTTAATGCATGATGTGCAGAAAATAATGCATGATAAAATGAGAACCTCAATCCAGTTGTTAAAAGATGAGCAACTGGAAGCAAATACTGTCAGTTTTGTTTCCCTTGCCTGGCCTTACTTTTTGAAAAACTATGGTGATTCTCAGAATCAATGTGACATAGCCTTCCCTATTGTGTTGCCCTGAGGAAATGTTGGCTTACTGATTCCATCAGCTGCAGCCAGCATGAGCAATGAAGAGGTTGTAAGAGATGGTAGGAGCTGTAATTAAAAGATCTGAAGGGCATTCGGTTGAAAATGAGCCTTGATAGTACAGGGGTTTAGTGCACCCTGTTATTAACACAGCTGCCTGCAATTTCTGCTGGTTCAAATCTCTCCAAGGCTCAAGGTTGACTCAGCCTTCCATCCTTTCTAAGGTAGGTGAAATGAGGACCCAGTTTGTGGGGGCAATAAGCTGACTTTGTATAAAATATACAAAAGAATGAAGGCTATTGCTTAACGCATTGTAAGCCGCCCTGAGTCTCCGGAGAAGGGCGGCATATAAATCAAATTAAAAAAAGAAAAAAAGAAAAAAGAAAAAGGCTGATAGAGCAATGGAAGAATTAAGACTTGATTACTTGCACACAAATATGATTCACTTAACAACTGTAACAAAAAAGATTGTAAAATGAGACAAAAGTCAAAACTCATTGCTTAGTAATGAAAATTTTGGGCTCAGTTGTGATTGTAAGTCGAGGTCTACCTGTAATAAGGAAATGTTGCAGAGACTAGACTTCCACATTGTACCAAGTCATGATTTGTTCAACAATATAATTATGGGCTGAGTTCACATAATAAACCACATTTTATAAATCATAGTGGTTGGGTTCACACAACACTGTAAGCCACAACCAGATAAATCGCAGTACACCTCAATGTAGTTTATGAATCCAGCTGTAGCATCATTTCCACTTCTTCAGAACATTTACACAACATTAGCTATGTTATCTCTTAAACTTGATCCAACCTAAATTTGGGGGAGAAGGATTGTCTGAATGGGATTATCTTTAGTAACTGTTTCAGTTGACAATGAAACATGCTTACTCTGTCATTTGCAAATATAGAACTCTTAGGAGTTACAGTCACTCTAAACCACTGTGTTTTTTTCCTCTTGACATCCCATAAGCATGTACTGATCCCCCAAGTCTCTGAGTTTTTGAATAATGAAACTTTAGTTACATCCCTCATCTCCACCTTCCATGCAGAAATCATAAGTCTTTTATTACATTCGAAGATCCTAGCATTTGTGAACGTAAATGCCACCTGAAACCATTGCAGCATAGTCCTACACCAGATAAAGTGGCATGCAGGGGATTGATGCCATGTCTTCTTTTTAGGTGAAAGCACAAGTTGCTGAATCTCTCTGGAGGGAAGCATAGCTGAGGCTCCTTTGCAATGGCTGATGTGAACTCAATAATTTGTTGGGAGACAAAGCAATAATTCTTTCCAATGGGAAGATACTTTTTCCTTAAAGCTTCAATTAATGAGCAGAACCTTCCTGATAAAAGTTGGACACATGAGGATTCAAATGTCTATGGAGATTCTCAATCATTCAGGTCATGCTTGTCCCAAAGGTACTTTATCGAAAAGCAGCTGGATTTTCTTAGTTTTTTCCTTGAAAATGTTTTGTTCCTCATCCAAGAAATGAAGAAGCTTCTTGGATGAGAATTGAAACATTTTCAAGGAAAAACAACAATAAGAAAATCAAGTTGCCTTTTGGAAAAGCACATTTTGGGCAATCAGGATTGAAAGAAAAAGTGAGTTTCTGCAGTTTCCAATATCCCAGCATTGATCAGAAATCAACTTAATGGCCCAATTTAGGTGACGTTGAAAAAACAATTGGGGCCAGTGCTGATCCCCCAAAGGTACAAAACACCAATCTGAAAATGTCCTAGATTTATACTAAAAAGTTATGAAGTTTTACCAAAGCATTTAATATTTTTAAAGTACACTATATTCTCATTTCAGTAGTGCTGTAGAAACTAAAAAGGAGATCCTATAGCTCAGCCTCTTGATCATTTGTCTAGTAACTCTAGTTGGATCTTTGTCTGGAGGCTTCAAACACCATTGCTCTCATGACAAACCATAGATAACTGGTGCCTGGATTTTCCTTACTATTAATGCTGAATCTTAAATTCTGTAGGGACAGTTGAAGGAGGAGACCTTGGATCCAGCAGGGCATGATAGAACAGTCTATGACTAGTATAAGAATGTCTTCTCTGATTCTTTTGCTGATCATTAAGCACAGCTGGGTCTACAGTCCAATGCCATCTTTTTATCAGTACAAAGTACAAAGCCTATCTGTGTTTTATAAGATGACTATATTTCCTTCCTTTATAATATACATGCTTTATATAGGGGGGAAATTCAACAGGTTCTGACAGGTTCTGGAGAACCGGTAGTGGAAATTTTGAGTAGTTTGAAGAACCAGCAAATACCATCTCTGGCTGGCCCCAGAGTGTTCTGCCCCAGCTCCAGATTCCCAAGGATTGTGACACACACCAACGGTCCTTATCAAAGTTATAACGCACCAAGAATAAACAAAGGTTTGCAACCAGCCCAGAAAACAAGATACGATAAGATACTCACTCTCCAAAATGCTCTGTAATAATTACACGTTGTTTCCAGCAAGAAATTACTAACTGCGTGCGACTTAAATAGGCTAAGGGAGTGGCCAATTATCCTCAAACCTTACTCTTGAGGAGACCTCCTCCTCCTGAGTAGCCACTCCTGCCTTTTGGTAGCCCTGCGTGCTCGAGCATTGAGGAGAGCCTCCTCCACTTCGCTCTCTTCACTTGAAGGAGCCTCTGGAGGTTCTGAAGGCCCTGGCTGAGTTTCTGCCTCTGGCACCACATCCTCTTCAGCGTCCTCGCTGTCCGACGCGAGCGCTGGCTGCACAGGCTGCTGGCGCGATCCCACACCAGCCTCCTCGTCGTTGGGATCAGCCACATTCCGCGCAGGCCGCTGGCAGGCCACAACACAGAGTGGGGTGAGAATGGGGATTTTGCAGTATCCTTCCCCTGGAGTGGGGTGGGAATGGAGATTTTGCAATATCCTTCCCCTGCCATGCCCACCAAGCGACGCCCACCAAGCCACACCACACCCACCAAGCTACACCCATAGAACCGGTAGTAAAAAAATTTGAATTCCACCATTGCTTTATATACATGCTAGGAACATAAATATATAAAATGTTCCTGGAACCCATGGCTAACTGGACAATTCTGCCATTTTATCCCATGTATTAAAATAGGCAAACGCTCTTCATACTTTATGCCATTTAAAACTAAACAAAAATATCCATGCAGTCTATCTGCTTGCTGTTTAATACATTAATGATGGAAAGCTTAAGATCAGATCCCTACTCATTGGTGTAGCTCTGTGGGTGGGCACATCTGTTTCTCATAGCCTATGCCTCATAATAAATGTATGAGGTCAGTTAAAGGTCAAATTTGGCATGCCATTAAATGAAGCATTGTATTTAATATACATATTTTTAACATGCAAATAATAGTCACTGTATGTAAAAAAAAGCCACAATTATCAGGAGTTGAGCAGATGGAAAGGGCTGATGAACTCCTTTGAAGTCCTTTTTTTTGCATTTAATTAGAGGAAATCTAATTAGTGCCAATTGGCTTGGGATTATAGGATGATATCCAAGCCATTCAGAGGGCACTGAGTTGGGTAAAACTATTTTAAATTGTTTGATTACTTGTTTAATCTGCAGGTCCTATATCCATAAATGCTGTTCTTCTTCAGCCCCAAGGATTTCTACGGAAAATACCCATGACTTTTAAACGAGGCCATTATCCAGTTAAAGAAATCTTTGTTAATTAAGCACTCATGCGTCTAAACATAAATTAATAATTTTAAATATGTATTTAATTTCTCTAAAGTCATCATATACTATGTTATTGTTGTGCTATTAGAGTGTTTACATTAGTACAAGTCTGCTTACATTAGTACCAGCCATTCAAGCATAATTTACAACTGTACATTTCATTTTGATGCCATTTCTCAGGTCTAAATTGTGCCAGTTGATGGTTCAGTCCACTTTCTTCACCTCTCTTATCTTACTCCACCCTTTCTTTCACTTTTCTGATCAACTAATACGGTAACAGGATACAAATAGACCATAGTTGGACTCAGAAAGAATGTAACAGGATGCTGAGAATAAATATTGATTGAATATATATGATGAAACTATATGGAGAATGCAATTATACATTTCATATCACTTTCCACATGCAACATTTGTGTCACTTGGGTATTATCACCACACTGCTGGGATCTCAGAAACAAAACATCCAAGCTGTTTTTCTTCTGGCTCCATTAGAGTGCAGTTCAAATCTAATAAGTTTTGTGCTATTGAAGCATCTTAAGGCTTAATGACAGACCATTTTGCTATCAGCAAGGATTCCCATCTAGCGTCACCCTGCCTAAACTTGGAAGCCTTGAACAGTTCTACCAGCAAATTGACACTTCATGCTTCTGGTCAATTTCTAGACAATTTCATGATCCTTGTAAAAGATAAAGCAAAAGCTTCATTTCATTTCAGCAGAACAAACTAGTTTTAGTTTCTCTACACAGACTCAGAAGCTGCAACTAAGACACGCTCTAGCTCCAGTCTGTCTCAGCTCCCAAACATCCCACACTGGCTTCCTTAGTTGCTATGCATTGGCTGACCTCGTTACCATGTCCTATTCTAGTTGATGAATATACTCTGACAATTTCCCCTTTGTTGTCTCTGTTCAGAATTGTTTTCCATCTATCATGACTGTATAGTTACTAACTGTCTCATGATAAATCAGACTTTATTTTCTTTTTAAAGTACTTCTAGAACTGTTTTCTATTCATGGTACTTAATAGCTCTATTTATTATGAAATTATTGAAATTTTTAGTTTTATACATATAAGATGTGATGGCCGATCCCCGGAATCTCTGTTCCACATTACATTCGTATGTCCCCACTACCGAGACATAAGATCAAGATTCATTTCTCCTATTTCCCAGATATTCCCTGGTTCACCTGATCTGTTCAGCCTTTATTTCCTACTCCAGGACACAGACCCCAATATAACTCCAAAGGTGGCAAATTTTTTTGCTGCAGTCGTGGCTGAAAAAAAACGGGGGAAGAGACGGGTAACCCCTACGGCAGAGGATCACTAGTATTGACAGTACAGATTGTATCTGAGGCAGTAGATGGTGTACTGTCACATGATCTATCTATATTTGTAAAATATACTCCCCTTCTATGTGTATTTTAATTTGGTCTCTGACCGCAATAAAAAGCTTACTACTTACTACATATAAGCTACCTAGAATAGTATGAGTAGGTGGCGTTCTCTCTCTCTCTCTCTCCTTCTCCTCTCCTCTCTTTTCTTCTCTCTCTTCTATCTATCTATCTATCTATCTATCTATCTATCTATCTATCTATCTATCTATTCATCCATCCATCCATCCATCCATCCATCCATCCTTTATCTATCTCTACAGTATCTATCTATCTCTATTTAGGGCTTTCAGATCCAGGCTGCAAAAAATAAGGCATAGGATCTACTTGAGGGATCCCACTTTTCCCAAGAACATTTGTCCATCCCACATGCTCCCTCAGAAAGGGCATGCTCCAGCTTCCTTGTCATAAAGGTGCTTTTTCCAAAAGGCCAGTGGACTTTCGTGGTGTTTGTTGGTTGAAACATTTTGTTTCTCATCCAAGAAGCTTATTTTAGTTCTTTAGATTGGGAATCTCCATAGATATACCTCCAGTTTCCTTATATTAAATCTTGTTTTCTTGTGGGACCTAGGAAGCAGGACTTTTTGGTGGCTGCCCCTTTTCTCTGGAATAATCTCCCCCTCCTCATTCTTCAATATATGACCTACCTCACCTCTGCTTGCTTTTAGAAAAGCTCTTAATACCTAATTCTTTTCCCCGGCATTAGAAGCCAGCTGAGTCAGTGTCCCCACCCCCACCCCCATGGTTGTTTTGTTGTGTGCTTGATTGCCATTTACCTTTTATATTTATATATTGTCCATTGTTATGTGGTTTCGTTTTGTTTTTCTTGCCTTTTTTATTTATTTCGTGTTTTTGCTAAAAGCTGTGCAAGAGTCATTCAGTTTGGTGACCTTATTTATTAATTAAATGTATATGCCACCCATCTAACTATCTACAGTTACCCTGGACATCTTACAGTGCCATAAAATCATAAATATTAAAGCATTGAAGTTAATAGCAAATAAAGACCAGAAACCAAGACTACAAACAGCACAGGACTGGCTTGAACCCCAGGTCAACCAGTACAACCAGGTTTTAAGCCCCTCCAGAAGGCCAAAAAGATAGTGGCGGATCTCACCTCTGGCAAGAAAGATTTATAAATAAGTAAGATTTATTAATCTTAAAAATAGATTTTGGGAGAACAAAATCCAAAACACTGAAATATAATGGATTGCCAACTATGCCTTTTGGGTTACCAGCAAGCAGTGAATGGATGAAGAGTAGCAATTCCATTCTACGAATGTAAACTTTGATAACAGTAGAAAAATCATTGAAATGTTACAGATTAACTTTTTTCTTTTTTTAAAAAAAGTTTTTAATAAATCATTTTTAAAAAATAGTTGTATCTGATAGTTTGTCCCAAAAGATTACAACTGCAATGTCAGCCAGCTTTAGGGAGTACATTTGGTTGAAAGATAATTTGCACGTTGAATGTATAGATAGAGATAATAATTTGAAACCCAGCACTATAGTTACTGTGCCCCAATAGACTAGGAAAGCTCTGAGGGAATTACAAGAACTTTTTTTTTTTATTTGATTTATATGCCGCCCTTCTCCGGGGACTCAGGGCGGCTTACAATGTGTTAAGCAATAGCCTTCATACTTTTGTATATTTATACAAAGTCAGCTTATTGCCCCCACAATCTGAGTGCTCATTTTACCTACCTTAGAAAGGATGGAAGGCTGAGTCAACCTTGAGCCTTGATGTTTGATGTTCTTTAGCTTCTCTATGAAAATAATGGGATAATAGTTATGCAAGCTTACATTTAATGGAAAGTAATGATACTCAATTTAAATCCATCTTCTCCCCCATGCCAATATTTTTAGCAGATACAGAGGACTAGTCTAAGCATTTGCAGACTGCTTTGATGATCATCAAAAAAATTAATCTGTAACTGTGAATCAGAAGTGGGAAACATTCCTATCTGCAAATTTTCCTGTCCTAGAAAGTCATAGAACTTCTAACAGAACAGGCCAATAAAGATATTTGTTTGTCTTATATCGAACAGCAGAAATGTTGTTTTCTGAGAATATGTATTATCAAGTGACTCATAAAAGACTGTACACTGAACTATTCTTATATATTTGAAGTGCAATCTTTAAATATATTTTTCAGAAGTAAGAGTCATCATGTTCAATGGAGTTACTCTAGAAAACTGGACATAGGATTGTAGTCTTAGACCAGCTTTCCCCATTTCTTTCAGCTGTGTAGAACTTCAAGAATTCTCAGCAATAAACATTTATATAAGATCTTTTGAACTAAAAATTCACACATCTGGAGCATGACTAAATTAGGGAAGGCTGCCTTGGAATGTGCTTGTACACCTTGCTGATCCATGTTATTTGCTTGTTTTTTTTTGGCTTAACATGACATTCAGGCCCATAACTTGGCTTTATCCATAAACCAGACCATCATGGATTATTCAACAAACCATGGTTTAAAATCCTGGCTTAACCTCATGTGTACAAATATAGCTAGACTGTTTTGAATCCTGCTCTCATGAAACCCTTAGTACTTCTGGAAAAGGCAAGAACATCTGATTTTACTAGAGCAACTAAAACCATCTGGCAGCCTGAGGATATCTCAGGACCAACTGAAAAAAATGCAAGTGGCGTAAGAGCTGTGAAATACTTTGCTCCTAGCTCTAGGCCATGTGCAGGATTTATGCTGCATCATTTAATTTCTCAATTAGGTAACATTAAATTACTTCTCAGCATTAGCTCTCAAGCCATGCTGGGGGCATTTCTAGTCCATGTCCTTTTCCTGCGGGAATTACATTTCTCTTAGCATTTTACTACTTGGGAGTTTACTAGTTGGAAGATGGACATCTTTCCTTTCCAACTATAGCAGGCATACACTGAAAGGCTGAAGGAAGCAGACAAGACAAAAGTTTTTATTCTGCAATTATTGTTTTGTATACTAGCCTTATCAAGATCCGTTTTCTACACAGAGGCAAAGTGGGTATCTCCCTGCCTCTTGCTTTGGAAACAGAGCTTACAACTATTTCAACTCTGCTTCTTCTGATGGGCCAATAGAGAGGTCAAAGAGAGAAAGAAAGAAGTCAAAGAAGAAGAGAGATAAGTGAATTATGTGTTAGTTGCTGCAAAGTTTCACAAAGCCCAATGGGGCTTTACTTGCTTTTTGGTTAATATATGGATATGCTAGGTGTCCTGTCTCTGCTGTAGAAGAACACTTTATGCACATCCAATATTTTATTTTCTTACAGTAGAATGTATACTGAGGCATATCAGGATTTTTTCCTGAATGCTATCACTCTATTAACAACTAATTCCCACAACATTGTCAAATAATTTACTAGGATTATATTACTATTATTCTTCTCTTCCTTACTAGTATCTATCTCTTCCCACTTATTACTATAATCATGTTGCTTTCAATTATATTGTTATTTGTTTCGTAGTACGATTTGATAGCTTATTAGTAACCTTGACTATCACTAAGTGTTGTATCTTTTTATTCTTGATGAATATATTTTATTCTCCTTATGTACACTGAGAGCATATACACCTAAGACAAATTCCTTGTGTGTCCAATCACACTTGGCCAATAAAGAATTCTATTCTATTCTATTCTATTCTATTCTATTCTATTCTATTCTATTCTATTCTATTCTATTCTATTCTATTCTATTCTATTCTATTCTTCTATTCTATTCTATTCTTTGGTGTAATCTTACACCCAAGAGAGTCTTAGTTCTTTCTAGAAATATTTTCTGCACAGCCTCCTGATAAAGAATATGACTAAGGTAAAAGGTTAATAAAAGAGGATATAGAGGGATATATAATTGTTGTCTGGTGGACCGGGTCATAATGCAGAGGCAGGCTTATTTTGTACCTCTTAGGCTAGGAATCTCACCCACGATGCTGAGTCTGCACAGGTAATTATCACCTGGAGACCAGAGATAGTCATGAGATCCAATTGGTTCGAAAAAGAATACAACCAACTGCTGGATGATGTCCTTTCTCTCCTTTGGCAAGCTGAGCCTTCTTTCTCTGTCTAGAATTGTGCCTATGCTGGTTGAAGGATGCTCTTCTTTTCTGGATTAAGAAGCTCGGTTAGGAAGGTATGTGTGTTTAGAAATGAAGATGAGCTACAATGGTCCTTACCATCACCTTGGTGAATTTTTTGGGTGAGACTATGAATCACTCCATCCGCAAAGCAGATGGAGTGATTCATAATGTGTATTTGGTGTTCTAACTACAGGAACTTCCTGTGTGATTGACAATAAAGGTTTGATTTGATTTGACAGCTGGATAGGGATAAGTGGTTGTTCTGTTGGTCAAAGAAAGGGCATCTTTTTATGGTGATAGTTTATGATGGATTTGATCACGAAGTAGCAGTTGAAGTCCAGATAGCTTACTATTCCTTGTTCTTTGTGGCCATAATGGCAAAGTATATAGACTATTGTGTGGTCTGGGAGATAGGATAAAATAATTTTGAAAGGCACCTAAAATATAGTGTAACTCTCATGATCACTCACATATTAGTTACCTACAATTAGTAGGTATTAGTTACCTATAATACCTGCATTGTAATATAATGTATTTTACATAAGGCTGCCCTTGAAGATCATCTAGAACAGGGGTGGGCAAATGTGGCTCTTTTACAAATGTGGACTTCAACTCCCAGAATTCCTGAGACAGGAGGAATTTGTACTGCCCTGACTATACTGGCTTTTAGGAAAACACTTAAGGCCAAGTTCTTCCCACAGTCTTTGGATTAGGGTAGCATGTGATGCCACTAATCAGCATGTAAGCTAGTTATGAAGGGAGATGCCTAAATTATATGCAAAATGGGTGGGTGGGGACTGAGTGTTCCTCCTTCACTTAATGACATGTCCTATCCCCTGGAAGGGCAGTCTGGGCCTTCTTCTTTGTGATGAGATTCTGGAAGAGAAGCCACTGAGAAGTAGAGAAGAGGAACATCATCACTTTCCCCATCTACCTCCCTGCCCGCATTATGAGTTGTCCCAGCTGGAAGGGTCAGGTTTGATTTGATAGAGGTTTGATAGATTTTCTATCTATTAGAGTAGAAGATATTTATTATAATATGTCCATTCTATAGCACTATAAAATGTTTTAGGCCCAGTACTCTTCAATATCTTCATGAATGACTTGGACGAAGGGATAGATGGGGAACTCATCAAATTTGCAGACGACACCAAGCTGGTAGGAATAGCTAACACTGCAAAAGATAGGCTTAAGATATAGAAGGATCTTGATCAGGGGTCCTCAAACTTGGCAGCTTTAAGACTTGTGGAATTCAACTCCCAGAATTCTGGGAGTTGAAGTCCACAAGTCTTAAAGCTGTCAAGTTTGAAGACCTCTGATCTTGATAGACATGAACATTAAGCGCTATCTAACAAAATGAAATTCAATAGTTAAAAAAAGTAAGGTTCTACATTTAGGCAAGAAAAACCAAATGCACAGGTACAGTATAGGTCAGTGATGGCTAACCTTTTTGCCATTGAGTGCCAGGGTGGGGGAGGTTTGTGCACGTTTTTTGCTGTACCAAGCCTCCAGAGCCTCTCTAGGAGTCTCTGGAGGCTGGGGAAAGCAAAAAAGTCACTTCCTGTCCAACTGGGAGTTGAGAAATGGGCGGTTTCAGGCCTCCAGAGGGCCTCCGAGTGAGTGGGGAAGGCTGTTTTCACCCTCCTCAGTTGCATAGAGAGGATCTGAAGCCAGGTGAGAAAGAAAAATGGGCCTTCCCCACACACAGCTCAGGCCCTCCGGAGGCAGGAAACAGCCTATTTCCCTATTTCTGTTGGGCCCAGAAGGCCTGAAAATCAGCTGGCCAGCACGCGCATGTGCACCAGAGCTGAGCTGGCGTGCCCACTGATATGGCTACGTGCCATAGGTTCGTGATCACGGGTATAGGTTGTACCTTGCTCAATAGTAGTAACTGTGAGAAGGATCTTGGAGTCCTAGTGGACGATCACTTAAATATGAGCCAGCAGTGTGTTGCAGCTTCCAAAAAAAGCCAACACAGTTCTAGGCTGCATTAACAGAGGGATAGAATCAAGAAGTGTTAATAACACTTTATAATGATTGTTTTTTTAAAAAAATATGCATTTTCTTTTGTGGGTAGACTATGATGGCTGAGTAGACTAAGAAATACCACAGTGTCTAAAATTTAACAGTATTAAAGAAAAGAAGGAATGTTTGTTAAATTTGATTTGTTACTTAATAGTTGGAGACAAAGGAAAGTTTGATTCGAGTCTCGGAGGAATCTGCCTGGGAGACACAAGCTTGTCTCAGCATGAACCAGTGCTAGAAACATGTGAGCCAAATCACCCCACAAATGTTCTATTTACACAAGCTGGAACAAAGGAATATAGACTTGTTGAAGCTTCATTTCCATTTTTATAAAAAGGAGGGGGAGTGTGTGTCTATAATACTTCATCCTGCACACTTCCATCATAATTCATTAGTCTACAGGATTGTTTGTGTTGTTATTACCGGGTGAAATGGGGGACACAGAATGAACTAAAACCTGAGATTGATTTCCCCATCACAGCATGTTTCCTTGAAACCTCAGAACTATAATTTGGGGAAAAGCTGCCAATCAGAATGCCAGTAGCCCCAAGTTTGACTAGGAATACGAAGAATCTTCCATAGATTGAAATTACCAGATTTTTCAAATATCTCTAAATCTAAGGTTGAAAGTAACACTCACACTTATATAACACCAGCTATATAGATTGCAGTATGAGGACTAAAAATAATTTTCTTGTGCCCCCCCCCTCCGAACGCCGTCCTAGTCTGGCACTTAATCGTGTTTATGCTATTGCTAGAAAGTAGTGTCGTGTTTGGCTAGCTTGACTGCTGCCATCTTGAGGTGGGAGATACACAAAAGGTGTAGAATAAGCAGTAAGCGTAACAATGTTTTTTTTTTTAAAAAAGGAAAACCCTTCCCCTCTCAAAATAGGTATACTCTTTTTTAACAATCACTCATTTGCTGACAATTTGAAGTTATGACAGCACTGAACAAATGATGCTTACAACTGATCCTAAAATTTCTGGACACTTGGCAACTGACTTGCACTTATGACGGTTTCAGAGTCCCATAGTCACGTGACTGCCATTTCTGACCGTCCCTGCTGGTTTCTCACAAGTTAAGCAGGGGTGGGTTCTAAATTTTTTTACTACCGGTTCTGTGGGCATGGCTTATTTTGTGGGCGTGGCTTGATGGTCATGTGACAAGTCTTTAGGATTTAGCAGAGGTACTGGTCTACCAGGCTTTTAACTGCTTGCAGAGCTGTACCGGTCTACTCATTTGTTTTTGCAGGCCCCAATCTACTCATTTCTTTTTTGAGGCACTGGTCTACCCATTTATTTTTGCAGGCACCAGTCTACTCATTTGTTTTTGGAGGCACTGGTCTACCACCACACTGCCTTTTAACACTGATCAGCTGTAGGGCGGCCCTTTGAAGCCCCGCGGCAAGTTTAAACAGTTTTTTTCCTTCTAGCTGATCAGCTGTTACTCAGGAGGCAGCAATAGATTGGGGGTGGGGCCAAATAAAAGATAAGAATAACATGGGGGGGCGGGGGGGAGAACCGGTTTGGTGATGTCATATGGTCACCACTACCGGCTCAGTGGAACTGGGAGAACTGGGAGGAACCCACCACTGAAGTTAAGTCAATAGGGAAGCCAGCAGGAAAGACTACAAGTCGCTCAGGTAAGTTGCTCGCACTCTCCCCCACCTGGCAGCAGCCACCCCTGGTCCCAACGTGCTGTCACTGTGCCTCCTGGGCCACCTGCATCCCCTCCCCTGCCCAGAAATAGCCACTTTCCTGCCTGCCTGTCTGCTTGCAAGCTGCTTAGGTTAATGACCTGAAATCCTCACTTAACGATAGCAATAAGAAATGCTGGGAGCACCATTGATAATTAATGCAGTCATATGACATTGTGCTTTATAATTGCATGACTTAGCAACAGAAATTCCAATGCCAATTACCATTGTTAACTGAGGTCTACCCGTGCACATTACAAATTAAACAGAAGCAACCAAATACAAATTTTCAGTTCAACTCTGCACATCTAGTTTTTACTAAGCTACTAAATTAGCTGTGACAATCTTTGTATCCAGCACCAAGGCATTTTTGACCAGAATATTTTATCCCATCCTCTTTAACCACTGAGAGTTATCAGTATTTTTCATGAGATCTATATTTGATTAGAGCCATCTAAATTAAATCTTAAAATGTCATTTTGCAAGGATTGCTGTGAAATATTTTTTTTATAGTTGTTGAGAATATCAGGCCTTGTTTTTAAAATATTAAACATTAACCAGTGCTGGAAAAGGGGTTTGTTTGAAATGCTATTATACTTCAGTGGGTTTTACCCGTCAGCCTGACATTTCAGAATTTGAAGCAACACCACCACGTCAATTGTTCCTGCAAGGATTTGAGTGATTGCCAACCTTGGTGTTTATAAAAGGGTTACAAATGTCAGGAGGTAGTTGCACCACAGTCATATCCCCCAGCAGATATTCCTAACCTTTTGGGGCCAATTGAGAACACTGAAGTTTTGAAGCTTATCATGTTAGCAATTTTAGCTGAGGCAGAACTTAATTTAAAATCCTCCACCATGTGAATAGATAGTATCGTAATTTCCTATGTATCCCTAATGATTACAAATTGTCACTCCAGCAGCTGCTCATAAACCATGGAAAATCCATAAAGATTACTTTGCCTTTTTTTTTTTTACAATTCATGACCGTACAAAGTTGATGAGAAATAATGTGACTGTATTAGCTGGTGATATGTGTTTCTATAAATGGGCCAAGAAGGATCAAAAGATGGGGCATACCAAAGGGGTGGGGGTGGGGGGGGTTTAATGAATTTAATTGTGGTACATCTTGACATGAGAATAGGGAGAAATTAAACTTGGAAGCTGTGATACTGAATGAAATTCATATATTGAAGTTGACATCTAAAGAGAGAATGTTAATATGCATTAACATCTTTGTGCCAGGCAGACAACAAGTAAATTGGAATAACATGGAACAGGTATTAACGGATACATTATTTGCCAAGTGTGGATTTGATTATTTGCAGGGATTTAAATGCTTATTGAACTTAAAACATAAAGAGGTCTTTTGGAAATGGAGGTCATTTTTCCTCTAGATCACATGTCACATGATAAGATTCTGAATAAATGCAGATTAGAATGACCCTATTCAATGTACAAATTATGAATGGTCAATTTTACATGGATCTCAATGGGATCTGTCTGGAGGTTCTCATACATCAGTCAGCCGCAGACTGGTAACTGTTGTTGATTACATATTTATATCCCCTCCATTGATCCTGGTGGTACAGTGTTTTGACATTATAGATTAACCAGAGAGTCATCACTTACCATTGGCTTAGTCTTATGTGCAGAGGAAATGATGTAGTACAAAAGAATCACAATATAGAAGGCAGTAGGACAAATCAGAAATGATTAAAGTAGACATTCCCCCTTGGCTGAAAGTGTAAGATCAGTGCTATTTAGTTTGACAGTACTACAGTAGAGGGTCATGCTCATTCAAAATCCAGAAAATATGAACAGTATATATACATGGAAGTGGTCAGCAATCTTCTACCCCTGTGTGAAAACCTTGTCAAGGAGAAAGGACCGCAACCAGAGTCTTGCGATTAACATTAATCAACAAATGTTGACATGAAAAAGGCACTGACTGGATTACTCAGACAAATTAACACGGATAAATCATCTGATAGGGTAGAGGCAGCAAAGGATAAATGCCAGAAGTATCAAACAGTGATATGGAGGAGGAAACAAGAGTATTATAAAAGCCAGTGGGAGGAATTAAGAATGTCATGCTATTGCTTACAAAATAATGGTATAAAATTCTAGGAATTAGTTTCCCAAATTTAATTTCCCAATTAAATTTCCCATAAATAAATATTGGAATCACATGTATAGAAAGTAAATAGAAAAAAGAGAAAAAAATGGATATATAAGAAATGAAAACTGATGTGGAAATGTTGGAAAGAAGACAATTGTAAAAATTTCATTTTTTGTTTTAAAAAAACTGTTCAATAAAAATAAAAATAAAAAAGAATATCATGCTTACAAAATAATGGTATAAAATTCTAGGAATTAGTTTTCCAAGGCCAAAGAGAAATAAAAATGATAACTGAAGCAGAGATTTCACCTGAATCTTAGAAATCTTTTTTTAAACAAATTTGAGGATATTAGAATATCAAATAAAGAGTTAATGGGCATGGATATATTAAAGACATCACTAAAATGGACCCTAGATTACTAATACTGAAATTAAAAGACAGCCAGCAAAGCCCAGGAGAGTACATGTTACCACTAGAAATTTTTAAGGTATTTCCTGAGTGGTTGGCAACTATGCTCACCTCCCTGATTACCTACATTAATGCCATTGAATGAATTCCTGTAGACTGGAAAAAATAATATGGTGAGCCTGATACTTTAAACAAATATTTTTAAAAGGCAATTCCACAATCCCTACTAACTTTTGCCTCATAGGTTTGATTGACAATGATATAAGTTATACATACATAATATTTTAAATAGGTTGAATGATTAGGCAGAAACTAAGCACATAATAACAGAAGAACAGATAGGCAGTGTTTTACTTTGCAACACCTGATCCACAAATCAAAGAATGCCCCTCAAAATGCTTATATGCAGCATTCATAAATTTATCATCTAGCTATAATAAAATGAATAGAGGAGGATTATGGGAGTTTTTAGACATTGATATAAATTACCTAATATACAGTACATGTATAAATTATACAAAGACTCCCACATGCAAATACAAATAAATCAGAGTGGCACCTAACAAGGCAAATTAAACAATAAAAGTTATCTGCCAGGGTACATATTTCCTTTTTAACTTTTATACCAACATCGTAGAACAGTTTAATAATTCTTTCTTTTATGTTCCATCCATTGGAAGTAGACAAATCTTTGTATTACTGTATGCTGATATTGTGGTACTTATGTTGACAACACTAATTGGAATCTAAGACTCTTGGTGGAATTTGGCACTTATTCTAGGATCTGGGATCTTTATCCTACAATTAGTCTAAAACCAAGATAATAATTTTTGCCAAAAAGCTGAAGAGACATAGATGGACCCTGGATGGGAAGGCATAGAATGACACCATTCAAGGATTTTACTTGAATCCATTTTACTGAAAGACCTGTTATGGGAAATACAAATAATACGTCAAGGACAATGACTATGAGATCAATCATTCCTTTTTTTTATTCGAAAGGAGGAGGATTAGTACAGCCTGCTCTCGAGATCCTCCAGAGGACAACAATCTCACAATTGACACATGGGCCTCCAATTTGGGATTGAAGCAGGGCTCCTGGGGGTTCGGCAGGGTTTGGGCGATCCTCTAGCCAAGGATTGCCGGGGTTCAGCGAACCCCCAAATGCCACCCCTAGCTGGCCACACCCACCCCACCGCCCTTCCCATCCCGCCCCTCCCAGGAGTCTCCACATGGCCCATTCATCATTCCAGGTAAGTGTAGGGGCTGCGTGGAAGGTCTGGGAGGGCAAAAAATGGGCTTACTGGAGGTTCCAGAAGTCTGGAAATGGGCCTGTTTCTGGCCTCCAGAGGGGCTTTGGACCCCAGGAGAAGCTGTTTTCGCCCTCCCGGAGGCTCAAGGAAAGCTGCCGGAGCCTGGGGACGGCAAAAAACGGACCTCCCGGAAGTTCCGGAAGTCTACAAACAGGCCTGTTTCTGGCCTCCAGAGGGCCTTTGGACCCCAGGGGAAGCTGTTTTTGCTCTCCCGGTGGCTTGAGGAAAGCCTCCAGTTCCAATATGACCGCTTGTGTGTTGCATCTAGGCTTGGCCATTCCATTGAAGTGAAGAAGAAAATCTACATAAATTGGTTCTGCCTGAGGGTGAATTCATTCTGAAGATCAACAATATTATCCTACTACTGACTCCTCATTACAGTATTGTGATACTACATATAAGTGGAAAGCAGAGGCCTCATCCTGTCACAAAATGAATGCTACATCTTACATTTCCCATGAAATCATGCCTTTACATTTTTAACACTGAACTTGAACATTTAACATAAAGCTCAATTTCTCATTTTCCCTTCTCCCAAATTTTCCTTATTTGGGCTAACAAAGTTATCTCCAAATCTTCAACTATTAGTCTTTCACCATCTGTTTTTGGTTCCAGCTGCCATTCTGAGCCAAACTGGCCAGTCTTAAAAGACCTCTGTTGTATATATTACAGTATAGTGAAAACCGCATACCTTCTTGTCTCACTCCATTCCCTATTCTTCTAATTGCTCTTTCCCCAAATTCAATTCTTGCAGCAGCATCTTATTCATTGTAAAGACTTCTCATTTCTGGAATTAACAATCAGTTCTATATTGATTAGAGTATTATACTGTGAAATGGACCAAAATAATTGCAGTAGTTGGCTTCCTAACTTGCATTTGTATTGGCTGACATCCAAGTTGTAGTTGGC
Organism: Pantherophis guttatus; assembly: GCF_059756535.1. Taxonomy (NCBI): domain Eukaryota; kingdom Metazoa; phylum Chordata; class Lepidosauria; order Squamata; family Colubridae; genus Pantherophis; species Pantherophis guttatus. The sequence goes on along the minus strand of NC_142063.1, from coordinate 276,825,582 downwards.
TCTCTTCAGAGATAAGAAATTATCTGATGAAACTGATAACAGATACTACACATCCAAATACAAATTCTTATTAGCTTGCTAATCCAGCCAATATTATCTAGATATAGTCATAAGTTAGAATGGACCACCTCCAAATAGCCAAACATTTTCTTAGTTTCACAGCTTTTAGTTACAAATATGTGGTCACATCCAAGTGCAGGTGAAACATATTTAGATATCTTCTGGCATCATCCTTTCATCATGATGATGATGCTAATGATGATGATGTTGTTATCTATTCAGTCATGTCCGACTCTTGGTGATTCTATGGGTCAGGTCTCTCCACATCTTCTGATCTTGCACTATTTCTTTGAGTTGTTCTAAGTTCTGGCTGGTGTCAGTTTTGATAGTGTCCAGCCACCAGGTTCTTTGATGGCCGGGTTTCCTTTTACTGCTAACTCTTCCAAACATAATTGCTTTCTCCAGTGAATTCCCCAGCACAACATGACCAAAATAAGTGAGACACAGTTTTGTGATCTTGCCTTCCAGTGACATGTTGGTGTTATGTATTCCAGCATCCTGTCATGCTAGAATGTATTCTTCTCCTCCCTACTCTGTTTCCTGAGATGTTTATGATTCCTGTTCTATTATGGATATGGGACAGAATTCTCTAGAGATACATTTCATTTTCAAACCTAATGGGCAATTTCACCTAGTATGAAATATGAGGTCTACCAAGAAAGACATGACGGTCTTCTTTCTCCAACACATGCATTCCATTTTCTAATTAACTGAAGATAATAAAACTATAAATATGCACCATTTTAGCAATTGTAGCCTTCCTAACATTAAGAGCAATTTTTACTGAGATAATGTTAGCTTTCTTTCACTGATAATAACAGTGCAAGTTAAGAATACAAAAGACATGGTAGAATAAAGAGAAAGGCCGATTCTAGTCTATCTTATACATGTGCAAATGAAAGAGAGCAATAAGCATCTGGAAACTCTGTTGAAGTGACACACCAGCAGAGCTTTAATTACCATTTGAATCAGGTAAGTACAAACTAAAAATGAGCATGACACTAATTATATGCAGATAAGGAACAAAAGATATTTCACAGTTCCATAAAATATTGCACATGATTTCTGAGGCTAATTCACAGAAAGAGCAGATAAGGTTGAAAATTGTCATTGGATGATATCATTTTAATCGGGGCGGGGGGGATCTGTATCAAATCTAATGGACAATTTCACCTACTATGAAATATGGGGTCTACCAAGAAAGACAAGACCATCTCATTTCTGTTCCATACCAACACGTGCATTCCATTGAATAGCCTTTGAATCATCCAAGCAATTGTCAAATAGAAAACAAGATGTCAGAAAAATTCTTATGCTGAATTTATGTCACAAACCAGCCTCTTCTCTCAAGATTCTGTACAGATTCTCAGTCATCCAGGTCATGGTTGTCCCAAAGGTGCTTTTTCAGGACAACCAAGGGACAACCATGACCTGGATGACTGAGAAGCTCTACAGACCTTTACAATTTGGGATGAACACCCTTTGAATGGTATTTCCAGAGGAAAAAAATTGCAGACTACAGGAACCAGGAACACTACTCAGGTGACCCTGAGGACACAGATAAACCTCCAAGTGCTTCAATGACTCTCTGAAAGGATCCAGATTATCAGCTGTCTGCAAGGAATATAAATCCTTCCATTCCCCACTAACCTGTCAGAGCTGAAGAAGCTTCAGAAGTGAAACATCTAAGTCAAAGTCCAGTTGCCTCCTGAAAAAGCACCTTTGGGATTTCCCTCAAGATGTTTTGGGTTTCAGCCCCCATGAACCACAGACGGCTGTAGTAATTTGGAAAAGCAGGGATTATATTGATGAGAGTGACCTTTTGTGGGGGAGGAAGGGAAGCGGGTTTTAATGTTTTTACTCCTAGCCCTAGTATCAGTTTGGCTAAGATGGAGAGCAAGTAAAGTTCAAGCTGTCTCCTACACTTGCCCATTTCTAACAATAAAGCAGTTTCAAATTCACAATCAGAGATGGAAAATTGATCCAACCCAGAATTGAATCTTTCTTCAATTGTCCAGCTAGTATCAACAGAAGCCCCAGTGGCAGGATCAAAATTATTCCTGTCTCATATTACCATCCTGAAGGAACTGCTTTATGGTACTACATGGTCTTTGGGGGAAAAAATGCACTCCCTGGAGAAAATGATGGAAATTGCTCCAGCATACTCTATTTGATGTCTACCCATTAGGATCTTGATTTACAGTATAAGTAGGACAACAGATACCTGTCCTGTTTCAGGCTTCAAATTCACACACGCTGAGAGATGCAAGGTGAGAATAGCAATTTACTCAAGGCTGAGCAGACAAGGGAAGGGTTGTAAATCAACCAATCTGTTGGAAAGAAAGTTTGCCTGGGTGGTTTTGCTTTCAACAGGAGCAGGCAGAAAAGAAGTTAAAATCCAATCAAAATTCAGAGAGCCGGGTCAGGTTTGTCAATTAATCCAAGATCAAAGTTTCATGAGCAAAATTCACAGGAATGACGTACCTGAGCAGGTAATCAGGCAGTTGTTTCCAATGGAGAAACAAAGATCAGGGCTGCTTCTTAAATCAGGCAGCAGCCAATTATTATCAATTAAAATAGTTTCTTTGTTATACAGCAAGAAGCCTCATTGAGCATTTTTGTTCTGCTCACCACTCTATTCATGGAGAGTAAGTACTCTCCATGGAATCAGTACTCTCCGCTAGGAATCAGCTAAGGGTGCTTAAACAGAGGCACCATCATACATAATAAGGCATTTGACTGCTCCAGCTGTCTGATGGTGCCTGTGTTTAAGTACCCTTAGGTGATTCCTGGTTTAGTGTTTCCTGAAGATGATACTCTACAGGTTGAAGCAGCTTCGGCAAAGTCTGAGTCCTAAGCTATGCCACTACCAAGATTGCAAACTTTGGTGTGAGAAAATCAACAGTTAATTATTTTCCATGATGCTTCTAGACATTTAAAAGGCAAAGAATGATCTCATTCCTAAGAGAAGGCAGCTACATGCTAAACATATATTAGTTTCTGAAATCCAATTTAGCAATGCTCATGGAGTAATATTAGAATGTCAATACTGCATGTATTAATACATGGGATATTATAGATACAAAACTACAGTCAGTTAACCAACGTTTGGATTTTATTAAGAGACAGCTTTACATCTAATATTTTGATTATCTTTAGGATTTGTATTCATTCAACAGCATTGCTTAGAAACTTGAGAGTACAATGTAATTCAAGACAACAAGAACATTTATTCACATAATAAATAATCTATATATTGGAGTGCATGGTACCATCGTTTCTTTAGAATAATTTAGAACCCAGGTCTTTTAATGCTGGATTACTAGTCTTCTGAAAAAGATTAGTATGGGACAAGTTTATACTGAATTCATTATACTGTTTACCTGCATGCCACAAACCTCCCTATTCAATACTAATTACAGCTATTGAAGAGTGAGGAGAAATGCATTCTACACAAACTCTTTTAAACTAGTATTCTCAACATATTTCATATGTTCAGATTTATAGCTAAAAATATTTCCAAACGAATTGATTTTCAAGTGATTGCTACATTTATAACTAATATTTCTTTTGCGGTGTTCAAGAAATTTACATAAGGTATCCTGTGTAGTACAAAATCCAGAGAATCCTCTAATGATGGCCAGTATTGGTCACGCTTTAAAAATCCATGGAAAAGCCACACATGGATTTTGATTCATGCAAAATGTTTACACACATTCTACTAGGTGCCTGTTCTTGCAGAATGCACATGCTTAGAAGAGAAACAACATACATGCAGTATTGTATATTCATTCTGAGACACCCATCATGCTTTTCCTGATTTTAGGGAATCAGGGTTATGGGAATAAGAAACAGTGATAAATCAGTTAAAGATCTAAGAAAAACATAAAACAACTCCAGATGGAGTCCTACTGATCTCAGCTACTTATCATGGCTCTGGCCCTTCAAAGCTTTTGACATGATTCTCTTTAGTAAAAAAAGATGTAGTTTAGCTTACCGGTCAAGCCTCTGCCACATGAAATATTCTTTGCTAACAGAAAAGCTACCAGTAGTACCAGTTAGTTGTGGTGTATTTGGTATGCCATGCACAACCATAGTGTAGTTTAATTCCAAGAATGCTCAATCTATTCTATATAAGACAGGATCTCTTGCAAGATGGCATAGGGTTAAAAACATTCCACCTACTAAAAACTATAAGTAATGGAGTAGCCTATACACAGAATGCAGAAGCGAAATAAAGGCAGTGGTGAAATCTAAAATTGGTTACTACCGGTTCTGTGGGCGTGGCTTGGTGGTGGTGGGGTAATGTGACTGGGTGGGCGTGACCAATTTTTTTTTTTTACTTTTAAAACCATTTTTTCTACAATGTCTTCGGTGAAGAGGTTGTAAAAAAATGCTTTCAAAAGGCTCTGATGATCCCAGCTGAGCCATGCAATCATCAGAGGCTTTTTTTTACTTTTAAAAGCATTTTTTGCCTGAAGAGGTTGTAGAAAAAATGCTTTTAAAAGTTAAAAAAAAAGCCTCTGATGATTGTGCGGCTCAGCTGGGCATGGGGGGGGGCAGGGATTTTTGCTACCGGTTCTCCGAACCACCCGCCTCCATCGCTACCGGATCAGGTCCAAACCGGGAGCATTTCACCCCTGAATAAAGGGCGTGCAATAGAAAATAAATAGCTATGAATATAGAATAGATAAGTTGCATATTTAATCATATACTCATCTGGTATTAGCTGCTTTTGATGCTATTGACAGCTAAATGGCACTAGCTTTTTCAAGAAAGTGGAATTTAACACGTCATTTGGCAATGATGTGGAGCGGATCAATACTCTGAGATGAAGGATATAGTTGCCATTAAGGGATTTAATTGCTTCACTGGGGAATGAAAGGTTCAAAAAAAAACACCGCAAAACATAAAGGAAAATTAATCTTGACAGATTATCTTTATTGAAAGGCAGCAATAGATATTTGGTTTCAAGGCTCAGAAATTTCTTGCATAGTATCTTGTGAGAGACATCTGTCAGTAAAAGCAACCTACAGGTGCCAAACGAATCTGAATAGGTGAAGGGCAATTAATTGATTGTAATCTTCTGTCAATTTGGCATCTGTCTTACAATTTTGCCTTCAGGAATTTTAGTGTATGTTTCTACCATCCTCAAAGAAGCCAAAGAAGCTGGATTTCTGGCAGGATTATCCAGAGGTGGGGTGTGTGTCAAAAGAGCCAAGGTGACAACCACACCTGTATGATTGAAGCCATGCTGCTTTTTATATGTGCAGTGATACATGTCAAAAATACACAGCATTGACTGTATGATTATGGCTGCCATTCTGACTTTTGTGACCCCCTCCCCCCATTTCTGTGGAAACCTCAGATTATTCTGGGGAGAGAAAGCACACACGGATGTGTGCATACCTACAGACACACTCTTTACAGGTAGTCCCCAATTTACTATCACAATCGAGCCCAACATTTATATTGGTAAGTGAGAAATTTGTCAAGTGAATCACTGCAGTTGTTAAATTAGTAACATGGTTGATAAGTGAACCTGATTTCCCCTTTGGCCCGTCTTGTCAGAAGGTTGCAAAAGGTGATCACATGACCCAGGGACCAGTGGTGAAATCTGAACCGGTTTGCTACTGGTTCGTTGGCTGTGCATGTGCGCTGCGTGCCAGGCACGCACTGCATGCACACATGCACACCAAATACGCGCTGCATGTGCATACACAATACACAAACACACGCTGGGCGTTTAAAGAGCTACCAGTTCAGGGAAACCGGTAGTTAAAAAAGGCAACAATCCAATGATCAGCTGTGCCGCGCGGTTTAGCTTTGCTAGAAAGCAGGATTTCCTGCTTTCTAGCAAAGCTTAACCGCGCGGCACAGCTGATCCCCCACTCGCTGTTCTACTTCCCTTCCCAAGACTCCTTTTGGCGTGTGCTGCACATGCAAAAGAAGCAGATAAACTGAAATTGTCTGCTGATTCTGGAGAGGAAGGAGACAGATAACAAAAACCAAACAGGTTGTTGTCTTTTCCTTGGTGAGAAAAGACTGATGGGTACAATAAAGGATTGTGTTTGTGTTAGAAAGTGCTGGTCTCAGTAGAAAAAAATAGTAGAACTTAGAAGCACTGAGTCAGCTCATAGCAAGTTATGAGCTCCGGATTTTTCGTCGGGCCCTGAAAACCCATTTATTCCAACTAGCGGGGCTGGCTTGAGTTAATTTTAAATTGATTTTAAATTGGGTTATTTTAATTTACGGCCAATAATATTTAATTATTTTAAATTGCTTTTAAATTTTGTATGTATTGTTTTTTACTCTGGCTGTTCACCGCCCTGAGTCCTATTCTGGAGAAGGGCGGTATAGAAATTTAAATAATAAATAAATAAATAAATAAGTTCACCTATATTCTAATCCAATTCTTCAGTCTGGCTGTAAATGTGATGCTATCATTTACATTGCTTTTTGTAATTCCTGTAATATTTGGGAGGGTGTATAACCTGTAACCTTGTGGGCTACGCATGGCTCTTGTGCATTTTTTTGGCAAGAAGCCCAGTGAGCACTCTAGTTACGGCAATAAAAGTTGCTTTGTTGCATCCATCCCCATACACTTTAATTCCTTATTTAAGTGAGCACTTTTCCTGCTAGAGCTTGGTGTAGTTGTCAGGATCAAAAAGTCAAGAAACAGAATACTACACCTCCCTGTCATTTGCAGTCTTTGCTTTGCCCTTTTTCTTTCCCATCGGGAACCCATTTGGGGATATTTGATTGGGATTTAATTTAAGGGAAGCTTTTAAGAGGCTCAGCAGGAGTGAGTCCGAGACTCAGTGGGTGAAAGTTCAAGTGAGCTGTGACCCAGAACAGCTCACTTGCTAATTCCTGGCAACTGACTCTGCAAGAGCAAATAATGGAGAGTGAACTTAAGTTGCTTAAGAAAGGGGATGTTAAGAAAGGCTGTACACCGCCCTGAGTCCTTCGGGAGAAGGGTGGTATAGAAATAAAATAAAATAAAATAAAATAAAATAAAATAAAATAAAATAAAATAAAATAAAATAAAATAAAATAAAATAAAATAAAATAAAATAAATAAATAAATAAATAAATAAATAAATAAATAAATAAAATGTTGGAGTGACAATTGTTGTTGGCTATTTGTTTCAACCTGTTTTTCACTGAATTGCGGTATTTCTCTTAATAAATTTGTGGCTATACACCAAAATTGGATATCTCTTCCACTCAGCCACCCTCACTTGCAGAGTTGGGAGAGACCTCCACACCATGAAAAGCAAGAGGGGAAAAATATCTGATTTCTGGTTGAGGAGAATTGGAGAGAGGTTGTAAGTGGACATAAGCAAGAAGCTTTCTCCCTGTGTTTGTCTCTATATAATAGCAACAGCTATAGCAATAGCAATAGCACTTAGACTTATATACCACTTCACAGTGCTTTACAGCCCTCTCTAAGCGTTTTACAGAGTCAGCATATTTGCCTTCCAACAATCTGAATCCTCATTTTACCTACTTCAGAAGGATGGAAGGCTGGGTCAACCTTGAGTCGGTCAGGATCAAACTCCTAGCTATGGGCAGAGTCAGCCTGCAATACTGCATTCTAACCATGGCGCTATCATGGCTCTTTATAAACTTTCCACTGCTTACCAAAGCTGCTTGTGAGGTTTCCCAGCTGCAACTGACCAGAGGTGAGTGATTATTTCTGGACAATCTTTCCATTTAGAAAGCAATAAGGATTGATGACCATGTATGCTCCAGTGGACTGTGTCTGTTGAGTGAGCATATGATGTTCAGATGTTTGGTAGACATAGTGACTAATGCAGGGAGTGCGTCATAAGAGTTAGTGTTGCATGGACAAGCCAGATAGGAAAATGGAACAGACAAGATGCAAAACAACAGAGAAGCTGTATTTGAAGGGTTGCCCAGAACATGAAATATGAATGCTTCATAGGCAATCCATACTGCCAGGTAGACCGAAGTTTACACCTGTGAGACCTTCAGTTTAAAAGATATAGAACACCTAAAGGGGAACATAATAACACAGAAAGTGGGGAGCAAAATGCCAATTACGTTTGAAAAATGGGAACATATTGTGATTACAAAGAAACAGTACTCCCGAATTAGTGATCTCAATAGTAGTTCTGATAAAGAAAAGGACCTTAGGAAAGAGGAAGAGAAGATTTGATTTACAGAGCAAATGTGCTTATAGCCTCCAAAAATCTCCTCCTTTATAAAATATCTAACCTTGCCTAAATAATCAGTTTCACTAATAGAAGATCTCCCTGGAGAAGAGGATGTGTTGGACTTGTGTGTCATAGCCTCGTTTCTCTCTCTTCCCACACCATGTCAATGGTCAAAGGATGGAAAGTGTTGGCAGGGATTTATTTGGAGAATGAGGAGGAGGAGGGTAGTGAAAAGCTGAAAGGGGAGAGCGGGCCTAGTACTTTCAAAGGAAAATGGAGTTCTCTCCAAAGCATTATTCTCCAGTCATAGAGGACCTCCATGGACCCTCTGCGTTATAGTCAAAACCTATGAGACAAGTTCACAACTCTGGAGTTCAGGAGAGACTATGCAGGTGCATGTTCCATATATTTTCCTAAGGTCAATAAATATAAACAACCGAGCTTGGGAAATTTCATCAGGAATTAGACATTGCCTTTCAGGCAGATTGCCTGACATGGGCAAATGTCAATCAGTGGTTGGGTTGCATAATGAATCCTGGGCATTATAAATTATTCATAATCTTGGGTATTATTGAAGCAACTACAAAGGGAAACAGCTTGGCCATCTTAGAAGCCTGCCATGGAGGCTGAGTTTACCCAAGCTAAGGCAAATTGCTAATGGCAGTAAAAAATTTGTACCAGATAAAATCAGATTCATACAAGTACTCTGCTTACTGCAGAGAAGCAGTGAGCACCTAGGAGATGAATACAGACTTTCGTCAAATATTCAGGGAGTATACACTCTAGCAGCTAGATACTAGTATGAGCCGTGGTGGCACAGTGGTTAGAATGCAGTATTGTTGGCTAATTCTTTGACTGCCGACTGCCAGCAATAGTTCAGCAGTTAGAGTCTCACCAGCTCAAGGTTGACTCAGCCTTCCATCCTTCCGAGGTCGGCAAAATGAGGAGCCAGATTGTTGGGGGCAATAGGCTGACTATGTAAACCGCTTAGAGAGGGCTGGAAAGTACTGTGAAGCGGTATAGAAGTCTAAGTGCTATTGCTATACCCATGGCACTGTTGCATGTAAGCAAAGTTCTCACCCTCTAGCTCCAAAGAATATTTACTCCTATAGCTAGTACCAGTGTTGCAACTTGTGGTACTAACCATCATTCTCCAAAACAGCTCATTCTCTGATTGGTTGACTGTGACCAGCTTGGATTATAACCAGGACCTCCACACAGTTTTTAGCAATCAACAGTTCTTTAAGGACTTACTAGTTCCTAGCAGAACCTCCCAAGGACAATAAACAAAGGTTTTTTCTGTGCATGGAAGCAGCAGCAGCATATAACTGAGATGAAATAACAGGCCTGTTGAATAGCACCCGTCTTCCCAACTACACGTCTGCTAAAAAAAAATGAAGGGAGGAATCTTAGACAGAATTAGCTTGTGATTAAAAAATGCTGACTCTGAACTGCATTTTCAGAATTTGTGGAAATGCAGTGCAGTTCACAATCCAAATCTTTTAAAGCAGAGTTTTAATAAGAAGATACTGAACACTTGGCAATTACATAAAATACAGGTAGTCCTTGACTTACAACAGTGTTTTGTAAAGTTATGGCACTGAAAAAAGTAATTTATCAGCGCTTTTAACACTTATGACCGTTGCAGCATCCCTATAATCATGTGATCAGATGCTGGCAACTGGCTCATATTTATGACGGTTGCAGTATCCCAGGGTCATGTGATCACTTTTGGGGATCTGACAAAACAAGTCAATGGGAAAGCCAGATTCATGTAATAACCATGTTACCAATTTAACATCTGCATACATTAACAACTGATTCACTTAATAACTATGGCAAGAAAGGTCATAAAATGGGGCAAAATTCACTTAATGTCTCATTTAACAACAAAAATTGTGGGTTCAATTATGGCTGTAAGTTGAGGACTACCTGTTGTGGCCTGTCAGCGGCCTGTGCAGCTAGTAGCTGATTCCGATAGCGAGGAGGCTGGTGTGGTGCTGCGCCAGTAGTCTGTGTAACTGGCACTCGAGTCAGACAACGAGGAGGCTGGAGAAGATGTGGTGCCAGAGGCGGGGATTCAGCCAGGGCGTTCAGAACCTCCAGAAGCTCCCAAAAGTGAAAAGGAAGAAGAGGAGGAGCCTCTTCTCGATGCACGGGCACACAGAGCTGCCAAAAGGCAGGAGTGGTTCCTCAGGAGGAGGTCTCCTCGAGAGTAAGGCTTGAGGCTAATTGGTCACTCCCTTAGCCTATTTAAGGAAGGACGATGACTGAGGCAATTTGCAGGGAACAACTTCATGTCCTGGTCTTAGTTCTCTTATCAGTTTCCTGCATATTGCTTCTGGGCTTTCTGCCAACCATAGTAAGATTATGATTATTTATTCTTTGGATTCTTGTAGGCTGTTAAGAAAGTTAATTAACAGCCTTTATTTGAAAAAGACTGATTTAATTTAGTAAACTAAGGTTTGTACAGACTTTGTGTGTGCTGCGTTCTTTGGGGTCCATAGCTGGGGCAGAACACTACCTGTATAATATTTAAATTGTGGAGGGGAGTCCAGATGAGATATACTTGGATAAAGGGTCTTATACTTATACACTGTTAGGGGCTAAGCAACTAGAGGAAAAATCCAGACCTAGCCACCCTCTTAACAGCTGGCAAACTGTATTTTATTTTACATATACATATCAATGCGTGTATAGTGTGTCATACATTCTAATACAAATAAAACTAGTAAATTTAATAGTAATTATTACATTCAACCAACTTATATATTTCTAATAATAATACACACTTATATTAAGTTGTAGTCTATCATTTAATTATTCCATGTTTTAATATATTGCTCAGATACCGCTCACCATATTATTTGATCATACATAATAATACCGCCATTCAATTTCTAAGCTTCCCTCTTGTTATTGCAGGTGCAGGAGTTCTGAACTATCTGAATTAGAAATAGATTTCAGGAGATACAAGCTAGCAAAGAACATGACAAATCCAATTTCTCGGCAATTAAGGCTTGCAGAATAGCTCCCACCTTCTTTGGATCCTTCGACTGGATGTGCCCTAATATAACAATCACTTCAAAACCAAAGTAACATTTGCTTTTGTTCTGTATCTGTCCTGTGCATGGAGTCCCTGAAAAATTACCATCTGTCTGTTTCAAGCTATTCCACATCTTCTGTATGGTGAGCAATATCCATATATCAAACAACATCAGACAACATCAGGAAGCCACTATATATAAAAAAATCCAATGCATTTTGATAAGCCTCAGGGACGCTCAACAGTCTAAATACAATTTTACAGAACGTCTAACAACACACTACATACCGGTAATAGATGTTGTCAAATTGTGAGATATTGGTGCCAAATTTTGCCAAAAACCTTTTAGTGACATCTGATTTAGCAGTAATGCATGTATCTTATAAGGCATGGAAAATATTGTTTATTATTGAAATAGGATGCCCCTCCCACATTGTTTACCATACTCAGATCAATACAAAAATGGATTTCATGAAGTTCTTTCTTTGGTACATTCATCATTATGATGGTTCACTAAATTCATTCCTGTCTGTATTTCTATAACTCCATTTTTAGGCATTTTGTCTAACTCCAAATTCATTTCCCATGATGTACATGTCGGATATCTATAGAGATATTGCTCATCGATGCAATTTGGCAATTTTTTTTATTGAGCACATTCATTATCTGGCTGTCGCAGTTACTCCAATTTTGGATCCCACCTTTGTTGCTGGTTTTTAGGTTGGTGTTTTTTTTCAAAATTCTTAATGTAGATTCCAGAGGAACTCATAACTTAAAACTCATCATGACATAACAGTTTTAACAGGTTCTGGGCTATTCTTCACGTTGTCTCTCTTGCTTACACCTCTCTTAAATCCTTCCTTTTCCTTCCTGGTTACAGTGAATCCTGGGGTTTGCAATTCTGCAGCAATTGGTTATCCACTCCAGCCTAAATGGCATTCCCTGTTTGTCAAGGGACAAACAAGCAGAATGGCTTCCCTAAACCGATGGCTTCCAGATGCATTGAAGACAGCAACTCATTTGGCCTTGCTGGTTATAGTTCAGATAAATCCGAATAGCACAGACAGAGGAATATGGTAATATGGTAGCATCACAGTTGCTTTTTTAGAAATGTCATTCCCCTTCTCTGAACTGGACTAGCATAGTGATGTAAATTGAGCTGTGAAGGTGGGTGGTCTCTAAATTTGATAAATTGTGATAATAAGTGCCAAGAAGGAACTCCCAAGTATTTCACCCAGTATCTGCAGGCTTATACATCTGGGAATAAATTTTACTACTGAATTGGTGACTTTCCTTTGAATTCACCTACATAGGGTTACTCTGTAAATAGGACCAAGCAATTATTAGAGCAAGCAAAACTGGGTTTTAAAAATCTGGATGACTTTGCTGCCATCTAGGGCACATGTAGATGGTTGTGTTTAAGTCTAGTTTCTGAGTGGCAGAAAAGTATGCTGTCTTGAAATTTGCTGGCCCAACAACCCAACTCTATTCTGTAATGAAATACTGCCTTACAGTTTTAGTGTAGGATGCTGAAGGCAAGTGATTGGTGGATTCTTATGGCTTCATTTCTCCTCCCGTTGACTATCATCTGCCTAGAGGGGGGAAAACCCCTTCAACTGATTTTCTTAATAAGTGATAAGTTGGGGCTGGTCAAATATAGACAGTTGGAAGTTTAACCATTTGTCAAGTTTCCTGATTGACAGGACATGGGCACAGAGGTCCTTCTGGTACATCAGAAGCATTCCTCTTTCACTCCACACATCTGCTCTATCCTTGAAACCCATTACCTGGCTTGAGTTCTGTTTCCAATGAGCACTAGATATGTGTTCAAATATAGCCTTAACAGATTATTCTCAGGCAACTGAAAGTTCAGGAGGCTGACATGGAAGTCAGTCAGCTGCAAGCTTTCTTGTCAGTGAAGGAAAGTGATTACAAAGAAAGCCAGGAAGCCTCTGGCTAAATGTATATGGAAATATACTGAAAACAGCTCTGTGGCTAGGATGCTTTTTTAACCCTAATCCTTTCACCCAGAGGTGGGTTTCAGCAGGTTCTGACCAATTCTGGAGAATCGGTAGCGGAAATTTTGAGTAGTTTGGAGAATCGGTAGTAAAAATTCTGACTGGCCCCGCCCCCATCTATTCTCTGCCTCCCAAGTCCCGCTGATCGGGATGGTTACTGCAAAATGGGGATTTTGCAGTAACCTTCCCCTGGAGTGGGGTGGGAATGGAGATTTTGCAGTATCCTTCCCCTGCCACGCCCACCAAGCCACGCCCACCATGCCATGTCATGCCCACCAAGCCAAACCCACAGAACCAGTAGTAAAAATTTTTGAAACCCACCACTGCTTTCACCTCAATAAATGTTACCAAAGAGACTATTAGAATTGCATTTGGAAAAGAATCACTTTTAATCAAAGGCCAGCTGCCAAACAACTTGACATAGCACAAGTGTGATGAAGGAGTTGCGAGGAGGGTTTTTGAAATAACTCATGCTCTGGCTACCTTGTCCATTGATTACTGCCATGTGCTCTTATCTTTAAAAAAAATGGCTTAGAAACTACTTAGAAGCTCCAGATAGTCCACAATGTATTGGCATAGGCAATAATGGGTATGACAAAGTATGACACTAATAGGTTACGAGTAAACTTCTGAATGCAATGCAAAGTTTCTGCCTGGCCTAGACAATTGGGCAGATTCCATCATCCATACTCATACATTAACTTGATTTTAATCATGATCTGTAGCTTTAAAGTGCCATAAGGCATTTGAATACATTGAAAGAGGCGCATTCAGAGGTGCTATTCAACCAGTTTGGATCGGTTCGCTCAAACCGGTAGCGGAAATCTCTCTATGCCGTCCTATTTAGGCACATTTTTGAGGCTGGGCACATGCCCGGAAGGTGCGCACACAAGCAAAGCGCATGCACGGAAGGCCCGTGCATGCGCATGCGTGGAAGTGGCACATGCTCACATTTGCAATCCGGTAGGAAAGGTAAGTGAATACCACCCCTGGGCGCATTGAATAAGCACTTGTAGGAAGCATGCAGGTAGGCTTCCTCTTGCTTATATGTGTAGAAGAACAACTGTTTTTTATTGCAGGCATATCCAGCTAAAGTGCTGACTGTGGCATATTTGCAGACTGGGAAAACCTTCGTAGCAACCATGCTGAGCCTTCTGAAGAAGACAGCTCTTTTCATACTTCAGGAAGGGAATTTTTTTGCTCATACAATAAGCTTCATAAAATGTCCTTTTCAGATGCTTTGCATATTTATTTTAGTACACTATTTGCTAGTCAGTGCTAAAAGGTTTAGGGTTGCTTTCTATATTTCATCTCTCATTTTATTGTTTTTCTCTCCCGTTTTCCTCCAAACTGTACAATTGCCACAAACAGTATATAAACCTTGTTAGGACCTTGAAAAAGGAACTGCTTATCTTTGAGGGGACCACAAAGGTGCCTTGTTTATTTTGCTTCCCAGAATTCCTGAAGAAACATGCCTCTTCCTTCTGTCATGATAATTCTGAATATTTCTCCTTCTACATCTCCCAGTTCCTAAAGCAAAACCTCACTATTCCCAGTCATGCCCTTTTCCCTTCCATTTCTTCTAGTTTCTCTTAAAACATAACATGTGTTGAATTAATTCAGGAGCCACAAGACTCTTTTCTGTGATTTAGAACAATGTTATCCAATCCTAAATGGCATATTATAAACAATAAAAATAGCTATTGCAGACTAGATGGCACCAGTTTCACATGCCATCATGACATTGTTCTGTTGTATTAGTGTTAGCTGCAACATAATCAAATTTTACTTTGAGGTGTGTATGGAAAAGACTGGTGGGAGCAATGTAATGTCCTTTTCTTGTCAGAAAGAAAGAAAAGAAGGAAGAAAGGAAGGAAAAACATTGACTATATCACTGTATCTAAAACTTTAACAGAAAGTAAATTTAATCAATGACTATTTTTCCCCCAACTGATTTAGAGAATGTTTTTGTCATAACCCAAACCAACTCTAGAAGGAATAAGGAAGATGAATGACTATGGAGTAAAGATAGAATTCCCTTGGTCTTAACTATCACGCATGTATGCCGTAAGATGAATTTGCAATTATCCCAATAGAGCCAAACATTTGTCATATCCATAAATAGGATAGTAACCTTGTGGCCTTTGATTACTTGAGGGAAAAATACTTGATAAAATGTATAAGAAATAGGTGATCAATACATACAAGATGGAGTGTTTATTTTAAAAAATGAACACAACATATTGCCACTGGCAAAGTTGAATGCAGAAAAGCAGTCTATGAAGAGACCTGTCAGACCAATACTGAAAATGAAAATATGTGTACTCTATATAGGTGAATTATTTTTTTTAAAAAATAAAAATATCCTGTTCAGTCAGTTTGAAGGCTGGTCATATCCAGCATTCTGTTTATCAGACTTACCTGTCCAATACAACTGTTAATTATGAAGCTTATATAGCTACCCTCCCCCTTATCTATATCATTTCCCAGCTGTTCTGCTGGGAATGTGTCATGGCATGCTGACAAGCAGATTCTGAGGGCAAGTTAAAACAAAACCCTTCCTAACAGTAAGAGCAGTCTGACACAAACCCAATTACCCAGAGAAATGAAAGACTGTCATTCTCTATATATGTTCAAGTGAGGGCTAGAGAGACATCTGTCTTGGATGCTTTCACTGAGCAAGAGGTTAGCCAAATACCCCTCCCGACTCTGTCAATTGATATAATTGGAACTCTAATTATATTCAGAATAACTGTGTTTTGAGCAAGTCTCAGTTATGTGCTGTCATCCTCAGGTCTGTAACTGAGATCTCCAGGTCCTACTATGAACTTGAAAAGCAGTATGGTCATAATTTCCCAAAACTGATCACAGTTTTTGCATTAATTTGGAATTGTTTTGTGTCACAAACCCCAGCTGTATACTATTACATGGTATAATATTACCATGAGTTTCATCTTTCATTGATATATTGCAAGCTTTGAGCCTCCAGGAGATTCCAAGAATAGCTACTGTATTTGCAAAAGCTCAGTTCAAGTAAGAACATATCATGTGAGTTGTGTCATGGGATAAGCTGAGTGAGAAATGCCATTGTTCAGGGAAATTCTGCATTGATCATCACTACGGCAAGATCATGAAGATTTCATGGATGAGCATTGATAAGACAGGAAGATCAATCAGAAACAAAATGAGTGTAGAAAGGAGAATGAAACCAGGAACAGTTAGCTCTTGTAGTACTGATGTGGACACAATGCAATCAGTGAATAGAGTAAGAACAGATGGGCTTCCAATTTCAAATGTGCACCTTGCCCCCACAAACTTACAGCACTCATCTATAAAGCAAAGTTATTTTGCAGAGGACAGATAAATTTGTCTGATAATAGTGGTTTGGAAGGTGGGAAAAACACTTGCTATTAATTTCTACTTCAGAATTTAGCTCTGATTGTTTTTGTGTATAATGAAAAATGGTTGGTTTCTAGGCTACTTTATGAAGACTTGTCTGCTTCCTGAACTTTATATATGAATTAGGTCAGTGGTGGGTTGCCCCCAGTTTGCACCGGTTCTATAGAACCGGTAGTAAAACTGGTGGGAGGCTCCGCCCACCGACCACGATGTCATCAAAACGCTTCTGCGCATGTGCAGAAGCTTCTGTACATGCGTGCGGCCCCGTTGCGAACCAATAGTAAAGGTAAGTAGAACCCACACCTGAACTAGGTCATCCCTTATTGGAAATTCCCTTATCGGAAATTCTCTTCAGATCTTTGTTTAAGAAAACAAGAATGGCCTTCAAGAGCATGCAAATAAAGTTCCATCTACTAGATGGTGCCAAATGTACCATGCTCCTGAGCAGATATAAAATTGGCCTGAGGCCAAAGTAGGATGGCTACTTTGGCCTCAGGCCAAACATACAAGAATTGAAGGCTGAAAACTTTAGGTGTTAGCAGCCAGTCCTCTTAATTTTTTGTGTAATCTCTCAGAAACTTTGTCTCATCTCACAAAAGTTGTATATATCATTATTAAAACGACATAAAGTGCAGTTTTAAAACTATTTTAAGGAGAGTAGTTGTGCTTATTGTATGTCTCTCCCTTTGGGTTTCAATAGGACAGGGCTCTCATAACAAGGCCAAGGACCTCAAGTATATTTTATAACATAGGCTGGATCATAATGGTGAGGGTAGTTCTTCCCATGTTACATATCCAGTCAGTCTAATACATAAAAATAAAAATAGGCTTTTCAACAAGACAGAACTGAGGTAATATAACCTGACTATGGTAATTTAGGCAAGGACTGTTATTTCTAGGTCAAGTTACAAGCATTTCAATTCAGTAGTTTAGATAAGGTGCAATTAGTGAATTAATGACTGATAAAATATAACGAAGGAATGAACCATTAATAGCAATAGCACTTAGATACCGCTTCACAGTGCTTTACAACCCTCTCTAAGCGGTTTACAGAATCAGCATCTTGCCCCCAGCAATTTGGTTCCTCATTAATGATGGAAAACACTCAGTAGTGCTGTTGATTGATTAGCAGGGAGCTCAGTTTGTTCCTGAGCAGATTTGAAATTAGATCTCGTAATGTCTGTAGTACTCCCAATCCTGGTTTTTCCAGACAGGGTTATAATTGAATTTCCAACTGATATTGGCAGGTGGGGGGGGGAGGTGTTCCCTGGTTGCTGCTTCCACAGATAGTATGAAATGAAGCTGTGAATTTGATATATTTCAGAGGAAGTGCAAGCTTGTCCAAAACAGTAAGTCTAGAACAGCAGATTCCATCATCCTTTTTTTTTTTTGTTTGGACAAAGTATGTTTGACCAGATTGTAGAGCAAATGTATTTTGCACTGCAACAGATCTATTTCTATGAAATTGTTACTGTGGATGTGCCAGCATAGGGTGCTCTTTTATGAAATGAAATCTTTATCTGAAGCGAGACTTGGAATAGGACGCAAAACAACAATGGCTTTTGTGCTGGGTCATGTGTTCAAATGATCGTAAAACCATTACAGAGATTGTATTGAAATTAATGGTATTTTCTCCAGTAAGAAAGATATAAAATATTTGTATAAAACTTCTCATTGTCATGACTTGGTGAGGAAATGAAAAATTAACTTGGTGCTATTTAAATAATAATAAAAACATCCCCAAAGATTAATTCAATTTTTTAAAAGGTGCATATAACAATGAGCATGAAACAGATGCAATTCAGGATCCAATTATTATAATGAGACCGTGTGCATGCACAAAATTTTACAGATAGAAGTACCATCTTGGGAAAACAGACAACATGAGATTAATCCTGAGGGTAACATACATTTCTGACCAATTCATTGTTTTTCACACTAAACAAGTTTTGCTATAAAACAATTAAAGGGCTTTATGAAGTAGGCCTGCATACTAGAAACACAAATTTTCCTGTGAAAAAACCTTGCCTAGCCTTATACCTATTTGATGAAAACAAAAGATCTAACTATCTTATTTAAACCAGCATGCTGTTTCACAATGGCCAGAAATAACCCAAGACAACACTATATTCCTTGACTTTTATTTCTAGGTAGTGGAATAGGAATACAAAGACAGTGGGAGCTTTGGACGAACAAGGCAATATTGCGTGAATAAAGTTTCTTTTTAGAGTTGCTGTTATACAGTGGGATTCGTCAAAGTATCCCTTGTTCCCAGAGTCTGTGTTCCCCTGTTATCAATTCCAGCTTTTGTTGGCTCTGTAAATGTTCGTAATGTTTTATGGCCAAGTTGACAATTTCGTTTCCTGAGAAGAATATTTGATGATGGGAAGGTGCCTAATTTGATGCCAGATGGTTGAGCTGGTGTTTCCTTTTCTCTGGAAAGATGTATTTGGATTAGGATCGTGTAGCTTAACCCCAAAATTCTCCTTTAGAAGGGAAAGCAAGCAAGGAAAAGTTTGAAAAGAAGAAAACTTTATCTCCTTAGCAAGGCCAGGGAAGAAAATGAAAAACAGGATTTGGATAGCTCTTGGCAGGATGTTTTCCTAGATTACATCAACCTAAATATGATTTTGAAACAACATTACATATCAGCCTGGTAATTCTGTAAAACCAAATATCACTTTTGATTAATGAAAAATGCTGCCAGCTGAGTGGCTAAAATGAAATGGCACTTTTACAAGGATCTCTACTTCACAGCAAAGGGCTTTATGTATCATGTTTTTAATAAATGGATGTTTAATGGTTCAGCGTGATCCCTTCATGTTAAACTCACTGCCGACTTTTGTATCCATATATGAAAAAGCTTTAGTGTTGCAACCTCATGCTAACAAACTAGTCCTTGTGTAGCAGTTGTAATACTTTGAATTTGAGACGCTTGGCTTGGATATTAAGGGGATTGTTTGCTATTTCAAAAGGTTTTTCTCCCATGTAATGTACAGTAACATCACTGCAATGTTATAGTCCTTTTACTCTTTCTCAGCTTCTGTAATGTGTAGATATAATTGCAGACTTTGTTCTAGATTCTCCTGTTTTCGCCTAGGTTTCCTGCAAAATTCAACATAAAGGGATAACATAAATTTAAAATGCTGCTCCAGCTTTTCTTACTACCGTATAGATAGTCCTCAATATACAAAGACAATTGTGCCCAAAATAAAATGTTTTGCCCCACTATGATACTGTGTTATTTATGAATTATAAAAACATGTGCTTCTGCTTGTGTTACTTGGTTTGTATTCTTTAATTCATCCCTAACAGGTGTGGATTATGCTAGAAGCAATGAGATTGTCAACTGGGAGCATGTGATGACATGAAAGCTTATTAAATGTTTGTTATTTTAAGCTTCAATAAGTCTGAATTAAAATCTTTTTTTTTTCTTTGCACAAATATGGAAATGAAAATTGCTGAATAATATAAGGGTAGAAATAAAGAATATGCGAGGAGAAAAATGGTTCAAATGTAGCAAGTAGAGCCATTCGTTTTGCCAGTGTCATCCATTCCATTGGTGGAAATATACTTTGGATGCACCCTGAGTTATCCATTATATTAGGCACCCAATATTCATCCTTTTTTAATTTTGAGGGAAAATTAGAATTGGTAGAGAGTAAATATTTTGCAACCCAAGACCTTTTCTGTTTACTGCTGATTGTGGTGTGGAGCCTGCTGATTGTGATGAAAGGTTTAAAGATTTCCCTGTCCCATTGCGACTCAAGGGGCCGGTGCTCATCTACGATTCTCAGCCTAGGGACCCGGCATTGTCTGAAAGACGTTTTTTGTCATCTTGTAGCGAGCATGTAAATGCGGAATGCATTGCAGTAACCTTACCTGCTGAAGCAGTACCTATTTATCTACTCGCATTTGCATGTTTTTGAACTACTAGGTTGGCAGGAGCTGGAGGGAATAACAGGAGCTCACTCTGTCACGTGGTGCTTGGGTCTCGAACCCAGGCTGTCAAGCCTAGCATCTTAACCGCTGAGCCATTGTGCTCAGTGGTGCTGTATTATTAGCTATGCTTCTTTTCTCTTTCTTAGAATGGAGCCATCCATGCAATCTCTGATCATAAATCAATGTGATGTTGTGACACTGTGCAACCATTGGATTTGTAGTTGAGTCAGGAAGGAAAAGAAAGTCAATTTGAGACTAAGAGCAATGTTCCTTCAATCAGCCACATGGATAATTCCAGCTGGTCAGATCTCCAATTGCTCTCATGCTGCATGTGTAATTCTTTTCATTTCTCCCAAATCTAATCTTTTCCTAAAAATTACTATCAGGAGATGCTTTGGTACTGCTGAAAACGTTGAAATAATTAGCTTCATTCCTTTCAACTCAGTCCTATTTTATGATGGGGATAGCATGTAACAAGGAGGAGAAAATGACTAAATGCAGCAATATTGAATTTCAAATGAAGGGAAAGCAAATAAGAACGCAAGTTGTAACAGCAGAATGAAATGTAAACTGTCAGTAGAACCTAAGCCAATCAGCAAATCATTGGTTAATTATCCAACAGTTAACATATGTTTTTGATTCTAAGCTATCGTAAACAACAGGCTGGCAACAGACAAGAATCAAGCAGAAAGCTTTGGGAAGAGCCTATTGCAAAGAAGAAAGAGAATAATTTGATTTATATGCCGCCCTTCTCCGGAGACTCAGGGCAGCTTACAGTGCGTTAAGCAATAGCCTTCATACTTTTGTATATTTTTATACAAAGTCAGCTTATTACCCCCACAATCTGGGTCCTCATTTTACCTATCTTAGAAAGGATGGAAGGCTGAGTCAACCTTGAGCCTGATGAGATTTGAACTTGCAGTAATTGCAGGCAGCTGATGTTAATAACTGTTAATAACAGTTAATAACAGTGCTTTAGTCTGCCAGCTCTTTTTTCATTTCTCTTGGATATTGATATCCAAGAGAAATGAATTTGTAAATCAAGGCAGAAAATGTAGAACACATTTTGAGTATATGGTAATGTTAAAATAGAAGATGATTTCTCCATTAACCAGCATCTAATTGACCTTTCAAAGAAAAACAGCAGAGAATGTCATTCACGTACTTAAAGTCATTGGGTCTGAGCAGAGAATATTAGTTTTCTGGAGTATCTATTGAGTGATGATCAGATAACAACACTAGTAGCTTCTATATTAGATTCAACAGAGATAATGCCCAGGGCTATGTTGTTCTTTTATATTTCAAAAAACAAGGTGGAAAAATCCCCATATAATTCTTCAGTGAAAAACCATGAAGAGCTAGAAAATGTATTGCAGAAATGCTTGCTTATATCTCCTATGATTCTCTAGGCGTAGGTGAGAGTAAAAAAGTATTTTCGCACAGCTACAATACATTTGGTTCTGAACATAAGAGCCCATGTACTTCATTTGGAGATATTCTTCAGATAGGGTTATTATTATTCAGGCTGCTTCAATCATAGCTGCAACTCTAAGCAGCTTACAGAGTATAGATAATTAAAATTAAAGCAACAACACAAGAACAACAGATGAGACAAATAATATTGCTGAGATCCGCATTATAACCAATTACACACCACATAAAACATAGGTCAAAAAGCTGGATCAAAAATTACTCTTTCCTGGGGCCTGCTGAAGAAGCCAGGTTTTTGAAAATGGAACAGGGTTGAAGCCATGTAGATTTCAGAGTGAAGACTATTTCATCTTTAATTAGACAGTTCCAAACCTAATTTATTGGAGAGAGGATTGGGAGACATGTATTACTGAGCCCAGTGGTGGGTTGCCCCTGGTTGCGAACCGGTAGTAAAACTGGTGGGAGGCCCCACCCACCACCCCAGATGTCATCATTGGCGATCTGCGCATGTGCAGAAGCATTCAATCCCATTGTGAACCGGTAGTAAAGGTAAGTAGAACCCACCTGACTGAGCCCAAATGTTCTTTAGGTTCTATGAACAGGCACCGATAGTTGTTGCATACAATACCTTCTCTTTGAAGGTTCTACAATAACCTCAACATTCTTTTCTATTGTGCTGCATTTCACAAAAATGTGAACCCTTAATCCAGAAAGACTAAGAGCATCTGCAAAGTCTACAGCAAGCCACATTGGTGCTTAGTGGGGAAGGGAGGGGGGAGGCAAATGGGACCTTTCAAACAATAAAGGGATAAATGTAAAATAATTACCTCCTCCTACTCTTTTATCTACTTCTCTTCCATTGACCGAGCTTTTCTCCAAAGAATTTAGGATGGTGTAGGTAAAATTAATGGAGAGATAAAAATAGTGGCAATGGTTTCACATGGGCAAGGTGAAAACAACTTCTGTTTATATAAACTGTAGTACATTCATGCGAACAAGATGGAAAAAGGAAGATCCGTGTTATATTAGAAAGTTTTCGAAAGTAGTTAGCAAAGGAAGTGCAAATATAGTGTCCTTTAGCAGTGGTAGAATTCAAATTTTTACTACCGGTTCTGTGGGCATGGCTTGGTGGGCATGGTGTGGCTTGGTGGGCGTGGCAGGGGAAGGATACTGCAAAATCTCCATTCCCTCCCCACTCCTGGGGGAAGGATATTGCAAAATCTCAATTCCCACCCCACTCTGGGGCCAGCCAGAGGTGGTATTTGCTGGTTCTCTGAACTACTCAAAATTTCCACTACCAGTTCTCCAGAATCTGTCAGAACCTGCTGAATAGCACTCCTGCTTTAAAGGCTCTAATTGAGGTTGCAGCAAGAATGGCAAAGTCCCTGATCACCCAGTTCATCTATTCTCTGGAGACTACTGCCTTGTCAACTCCTCACAAACAGTAACCATATACAATTCTTTAAGTGCGGTTGGAATTCACACAAGGAATTTGCCTCCGGTGCATAAGCTCTCAGTGTACATGCAAACAACAAAATGATAGGTCATAAATCATAGTTACTTAATATACAAACAACAAGTGATAAATAAGATACCAATAGGAGAAGATAGTAGGAAAGATGAGAAATGTGAAGATGAGAAGGAAAATAGCAATACAACCTATTACATGGGTAAATATCTTTACGCCTAAGACAGTGTACAACATAGGCAATCTCCCATCTTCTCTTTCTCCAGAGAGGGTCAAAGGAACCAATCAACTTGTCAACACCTAGTTCTTAGCCATAGTCATCCGCTTCACTTTTCATAGAGCCATCTTCAATCCACCATGTTACTGAGGAAGTCATAATAAAATGAATCTTCATGAAGTAGCAGCAAAAGCTCCTGATGCATATCACATACACACACACACACACACACACACACACAGAGAGGTTAAAGTCAAGGCAGACGTGACAAATTAAAAGAGGCTGCTGTCACTAGAGACCTTCTTTTAGCAATCCCTCATCTAACAATCAGTTTTCCTGGAAGTGAAACTCTGCTGAGGGCAGTTTTTGGTGTTGTTAGCCTTTCTGGATAGACCAGATAGGAAACATAACCAGAATATCTAATTCTACTTTATTGTAAATGTAGATTAACAGAATCTTGCAAATCTAAAAGTAAATTTCTCCCACCATCACCAGCCTTAGAGATTATTTCTTTTGAGACTTTTTGTCATGAGCTGTTTCATATCTGTCGATCTAAAAGAGGCATGGTGGCACAGTGATTAGAATGCAGTATTGCAGGCTAATCCTGTTGACTGTCAGAGTTTGATCCTGACCAGCTCAAGGTTGACTCAGCCTTCCATCCTTCCAAGGTTGGTAAAATTTCCCCCCAAATTGTTGGGGAAAAATGCTAACTCTGTAAACTGCTTAGAGAAGGCTGTAAAGCATTGTGAAGTGGTATATAAGTCTAAGGGCTATTGCTATTCCCTAGGCAGCATCTCTTCATCCTGTCTCCCAAGGTCTTTTCCACTTCATTACAGGTGTCTCTCACTATGCCCATATAACACAGCTGCTCCATGAGCTGCATGGCTCCTAGTAGTCTCCTGAGTGTAATGCAAAGTTGCTAGTTGTCACCTATGAAGCCTACAAGGAATAGCGGAAGGCTATTTGTGAGGCCATGTTTCTTTCATTGTTTCTACCCTCACCATTAGATCCAGCAAAGGGCATGTTTTGAGTCCCATCAAACAATGTCATCTTGTTGGACCAAGACGTGGTGCCTAAACTATGACAGTACCTGTCTTGTAGTACAGCATAGATTAACTTCAAGGTTAACTTCAGTCCAACAATCAAGTAAGCAATACCCCAATCAAAAAACTGCCAACAGTAAACAGCCCAATCAAAGAATCTCTAAGATTGCCCCCACCAGAATATAAACTGACCACAAACAGCACTCCTTACTAGCATTATTAGTAAGCATTATCCTTACTAGTTAGGATAATATATGTCTGCAAGAAAACAAGCTTGCTCAGAGAGCATCAATGAGGCCTGAGAACAGCGTCCTCCTGGAGTATCCAGGTGCTATTTCTGCAGTTATTTGGGCCAGGAGATTAGACAAGCTTTGTTGTGGATATGATTTTATGACTAGAATGCATTAGGCATCATAAACTGTTATTTGTAACTGTTGTGTTTTTAATCTTTCTATGATGCCCAGAGTCACTGCTGTGAGTTGGGTGGCCACAAAAATCGTTCAAATAAAACAAATTCATAAATAATGCTTTTTTTTTAAGGTGAATAAATTCAAATTGTACATAGTTTCAATATTTCTTCTGAATAAGAAATTACATGAAATGTACAGCTGTTTTCCCTCTCTTGAGTTGCCAGCTGGCAAGACAAATGGCAACAGCCTGCTCTCTTCTTTTAATTCAACACCCTACAAACAATTCCTGCTTATTCCTATACACTGGGGAACATAATCTAAAATCATAAGGCTACAGAGCCCCCTTGCCCAAATCTTAGATATTGCTTCCAAAGTCCCTCCAAAGGTTAATGTTGGATTGTTGTTTTAATTTGATAGAAGAGAGAATGTATTATCAGGGTATCTTCATTGTCCCCTTCCATTCAATCATGTCCAATTAGTTGTATTTAAATGAATTTAAAGGGCAGTCCCTTTAAATTTTAAAACATTAGGAAACAAAGCATGATCCTTATCAAAGGAAAATGGCATTCTTTTATTGCAGATCAAAAAAAGAGTTAGGAAAACCAATAACAGGTCCAGCTGAGAATTGGCTTGTTTGTTTAATTTAAAACTTGGCAGTGCCAGGGAAAATTCATTTTTCCTCAGGAGAAGTCAATACATAGGGGAAATTGAGGTTGCAAAGTATGCTTATACTCAGGTTGGAAAACTCCACCCAAGAATTACCTCCAGCCAGAAAGATGCAAGAAGTATCAACTATTTGATTCATTTGCAGGGGGGATTCCCCTCTTGGAAATGTGCCCACCTGAGGTTTCAGTTTCTGTAGCAGGAAGAGCTCAGGAGAGGAGAGGAGAAGGGATGTCATAATCTGTGAATCATTACATGCTTCACTCTGCAGATATTGGGCAAAAGGGAACCATTGGGATTTCTACTGGTATACGCCCCTGCCTGAATTGCTGGATTCTGTTGTTGGGTTGGTGATAGTCTCCATTGCTGTTGATCCTTTGGGGTTTTCAGCCACCCAGTAATGCTGTGTTCAGATACAACTGTACTCTCCCTAGCAACCATAGATCTAATTGATGACCCAACACATATGGTTTTTGTCTCAGGCAGTTGAGATGTGGTATAACACTGGAGGGCACTAACTTCAATCTATTGCCCTGGACAGATCAGCCCCCAATTCCCTTTCACCTCATTGGAGTCACTCCTCCCTGCAGGGAGATGGGACTGTTCCATGGGTCTGCCTCAAGGATTTGAGGGACCGAGTTGGGTTCCAGAGAGAGAGCTTGGGGTTTTGCCTAAGAGCGTGATGGGTGGTTCAACTGAGGCCTTGAGTGCTGCCTAGAATGGGATAGTGCTGAGCAGAGGAGGGTTCTACTTACTTTTACTACCAGTTCACAATGGGGGTGCGCAGATCATCCATGATAATGTCCGGGTGGGTGGCGGAGCCTCCCGCTGGTTTTACTACCGGTTTGCAAGAACCGGACAGAACCAGGAGCAACCCACCACTGGTGCTAAGGTCTTGGACTGAATTGCTCCTATGCAGCTTTGCACCAAACCCAGGCTGCACCTTGGTTTACCGAGAAGCTCCAGGAGATGCAGTGATGCCTGGAGTCCTGTTGGAGGAAGACTTGAAGCAAATCTGACCAGACACAGGTAAGAGCCCATGTTAGAGATTTCTCATGATGGCAGTCAAATGTCAATGTTTCTCTGCTCTTATTATGCCCACTGATAGTTATCCAACAGCTCTGTTTAAAGTGATCTGATCTCTTTTTGGCAGAGAGAGACCCTTACTAGATCCAGGTTTGTTCTGGGTTATGAAAATGGCTAAGGAGGACCCTAAGGATTGGCCCTATGCTTAGTATTTGATGACCAGCCTTGAAGAAGTGGTAGTGCACCGGTTCCTCAAGAAGCCATCCCTGAATCCTTTGATAACTTTTGACCAATCTCCAAATTTCTCTTTCTGGGAAAGGCTGCTGAAACCCCTTTTTCAGTAGGGGTTCAGCCTGGAATTTCATACTTAGACAGCTTCAGTCATGCCTGTTGATGACTATAGAAGAGGCTGGGATGTCAGTGATATATTTATCCTTGTGCTCCTTGATCTTTCAGCAGCTTTCAATACTGTTGATCATGGTATCCTTCTGAACTGGCTCCATGGGTGGGGTATGGGACATCATTTTATAATGATTCTCTTCTGTTCTCTGGAACTTGCAGAGATTGTTCCCTAGATTCCCTCCTTGGTAGAGTGCTAAAAGTCCTTTCCTTTTCAACATGTGCAATACATAAAACTGCTAGGTGAGATCATCCATCCGTTTGAGGTTCAGCATCATCCATATGCTGATAATACCCAATTATATCACTTGAGGGTAGTCAAGTAAGGCTACCAAAGTTCTCTCCTGGTGCCTGGAGGCTGTGTGAATTTGGATGGGGACGAACTGCCTCCAACTCAACCCTACCAAGACTGAACGGCTGAGGGTGTTTGGACCACCCAGATCTGGAGATATTACAACTTTAATCTTGAACAGGATAGCACTTCCCCATGAAAGGGTGGTGCACAATTTGTGGGTCTTCCTAGATTCACAGTTCCTACTTGATGCAGCAGAATAGATATTCAGTCTATTGGGAAATAATCCTGTCATTTTGTACCAGTGGCAGCTGGAACACCTCAGTCTGCTAGAATGATATTTATAGTATGTGCTGAATAGCAAAAGCAGCACCACTGCATGGTATGTAATGTAACTTTATGTCCAAATGTATTGTGCACATGCAGGGCTATTTTTCTCACACATGTTTGTCATCAGAATCTTTAGCGGGGGCATTTTGTCCAGTTTTGTCCTTCCTATCTGCTATCACAGCGCAGCAATTAAAAGTCTGTGATGAACTATAATGTGATTATAGTTTGCTACTGTAAAATGTTTCTAAACATTTTGTCAACCAACTATCTCTGGAGTCCAATATTTGTATAAATTTGTGACCTATTTTAAATACTTGGAACTTCAAAAGTGATATTTAGAAACCTCTTCTCCATGCTTAAATACCCAAGCCTATTATTTGTAGTTTTTGTGCTGGCTTATTCCGGTTACAACTCCTCCAAAAGACTTTCTTATAGTCCCCTTGGTAGAGGTTTTATGGGTCCATGTATTGGGCACTAAGGAACGAATATGGGTAAAGCCAAGTTTATATTTACACTAAATACACATGGGGCTGGAAAACTTGGCTCACGTACGCATAGGCTGTGCTGCTAATCAGATCTAAGCAAGGATGAAAGGAATTTAAATTAATGATCTTGTTTCAAAATACACTTCTCATTTGTTCACTTTATGTAATTTGTCTCTCAAAAGTTCCTTAATTCCTTTGGAGACCGCCAAAAATTAAGCCACTTCTTATCTGACCAAATCCATTGTTCCTCGCTTCTGTCTTGCTCAAAAGGGCTGTTAAAATATTCAGGCAGCAATCTTACACATTCTAGATGTGCTGAATTACAAAAACTCAGCCACAGCATCCAGGAAACCGCAAAAATTAAAAAGGTCTTTCCTGTTAAAATGAGTACAGTGAAAATAGCATCAAAAAATAAGATTATAATAAGGAAATTGCAAAATGATTCAAAAATGGAGGTTACAAAGGTTGTTTTTTTTTTTAAAGCATAGAAAAGAAAAAATAACTCTAGCCCTCTCCAAGATATTGAATACCAAGTTATACTCCTGAACAAAGGTCAGATACCTGGGCTTAATTATTTATATAACAAAGATCAGCACATTGAGGGATGCTTCATCCATTCCTGTCTTATTTATTCTCCTGGAATGGGACCTGGATTAACAAGGTGATTCCCCCCTTTGACCTTTATAAAATCTGCTGTGGAATACAATTCCACTGGCAATGCACCAGCGATCAAAAGGCATTATCTGTTGGACATGGAGCAAATATCTTGTTCTTGTCCAAGGTCCTTGCTAGGTCTAGAAAGTCTAAAGGAGATAGAAATACTTTTATTACCCATCAAAAATGCTGGGTTTGAAATGCATCCTATTCTTTTGCTAGGAGAAAAAGTGGTGGCTATGGCTAGGAAGACTTTTGCTCAGCTTCACCTAGCTTCTCTCTACAAAGATCAGTTGTGCTTTAGAAAGCTGTTTTTTTATCCCCAAGCAGGGGCCAAAAACGAGCAAACTAATGTGCTGAAGCTGACCAGACTAAGGATGCTAGCCAGATGAATACCTGGTAGGCAGATTCCCCCCCCCTATTTTCCTCCCCAAAAACTAAGCTGCGTCTTATACTCAGAAAAATACGGTAGGTAGAAACAGAACCATTGTAAAATGATGTCCACCAACATCAAGGTTCAAAATCTCTCTCCCTAGGTTCTTCAAAATCTGGCTTTTAGTTTCAAAGCATCAGCATTCTTATCTTTCTAAGTATAGACAAATGAATCACGGCATCTGAATATCTTTTCCAAGCTTATTTATTGCTACTGTACCTAGTGCTAATCTATGGTGTATTTCTTGACTGCTGCATCCTTTATGGTCAATTGTTGATCCTAAAAGGCAAAAACCACCCACTACCTCAGTGTCTGCATTGTCAATACTAAAGCTGGTTGCTGCACCCGTCATGAGTTTTATTTATTTATTTATTTATTTATTTATTTATTTATTTATTTATTTATTTATTTATTTTGTATACCGCCCTTCTCCAACAGGACTCAGGGCGGTGAACAGCCATGGTAAAAATACAACATATAAAATTTAAAAACAATTTAAAAAACATTAAATACTTTTGGCCGTCAATTTAAAATAACCCAATTAAAACCAATTATAAATTTAAAACTGTAAGGATGTAAAAACGGTAAAGATTATATTTAATCTTAATTCCATTTTTTTCCCCACGGGGATCCTCGACTTTAATTCCAAGAGCTTTGCATTTCCATCTATCTGAGTATTTTCATCAGCACAGCACAGGTTATTGAGGTGTCTTCCTCTAAGATTAAAACCCTGCTCATCTTCTTCTTCCAATCCATCTTTGCTCAATATATAGATTGCATAAACAAGGGGAGAATATGTAACCATGGCTCATCCTTTTGTCAACCCAGAGCCTTTTTTTTTTTGCTGTGTTTTATCCAGACAGCAGCTTCCTGACTTGCAGATAGGTTTCACATAAGGATAATGAGATTGACTGGGTTTCCATTTCATTCCTGTTGATACCAATATTGAGTACAATTCTAGAGGTTATTGGGAAGTCATTATGTAAATAATTGAATAAGACTGTATTGCATGGCAGGCTTCAACATATATTTATGAAAAATAAATCATGCCAAACTAACCTGGTTTTTTTTAGATAGTGTGACCAATTTATGTGACCATGGGATGCCAAGATGGTCAAAGAATACTCCAGATTATAAATCATTTGACAAGGACCCCCATAAGAGTCTACTACGGAATGACAGAATGTGGGCTGGCCTATGCTACCATTAGATAGATACAGAGTTGATTAGAGCCAATAATTGTCAATGGCTCTGAATCCGAAGCAGGTCTGTGCTGTTTAACATATTTGTAAGCGACTTGGACCAAGGTTTAGAAAAATAATATTATCAAATGTACACATGACACAATCTAGGGAAAATAGCAAACATTATCGAAGTTCAGAATAACCATCTGCCAAGATAAATTTGAACAGGAACAAATGCAAACATTTGATACCAATAGTATACCAAGGCCACTTCCACAACCGGGTAATATCAAACAATATTAGGAACGAATGCAAACATTTGATACCAATATTCAAAGCTTAAGTATACTGCGCAGTATATGAAATATAGATCTAGGTATCTTGATGGATCACAAACTCGGCGTGAGTCAACAGCATGAGGCAGTTGTAAAAAAATGTAGTCTGTAGCAATAGCAATAGCACTTAGACTTATATCTTGCTTCACAGTACTTAAAGCCCTCTCTAAGCGATTTACAGAATCAGCATATTGCTCCCAACAAGCTGGGTCCCCATTTTACTGACCTTGGAAGGATGGAAAGCTGAGTCAACCTGGAGCTGGTGAGACTTGAACTGCCGAACTGCTGGCAGCCGGCAGTCAGCAGAATTAGCTTGCAATACTGCATTCTAACCAATGCACCACCACGGCATAGAAAAAAATATATCAAGTTCAAGAGTTGTGGTTTCCCTCTGTTTTGCATTACTCAGACTACACCTAGAATATTGCACAAAATTCTGGGCATGACATTTCAAAATAGCTCTAGAAGATAGCCTAGGAAGACATTTAGAAAGAAACACCTATGAGGAACAGTTGGAGGCATTGAATATGATTTATATAATAAAGAGAAAGCAGTGGAGAAACAGGATCATAGTCATCAGGTACCTGAAGAGAGCTGTAGAAAATTAGAATTGTTTCCAGGACAAGAATTAACAGGGTAAAATTACAAGGAAATAAATTTTGATTGAATATCAAGTTCAGGAGATTAAATAGAAGTTGGGTGGCCAGCTGTTGAGGCCAGATGGTTTTCTGTTGGGGATACCCTTGACAAAGAATTGGACTAGATCAGTGATGACGAACCCTTTTGGCACAGAGTGCCCAAACCGGAAGGTGCGCACACGCATTAGAAACCGACGATCAGGTGGCCAGCACATATGCGCATCTCGGAAACCCAAACCTGGCTGAGCTGGGGCAATGGCACGTGTGCCCACAGAGATGGTTCTGTGTGCTGCCACTGGCATGCGTGCCATAGGTTCGCCATTACAGGACTAAATTATCTCCAAGGATTTCCAACCCTTGTAGAATGTTACTATACATAGTAATATTATATTCTATTACTATGAGGAACTGGCATCTGAGGAGCTTTTTATTTTATGAATTTATTTTCCTTTGTCCTTTCATAGAAAAGCCTTAGAGTCATTCCTCATATCCCTGCAATATTTAAAATGTCAGCAAGACTTCCAAGAGACACGTTCATGCATTCTGTCAGTGTTCCAACTAACTCCTCATCGCAATTCAGAACTCTGAGAGAAAGTCCATCAAAGTAAGATTTTATTAGAGAAGTCATATTGGCACATCTGGAGAAAACCTGAATCTGAAATCCCGTGTTTTCCCCCACCCACACTAAAACTCACACCCTGTCCAGTCCAGTGATATTCACATCATATGGCCCAATCAATTTCCTGTCTCACCTGCCACCAAACTTCATTCATTCCCACTTCAGGTGCCAGCAGCCCGACCTTGATCTCATGTGAAAAAATGTTGTTATGATTTACTCCCTTCGCTACTCTCCCATTCCCACTGTGGCAGCCCTGTAAAGTCTGAACCAAAGATGGATCCAGGGCTGACACATTTATTATTAACTCAACTTACAACCTCTTCACATGGAACCTTTACTCAATGGCACATGGCCAGATGGACTGTCAACAGCAGTTAAGGTAGTTCCATCTTGTCATTAGAGCAATTAGTGCAATCTTTGTCAATCAGGGACTTCCAGATGTGCCACCTTTCACTTTTGTAATTCTCAGCCATCATTCTTGCTGTTTGGGAACCGTGGGAATTGCAGTTTAATATATCGGAAGGAAATCATATTGGGGAATACTGCTCTAGTGTAGTGGTAGTTCCATGACCATTTGGTCAGTGACTGTTCAAAGTTATGATGGTGTTGAATAAATAGTGGTTATGTCCAGTCTTTGGAATTCTGGCCATGCCAGCATCATTTGATCCTGATCTGGGCACTTGGCAACCAGTTCACACCTATGACCAGTTATAGTGCCCTGCAATCCCATGATCACCATTTGCAACCTTCCCTGCTGGTTTCCCCAGAAAGTCAATGGGGAAGCTGGCAGAGAATGTTATCAAGTCACTGGAGTAAGTTTCCTCCATCTGTATACCTTCCCCCAAGCTCCTCTGTGCTTGCACCATTCCAGCTATTCATACACCTTCATATACCTTCTCTGATTTGTACCTCTGCATATCCTTCCTGACCCTTACTTTATGTCTTTCACACCCTCTCACCATTCCTAATCCTCACTGCATCCTTGCCACACCTCTCACACATACCCTCCACTCCTTCCTCACTCTTGCCTCACATCCCTCCCCCATATTTCAGCCACTTACCTGCCTGCTGTCCTGGGACTTGCAACTTCCTACTGGCTTCCCCACTGATTTTGGTTGTGGGAAGCCAGCAGAATTTGCCTCGCCTAACGACTGTGGGATTTACCAGTAGTTAATGATGGCAACCAGTACTGTAGGGATTGCTGTTGCTAAGCAATGTGCTTGTGTTTTACAGCTGCATAGTTTAGGAATGGAAATTCCAGTCTCAATTGCTCTTTTAAGTTGAGGTCTACCTCTACTGTAGACAACTGAAGAAAGGACCTTGGAGAAGACATCCAGAGACCATTAGGAAACATCAGGTGTAGAGGAAACATGGAACTTTACAAAAAAACCCAACAACAATAAACAAGAATATTGCTTACTGAACTATTGTTATTCTTAACTATTTTAAATTTATTTTTTAATTTAGCTTCTTCCTTTCTTAGTCTCCCCAGAGTTCTCAGCAACTAGCGAGGAGGAAACATACCTGCAAACCTGTCTCAAATGGTTAATAGGAGCTCGCAAATCCCTGCGTATAATCATTAACTGTATTATCAACAAAGCATCCTAAATGATGAACTTGGCAAAAACTCTGCTCTTTATAGGATGGATTATTTGAATGAATTATTGTAAAAAGTAATTTAGGATCCAATCTAGGTCGGTCATTGGGGCCAGAGTGGCACCGGTCACTGGTCCTGGTGACTGATCTAGATTGGATCCTGCAACGTTATACTGGGACACATATATTCACCTTCATTCGTAAAAGTAGTTTAAGATTTTCAAATTTAAAAGCAATTTAAGAATTCATTGTTTTGACTGCAATTGTTCAGTCTTTTTTTAAAATAGCATTCTTATTAAGTAAATTGATAGGTCAATACATTTGGGGAGATTATTTGTAAGCATCAAACACAATAGGAATAAATGATATGTGTATATATAATAAATTATAAAAAAGCAAAGGTTGTTTTATTGTTCACTGTATTTGTTGTGCGGTGTATTCATTATAATTGTAGTGCAAAAGAAACCAAAAATGTTTGAGACATGCAAGGTATGTTAAACTCTAAAAAAGGTTTATATAGATTATGAAATATGGGCAATCCTAATCCCACTGGAAAACCCGCTCAGAAAAATGGACTTTCTCATTGACTTCATTTATTATTCATCATTATCTCACACTTCCTTGACCTTTCCTCCTCTAGTTAATTATGGCTATCGGCTATTAAAAAATTGATCTTCTTTGAGCTGTTCAAACGCTTATGTTTGCATCACCCTGATGGAATTTTTTAAAAAATGTTCTAAGAAATTCTAATGTGCAGAATAAATTTTTTAGCATAATACTTCACATTTTTCTTTCAGCAACCACTAGTATCCATATACGTGTGTGTGTGTGTGTGTGTGTGTGTATACACTGCTCAAAAAAATAAAGGGAACACAAGAGGAAGACATCCGAGATCTGAATGAATGAAATAGCCTTATTAAATACTTCGTTTGTTACATACAGTAGTTTTGTTTCTTTAGTTGTTTGAGCAGTGTATAAACTACTGTATGTAAAGAACGAAGTATTTAATAAGGCTATTTCATTCATTCAGATCTCAGTTGTCTTCTGCTTGTGTTCCCTTTATTTTTTTGAGCAGTATATATAGTATATTATATAGTATATTATATATACTATATACTAGTAGCTAAGACATTGAGCTTGTTGATCGAAAGGTTGGCAGTTCAGCGGTTTGAATCCCTAGCCTAGTGCCATGTAACAGGGTGAGCTCCCATTAGTTGTCCTAGCTTCTGCCAACCTAGCAGTTCGTAAGCACGTAAAAAATGCAAGTAGAAAAATAGGGACCACCTTTGGTGGGAAGGTAATAGCATTCCGTGAGCCTTTATTTATTTATTTGTTTGTTTCTTTGTTCAACTTGTATGCCACCTTTCTCCGAAGACTCAAGGCAGTTTACAATGCATTTAAAAACCATATATAAAAACATTAAAAATTAAAACATTAAAAACAATTAAAACCCCTTTGGGGTTTAGTCATGCCAGCCACATGACCACGGAGATGTCTTTGGACACCGCAGGCTCTTCGGCTTTGAAACAGAAATGAGCACCGCCCCCTAGAGTCGGGAACGACTAGCACATGTGTGCGAGGGGAACCTTTACCTTTAGTATCTATGTAACAGTTGAGATTAATAATCAATACCACACACAGAGCAGTACACATTCTTCTAGAGAGAAGTTCCCTGAAGATGGGCTCCAGCACAAGTCTGAAAGCTCGGAAGACAAAACCTCTGGTTCCAGTAACCAACCCAGATTGGATCCTGCATTAATAATCCAGATAAAATGCCTATCATATTAAAACATGTAGCCCATGTAATAAATTATTAAGGATTATTGGGGCATTGTAGGAGATGACCAGGTTGAGCCCAAAGGCAGGGTCAAATATGTCATCAGTTGGAAGTTGCTGCATTCCCACAAGAGACCTAAATCAACCACCTGTAACTCTTATCTAGTGCCAAATTGCCTTGACCATTAGTAGATCAGATTCTTGTCTATAGGTAGCATGAAATAAACTTGCAGTACTTTTGAACTCTGTCCAGACTCCTGAAAAGCTTAGCCCTTTCTTGAAATATTCACTGGATAGGTGAAGCAGATATTAGAAGAGCTAGTTGCTCCATTGAGCACCTTCCAGCTACATGAGGAGAAAAAAAAAGATGGCAGAGATGGAACATAACCTTATGTAAAGCTTTTGCAGAGAACTTGGAGTTCTCTGCAAAAGGCCTGAGTGAATAAGCTCAGTTTCCATAGTTTCCTCTTCTTGGTTGTGATGCCTTCGGCCACCATTTCAATTTATAGCTGTCACCTTAGCTTCAGATTAGTTTCAGCAACACACGGTACAATTCCCATTTAGACAGGCCAATTTGCTGCAGAGTAATCTCTCCTTTTTTCCCCCTATAATCTTGAGACTAGCATCAATATGTTGATGCCATGCATGATTGTACCTCTGACTTCAAAAGGAATATCTTACACTGCCGCAGACTTGGAATTTATTAGCATAAGTTAATAATGAAAATGAAAATTAAGCATTTCAGCTCTGCTTTGAAGAAATATACAAAATATTATCTTAGTGCCTGTCTATGGTTATTACCATAATCTCATTTATTTACAGTATGTTAGACCACTTTAAGAACATTAGCAAGATCAGTAAATAAAGGGTTAGACTGAGCAATGCTTATCTAATCTAGATAAATTCTCCATTCTGAATTTCTGCTGTAACAAATGCTTACCACTGTATGCTTTATGATTTTCAAGTCATGCATTCACCACTCACAAAATCCAATCACTATATGCGTGTGTATTTTGGCTACCAAAAAAGGTCATGCCTTTTCTTCATAAATATCTCTCCTCTTGTCAGCTATGAAGGAAGTTATTTTATGTTACTTTACCCAGGAAACCATCAACAGCTGCAGCAACTGCACAAGAGTATGGTAGAAGAACTGTGTTCATTGCTTAAAACAATAAACAAATGGTGTACATGTGGTTTCCAGAAAACAAATTAGCATAGAAAATCAGGGGGTGAAGCTACACAAGAAAAGGCTATCGATTAAAGGGAAGCAGTTATGGCAGTCTTAAAAATTATTAACTACTTGTCTAGAGTAATTTCTCAGGGGTCATGTTTTGACATTTTTTGCTGATGGTTCCAGCACAAATTGGCAACATGTCTTGGACCAATATTTCAGCACAAGATTTAACTAATTAACTCCCTAAAATATACAATTGAGTCAGAGGGCCCCTATAATTACCAGTGCACCTTTGCTCTAAGGTAGCAATAATTTTCTTTTGGAAGTGACAAATAAAGAACTCTTAATGCTACAGTATGAAGAGACTAATAGAATACATTTAGACACTGCTAGTAGTCTAAATCTCACATAAATATTTTTGAATAGCAGTGGGGCCAATTCACATGTTTTTATAGAAAATTAAATTAAAGACATTTTTTCTAGTCTGAAGAGCATTCCAGAAGCTACTTATTTATTTATTTAAGACATTTATATAGCTGCCCATCTTTCAACCAACTCTGGGTGGCTCCAATCAAAAATTAAATGCCGTATAAAATCAATAAAAATTTAACCAACTAAACCATTAAAAGGAACAAAAGCCAATCAATTCTCACATATGATCATCTAATCTTAATGCTTGGAGG
The DNA here is from genome assembly GCF_059756535.1 of Pantherophis guttatus. Classification (NCBI taxonomy): domain Eukaryota; kingdom Metazoa; phylum Chordata; class Lepidosauria; order Squamata; family Colubridae; genus Pantherophis; species Pantherophis guttatus. The sequence goes on along the minus strand of NC_142063.1, from coordinate 276,788,078 downwards.
GAAAGCCAGGTCCTTTAAGCCTTATAAAAGACTAAAAGGGTGGAGGCTGGTGCCAAGATGTTTCATAGGACAGGCACCACTATAGAAAATCCATGCTTCCTAGCTCCCATCAGATGACAATATTTAGGGGAAGGGAATTGTTGAAACACTTCCAAGTTTTTTGTGCATTTAATTTTTCTTAAGAAAGAATTTGTCCTTGCTTGATGTCTGCAATCCTGTAGGCTGCTGACCAATTACAGAATATACAATGCCATGAGGGTGAGATGTCATATATATGCACAATTAAATGTCCCATCCCTCCCTCTGCTAGAGATGGGAAAAGATTGGTCCTATTAATACAAAGAAGGGGTATTAAAGAAAGGAAGAATTGGAAGAATGAATCGTCAAGAAGTAGCTGGCCCAAGGCTAGGAGAGAGCAAGGGTGACCATCTTCCCACAGTTTTTGATTCAAGGTTCATACATTTGGGCACTAGGACAGCAGTCCAGTCACCCTGATGGGACTAATCAATGCACTTGAGCTTATGAAATTGAAATTTCAAGCCAATATTTGTTTTAATTTAAAAAAAGTGGACCTGCAACTCTAGGAGAAAGAAAAAGAGGGGGGAAATGAAGGACAGGTTGAATAGCAGAATAATAATAGCAGAAGGACTCCCTATGTCTATAACCAGTAGGCAGGGGTAGGGAGATGGGACACAATGCATGTGGTCTGCAAAATGTCTTGGAGTTGACTCTTCCCTGGTCTACAGATAGTGTGCTTGCAAAGCTCCTGACATCTTTTGTATCATGCTTTTGTTGCTATGCTTGTTTTTAGTGTGGGCTGCCATGTTTGTTTCATGTGTTTCTAAACAATTTTTAATTGCTTATTTGACATCATAAACCACTCAGAGTCTTCTGAAGCAAACTGCCATAATAATTTTGATTAAATAAAATTAATTAATTAATTTTAATTATTAATTATTTAATTATTAATTAATTAATTATTAATTAATTAATAATTAGCTATTATTTAAGACCATGGCTTAAAACAGTCATTGTACATGCATGCCTTTGAGTCAGTTTAACTCTTAGAGGCTGCCTGGACAAGTCCCTGCAGTTTTCTTGGCAATATTTTGGAAGAGGTTTTCCCTTGCCTCTTTCCTAGGACTGAGAGTGAGTGACTGGCCCTACTGGCTTAGGGCCAGTATCTAAGGCAGGACTAGAATTCATGGTCTTCCAGTTTTTAGCAGGTACCTTAACCACTATACCAGATTGGCTTATAAAAATGTCATAAGAAAGTGCCAAAAGGAAATTTAGGACTTTATAATAGAAAGCAGATGATTTTATCACCCACAAAATGATAGGGTGTGCTTTATACTAATTGGTCCAAATGCACAAGAGCCAATATAGTCAAAGAAATAATTGATCCAGCTGTCTGACTAGCTCTACAATAATCTTTCTAAAGGAACCTATGAGTCCTGCCTCACTTGAGCCTCCAAGAAATAACCATCTGTAACTCCATTTGTTGAGAAAGATATAGTTTACCAGATATAGTAAACTATACTAGACAGTGGTGGGTTTCAAAATTTTTTACTACCAGTTCTGTGGGTGTGGCTTGGTGGGCGTGGCATGGGAAGGATACTGTAAAATCTCCATTCCCACCCCACTCCAGGGGAAGGATACTGCAAAATCCCCATTTCCTCCTGATCAGCTGGGACTTGGGAGGCAGAGAATAGATGGGGGTGCGGCCAGTCAGAATTTTTACTACCGGTTCTCTGAACTATTCAAAATTTCCACTACCAGTTCTCCAGAACTGATCAGAACCTGCTGAAACCCACCTCTGATACAAGATATAGTTTACTAGTTTACTAGAGGTCAAGTGAAATACAGTAGTGCAAAGCCAGAACTGATGTTTGCATGCCAAAATCTCCATATCTAACCTCCCTTCCCTTAGGTGCCTTCCCATGCTGCCCCCCATGCCCCCCACAAATATAAGAGCCATAGTGGCTCAGTGGTTAGAATGCAGTATTGCAGGCTACTTCTGCTGATTATCGGCTTCCAGCAGTTTGGCAGATCGAATCTCACCAGGCTCAAGATTGACTCAGCCTTCCATCCTTCCGCAGTCGGTAAAATGAGGACCCAGATTGTTGGGGACAATATGCTGACTCTGTAAACCACTTAAAGAGGGCTCTAAAGCACTATGAAGTGGTATATAAATCTAAGTGCTATTACTATCCAATCAAATTCATTTCAGAACAGTCGCTTTGATATGCAACTATATTCCATTCCTAGATGGTCAACCTTGAAATCACATCTCAGGGAAATACAGTGAACTTTTCATTTTCCTTGAATCCTTCCCCCTGCCATTCCCCCTAGAGGTCATTACTGAGTCTGGCACTGAGTAATCCTAAAAGGCAAGCATGAAGTGGCAGCTGACAGGACCAAAGAGCATAGAGTAGAGTAGGCATGACAGTTTAGAAGTTGGCATACATATGGAGACCTCAAAGCATTCCTGAGATGGGAGAAATTCTACCAGTTAACCTAGGAGCTACGCTACACTACATCTAACTGCTGCTAGAACACATCAGCACCATCCAACTGGCCACCAGAGGGCAAACATTGATAATCTGCTGAGTAGCGGAACCATCAGATAATTTTTTAAAAAAAGTGAATGAAATTAAATATTTTTTTTCCCAATTTAGCAAGAACTATAAAATACTCTTTGAAAAGCATGATTGTTTTCTGCAGGTTTCTCTTTTCCTGGCAAAAGTATGTTGCTGTTATTTAGATGCTTGAAGCACACCAAGTCAATTGTCTAAGCATAAATTAATTGTGCTTTGAATGATGCTCTCTGCATACCTATTTTTCATAGATAGTTTTACTTACCTTTTTTTTTCTTTTTTCAGTAATCTGATATGGATGTTTCATTAAAAGAAATGAATAGACCTACACTGAAAGGATGGCTAATAAAACACACTTCTGTTCTGTTGTTCTATTTGGGTGGGGAAAAGGGAAGGCTCCTTGAACTCAGTGTGATTATGCAATATTTGATGCCATCAGGTAGCTCTGAATTATTAACAGTCTGTGTTTTTTCAGTAGCTGGAATGCAGCCTGTTCATAGCTGATTCCAATTCTTTTGAAAGAATGATTTCAGAAGGTAATGCTTGAAGGCAGGGCTCTATTCAATGCCTCCATCTTATTTAATATATACACTATGGTTTTGCAAAGCTTCAAAAGTGCATACAAAGCAACACACTACACTTCTAAAAGTGAAGAAATAATAACAATTTTACTTTAAGTAGTTCCAAGCTGTTTTAACAGTTCCAGTAGATACTAATCGTCAATTGGAAACACCCATAAGGTGTGATATAAACTGCTTTTGATAAAGCAAATATATCACCTTTGCCTCACCTATCCCTAATACATACACTAATGGGAGTGGCCTGCCATTACATTTGGAGAAAAAGTCACCTGTAGACCGATTAACTCTAATTTAATTTCTCCACTTAAATCTTAGAAAAATGTAAGTTTCTAATGGAGTGTTTGATATTGTTGTAAATAAATTCAGACATATAAATTATTATTTGTGCAAGAAAAGCAAATTATGTCCCCTTCTCTTTGAAGAATCAGATTCACAATAACTTCCAGCCTTATGGTTTCAATCTGAAACCAAAAAATCAGTGGTATACAGTGTATTCAGTATTCAGACTTTTGTTATGCTACAGCCTGATTCTACAGTTGTTGAAATCCATTTTTTCTCATTAACCTACACTCATACCCCATAATGACAAAGTGAAAACAGAATTTTAGAAATTTCTGTAAATATATTAAAAAGAAAGAAAAACCCTGAAATATCACATTGGCATAAGTATTCAGACCCTTTGGAACAACACATGAAATTTAGCTCTGGTGCCTCCTATTGCTCTTGATCATTGCTGACATGTTTCTATACTTTGAATGGAGTCAGCCTGTGGTAAATTAAATTGATTGGACATGATTTGGAAAGGCACACACTTCTCTGTAGAAGGCCTCACAGCTGACAATGCATACTGTAGCAGAGCAAAAGCCATGAGGTCAAAGGAACTGCCTGCAGAGCTAAAGAGTCAGGATTATTGCAAGGAACAGATCTGGGGAAGGCTACACTAAAATTTATGTTGCACTGAAGGTTCCTAAGAGCATAATATCAGGGTTCTGAGTAACACCCCCAACCAAGTAAGACTCTGAGGCAATCAGTTCCTCAAAGATCCATTTTATTAGCGATATCATATTGGCACATCTGGGAAAACCCAAATCTGAAAGCTTCTGGGTTTTCCCCACCCAAAAGAAAGTCGAAGTCCCTTCCCCTACACCCATATGCCAATCACATGGTCCAATCAATCCGCTGGCCCAACTGGAGATGCCTCCCAGTCACACCACTCCAGGTGCAGGCTGAACATCCTTGACTCTCAGAGAAAAGAATGTTGTTCTGGCTAAATAACTCTACCAACTCCATACAACCCCCCTCCCACTTCCCCACAGCACTAACTGCAGCAGCCCTGAAGATCCAAAAGAAAAGATGGCCTCCAGGGCTGACAGACAATGGCCTCCATAATTCTCAAATGGAAGATGTTTGGTACAACCAGAACTCTTCTAACCATCTCAGCATCCTTGAAGTCACATGATTGTGATCTGGGCACTTGGCAACCATTTCACATTTATGATATTTGCAGCATCCCAGAGTCATATAATAATAAGTTGTAACTTTTCCTGCTGGCTTCCCACAAGCAAAAGTGATGGGGAAGCCATCGGGGAAGGTTGCAAATCACTCAAGTAAGTCTCCTGTGCCCAGCAGCCACCTTATGATCATACTGTGCCGCATCTTCAAATGCCCTCTTACACCCAGCCGCAGCAACCCCAAGTCTCTCTGCACTAACACTGCTTCTCCCCAGCCATTCGTGCATCCATACCAAGCTTTACCACCATGGCTCTCCAGCCATTTGCACACCCTCACCCACCCAAACCTGGTTGCCAGTTGCTCTGCCTACTCTGAGCTTTGCTGTGTTCCTGCTGCAGCTCCCTGGGAACCTGCACACCCTCATATACTCTCTTGTAGGCCAATATGAGGCAGAGCCTGGGTGAAGAGTCAACCCTAGTGTTGTTACATTCCCACAAGTGATCCAAGTCCCCACCCCACTTGAATTCTGTTAATGCATATCTAGTGCCAATTTACTGCTGACTGTTAGCTGACTAGATTCTTGTGTATAGGCATGAGCAATACATCAGCTTAACTGGAACTTAATGTGCAGTCCTGATTCTTCACATTTGACCTCTCCCCTGCCAGACATAAGCCACTAACCATCCTACCAACTTGCCAGCCATCTGGAACTTCTTGCTGGCTTCCCCACTGACTTTGATGGTTGGAAGCCGGCAGGATCCCTTAATGACCTGCAAACCTTGCTTAATGATAGCAACAGGGTCTGCAGGGATTGCTGTCACTAAGCAATGCAGCCATGTCACATTGCGATTTATGACCAGATCAGTTAGCAATGGAAATTCGGGTCCCAATTACCATCATTAATTGAGAACGGCCTATAGTCAGTAGTGCATTTGCCCAGACTTGCTCAGACTAGCATGTTAACTGTCCTAGTATCAGACCTGATCATAGATTCACAGGTTGAAATTCCTGTTTCAATTATCTTAATATAGGCTATGTGGGACTGCCTATGAAAAGCTTTTGAGAGACTTCAATTGGTCACAAATAATATAGCCAAACTATTAACTAGGACTAGTTACAAGAAAAGTTTTACCTTTATAGAGTTTTAGGTCCTTTTAAGGCACAAATCAGTTTGTGTGTCCTATAAAATGTTATGTAAAGTATTGCATTCATATAAATAAAGCTGTCTGGATTTTAAGATTCTGAAAACATACTTTTTAAAACCCCACCATAATCCAAGGTACTTTTAGTAGGAATATGAGGATGTTCTCATTTTTCTGAGCCTCAGGAATTTACCCTTTTGTCAAAAAGCAATGCTTTTCTACTAAGGCAGGCTTTTGATGTTTAATGGAAGTTTTTCCTGAAGTCAGTTTTAACTGATGGGTGATAAAATATATACTTCATCTTAAATGTTATTAACTACTTTTTTCTCTGAATAACTAAAACCAGAATGATAATTATGATAGTAATCTTGGGAAGGACTCAATAGGTGGATAAAAATGCCAAATCCAGTTCAAACACCTGACGATGCAAATAGCCGTAATCAAAACATCAAGATATGAAAATAGAAATCAAAACATTATGGTATAAATCAGCCATGGTGGTCCCAATGGTTATGGAAGTAACACTAAGTGCCTTGGACAGCAAGGCACTTAGTGCCTTGTAAAACCTGTGCACTGAGATTTTTTTCATCAATTACAAAAGGCCCTATTGCTTGCATCCACATATGTACTATGCCAATACATTACAGTACAAAACCTTAAGTTCTTTGGAAAAACCGGATGCGAATGAAGGCCGACACTAGTTAAAGAACTGGTATCTGTGATTTCACACTGTTATGTATATAATGATAATAATGATATACCATTTTGCATTCCACTCTATTGAACATAGAGTGTTCTATGTGTTCTATATAAGTCCAGTTTCAGATATGCCCTGAAGGAGCTAGTGGTAATGGCAACAGTAGTGGAAATATATATCCTGTCTCATGTGACAAGTAAAATTAAGTATTAGAATGTCAAAAAGAGAGAGAGAGAGAGAGAATTGGAACCATACATGATTTATTTTAAAAGTCTGAAATGATAATTGTTAGAATAATAATTCCTTATCTCTACAGTTTTTTCTACAGTATTCTTCTTCTAACTAAGCTTTATTATGTTCTCTGACTTAAAAAAAAACAAACAAAAAAGTTGCAAATTATGCAACTTTACGTGTTTCCAGGCAACAACTGTCAATAAAATCTGAATTCTGTAGTACAGTACAGTGAAGGATGTTGCAGCATTCAAGCTACTTGGAAATACTGTCACCAATAAGAGTGGGCTGTCATATTAAAACAAAACAAAACAAAACAGGAATGTTAACATTGCACGCATAATGACTTACCCTTCCACATTCATTTGATCAGAATTTAAGTCATTATTTTCAGTGCCATAGTTTGAATGATTCATAAAAAAAATCTATGAGGAAAAGAACCTTTAAAATTTCAAATCTGACACTTCATATCTAGTTATCTACATGATATGCACAATATATAAATATATTTATGTACATAAATAACAGTTGAACTGTACAATCGAAACTAACATAAATGGTACAAAAATATTGGCTTTGGTGAGCATGCACTACACTAAGCTTCAAATCAAATTAAATAAGAAGCATCTCTGAGTTGTGGTTTCTTAAAAATAAATTTCAGTTCACATAGATTTTGAAGCAGATTTATCAAGAAAGTCAAATTTCCTAGTAAAGATACAAAATCTATTAATAAACATTAAATTCATGTACAGTGCTTTTAGGTGATAAGAGCTTTCAAGTATTTTTTTTTCTCTTTTCATCATTACTTCAATATTCAGCTTGATTATTATTTCACTGAATAAATAAGATCTTAGCTCTAAAATTGCTTGGCTATGAATAGTTTGAAAATCACAGCCAGTCTGCTAAAACTGGAGCCTGAAGTGAAGATGAAAATGCTAAGGAAAATGGCTGTCCACTGTAATATGCCTTCAGTTCTGTATGCTGGTGTTCATGGGTCCCTGTTCCTACAACCCACTCAAATCCGATGCATAACACCCTTTTGTTATATTTAAGGCTAGAAGGAAAACACTCAGAGATCACGTTCAGGCTTAGGAAAGTCTTCATTTAGAATATATTTTAGGCAGGGGTGAACTGCTCCCGGTTCAGACCGGATTGGGCGATCCAGTAGCGATTGTGGCAGGTGGTTCGGAGAACCGGTAGCGATGGCGGCTTGAGGCTCCACCCACCTACCCAGGTGTCGTTATTTCCTGGTTTTAACCAGGAAGTAATGTGTTTTTTACCCTCTGTGCATGTGCAGGTTTTACACATGCGCAGAGGGTCTAAGCGCACATGTGCCCCATGCATGCACTTCCAAACCGGTAAGGAAGGTAAGTAGATTTCACTCCTGATTTTAAGGTAAAATTACTTGATGTAGGCTTAGTGTGCAGCAAATGTAACTCTAAACAACTTTCTGCCGCACATAAAGCACCTTTGTCCAAACTCCCCTCTCCAGGCTGTACAGAATAGAGATGATCTGGACAAAACATTGAGGAGAGATGTTTCAGAATGGCTGTTTGTCTGCCTTATTCATACTGAGACAAACCTAAATGTTTTCAGAGCTTAGAGTGACTGAGACAACGCATAACAGATAGAATACACTTGGTTCTCACTTTTTGGTTCTGTAGCGATAATTGCACTGCTACATACCTCAGTGACTGCCATCTGGAAGATTATTCCTATTTTCTAAAAGCTACCGTGGCTACCATATTCCCTTACGTGGAAAACATGAAGATTTACTAACTCAGTGCTTTCCAAAGATTTGTTGCCACCCATGAAACTGGCATAAGAAGGTCTGATCTTTGGGGAAAAGCTAAGTATTTTGTTGATTTTAGAGTGGAAAAGGAGAAGAGACTAGAACAGGGATAGTCTTATCTTATATACTGTGTATACATCATGAATCCTGAGGTCTCAACTGCACACTAGTTTTAGTCAACATTCCCAGTATGTAGAGCCAGCAACAAAAATGCCTCTATTTGGCCCATAAATTGTAAAAGATCCCAAAGCACTATGTATATATGAATCGTATAGCATAGCATTCCTGCTTCTATAGTTACATTAATAGTACTAGTTCTAACGGCAAGAATGTTAAGTGCACTGTTGTTGATACTAGAATGGAAGCCCTTGGTTAATTGTTTATAAAGTCATCAGAGTTAACTGCAGGTTGAGGAGTCACAAAAGGCTCATCTATTTTCTGGTATTCCTTCATGGATGCTGCCTGGTCTGAAATTGAAGAGAACGACAGTTGGTCATGTTCTGTAATGTGCATCTGGTCTTCTTCCTTGTTTTTCTTCACGTAGAATATTTTCCTAAATTTTTTGAGTTCATGAAGTTCACAGAAAGTTTCTAGAACAACCAGCATTGCGATGAGGCCCAGCAACAGGTAACCTAGGAAAGAATTATCACAGTTGATGAACTAAGAACTGACTGAATGTAAATAGTAGTGCAAATCTCCACCGTGAAAAGGATTAATTGCTAATCCAGAAGCTCTTAATGACCATGCCATGCACAGTCCTTCCACATAACCCCATTAAATCTCTCACATTCTGAAAGACTTAAATCAAACAGTAGGACTCTTAAGCAGAATTATACACCATCTTGTTTACTGACTAACATAATTATCAAACATATAAAGGCTTGAATAGCTCTCATCAATAGTGGGATTTGACTAATCATGTAATTTGGCTCTCTCTCTCTCTGCAGTTATATAATATAAAAGGTTATCAAGAAGAAATATGCTTTTTTCTTGTTAGAGTGTTAGTTTACTACTCACATGTAATTCCTATTTTATATAGCTCTCTGAATTTTTGGTTATAACCTTCTCCTGGAACATAGTCGCCAAGGCCGATGGTGCTGAGAGAAATGAAGCAAAAATAAAATGATTCCAGAAAGTTCCAATCATCTTCCAGGACAGAAAATATTATTGCTGGGATAAAGAAAAAGCATGAGACGGTCACAAAGCCCAAAATCACTGCGTGGATGATGGCCACAATTTGCTTCGAAAAGCCCCAGTGGATGTGGAAATACAGTACAGGCCGCCTGGTGACATAAACTATGACACGCTGGACCACTGCTGTCAGGAAGAGCAGGGTGAAGGGGATCCCAATAACTGAATAGATGATGCAAAAGGCCTTTCCTCCATCTGACAAAGGCACAGTGTGACCATAACCTGTAACAAAAGCACAAAGACAGGAGTGAGGCTTAGAGATTTATGTGTGGAGGAAAGCTGTTAAGTCTGAATGCACTCTGAGAGAGCAGACTTAAGATGGTAAAGTAGTTACCTCAACCTGAGGTTGAAGTGCGGAGAAGGCTTACATTTTACATCATTGTCTGTACTTCATTAAAGATCATTCACGTGTACCACAGAACAAAAGCAAAGAGAAAGAAAAGCTGTATTTTGAAATTTGGAAAGCATCTTGTAATTTGTTCGTTAAACTCAGGGGTGAAATCTAAAATTTTTCCCTACCGGTTCTGTGGGCATGGCTTGGTGGTGGTGGTGGGTGTCCTGTGACTGAGTGGGCTTGGCCAATTCAATATCACTCACAGCCACACCCACTCAGTCCCAAGACCCCCTTCCACCAAGCCACGCCCACAGAACCCGGTAGGAAAACTTTTAAAATTTCTTTCTCCCACAGCTCTGCCCACCCACCCCATTCCCCAGACTCCTACTGCTCACCTTTCTCCCGCAGCTGGCTGTCAGGGAAGGCAAGCGCCCAAAAGGTACCGGAGTCGCTCATTCTCCTTCTTGAATGAGCCGCTCTGGTCCACATGCCTGCTGCATAAGCACACACTGTTTATTTAATTCAGTGGCAGGTTGGGTGTGCGCTTGCGCAACCGGCGCATGGACCAGAGCGGCTCATTCAAGAAGGAGAGTGAGTGACTCTGGTACCTTTCGGGTGCTTGTCTTCCCTGACAGCCAGCCGCGGGAGAAAGGTGAGCAGTAGGAGTCAGTGAATGCACCATTCCTCAAACTCTGACCTTGCTGCGGAGCCGCTGCCTGCTCACCCTTCGCCACGCGGCTCCGCCCACCCGCCCCATTCCCCGGAGTCAAAAAGTTAATTTAACCAGCTCTGCAAATTCCATCATCTTAACCAGCCATTCCTCTCTTGTGGGAAGTGTCGAACCTTCCCACTTTTGACCATTTAGCAATCTTGCCACACATGACATTTTTCTAGTTAACTGTCCATTAGTTCCCAAAGAAAAGCCTCTTGTTTTTAATTTAGTCCCAAATTAATGTATTCAATCTTTATAGCTCTTTTACATATCCACTAAACATGGTAGAATGTCCCTTTATCATTCACATTTCCAACAGAGATTCAAATTATCTTTATATAGGTAGTTCTCAACCTCTGACCATAATGGAGCCTGCCCATTATGGTCACATGTTGTAATGGTTGTTAAGCAAGATCGCCTTGCTCAATGACCCCATCTCCTGCTTTCTCTGATGTGGTTATTACATGACTGTGTGGGTTAAGTAGAACATGGGGTGCCTCAGGGGTGGGGAAGCATAGTGCAGGACCAGACCGGTCTGCCTCAGGTCTTTCCCCACCCCGAGACACCCCATGTTCTGCTTCCCATCATCAGGTTCCCCACAGACCTTGGGACTATTTCCCTCCACCAACAGGGTCCCTGTTTTCTCCCCTCCCTCTGACATGCTAATGTACCAGAGAGAAATTAACAGTTTCTTTTATCCAAATTACAAATGATGATAGAGAAATATTAGCTCACTCCTACTCCCTAAAAATGTAGTTCCAGACTTATATTTCTTGTTTAGCTTATAATATATAGTTTATAAGCTATCATGCAGTATCCATTTCTGAGTTGGGTGATCATATAAATCTTTGAAATAAAACTGTTCAAATAAAATTAACTTAGAATTAATTACATGCACTCCAACCATAATATATTAATTTGTTTCTAAATATCCAAATGCTGAATATGAAAACTGAAAATTGATGTAAGTTCTTTGCAATGTCAAGCTGATTTTCTAACATTACAGACCAATTGGGAAAGAAACAACCAAAAAGTTTCTGCCCAGTAAAAACTAATAAACAACACAGAAGAGGTAGTCAGGTTTGAAGGCTACTTTAAGTTCTCTTAGTAGGAAACTCATAGGTCACTTGTTTAACCTGCCAAGCAATGAACTATCAATAAATATTACCAAGGTGAGGCAACTATTTGCAAACTAGGGCTGTCTCCTAGCACAACGGTTAAAACAACAAAAAGGATAAAAAGAAATTTACACGAAGGATGAAATGTTCCAGTTTGGGCTGGGTGTATAGAACTTTCCATTAGTTAAAAGTGTTGAGTATTTCTTTTAAGCACTTGCCTGCTATGTCATTATTATTTTTTTAAATTTTAAAGCCTGTAGATAGTTCTTGAAAATGCTGTTGGATCTCAAACATTTGCATTAGGTGCCAATTCTAGTTATGCTTCTAGTGGACTACAAAACATGCATGGCTTTGTTAATAGGATTCTAATTAAAATAGCATTTATTTTGCCAAGAATAGAATATTCAGGAACATGGAGAGTTCAAGGTTTCTTTGAAGCAAGAAAATCAGTTTAATGCTATGCTTTTTCATCTTCAGCTGTGGCATTTACAACTGTGCATCAATTTTTAATGCTCACCCTCATTAATCCAAACTGTTGAAAACCATGGTTTATTCCTAAAACACCGTAACAATCGACAGCTGTAAAACTAGTGCCTTTTTATGGCCTTGCTTGACTTATTTTCTGATGAAGGGTAATTAAGAGCCAAGGATATCTAGGGATAATAGTCTTGCAGGAGGTGAAGCCAAGACCTCTGGCTGAGGTAAATCCAGTACTCCCTGCCTGCACCCAATAACAGCGTCTCAGATATGAACTTCAATCCTCCAGTCCTAAGCAAAGGAGCACTTTAAAGATCCAACAACAGAAGGTTTAGCTCTTCAGGTCAGCCAGACTGGCCAAAAAGTGGGTCAGCAGGAGACAGAGTCTAACAGTGCTTCAGCTGGGCATTTGGGCAGAGGCCCGGTTTGGCTCATTTATTCACTTTATTCTGTACAAAGACAATTTTGTAAACCTCAGCTCTGTTGCCTTTACCTTGCTGCATTGTATTATCTCTAGAGTTCTAGATTCCACCTCTTTGTGTTTCATGTTTTTTTTTTAATTTGTTGCTTGTTTATTGGATTCCTGGACTCTCTTGGCCCAGGCCAAGATAGGAAAATGTGAGATAGACAGCATTGCCATCAGATGCATTCATAATTGGCTGACCAACTGCACTCAATGTGTATTCCTCAATGGAACTAGATCTACATGGAGGGAAGCGTGCAGTGGGGCACTTCAAGGTTCTGTCTTAGGCCCATCTTTATAAATGATTTAGATGAGGGAATAGTAGGGGAACTTATCAAATGTCATCAAGCTGGGGAGGAATAGTTAACACTTTAGAAGATAGGCTCAAGATCCAAAAAGATATTGACAGACTCAAACACTGAACATTATCCAACAAAATACAATTCGGTGGTGAGAAAAGTAAGATTTTATATCCAGCTTGCTCCCTGGCTGGCTAGCAGCACAAGAAATGCTTGCTGTGTGATGCACCTGTGCAGAATTGTGGCTCAACCTGGAAGGAACCAATGTCAGGAGCAATTAATCCAGCCCAGGCTTCTAACAGTAGTGTATGGCACTTGTCAGTAGCATATGAGTAGTAGAATGTGCACTATAGCTTGACAGTAAAATACATTGATATCCACTGATATATTTAATAAATCAAATCTCTAACAGGTCCGAAAGAAATTCTAAAACCTGGGAAAGTTATTTCTTCCTGTGAAATGAGCAGCAGAAATCCTGCTGGAAATAAAATGAATTAAAATGTGTAGAAAAATAAGAGAGAAATAAAAAAGGGAGGTTTACATGTTTTCTCCTGTAGCCAGGAGTGCTTTGATTTACTGTATGAAAAAAATAACATCAAAGCTGTAGTGCCTTAAGACAAAATAGAGGGAAGGTGAGACTAGGCAAGAGGACCTCAATTTGTTCAGGAATCAGAGGGGACTTTTGCAGGAGCCACTACTGTGAGTGCAGAGGTTGCCAAAGGATAGCCTCAGTGCCTCAATTCCTCTGGGAAAAAGGTAGCCCCTGATTTACAATTGTAATAGAGCTGTAAGGCAAGACATCTTGTGACTGGACCTGTTTTTCCAGCATTTTTGCAATAGTCTTAAGAGAATGCTGTGGTCATGAAATGTATCCATTTTTACCCAATGAAAGGGATTGGGGTTTTTTTTTTGCCAGAAACTGGAAATAAACACTAGTAAAGTTACCTGGTAATTACTTAATATTTATAATATTAATGATAATGCAAGTTCACAGGATTAATCCATCTCCTTATTTATTTGGCTGTCCAACTCAAAACAATATGGCTCTGGGTGGTATACAAGAAAAGTAACCAATGACACTCCCTACTTCCCACCTCTGTACAACAGAAAGTTGCTCACGGTGCCTCAATTTGTAACTCTTTAAATTAGGAGTGTCAAACTCAAGGCCCAGGGGGCGGATCCGGCCAGTGGGGTGCTTAGATCTGGCCCGCAAGACCGCTCTGGAAACAGCAAAGGACCGGCCCATGGTACCTCTGCCAGCAAAAAAGGGCTCCTGAGCTCCATTTTTGGCTGCAACTGCCTCCTGCAAGTCTCTGCCAGTGAAAACTGAGCTCAGGAGGACCACGTGCAGCCCTCCGAGCTCTATTTTCACTGGAAGAGGGTTGCAGGAGGCTGTCGCAGCCAAAAATGGAGCTCAGAAGCCCATTTTCGCTGGCAGAGTGCTCAGGCCAGCACAGGCGTCCCCAACACAAGTGACGTCAAGCTGGCCATGGCCATCCTGGCCATAGCCACCATGGCCACCCATGGTCAAACATAGCCCTAATGCGGCCCTCAATGAAATTGAGTTTGACACCCCTGCTTTAAATCAACCACATATTTCCCCAGGATCCTGTGGTTGTCCTCTGCAGCTTCAGTATGATTCTGGGAAAGTTGCAGTGTGATTCTGGGAAAGTTGCAGATAGATACTACAATATGTGCATGATTGTGTGTGAACCAAAGGAATTTTTCCCTTCAGATCCAAAGTGTTGCATAGCCATGGTTATTACAGAAAATTCAATTTTTGCCCTCTGGCCAGCAGGTTTGTGAATGAATCAGTGTTGAAATTGATATTACAGATCCTTCACTTTAAATACAGCTGCTGTTATGTTGTTTACCTGAGTTATTAAGACTCTAACTCTAAGTAATTAAGACTCTAAGACTCTGTGTAATTTTCTTAATCCATCCAGCAGTCAATATAATTTTCTTGTTGGCAGTGATGTTATCAGTGAGGGATCTCTCACTCCTCATTTTTAATTTATATTATTAATATATACTGTATTGCAATATTGCTGTTCAGTTTTAAAACTATGACGAAAGAATAAATACAGATTTTTAAAATGGCTTACATATTGGTTAATAAATCAACAATTCTTATCCACAATGTCTGGATTCAGGTCTTCTTCTGAATTTCATTTTTTTACAGAAGAACATTTACTTGAATCTAGCTAATCCTTCCGCAAAATAGCCGTTTTAATTTCTAAGGGTGGCTAGATCCATTAATGTTGTAATACTCAGAACATTTAGTTGGAAGTCAGACCATTGACTTATTTCTGAGGAAACATTCGTAACTCATGTGCTGCATGAATTCCAATATACATCAACATCATGTTAATTTTTACTCATTTTATCCTTGCCATGAAGAGTTTGAGAAAACAGCACGTCTGATGCCTCCAGTACGATTACATCAGTTAGTACTAACTTGACTAACACTCTTACCACAGCAAGAAACATTGTGGTCATATTTAGGAATTCATATGACTCAGACTTCCTGGACAGAGTTAATACAAACAGGAAAAATTTCCTTTGAATTATGTGTCATATAAAAAACTTGAAGCAGATGGCAGATATGAAACTGCCATTCAGTAAGAAACTGAATAGAAGATGAAAAAACCTCAGCAAGCTTAATTATTAAATTTGTGCAGCTTCTTTATATATGAGCATAAGAAAAAACTGCTTTAAACTCATCTATATTTACTGCTGCTAGATGTTCCAAGCTACTGGCTTAAACCAGCAGGAGGCTGGTTTAAGTTAACTGACATTTAATCTTCACACATGGTGTTGTAAATGTGAATTAAAGTTTACGTATTTGAATTGATCCTACAACAGATGGCAGGGCTGGCAACTATGGCTAATCTCAAGAAAGATTAGTCTTGAACTCAATTAGTATCTTTATGAGAGGCTACCAGGAAATTGCAGTAACTTAGACATGTTGTATTGTTCCAAATGATCCTTATCATCTTGAGTCACATCTCTCCTCAACTAGAGATGCCCAAACTTTAAAACATGCCACAAGTTGATACAATTAAGAAAGGGTTAACAACAACTGCAGTTCATGTGATGTTTGTCTCACTGCCATTACATTTCACAAAAAGTTATAAAGTCTGGGCACCACCACCTCTAGATACAAACTGGAACAATTTCAAAAAGGGGAAGTGAGGATAACCAGGAGACTACAAGCTATAGCCTATTAAAAGAGCCTGAAAGAAGTGAAAAGGTTCAGTGTGAGATAAAATACTGATGGGGAATATGGTAGCATTTTTCAAATATCTGAAATGATATGGAGTACCTCTTCCCATATTAGTCTACATCAGCATGGAAATTAAAGTTTATGGTCTATAATTTTATAGAACGAGACACCAAATGAGGGATTCAGTAACAGGGTGGTGAATTCTTATAGAACATTAGGAAAAAAATTATAATGAACAGAGCTCTTTGACAATAGAAGAAATTAAATTAGAATAGAGCTGGAAGGGATCTTGGACGTCTTCAGGTCCAACCCCTTGCTCTAGTAGGAGACCCTATACTATTTCAGGCAAGTGGCTCTCCAGTCTCTCCTTGAAGATCTCCAGTGATGAAGCACCCACAACTTCTGACAGCAAGTTGTTCCTCTGGTTAATTGTCCTCACTGTCAGGAAGTTTCTCCTTAATTCCAAGTTACTTCTCTCCTTGATTAGTTTCCATCCATTATTTTGCCTTCTGATGCTTTGAAAAATAAATTGAGCCCCTCTTCCTTGTGGCAAATACCGGAATACTGCTATCATGTTATCCCTAGTCCTTCTTTTCTCTAAACTAGCCATACCAGATTCTTGCAACTGTTCTTCGTATGTTTTAGTCTCCAGGCCCTTAATCGTCTTAGTTGCTCTTCTCTGCACTTTTTCCAAAGTCTCAACATCTTTTTTTGTAATGTGACGACCAAAACTGGATGCAGTACTCCAGGAGTGGTTTTATTACTGAGAGAGGTGATGGGGTTTCCTTCATTGGGAAATTGAGGCTAGATAGTCATTCCTGAACTGAGTAATTGACTCAAGGGTCTTTTCCAGTTTTGGAGTTCTGTGAAGTCAATAAACTAAAGCACTACATCAATCATTTCAAATGAAATCTTATACACAATAATAACAATAATCAGCCTCTTTCAAAAATGAATGTAATTTGCCTGCTTGTGAAATAATTTACTGTGTCTGTAGTGTGAAAAGCCTTTCTAAACACATTTGCACTGAATATTTCATAAAGTTGTAAAATGCTCATGCCAACAGACAAAAAAAGAGTCTCTGAATTCTTTAGACTGCAGTGAAAATATATCCTTGGTATATCTTTTCTTTAAACATTTCTAAATTGCCTTTATTATTTAGCAATAATTGCCAAGAGTTGTTTGGCAGCAGAGGGATCTAAGTGTAATTAATTAATTAATTAATTAATTATCCAATTGTACTTGGAAATGTGATTTGTTTATAAATTAATTAATTAATTAATTAATTAATTAATTAATTTATAAACAAACCACATTTCCAAGTACAATTGGATATAATAGAATATCAGTCCATGCAGTTAGTAAACTACAATAAACCAACTAGAATCCTAAGAAACAGTATTAAGCTGTAAATGCCTGGGCTGTACTTCCTGAGAACGCTCAGGAAGATAAATCTATCTCAGCATCTACTTCTGTCCTACTACTGCAGCACCATTGAGAATGTCCTGACATATGGCATTCTTGCATAGTATGGGAGCAGCTCTGTAGCAGACAAAAAGGCTCTACAGAATCATTAAAAGTGCCCAGAATATCATTGGGCTCCAGCTACCAGCCATGGATGACATCTTCGAATCTCACTGTTTGAGGAAGTTGCATAACATTCTCAGAGACTCTTCCCATCCTGCTTACAATTTTTTTGAAGTGTTGCCTTCCGGCAGAAGATACAGAACAATTAAAACTCAGACCACACATTTTCTGAATAGTTTTTATCCCAGAGCTATAATTGCACTCAGCAATGAACTAAATGCCACCATCAGTGAGTTGTTGGACAGTATTACTTGGTCTGTTGTGTGGATGTTTGGGTGGTTTAGGGGTGGAGAATTGTGGTGGGTGGGAGTGTGTTTGGGGATTGTTATGTGTGTTGGACCTGGTCTTTGGGTGTTAAGTGAATATTGTTGTATGGATATACTGTGTATACACGTACAATAACAATAAAGTTATTATTATAAAGCATAAAAATCTTTTTAATGTTGATCAAGTTCTCTCATTCTGGAGCTGAAAAGGCTCTCTTCTTTATTCCTCTCTTATGATGCTTTAATTCATGGTTACACTAATATGGGAAGAGGCACTTCTTATATTGGTGACTCAAACTTGTAAGTGATTTAAACCCAACACCAGCTCCTTAAACAAAGAAGAGAGAGATGTTCAGCATTACATTGACACTTTATGATAATGAAACTGAGATAAAAAACCTCCCCTCCCTCTGGTGAGCAGCAGAATGGACCTGCTATATCTGCGATGGTGAACCTATGGCATGTGTGCCAGAGGTGGTACGCGCACCCTCTCTGATGGCATGCTAGCCATCATCCCAGTTCTGCTCCGCTGAGCATGCACGCGCACCTCCCGCCAGCCAGATGGTTTTTGGGTCTCTGCTGCACATGCATGGGGAGCGGGGCACATGCATGGGGCCCGTGTGTGCACAGTGGGGGGGGCACATGCAGGGGCTGGGGTGCATGCACGGAGGGTGGGGCACATACATGGGGTTGCACGCACATTGCATTTTGGGGGTTTGGGCGCATGTACATGTGCTTTGGGCACTCAGTCCAGAAAAGATTATCCATCACTGCTATATTGTTTGGTCTCAACAGCAGAAGTGTCTCTGTACCATGAGGAATGCACAAGCAGAACCCACTTTCTTCAAAGTAAGGCTAATGGTCAAAAAGAAGTGTCCTCACCTGAATGCCTTCAGAAATAGACTGTGCCTCCTTCGCTACCTGAAGGATCACAATTTGCACATTCCAAGTTCAGAAAGGAACGTAATATAAATTGATAGACAATGCCAGCCAGAAGTTCAGCTGTAGAATTTAGCATTATATAATACTTTGGATCACCTTTATCGGCATACCATAATATGACATATTACATACGCTAATCCTACCTGCAAATCATCAAAGTTCAGCTTTTCTTGTAAGGGATAGCTAATAGCCTGCAAATCATCTAAGGATAGATGGATTCTCACTGTCATCAAGGAAACTTCCTTGGGAGTTACCTATCTATAACATTACTTCAGCTCATTAACCTCTATGTTGTCCATTGCTTATTATTTATTATTTTTAATTAAAAAGAGCTACCAGACTAAGCATTGCCTTTAGAGTTTACTTATAACTACGGTCAGTGCAACTATATAAGTCACTGCAATAAAAAAGTAGTTATCTGTCACATTTAATTGCAGGATTTGAAAATTTGAATTCACACATTTATAAACTATAAATCCTATTATCAGTAGGAATGCAATGGAGAATGCGAGTTTCTTTTTAAGATTGTTCCTTTTAGAACATCAAACGTCTTGCTAAGTAAAATTTGAAAGTCAATTATTCTCAATTGAGATATTTTTGTATCATGGTTTCTTTTTCTTTTTTTAAAGCATCTCTCTCATGTTCATGAAAAGAAAGCTTGTTAAAATATTTCAAAGACTCCCTTTTCTGCACATTTAATTAATGTGCTGATTACAATTTACCCTACTCCTTCTTTTGAAACAGTATTATTAACATTCCTGTTTTGTACAAGTGATATTTCTCTTTTTAAATATCTGATGAAGGTGTTCCATATATTATAATTCTACTAGGTTGTTTCTTAATTTCATTTTTTTTTCTTTTACTATTTTAAAAGTAATTTAAAATTTACGCACTTTCTGCCGTGCCCTCAAGACTTTTTTATTCCAACAAGCGGGGCTAGCCTAACTCTTTTTAATTGTTTAATTTTAATTTTAATTTGTTTTTAAAAACAGGGGTCTTTTAATTAGTATGGGCCAAATTTATTTAATATGTTTTTAAATTGTTTTTTAAATTTTATATTGTATCTGTTTTATCTTTGGCTCCCGAAGGACTCACTGCCCTGAGTCCTTCGGGAGTAGGGCGGTATATAAATCTAAATAAACTTAAACTTAAACTTTAGCAAT
Source organism: Pantherophis guttatus (assembly GCF_059756535.1). Classification (NCBI taxonomy): domain Eukaryota; kingdom Metazoa; phylum Chordata; class Lepidosauria; order Squamata; family Colubridae; genus Pantherophis; species Pantherophis guttatus. Next base: position 276,767,808 of record NC_142063.1, on the reverse strand, counting down.
TTTTATTACTGTTTTTTTCCCCCTTCTGTTCAATTGTATCTGGTTCTAGGAGACTGCCTGGACAGATCCTGCAGTTTTTTAGTCAAGGTTTCTCAGTATTGGTTTGCCATTGCCTTCTTTCTAGGGCTGAGAGAAAGTAACTGGCACAAGGTCAACTAGCTGATTTTTGCCAAGGTGGGATTAGAAATCACCTTTCTCAGTTTCTAGTCTGATGCCTTAGCCACTACACCAAACTGACTGTTGTATTAAATAAACATTGTTAAAAAGAACATAAAGCTGTGAAACTATCGATCAATGATAGTCTGAAAACTATGTATAAAACAGCATCCTAGGTACACAAAATGAACATAACCATCATCCTTCACTTGTTTGTTGCAAGAAAAGCCAGTGAATTCCTTTTTTACTTAGTTTGCTGAAATCTAACCCAGTTGTAAACGTTATAGCTGGGATGGGAGGGGAAAGGAAGCTTCTATTGCAGGGGTGTCAAACTCAAGGCCTGGGGGCAGGATCTGGTCCATGGGGTGCTTAAATCTGGCCCACAACATCTGGCCCTGGAAACAACAAAGGACTGCCTGCGGTGCCTCAGTCCAGCCCAGGCCAACCGGGCACTGATCTACAACCTGGTGGTGGCCATTTTCATTGGCAGAGTGCTGCAGGAGGCTGTTGCAGCTGACAATGGAGCTTGTGCCCCTCCAGAGCTCCATTTTCACTGACAGAGTGCTAGCAAAATAAACTTGCTTGCCCTCTGCTGCCTAGGCCTCTGGGCAGCCTGTACTGCCATCCAGGGATCCTCCTCATGGCCTGAGAGGGACGGCGAGGCTCCTCTGGAGAACAAGGGTTTAGCGCTCTCCCTGGATTCGCCTTTCTCTGCTGGAGACAGTGGATCCCCCAGCCCCACCCATACCACTACAGGTACCCCCGACACAAGGGACATCAAGCTGGCCATGCCCACCCTGGCCACATCCACCAGCTCCCCAAGGTCAAACACAACCCTGATGCGGTCCTCAATGAAATCAAGTTTGACATCCCTGTTCTAGTGCATGAGAAAAGTTCACTCATATCACATAAGATCCAGAGATTTTCTATGCGAATAATTTATAGTTCTATCCGGCCACAAATCTCTGATGCTGGTGGACTATACAGCACCACAATGATGTGAAACTGTTGAAGACTGATGTGCAAATGTTCTATGATTAGCTTATATAATTTTGGACTACAAGAAGCCTAGGCTCTTGATTCACAATTTTGAGTTTGTGGAACAGTTCAACAAATTATTTTGTCATTGTCATCATCATCTACAGCAATGGCAAATCCAGGTGGTTCAATGCTCTTTTGAGGGGACTTTGAGTTAAGAGTTGATTGCTAGTGACTGCTTGTACAAATCCTTGTAGTTATCTTGGGAAGATTTTGGAAGTAGTGTCTCACTCACTTCCTGAGCTGTGTGCCTGGCTCAAGGTCACCCAACTGGCTTTGTGCCCAAGGCAAGTCTTATGGTCTCCCAGTTTCTAGCCTGGTGTTTTAATCACCTCACCAGTGAGTATTAGCTGTGATCGTCATAGTTAAAATTAAAAAATGATTGGGAAGAAGCATATTAGATCGTTCATGAAATATGCTATTTATAGCAAGCTTAAAGAAAAGATGCTGCTGCTTTAATAATTCTAGTTGTTTGTGCAAAGTCTGAATCTTATGTCTTTTTTGGAGCACACACAATCCTAATAAAAACATAGAATCTGTCCATCAAAAAAAAATGACCTTTCAAAAGGACACATAATACCATGGCAATTTTCAGAATTAAAAGTTAGCCTTGAAAGCAATGCTTAATACAAAAGTCTCATTATCATTCATGTCATCCAAATCGATCAAAATACGGGACATGATACTGAATATCACATTGACAGTACCTCATACCACCTTTATGCAATTTTAACTGCTGAGTCAGCAAGACCTCTAAACAATTTAAGGGCAACATATCCTATCCATAAAAGGATCTTTATTTAGAACTCAGGAAAAAATGCATTAAAGGATTCATACTTAACTGGAAGGTTTAGAAACTTTAGATAACATACATTTTGGTACACAATAAATTAGCTGCAGAGACACAAGCTAAATGATGAATTAGTTATGGGTGTGCTTTCCCTTCCTCAGTCATAAGTGAGCAATCGTTTTTTCCATTATATCAGGAAATACAATACCATTTTGTCCTTATCAGGTCACTTTATTCAAATAGGAAAGAGAAACACAAAAAGAAAGTGGCATCCTCTCAACCTTCTCAACCCCAGTGGGATGTGCTTCCTACATTTGAGAAGACATGAACAACTTCTTCATTTTCAAGTTCTGCTGGTTTAAAGGGGCATTTTAACTAGAGATACCCCAATGGCTTCTCTTTTGCTACATGTAATGTTTGCCACATTTCTCTAGGCAAACCATAGCGAGTGACAAATCTGATGGCTATTGAACTGGTCAATGATAATAATATTAATGATGGATGGATGCATTCTATAAGATCATATTTACCAGACATGCTATTACAGATATGATTCATTATCAAAGCAACAAAATGACATTCTCACTAATCAGAATTTCATTCTTTAAAAAATAACTATTGCAGGACATGTATAGAGTAATAATTTACAATGTTGACAGTACAAGAAGATTTTCATGAACGCAACAAAGATGTCACGAAAATTAAACTATGGCTTCTTTTAAACTCAGACTGTTAAACAAGGCAGAATGGCCTGGCTTGATAAAAACTATTATGGCCAGAAGTCATAAACTAGGTTGACATATGATACATTTTTCAGCTGAAGCAGACACACCCAGCTTTTAATATCTCTTCAGCCAGTCACTTTTTCCCAGCCTAACCTCACAAGAATGTGGAGAAAAGTAGGAAGAAGGCTGTGTGCCCTGCTTGAACTCCTGAATGAAAAGTAGAATATAAATATAATAAATGTATGTCTAATAATAAATATATAAGTATTTGGATTCAAACAACAAAGTGAAAGCGTCAAAACTAAGCAGTTTATATGATTTAGCACCACATGTGACTTCAGTCTAAAAGTGAACATATATTATCCAGTTATAGAAACAGGTTCTGACTGGGAATATGTAAAACTGTTTATGATCCTACACGCACAGTTAAACAAAAATCCATTGTAATAGCATTGGTGAAAAGGCATGTTCTCAAACTGTGCACCTGTATACATTTACCATTTTTAAAACTAGATGGACAGTTTTGACAGGCATAGTACTTACTGCATTGAAATGTAATGTATGAACCCAACTAAGATGCTTTCTTTCTTGGGCTGGCTTCTTTCTTATATTACAAGCAGGAACCCGTCCCAGCATTTTATTACTAAGGGTAGAGGTACTGGCCCTATTAACTAGGGGAAAGGGACGGAAGCCCAGGATGACATGATGATGGGGAAAAGAAAACTTTGCAGTTGGATTACCGCTTCACAAAAGATATGAGTACCTTGCCTCCAAGTTCTGTATTAAGTATCTCTATGCTGTTCTGAAAATGTTAGCGCTATACACAAGAAAGTAAAAGGAGCAAAGGATTGGAAGGAAAATAGAAATGCCTGAAGGGGAATAAAGGGGAAAAAGGGAAAGAGGGTGCTCCTTGGTGCTCTCTGAGCTTGTTTGATTTTTGCAGAGTTTCCTTACCCAAACTAGGTAACATCATTAATTCTAGTAAGGAGTTTGCTGTCAGTTTGTATTCTAATCTAGAATATAAACTAACAGGTTTCTAGAATGTAAACTGACAGCAAACTGCCTTCCTTACTAGAATCAAGGGCCCCTCATTTCAACCCAGAGCTACAAATATTCTCCTTTATAAGAGGGAAAGACCCTGACTATAATCACAGACCTCCCTCAACCAAGTCAAGATGTAGTGGCTGCATTTGTACCTCACCATACCTGCAACAACAAAGCATCAACCCTGGTGACGGTTTCTTCGTGGGACATTTTTGTTAGCACAGCCCGTTTTGCTATTTTTATGGTTCAACGCCTTGAACGACTCCAGACGCCTATTATTTCAGTAAGCGCGTTAAGCGTGTCGCGTGTGAAGGCAGACGCTTTCTTGGCAAACCGAACAGCCGCAATGGAATCCCACAAGAAACATTCCTCGGTCTCTGCCTTCTAAATTTGTCCTAGCCGAGCCACCTCTTTCTCCGTTGGAAAGGGGTTCGTGGGGGGAGGGGAGGAGAGAAGCCGCCACTTTCCCCCACCGTTGCTGACTCAAGCTTTCCGCGCGGCTTGGCAGGCCCGGGGCTGGCCTAGGAAGGAGGTTCCCGATGCAAAGGCCAGGCCAGGCCCGGGCTAAGGCCCGCGCCGCCGCCGCCGCCACCTGCTTACCTGTGGTGGAGAGCACCGTGCTGGCGAAGAAAAGCGCCGAGGTGAAGTCCCAATTCCAGCTGCCCGAAGCGTTGCTCAGCACCGAGACGCCGTAGTTGCTGGCCTGCAGGACGCGCGCCAAGAAGCTCTCGAGCTGCTGCTCCGACAGGCACTCGTGCTCCTCCACGAAGCGCTGCTTCAGTTTGCGCAGCTCCTGGCGCAGGAGGTCTTCGTAGGGCAGCTCGACCGACGAGAAGACCACGGCGCCGAAAACCAGGTAGAGCAGGTAGCCCAGCACCAGCAAGCCGAAGCACCAGGCGGAGCGGTGCCTCTCCACGCACGAGCTGCCCGCTAGAGACTGCAGCATCTTCCCCCGCCAGCGCCGCGCACTCCTTCCGAGCGCCAGCCCGCCACCGCTGCTGCCCTGCCCGGAGCCCGCGGAAGACCCGTGTCCCTGAGTGACCCGGGCGGCTCAGCGCAGGAGCCTGGGGCCTCGAGGCGCGCTGGAGGGAGCGGGGTGGGGGGGGGGCAACCCACGGAGAGTGGCCCGGGAAGCTCTGGCGGCTGGCTGGGGCCCACGCGGTCTCAGCCCCCCCAGAGTAGAGATCCCTCTCTCCTCCGTCTGGGACCAGGCTCTTTTCCTGGTTCCTTCTTTCGGTGACTTTCAATACCAAAAATCCCCGATGATGTGGCGCTCACGTGGCCAGCTCAGGTAACCGGCAATGGGACGCGCGTCACCAGAAGCTGCTGAACTGGTTCCAGCGGAGGAGCTTGCTAACCGAATGAGGAAGAGCGGGGAGAGAACCAAAACGCGCGCAGGCAGTGACGGAAGAAAATAAATAAATAAATCCACGAACGATCCCGGATCGGGCAAAAATGGAGAGATTCTTCCATTCATCGGTCTGCCTCTTGGATTATTCCATGGTTTTTAAATTCGGAATCTCGAGATTCACCCCGAAATCCCCAATACAGGACTGTATTGGTTTCGGATTCCGAGGCTGTTCAAGCTGGTGCAGCATTGAGGCGGGAGCCTGGGGGAGCGTCTCGGCGTTAATGGCCAAGAGCCAAAGCCGATGGTCATCGTCCCTTATTGTCTCACTAGTATAGCAGAAAGGACTCCAGCGGGAACTTCCGTAGAACGTTTTCGGTGAATGAAAACGGCACGTTCGCTTCCAATAAATGAGAGAAAGTGCTTTTCAACCCTCAGCAACTTTAAGCGGTGTGGACTTCCAACTTCCAGAATTCCCCAGCCAGCATGAAATCCTCACCGCTTTAAAGTTGCTGAGGTTGAGAAATTCTGAATTAGAGACTTCAGGTTGTGGGTTCTGTTGAGCAGAATTGCACACAAACATCGGGAGAGGGAGCGCAGCAGTGACTATTTATTTATTTATTTATTGGTTGGTTGGTTGGTTGGTTTGATTTATATGCCGCCCTTCTCTGGAGACTCAGGGCGGCTTACAATGCGTTAAGCAATAGCCTTCATACCTTTGTATATACCTGCTTAGTAGGGCTTTCGCGCCCCCCCCCAAGCAGTGTTCTTTTTTATACAAAGTCATCTTATTGCCCCCACAATCTGGGTCCTCATTTTACCCACCTTGAAAGGATGGAAGGCTGAGTCAACCTTGAGCCTGGTGAGATTTGAACTTGCAATAATTGCAGGCAGCTGGTGCTACTTAACAACACTTTAGTCTGCTGCGCCACCAAGACTCTTACACGTTAGCTGTGAAAACACGTGCAAGGAAAGGAATGGTGGATTCTGGCCATCCTGCTATGCTGCCTATGGTAACAGTTATGTTCTGTTTATGAAGGTAGCTGAGTAGGCTAATATGGTGATGATATGACTAAGTGTTGTTGCCTCCTCCCTTCAGTCAACGCTACTCTTATTTATAGCTGCACTGTGGGTGTGAATGGATTGGAGAAACTTGATACAGTATAGTGCTGTAATGTACAGTTCAGGTTTCTTCTGTATTATACATTATTCAGTTTAGCACTGAAGAGTCATTAAGTCCACCCATTGCACCAGAGCCAAAGCTATTCCTTTTCCCAGCTCTCTTATTTGACACAAAACCCCCTATTTTGATGCCTTCCAGAGCCTACCCTGCTTGTCATTGATAAAGGAAGTATTGATTTTGGACAGCTTTACATTTCCGTCTTTTAAAACAAGATGGAAGTAGCAATAGCAATAAAACTTATATAGCACTTCATAGTGCTTTTACAGCCCTCTCTAAGCAGTTTACAGAGTCGGCATATTGCCCCCAACAATCTGGCTCCTCATTTTACCCACTTTGGAAGGATGGAAGACTGAGTCAACCTTGAGCCTGATGAGATTTGAACTGCTGAACTGAAGCTAGCAGTCAGCTGAAGTAGCCTGCAGTACTGCACTCTAACCACTGCGCCACCTCGGCTCTTTAAAGTAAATTAAAGTAAGTCTGTTCAGCTTTTGCTATGCTGAATATATCTATTTTGCCTTAGCCATCTCCAAAATACAAAAATGAAAGAATGAATGAACAAACGAATGAATGAATGAAATGAAATTGGTCCCTCCTTCTTCAGAAGTACAAGGTACTGCAGCTCTCAAAAACTAAAAAAGAAAAAGCATGTTACTCAGCCATTAAAAGGTTCCCTACTCCAGTTGTAGAAAAATAGAAGACAGGAAGGAGGTGTTAGCTGCCCTACTGCATTGCTAAGTGACCTTTAGGAAATAAAATAGTAGAAAAAAATTAACAGTCTTCATTCCTGTTACGCATCGCAGGGCCATTCCGGTCTCCGTTCTTAAATCAACAAAAAACCTGACTGGCATGACATTTTCTATACCTACTTCTAATCCCTAAGCTGTCTGTGTTGCAACTGTTGTGAGCTAACCCGGGAGTTTGCCACTTGTTAAAGGCAAACAAAAAAACTTTTTTTTTCCTCTGGCTTTGCCACCATACCAATAATATCATTCTGAGAATGTATTTTTAAAATCCTGGTTGAATTACAGCATTGTGTTTATTTGTTTGCTCTTTAAAACATCGTGAATGCAGATACAAATGGGATGAAAAGAAGAGAAATTTTGGTTTTGTGCTTGACATCTGAGAGAATAAATACAACTATTTAAAAAGCTGACTTCTCCCTGGTTTTCATATCTGTGCTGTAAAGTTATCTAGATTTATAACTTTTGCACATTGCAGAAAGATGGGCAAATAAGAAATCAGATAATTTATGTTTCCAAAGAGGAGACCAAGGATTTTTGCGATGTCTGCACTAAGGCAAAAGTGGGGAAGTGATGACAGATAAATGACAACATCATCATGCAAATGCCGTGACATGTACTTGCACCAGACATTAGGAGGATGACATCATTATGTGTATTAAGTGGGGTGAATGAGGACGCAGCAAGCCAGAGTAGTGAGTGACAACAGCTCTTTATTGTATAGTGAGAATCCAGCAACTAACCCAGGGAGCCAGCTCCCTTTATATACCTTGCAGCTGTAGTGGTTAGCTAATCAGCTGAAGGTCAGTTAATTCGAACTTCCCGCCAAACAAACCTATTTACATAACACTCCTCCCCTCCCAGAAGTCACTTGGGGTGTTATTTACATACAAAGTCTCTCAGGTGACTAGGGCGTGTGCGAGTCCTAGTTGATCTGCGCAGTTCAGTCGGAGGGGCGGCGTCGAGCAGGTTGGAGGGACCCTCTGTTTCTCCCTGCTCCGCCAATGAGGCCTCTGGAACTTCCTTGTGGGCGGCGACTTCTCCGGCAGCCTGAACTACCTCGATGGGGCGGCGCTGGATACCAGAATCCTCAGCTAAGTCCTCCACTCTACCCGGGCTTGTAGTTTGTGTTTCTGGTTGGTAGTCATGGTCAGGGGTTGGTTCGTCGAATCTGTCTTCGGTATCTGCGGTTACTCGTTTTCTCAGTTGGTCGATGTGTCTGCGCCAAACTCTCCCGTCCCCCATGTCTACCCTGTATGATTTGAGCCCCGTGATTTCTGCAATGGTCCCTGCCTCCCAGAGTGGGCCCTGTCCGTAGTTTCTGGCGTGGACCGGCGTTCCTATGGTGAACTCTCTAAGCTTCCTCTCCCCCCCCCTTGAAAGATTCTGGGGAGTAGTTGGGGTTAAGCCTGTCTAGTACTCCTCGGAGTTTCCGCCCCATTAATAGCTTTGCCGGGCTTCGGCCTGTGGCTGTACAGGGTGTGGAGTGCTGTGCTATTAGGAATTTGTCTACCCTTTCCTGCCAGTCTCCGGGGCTTAAACGTGAAAGGGCCTCCTTTGCTGACCTCACAAATCTCTCAGCCTGACCGTTACTAGCCGGATGAAACGGGGCCGAAAGGACATGTCTGATCCCTAGCCCCGCTAAGTACCCCTCGAATTGTGTCGCGGTGAATTGTGGCCCGTTATCTGACACTAGGACACTAGGATGTCCGGTAACCCATGGGTGGCGAATAACTGTCTGAGTTCCCTGATGGTTGTGTCGGTGGTAGTGGCCTTCATTAGCTTAATCTCCAACCATTTGGAAAACGCATCTACAACAACCATGAAGGTCTGTCCATGAAATGGGCCAGCAAAGTCAATATGTATTCTGGACCAGGGTCCCTGGGGTCTTTCCCACTCCCTCACGGGTGCCGTTGGTGGATCTGGTCTGGACTCTTGGCAGGGCTGGCATCTCCCCACCCACTCGGTAATGTCTGTATCCATGCTGGGCCACCAGACGTAGCTCCTGGCTAGCCCCTTCATTCTTACAATCCCAGGGTGCCCCTCATGCAACAATGTTAAAACTTTTTCCCGTAGGCACAAAGGAATAACAACCCGATCACCCCATAGTAAGCAACCCCCTTGCATTGTTAATTCATCCCGTTTTCCCGCGAACTGTTTAAACTCCCTGCTCCCAATCCTTTCCGGCCACCCCCTCATGACCCAACTTGCGACTGTCCGGATCACGTGGTCTTTGGTTGAGGCTCTCGCAACCTCTGCTGATGTTATGGGCCCCGAGTCCAATACATCTATCAGCAAGATGGGGATGCCGGGTGTGGGGTCTTCTAGGTTGTCGGGTAGTGGGCATCGGCTAGGTGCATCCGCGTTGCCCATGTCCGCCCCTGGTCGGTGTACCAGGCGATAGGAGTATGCTGCGAGGAAGATGGCCCAGCGTGTCATCCTGGGTGATAGTGCTGCCGGTGTTGGCCGATCTCCCGCGAGGAGGCCCAGGAGCGGTCGATGGTCGGTGATTAGGTCAAAGTCTCTCCCGAACAAATACTCGTGGAACTTCTTTACTCCCGAAACGGCGGCGAGGGCCTCCTTGTCGAGCTGACTATAATTTCTCTTGGCGCTTGACAGAGTTCGGGAGTAGTATGCGATGGGTGCCTCTAGGCCATTCGGGAGTCTATGGCTCAGGACAGCTCCCACCCCGAACGGAGACGCGTCACATGCTAGAACAAGGGGAAGCGTTGCGTTGTACTGGATTAGAAAACTCTCAGCTGATAGTAATTTTTTAATGCCGGCGAATGCCCTGTCTTCGGCCTTCCCCCATTTCCAAATCGCTTTTTTAGCTAACAGTCTATGTAAGGGTTCTGCCACTGTTGCCTTGTCCTTAAGGAAGATGGCGTAAAAGTTTAATAGTCCCAGGAAGGCCTGTAATTCTGCCTTGTCTTTGGGGGTGGGTGCTTCTTTGATTGCCCTGATCTTGCTCTCTGTGGGGTGTATGCCGGTGCCATCTACCCTGTATCCTAGGAATTCGACTGAGGGGACTGCGATCATGCATTTGTTTCTTTTTACTCTGAGTCCCACGCCCCTGAATTTCCTTAGGACCTCCCTCAGCCTTTCCCCTAGCTGTTGCTCATTGTCGGTGGTAATGAGCACGTCGTCAAAATAGGGCACCACCCCGGGGATTCCCTGTAGTAGCCGCTCCATGGTGCTTTGGAACAGTCCGGGGGCTATGCTTACTCCGAATTGCAGGCGGGTGCACTTGAAGGCCCCTCTGTAGGTTACGATAGTCTGTGCCTCTGCGGTAGCGCCATCTACCGGCAGTTGCTGGTACGCCTGCGCAAGATCGAGTTTTGCGAAGATCTTGCCGGAACCCAGGGAATGCAATAGGTGGTGTACGATGGGCACTGGATAGGCGCTCTGCTGCAGGGCCTTATTAATTGTGCATTTATAATCAGTGCATATGCGCACTGATCCGTCCGGCTTTACCGGTGTTACAATTGGGGTCTCCCATTTGGCGTGGTCAACTGGAACGAGCACCCCTTGTTTGATTAATTTGTCCAGTTCAATGTCAATTTTGGGCTTCAGGGCGAACGGTACCGGCCTAGGCTTTAAACGGATAGGTGCAATATTGGGGTTGAGGTTAAACGAAATCGGGGTCCCCACATACTTGCCAAGCCGTTCGTCAAACACGTCCTGGAACTCCTGCATCAGGTCGTCTTTCAGGGTGCTTTGAATGTTCCTTACTCCGGTGAATCCCATGCCCAGGGCTCTAAACCAGTCCATGCCCAGGAGGCTTGGGAGGTTGTCGCTGATGATGGTGAGGGGTAGTTTCTTGGTAAACTCCCCGTACTGTACTTGGAACTCGCCTCTTCCTTCGACGGGGATGCGGTTTCCTTGGTAGTCTTTCAGCCTGCGTTGCTGTGGCTGGAGCTGTTGCTTGTGTACGCTGGGGATGGCTTTCTTCAGGTTGTCCCATGACATGATGGATATTGGTGATCCCGTGTCGATCTTCATCTGGCACTCCCATCCCTCGATCTCGACCGTGGTGTAGGTCTTTTCTCCGGGCGAGGTGCAGGTCTGCTCGATGCGTATGGTGTAGGCCCCAGCGTCTTCGAATTTCGCGCCCTTCCGGCTGCCGCCATCTTTGTTGGGCCTCCGGTGTGGCGCTGGCTCGGATTGGAAGGTTTGGCCACGTGGTTTGTAGCTCTGGTGTGTTTTAGATCTGCAGACCCGAGCGATGTGGCCCCTTTTCTCACAGGAACGGCAAATGGCGTCCCTGAACTTACAGTTTTGTCGGGAGTGGGGCCCTCCGCAGCTGGCGCATCCGTCTCTGGGTTCCCTCCGGGCTGTGCGGGACTGCTCGGTGCGGTAGACTTCCTCTCCGGACTCCCCCTCGCTCGCGGTGCTTACGGCCTCTCGGTGCACGGGTGCTGTCGTCTGCGTTGTTCGGCTTAGGTGGGAGCTCTTCCGTTTCTCTGCAGCCTTTACTGACGATTCCTGCGCTCTTGCCTCGTCCAGGGCGATGTGTAGGGTCAGGTTTGACCTCGCGAGTAGTCTTCTCTGGAGTCGGCTGTCCCTCACTCCGCAAATTAGTTGCTCTAGGAGCATTTCATCCAGGTCTCGGTACTCACACTGGGTTGCGGCCTTGCGCAGGGCAGCGACGTACTCGCTGATCGATTCGCCCTCCTGCTGGAGCCGTTGCTGGAAATCATACCGCTGGACGTACTTCGATGGCGTTGGTGCATAGTGGTCCTTCAGCAGGGTCTGTAGCATCGACCAGGAAATGTTGTGGACCGAATTCGGCTCTGACAATGCTTCGGCTGTGTCGAAGACCCGTGGCCCGCAGTGGCTCAGGAACAGGGCTTTCTTTCGAACGTCCGGTAGCCCTTGCATGTCGTTTGCCACCATGAAGCACTCGAACCGGGACATGTAGGATCCCCACTTCTCCTCCTTGGGGTCGAAAGGCTCTGGCGGGGTGTAGGCAGACATCGTTTCGGGATTCTCCTGTGCTCCGCTCGCTCGCCTGACTGGATTCAGGATGCGGTCTCCGGTCTCCTCTCTGAACGTGGCCTCAGCTCTTTTCTCTTGAGTGTGGCTTCAGCTCTTCTCTGCTTCTGGCCTCAAAATCCCACCTTCGTCGCCAATGTTAAGTGGGGTGAATGAGGACGCAGCAAGCCAGAGTAGTGAGTGACAACAGCTCTTTATTGTATAGTGAGAATCCAGCAACTAACCCAGGGAGCCAGCTCCCTTTATATACCTTGCAGCTGTAGTGGTCAGCCAATCAGCTGAAGGTCAGTTAATTCGAACTTCCCGCCAAACAAACCTATTTACATAACAATGTGCATATGTACATGCTATTACTTTGACTTCATTGTGGTTTGCTGCAGGTGCCATGCAAGCAACAAGGAAAAGGCTTTATTTCTATTTTGGTTCAAATTATTTTGAGGAAAAGCTATGGCAACTATAAAAAACATGAGGAAATTTCAGGCTTAAAGCTTGAGAATGATAAAACCTGGTCAGGATAAAATATGGTCAGGGAATACCTACTTTTTCTGATATTCTAAATCTCCAGGACCATTTTAATTGCATCCTGGGGCACTGAAGAAACTTCCTCATGGTCTGGCTAAACCTTTACTTATTGTTTATTATTTCTTAAGTCCTGTTGAGTCATGTTGGTAAAAGTTATCCATGTGTAAGTTCCGTGTGTGTGTGTGTGTGTGAGAGAGAGAGAGAGAGAGAGAGAGAGAAAGGCAGAGGGAGAGAGAGGGCTTGGTGGCCATGGTGTGGCTTGGACATGGCTTGGTGGGCGTGGCAGGGGGAGGATACTGCAAAATCTCCATTCCAACCCCACTCCAGGGGAAGGATACTGCAAAATTCCCATTCCCTCCCCACTCCTGGTGAAAGGATATTGCAAAATCTGGGGCCAGCAGGAGGTGGTATTTGCTGGTTCTCCAAACTACTTAAAATTTCCGCTACCGGTTCTCTAGAACCTGTCAGAACCTGCTGGATTTCACCCCTGGAATGGGGCTGGGGAGCGGGAGCCAAAGATGTTATACTGAAAGAAACTGTGCCAGAATAACATGTACTTTTTGGGGTACCAAGAGACCAATTGACCATAAGGCTCTGTAGATCCACCTTCTTTCCCAAAATGATTTTAAAATCAAGTAGTTTCAAAATCTCTATATTTCTTTCTATGAACTTGGCATGCTTCGTCCCTTGTAAAAGTTCCAGCTTATCTACATATTTCATTGTGTTCTTGCTGACTTCAGCAACCCCTAAGAAAATGGAAGTATTTCTTTGAAGTATTGAATCAGAATCATCCTAGCTGTAGAGTCACTTGGACATGACCAACTATAGAATTCTGGGTTGGCCTTCTAAACTGGATTGCATGTTCTTTGCAGTCCCAATTTTTCCTGTTTTATCAACAATATTTGGTTGAATTTATGGTTCTATGTTACATCTCACTCATCTTATGTTCAAATGCCAGAGAAAGACGGTGAAACAAAAATAATCAGTCATGTTGGAAACTCCTTGACATCTTTATTTTCCCTGTCAAAAATAGATTTTTAATCTGCAAAATAGACCTTTAAAACTTATAAGACTTCAATTTATAGCAAATTCATAGACTTGATTTATATAAGGAAAAAAAATAACATATATATGTCTTATATACATATACAAATACATGTCTGTCTGTGTGTAAGAGAGTCTCTAAAAGATTTATTAGTTTTACTTTCACTTTCTTGTGTTTTCTCCTATTTATGCTTTGTATCTGATGCAATATAACTGGGTGGAATCTGGGCGAGGTATAGAGCAGCCACTTTGGTAATGTTTAAACAAGGAATCAGATTAACTTTTGATAAATAATTTAAAATAGGTTATAAAAAGATTGAGTTAATATTGCAGGTTATCTTTGGGCTGTTAATCCCTGCCTTTCTGGGTACTAAACAAACTCGTGACAGGTGAAGGTTTTCCTTGGGCCAGGACTCTGAACTTCCCTCAGGCTTGTCACGCCCAAAGTACAGTTCCTTCTTTCCTCAGTTTCCCTTTTCACTCCAGAATAGAAAGTGGGAGGATCTGCTATGCATTGCTATTCTGTACTTGGATTGACCTAATCAGGTTACCTTTGCGTATGTGTCTGAACCTGGCATTCCCTTCATGATTGCGTGTACTGGGAAGCACAGTGTGGGAGGCATGCTCTGGATCACATGACCAGGAGAAAGTGGCGGGGAGGGGGGCTTAGAATGGAGCAGTCAGAATTAGACGCACTGGAGGACTTGAAGGTACTAGAGAGGAAGTGAATCCTGTTCTGTTCAGTTTTTAGTTTTATCTCTACTGCAGGCAGAGATATTTTTTTTTTATTTTTTTTTTAATTTGATTTATATGCCGCCCTTCTCCGAAGACTCAGGGCGGCTTACAATGTGCTCAGCAATAGCCTTCATCCTTTTGTATATTTATACAAAGTCAGCTTATTGCCCCCACAAACTGGGTCCTCATTTCACCTACCTTAGAAAGGATGGAAGGCTGAGTCAACCTTGAGCCTTGGCGAGATTCGAACCCTGCAGTAATTGCAGGCAGCTGGTCTTAAGCAGCTTAATAACAGGGTGCCTTAAACCCTAGTACTACCAAGATATGAACAAAGTCCTAAACTCCTTTACATCATTTCTTTCCAACATTCTGGTGGGCTGGAAAAAATAAAAATATTGATTCATATGTACAGGTACTCTTCGACTTACCAAGTTTGTTTAGTGATTGTTCAAAGTTACAATGACCAGGAGAAAGTAGAAAAATTGACTTATGTCCATTTTTCACAGTTACGACCTTTTTAGCAATCCCATGATCATGTGATCAAAATTCAGACGCTTGGCAGCTGACTGGTTCAGATTTATGATGCTTGCAGTGTCCAGGGGGGGAAGGGAGGGTCATGTGATCCCCTTTTGTGACTTTTTGACAAGCAAAGTCAATGGGGAAGCCAGATTCATTTAACAACTGGGTTGCTAACTTAACAACTGCAGTGATTCACTTAATAACCGTGGTAAGAAAGGTCATAAAATGAGACAGAACTCACTTAACAAATGTCTCACTTAACCACAGAAATTTTGGGCTCGGTTTTGGTCATAAATCGAGGACTACCTGTATTACAATCTAATAGCACCATGTGTATCCCCAGCTCTATTGAATATGCTGTTGTTGTGGATAATAAATTATGCCTCTTGTAAAATAGAATTGTATTTTAAATGTCTCTGTGTCAGTTCAAAAGAAGTGTAATCTATGGCCATGAAATGTATTTGACTGGTATGGACTTAATATTTTCTGTACAGGATGTGTGACATAGGATTAATAAAATTATTTCTAAAACAGAACAAGGAAATGGCTCAGAAAGCATCTGCATTGAAGTAAATTCAGAATTAATAACTAGTATATTTTTTAATCTGTAGAATTATCCTTAACTGTATTGATAATAAATCTTTATTATATGTCTTATGGAAGACTTCCTCTTACCTGTGAAAGGCTAGTCAAACATGTAATTTTGGAAAGCTTAAGGACTATTGAATGACAAAACATGCCCCATGAGAATATATGGTTGCAAAGTATGAATTAGCTTGTGAATACAGTAATTAAAAACTCGCTTGGGCAGAAACATCTGGAATATAAAAAGCTGAGGAAGCAGAGATGAAAATAACTGATCTATGAAAAAAAAATTCAGCTGATTTTTGTGGACAGTATTGTGGCTCTTGCTAGAGAGAAGTGGGAATACTCTCAAACCCTGATTTTGATTATGTGAACACTGGTACAGTATTTTTTTTAAAGTCTGCAGCCAATGTAGAAAAATTATGCAGTAAATGCCAAAAATGACACAAAATGCTGGTGCCTGCCAAGTAAAACGTTTCACTTCCACACTCACATTTTCCATTCCCCAGTGCATCAAAAGCGGGTTGGAAATGATCTGTGACCACCTAGGCTTGAGCAGAAGAAGACATGGACGTATCACTGCCAAAACAGCAAACAATTGCACGTTTGCTGTAGTAAAATTCTATCCCCCATCCCCACATAAAAGGGAAATAAAACAGAAACATAACCAGAGCTGGGCATTTTGCATGAGGCCATGGAGAAAGTAAACCTGAAAAAATCTTGTCAATTTGTTCACTTTGACTGGGCCACTATTGAAGAACAAAACCTGGCAGTCCCCTTACAGCAATGGTGAAATCTATTTTTTTTTTTACTACTGGTTCCATGGGCGTGGCTTGGTGGGCGTATTGTGGCTTGGTGGGCTGGTAGGGGAAGGATACTGCAAAATCCCCATTCTCTCCCCACTCCTGGGGGAAGGATATTGCAAAATCTCCATTCCCACCCCACTCTGGGGCCAGCCAGAGGTGGTATTTGCCAATTCTCCAAATTACTCAAAATTTCCGCTACCGGTTCTCCAGAACCTGTCAGAACCTGCTGGATTTCACCCTTGCCTTACAGGCCTTGGAGGATCCATTGAAGCTCAGGATCCAGGAGACGCCAAGCAAGAACTCTTTCCAATGGGGAAATGGCTCCATAAATCTTCCCTTCTTCCAGATAACAATCTGCTTCAGAGTAGCTCAGGTTAGGTGACCGTTAACAGAACAAGCTCATTTGCAGTGCAGTGTATTAGCAATAGCACTTAGACTTATATACTGCTTTACAGTGCTTTGCAGCCCTCTCTAAGTGGTTTACAGAGTCAGAATATTGCCCCCAACAATTTGGGTCCTCATTTTACCCACCTTGGAAGGATGGAAGGCTGAGTCAACCTTGAGCCTGGTGTGATTTGAACTGCTGAACTGCAGCTAGCAGTCAGCTGAAGTAGCCTGCAGTACTGCACTCTAACCACTGCATCACCTTGGCTCATATTAGGGTCCAAGCTGAATTTGTGACATGGTAGAAAAGCTGACCTTGAGCTTTTTCATTTCTTCATAACAACATAGAACTTCAAGGTGGAGAGAGGAGGAAGGGAAAGAAGAATGGAGTGGAGTAAAATGACTGACGAAAGATCTATTTTCTAATCCAGATATTAAATCATCCAGCATTTCTCCCCAGGGGAAGAACTGACAGCACCTGTGCTGCAGAATACCTTCATATGCTGCAGCCTTTGGGATCTTCCTGCCTTCTTCTCCAATTTCTCTCTTCTTTCAAGTTCACCAGTCCTCTTCATTAACAGATGGATCTACAGTACAGCTTAATAAATACTTCCAAATTATAAAGAGTTCCTTTATAGAGAGACTTGCCACTGATCTCTCTGAAATTCAGTGTGCTATATCTCCAGCACAGGGTCAACAATGCCTGTACATTTCACTTAATATTATTCCAAACAAAGTGACTGATGCTTTTAAAAAAGGAATTTAAATGAATCTCATACCCAAGCACTTTTCTTTCTTTTCTTTTTTTCTTGAATTTGGGCACAGTTTCTGCCCCCAGTTTTTAATAAAAGAGGATTTATCCTCTATCATAATAAGCAGAGCGGCTTTAGGCAAAGGCTGAGGAAGTACTGGCATAGAGACCAAAGCTTGAGGTCCAGTGCTGCTCCTCCCTCTGAAACTGTCCAAAGATGCAAATCTTTCCATCAGCCAGAAGTGTCATCATCAGTCATTGTGGGCTAGGGGTGCCATAAATGCTTGAGCTGGCACTGAGCAGTAAGGTGTCAATCACACAGGAGATATAGACTGTGTGGACTAACTCATGGCAAATAATCTATAAAACAAGAAATGTGTGGCCTGGAGCAGAAGTCAGAACATTACATATAAAGTGAACAAATTGTGAGAGGTTCAGCAAGCCAATACTGTGTAACAAACGATTTGCTGTGGTTTTCCTTTTCTATCTTTAATGCAGCTCTAGGCTGTTTAATGTTTCTCGTAAACATTTCACATTTCTTTGTGTGGCATGGTGGGAAGCTGCTCGCTGTCAAGTAGTCTTTGGGAAGAAGATGTGAAAGTAAAGCATTCTTTACATTTGGGCTGGAAAGAACAATCGGAAATATATTGAAGAAAATGGACTGTTGACCAGGTGTAGAAACAGAGTGATTTGTTGGTTTGGCTTAGCATGTAATGTGAACCCAGCTATTCTGGCTTATAAAAGATCTTTCATCATTTAGCATTATGTGTAAACCAGGCTATTTTTGCCCATTCAAAAAAATAATAGTTTGTCGAAAGTTAGCACCCACCCCTCTCCTAGAAGAATGAAATATTTTAGGAAATATTAAAAAGGCAGAATATTATATTTCCCTGGATGAGAAATGGAGAAACGTGTTTTTTTAGAGGCAGGAAGCAGACTCACTCTTAATAGCCCACACAATTCTTAATAGCCCACAGCAGACATCAGCACTTAAGAGATAAAGAGATACATACCTCTATTCATAAGCAAATTCCCTGCAGCAAGATCTGAACAAAGGTAGGGTTAGCCCTCAGCTACAATAGGAATTGCTCAGCAAGCCCCTTCATTGCATCAGCCCAAACTTCAACCAAATGAAACTCAAACAAACTCCTAGGTTTTGTACATGGCACTATGGGAGTCTGACAAGAGCCAATAGAATACATGTTCTTACACAGGAACAGGAAGCTCAAGTTCAAAGCCCAAGAGAAGGTATAAAACCCCCTCATTCTCAACCCCATGTGGTAAGCTAGCCAGACCCATGTACTTGGTGGTTCTGTTCATCATTAAACCATCTTTCCAATCAGTCTCCATGTTTCCAGTGTCTTTCTCCCAGCTTGGAACTGAACCAGATGGATATTTCTTCCAACAATAGAAATAAACTACACTTTAGAATTTCAGGTATGAGTTCACCCATAAAAATAAACAATATTCTAAGAACCCCAATCTTCTCTCTTCACCCCGATAGACTCATGGTCATTCACAGCTCATATTTAAACCACCTTAAATCATCCACATGTGTACTGGAATCAATTAGTATTGCTTCCTTAGGTCATCAATACTCGATCCTAGCTTCAAGCTGTTCAAAATCTACATTTTGCCGTCCATTATTTTGGAGGTGAGGCAAAGTGACCTCTTGTGAGTATAACCAGAGATGTGTTTTGTTGGAAGACAGGAATGTGCCTCTTTTCCTTTGTGAGAAGTTAGCACCCACCCCTTTCCTAGAGGAATGAAATATTTTGGGAAATATTAAAAAGGCAGAATATTATGTTTCCCTGGATGAGAAATGGAGAAGCATGTTTTAAGGATGAAGCAGCTCCCATTTTCTTGCCCCCACCCTTTGTCAAGGGACCAGAGGCAGAAACTCAATCTTTGTCAAAGGACCATCATCTGCAACACAATGGGACCCATTTAGCAACAGAAACTCACCACATGGCACCTGGGAAGATTACATCAGCCAGCAAGGTTTGCTAAGACCCCCATCCCCTGGGAGTCTGAGAACCAATCAGGATACTCTTTCTGGGCCCCAGGAAGTTCAAAGCCAGAGTGGCCATAAAACCTGGGGACTCACTGCATCTCGCCCCTTTTCTGTTCAGGAACTCAAACCATGTGATCCTGTCCACCATCAAACCATCTTTCCAAGCAGTCTCCATGTTTCCAGTGTCTTTTTCCCCACTTGGAGCTGAACCCAGAATGATATTTCTTCTAACACCTTTTATCACTAATTTCCAATGCTATCATTTCTTTTTTTTTAACATTTGTCGTTCAATTAGTGCATGCTTTTCCTGAATTCCTTTTACCTCCATCCCTTCCCACTCCCAATTTTTGAAATCAATTTAACCTCCATTTTACCTCTTCGTAAAGTCTTTCAGGCTAAACTTGTTCCGATCATGCTCTATGGTGCTGAAATTTGGGGTCTTACAGAGGCCCCCATATTAGAGAGAACTCAAAATAATTTGTTAAGGAGGATGCTTGGGGTAAACAATTCCACTTCAGCTGCAGCCGTCAGAGCTGAATTGGGACATTTCTCACTGTACACCTATACAACCACTAGGGCGGTAGCCTACTGGCTAAAAATGTCCCAGATGGATGCCAGCAGACTCCCTAAAATATGTCTAGAGGAACAGCAGATTTCAAATCCTCAAAGGTATTCCTGGCTAACCCAGCTGTCAGAAATATTGAACCGATATGGCATAGGGTTCCCGTTGTGTGACACACTGAACCAAGTTAAACAACGGATTAAAGATATACATGGGCAAATGGACATGGCAACCCTTTCAACTAATCATTCCCTTAAACTGCTGACAGCAGTTAAAACAACTTTCACTCTGGAAAAGTATTTACATTTAGAAATGCCATCAGTGGAGAGACAGTTATTTGTTAAGTTTAGATTCGAACTTCTAGATACCAACGTTAGATTCGGCCGTTATCGGAAAATCCCGTATGACAAAAGAATATGCATATGTGGGGTAAACGTCGTGGAGGACACGGCGCATATAATATTCGAATGTAGTCTCTATCAAGAAGTAAGAAAACAATATCTGTCCCCAATTATAAATAAATTTCCCCACTGGAATATAAGCCAAAAATTAGCATTTCTGTTGAGGGCTGACTCTCCTCCCCTGGTAAGAGCGATCACTCGATACCTTAAAAGAATGACGGCAATACGAGCCAGTTATATCAAAAAAAATTTTATCGATTGTAAGGAAGATGAGCTCAGTTAGAGAGGAGCTATCCTATTTGGGTTATCTAGTTTTGGCAACTTAGCTATTGAAATTTGATATTGTAAAATTTTAATGTCATCTATCATATATTTTTAGATTG
The DNA here is from genome assembly GCF_059756535.1 of Pantherophis guttatus. Lineage (NCBI taxonomy): Eukaryota > Metazoa > Chordata > Lepidosauria > Squamata > Colubridae > Pantherophis > Pantherophis guttatus. The sequence goes on along the minus strand of NC_142063.1, from coordinate 276,747,083 downwards.
CTATTTTTGTAACTGTTTTATCTTTTTCCCTTTTTCTTTTCTGTTTTGTTTGAAAAGGCCTTCAGACTATTCAATAAACTATACTTGAAATCAATTTAGCAAGGAAAGCAAAGTTCCACTGTTTTTTCAGAGAAGAAAGGAATACAGGTAGTCATCGGTTAATGACTGATCATTTAGTGACCATTTGAAGTTATGACAGACTCCCAAACGATACTTTCAACCCAACTTTGAAGTAGTGATGGCCACAAAGTCTCCCCCCCCCAGGTCACACGATTGCATTTTGGATGCTTGGCAACTGGCTCACATTTGCAGCCATTTGCAGCATGTGGTCACATGACTGTGGTCACATGACTGTGGTTTTGGTGGTCTTTGCTGGCCTTTTGCATTTATCTGCAAAAAGTGCCCATTGGATAAAACAGATTTGCTTTATGACTATGGTGTTCACTTAACAACTGCTGCAAAAGAGGTTGTAAAATTGGGCACAATCACATAATGATCCAGTTAACAGCCACAACAATTTACAACCATAAGTCTGGCCTCAGTTATAGTCGTAAGTTGAGGACTACCTTTATATTTGTGCCACATCGTATTTCACAGCATCAAATGGTGGCAGTGTAGATGAAGCATCCCCACCAGTGGTGGGCTGCCCCCAGTTCGGACCGGTTCTATAGAACCATTAGTAAAACCAGCAGGAGGCTCCGCCCACCGACGCTGACATCATCAGGAAGCTTCTGCGCATGCAGCCCCGTTGCAAACCGGTAGTAAAGGTAAGTAGAACCCACCCCTGATCCCCACTGGAGTTCTGTTTTGAAAATGTGTCATTTCCTGTTTTGGTTTCAGTTCCCATTCCCTCAAAAACTAGTGAGCCCAGCTCTTTAGGGCCTTATCAGTTATCCAATGAGAGCAGGATCTGTGACTGATTAAACTATCTGAATTAGAATCCAGTTGGTGTTCCTTGGTTAATTTAAAATATTGACACACAATTATGAACAGAAAAACTTTTTCTAAAGGTTTCTTCATTTTCCATATATTTTTATCTTGCAAGATGCTCACATATAAGGTGTGAGAAGAGTGGTTAGCAAACTAGCCTACATGAATCAAATGGAGAGACAAAATGGCAGTGTGGTATACCAAGAACAAACTTATTATATTTGCATTGCAGTGTCTCAACTGGTGCTGGTGAGCAGGTAAAAGAGGAGGCCTGCAGAGCTAGAGGAGAAAATCCATCAGTGTGTATCTGTAAATCTGGACAACACAGTATGGCAAAAAATCACAATGGATTAAAGCATTCAGATTTTTTTATTACCGGTTCTGTGGGCGTGGCTTGGTGGGTTTGGTGTGGCTTGGTGGGTGTGGCAGGAGAAGGATACTGCAAAATCTCCATTCCCTCCCCACTCCTGGAGGAAGGATATTGCAAAATCTCCATTCCCACCCCACTCTGGGGCCAGCCAGAGATAGTATTTGCTGGTTCTCTGAACTACTCAAAATTTCTGCTACCGGTTCTCCAGAACCTGTCAGAACCTGCTGGATTTCACCCCTGGATTAAAGGCAGGAGAGGGTTTGGAGATGTAGACAGAGGCACCAAAGAAAGAGCAGAGTGCAGTTTAATTCAGTAGTGGGGAACTGCCCATTACAGAGTGTTTTTTCGTTAAATACAAGGAAGTCCTTAGGGTTGGTATGAACATTTTCCAGTTTTGCTTCATTATACAAGTTCAGCATTGTTCAAACTACCTGTTATTCCTTCCTGTGGTGCAGCGAACAAGGCTTTAATTGCTGTTATTCAGAGCTCCTAGCTTGCACTTTGTGGTAAATAAAACCATTTTCATTCCTGAGTCCATCTTATCCGTAACCGTTTCTGCTATTTCTATGAGTGATAAGGTCATAGTATGGTGTTACCTGTCTGTTTTTTTAGTATGAACTATCTCTTCTCTGAATCACCTTGTACTGAGAGCCAGTGAGCAGCTGGAACATTTATTTAGATGAAGAGGCATCAGAGTGGGAGTTGAAAGGAATTTAACTGTTCCTAGCTCATTTCTTATTAGTACCGAGAATGCAATTCTCTCTGGGTGTATCTCATCGAGGTGAAAATTAAATGGCTTATGACTTCAGATGTGATAGCACAATACATTTTATATTCTTCATTCTTCCAAATTCCAGAAATAAAAATTACCTTATAAAATACGGGACAAGTAGAAAAATTGGGCTAACCCAGATTCTCATGCAATTGAAGACATGAAAATTATTAGAATGTTTTTTCAACATTCCTGGCAAGGATTTTTCATTTTTTTTGTTATCTGCTCATTCTATGATAGATACATAGTAAAATCATCAGAGAATATCCGGTGCAAAGCCAATCACAAAGGATCCTCAGATAAAGAATTAAAAAAAAAACCTTGGTGCAATGTGAAAGTCTGACAAACATTTAACTGAACTATAAAGCCATCAAATACCATCCAAACAAAATTTAACTCTCACTGAAGCCAAGAAATGCTTCAGAAACATTTAAGTTCTAACAGCTGAAAAATTGTAAGCCCTGAATATTTAATTATTGGAGTTGCTAGATGCTTCTGCATCTTTGAAAAAAAAATCTTCAGTCCATCTTCCTATCTTTCATTCTAATTATGTACTTATTCAGTTTAAAACAGATTGCTGATTAGATGGAGAACATCCTATGCATTTGACTGTATGTACTTCAGTTCTGCTCACTCACTGAATCTTTAAGATCAGGAACACAGACAGTGGGCCTAATCATGATTTTTGTATGTCGTATGACCTCTAGTTTCATGTTTTTTTCTTCCCCATCAGATAACTATCATATAACCAATGAGTCAAGCTTTCAAAATGTGTTGCTGTGGCAACCTAGGAATGGTTTATTCCTCACACTTCCTTGAATAACTAAAAAAAAAAAAAGCCTTTTGCCTTATTCTTGTTTAATCAGGAATAAGTCTGAATCACATATTCATATTCTTGTGGCATAGAGATATGGCTTTCAGATATGAGTTGTGAAACAAATTCAGTACAGGTCCTCAGGTATGTTCTGAGAAGTATCCATTAAAAAATATAGTGACTGAAGTAATCATAGTCACCTGATTTTCAGCTTCAGGGACAGAACATACTTTGGTCAGCTGAGAGGTAGTTATTCATTTGGGGCTGAATTCCAGGGCAAAAGTCCAGGGCTTGAAAATCCATGATAGATCTCCAAATAGAAAACATGAAAGGGTGAGTTGGACTTCAACTCACAAGTCTGTTATTAATATCTGAGCAAATAATGTCATTAAGACTGATATTGCTCATCACATCGTCTTTTATCCTGTACAGCAGGAATGTCAATCTATGGATCCCATATGAACTTCACAGCATCCTTTAATGGCCCTCAGAACATCCCTAGAGGAAGCAAAACTATATTTGGTTTATTTTCTTTCAAACTTTGGGAGTGTTGGAAGAAACTTAGACGAAATAGATTCCTTGAACTTTTCAGAGGATTAAGGACTCTTTTCAGATCAGGAAATGACATTGGTTGCACTTATTAATGTCCTATGATGGAGCCGGGATGGGAAAAGTATGGATATCCTGCTCTTCCATGATCTCTCAACTGCTTTCAGTATCACTGATCATGGTATCATTCTGGAATGGCTGTGGGACTAGGAGCTGCTGCAGTGGTTCTTTTTTCCCATTGCAGGTCCCACTTGATGTTGCTTGGAGGAGAGAGGTCAAACCTGAAGTCACCAATCTGTGGGGTGCCTCTCCGCTCCTATTTAATATCTGCGTGAGATCACTAAGGAAAGTCTTCTATTAGTTTGAATTCAAGTTATTATCAGTGAATACAATTTGATTCCTAGCTGACCACGCAATACTATCAAATCTTTTCTTAATACCTGGATTTGGTAAAAATTTGGATGTGGAGGAACAGGTCACACTCAATCCTAGTAAGAACAAATGGCTGTAAGGTTTTGGTCTTCACAATGCCAGGAACTTTTCATCTTTGACTCTGAAAGGGATGGCACTGTGCTGTTTGCGAATGTTGCATATCTAGGAGCATTCTCAGTTTCTGCTCCAGGAATAAGTGGCCATTGTAGCCAGGAACTTAGACTTATATACCTCTTCATAGTACTTTTCAGCTCTCTCTAATCAGTTTTACAGAGTCAGCATATTGCCCCCAACAACCTGGGCCCTCATCTTATTGATTTCGGAAGAATGGAAGGCTGAGTCAACCTTGAGCCAGTCAGGATTGAACTCCTGGCTGAGCAGTGAGTTAGCCTGCAATACTGCATTCTAACCACTGTGCCACCATGATTATCTGAATTAGAGGTCCCCCCTTCACTTACGTTTTGTTTACAGTATCTTGTGGTTGGAAGATTGCAATGTGCTGTATCTGGGACTGCTCTTAAACAGCACTTAGAATCTACAGCTAATCCGGAAAGTGGTGGCACAAGTAATGATGTCTGAGCCTCACTATCCCCATTTAATTCTTCTGCTTCATCAGCTGTATTGATTACCAGTTGACTTCTAAATACAATTCAAGTTGCTGGTTATTACTCATAAATCCCTAAATGGCATTGACACTCCCTGTCTGAAAACTGGTTGTCTCCTCTAAAGTCTGTCTATCCTGTGCATTGTGACAGTTGAGGACATTATAATATTAGAAAGCTAGGCAGTTGCTATATTAGATCTAAGGTTCGGAGGAGAGCGTTCTGGAAACTGTCCTCCATTTTAGCAGAAACAAGTGAGCAGAATAAAGTAATGTCCTAAAAAAGGTCTTTATTGAAACAAGCAGAGTTCTTCTTAATCTTGTAAAAAGTAAAGCAAGCATATAGAGAGAGCAACTTCCTAAGGAAGGAGCAACTGTCTAAAGCTCACTAATTCACTAAAGAAACATGATGCTTTACTATCCTTGTTGCTAGGAAACTCTTTGCACTTACTAATTTAACTCTTTGTTTCCAGGCTTGCAATAATCTTCTAGTAGTGCCATTCTAAAACTCAGTTGATCAAGGGCTTCTGCAGAATCATAGAATCATAGGGCTGGAAGGAAACTCAGAGGTCTTAATCCAACATCCTGCTCAAGACAGGAGCCTTATATCACTATTCTAGTCAAATTTTATGAGAAGAGTCCTCCATTCCTCTACCCGCAATAAAATACCTTATGCCACCAGACTTCAAATTTTGGGCTAAGACAACTTAGAACTACGCCAACTTCGGTATGACCTAAGTGTAGTACATAAAATTATCTGCCACAATGTCCTTCCTGTCAATGACTACTTCAGCTTCAACCACAACAATACACAAGCAAATAATAGATACAAACTCAAGGTAAACCACTCCAAACTCGATTGCAGAAAATATGACTTCAGCAACAGAGTGGTCTATGCCTGGAATGCACTACCAGACTCTGTAGTTTCTTCCCCAAACCCCCATAACTTTAACCTTAAACTGTCTACTGTTGACCTCACCCCATTCCTAAGAGGTCTGTAAGGGGCGTGCAAAAGAGCACCAGCATGCCTACCGTCCCTGTCCTAATATTCCTTTTTACTCTTACTCTTTTCATGTATTCAAATTATGTTTATACTTTTACCTGTTATCTTATATATGTTTGACAAATAAATAAATAAATAAAATAAATAAAATGGTTGTCCAGTCTATTCTTGACTCAATCTCCAGTAATGCAGATAGAATGTCACAATGTAGCTCTCACCCTTCTATACATGCATCAGTGTTGCATTGATGCTTTAAAGGTGGGGGCTTGCAACCCAATTCCCTCTTGACCATTTTGAACTGCAGTACTGATGCAACCGCAGTGGATGACTTTAAAATGAGAAAATGAGTTTTTGATCTGTTTCCTATAGATTCTGCTTCTTGGTGTTTTGCATACCATGATGGAAATTTGCCCTCCAACAGACTGCTTTTCCTTCTCACTGCAGCTCATGTATTGACTGCCTTCTGGCATCAGGAATTAGATATTCAGAGTGAGAGAAGAGGATACAAACGAGTGACCACGAGAGTTCTTTGTCCTCTTTCTTATTACTTCTGCCACTCAACCATCAGCTGTTCTAGCTACAGAGGAGATTTAGTCTGAAGATTAATTCAGCCACGATCAGTGAGGGACCCACTGCACTGATCACTGATAACTTTTAAGATCATATCCTGTACAGTCCTCAGAATCACTAGCAGCTCCATTTTGTCTAGAATATATTTAATCTTTGTCAGTCCTTTGCAGGCCAATCACAAAAGAAAATGCATTCATTTTATAATTGCAAAATTAGGGAAACAGCAGCCATAGGATACAGAATAGAGAATAACAGAGTTGGAAGGGAAGTTCTAATCCAACTTCTCCCTCAAGCAGGAGATTTTATACCTTTCTGGACAAATGGCTCTCCAATCTCTTTTTAAAAGCCTCCACAACTTCTGAAAGCAAGCCGTTCTACTGGTCAATTGTTCTTAACGACACTATAGAACACTGCACACCAGAACAACTAGACACAAGAACAGTTTTTTCCTGAATGCCATCACTCTGCTAAACAAATAATTCCCTCAACACTATCAAACTATTTACTAAGTCTGCACTACTATTAATCTTCTCATCGTTCCTATTACCCATCTCCTTCCACTTATGACTGTATGACTAATTTTTTTTTTAATTTGATTTATATGCCGCTTTTCTCCGGAGACTCAGGGCAGCTTACAATGCGCTAAGCAATAGCCTTCATTCTTTTGTATATATTTATACAAAGTCAGCTTATTGCCCCCACAAACTGGGTCCTCATTTAACCTACCTTAGAAAGGATGGAAGGCTGAGTCAAACTTGAGCCTGGTAAGATTCGAACCTGCAGAAATTGCAGGCAGCTGTGTTAATAACAGGGTGCATTAAACCACTGTTCTACCAAGGCTCTTGTTGCTTGCATGTTGCTTGCATCCTTACAATTTATACTGATATTGTTCAATATAACAATATAACAATTTACAATTTATATTGATATTGTTTCCTGATTGCTTATTTGTACCCTATGACTGTCATTAAGTGTTGTACCTTATAATTCTTGACAAATGTATCTTTTCTTTTTATGTACACTGAGAGCATATGCACCAAGACAAATTCCTTGTATGTCCAATCATACTTGGCCAATAAAAAATTCTATTTTATTCTATTCTATTCTATTCTATTCTATTCTATTCTATTCTATTCGATTCGATTCGATTCGATTCGATTCGATTCGATTCGATTCGATTCGATTCGATTCTTCTCACTGTCAAAATATTTATCCTTAGTGCCAGGTTGTTTCCAATGTGCTATCACTTAGCCCAACCCAAAGTTTCTCAAATTTGGCAATGTTAAGTATGGTGGGGGAATTCTGAGGGTTGAAGTCATACATTTTAAAGTTACCACATTTGAGAACCACTGGACCTCTCCCCATGCACGACAGGATGTTACCTACTCTCTGAGTTTGCCAGTGCTTCTTTTCTGCTTAGCTGGACACAGTTCAAACAAACAATTGCCTGCATCCCTCTATTACCTCTATCAAGATTTATGGGCACATTAAAGATTCAAATACTTTAATGGAAATAATGATGGAAGATGGTGGCTTGTAAATTGGAGCCAGGAATTTAGATAACCTGGTTACACATTTTAGTTCTATCATAGCATTATGCTTAACTCCCCAGTGACTTGGATATCCTGAAATAGCAGGATGTAGTTTTTTGAAATATGAATGTATACCTTCAGCTGGTAATGCATGCAATCTTAGGAAGACATTGGTGATATTCAAGAAAAACTGGTTTGATATACAGCTGATAGAAACTTCTAATACAGAACGAGCCAATTAAATATTAATAGGAGCAGAAGCTTAAGCTACAGTATTATTGGCATTCTATACTCTAAAAATAGAAATACAGTAAGCAAAAACAGAAATAAAGTTAACGATTTTTTTAAATAGATGCTTTTATCATTAAAAAAAAAATCCTAGCCAAAGATTACAATTCAGCAGCACTTTATTGCCAAGCTCAATAATGAAAGCAATTTCTATTTCAGTCTCTCCTTCCCCCTCTCTTTTGGCCTTGGAAAAGAGGAAAAAGCAATCTACTGTGAATTTACCATTGTGAAAACAACTGAAAAGGTAAGATTGATAGGCTTAGTTTTTGAAATAAGAAAAGGCTCCCCAGATTCCAGATTAAAATGCACTTGAATAGTCCAGTTTACAAGGTATTTTACAATAGGCTAATGACAAAAATACTAGGAGCAATTATAGCATAGCATGAAATAAGAGCAAATCAGTAAATGTATATGGTAGTAAAATAGAATTGGAACTTCTAGGACAAGTAGCAATAGAGAAGGGAAACTAATCCTAAAGAATCCCTTTCCTAGACCAGGAATGGACATACCATGGCTTAATCATGGATCTTCATAGTGTGCTATTGAAATGAGGTAACACGATTCTAAATTCAGCGGCAGAATTTTTCATTTTAAGAAACAAAACATAGAAAGTGAAGTCAGTGAATAAAGCTGGTCTCTCAATTATATGGAACACCCATGAGATCTTCTTGGTGATAACATAGAAATGGTTTGCCATTGGCTTTTCTGGACTGGTGATCCAGTCTAACATACAGGTCTGGGATCTTGGTTGCCCCTCATCCAGACTATTAATCAAATCAGACTCTGCTTAGCTTTTCAGTATTGTCAGTCCCACTTGGCTAAACCAACTATGGGTGATACCCATAGTATCAACTATATTATATTCTGCATCTATTTCTTACCTGTTCTGTTGGTTGTTGAATGAGTCTTTGTGCATTTAACATGCAAAGGGAATTCCTCCTTCTCCTTCTCCTTCTCCTTCTCCTTCTCCTTCTCCTTCTCCTTCTCCTTCTCCTTCTCCTTCTCCTTCTCCTTCTCCTTCTCCTTCTCCTTGTTCTTCTTCTTCTTCCTCTCCTTCTTCTTTTTCTTCTCCTTCTCCTCTCATTTCAAAATAAAATTTGGGTAGAACTGAGGTTTTTCTTTCTCTATTCATGTCGTTTTAAATAAATCTAGCTTTTTCTTCAAACACAACAAACATCTGCTAGCATTCAGTAGTCAAACCCGTATTCTGCATCCAAGACAACCTATACCAGGAACATTACTCGTTCAGAATTCTTTCAAGCACTCTGCTTATGTTCTCAAGGTCTCCTGCTGAATTCAAATCCCTAACCATGTCACAAGGAGTTGACTCAAGATGACTGCATCCAGAGGCATCAACAGAATTTGATGATTTCATCAAAATGACATTGAAATACAAGCTTCATCCTGTGTTTATTTGTGTGCAGTGCCTCCATGCAGATATTAAAACTTCAACGGGAGCCTGAAACAAGGTGGGCTTCTTTAATGAATAAAAGAGAAGTTCAATGCTCATGCTTGTGCTTGTGCGAGATCTGAGGCACTTTTTCCAAATAATTTTCCAAATAATTTTCCAATTTTCCAAAATTATTTTTCCAAATAATTTCCCCTTCCCTATTCATATATAGGCTTTGCACTATAAACACAATAACATTGGTATGCAAGAGAAAAATTGAATCAAAATAATATCAAAATATTATATAAGACTAAGGCAACATGAACAAAAAGTCACAACAGCACACATTTTACTACACATCTGGAGAGAAAAAAAGTTGTTTTTCACGCAGGAGGGATTTTTGTTTCCTGTAGGAATTTTGCTTCCTGGATCATAAATAGTGTTTCCCAAATTACTGCAGAGAAATACCTCTTGTGATAATGACTGGCTCTTAGAATTGTAGCATAAGAAATCACCTTCTAATTTAAATTCCAGAGGGAGGGGGCCTGAAGAGAGATTTGGGAAGTGTAGACAAACGAGTCTGGAGTGCTACCCAAAGAAATCTTCCAACTGCCCAGAGGGACAGGCTTAGAAATATATAGCTATTTGTTGCCAGGAAAAGCATAGGTTAACAGCCTTAATTGTCACCCTTCAATGTAGACCAGACTAGGACACCAGAGTTATGGTGTCCTACTTTATTGCAAGGTAACAATAACAGAATTTGCAAATCTGAACTTGCTGCCCCATATCTTTATCTCTATGAGAACCAAGGAGGTTCATGTCTGAGATGCTAAGTCAATCGACATACCTGACCCAGGCTTAGATTTCTTTTATCTGATCTTTGTCTTGTTTGCAGCTTTTCCTCCTGTTCCTACTTCCCATTACACCTATACTGTGTCAAATGTAGGCTACCAGAAGTAATCTTTTCATAATAAGTAAGGAACTACTGCAAATAAATTAATAAGTGCCATACCCTCCCCATCTCCCACTAAGCCATGTCACCCGGTATATAGAGAAATAGAGAAGAAAAATAAAAGAATTTCTAAATTAGAAATGAGTCTACTGACGGTAGAAAAACCAATGGATACCATAACAATTTCCCTAAATTCTGAGATTGCCCTTCAGTTCTGAAACCTTTAAGAAAATTAGCCTGAGTCATTGAAAGCTCAATATTTCAATTGATTTACTCTATGTATGGCTAACTCTAACACCTCTAGGTAACATGTGCAGATACACATTTAATAAAAAAATAAAAACTCTGGATCCAAGTGTAAGACATTTATTGTGGCATAAGGTTTTAAACTGATACATATAAGGCCAGTTCCTTGATCTTTGCCACAATTCCTGACTCCACTTTTGCAGGCTGCCTTCCCCCCGAAGCCCTTTAATTTTGTATTTCTAAAAAACTAATAACCTTTCATACTTTATTATCAGCATGTAGTGAAAGAACATAAAATATACTGAGAAGATTAAATATACTTCAGCATGGAAAAATTGGCATGAAGGCCATCTCTAATAAATATTAACATGACACCCACCATAATTTCAGTTTGGGGAGCATTTACTAAGTACCATTAGTGAGAAATTAATGATGATCAGAGCAATATAGGTCATCAAACTGTATGAGTTTTGTAATGTCAAAAACTGTCTAAGTAACTGAACTGAAATTTAAAATTGTCAGGATTAATTATTACTGCAAGATATAAAACCATGTCTCAGATGTGGCTCATTGCAACTATATGTTTTGTAATTCAACTGACTATGTTTGCAAAATGTCATGCAATACTGAATATTATCCTTTTATTTTTTGCATCGTGCATTAAATCTAGTTTCAAGTGGTTTTCTTATTTATTTTCCTTGTGTTTGAGAAACTATAAACTTTCTCAAAATTTCTGAATCCAGCATTTTCTTTTTGGACCACGAGAACATGGCAGTTCATAAAAAAGGAAGCCAAGAGCTTGAACAATACTGCCTTTGTGACTTTTTGTCACAATGGTCATATCATTGGATCAAAACATCTATTAGAAAATTTATTCATAATAGGATTCTACAATAGATTTTTATTGATTTTTTAATCTAGAATTGAAAATTGTTTGTGTAGGCTCCTCTGGGTATTCTAAGTAAAGTTATTCTAAGCTTAAACTATAGTAATAATTTTATTCATAATAGTTTTTGCCCATATGGATATATATATGTCCTGAATCTACATAGCCAGATCTATTGGTTACATTTTACATTTACTTGTTACTGTGCAAATATGAAAATACAATTATTATTTCATTACAGTATAATAAAGTAATAAATAACTATTTAAACTTTCATTGTTAAAAACAAATTCAAAGCAAGGATTAGGTTTTGTCAATATTTTAATCCAAAACATTTGCAAAAATTGAATCCTAATTAGAAACTTAATGGATATGAACTAGATAAAAATATTTTTCACCAAATAAGTTGGTGTGCATTTTAATAAGTGTGTTTTCATTATTTTATATATAGCTATAAGCACATTCCAGTCATAAACTGTTTGTGTGTGTACGTGTGAACCAGGGGTGAGTTTCAAATTTTTTACTACTGGTTCTGTGGGCGTGGCTTGGTTGGCATGACTTGGTGGGTGTAGCTTGGTAGGAATGGCAGGGGAAGGATACTGTAAAAGTTTCCTCTTGATCAACTGGGACTTGGGAGTTAGAGAATAGATGGAGGCGGGCCAGTCAGAATTTTTACTACCGGTTCTCCGGACTACTCAAAATTTCCGTTACCAGTTCTCCAGAACTGGTCAGAACCTGCTGCAACCCATCTCTGGTGTGAACATGTATTTATTTATTTTTCATTTATTTATATCCCACCCTTTTTATTTTTATAAATAACTCAAAACTCCAAAACAAGGTGTGAAATCCAAGAGGTTCTAACAGGTCCTGGAGAACCAGCAGCAGAAATTTTGAGTAGTTCAGAGAACCGGCAAACCTCTGGCTGGCCCCAGAGTGGGGTGGGAATGGAGATTTTGCAGTATCCTTCCCCTGCCACACCCACCAAGCCACACCCACAGAACTGGTAGGGGAAAAAATTTGATTTCACCCCTGCTGCAAACATATCCAATACATCTTTATCCTCCTATTTTTCCCACAACTACCCAGGAAGAGAGAGAGTAGCAGGCACAAGTTCACCCAGCTGGTTTTCCTGACTAAGTCGGGACTTGAACTCATGGTCTCTTCTTTTTTAGTGCCTTAACTCCTAGACCAAACTAGCTCTACATATATGAGGAGTGCTTAGTGCAGTAGCCTGTTCAGATATTCCAGTTTGGCTTAGTCACATCACATGAGGAGAACAAGATGAGCAGATTAGATCTGCTTCATTTATTGCTTGGGCTCCCCCATGAGTTGGAAGGATAATGGAAGTCCAGTGTGGTGGACATAGATATTCTATGATCATCTCTTGGTCATGGCCATGTACAATAGCAACTTTACAATAGACATAGTCACAGAACTGCATGAAAATGTGTATAAAAAGCTTCAGTGTACATTTATGTACATTTCTGCTAGCTGTATGCTCCCTCTCTTTCTTTGGTTCTCCATAGATGATTATCAGAGAGACCTAAATAGATGCTGTGACTAGAAAAGTTTATTTTTCTTATAACATCCACCAACATCCACCAAATAAGCAATGTTATTTCATATTGGACACTTCAGATTTCATATTGCATGGTGTAGTATACTAAAATTGTCACTTTATTAGGACAGGAGCATTCTAGAAAAAAAATATCCCTTCCTTTCTACTGTCTTCTCCTTCTCCTTCAAAGAATCTGTTTTTTGCCATTGAAGATACATAAATTCCTGGGATAAGTTATATTCAGAGTTGTCTAGTTCTTTGTTTTATTTCTGAGCAACTAATTTGACGCTGCAGTTGAAAGCCAGAAATATTTTTTTCTAGTGAAAAAAGGCTAATTTTTTTCTCTACATTTGAAGCGGTATATCCTTTCCTTTGAATTGTATAAATCATATAGTTTTTACTTTTATGCATAAAACAGATTAACAGAATTTAAAATAAAAGGGGGGTGGGAAAAGAAGGCACTTCAAAGAAATATCTATTCTTTAATATAATATATAAATAGGAAAATGATTTCTTACTTATTATACTGATATTTGAATCTTCTTTGAAAACCACATAGAAACACATCAAAATGGCTATCAAGCACAACACAGGAATAGAAAGAAGAAAATATTGGTGAAATACATATTTATTATTTATTTCACTTATATACTGTCACCTCTCGCTGATTTTTGGGTCTCTGGCACGGGGGGGGCGCATGTGAGAGACATGCATGCATACACAGAGGTGGGGGAGTCATGCATGCAAATGGGGGGGCAGTGCCTCCCCGTGGCCCATTTTTGGTCCCAGGAGGCTTCAGGGAGGCTTGCCAGGCCCAAAACAGGACATGCGGGTGCAGCACAGCCCCCCCGCCCGTTTTTGGTCCCAGGAGGCTTCAGGGAGGTCTGCCAGGCCCAAAACAGACCATGGAGGGTCGCACGCGTATGCGCGGGGCGAGCGCCGGGGGGGGTCAGGCATGCATGCTTGGGGGGGCGCACAGGGGGCATTGCATAATGGATGTGGGCACACATGCACACGACCTCCCCCTGCTTTTGGCACATGACAGCAAAAAGGTTAGCCATCACTGCCCTATACTATTTCAGGCAAATAGTTGTCCAATGTCTTCTAAAAACTTCCAGGGTTGGAACATCCACAATCTCTGGAGGCAAATTGTTCCACTGATTAATTATTGTAACCGTGATGAAATCTCTCCTTAATTCCAGGTTGCTTCTCTCCTTGATTAGTTTCTACCCATTGCTTCTTGTCTTGCCTTCTGGTGCTTTGGAAAATAATTTGCCGCCATCGTCTTTGTGGCAGCCCCTCAAATATTGGAACACTGCTATCATGTCACCCCAGTCCTTCTTTTCATTAAACTAGACGTACCCAATTCCTGCAACCGTCCTTCATATGTTTTAGCCTCCAGTCCCCTAATCAACTTTATTGCTCTTCTCTGTATTCTTCTTAGAGTTTCAACATCTTTTTTTTACACCGTCACAATAAAAATTGGATGCAGTATTCCAAGTATAGTCTTACCAAGACATTATTAAATAAGAGATAAATATTGGTAAACTACAATGCTAAAAATCTCACTCTTAAAAATGGAGAAAGTATTGAATGGGGGGGGGATGTCAATCCCATATTAAATTATAACAGTAAAGGAATCAGTCTCACCTACTCCACAGCTTGTCATTAAATCAAGGCCCCATAACCATGGCAAAATCAGCAAAAGGAGCATCCCTAAATATCTAACAATGTGGAATAGCCTGTATGGACATAGATGGTCCTGCAAATAATCTGGGCTGAAGCCACAGCTATGGGAAAAGCAATTACTGACATATGCAAGTGGCTTCAGTTTACACCAAATATTTACACCAAACTTCAAAGTGATACAAACATTCTTCTCTGCAGGTCTCCAGTGCATGGATTTGTATAGTAGGTTCCATACATATAAGTCCAGAATGGCAAACCTATGGCACCCATGCCCGAAGTGGCACGCAGAGCCATGTCATCTGGCATGCGTGGTGTGGCCTGTTCCTCTTCCAGGTTTCTGGTGCGCATGGATGCGCGATGATCAGCTGTCCTTTTCTGGCAGTGCCAGAAACTAGAAGAGCTGGTCTTCTGTTTTCCTGTGTGCCCATGTGTGCCAGAAACCAGGAAGAGTAGCTGGCTGAAACTGGAAGTTCAGTAGCTGAAACCGGAAGTTCATTTTCAGGGGCGCACATGCACCCTGGGCAGCTCCTCTTCTGGGTTGTGGCCCAGACATGTGCACTCTCCCTTTTTGGCACTCGGTGCCAGTGGTGGGTTGCTCCCAGTTCGCAACCGGTAGTAAAAATTTGTAGTAGTTCGGAGAACCGGTAATAACATTGGCTGGCCACGCCCCCGAACTGGTCCCTGGCCCGGTCACCGCTCACTTACCCTGCCTACCTCATCAGAGGCTGTTTTTTTTTAACTTTTAAAAGCATTTTTTCTACAACCTCTTCGGCGGAAAAAATGCTTTTAAAAGTAAAAAAAAGCCTCTGATGATCGCGCGGCTCAGCTGGGATCGTCAGAGGCTTTTAAAAGCATTTTTTCTACAACCTCTTTGGCCAAAGAGGTTGTTTAAAAAATGCTTTTAAAAGGCTCTGCTGATCCCAGCTGAGTTGCCTGATCGTCGGAGCCTTCAGTAGAAAAAATGCTTTTAAAACCCTCTGGCGATCCCAGCTGAGTTGCCTGATCGTCAGAGCCTTCAGTAGAAAAAATGCTTTTAAAAGCCTCTGGCAATCCCAGCTGAATTGCCTGATCATCAGAGGCTTCTAAGAGCATTTTTTCCTGCAATCTCTTAAGGTTGTAGAAAAAATGCTTTTAAAAGTAAAAAAAAAAAAAAAGTTGGCCACACCCACCCAGTCACATTACCCCTCACCAAGCCATACCCACAAAATAAGCCACGCCCACAGAACCGGTAGTAAAAAAAATTAGAACCCACCCCTGCTTGGTGCCTTTGGTTCACCATCGCTGATATAAGTGTATCCAAACAGAAATGGTCTGATATAATACCATTTTCATGCAATGACATAAGGGCCCAGTTTTAATTGAATCTAATGCACCTGTGAATAGAACTATTTATATTCAACGTGCCAAGGATTGTTCCCTTCTAAACTCTACAGTGGTTTTCTCTGCCTATGGCACTATGGCATCAATATCTGTGAATGACATGTTCGAAGCACAGCTTGCCTGCAAGGGCCCATTTCTCTTTCAAGCCAGTGAATTTCCTATAGTGGCTGTTGGCACTGACATAGTACTTCATTATAAGACATAATTTTCTGGCTGAAGGCCAGACCGTGTTTGGACATTGTAGGAATGGAAGTCCAAATGCCTATTAAACTTTAAGCTGAGGAGATATACAGTAGATGCTTTCCAAATTAAAGGTTATATTTAGATAATTCAAATTAAAAGTGGTTTTCTTCTATGTAGCACCACTGCCATTGTGCTTCTGAGTTATAAATCTTGATACAGCTTTCTAAACGAAGTGCTTTGTGCAAATGTCGAACAAGCAGAAAAAAAGGCTGTTCGCTCAAACCTTCACTTGATTGTCATCCGATTTTCATGTGAAGATGAAATACGTAATACAGTAAATGCAAGTCAGTACTCAAGGTTGTAGCTTAAGAGGTGAAAGATAACTTGCTCTATCACCATTCTTGCTTTCCTGAATTCCGCAATTTTTTAAACCTGTCCATTGGAAATGTAATGTATCAAAACTTTAGAATTCAGAATAAATTGAAGTTACTGGTATATCTCATTTTTTTTAATCTGATTTCTTTGTTTTTATTTATTTATTTATTGAATTTATAGGCTTGCCCAGCTTGCCTAGAGGCTTACAATCAGTAAATGGGAAGGAAGGGAGCAAGGTTTCTTTATATTTATTTATCAGATTTAGAAGTTGCTCATCTCCCTCCCAGAGGGAGATGGGCAGTTTACAAGTAAAATATAAACACATAAAAACTGTGAGGCAAAGATGGTTAAAATTCAAAGTTTTAGGCAGAAGGAGAGCCTTGAAGTTGCTAAACAGCCCCATGGCTCTGTGCACACCAGCTGCTGTGTCCTAGAAGTGGAACTCTTGCCTCACAATCAGAAAGTTATGAGTTCGATCCTAGGCAGAGGCAGATGTAGGGTCTCCTGCTTGGGTCGAAGGTTGGACTAGATGACCTGCAAGGTCCCTTCCAACTCTGTTAATCTGATTCATTTGCTTCTCTGTGACCCCCAAGCAAAATGGTGGAGCCACACCTTCAGACATTTCCAAAAGGCCAGGAACATATATATGGAACAAAATCCACAGATTTTTTTTGCAGTTCCAGCACTATTCTTCCTTACACATTCTTCAAGTTAGACAGGGTCATCCAAATCTCAAGAACAATATTTGGGAAACATAGGACAGTACTTCCTGGAGAAAAATCTATTTTTATAGTTGCTAAGTGTCAACACTGACTACTGTAGATAGCACATCAATCAATCGATCAATTAATCCGGGCAATATGGAAAAGGGGCAATTGGACAGAACCTCTTCCCCTAGCCCTTTATTCTGATTTTAATTGAAAAGTTCTGATACAGTTAAAGCCTGTTACCTTTAGCCATGCTTAATGGCTAAAGATAAGTCTTAGAAGCAGATCAGATGCACCTCAAAAGAACAGGTGTAAACATGTTTTCCCAGAAACATCCCTTTGGATCTATTCCATTTTATGCTTCTCAGCAAGTAATTAAGGACGCAAATAAGGCTAACATCAACTTGAGCCAAGTGTGATCTTCATATTTAATCCGCGGTACATTTTGCAATGGCTCAACAGATGCATATTGATGTAGTCTGATTGTGAAAATCATTATCCTTCTATGAGAGGTTCCCTCTGATTGTGATTGTCAAAGATTGGAGAGATACAAAGTGATTGAATTTCAACAAGGGAAGTAAGGAAAGAGGAAAAAAATATTTTTGGAACAACAGCACTTTTCTCGAGGTCAGCAGTAAAATTATGCTTACTGAATTGAAATAAAATGCAGATGCGGTGTTCTAAGAAAAACAAACCAATAAAAAAGCAAACAAATCTCATATAAATAATCAGATTTGGGTTTTTTGCTTTGTTTATACCCTGTTTCCCCTAAAATAAGACATCCCCTGATAATAAGCCCAACCGGGCTTTTGAGCGCATGCGCTAAAATAAGCCCCTCCTGAAAATAAGCCCTCCCTGAAAATATTTAAACGCATGCACAGCCGGTCCCCACCATTTCCTCTGGTTTTCTCCACACACCCCAAAATAATAAGACCAATAAGGCCAAGCGCTTATTTCGGGGTTCAAAAAAATATAAGACAGGGTCTTATTCTTGGGGAAACACAGGTATATTTAGTGAGGTATTTCTCTCTCTTTTTAGCATAATTGCTTACCAGATGATTGTTTCTGACTTGCATGAATTAATTACAAAGCTACCTATTACAGTCCAGCATTTTAAAAAATCTTTTGTAAGTGAAAAAAAAATTCCAATTCTTTATTTTCTGTTTGTGGAAACCAGTTTAGTTTTCCTGATCTGTGACTTTCTCTTCACTTTCTTCCAGATATTCACATGGTCTGTTGAAACTCCATTCTCACACTGTGGACAGTCCCATGATCCACAGCCAACAATCCAAGTTTTTTAGTAACCAGATTCTGTACTCAGTAAGAAGAGTATGGAGATTCTCAGTCATCATGATTGTCCCAAAGCAGGGGTGAAATGCTCCCGGTTTGGACCGGATCACCCGATCCGGTAGCGATGGCGGCAGGTGGTTCGGAGAACTGGTAGCAAAAATTCCTGCACCCCCTCCACCATGCCCACCATAGCCGCACGAGCATCAGAGGCTTTTAAAAGCATTATTTCTACAACTTGTTCTGTCAAAAAAATGCTTTTAAAAGTAAAAAAAAAGCCTCTGATAATCACGCGGCTCAGCTGGGATTGTCTGAGGCTTTTCAAAGCATTTTTTTCTGCAACCTGTTCCGGGGAAGAAGTGGTTAAAAAAATGCTTTGAAAAGGCTCCGACGATCCCAGCTATGTTGCCTGATCGGCAGAGCCTTTTCAAAGCATTTTTTTTGCATTTGCAGAAAAAATGCTTTGAAAAGTTTTTTTTAAAAAAAGGTTGGCCACACCCACCCAGTCATATTACCACCACCACCAAGCCATGCCCACAGAACCAGTAGTAAAAAATTTTTACATTTCACCCCTGTCCCAAAGGTGCTTTTTCAAGAGGCAACTGGACTTTCTGGTTTTTCCTTGAAGACGTTTGACTTCTCTGAAAAAGCTTCTTGGATGAGAAGCGAAACTCAGTAAGGAGAGGCTCTCTGGAAAGTAGTTCTTCCAGATTTCTCAGTCAGCTTTCCCAGAATTCCCGGTCAGCCTTTTTTGGGCATGCTAGGGAGTTCCAGGAACTGCAGTCCCAAATAATCCAGACCACATTAACTTGGGAAGACTTTCTTAGTCCCATCTACCATTTACTACTGGGTATCTTACACTGAAAACTATTTGGAAGTTTCAACTAAACTGGAAGATTATAGACATTTTTTCCATTGGAAGTAATTATTGGAAGCACATAGCTCTATCACTAAGAGCCTTAGCAGTTGCTGCAAGTTCAAGATACAGTTCAAATTAGGCCCTCCCCATTCTCTCTCTGGTAATTTCTTCATGTTTTGAAGTTCTGGAAACATTTTAAAGGGATTCTTTTAGAGGTGGGGAATGTTAAAAGTTTAGCAAAGGGTACACTACATTCAAAAGCTTCCCCTATTTTTCTTGTTTCAGGTTTGGCTGTCATTTTTCCTAATAATGGGATTAATTTACTACACCAGGAAGACATTATAGTAACAATCATGTGTGAAATTAAGTTCCCAGTACTTTTAATAGATGCTGCACCAAAATAACTGCATTTCTTTTTTTATGAGCCTGATGGAATAACAATATTTATATATTTAGAATTATTTCAGATATATTATAAAAATAAATCTCCATTAGCTTGATTCTATTCACTTATTTTGGAGACCGTTTATCTATTGTACAACAAACTATACCTGATGAATCTGTTAAATGTTGATGCCAAGACTCCAAGAGCTACAATGTTTACACCAGTATTACCTGCAGGGATTTATCCTACATAATCTGATTTTATGAGGAAAATCAAGGTTTGGATAATATAAGACTTTTGGTTTTTATAGTAAACGTGTATGTTGACAAACATAAACCAGCAATATTAGCTTTGTTAATACACAAAAAGCTTTTGATACACTTCAGATAAAGTTTTACCTCAAATGTTGTGGAAGATTAGATTTACACACAATTTATGTTTGGGCTACAGTTTATTATATTTAAACTTCTGTTCATATAATTGATTGATTAATTATATGCCATCAAATTGCTGTTGACTTTTAGCAACCACATAAATAGATGTTCTTCAAGAGTATCTGTCCCAACCAGGGCTGGGTTCTACTTACCTTTACTACCGGTTCACATCGTGCCCGTGAGATGCGCATGCGCAGATCGCCTATGATGACGTCCGGGTCAGTGGGCGGAGCCTCCCACCTGTTTTACTACCGGTTCTTGTGAACCGGTCCGAACTGGGGGCAACCCACCACTGGTCCCAACCTAATATGTTAGATCTTGTAATGATGCTCTTCTAGCTATTGTAACAGAGACAATCCACCTTGCTGCTGATTGTCCTCTTCTTCCCTTCTATCTATCTATCTATCTATCTATCTATCTATCTATCTATCTATCATCTATCTATTATCCTACTTTTATTATTTTTAAAAATAACTCAAGACAGTGAACATACCTAATATTCCTATCTTCTGAAACAACAATCCTATGAGGTAACTTGGGCTGAGAGAAAGTGATGGTCTTTAAGTTGCCCACCCAACTGTAATACCTAAGGTGAAGTTAGAACTCCATGTTTCCTGGTTTCTAGCCTGGTGCCTTAATCATTAATTCAAACTGGCTTTCTTTCTTCATTTCCACCACACCCAGCATTATAGACTTTTTCAGAGTGTTAGTTCTTTGCATAATAAGTCAAAAATATGATAATTTGAGCTTAGTTATTAGTATCTTAAGTGTGAACTCTGGAGTAATTTGTTTGATGAACCATTTTTTTTGTTTTGTTTTATAAATAAAATAATAAATAAATAATTTTATTTCTATACCGCCCTTCTCCCGAAGGACTAAGGGCGGCGTACAGCCTATTAAAAAACACAAAGACAAACATCAGTTAAAAATAATTAAAATTATTACATAATTTGGCTAAAATTTAAAACTCAAATAATTTAAAACCCAATTTAAAAATCATTAAATTGATAGCCCGGCTTGGCGAAACAGCAGGGTCTTGAGGGCACAGCGAAATACACGGAGGTCATCAGCTGGCTCTATTCTCAGGAGTCTTCTTCAACATCAAGGATCAAAAATGTCAATCTTATTTTTATCCTGTTTCCTGAAAGCCAAGGGAAAACCACCATCTGTGTGATTCTGATCTTTGTAGATATAGTCACATCCTGGTATGTGAATATCCTTTTCAAGGTGTCCTTGTTTACTCTACCAAGTGCTAATATGTGGCATATTATTTGACTGCTTCTTCCTTTACATAGTTGCTTCTAAAAGCAGAAGCTATCAAGAATTTCCATATCTTCATGTCAGTTTTAAAGCTGATTGGATTACCTGTTGTCATTACTTTGGTCTTCTTTGTATTCAGCCTTAGTCCCATTTTTTTCACTGTGCTCCTTGACTCTCATTAATAAAGCTTGCAGATCATTTGCATTTTCAGCTATCAGCATAGCAATGTTATTGATTTTCTTCCTCTAGTTTTATAACCTTGCCTATCTTCTTTCCCTTGATAAATATTTCATACATCTATATAAATAAAAATGTAAATGTCCGTTTGTACATATCCGCACATCTCCGAAAGTTCTTCACCGATTGCTTTCAAATTTTGACACAACGTTGCATTCGACTACGGGCATGTTTTTATATACCTATATTATATACATGTCACACCTGTGACAGGTAAAAACATGAAAAACATTGGAAAACATTGAAAGACATTGACAAACATTGAAAAACATTGAAAAACAGTGCCATCTGCTGGATTTAAAACCAACATGGAAGCCTCCCAGCCCTGATTACGCTCAACAGATTTCTGCTCCTTATATTTAGACTCTCCATATTGCTTCCAAGAAACTGCGCATTTGGAAGGAAGAGATGCCCGAGGGCCATATCCTGCCACCAGGCTCGGCAGGTAGGCAGCCGGCTCCCCGCTGGGAAGCCCTCACAGCTGGCCCTTCTAGGGCTGGGCGGGGCCCGCCCAAGCCTGGCTCTGACCTCCCCCTCCCCTGGCCATCCCACGAACTAGCCTTGCCCACCGCTGCTGCCCATCTCCCTTGCCAGCCGCTCTTGGGGCTCCCTCCAAAGAACACCTGGCAACGAGGCTTCCTGGGTCCGCCGAGCGGGAACCCTCCGTCCCTCGCCTGGCTTGAATTATGCCTGGCCCAGCGTTACCACGGGCCCTGAGGTCAGAAAGACCAGCCGCTAACTGGCGCTATGCGAATCCGGTCAGTGAGCGGGAGATGGAGGCAACTGAGCCTCAGGGTCGCCTTTGACCAGCGCTGCCTTGCATTCCCAGGTGGGCGCTCTGGCAGTTCACGGAGCCTATACGAAAATTTTGGCCTCTGGCAGAAAAGGGGCTCCAGGGAGGCTTCGGGGGGCGGAAATGGGCAGAAGGGAGGATGGCTGGCCCTCCTTCGTTTCGCCTGGAAGAACAAGGGATTTAATCATTCCCCTGCCCTTGGCAGGCAGGGAAGGAGAACTGCGCAGCAGGGGTCCAGTGGGGTGTGCATGGCTCCTGGCTTTGCCGCCTCCCCCCGAAGAGGTTGTAGAAAAAATGGTTTTAAAAGTAAAAAAAGAAAATTGGCCACGCCCACGCAGTCACATTACCAAACCCCCATCAAGCCACACCCACAGAACCGGTAGTAACAAATTTTAGATTTCACCACTGGTTTAGGACTACAGTTTCCATTCTGCTAGGATCCATAGCATCTAAAAAAATTAGACAATAGGAATGGGACAGGTTTGCTTCAAAAGCTCTGCTTTTTACCCACTCTGCAAAACAACCATTTATTAGTCCATGAGAAAATGACTGACAATGACATAACCAGAGCAAGAAATTTGGTAAATTAATCTTCTATAACAGAACACTTAGAAAAGGAGCTCATATATCAAGACTGATTCTGAAATAAGTATGTATGAGAGAAGAATAGATCAACATATGCTATTTATTTTGCTCCAAACAATTCCATCCAACATCTATTGATTTGCAAGTACCATCTAACATATATTGATTTTTCCCTGTATGTCAAATTCAATGCTTTTTACTTTCTACTCATTTAAAAGTTGTCAAAGCAATCTTACTTTCCCAGATTTAGTGATCTGAAGACGACATTTCTGACATTCACCAGTGACATATTTGCAAAGCAGAAATAAGGAAGGAAAGACATTCATGTATCTTCTGCCTCTCCTGATTATTTATATATTAATAACTTTGAAATTTGAAAGCATCTTAAAATATATCTTTGTTGCAGTGGTTAAATCCAATTTTTTTTACTACTGGTTCTGTGGGCGTGGCTTGGTGGACGTGGTGTGGCTTGGTGGGCATGGTAGAGGAAGGATACTGCAAAATCTCCATTCCATCCCCACTCCTGGGGGAAGGATATTGCAAAATCTCCATTCCCACCCCACTCTGGGCTCAGCCAGAGGTGGCATTTGCCGTTTCTCTGAACTACTCAAAATTTCCGCTACTGGTTCTCTGAACTATTCAAAATTTCCGCTACCAGGTTCTCGAGAACCTGTCAGAACCTGCTGGATTTCACCCCTGCTTTGTTTGCATCATAATCTGCATTTGGCACACTACAGCCTCAGTTCATGGACTCCATCGTGCAGAACCGACGATGACATTATGGGTACTTTTATATATATATCCTCACCAACATTTCATCCTCACCAATCTTTCTTAAATGATTTGTGGGACCCTCACATTTTCCCTCATTGAAGTTCTTCTTGCAAGTCTGGTGAACTGCTTATGAGCTTTTATCTGTCCTCATTTTCCGAAAGGCAGTGAAGGAATGTTCTGGTCTTGCAGTGCTTAAACTACAAAGATCAGGTGGGAAGCTGGGAAAGTCACATGTGGGAACTTTTCTTTCAATTGAATTTCAGTATCTGGGAACTTGGAGGCAATCTTACTTATCTATATACATTTTCTAAATGGACTGTTTTCCATCTCTTTTCGCTATATTCTTATTTGGATGCTATTTTAATTACATTTTCTTTCTTTCTTTAATGTTAGAATTGGCGCAATATAATCAAATTACTGGTCCTGAAATTAAGCAGAATTTTTGATCTTTTATTGTTATTGAACTATTCTAATACAAACATGAATCATATCATTTCACTGAATGGGGAAAATACAGCATTCCATCTGTAAACAGTATGCTCATTTTGTTGTTGCTGATATGCTAACCAAAGGAAGTCTTCTTAATTATGTAAGATACACAAGTGAAAATGTGGTTTGCAAAGATCACTCGGGAACGTTGTTCTGGAATGGCTTTTAATTAACTACACTGAAAATGTAAGTGAAAAATTAACCTTTTCCTCTAAAGCACTGCCCTATCCTTTCTCTGAATTCATTATAATAGTTTACATTCTTCAGTTGCCCCTAATAAATAACTGCAGTGAAAAAAGGTTGCTAATATTATAAGTGGATAAAATTGAAGGGTAATGGTAAATATTTGAGTTGATTTTTTAAAATCCCATCCCAATAGGTTTGAATTAGAAATTGCATAAAAAAATTAAACTGGGCTTCTTTGCAAAAACAATCTGGAAAGAATATGACACAGAATTAGGCCATCAATGTGAACTATTTCTAACTCCTGTCAATTAAAATACTAATATAAAGGAAGTGTTAGTTTGATGTTCTCTTTAAAAATGTTAATGTGTTAACTTATGCAGATAGAATTTCTACAGTTAATGGCTAAAACACAGGGTAAAGGCTTTAAATAGGAAAAATGCATAGAGATAATTATTAGATAGCAATAGCTCTCTTTTTAAATTTCTCCATATTTCCTCTGGACGTATCCATAATACATCAGTCAAGCTTTGAAAAGAAAGTGAATTGCAGTCATGCTCTTAAATCCAGACACCACATTTGCAAGTATCCTGAAAAAGCATGGCATCATTTATCTGTAAACTGCCTGGTATATTAAAAGCCTGGTAAACTGCCTGGTGTATTTAAAGTAAACCAACAAAGGCTGGAATTGCAAATCAACACAGATTTATTCAAAAGTAATCCCTACTGGGTTCACTAAAGCTTACTCTTACATATACAGTATAAGGTTTGTTTATCAAACTGGTTTCATGTAGATGTTAAACGGGGGCGGGGGGGAGAGAATATTGAACCCTGCAGCACTGCATACATGAGGGACTATGAGTAAGATCTCCCCCCACCTTCCAATACCAATTGAAACTCACCACAGAGAAAGGAGGAGAGCTACCATAAAACAGTGCCTCCTATTCCCAACTTCCAAAGCTGGTTCCTCACTGATGGAATTGAAAGTAATTGAGAGATCATGAGGATGGATGCACCACCCTATCCTAACTCCATCACAGGTCATCAACAAGCACAATCAATACCATCTCTGGGCTCAAGGTGGACATAAGAAATGGCTTTGAAGAACAGGTAGAAGGGCCACTAATAAAGCAACAGTCAGATAAGAGGGGCTTGAGCCCAGTCCAAGAAACTACTTTGAGTAAATGTTTCAGTCAGGTCTCTTCCTAGTACTCATGAAAATGGAGTAATTCATTTAATAATCATAGTGATTCAGTTAATTACCATCATAAAATGATGGTAAAATCGTGTTCGGGTGGTGATTTGACTTAGGAGCGCAATGACTTATGACCAAAATTTTGGGCAAAATTGTGGTAGTAAGTCAAGGACTACCTGTAATAGGAATCTGAAGCCATGTCTGAAATTACACTGGTCTACAGAGAACAGGTCCCACTGCCTTTGCAAGATAGTCCTGCCCTAGGACCAGAATATTGGATAGGACACCTTTTCCTACAGCCCAAACTTAGTAAGGGATGCAAGCAAACTTTCTACACAATTAAAAGTAAAATGTGTGTGGATGTGTAGGCTAACCTTTGGCACCAGTGGCAAGGCCATCTGAAGGAGATTGTTTTTATATTAACACAATGAATCTTTTCCATAAAATGGAAAGATCCTGACCAGCTCAGGATTCCCCACCAAGCAGATAAATTCTAAGCATATATGCTGAGTTATTTATTTATTAATTAAACGTATGCAGGCAGTGACTCTGGGTGATGTATATTATAATAATAATAAAAAAACACATGTAAAACAATCATGAGAAAAATATTAAAACAGTATTAAAAATAAAAAAAATATTAAAATGAAAATATACAAGCCCCAGGCAGAGAGAGAGAGAAAGTAACACCACTTAGTAGTGGAGCCATCTAAATATGTCTCCAGTTCCCTGGGAACACACCAGTGGTGGGTTTCAAAAATTTTTACTACTGGTTTTGTGGGTGTGGCGTGGTGGGCGTGACATGAGAAGGATACTGTAAAATCTCCATTCCCACCCCACTCTAGGGGAAGGATACTGTTAAATCCCCATTCCCTCCACACTCCAGGGGAAGGTTACTGCAAAATCCTCATTTCCTCCCGATCACCTGGGACTCTGGAGGGAAAGAATAGATGGGGGCGGGGTCAGTCAAAGGTGGTATTTACCGGTTGTCCAAACTACTCAAAATTTCCACTACCGGTTCTCCAGAACTGGTAAGAACCTGCTGAAACCCACCTCTGGAACACACCAGATTTGGTGACATAAACAAATCTTAGGACTTCTGGAACATCAAGAGGGATGGAGCTAACCTAATTTGAGAGGGAAAATGTTCTGTAAGGAAGGTCCCATGTGAGAGAAGACCTGCCATCTGGGACTTAGCAAATGCTACTGCTTAGTTTACATCTTAATTTGTTTGCACTGCAGCTGATGGAGGGTATGGCCAAGAACACTTTGTCCAGCTTCAGTTGGTGTTCCAGTTACACCTTACTTGATTAGAAAGCCTTGGTGACAAGAACTAATCCAATTTAGTTGGATTACTGCAACATCTGGGACAATCTTTAGAAATGACCTGGAAGCTGCAATGTGTCCAAAAAGAGGCAACATACTACTGACAGGGCAATCTGGTCATTGTAAAGTTGTAACAGTAACACCATTACTAAAATCCCAGCACTGGTTTCTAGTAGTGCTGGCTATCACCTACAAAGGCCTACATAACGTAGCACCAGTTTACTTCAAATACTGCTTAGCCAATTGAATCTGCTTGTCTAATAAAATATCATGAAAAGGCCTGCTCGGTCCATACTCCATGTGATGACACAGGAATATGGACCATATGGCAGGCCTTTTCTGCTATGACCCTGTACTTCTTGTTCCTGCAGTCTCTGCCTCTTGGCAACCATAAAAACAGCAATATCCTACTACCCTTTTCATTAGAACTGAACATTTATAGTGGCTTTGGGGGAGGAGAGGGGATTATCCTGTTTCTTTATTCTGTGGCAGGTTACTTCAAACTGTGTTCTACAGAATTTGGAGTTTTGTGGGAACTTAATAAGGTTCCATCAAGTGAGAGATTAAGGGCAAAGGGGGGAAATTCGCCTGAATCCCACCATTTTTATGTAGTGGTGTGTTGCCCCTGGTTCAGACCGGTTCACAAGAACCGGTAGTAAAACCGGCGGGAGGCCCCGCCCACTGCCCTGGATGCTGTCATCGACGATCTGAGCATGTACAGAAGCGATCTTGTGAACCAGTAGTAAAGGTAAATAGAATGCACCCCTGCTTTTATGTCTCTGGAGTATTGTCTTCTTGATCAGAGATTCTGAGAATTAAAAAAAAAAAAAAAGCTAACAGGTTTTGTGTCCTGAAAAATGTAAGAAACTAGTGTCGCCAAATTGGGTTGGGATACAAAACTATAAAACAAATACAGATCATCCTACTTTCAATTCCCCTCTCATTTTAGATAGGAATATAATAATGTGGCCCTTAGAGAGCAGATGAGTTATTCAATCCACTTGGGGATTTAGTCACCGGCAACAAACTTTACATTCCTTTTTCATTTATATTCAGCCCTAACACTACATGCACAAATCCATAAAATCTCCTGCCGAAGGGATTATGCAGAATTATTTGTGACAAGTTGTAAATTTCCTAGTTAATCAGTGTAACAAGAAGAACAAATAAGAGGCTTGGCATTTAAATGGGCTGAAATGGTTTAATATAGCTTTCATAGCATGTGTTTAAAAATAGGTTACATATTTACAGAATATTGGCCTTCAGAGATGGCTTGTAGACAGATTAAGAAATGTCATGGTGGTATTTTACAATTGCATGGTAGTTAGTTACAATTCTCATGTATTTTACCCTCAAGGTGGAAAACCAAATTGCTGTGTATAGATTCTGAGTGGAAAAATCACAGTAGGAAAAAGGTTTGAAACTTCATGAAACCGACATTGTTTAAACAATCAACCTCTTCTTTAAAATTTATTTTTTTAAAAATATTGTCCCTAGTTCAAATGCTAAATTTCTGTCCAGCAACTGTTGGAATATTCCTCATCACCACCTAGGAAAAATGCAAGGCTGCCCTTAGGAAGATGCTTATATTCCTTCCTCCAATCTAGTGGCATTGAACTAAATGGGCTTTCTTGCAGGACACTTTGAAGGATGATCAGGCTGCTGGTACTGTATAAGAATGAGTTGCATTCTGCAATTAAGTTCACCCAATTGCATAATGGGGTTTATCAGCCCTCCCCCAGGAGTGGGTTCTATTTACCTTTACTACCGGTTCACATCGCGCTTGCGTAGATCACCTATGATGACATCCAGGTCAGTGGGTGGAGCCTCCTGCTGGTTTTACTACTGGTTCTTGTGAACCAGTCTGAATCGGGGGCAACTCCCACTGCCGTCCGCCCCACACCAGTGCTGAGCTCATGCTAAATAACCAGGCAAACTGTTGGCTTTGTGAGAATGGTGCTGGATTGGCAGTGGGAAGGCCCAGATTCTGATCTACCGTCAGCCGCCAAAACTCCTGGATGATGGTAGCTCTCTCAACTCAACCTATCTTATAGGACTTCTGGGGTGGGAAAAATGAGGAGTCCATATGTAATGATAATGTTATCCATTCAGTCATGTCTGACACTTGGCAATTCTATGGGAAGGTCTCCCCACATCTTCCAATCTTGCCCTACTTCTTTGAGTTGTTCTATGCTTCAGGTGGTGCCAGCTTTGACGGTGTACAGCCACCGTATTCTTTGGCAGCCTGGTTTCCTTTTACTACTAAACAGGGGTGGGTTCTACCTACCAGTTCGCAACGGGACCACACGCTCGCACTCACTTTGCTCGCGCACATGGGCGCTCTTCTGCGCATGCGCAGAAGCGTTCTGATGACATCGGGGTCGATGGGCGGAGCCTCCCGCCAGTTTTAATACCAGTTCTATAGAACCGGTCCAAACCAGAGGCAACCCACCACTGCCACTAGCTCTTCCAAACATAATTGCTTTCTCCAATAAATCCCCCTGTATGACATGGCCAAAATAAGTGAGACACGGTTTTGTGATTTTGCCTTCCGGTGACAGGTCTAGTGTTATGCGCTCCAGTACTTGCTTGTTTCTCACCTTTGCTGTCCAAGGAATATGCAGAGCCTTCTCCAGCACCACAGCTCAAACTAGTTGATTTTCTTCCTGTCTTGCTTTTTTTAAGGTCCCACTTTCACAAGGTAGCTACGGGGAACATAATAGAGAGGATAACCTACATTTGGTTACCAGGCTGATGTCCTTGCTTTTCAAAAATTTGGCTCATGTTCATCATTGCTGGACGACCCAGTGCAATCTGACGTTTTATTTCTGAGCTTCATTTTATTCCAATATTTTATTTCTGGACCTGGTGATCTATTCTGCATAAAACTCGCCAAGAAAATTCTACATAATACACAGAGACAATATAATTCTAATTCATAGATAAATGAATGCAATCACTTGTGTTTGCAGTCAACAAACCAGTTAAAACAAACAATGGCTTAGTCTAATGATCCATTAGTAATTAGTCCATTACTATGGACTAATAGTAACTTCATCTTTTTTTTAATGGATTACCCTTTGCCTTTCTGCTCATTTAGCTTCTTCAAGCTGGGGATCTTCAGATGGTTTTGGAGTTTTGGGGAGTTGTAACTATAGGATAGATGACCTTGGGGAAAGGAGTATTGGCATGCAGAAAATATTCATGCCAATCCTGTTTCTTGGTTCACAAAATGCCATTTCCTCTCAATTTAAGAATAATTTTTCCTTCCCAATAATTAGCCAAGAGTAAAGTCATTTGCCAACAGATAAAAATGCATAGTGCAATTTCTCTTGTAAGTGCTCCTCTTCCAGCTGCTGAAATATTTTAAGATATCTTAGATTGCATTATTTTAAATGTCAGTCTTTAAAACACACACTTGGTGAAGGGAGGGGCAAGGGACAGATCTTCCTTGCACCATCTGCTCTGCTCATGGCTTTTGAGCTGATGCAGCATGCAAGCTACTAAACCACTAAACCACTAAACCACTTATGTAGGTAAAATTTTGCTTTCCTAAAGGCATGTAAGAAATAATCCAGTTAAACCTTGTCTGGTTAAACCTTGTTTAAAAAGTATCTAAATCTATGTCACATGCTAAGCAAATAGCAATCGAATTGTCATGAACTTTATAAGCTAGGATGCAGAAGTTGGTAACATGGTTTAAAGATCTTCCTGGTTTTAAGCAGTTTTTCTCTAACTAAGACTGGGTTTTGGTTGAGATCTGTGCAAGAAAACTGGCAAGCTTCCTACAGAACTGGTCCTGGTTTTTGATGCCTATCTCCATGAATTATAATAGAGCCAGGAGGCTTTGTTAATATCAGATTAATACCTAGGAAGTGGAAAAGCAAAATGAGTTGAATTTAGGAGCCTTTGTTGTTAGTTGTGAAGTCATATCCGACCCATCGCAATCCCATGGACAATGTTCCTCCAGGCCTTCCTATCATCTACCATCCTCTGGAGTCCATTTAAGCTCACTTCGACTGCTTCAGTGACTCCATCCAGGCACTGCGTTCTCTGTTGTCCCCTTCTTCTTTTGCCCTCAATCTTTCCCAGCATTAGGCTCTTCTCCAGTGAGTCCTTCCTTCTCATTAGGTGGTCAAACTATTTGATTTTCATCTTCAGGATCTGGCCTTCTAAAGAGCAGTCAGGGTTGATCTCTGCTAGGACTGACTGGTTTGATCACCTTGCAGTCCAAGGGACTCACAGGAGTCTTCTCCAGCACCATAGTTCAAAGGCCTCAATTCTTTGGCGCTCAGCCTTTCTTATGGTCCAACTTTCACAGGAAAGTTGGAGCCTAGTCTGACCTAAATGATCAGCTATCTCCCTGCAGTGAAAATGCCTAATCAATGTCTTTTCCATCTGTTCTGCTGGAAGGCAGATTCAATAGCACAACCATTCATTGTTCATCTGGATGCATCGATGCCCTAAACACAATTAAAAACTTTCCTAAAGGCTTAAGAGGCACCCAAATCTAAGGGAGGGGGGGCATTTGAAAGAGCAACCACCACAACAGAAAAGTCTAGAAAATGCCCAAATTTAAGAGCATGTGGGACAAGGAGAAATAAATAAATAGTTCCACAGGACTAATCACTTAGTCCTGTATTGTGTATGGCTTTGTAGGTAAGAACTGGCACCATGAGTTGAACTTCAGAAGTCTATTGGAAGCCAGTCCAGTTTGTGAAGTTGTGATGTTAAAAGGACCTACCCTGGTGTACCCATAACTACATGTGTTGCTTCATTCTGGACCAATTACTTGTGGCATTCTTCAAGGGCAGACTCAGCTAGAGTGCATTGCAGCAATCCAAACAGGAAATGACTAAGGAGTGAGTAACCATAATCAGAAACTCTCAATCCAGGTACAAGTATAAATGGCACACTAGACTGAGTTGTGCAAAGGCCTCCCTAGGCAACTTCTTATCTATTCTTTGAGCAAGAGCTTTGAGCCCAAGGAAAATGCCCCCAAAGGTTCTGAATGAGAGAATGCAACTGCCTACAGAATTCACAGTGGAAAATTTTCAGCTCCCAGTACAGAGGGGTCCAAATCCATAATCACTTATGCTGGTTAGATTTAGTTTTAGCTGATTATTACCCATCCACGCTCCCATAGGCTCCAGAAATTGAGAAATGACCTTGACAATATCATTAGCTTGGTGCCTTCAAGGGTAGAAATACATAATAGAGGGTCATCAGCATATTGGTGATGCTTCATCCTGGACTGTTGAATTATCTAATCCAGCAGTTTGCTAGGTTGAACAAAGAGGAGAGGGAGAAGAATGGCAATATTCAACAGATGTCATCTCAGAAGGAAGACAGAAATGGAGAGAGGATTTGAAGTGGAAGAACAGATCTGAGATAGGCTGGAAATAGGGCTGGGATAAGTTAGTATTGGCAAAAAATAAACAATCTGTAGAAATAGTTGAACCTGCTTTAAAACCCATTTTTAAGCTACAGTATTTAGTAAAAGTCAAATTTTGTCAAAATCAAAGGAGACTACTTCCTGAAGCAGGAAAAGAATTTGTTGTGCTCACATAATTATATTAATTCATCTGAAATTATTAAACAATTAATTGTTATTCATTATTGCATTTATCTGTAATTCCTGTGGTTTTATTTCTAATATAAGGAACATTTTTGTTACTACAGCAAAAGGTGTCCTATTATGAATTTAAAATAATTGCCAACAGTATCAAGATTTTTTCAGTCCTGAAACCCCCATGCAGCCTCCCGGAACAAATATACCTATCAGTTAAGGCAGGGGTGTCAAACTCACATTGTCACGGCGTCATCACATGATGTATTACAACTTTTTTCCCATTCGCTAAACCAGGTGCGGGCGTGGCCAGTGTGTGACGCATCCAGCCCGCAGGCCATGAGTTTGAGAGCCTTGAGTTAAGGTGTTTGGATGCTATTAAAAACATACCTATGTTCAAACATTGTGGTTGAACTTTTCAACAGCATCAGACAAACCAACTGTTGTTTTCAGACTAACTTAATGTCTGTTCTGCAAGATTCTCCAGTTGCTGGTACAATAATAACCAACCTGTGTCACTGTCCCTGATTCACAGGAACAATTACTCTGATAATCTAACAAGACTTTAATGAGTATTTTTGTTTTTTTATGCCACAAAAAGGAAGTTTCATTTCATTCAAACCGTGTTTCCCCAAAAATAAGACCGTCTTATATTTTTTTGAACCCTGAAATAAGCGCTTGGTCTTATTTTGGGGGAAGTCTTATTCTTTTGGGGTACGTGGAGTAAGACAGGGCTCCTCTTGCCATCTTACCTGATTTCCAGCTCTGTTTCTCTAACCCTAACCAGAGGAAATGGCAGGGACTGGCTGCACATGCAATTAAATATTTTTGGGGAGGGCTTATTTTTGGGAAGGGCTTATTTTCGGGGTTTGTGTGTTTTAGCGTATGTGCTTAAAAGCTCAATTGGGCTTATTATTAGGGGATGTCTTATTTTTCGGGGAAACAGGGTAGTCCCCATAGATTTCCAGTCCGCTCCCACAGAGAGGGTCTCCTCAGGGTGCCATCAGCCAAGTTATGTCGGCTGGCGACACCCAGGGGGAGGGCCTTTTCTGTGGGAGCCCCAGCCCTGTGGAATGAACTGCCCCCGGAAATACGCAAGATCTCCGACCTCCGAGTGTTTCGTTGCGCACTGAAGACCCTGTTGTTCCGCCAGGCAGGGCTATCAACTTAATAATTTTAATTGGGGTATTTTAGATGTTTGGGGTTTTAAATCGGCCAAATCTATGTAATTATTTTAATTTTTAATTATTGTTGTGTGTTGTGTTTTTAAATTGGCTGTACACCGCCCTGAGTCCTTCGGGAGAAGGGCGGTATAGAAATAAAATTATTTATTTATTTATTTATTTATTTATTTAGAGTAAATTTGTGGGGACTGATGTTTTAAGAGATGATATTTTACTGGGACTGCCATTGCTGGAATTGCTCATGAATATGCAGTTCCTTTTAGTCGACCTTTGTTTGGTAAATGCAATCTGATCATCGATGCTGCAAATGTAGATGCTGAAATCCTATCTCCATTTCTACCTAGGCAACCGTGTTAGCAAGCCACAACTTCAGGTACTCATGTGTCAGGATGATCGAATCAGTGGTATATCTTGGTCATTTTAAATTCACTGTGACCTTGTGCAGAGGCAGGAATTCAAAGCTTCCCTATGCTCTGCAGCCGGGGAAGTAGATGAATTATCTAGCAACATAAGAATTTCTGAGATGTAATTACAATTTGAATGACTATAATACAGAATTTCTTGCTGCTGTAATATAGCACTGATCTTTTCAGATGAAAGCTTTACAATCCATGAAAATAAGGCATATTTCATGATGTAGTATGAGCTGCATTCCAAATGGAGAACCATGTGTTTTGAAAACTGGGCTTATTTCAACATTTAACTTGCAGCCAATGCAAGAAGAAGAAATACACTTTAGGTCATTAAGCCTGAGAACATTTGAAGGGAAAAAAATAAGCACTATATTCAAATTAAGGTTTTATTTGACTTTTATGACATTTATATCCCATTAATGTTATTAAATGAAGTCACCAGGATACCAGTAGAGGCTCACAGGCATTGAAATTACTCTGAATATATTCATAGAGACACTAATAACATTCTGAAGCTGCAGTGTGATTCCAAAAACATTTTCAATGTGTAGACGAGAATATTTGTAGCTCAGAGTTAAACTGTGGGCTCCTTGGTGCTCTCTGAGCTTGGTTGTTTTTTCCCAGATGTCTGCAAGAAAACAACCAAGCACAGAGAGTACCAAGGACTCCACAAAAACATTTTCTTTAGTTCCATATGAATTATGGGAGCAGGTAGGATCTAGAGCAGGGGTCTTCAAACACTCAAAGAGCTATTTGGACCTATTTCTCACAAAAAAGAAAACACTGGGAGCCACAAAACCCTCCCCATGCCTGACTATTTCTTGAGTGGCCACAAAACTAGTATATATAGTTGAATTAAACTTTATTTTCTTCTGAAACTTTTCTTTTCTTGGATTTATCCATGGTTGGCCTACCGGGGGGTTGAAAAGTTCAATAAATTGCGGGCTGGCGGGTGTCGCACATTGACGGTTGTGACGCATATTTTGAGTGACAGGGAGCCACAGCAGAGGGGTGAAAGAGCCACATGCGGCTCCAGAGCCGCAGGTTGCTGACCCCTGAATTAGAGCATGGGTGTCAAACTTGCAGCGTCACGTTACCGTCACGTGATGTTTTTTCCCTTCACGAAGCTGGGGTGGGCGTGGCCTGCATGTATCGCATCTGGCCCACAGGCTGAAGTTTGACACCCTTGATCTAGAGGAAGAAACAGCAGGAGGATTTCTGGAATAAAAGTTCCTATAAAATGTTTATTCAAAAGAAACCTGAGCATTTTCTGGAGTCAAGTGCCAAACTGAAATTCTAAATAATGGTCCTGAAATTCTCAGTAGATCATCAGAAAATGGGCTGAGAATGTTAAAGGATAAGAAAATGAGTACGCTTATGGTATGGATAGGATGTCCCAAGGCCAACAAAGATCTCTGGAATTTGGGAAGCAAATTGTGCATTCTCACAAAACACCAATTTACCAGGAGGCTAATAGTTAGGTTGCTGTCCCTGTCATTTCCTTCCAGTCCTTTGATAATGTATTGGATTTGACTACCTATTAGCTAAATCAGTGTTTCTCAACCTTGGTAACTTTAAGATGTGTGGAATTCTGGGAACTGAAGTCTATAGATTTTAAAGTTGTCAAAGTTAAGAAACACTTCTTTCTTAGATCTTTTGAGGAGAGCAAGTGGGCACACTTCTAAGCAACACACTAGGCACGTGATGGCGAACATATGGCACCCGTGCTGGAAGTGGAACACAGAGCCATCTCTCTGGGCATGCCAGCCATTGCCCATTGCTCTTCAGGTTCTGGCACGCACATGCGCGCTGGCCAGTTGGTCTTCATACATGCAGGAGTGCCGGAAACCAGAAGAGCAGCTCTCTGGCGCACATGCACGCACTGGGAAGCTGAGTTTCCGGTTTCCAGTGCATGCATGCACGCCGGCCAGCAGTCTTTGCATGCACATGTGCACCAGAAACTGGAAGACAAGGCACACCGGAAACCGGAAGGTTAGCTTCCCGGTGTTCACATGTGCACCGGGGAACTGCTCTTCCAGTTTCCAGTGCTCCCCCGCGCACACGCGCACTCCCCCGTTTTGGCACTCAGTGCCAAAAAGGTTCGCCAACACTGAACTAGGCTATCGTTACTCTATACTTTCTAAGCATGTCTGATGTCTTATTAAAGTCCAAAAATGGTTTTAAAAGCTGCTGCTAGTAGCAGGAATGCAAATTTTGCAATATGCAACTTTTAATTTTAATTTTAAAAACCATAATCAAACAGGGTAAGGGGAATGTTAAGTTTTTTTAAATATCTCTCAGCTGAGTACAAATCACTTTTGTAAAAATATTGACACTTTTATTATAAGATTTTTACAAAAATTACAATGCCATTCGTGGGTCAGCGCCTATCAGACA
This sequence comes from Pantherophis guttatus, assembly GCF_059756535.1. Lineage (NCBI taxonomy): Eukaryota > Metazoa > Chordata > Lepidosauria > Squamata > Colubridae > Pantherophis > Pantherophis guttatus. Next base: position 276,710,486 of record NC_142063.1, on the reverse strand, counting down.
GCTTGAGGCTTTATGGGATCAGTAGTGACTTTTAAAATTTCAACTTATTTTAAATAAATAAAATGGGGCATCAAACTTTGCCAAGCCACCATTTTCTAAAGCAATCGTGTGTTATTTGAACAACTTCCCTAATGAACAAAATTAATGATTTCATATTGGATTTGGGTTAGGCAAGAAATAAGTAAATAAACCACTTTCAATAATTCTATTTTAAAATGATACAACCCTACAACTTCAGTAATTACAGATTTTTTTAAAAAAAATCAAACATTTAAAAAAAACCCAACGTTTAAACCACTTTTTCAATAGGAAAGATCATCTTGCTTACTTTTGTGTTTCATTTTTAAGATACCCACCCTCATGTCTTGTTCCACATCTATTATTGATCAACATTCCCTCTGTGCAACAGCAACTACAGAAAACCATTATTTGCACAGAAAAAGAAATTGCAAACAGAACTGGTAGGTTCACAGCTTCCTTGCTTAATTCTTTGTTTGCAGACTGATTCATAATTTGGGGAGATACCTTGTTGGGAATATTATTTTCATGGTGGTGTCAAAAGAGATACCAATGGATTACTGTTCCTCAATAGCTCTGAATGTAAAAGCTATCAGGTTAACATTTGCTAAAATGACAGACAAAAACACTGAACTTTACCAACGCATTGCATTTCAACAGACACTCAGAAGATTACAAATATCTACACCATGCTATGGCAAGGAAGGTCTCTGAGATACCCAAACGTTTGCAAAGAGAAGCTGAAAATATCAATACTCAGGGGATCTGCCAGCATCCAAGAAGAATGTGCCAAATGTTCAATAAGGGCCTGTTTCTCTGTAAAAAATGAGTTGTGTCCCTTTCATGTTTATTAAAAATCCAATATATGAAATACATTATTTTCATTCATGCAAATTATAAAGCTTTTCATCAACATTTTTTGAGATAGACAGACCTGTACATTCAAACCTTATAAATAGAACTGAAAGCATAAAAGTCATTTCAACATACAATGCTGTATGACACAAATAACATTTTAAAACTATAATATGTTTGCTGGAATATAGATATGTTTCACCTCTACTCTGATAAGAAAAGTAGGTGGAAAACTGATTTGAAAACTTAGTAATATACTTACTTGGTTTGAAGTTAATTGCCTTTTTGTAGCATCTAAAAAAACAGACATGCAGAACCTACCGATTTCTTTTGAAGTGTCATTTTTAAAAAAATCACACATTTGATCTTTTGACTATGAATGATTGTTTTCACTAACACTTTGGTTTAAGGCTTGAGAAAGCAGTTTGGCCTGGAGGTGGACTAAGAGCAGGGAAACTTGAGTTCTATGCTTACCTGAGATATGAAAATCAGTTGGGCTTATAAATACTGCCTAGAAAATTGCATGGCCTTGTCTTCAGTTTTGATAGCAAAATAATAAAAAATAAACTTTTTTTTCATAATCCCAGTCACCATGAAAACACAGGAACTAGAAATCAAAAAGTAAATTCCTTCACATATTCTTTTCCACGCTTGCATCTTCTAATCTAGATGCATTCCCAATCAAAAGTTATCATTTTAGAAACTGCTTAATATCTTCCTTTGCATCTTGCCTCCTTTCTTATCTAGAGGTGGAACAAGTCAAACCAAATGGAAATAATGTCACATAAATACATTCTGAGGCTATTTGAACCTGGAGCAAATCGCACTACTGCTTAATTTCATATTATGTCTTAAAATGGCTAGAAGAAACTGTGAAAATCAGGAAAATTGCATTTAAAGGTAGTTGGAACATATTGGAAATAGCTTCCTTAAAGTCCTTACAACCATAAACATGACTTGTAAAGATAAATTGTAATATCAATTAGGAAAGCAGCAGGGAATCGGATACCATATTTTCCTCTGGAGTCATTACTTAATAATCAGTCAGAAGATGTTACCCAGCAAGCCCTTCCATGATTGGCAAGTCATTTACATTTTCTTCTTCCTTAGATGCTTCTTGTCTTGCATTCCAGGATCCCATGGGGAGAGTCTGCTGTGCATCACATGAGATACACTCCCAAAATAGATAGTATATAGATCAGGGGTGAAATGCTCCCGGTTCGGACCGGATCACCCGATCCGGTAGCAATGGAGGCGGGTGGTTCGGAGAACCGATAGCAAAAGTCCCTGCCCCCCCCATGCCCAGCTGAGCCACACAATCATCAGAGACTTTTTTTTTACTTTTAAAAGCATTTTTTTCTACAACCTCTTCGGCCGGAAAAATGCTTTTGAATGTAAAAAAAAAGCCTCTGATGATTGCGCGGCTCAGCTGGGATCATCAAAGGCTTTTAAAAGAAAAAAAGCCTCTGCTGATCAGGCAACTCAGCTGGGATCGTCAGAGGCATTTAAAAGAAAAAAGCCCTTTTTTCTTTTAAATGCCTCTGACGATCCCAGCTGAGTTGCCTGATCGTCAGAGACATTTAAAAGAAAAAAAGCCTCTGCTGATCAGGCAACTCAGCTGGGATCGTCAGAGCCTTTTGAAAGCATTTTTTTACAACCTCTTCACTGAAGAGGTTGTAGAAAAAATGGTTTTAAAAGTAGAAAATATTGGCCACGCCCACCCAGTCACATTACCCCTCACCATCAAGCCACGCCCACAGAACCGGTAGTAACAAATTTTAGATTTCACCACTGATATAGATACAAAATTGCTTAGAGCACAGGGGCTCATGTGGTTGGGACATTGGGTTGATGAACGGCAAGCCCACGTTGGAGACCGAAGTGCTGCTGCATGACGGGGTAACCTTCTGTCACTCTCTCCAGCTACTGCCAACCTAGCAGTTGAAAAACATGTAATTGCAAGTAGATAGATAGGTACCACTTCAGTGGGCAACTTTATGGGGACATGAGCGGAGCCTCTAACTGGGCATCCCCCAGGCAATAGTGAGGTTACCAGTCAGGGCCGGATTTAGATGAAAAGAGGCCCTAGGCTATTCCACTTATGAGGCCCTTTCACCTATAGTGAAAGTGTAATTTTAATTTTGCTAACAATTTGAATGTAGGCCCCTCTTGATCTTGAGGCCCTAGGCTGAAGCCTAGTTAGCCTATAGGAAAATCCAGCCCTGTTACCAGTTAATCCTTTCAACCTGAAAGTGCCTTGTAATGTGTTTCTGCCTTGAATGTAATACTATTAGTAGTATACAAACTTGCTCTGCTTTTATCATAAGAATACCTAAAAATAGTACAGATTGCTAGGAATGGATGGATGGAAAGTTAAAGAGGAGAACCAACTACCTGGTCTCCAATAACATTTGAATCCCCGCAAACATGCTGTAGATCTTCATACTAGCAATAAAACTGCAAAGCCAAAGGACTGATTACGTGCATGGCTGCATCGTTCTTGCTACAGGGAAGTTTTGCAGCAAATGAAAAGCAAACCTAACAGATTTTATTCATCCTGCTCCACAATTCACAGTCAGTTGACTCAACAGTTAAGCAGAATCAAATTTATTTTGAGGCTTTTCAGTTTCCTGGAAAAAAAATACTTGGTGATCAATAATATATTCAGCCTTGTAAAATAATTTCACAAATTGCTTACAACTGAATGGTAGCTAGAACATAAGCTCTACTTAGCAAGCAGAGGATGGACCTAGTTGGTCTTCCCTGGTTAGCAACTAGGTTGTAGTGAGTACTACTTCCTACAACACCCTCCCTTTGGGGACTATAATCTAGCATTAGCAAGTCTGCCTGGCCATTATCTTTCCAATATATTTGAAGGTACCAGTGTTCCAAAAGTTACCATAGAGAGAAGAGGTGCAAATGAAATCTCCATTGGGTGTATAAAAATCAACAAGAGGACAAGTAGAATAGAATAGAATAACAGAGTTGGAAGGGACCTTAGAGGTCTTCTAGTCCAACCCCCTGCCCAGGCAGGAAACCCTACACCACTTCAGACAAATGGTTATCCAACATCTTCTTAAAAATTTCCAGTGTTGGGGCATTCACAACTTCTGCAGGCAAGTTGTTCCACTCATTAATTGTTCTAACTGTCAGGAAATTTCTCCTTAGCTCTAAATTGCTTCTCTCCTTGATTTGTTTCCACCCATTGCTTCTTATTCTACCCTCAGATGCTTTGAAGAATAGTTTGACTCCCTCTTCTTTGTGGCAACCCCTGAGATATTGGAACACTGCTATCATGTCTTGCCCTTTTACCAGATATGGGTTTCAGCAGGTTCTGACCAGTTCTGGAGAACCAGTAGCAGAAATTTTGAGTAGTTCGGAGAACCGGTAGTAAAAATTATGACTGGCCCCGCCCCCATCTATTCTCTGCCTTCCAAGTCCCAGCTGATTGGGAGGAAATGGGGATTTTGCAGTAATCTTCTCCCTGGATTGGGGGGGGAATGGAGATTTTACAGTATCCTTGCCCTGCCATGCCCACCAAGCCACGCCCACAAACCCATGCCATGCCCACCAAGCCATGCCATGCCCACCAAGCCACGCCCACAGAACATGTAACAATATTTGAAACACACCACTGACTTTTATACGTATTTCAGAGTTGCATGCAGGTTCAGGGTACAGGCAGAGAGGGTTGGGGTTGCTATCTTGAATCACCTTGTAGGGAAGACGAGCGACATAGAAACTTAGACATAAATCAGTCAATAAAAATTTACCCCACTCTGCAAACACCATGACCAGCTACAGATCTTAGTATGAAATAAACCAAACCTAACTTCAGCAAATAAGCAATGCTACATTTGCTTCAAAGTCTTTTTTTTAATCACCTATAATATCTACCTTGCAGACCTAATTATATTTAATAAGTAGATTTATGCCAACATTCTATCTGTGCTTTGATGAAAAGGAAGTAGCAGGTTGTTTTTTTTAAAAAAAAAAGCTATTGCTCATACATTTCTTTAATATAGAGGATAACCTACAGGCTTTCAGATACTGGCAAAGTTATCATTCCCTGTAGCTTCAGCTGGCATAATTAAGGGCAGAACCTGCTGGGAACTGTAGCACAACTGAAAAAATCACAGTTGAGAGAGAGGTATGGATGAATGTAAAACTATTTAACACCAATGTTGCTACCCTTCAAAAAGACTTTGACTTTGTGTCGGAATTGGCAACTCCAAATCTCAACCAACAAATGCTCTGTCTTACACATTGGCAAAAAGAATCAGAACACAAAATACAAGCTGAGTAGACATGATGTTGTAGATGACCCTCACTCGGTCAAGGACTTTGGAGTACTCATATCTAATGATCTAAGTGCCAAAGCCCACTGTAACAACATCACCAAAAAGGCATTAAGAGTTGTAAACCTAATCTTGTGTAGCTTCTCCTCCGGTGATATCACACTACTAATCAGAACATACAAAACATTTGCTAGACCAATTATTAAATACAGCTCATCTGTCTGGAACCCACACTACATATTGGACATTAATACAATTGAGCATGTCCAGAAATATTTCATAAGAATTCTCCACTCCTCTGCTCGCAACAAAATACCTTATGCCACCAGACTTGAAATTCTGGGCTTAGAAAACTTAGAACTACACCACCTTCCGTATGACCTAAGCGTAGCTCATAAAATTATCTGCTACAATGTCCTACCTGTCAATGACTACTTCAGCTTCAACCACAACAATACACGAGCACACAATAGATACAAACTTAAAGTGAACCACTCCAAACTCAATTGCAGAAAATATGACTTCAGCAACAGAGTGGTCAATGCCTGGACTGCACTACCTGACTCTGTGGTGTCATCCCAAAACCCCCAAAATTTTGAGACTAAGATTGTCTACTGTTGACCTCACCCCATTCCTAAGAAGTCTGTAAAGGGCGTGCATAAGAGCACTGGCCTGCCTACTGTCCCTGTCCTAATGTTTCCTCTATTCGTATCTATTTTATGTATTCAATTCATGCTTATACTTATATATATTACCTAATACGTACTTGACAAATAAATAAATGAAATGAAAAATAATGCTGCCTGCCTCCCCCCAATTTCATGAATGGTAACACCTGTCTATGGAATTGGAATACCTTCAGGGACAAAGCTCTCACCAATGCATGTCTGCATGTGAAAACTCAGAAAGGATATACAGGTAGTCCTCGATTTACAACAGTTCATTTAGTGACCATTCAAAGTTACAAAAGCACTGAAAAAAGTGACATATGCCTCTTTTTCACACTTACAACCATTGACGCATCCTCATGGTCAAGTGATCAAAATTCAAATGCTCGGCAACTGATATTAATGATGTTTGCAGTGTCCCTGGGTCACACCATCACCTCTTGTGACCTTCTGACAAGCAAAGTCAATGGGGAAGCCAGGTTCACTTAATAACCATGTTACTAATTTAACAACTGCAGTGATTCACTTGACAACTGTGTCAAGAAAGGTGGTAAAATGGGGCAAAATTCATTTAACAACTGTCTTGCTTAGCAACCGAAATGTTGGGCTCAATTGTGTTCATAAGTGGAGGACTACCTGTAAATGCGATTTGTGAAGATATCCATTCACTGGGCAAGCCAGCAAGTTCTGTTTACACTCTGGTCTAATGCAGAGGTACCGTCTAGCATCAAGGTGTATCCAAACAGCTTTCTAGTGATGAGGATATGCAGAAAACTGTTGTCGTGTGGCTAGGGTGCAGAGGATGTGTGAGGGTGTCGAGGAACTGGTGGAGTATGGGGCTCCACCAGTGCCATGAGGCTAGATGTGGCTACTGCTGGGCATAAGAGATCAATTGAGTGACTTGTGACTTTCCCTACAGGAAGGTGACAAATGGTGATCACATAATTATAGGACACGTCAACCGCCTATGTTGTAGGTACAAGCGGTTGCTATCATGTGACCATGGGAGTGATGAAACAGCCAGAACTTTGAGAGATGGTTTTAAGCATCACTCTTTCAGCACCACCATAATTTCAAATGGTTGCTGAATGAGCTGTCATTTATCAAGAACTATCTGTGATTGTGTATAATTTTTCAATTTTTGTAAACATGCCAAAGCATTTGGCTTAAGTGTTTATAGACTTTTGGAGCAGTTTTTAATTTGAAGAATCATTATTGAGATTCTGTTAATTATTTCTTGACTCAAGATAGCTTAATCCCCTGCCTCAAAATGTTGTCAGAAAACCTTACAATTGAAGCATATTTGCATATTAATAAATTCACTGATTAATCAACCAAAACGTCTAGAATCTCATTTTACCAATTAAAGCATGCAATCTTAGTTAATAACTTTGGGAGGCCTTTTAACTTTTTCTCAGGGAAGAGAAAACTCTTGGAAACCAGGTGTAGATAGCAGGTTTTTGTCATTTTTGAAATTCAAATTTATTTTAATGAGACATCTGCTGTCAGCAGGAGTGATATTGAGAGGCAGGCTGGGAGATGAAGGACCTTCCAACAGGGGAATTCAAGCAGATTTAGTTGTTTACATCTAGATTAGTTTTGCTTCTGTAATTTCTCTCTCGTTTCCAAAATGGAAACATTGCACAGTTCTCAAGACGACAATCAACTGTCAGTCGCTGTGACTACACAGTGTAGGAGATGACCAGGCTAAGCGTAGGGATCAAACTTGTCATCAATCATGAGTCCCTGCACGTCCACAAAAGTCCAGCCCAACTTGAATTCCATTGACTCTTATCTACTGACAATTTGCTTGGATCTTTAATAGTTCAGATTCTTGTAGAGAGCTTAAGCTTGCCATAAATCTTTATACCCACTTGAACTGCCTGGATCTTCTGATTCCCCTGGCATATGGCACCCAGCTTTTCAGCACACTCCTTAAACTTCAAAAGTTAACTAACACACACAAATTTCCTCATATGAATATATAAAGATAGCCTTTCCTTAGCAGTCTGTTGGAAGAAACATTGGTGGTGGCAAAGTGGTTAGAATGCAGTACTGCAGGCTAACTCACTGCTTACTCCAGGAGTTCAATTCTGACTGGCTCAAGGTTGACTCAGCCTTTCATCCTTCCGAGGTGGGTAAAATGAGGACCCAGATTGTTGGGGAAAATATGCCGACTCTGTAAACCATTTAGAGAGGACTGCAAAGCACTGTGATTTACAGTAATTTTAAGTGCTGTTGCTATTTTGCAAATCCCCAGACAGATGTATGCAACAACATTTAAACCATTCACAATCAGCTTGCGTGTAAATACTAGACAATTACTTCCTTTCCTTTTGGGGAGAAAGGCTATACATTTTCACAGGGGTATTGGAAATCTGGGTGCATACACTCAGCAATTGGTTAGTTTAAAATAGAAAGTGTGAACCCTGATTGACTGGTATTCTCTGATCTCCAAGTGTTGGTTTGTTCCAACTAGTTGAAGATGCTGGTTGGATAAAGATGCTTTTTGCAAGCTCCAGACTAGGTATATATTGACAATAGAAGATTGAAAGTGTTTTAGAACTGCAGAAGAAGAGGGTAATTTGGAGAAACTGGTTTTACCCAAAAAGGGTATTGGGACTTGATAGGCAAATGGAAGGCTGGTGATGTGGCAGAATTGATACTGCATTGCCCTAGAATTGGCATGCTATGATTGTTCTGAACCATGAGTGCAATTCTTCTACCCTCACTAGCAAAACATTTGAGAGAGTTGCTGGTATTTTATCGCATTCCCAGTCCAACCTCATGCATTCTGTTACAAAGACCTGGGAGTGTTTCAAGCTTTTCTTTTCTTAATGAAAATAATTTTTTTGTAAAGAGTCACATGAGCCAGAAAGCATGGTAGGCACCAAGAACGGTGCCTGAGGACAGATGGGTTTCTGAGTCCCCTTGCCTATAAGCAGCTGAGGTTGTATTTCCTTCAAACCCTGGTAGTGCTTTTAGCAGTGGTAACCAATACTCAGAGAGGGAAAAATAAACTGATGGAATTCTCTCACATACGTAGATAAGTTAACAATTGATGCTTGTTTCTCATCATGCAAAAGGTATTTCTTGAAAAGGTGAGAAAAATACTATAAAAGATGGAGTCTGGAAGGATTTTTTTTTTCCACCTCAGAAATTGGAACCAGATGTTCTCCTTTAATGCTTCTTGGCTCTTTGAAGATTAGACAAAAGGGCAATGTGTATTATGCGCATTTTGGTTGGATAGATCTGGAGAGTATGACTCTGTGACTCAGCGATAATAGCAAGTGAATAGAACTAAAACCTTACCTGGAAGCATGTCCCTCCTGAATTCAAGGTGGCTTTGCTTGTAATGTATTCAGAACATTCAATAAACTCAGTAAATTTCACAAAGTAAGGGAAACAGGGATTCTTTTTCCCCTAAGGACATTTCTCCACCGTTGAATTAAAGTTCTATCCATCTATCCTTGAGTTATTACATAAAATTGGCTGTCCTTGCCAATCTCTCACCTGACTGTATTACATCAGTTCAGTCATTGCTGGATTCCCAAGCGTGCTCCTTGTTCTAGGCAATGTGCCTGGAGTTGGAGAGGAGAGGGTTCCTGCTCTTGAGCAATTCTCCTTTAGCACATGAATTACTATCGGGGAGAATGAATAGGGTGCATCTGATCTCAGGCCTCTGCCTATCTTTTCAGGGCTGCTTAGTTTGTTCCTCTCCTCTCCTCTCCTCTCCCTTTTCCTCTCCCTTCCCCCCCTCCCTCTCCCTTTTCCTCTCCTTTTCTCTCTCTCTCTCCCTCTCCCTTCCACCCTCCCTCTCCCTTTCCCTCTCCTTCTCTCTCTCCCTCTTCCTCTCCTCTCCTCCCCCCTCCTGCTCTCCTCTCCTCCCTATCCATCCTACCTCGAAATTAGTAACATCAACCAAACACATTTAGGAAGATGCCCTAGAGAGCAAGAGATCAGACCCTGTCCAGATTGTGCAGCTAGCTACATCCCTATGGAGCTGAAAACTTTGAAATGAAAATGACTGAAATGGAATAATACTGGGAAACTGGCAATTAAGCAAAAAGCAAGTTTGGATACCCTTATTATATTCGGGCTCTTGCAGTGAGGAAAATCGAGAGTACTATATCTATCCTGATATCCTTTTGAAGTTGCACAAATATATGCCATTTTATTTTCTGAACAAAATAGTGAAATTCTGCTTTTTTTACATAGTCTCTGGTTGGCTGCCTTGGAAAGGTTCATTTCAAAAACTAAGGAGGGAAGAGCAGAGTATTTGTAGTGGTCATGACTGGCTTCAAAATGTTGACCATACCCAGGTGCTTAAAGCCTTGTGTGGGTGCAATGTGTGAACCCACATTAAAAAGGGCTGGAACCAGGGGTGAAATCCAGCAGGTTCTGACAGGTTCTGGAGAACCAGTAGCGGAAATTTTGAGCAGTTCGGAGAACTGGCAAATACCACCTCTGGCTGGCCCCATAGTGGGGTGGGAATGGAGATTTTGCAATATCCTTCCCCCAGGAGTAGGGAGGGAATGGGGATTTTGCAGTATCCTTCCCCTGGAGTGGGGATGGAGTGGGGATTTTGCAGTATCCTTCCCCTGGAGTGGAGAGGGAATGGGGATTTTGCAGTATCCTTCCCCCAGGAGTGGGGAGGTAATGGGGATTTTGCAGTATCCTTCCCCTGCCACGCCCACCAAGCCACACTCACCAAGCCACATCATGCCCACCAAGCCACCCCCACAGAACTGGTAGTAAAAGAAATTGGATTTCGCCACTGAGTGGAACTTTGACAGTCTCTGCAGTTGCTCCTGGGGGAACTTTTTGATATGAAAGGAAATCAGGAAAATAGTTGCAGAGGGAAAATGTCGTGAGACAATGACATTTAAGAAGGAGGTCATATAAGTGCAGTTTAAAATCTGGAACAAGAAATATATTTATTATTTTATTTATTAAAGATATATAAAAAGAATAGCATCTGCCCAGTCACCATTAAAGCCCATGTGAATAAAATTGTTTTCACTGACCTTCTAAAAGAGACCAGACTCATTTCTTGACAGCGTAAGTTCCAAAGTGTTGGAGCTATGATGGAAAAGCACTGTCTTCTCATCCATCATTATGTCAACTTAAGGAGGTGACATCTTAAAGTGGTTGTCTCTAAATGACCTGACAGATTGGGCAGAATTATTTGGGAAAAAGCCATTCCTAATGTAGGTCAAAGGACTTTATGGGTAATAGAGAAAAGATCCAATATTTTTGGAACAAGCTAACATGACATAGTCAAGGAAAGCAAGTGGCCACAAAGAAGACATATGAAGACTGAATGCAGACTTTCAGCATCAAGCAAGAAAGAAAAGGAAACCTATTTCAGTCAAAAACATCAAGAAAAGGAAAATAACAAGAAAGGGAATTTTTTTCATAAGGAAATCAAAAAGATCCTGGAAAAATTTAGAGCTGAAGTAGGACTACTAAAGGTTAATTATGAAAGAAATGTACTAGATGTAAATGAGGTTAAGGAAAGATGGAAAGCCTTTTACAAATGGCATTGTAAAATGCAGAAATATTTGCAAATAGAAAATGTTTTCAGGGTTATAATTTACTAAACACACATGAGAGGCAATGAATCAGCTATCAAACAGGAAAGAGAAGTACGTATGAAATATTTATTAAACCATTAGATAGGGCACTTAAAGTGCTGATACTGTTACATGAACTAATACTGTATAGAAGAAGGCTGGCCTAGAGATTGGAAAAGATATCTATCTATCTATCTATCTATCTATCTATCTATCTATCTATCTAGCTATCATCTATCTATCTATCTATCTATCATCTGTCAGGGTTCTAAGTAACACCCCCAACGAAATAAGACTCCGAGGCTTATTTCCCACAAGTCCATCACATGGTCTAATCAAAGCACCATCACAACTGGAGATGCCTCCCAGTTCCAGCCTTCCAGGTGCAGGGCAAGATGTCCTTGACTCTCTGAGAAAGGAATGTTATTATGACTATATATCACCCTGGCTTCACACAATTCCCCCCTCCCAAATTCCCACAGTACTAAATGTGGTAGGCTTAAAGATCCAACAAAAAAGATGGCTTCCAGGCCTGACACTATCTGTCTGTCCGTCTGTCCATCCATCAGTCCATCAGTCCATCTATCTAATTATAAAACCATTGCATTATAGGTAGTCCTTAACTTACAATGATTTCTTTAGTGACCATTCAAAGTTATGACAATGCTGAAAAAATGACCTATAACAGGTCTTCACAGCATCCCCATGGGGGTGTGTGTGTCATGTGATCATGATTCCAGTTCCTGGCAATGTACAGGTAGTCCTCGACTTATGACCACAAGTGAGCCAAAATTTATGTTGCTAAGGCAGCGACCTGTATCAACCATTAGCACTAGTCAATGGTATTTATGATACATTTTTAAATGTTCAGTTGACTGAGTTTCATGTTTAATGAATAAAAGAAAATAATAATAAAAAAGAAAAGGCAGGGGGACATGAGATGGCATAGTTTTAATATAACAAAGAGTGTGGAGATTTCATAGAACTTCAGAAGGAATTTAGTTTTGCTTTATCATCTGCAGGAAGCCTTTGATTCAGTAGATCATGCCTGTGTGTAGAACACATCTAGGCTAAAAGAAATCGCAACAGCACTAGCACTTAGACTTATATGCTGCCTCACAGTGTTTTACAGCCCTCTCTAAGCAGTTTACAGAGTCAGCATATTTGCCCCCACAATCTGGGTCCTCATTTTACAGATCTCAGAAGGATGGAAAACTGAGTCAATCCTGAGCCTGATGAGAATCTGCCAAATTGCTGGCAGCTGGCAGTCAGCAGAAGTAGCCTGCAGTACTGCATTGTAACCACTGCACCACTGTGGCTCTGGCACAGAAATGCCAGAATATTTTATTTTTCTTTTGAGGAAACCACAGGTAGTCCTCAATTTACGACCAAAATTGAGCCCAAAATTTCTGTTGTTAAGCAAGACATTTTTTAAAGTGAGTTTTGCCCCATTTCATGACCTTTGTTGCCATAATTGTTAAGTGAATCAATGCAGTTGATAAATTAATAACACGGTTGTTAAATGAATCTGGCTTCCCCATTGATTTTGCTTGTCAAAAGGTTGCAAAATTGTTCTGCCCCAGCTACGGACCCCAAAGAACGCAGCACACACAAAGTCCGTTCAAACCTTGGTTTACTAAATAAATCAGTCTTTTACAACAACGGCTTTTAATTAACTGCATTAACAGTCACCAAGAATTCAAAGAATAATAGCTGAAAGCTTACTGTGGTTGGCAGAATGCCCAGAAGCAATTTGCAGGATGCTGATAAGGTAAGCAAGACAAGACACGAAAGTATGTGAACAAAGTTGTTCCCTGCAAATTGCTTCAGTTGGTGTTCCTCCTTAAATAGGCTGAGGGAGTGGCCAATTAGCCCCAAGCCTTACTCTCAAGGAGACCTCCTCCTGAGGAGCCACTCCTGCCTTTTGGCAGCTCTGTGCACCCGTGCATCAAGAAGAGGCTCCTCCTCTTCGTCCTCTTCACTTAAGGGAGCTTCTGGAGGTTCTGAAGGCCCTGGCTGAATCCCCGTCTCTGGCACCACATCTTCTCCAGCCTCTTCATTGTCTGACTCGAGTACCAGCTGCACAGGCTGCTGACGCAGCACCACGCCAACCTCCTCGCTGTCTGAATCAGCTACTAGCTGCACAGGCTGTGTACAGGCCACAACAAAAAGGGGCCCATGACTTTGGGACACAGCAACGGTCCATAAGTATGAACCAGTTGCCAGGCATCTGAATTTTGATCACACGATCACGGGAATGCTACAAAGGTCTTAAGTGTGAAAAATGGTCATAAGTCACTTTTTTCAGTGCTGTTGTAACTTTGAATGGTTACTGAATGAACTGTTATTAAGTAGAGGACTACTTGTACAGTGAACAAGGTGCTGGTATAAAAAAACCTGCATTTGGAGAAGGACTACAGGGAAGGAAATTGGAGCTGAAATACTCGCATACATATTCAGACAACATTATTTTGTTAGGTGCTTTGATGACTTCATTAGGAAAGTGTTAAACGTAGTATTAAATATTAAGAAGACAAATATTATGTCAGCAAGAATGCTTTGTGAATTCACACTGACTGCAAAGAAGTAAAATTGGTAGATAGTGTTGGTTTTGGAGGTCAAAGAGTAAAGATACACCGAGGTGTGCTGGAGAAGTAAACAGATTAATGCAAGGGAGGATTAATGCATTGCCAAACTTAGATAAGATCCTGAAGGATATTTCCATGGCAACAACAATCAAAATAGTTAAAGCAGTGGGGTTTTTTTTCCCCCAATGAAAGCTAGACACTGAGGAAAAGTGAGAGAAAGTAGATTTTGCCTTCAAATGATGGATCTGGTAATTGAGAATATCACAGACTGCAAGACCAACCAATCAATTGGTCCCAGAAGAAATAAAGATTGACTGTTCCCTTCAGGTGATGATTAGTAAGCAGCAACTTCTATTTTGGGACATGTAATGTGACTAAATGATGGATTGGAAAAAAAATAATTGTCAAGGTGGAGGGAAAGACAACAGATAAGGTAGATAGGTGGAATCAGGACTATCATTCAACCTCCGGGCAAGTCTCTGACTTATTGCTGGGGTCAAGTTGAAAGGAGAGCATTTTGTCATACAAGAACCAAGCATCAAACCTGACTCGATGACAACCAGCTAAGACTGTTTCCTTTGAGAGTTGGGAATGAGATAAGACCAATGTTTTGCAATCAAATAGTGTTACTAAGCATGACAACAACATAGAAGGCCGTAAAAGAGAGTCAAAGTCTAAATCCAAATATCCAGTGATTCAGCCAATAAAAATTATCTCCTAACTTCCAGAGTAATTTTTGGGATTGAGATACTTTTAAATGTTCAAGTGGGATAGCTGAAATTCAAATTGGTAATTTGTAATAATAATTTCTCCATGTAAGTAGATTAATAGGTACCACTTCGGTGGGAAAGTAACAGCATTCCATGAGCCTCAGTGTACAGTCTTGCTGACCACATGACCATGGGTCTTCAGACAACACTGGCTCCCTTGTTTAAGAAACAGAGATGAGCACTGGCCCCTAGAACAGAACACTACTGGACAGGGCAAACTTTTACCTTTACCTTTAATAATTTCTCCAAAATTCCTCAGATCAGAAACGATCACGATGAAAATTAAGATGGCCCAGCAGTGCCCTCTGGTGGCTAAAAGAAATGGTTTACATATGCTCTGATTTTTATGAGCTTTGGAAAATGTGACTAACCCCTCACACACACACACCAAAAAGAAAGAAAAAGGGGGGGGAAAGGAAGGGGAAAAAAGGAAAGGAAAGGAAAGGTTTTCAACTTTTCCAAGGGGACTATATTGTGTAAATAAAGAGCCACATGGGTTATAAAATCTTAACTATTGCGTCCAGTTTTGGTTACCACAAAAAAGATAGTAAGGCGCTAGAAAAATGCAGAGAAAGAGCAACAAAGATGATCAAGAGACTGGAGGCTAAAACATAGGAAGAATGGTTGCAGGAATTGGGTATGTCTAGTCCAGTGATGGCTAACCTTTTCTGGACCGGATGCCCAAAGCATGTGCACATGCCCGAACCCCAAAATGCAATGTGCATGCGCTGCATGTACCCCACACTCGAGCAAACACACACCGCCCCCCCCCCACGCATGAGACCAGCTGGCTGGCAGAAGGCACGTCTGCATACATAGCAGAGCTGAACTAAGGCGACGGCTCGCATGCCCACAGGTTCATCATTACAGATCTAGTCTAATAAAGAAAAGGATTAGGGGTGAACCCAAAGGTGATTTTTTCAAAAGGCAACTGGACTTTGTTTTTCTTTGAAGACGTTTCACTTCTCATTCAAGAAGCTTTCTCGGTTCTGACTAAATGGTGGAGAATGGAAAGATTTATATTAGGGACTAGAGGTGACATGATAGCAGTCTTCCAATATTTGAGGGGCTGTCACGGTGAAGAGAGGGGTCAACCTATTCTCCAAAGCAGCTGGAGGGAGAACAAGAAGTAATGTATCTCAATGCACAATGCATCTCCACGAGGCCGTATTGCCTCTTCATCTCAATAAGGCACCCTGCCATGTTCCAATGGCCTATTATTACATTACAGCCATATCACCTTTAGATTGGTCTTCAAATGCACTAAATGCATTGGTTGTATTTAGAAGGCTCTGCAATATCTGCTTTGCAGATATGAATCATGCCTGCATGTTACAGTTGATTTTCTCTCTCTTTCCCTCCCTCCCTCTCCTCTCCTCTCTCTCTCTCCCTCCCCCCTCCCCCCCTCTCTCATCCCCTCCATGTTTTTAGGAATATGAAAGTGGGATGTGGCTTCTTGAGCCAATTATCACTGTTTATTTTGTCATGCACATGGGAATAAGTGAGGTCTTTTCACATCTGTTCAATCATGTCCAATTATCAGAGTCCGCCTGGCCTAGTCCCTGCAGTTTTCTGGGCCAGGTTTTCCCAAAATGGTTTGCCATTATCTCTTTCCTAGGACTAAGAGAGAGTATGTAAGTGGCTCAAGGTCACCCAGTTGGCTTTGTGGCCAAATTAGGACTAGAACTCGTAGTCTTCTGATTTCTAGCCCGTAATTGCTTTGGCAATTTTATAAAATAAACACACATCCTGCTTTTTGGAGCTCTTCATGGCAGATCTTAATTTTGTTTATTTATTTGCTTTCCTTTCGTGAAGGAGGAAGGCAGGCAGGCAAATGAGGTTAGGAATGGCTACGTTAAACAAAACGACAGCAGCTGGACTTCACCTCTGGGTCCACTCCACAGCCCAATGAAATTCACTGGCACTCTCACTGGCTTCACCCAACACTTGTTTGGATCTATTCTTGTTCAGGACTTGAAACCAATGTATTGGGAGGGAGGACACTGATTTTTGGGGAAGGCTGCCAAAAGGGATACTTACTGAAAGGCAGATGATACCCCAGAAGTCTGAATTTGATCCAGGCTACAGATGGCAGCATTTGGATAATGTAGTCTATACTTGGCAATTCAGCAAGATAGAGCCTGATTGGTCCTTGATTGGAAGAACCCAGGGAATGCCAGGGCCGTAGGCTAGACTGGGAAGCAGAATGTGGCAGCAAACCACTTCCAAACTGAAAAACAATATGGATAGATTGACAAGTCAAGTTCCACCATAGGTCAAGCTTTACTGAAGGACGTCCTTACTTTTACCAAATTAGTAGGTTAATTTCCACTTCTCCCACCAACTGAAGGAGGTTTACAATATGGAATGATTGAAATCTCAAAGTGATACTTTGTGAGACAATTTGCATGACAATTACATTAAACTGCTCAGACTAGTTAGTATGACCACGCACGCCCTGAATCACTTCCAATGCAAAATTGTCAGTGGCTCTTCTCTGGGTAAACATGACATGAAAATACTATTATGCTAAGCAGAACTTAAAGTATTATTATTGGTAGGCTTCAATTTCTGATTAGTGCTACCTAGAAATGATGGTTGCTCTGCATTTATACATCATACTTAACCCATCACTTTTGGTTAAGAGCCACTTCACACAAGGAAAAAAGGCGAGAGAAGTATTCATTTTAATCAGCCAGAGAAAGTATAAATATGTATTTATTTAATACATAAACATTAAGTTTATACTTAGCCAGGTTCTTCCTACGTAAACCAAGATTTTTATGCAGCCCTAGTTCAGTGAAATCCCAATCCACTAGTTTCTGGGCTTTTTTTCTCCAGTAGCCAACAAGGTCCCTGATGCCCATTGGGAGACTAAGGAGACTAAGGAGACCAATGGGCAGCAGGGAGCTTTCTGCTGCTGGAGAAAAAAGCCTAGAAACTAGTGGATTGGGATTTCACTGAACTAGGGCTGCATAAGTATCTTGGTTTACATAGGAAGAACCTGGCTAAAGAGAAATACATACATACATACATACATACATACATACATACATACATACATACATATATATAGCCATCCCAGACTACCAGCACCAGATTTGAAATAGTAACGGCAGTTACTGCAAAAGACCCCTCACATAAGCCTGATGATGGCAGATGAGATTCTGTCGAAACGTCGCTTCTACCCTTTTAGGGATATGTTCACAATTACACGGGAAGAAACCCGAAATATATATTTTTTTTTATTGAAAAGTTTTATGAAAAATACAAACATTTTCACCCCCCCCACCCTTCCCCCCTCAACCCCCCCTCCCCTTCCCACCCTCCCTTCCCCTCCCTCCCCCCACCCCCCTCCCTAGACTTCCCAGAACGAGCACAGGGTATAGCATTCACAAACCAAGAACTAAAATGTGCTAACAAATTATTACATTTCATATTCTCCCTAGGTCCTTAACTCCTTATAACTCAGAAAAAACAAACATAAACTACTTAATATTATTTCATTCATAAGCTATATGAATCTTCTTATTCGGATACTTCTTCTGTATGTAATCAATCCATTTTCTCCATTCCGATATATATCTCTCATTTGAATGGTCTTTAAGGTATGATGAAATTTTTGCCATTTCCGCCAAATGCACAACTTTTAATGTCCATTCCTCAATAGTAGGTGGATCTTCCTTCTTCCAGTACTGTGCCACCAGTAATCTGGCAGCTGTTATTAAGTTCAAAACCAGCTTAGTCTCTATTACAGTACAATCCGTAACTATTCCCAACAGAAAAAACTGTGGTGTAAATTTAATTTTTTTCTTCAAAATATTTTGAATAATCCACCATATTTTTATCCAAAAAGCCTTAATCTTTTTACATGTCCACCATATATGAAAATATGTAGCATCTTCACACTCACATCGCCAACACTTGGGTTGTAAATTTGGATACATACAAGCTAGTTTTTTTGGGTCTAAATGCCATCTATAAAACATTTTGTAAAAATTCTCCCTTAAATTTTGTGCTTGTGTAAATCTTACATTTCTAACCCATATCTTTTCCCATGTTTCCATCATTATTGGTTCACCTACATTTTGTGCCCATTTTATCATACAACCCTTGACTAAGTCTGTTTCTGAATCTATTTCCAATAATGCATTGTACAACCTTTTTATGTGCATTTGACCTTCATCTCTTATTTGCTTTATCAAATTCTCATCCTGCTGCAAAATACCAATTTTTTGATCTTCTCTCCATCTGGCCAGCAGCTCATTTTACCTACCTCGAAAGGATGGAAGGCTGAGTCAAGCTTGAGCCTGGTGAGATTTGAACTTGCAGTAATTGCAGGCAGCTGGTGCTACTTAACAGCACTTTAGTCTGCTGTGCCACCAAGGCTCTTTTGCTTTTCTCCTCTTACTTACTGACTCTACTTACATTTCTATAGCTTAAAAAAATAAGGACCAGGAATAGGAATAAAAGTGAAAAAGAGGCCTATGTAACTCATCAACTCATTAGAATTGGAGATGAGAGACTCACAGAAGGCATGAACTGATTTGAGCTTCAAGATATGAAAAAAAGAACTGTTCATGAGCTATAATGGAATAGCATCAAAATGGATAAAGAAATTACATTTTTGGCAAAATGGGATGCAAATAGGAACTATTTAAAGGATATTATCCCCGCCAAGTTTCAGCTTGATGGCTTTTAAGGTTTCACTCCAATATATTTTAGAAACATTTTTCCTCTACTTCCTTAAAGCTAGAAATAGAAGGGATGAGGAAAGGCAGAGCAAAGACCTTGTTATGCTGAACAAAGGCAGAAAGTGCACTGCTCAGAGTTGCCTCAGTGAGATGGGCCACTATATAAATTTGATTAATAAAATAAAATATTCCAATTAACTTTATCATTTTAAACATAACTTTTAAATATGGATTTGTGGGTGGGTGGGTGCGGGAAAGAGATTTGTTCTTATTTTGTCATTTTGCTTTTTTAGACTGCAAGGTTTAGCATGACACTAACAAATGATCCTGGGTTTGCCCTTGTGGGATGAAGGGCTTTGCTGGCTCTGGTTATTGGGGTTTTTGGGTACCAAGCAGTGGCGGGTTGCCTCCGGTTTGGACTGGTTCTATAGAACCAGTAGTAAAACTGGTGGGAGGCTCCGCTCATTGACCCCGACGTCATCAGGGAGCTTCTGTGCGACCCTGTTGCGAACCGGTACTAAAGGTAAGTAGAACCACCCCTGGTACCAAGGTGGCAAAGTTGGTCCCTCTTGAGATGGAGTTTTGCATCACTGGATTGTGTGGGAATAGATATAAAGCCTGATCTCTTCTTTGTAGGGAGTTGGAAGAATGACAATTGACTTAGAGGATGATGTAGGTTGGCAGCATCTTGTCAGCGACTTCTGTAAGTGTCAGAAGGGTATTGCCCATTGCCTTAACTGGAAGGACATGATAAAAATCAGCATAAGCACATTGCCACAGTGAGCTCCAAGTAGCAGTAAGATAAAGACAATCTCCTTCTAGTTGCACCCAAGTCTTAGTGACTTCACAGATGTGTCTGAGCCTAATCCAGTCCAGTCCTACTATGCTTTTGGAAATTAAGTTAAGCTCTGCCTATTATCTGGGTTTTGTACCCTTACAAATTTCTCCCCTCCCTTTGTTTTAAAATAGCACCTGCAATTAACCTGGTACCCATTCACTCACTGTGAGACTTAAGTCTGCCATAATCATGCAAGATCAGTCCCATTAGGGAATACTCGGTTTGAACCATGGGTATTTTCCTGACTGGTTAGCTTTGCGACTGTATGAAGAATGGTGATTACTGAGCTCAACTCCTAATTCAGCTGACAGAACCAATCTGGAAGTGTGACATGTGAGAACAAAGTTAAGTCTTGTAACTGGTCACATTCAAGAACCCGATCAAGCGAATGAAGCCCAAAGTAATGTTAGTCATGCTACCTCAAAGGAGCTAGGATAAATTTGAAAACTCAGTGGATAGCTGCTCATACAAATGACAGAAAGCCCATCATGCTATTCAACTCCTCCATATACAGTAGAAAACTGAAATATATTCCATTATATATTCTCTCTTAAGAATTCCAAGATCAGCAAAATACCCTTCAACTCACCTTTTAGAGTCACCCAATACTAGTCATCACTTTGATGCAGGACTCTGCTTCAGTGTACAAATCTCCTTTGATGATGAGAGTTTGACAAAAGCGTCACTGAATTGAGTCGCCCATCAGAAAGCTCTGTGCTACCTAACAAAGAATAAATCCTACCCTGTCAATGAAGTCTGTCTATACAAAGTGTTGCTCAAATATTGTCTAGAGAACCAAACTTCCTTCCTCTTGCCCCAAAGAATAGTATAGTTTTGGAATTGGTCTCAAATGGAGGCCTCATTCGGGGTTTGCAAATAGGAAATCACATCTTAGAATTTCATTGGGGTTAAGATCCAACGAATGCAACAATTGTTAATTGAAAAAGAGAGAGAGATAGCAAACCTGCGTTAACATCGGAAATATATCTGGTGTCAAGTATTCAAAACATATATTCCTTGCACTTCATACTTCATAGTCATTGTGTTTAATGTGATCAATATATCAAATATGTGGAAGTGACCATAGTTAACTGTGGTGTTGATTGAAGCATTGTTTTTTATCTGCAAAATCCCCAGAAGCAGCAACTCTACCAGGGGTGGGTTCTACTTATCCTTACTACCAGTTTGCAATGGGACCGCACGCACGCGTGCTTCTGCACATGCGCAGTTCACCCATGATGATGTCGTGGCTGGTGGGTGGAGCCTCCTGCCAGTTTTACTACCAGTTCTATAGAACTGGGCTGAACCGGGAGCAACCCACCACTGAATTCTACCCAAAACCTATAGAATTTGCATAACTCTTTGAAACACTTAACAACTTGCAGCCCTGATTCAATTATCTGCTCTTAAGTGGCTCCTCACTTTGTTTCATAAATATGCTTTAATTCAGTCACTCCGATTCACCTAAAGCCTTGTCAGATTGAACACTCCTTTGAGCATTGCGCAACACGATTATGAAACTTTTGAGTTCTGAGCTGAACTGTAGGACTATAGATGGTCCTTAATAGACAACCATTTGTTTAACAACCATTCAAAATTATAATAGCACTGACAAAAGCAACTTATGACTAGTCCTCTCATTTATGAACATCACAGTATCCCTGTGGTCACGTGATAAAAATTCAGGTCCTTGGCAACCAGCATGTACTGTATTTACCGCAACGGCAAGATCTCACTATCATGTGATTGCCATTTGCGACTTTCCTAGCTAACTTCTGACAATGGGGAACCCCAAATTCGCTTAACAGCTGCATGATTCACTTAACAACTGCAGTCATTTGCTTAACAACTATGGGAAGAAAAGTCTTAAAATGGGGGGAAAGTCACCTAACAGCTGTCTCGCTTAGCAATGAAATTTTGGGGCTCAGCGAGCAGCAAAGCTGATATGGATAAGGGAATGGATCACTTTGGAGAATAAGAGAATCTTAATGTTAGAAGGCCATGATTTACAGAGAGGGTGGCATGCGTATTTATGGGACAAAGATAAGAAAAAGAAAACCTACTTCCACAGGCATAAAATCAGGGACTCCCTAATACAAACGTGGGCGGGGATTAGACAGAGATATTATACAAAAGTCCCAAATTGGCTCTCTACGGTAGAGGCATTGATTTATCCCAACAGGTGGGGAATGGAGAAACTGTGCAGATACAAAGACATCCTCGACGGAGGGGGAAACCTTAAATCAAGTGATGTCCTGAGAGACCAAGACATAATTTTAGATTGGTGGACTTACATGCAAATAAAATCAAGATACCAGAAAGACAAGGATGAATTTGGTTTAGAATTAGGATACAACGGATTAGACAAAATTCTGATGGGACCAGGAAAAAAAGCGTTGGCCAAGCTGTATAATTACTTATTAGATGAGGATAGAGATGAGGACATAATCAGAAACCAATTGAGAGCGTGGGAGAGAAATATCGGACATAGTTTGAACTTCAACGAATGGGAAGAGGCGTGGAATAAAAACTATAAATTAACTAGAGCAGCCACGTACAAGGAAAATCATTACAAAATGCTTCATAGGTGGCACTTAGCACCTGCAAGATTAGCACAGATGTTCCCCAATGTACACCCAAGTTGTTGGAAATGCGGTCATGGTCAGGGCACCTTCTTTCATATGTGGTGGACATGCCCCGAAGCCAAAAGATACTGGAGCAAAATTCAGAGATGGTTGAAAGACATACTCAAAGAAGAAATTGATTTGAACCCAGAAATATTTCTCCTGGGAATGGTAAAGAAAGGGCATGGAAAGGAAAAGGTCCACCTCCTAATACACATAACTACAGCTGCCAGACTGGCGTACGCTCAATACTGGAAAAAGAAAGACCTACCACCAGATGACCTTATAATTAGCAAAATATTAGAGTGTGCAGAGACAAGTAAATTAACATACGAGATAAGTGATGATGAAAACTCAGATTACGATATGATATGGGGAAGATGGTACGAATGGATAAATGATAGAATCAAGGAAGGAGTTAAAGGTGCGGAAATTAATTAGAAATGTATAGTATAAATGACACCAGATATTTTTTTCATGTATATATGTATAAACACTGCGAATCCGATGTCAAACAAAATTGCTATTATATTTTATTTGCCTTAAAAAAAAAAAATCAATAAAGTATATATAAAAAAAAAAAAAAAGAAATTTTGGGGCTCAGTTGTGGTCGTAAGTCAAGGACTCCCTGTAGTATGACAGCTGAGTTTCTAGCTGCAAATTTCTAAGTAGAGATGGATTTCTGCCAAAGCTGTCTTTTCCTCAGGCAAGCTGCCTCTCTGCTTGCTGCCAACTACTCAATTTTAAACTGGCTTGACCGGTTTTTTCTGTTTCCCAGTGCATTTTTTTTTTCTTCTGGCAATGGATAACTCTAGCTTTCCTTCCAAGAAATGACTAGACATATGCAAAATAGGCAATGGACATTTTCCCCCAATCATATATGGAAAATTTAATATCACGCTATTTTTGTACAGGCTTAGCATGGGAGGGAAGAATATAATTGTTGGCACTATGTTACCTGCGAGACAAAGAATATTTTGTTTGGTAAGGTTTTTTGTTTTTTTTACTTCTCATATGCATTGCAACAAACCTGAAACTAAATAGAAATATTAGAGAAGAAAAAGATATAAAAGGAATGAAAATTCAAAAGGAAGAATATAAATTACAAGCGTTTGCAGATGACCTGGTTTTTATTCTTGAAGATCCTTTAGAGTCAATAATTACATTGATAGATAAAATAGGAGAATTCGGGAAAGTAGCAGGTTTGAAAATTAATAAAGACAAAACGAAGATCTTGACAAAAATATGTTAATAAAACAAAAAGAAGAATTGGCGGAAATATCAAAGATGCAGGTCACAAATAAGGTTAAATACTTGGGGATATATTTGACAGCAAGATATAGCATACTTAAAGAGAACAATTATAATAAACTCAAACAACACAGATTGGGACAGATTTGGCAAAATGGGAAAATCTACAATTATCATTGATTGGGAGAATATCGACAATTAAAATGAATATACTACCTAGAATTCTATATTTGTTCCAGACAATTCCAATTAGATTGGGAAAAGACTATTTTGAAGATTTGAATAAAATAATGTTAAAATATATTTGGCAGGGTAAAAAGGCGAGGATAAAATTGAAATTGTTGCAAGATGCTAGAATAAGAGGAGGTTTTGGTTTGCCTAATTGGGAACTTTATTATCAAGTGACAAGTTTGATGTGGATTAAAGAATGGATAATGTTGAGAAACATTAGACTATTGACTTTAGAAGGATATGACTTGTTGTTGGGATGGTACACTTTTTTGTAGTACAGGGGAACTTTAGAAGACATTATATATGTGAGGCTATACGTGAGAAGATTAAAAAACAACACTATTTAAAAATTCCAGTCTGGTTATTGACGATTGAAGCATTTTCATACTCAATAATATTTAGAAGGGAACAAATTGTTAGATATAGTGAACTATTGAAAGAAAAGGGTGAACTCAAATTGAAGCAAGAATTGGAGGAACAAGGTTTAAAGATGAATTGGTTTTCTTATATGCAAATACGTTCTAGATATGATAAAGATTGTAAGACAGAGGGTCTTTATAATAATTTGACTAACTTAGATAAAAATTTAATAGGTTCTGATGACTATGTAATTAAAAAATTGTATGGTTATTTATTAGAGGTAAAATTGGAAGAAGAACAAGTTAAAGAAACGATGATTGCATGGGGGGAAATTTTTGGTTATGGAATTTAGAGAAATGGCAAAAATTGTGGCTGCAAAATTATAAAATGACAATGTCAACAGCATATAAGGAAAATTTATATAAGATGTTTTACAGGTGGCATCTACCCCCGACAAGAATAGTCAGAATGTTCAAGAACAAATCTGAAAAGTGCTGGAAATGTCATCAGACATCGGGCTCATATTACCATATGTAGTGGACATGTGTAGAAGCTAAAAGATACTGGACTATAATCCACACATGGTTGGAAAAAATGATAAAAATACACATAGACTTTAAGCCAGAGATTTTTTTAATTAGGGATTGTGCCAGAAATATACAATAGAGAATTGAGATATTTGATTGTGAATGTTTTAACAGTGGCCAGAATTGTGTTTGCTAAAAATTGGAAAAATGAGAAAATACCAACACAAGATGAAGTTATTAAGAAAATCATGGAATGTGCTGAAATGAGTAAATTGACATTTGAAATTAGAGAACAAGAAGATAAACAATATTATAAGATATAGGATTTATTTTATCAATGGCTAGATAAGAAAGCATGGAAATGAAATATGAAACATGAAATGAATATTATAAATATAATATTTGAAAATAATTTTTTGAAGCGTTAAAACCATAGTTAAATAAATGATAAAAGAGGAAGTTTGTTTGACAATATGAGAAATTAGATAATTAGTAAATTCTGAATATAGAGATGTAACCAACCAACACACTGTTTGCAATTGTAATGGATGATGGATTTATGTTTTATATTTTGTTTAAAAATAAAAAAATAAAAAAAATCACACTATTTTTGTACAGGATTAGCATGGGAGAGAAGACTATAATTGTTGGCACTATGTTACCTGCGAGACAAAGAATATTTTGTTTGGTAAGGTTTTTTTTTTTTTTTTTTTACTTCTCATATGCATTAGAACAAACCTGAAACTCAAATAATGCCTATGTTTTGATCTTTCTTTGTTTATTTTTCTTCCAAACTATGAAATAAGACTGATGTGTGAATATCTTGTTCTCCATATATGTATAAGGCCACATCTCCAACCTGGTAATACTGGGATTTTTGATTCCAACTTATTTAGAAGACCTTAGTTTGATGTAATACATGGAGATAACACGCAAACACCAAGTAGTATAAATCAACGAAAGACACGTTAAAAAAAACCTCTTAAGAAATTAATAATGAAAAATCACAATCAAGTCCATTATAAAGTCTGCAAGCATCAGGAAAGAGGCCAAATCAAATAAAACAAAGATTCCATTTTAGGCTAAGGCTGGTAATGAATTGTGTAGGAATGAGGTTTATCAGACTCTAAACATCCAAAGGATTGTTTCCATTACTGGTCTTGATCCGAGACCCAAATTGGGGAACATGTAGCCCCAGGATCTCTCATCCTCTTCATCCCTTTTTGTTCCCTTTGGCTGGGATTGCTGAAAACCAAGGTATAAATTTATTATTTCATAGTGAGAAATAGCTGAAAACTGCAGAACAAACTATACAATAGGCAAAAATTACAGTTAAAAGAAGCCAATAAAGAATATTTGTAGTTCGGGGTAGAAATGAGGGGTCCTTGATGCTCTCTGAGCTTCCTTGTTTTCTTACAGATGATTCGTTACCCAACTAGGTAATATCATCAGTTCTAGAATATAAACTAGAACATTAGCTCTAAAATATAAAGTGACAGGAAACAGCACTCCTTACTAGCACTGATGATGTTACCTAGTTTGGGTAATGAAACGCCTGCAAGAAAACAAGCAAGCTCAGGGAGCACCAAGGACCCCTCAGTTAAAAGAAGCAGATGCATTCATGACTCACAGTTTCACAGAAATGTTAAGGGAAGCTTTAGTCAAAATAAAAATAAATAAAATAAAATAATAAATAATAAATAAATAAATAAATAAATAAATAAATAAATAAAATAAAATAAAATAAAATAAAATAAAATAATAAAATAAAATAAAATAAAATAAAATAAAATAAATAATAAAATAAAATAAAATAAAATAAAATAAAATAAAATAATAAAATAATAAAATAAAATAAAATAAACCCACTCCTATCCCAGAGCATATGTGCTGAATTTCATGCGCTGAATGTTAAGGGTAGCTTTAATCAATCAATCAATCAATCAATTTTCCCACTCCTATCCCAGAGCATATGTGCTGAATTTCTTTGGGTAAGAGCAACACGACACAATCTCTGGCTAAGCCAAAACCTGATTCGATTCAACTTAATTTTGCATCAAGAGTCTTTCAAGGGTAGGCCCTCATACAGCTCTCTAGCCTAATTTTTCTAAGAAATAACATGACTGCTGAACGGAAGCAGGAAAACAGAAGACCTACTCACCATACATAGGCACTTCAATCTCTGGGATATCAAGAAGAATTCTCACTTTTAGGGAAAACTGTGGCCCATCCAGGACAACCCCAGTAGGTGGCAGCACTTAATCAATCTTAACTGCCCCTTTTTTTCCCACATGATGGGTGTTTGAATGCAACCCCTGAATCAGGGGTGCTATTCAGCAGGTGCTGGAGAACCAGTAGCAGAAATTTTGAGTAGTTTGGAGAACTGGCAAATACCACCTCTGGCTGGCCCCAGAGTGGGGTAGGAATGGAGATTTTGCAGTATCCTTCCCATGCCATGCCCACCAAGCCACGTCCACCAAGTCACACCACACCACACCACACCCACCAAGCCACGCCCACAGAACCAGTAGTAAAAAATTTTGAATTCCACCACTGCCCTGAATCCAATGGTAGATCCACAAGGAAACAAAACAGATAACTTTAGCATATGGAGAATTGAAAAACAACAGCACCCATCATTCTCCAGAACTCTGTGATCATTTTAAAAAGCAACTGATCAGCTGCCTGCAAGACTTATCCAGACTTCTGAAACATTTGTATCCTACCAAACAACTTGATTTTTAGGATAAAATTGTACTATTTAAAGGGTGATATTTAAAAGACCGGCTCAGCATGTCAGGTTTTCAAAGTTAATGTTTAGCAGGAAATGATAAATCAATAAATTCGTAAAGAATCACAGAAATAAAATCATAACCTGTTATATTTTTTTTAAAAAAAAGGCTAACAGAAAATTACAGCTAGTGTGCTTTAAAATTTCTACCAATATGGTACTTTATGTATTAAAAGGTACGCTATTTCCTCTTCCCTTTTTTTCCAGAGACTGTACCAGTCTATTGGTATATGCCTCCCCTCAGAATACAAATGCAATATTATAACTCTACAAGAATGATGTTTATTGCCATGAATTTTAACTAAGTATAAAATGCAATCCACATTTTTGAAGTTGAAGAGTGTAAATGCCTGAACAACAAATATGTAGCTTTTTTCATCTACATAGTAAACTTTTTCGTATAATTACGAACCTACTTTCCGTGTCTTCGTAGTTGCAAAGAATGGAGCTATTTCTTGAAAGTTCCTTGTTTGAGTCAACTCATGCTCCAATAAATTGAAAGTCTACCCCACCTCTGCTGCATCATTTTGGAGTTTAGATGCATTTTTAGTAATTCCAGGATTTAAGCTGTTCTGAGTAGAGCTGCCTTTTGCAATTGACTGATGGAGAATTTGTGTCAATACCAATGATGTTTTATTATTATAACTCTGATCTCTTATGGCTTTTTTTTTTTTTTGAATTCTAGGATCATCTAGTTTTTAAGAAGCATTTATCATACCAGTTCCTTGCAGAGACTTTTTCCGTAGGTTCTGTTGTAACAAGATGCACAATTAAAGTCACTTGCTACTTATAGCTGATAAGATGATGTTTCTAGAATAAAGCATTAAATTCATTCAGTGCTCCACAATTTTAAGGAAGTTTCTGTTGCGCAACACACGCAGCTGATCTGAAATTCCATGTAGCATTAACTTTTGGGAAGCAAACATTCTCACAATTATAATAAGCCTTTTCAGAAAATGTTACCAGTAAGCAGACTCTTGATGCAATCTTCTCTTGCTAATAATTGTCTATGGTGACTTTTAACAGTAGTCCAATCTCACTTTTTTCTTTGGTAATTTGTTGAGTTTTTTTGCTGGCATGCCAATTAATAGTTAATTTTTCCCCTCCAATAATTTGTTTCTATACAACCCAATATAGCCAGAATATGAGACTAGAAGAGTTTGCAACAAAATCATAGGCCATAGGCCATAGGCCACAGCCTATCCACTTTATCACAATTGGGAAATTTATGCCAGTAATGGATTGGAAGTAATTATAACTAGTAGTCTTTGACTTACAGCAGTTCATTTAGTGACCTTTGAAAGTTACAATTGCACTGAAAAAAGTGACATGACCATTTTTCATATTTATGACCATTTTTCATATTTATGACCATATCTCCCATGGTCACATGATCAAAATTCAGACACTTGGCAACTGGCATGTATTTATGACAGCTGCAGGGTCCTGGGTCATGTGATCACCTTTTGTGACCTTCTGACAAGCAAAGTCAATGGGGGAAACCAGATTCACTTAACAACCATGTTGCTAGCTTAACAACAGCAGTGATTTCACTTAACAACTATGGCAAGAAAGATCATAAAATGGAGCAAAATTCACTTAACAAGTGTCTCACTTAGCAACAGAAATTTTGGGCTCAATTGTGGTCCTACGTCAAGTTACTTTCATTATATTTGGGGAACATGAACATGAAGTGGGTTTTTTTTTGTTTGCTTGCTTTAGCTCTAGTATAAGGGAATCCTTCAAACTATTACTCAAATAATTCCATAATCCAGGATCACCTAAGTTTAAGGAATTAAACTCAAGAAGAGTTGTTTCTTGCTCTTCTACCACACTTTTTTTTTTAATGGTTAGATCCATTTCAGATTGTTATATGGATGATGCAATAGTTACCTCATCACTCTGACTGACTGGAAGATCAGACATCATTTCACAGTTTCACTGCAACTAAAAGGCTCATTGTAAAAGACAGGGTCTATATACCCCAAGATAAGTCCTTCGTGCTCTCCCCAAAGGAGCATTTTCTTATTTCATTCTTGACTATTGCTCTGTGCCAGAATAGTAGCCCTTGCTGCAATACTTCGCTGAAAAGAACAAAAAGGTGAGATGAGGTGGACTGTGTAAGATACCAGCATCTAAAGACTTTTTTTTAAAAATTTGATTTATATGCCGCCCTTCTCCGGAGACTCAGGGCAGCTTACAAGGTGTTAAGCAATAGCCTTCATACTTTTGTATATTTATACAAAGTCAGCTTATTGCCCCCACAACTGGGTCCTCAATTTACCTACCTTAGAAAGGATGGAAGGCTGAGTCAACCTTGAGCCTGGCAAGATTCAAACCTGCAGTAATTGCAGGCAGCTGGTCTTAATAACAGGGTGCTTTAGACCACTGTACTACCAAGGCTTGAACTGGTTCTGACTAGAATCTCCACTGTCTCTGAGCGGTTGGCTGTCCCTTGTCTTCAAATGGGTTTGTAGAAGCATCAGAAACAGAAGGTGGAATATAGTCTCACTTCCCACTTACTGCAACTCCTACCATATTCTCTTATTATCTCTGCTCCTAAGACTTAGACTAACTTTATTGCCACGTTGAATGCACACTAATCGGCATACATTAAAATGAAATTTCATTGCATACAGCTCTCAAAGGATCACCATCTCCTATTATGCCTCTTATACCTTTCCTTCAGGACAGCACCATGCCAGCTCTGGGTATCTAGAGCAAGCAATCTATATATACCAGGAGCAGGCATGATTTTCTAAACTCTGGAATCTTCTTTCCCCAATCTGGCACCTGAAGCAGCTGCTTCCTTTTCTCTCTCATCTCATTTCCTGACCTTCTCTCTTCTTCCCCCCCCCCACCCCTTTTGCAATGCTCAGATGCTTTTGAAAATAATAATAAAAAAAAAAACTTTAGAGACGAGAAAAGGTTTCAAGCAGGAAGAAAGCGATTGATGCCTACTACACAGGATGTTATTTGTGACAGTTGTGGTTTGCAGCTGCTCCGTATGTGCATTTGTTGTTGTTGTTGTTACTGGTTGTTTTTTTTACTGAGTTTTTATTACATGTTAGACATTCATTTTATGTTAGACATTAAAATTTCATGTTAAATAATTCCTGCAACATAGGCAAATCCATCAGAATGGCATAAAAGAGTGGTGTGTCATTCAAAAGTTATATATTTGAATAAAGTTTCCTATCTTAAAATGAACTCATCTAAAACGCATACAATAGCACGTAAGTGATCAAACTAAAATTTAAATCAAAATGTCCATGTAATTCACTTCCACATGAACTTCTATCAATAGATAAATTAAACATTTGTATCTATTTTTGACACAGGACAAAAAGCCATCTTTATAAGCCCATAGACAGAATAGGAAAAGCCAGCTTTCCCTAGAAGCCTTTTTAATAACTAAAATCCTTTTAACAGCTTTTTGTTATACTAAATCAGCCATCTCAGCTTGGTGTACCCCAAGTGAGTTTGGTCACATTCCCTGGAAATAGTGAGAGTTGAAATTTGACGCGTC
Source organism: Pantherophis guttatus (assembly GCF_059756535.1). Lineage (NCBI taxonomy): Eukaryota > Metazoa > Chordata > Lepidosauria > Squamata > Colubridae > Pantherophis > Pantherophis guttatus. The sequence continues at coordinate 276,678,868 of NC_142063.1, read as the reverse complement.
TGGAGAACTCAGTTTAGCAAAATTAGCATAAAAATTTTCTTCCCCATCTTTTCCATTTACCCCATAACTATTGTCAGAAGTACTATGATTCAGTTTATATGCCCTTCACTATAAAAATATGTAAACCAGACAAACTGACACAAGCAAACTGAAGCATTCTTCAGTCATAGATAATAGGAATTTACATGAGAAATCTTAAATATTTTTAATCAAATTACTGTCTTGGAAAGTTGCCTAGCCAAAATACTCATATTTTTCGGAGTATAAGACATACCTTTTTCCCCCCAAAAAGAGGGTGAAAATCTGGGTGCATCTTATACTCCGAATGTAGCCCTGAAAAAAGCCTCAGAAATGAAGCTTCAGAAAAAAAGCCTCCAAACAGAGCTTCAGAAAAAACAAAGTTTCAGAGGTTTTTTTCTGAAGCTCTGTTTTGGAGGCTTTCGGAGGCAGAAAAAAAAAGCCTCTGAAACAGAGGTTTCAGAGGCTGAAAAAAAAGCAAGGCACAGAGCTCACAACCAACGAATCTGTTGCTAAACTTCACAGGATTAGGAACAGCTGATTGGGGGTATTCCAGGAGGCTGATCCACCCCCAATCAGTTTTTTTCTTATTTTCCTCCAAAAAAACTCAGGTGCGTCTTATACTCCAGTGCGTCTTATACTCCGAAAAACACAGTATATTTCAGTTATAAAAGTTATTGCTTTTATATGATATTGCTTTGTCAAAATTAGCATAACATTCATTTTGATTTTGGCAAAACATCCTAAAATTGAACTGTGCCACTTCCAATGAATATTGGCCAAATGTAATTGGCAACTATTGTAGTATTAAAGATAATATAATTTTACAAGTATGTCTCAAGAAAATCACAGTTCAGAATGGAGTTCTCTCTGTAGAAAAACATCTTTTCAGTGCAATGGGATTTTAATGTATAGCAGTTCAAATGGTTAATGGGAAAAATAATTAAATAAAGTAGCTGGACATTTGGCAAAAAAGAATGAAAAATCAAAATTGTGAAAAACTTTATTGACATCCACATATGTGTATTCATTCAGGATAGTGATGGTAGAATCAGTTAAACTATCTATGGGCTTACAGTGATCATTGCCTGTAATATTTCATCTATCTAGCATGGTATCAAACCCTACTGATCACAACATTTAGAAAAGAGCAGCATAAAAGTTTATTCTTAAAACAGGCTAAAAATTCCAAGGCACTTAAGACAAGAATTCTCTCTCCAGTTCATATATTGATGGCCGACCTGCTTTACTCTTCATCCTACACAAAGGGACTGTACAGTCACTATTCTGACCTTCCACATCCATATCCAATAAAGAGGGCATGTGGAATTTAGTTCTCTCCTTGGTATCAGTCAGTGACTTAGCCTTTGAATTTCTGTCGGCCTCTAAATTACCCATTTCAAAAGGGTTTGGCTTTATATTTTGAGAAATAGCCAGCCAGGGATCCAGTCTGCTTCTTAAAGAAGAAGGTCGAGGTCTTGGGATAATATTGACAGTTTCTTGCTTCCCTGGTGAAAGGTCATTTTGAAAGTTTGTTTGTGGTGTAGCAGATGTGTGCAGATTCCCAACAGTTTCATTAGAAATTCCATTAGCTGAGTGGAAGAGAAAGACATTGAACAGAAATATAAAGCAAAATGATGGTGCCGCTATAATGGAAAATAACATATATATTAGCCACCACTAACATTTAATTCCACAACAAGTAGCATGATACTGAACCATTCTAAGAGCTCCACCCCTCTGCCTCACACTGTGCTTTTCCCCCACCTTGTCTTCTCTGAAAGACAACACACATTGAAATTTAGAGACGGAAGTCTTTCTAATCAACTGCTATATTAATAGCAACACCAATAGCACTTAAGACTTATATACCACTTCACAGTGCTTTAGAGTCCTCTCTAAGTGGTTTACAGAATCAGCATATTGCCCCCAACAATCTGGGTCCTCATTTTACCGACCTTGGAAGGATGGAAGTCAACCTGAGTCAACCTTCAGTCGGTGAGAATCAAATTGCTGAACTGTTGGCAGCCGACAGTCAGCAGAATTAGCCTGCAATACTGCATTCTAACCACTGTGCCACCATGGCTCTTAAGTTTCTACCTTGAAATATTGAAGTGGAAACATGAGTACGTCAGCCATGGGACAGCTGTTTTTCAGTCCCAGTAATTCCTATTGTTTCTTTTCTGTCTGATGCTTATGAACTACAATATTGTTTGAGTCAGGGGTGAAATCCAGCAGGTTCTGACAGGTTCTGGAGAACCGGTAGCAGAAATTTTGAATAGTTCGGAGAACCGGCAAACACCACCTCTGGCTGGTCCCAGAGTGGGGTGTGAATGGAGATTTTGCAATATCCCTCCCCCAGGAGTGGGGTGGGAATGGAAATTTTTTTAGTATCCTTCCCCTGCCACGCCCACCAAGCCACACTTCACCCACCAAGCCACGCCCACAGAACCGGTAGTAAAAAAATTTGAATTTTACCGCTGGTTTGAGTTATTCATCAGACTGAACCATCTCTCCCCCCTCCCCCCCACAAATATCATTTTACTCACTTATGGAATGACACGCATTTCCATCTGACCTGGTCCGCCTATGACCCCACACTTTGACTTTCGAAGAAATGGCACCGGCTGCACATTGAGGTTCTTGCTTCAAAGGAAGACTGGGAGATGGCAAATCAGGATGGACAGTCCGATCAACTTTATCTAGTTGTTCTTGTTTGCCTGCCTGACTTCCAGGCAAAAAAGTTTCAACGGGAACATCTTCATTGCCAGGCGCTGTGCTCATAGTTGCATCCTCATTGTCAGACTGAAGGAGGCATTTAGTAGAAATGGAAGATATGGACAGGAGGTTCACCGTACTTGCACCTGGAGATGATGAAGGGACACATACCTCCTCTCTCTTAGGCTGCAATCTCACAGGGCTTGCACTTCTCCGAAATTTTGATGCTCGCTGAAACAGGCTGTCGCGTTTCTTCTTTTCCTCCTTAGGCAACATTTCCTCCCCACTTTGCAATCGGTTTGGCTCCCTAATATCTAAGCCTATAGCTATAGAGGCTAGAAGGACAGCACAACCATACAATACAGTGTCCGTTTTCTTCTTCTGTAATGTTCTGCTGATACTATTTGTTGGGGTCATTTGTGGAGTGCTATTTGCAGAATTTGCAGAATTTCCTTCAAAGCTGTCCTGTTCTGCAGAATGTAGTTCTTGGTCATCCTTCCAACGAGGTAGATCAATATAAGCCTGATTTGGCAATTTCAACTGCTTTGGTCGCTTAGGATCAAGGCCTTCAGGGGAAAGTTTCGGTTCTGTACAAATGCAAAATTGATTGATGTGTTTTTATATTATATTCAGAAGTTAAAAGTATTTTGAAATGAAAAATATGAAATTATAGATAGCACGATAAGGGTACAATCAGGATGTACTTCTTAAACAAAAAGAATAGTTTATTATATCACACAGTAATACAAAATTCCCGACTAGTGGAAAGCAAACAAGATAATAACTTAAAAACCACACTGGAGATTTTTCAGAATTTTTTTCTTTGCTGTGAAACAACATTGTTTCTCCTATATCCACAATCCCCCTCCATTTTTATGAACGTCAATTGAATAAAACATCAAAACAATTATCTGACTTGATTTTTCTGTCCAAAATAATTCAGTGTGTATAGGTTTATTTTCAACTGTTCCAATAGAAGGACCTCAGATTCAGGATATGACTACCTGGATTTGAATTTACTGCTGAGAGCATATGACAAGATAAAATATTGTCTGCAATCACTCTTATAAACACCGAAAATATATTAGGGAAGAGAAGGCGGATTTAATAAATATGGAATAGATCTAAATTCTACATTGAGCTAACATAATTGTCTTGATAGAACTAGAACTTCCCAATATTTCTCTGATATCTTCTAAATCTGCTCTAAAGAAATTCCCCAATCCTCCAGCACAGAATTGGGGCACCATGGAAATGGGTGGGAATTTGATCCACCACTGTCAGTTCCACTAACAGAAGGATACCACTGGATCAATGGTGGGTTTCAATTTTTTTTACTGCCGGTTCTGTGGGTGTGGCTTGGTGGGCGTGGCATGGCTTGGTGGGCGTGGCTTGGTGGGCGTGGCAGGGGAAGAATACTGTAAAATCTCCATTCCCACCCCACTCCAGGGGAAGGATACTGCAAAATCCTCATTTCCTCCCGATCAACTGGGACTTGGGAGGCAGAGAATAGATGGTGGCGGGGCCAGTCAGAATTTTTACTACCGGTTCTCTGAACTACTCAAAATTTCCGCTATCAGTTCTCCAGAACTGGTCAGAACCTGCTGAAACCCACCTCTGCACTGGATATAACCCTCATGAATCAGCATAAGAGGACCTTAGTTTTTCTTCCCTTGTAAAATTGGTCAGGATAGCAAGGCAATTAGTACTGGGGAATTCAACTCTATACCTCCCCTGCCCTGCTAAACATTTTCAGTATATATGAAATCTTGATGTCCAGTTTCAAAACAGTCAAGTCTAACATAGGAGTAGGGTTTTCCTGGACTGAAAACTGTATTTCAGTCTTATGTACCTCAGTGAACTCTGTATTCAAAAAGACACCAAGTCCATAAAAAGTAGGCAGGATCAAATGGAAAAATGACTAGGATCGAATTTTAAAAAGGATATATATCTTTAATACATTAAAGGCACAATCATAAATACATAAAATATTTAAACAGAATCTTTACATATATTTGCTGACAAATTTTAGTAGTGGACAGGGATTTTGTTAGCTCACTAAAAAAATCATGCTATTTAGAAGTTACAGTTTATAGCCTATGGCCCCTTGAGTGTTTCTCTTCTAGGGCCTGAAAATAACTGTATTTCAACACCTACCTTGGTCCATGAACAAAGAAGCTAATGGGACACCTTTATGATTCTTCATCAATAGTGCTGACCAAGGACTACCACCATCTGAAAGAGGTCTTATTCTGAAATCAGAGGAACTCTTAATTATAACAAGCATTGCTCTTTTTGATACAAATATGATTCTAAAGACATAATAATGTTTGTTTTTTAAAAAATGTTTAATAAAAAAAATAAAGGCATAATAAATAAATTATGTAAGCCACAGCTGACTATAAGTCCGCCATATTTGAAGGAACACCACTTTTTTTTTCAATATGTATTAATTTACGTTATTTTAATTAAGTAATTAAGTTATTTTAATTAAGTAATTAAGTTATTAAGTTATTTTTTTCCAATGCAAAGTTTGTTTAGAAACTCCTATCACTTGTATTATCTGAAGTTTGAACGTATTTTTTCCTAACTTGTAAGAAAATATAATAAGGCTAAGCTTATTTCTTTTTCAGAATCATAGTTAGTCGCTAAGCTGCAGGTCTTTAATGTAATTGATAGTTCTCAACTTCTTCTAACAATAACTTTATCCAGAAAAAGCAAACTACCGTGGGACAGCCTTAGATAATTAACTCTTCTCATCCTGTAATTTTGTGCTAGTAATTCATGTTTGCATTTAGTAAGAAGTAGGGGTGTTTTTTAAAAAAACAACAGGTCTCTATCCCTACCTCCAATTTTTCCAATATAAATTGCAATAACGCAATCGTTGCTTTTTATGTCTATTACACAGAGGTGTCTAGTAGCTTGCTTTGTTACTGAATATGGTGTGCGAAATAACATGCTCCCAGAACACTTCTATGAATGAGGAACTCTGCACATTCCTCTCCCCTACTAATAATATTTCAATTCTGCTGCCCATGTCCTGGAACCGCACGTGAAGGCAGATTCTCCTAGCAATGGGAACTGGATAGTCGGTGAACAAGCAGAGGCTTGTGCAAGCTCACAATAGACTCTGAACGTCGAGATCTACATTGTCATACTTTCTCTAGCCAAGATTCTCTCTTCCGAACTAAAAAGAAAGTAGAGGAGTTTGATATACTCCCTCCCTAAATCTCTGCCGCATCTGTTTTACTCCATTTTGTAGGGGATGTTCTTAAGCATTTGGGATACAAAACTGAGGAAGAGATTAGGTTTAAGTCTCAGTCCTCAAATTTTCAACTCAATACTTTCCCTTATTGAATCTGCATATTTTGGCACAAAGAACTCATGAATATTCAGTCCAGCATATGCAATTGTACTTTTGACTTGTCCATTCATGCAGCTCTATTTATTTCAGTGTCTTCACAGTTATGGGATTTTCATTGTCACCCATCCTATCTACATACCATTAAACTTCTTAAGAAGCACAATATCTAGTAATTTTTCGTAGACACACTGTATTGTCTATTCTCATGGTGCCCATCAGCCATACCTCTCTTTGCAGTCTGCACGCTCTTTTGTTTGAACGGAGTTTGGTCCCCAAGTACAACCTTTCTTTTTAAAGCTTCTTTTCACCTCTTCAAATTCTTCCTGGTGATAAGCTGTGCTTCTTCCCCATGTTCGGTTGCTCTCATCTGAGGTTACTGGAAAAACAGAAAAGATCTCAACAAGAATTCGGCATCTACCGTACCCTAGGATTTGCATTACAGAACCAGCTTAAGATTTGCATTACAGAAGAGACAAGTTTCCCTTCCAAAGTGCAGGTAAGAAGATGATCAAACGAAGCAGGCAAAGAATGAATCTACCAAGGTAAGAGGGTAAGAAAAGAAAGTCAATCAACGGATAGTGATTTTTTTTCATGCTTTTAATTTTTCTTTATTTTTAGATAAATTCAGATAAGCTATTATTTCTGAATACTTTCATTAGATATAACTGAAATAATGTCTTCTATGAGAAAAGTCAAGACTTGATATGCAAATGTAATATTTCTGTTAATCTGAAATCGCTGCAATGGATATCCAAGTAAGTATTCAGCTTATCACTTTATACAAATTTAGCTAAGAAATCCAACCAACCAACACCTTGTATTAGTGAATATCGGCTTGCCTTTTGTCTGAACTCCACAGGGAAGTTCATATTCACTTGTGATATCTACATCTTGCTGGTACACATATATACTGTTTCTTTGCCCGTTAGCTGTACTTGAGTCAGTTTTGGAAATCACTGAAGAAACAATTAGAGAATATACATGAATCCACCCGGTGATACCTTGGCTTGATTGTAAATCAACACCAGTTTCAATTTTTTTTTTCTTAAATAGCTGAGTCTTAGAGCCCAATGATTGCATGCTAGGAATGGCTCAACGAAGCCTGGCTGAGAACAGCACATGAATGATTACAGGTAGTCCGTGATGTATAACCACCATTGAGCCCCAAAGTTCCATTACTAAGCAAGACAGCTGTTAAGTGAGTTTTGCCCCATTTTACCACCTTTTTTGCCACAGTGAATCATTGCAGTCGTTAAGTGAATGCAGTTATTGCATTCCTTAAGCAAATCTGGCTTCCCCCATTGACTTAGTTTGTCGGAAGTCAGCGGGGAAGGTTACAAATGGTGATCACATGACCCTGGGGCAGTGCCACTATCATGAATACAGGCCAAATGCCAAGTGTCCCAATTTTGATCGAGTGACCATTAGGATGCTGCAATGGTTTTAAGTGTGAAAAACAGTCATGTCCCTTTTTTCAGTGCCATTGTAACTTTGAATAGTCTCCAAACAAATGGTTGTTCATCGAGGACTACCTGTATACAGTATTATTATGCAGGGCTAGGTCTGAGGAGATTGAGGGTCTAGTCCCTAGTACAGGTCTCCTGCTGTTGTGGCCCGTCAGCGGCCTGTGCAGCTAGTAGCTGATTCCGACAGTGAGGAAGCTGTGTGGTGCTGCGCCAGCAGCCTGTGCAGCTGGCACTTGAGTCAGACAATGAGGAGGCTGGAGGAGATGTGGTGCCAGAGGCGGGGATTCAGCCGGGGCCTTCAGAACCTCCAGAAGCTCCCATAAGTGAAGAGGACGAAGAGGAGGAGCCTCTTCTCGATGCACAGGCCCGCAGAGCTGCCAAAAGGCAGGAGTGGTTCCTCAGGAGGAGGTCTCCTCGAGAGTAAGGCTTGGGGCTAATTGGCCACTCCCTTAGCCTATATAAGGAAGGACGACGACTGAGGCAATTTGCAGGGAACAACTTCGTTCACTCTCCTTCGTGTCCTGATCTTATTTCTCTTATCAGTTTCCTGCAAATTGTTTCTGGGCTTTCTGCCAACCATAGTAAGATTACGATTATTTATTCTTTGGATTCTTGTAGGCTGTTAAGAAAGTTAATTAACAGCCTTTATTTGAAAAAGACTGATTTAATTTAGTAAACTAAGGTTTGTACAGACTTTGTGTGTGCTGCGTTCTTTGGGGTCCGTAGCTGGGCCAGAACACCTGTGTGAGCAGGGGGTTGGACTAGATGACCTCCAAGGTCCCTTCCAACTCTGTTACTGTTACTTTCCTAAGACCTAAAAATTCACTGGGTGATTATGACCAATCACCCTGTCTAAGCCCATCCTATTCCACAGGGTTATAGTAAGAAAAGTGAAAGATGGAGTAGACTGTATGTTGCCTTGAAGCTCCTGGAGTAAAGGCCAGATATAGCTAGTACAAATAAATGAATATATAAGTTCTTTAATTAATTGAATCCTACGATTTGTAATACTTCCCTCAACCCTTTAATTGTTATTGAGTTATACTTCCCTCAATAGTTTAATTGCTATTTAATAGTGTGAAATCCCCACTGATGAATTTGTAGCACTTATCCAGTCTGGGCAGCATGCCTTAGGCATTTATTTGATTTGAGCCAGTTTAACCATTGATAAAAAAAAAATATTGAATTGGGCATTGCTACACAACTCCTATTATATTGCACAGAAATGGAAATAGTTCTGAAGACAGTGAGAAAATAACAACGACAGCCCATACATGATTGTGAGAATGACAAATCTATATATTGCTGCATTTTTCTAAATATTCTGGATTGTACCTTAATATCTGTAAGTACAGAGAGCACACAAAAATGAATTTATACTTCCCGCACACTCCTGAAAACAGTAAAGTTTTTAGGACCCTCTAGAATGGGCGGGACGGACTATGGTAAATGGGGATATTGCAAAAAGAATCAATGGAAGTACTTTGTGAATGTAAAGTTCTCCTTTCTCTAAGAAACCTCTGTGATTCACGCCCCTGGTTCTGATGGTTCCCCAATTGTTGGGCATGACTTTTCAACAAGTGTGATATTTCTAGAAAAAGTGCTATTGTCAATGCCTGGGGGCATCTAATAGTACTTGATAGTCATCTGAGATTATCAATGTTGGGTTCCAGTGACTAAGACACAAAGACTCCTTCCACAGGAAGCAAGTGAAGAAGGGGAAAACCCATATGATAGTGTATCCTAAGATCTTTTCAAATTTGCAAATTCTAGGAGTGCCAGGAACAATCTAAATGCAGAAGATGGGTTGAATTTACCTAAGGGCATGTGCATTTCTGAGACTTTCAAGCAATTCTGATAAGTAGTTTCTCTTTTGAATGGAATCTGATTGGGATGAGGATGAAACCTGCACTCTTATTTGCTTACTGAAAGAATTATAAACTCAGTAATTTATTTTGCCCACTTCATGATCTCTGAAAGGAAGGAGGAAACTGAGAGCCCAAACTATTTTTCAAAAAGTAAATATTTAATATAATGTTAGGAAAAATGAGTTCTATTTGTTGGAGCTTCAGATTGATAATGACTATTACCCTTTTAAAATGAAATATAAGAGATTTACTGGAGCTACTTCATAGAAATTGCAAGTGGACTTGGAAAAAGATAAGAACTTCGAGAGAAGAGGCAAAAGTCTATAGAAGAAAACAAGCGTTAGAATTTTATTTATGGGACTTAAAAAACCCCATGAGGAAAAAGGGAAAAAAAATGAAACCAATTGCTATTTCTGGCAATGCTTAATGGTTATTTAGATTGTTTTTCTTTTGGAAATGTTTAACGATGAAATGGACTAGTTTGTAATATGTTTATTATTATTTTTTATATCTAAGGAGTTATTATTTCTGGTAATGTTTAATTCTTTTTTTTAATCTTTAATTGTTAAGAGACAGAAGAGGGAGACTTGGACTAAATGGAAAAGGAGAATACGTATGTTATTAGCTATTTTTGTTAATTTTTTTTCCTGGCTCTTTGCTGATTAAGGGGAACTTTATTTCCCCTAATTAGAGATTTAAAGATGAGTTTATAGGAAATGGGGTGAGGTAAGGAATGAAGATGCAGAATATATAGTACTTGCTGGGGATGAAATAAGTTTCTTATTAGAATTTCTTTTTTTCTTCTTTTGGGGGCATTCTGCAGTTCCTAAATATTTTTTTCTTTTTTAAAATGTATTTTTGAATTCAGTTTTTAAATGTTTTACTTAACCCTTAATAAAAAGTATGGAACTATTATCAAAGATTAATTAATTTTTCATTTTTAAAAATTGTTTTGTTAAGATGAATGTGACCCCTCTTGAAATTTCCATACATATATATATAAAAAAAGTCTTGGTAAAGATTAAAAAAAAAGATTAAAAAAAAGATACCTGTAGTTGTATATCAACTATTTAAATTGTGTGATTGCAGTACAACTCAAAGCGGGGGAGAAAATATGCTAGAAAAATATGAGTAAGAAAATGGCTTCAGCTTTACCCAAATGAGTACACAGGTTTTAATGTTGGGAAGAGCTCTCCTTCAACTTTATCTATTAACTCTGAAGGAATAGAAGATAATGGGAACAAAGGATTAAGAAAATGGTGTTCAAAGTGAAGAAAATAATCTTTTGTTTGCAAGACATCCAGGTTGAAAAACTGACAGACAATACCCTCTTTCAGTGCTGGGAAACAGGAGTGATAATTTATTATCCTCAAACAGAACCTACTGAATAATTAACCAGCATTAATGATTGAATGCAATGGGAAAACATTGAGATTTAAAGCTGAATGTAACACTCCCTTCTTTTCCTTTGCTGGAAAGGACAAGTTCCATACACTGCTCACGTATTTTTTTCCCAGCCCTTCTGAATGCAAATGTAGAATTTTAAAAAAATTAAACATTAACATGTAAGCAGCATTTCAAATTCTCCAGATGCAATTCAGTTATGCTTATGTGTAATGATCTCACTTTGCCAGTGCACATCTGGCATCCTGTTACTTATAGAAACTGGAAAGTGTGCATTTCTCTTTTGTGAATTGTCAAATCCAGTCAATTAACTTTTTGTAATTAAAATAACACCAAGAAAGTCCATATTTGGAATCAATAGAGTTCAAAGTTCAAGATGCTAAGAATGGTCAACAGAGAAGACTTTTGAGAGTTATATATCCTTTGGAGTGGTTGAATGTTATATGAGCAAAAGTCTATCCACACAACAGTATTTCTTCCTCGTCTTGCCCTCTTTAGCCTGCTCTGCCTCAATCTGTTCTGGGGGTTGAGCAATCTTCTGGAGGTGAGTTTGAGCAAACGTGAAAAGTTGCAGGGGAACAGCAATCATTCTCTCCAATTCTATCAGCAGAAATCAATTCTGCTGAGAGAAACACATGACTTTATTTACCCCTGACTGTGAAATTGAGGAAACTTCTGGCTTGCCAATTTTGGAAACAAAATGCTTGACTGATGGACCATGTCTTGATCCAACAAGACACTTGTTTATACTACAGAAATGCAAAGCACAAAACTGTATAAGTAAGCAATTTTAAATTTTCCACCTCAACAATTAACAGCTATAATTGTGTGCCCAGTTACAAATGTGCAAATATACTGGTATCAGCAGAGCTGGTAGATGAAATGAGTAACTGCAGCAATCCCTGCCTTTGACAATGTCCTCTTGGCTGAAGAGTCTTGTGTAACATTCATAAATTCCCTCCTGGAACCTCACTTCTGTTTGGGTCCAAAGTCTCTGGTGAAGGATGAAATTACATATATCCACAACCTCACCCATACAAAGATATATTTATATTTTCACTCCTTGCACAAAGGAATACATGTCCCACCACAATGTTGCAGAATCCAATCTGGGTTGGGTCACCAAGACCAGAGATGGGCTCTTTCAGTCCTTTCCCCAGTTGTATCCAACTCCAGCAAAAACATGAATAGCAAGATCTTTTTTTCTGCCATCCCTAAACAGTCTTTTTTTAATGCCCAGCCTGTGAATGAATTTTATTTTACACCCAGCTGTATAGATGTAAAATGATGTTTCCCCCTTAAGCTGATAGTATCCAACCACAGCTGTGAAGAGTGCAAAATCTGTTGTGCTTTGCTATCTATTACACTGAAAATGCTATCAGGTGATTAGCACTAGTAGGTATTTGTTGAACATTTCAGGTTGATGTGGTCATTACGCTTTGCCTCCCTGGTTACATCATATCTGTTGCCATTCTCCATGAATTCCCTAAAGAGTATGACCCAGTAATGCTCAGTTAGCAGTGATGTTATGTGGTTTAATGATACAGCCATTATTTGTTTAGCACAATAATGTATTAATAAAGCAGCAGAATGGTGAATGAATCCTCTTCCCTATTGCCTCCTGAACAAAATGTAGAGGAAGCTGGAAGTCAACATCTATTGCCTATATAAAGAAAGGACAGGAAGGAATGAAGAAATAAATCCTAAGTAAAATTGTTGATATTCACCTTCTATCACAACCCCCATTTTAAAACATTTTATTACATTTGGGTTACAACAAAATAGGGTGTAGAAGAATGGGCATGAGAAGAAACCTGAAAAAAACAGGTCAGGTCATGCTATATTTAATGGATGTTTTTTCCACTTGCTGCTGGCATGCAGAAACAGGAGGACATAGGAATTACCTAATCACTTTGCCTATCAAGTGGTGAACAGGCAAAATCAAGATAGCACTATTTGGCAGACAGTCAAAACAGATGGTAGAGTCAGGATGGGATGGGCATGGAGAGTAGCCTGAATAGTTTTGTGCCAACTCAAGTGGAAATACCTTAATTCAGCAATGGGGAAAGGCCCTATCTAAGAAAAAAAGAAGAAAAAAACTGAATTCTAATTTTCCTCATGGTACTCAGTCTTCTTGTATGCTGCTATTATTTGCCATGTTTTCCTGAGAGAAGTTACAATGTACAACCAAACTTTTATATTAATCAGAGACACTGAGACTATATTTTCCACAAGGCAAAAGAATTTACATGAATTGACCATATAAGACTTATGTAAAAGTAAACTTTAGGAATGATTAAGGGAGCATGAAAGTCTACACTCTTTTCCCAATTTATCCAAAGCACTATATCTGATTAAGCAGCCAGTTCAATTGTTCTCTCTTGGTTTGCGGGTGTGAGGGGAGGGCACCAGTGGTGGGATTCAGCCAGTTCGCACCACTTCGGGAGAACCGGTTGTTAACTTTCTGAGCAGTTTGTCAAACTGATTGTTGAAATAAATCATTAGGGCAGAGAACCGGTTGTTAAATTACTTGAATCCCACCACTGGAGGGCACCATATTTAGGGACAGGAGTGAAGATCAGATGAAAGATGAAAGAAAAACAGAATTAATTTAGTTTGAAATTCAACTATCACTGTGATGGTTTAACTCAGCTTCAGGTCACAATTAATGGTTGTATCAGCACCAGCATTTACCCGATTACCACACATTTGTTGAATTATTGAAATTAACCAATAATTGTCATTTTTCTTTTTCTTTTAATCCTTCTGTGGTATTACCCAATGCAATTTTTTTTTGCAGAAATAGGTCACAATGTAGTCAATCCAGTTTTTTCTAGTCAAACAAGTTTAAGATTATACTTAACAATATGACATATTTTTCAGAGTGATTAAAAAAAAGGTTGTAAAATGTATCAAGATCAACAGGATAGAAATGCTCATTTTTTAAGACTTACATTGTATAGCTCGAAGGCGAGGAATTATTGGAGGACTACTTGGTGGACTAGAACTATTGCTTTGTAAACTTCTACGCTTATCTATATTCGGGGAAGCTTGCACCGTGATTTTATGCTGAAAATCTGTTATAATAAAAAAAGACAGGTTAAGTTGAAATGTTTCAAAATAAAATTTCAATAACAGACTATCTGCCTGCATTATATTAAAGAGATGCACATACAATGTTGAATTTTAGCATATTCCTAAGAAAAATCCTTTACTAATAAGAGCCTAAAGACCACATTAATTTATAAACTCTTTAAGGAGAGCCAATTTGGTGCAATGGTTAAACCAGTTCTAGTCCTGCCTCAGGCACAAAGCCTTCTGGGTGACCTTGGCCAGTCTCTCAGCCCTAGGGAAGAGGCAAGGGCAAGCCAGTTCTGAAATCTTGCCAAGTAAACTGCATAAACTTGTCCATGAAGTCAGCAATAGTCAAGACTGTCTCAAAGGCAGTTTTTAAAAATGGTTTGGGATTGCAGTGTTTCTGCATAACTACCTTAAGAGGCAGATTAATTATCCAAAAAATTCCAATCTGTCTGGAGATTGGAATGTGATTTTCAAAGTATATACCATGGAGAACTGACTTTCTTCAGTAGTTAGCTTTGCTGTGCCAGAGAAGCATTTAGGATGTGAACGGGAAGATATTCTTATAAGCAGAATAGCAAACATCTAATTGGAACAGCACTCATAAACAGGTCATAGCAGCAGTAGCTGCTCTCAAATCAATCTGTTGTTATGAAAATGCATTGTGTACAAAAACAGAAAATTAATGATATAGCAACAATTCTGAGAAAGATAAGCCACAACAAATAAATAGCACAGGTTATTGAAATGATGTTGTTAACAGAAAGACTAAGGACACAAAAGTGCCAACAGAAACAACACATGGATTTACTTATAAATGCTGTGGAGAATTTTGTTTCTGTCTTTTCAATTTTTCCTCAACTTTTTTTTCTTTTCTTGCACCTTTTGCTTTGATTTTTTTTTCTTCCTTACTTTATATTAATTTCTAATAGTACTTATCTTCTTTTTTAAAAGCTTCAATAAAAATCATATCAGCTAAGAAACACCACATGAATAAAGGAGAGTGTAATTAAAACTTTTCTTTTCCTAATTAGACACCTAATATAATATAAAGCATCATAGCTGTAAAGCAGGAAGTGATTTAATCCATCTTTCCTTTTCCTAATTAAAAATGTAATAGCACCTTGTTATAAAGTATTATAAATAAGTAATATCAATGTCATCAAAAAGAAGCAATTATAATTTCAGCAACCACATTTACATTTAAGTTCATGTACTTTCATGATGTTTTCTAAATTGCAATTAAGTGCAAGAAAGAGACAAAAGACTTGGAACTAATTTGTCCAACTAATAGGAGTTGCCTTTTAGAGATCTCAAATGGGTCCGAAGCATTGAAATTCATAGAAATGCATGTTATGGGGCCATACTTCAAAGCAATTTTTCTCAATCTAGTGACATATAAGCTTTCTGTCTTCATGAAGTTTTTATAACTAAAAAATAGATCAGAACTCTACATGGAATGAGCAACACTTCTAAATCTTTTTGGAATTTACTAATTTCTTGCACACATCTAATCGTGTCCCCTGTTTTGGGATTTGAGATTATGACACCAGGTTTATACAAGGCAACTTACAGTCAGGTCCAGAAATATTGGGACATCGACACAATTCTAACATCTTTGGCTCTATACACCACCACAATGGAGTTGGAATGAAACAAACACAATGTGCGTTAATTGCAGACTGTCAGCTTTAATTTGAGGGTATGTACATCCAACTCAGGTGAACGGTGTAGGACTTACAGCAGTTTGTATATGTGCCTCCCACTTGTTAAGGGACCAAAAGTAATGGGACAATTGGCTTCTCAGCTGTTCCATGGCCAGGTGTGTGATATTCCCTCATTACCCCAATTACAATGTGCAGATAAAAGGCCCAGAGTTCATTTCAAGTGTGCTATTTGCATTTGGAATCTGTTGCTGTCAACTCTCAAGATGAGATCCAAAGAGCTGTCACTATCAGTGAAGCAAGCCATCATTAGGCTGAAGAAACAAAACAAACCCATCAGAGAGATAGCAAGAACATTAGGCGTGGCCCAAACAACTGTTTGAAACATTCTCAAAAAGAAGGAATGCACCGGTGAGCTCAGCAACACCAAAAGACCCGGGAGACCACGGAAAACAAGTGTGGTGGATGACCGAAGAATTCTTTCCCTGGTGAAGAAAACACCCTTCACAACAGTTGGCCAGATCAAGAACACTCTCCAGGAGGTAGGTGTATGTGTGTCAAAGTCAACAATCAAGAGAAGACTTCACCAGAGTGAATACAGAGGGTTCACCACAAGATGTAAACCATTGGTGAGCCTCAAAAACAGGAAGGCCAGATTAGAGTTTGCCAAACAACATCTAACAAAGCCTTCACAGTTCTGGAACAAGATCCTATGGACAGATGAGACCAAGATCAACTTGTACCAGAGTGATGGGAAGAGAAGAGTATGGAGAAGGAAAGGAACTGCTCATGATCCTAAGCATACCACCTCAACAGTGAAGCATGGTGGTGATAGTGTCATGGCGTGGGCATGTACGGCTGCCAATGGAACTGGTTCTCTTGTATTTATTGATGATGTGACTGCTGACAAAAGCAGCAGGATGAATTCTGAAGTGTTTTGGGCAATATTATCTGCTCACATTCAGCCAAATGCTGCAGAACTCATTGGACAGTGCTTCACAGCGCAGATGGACAATGACCCAAAGCATACTGCAAAAGCAACCAAAGAGTTTTTGAACGGACAGAAGTGGAATGTTATGCAATGGCCAAGTCAATCACCTGACCTGAATCCCATTGAGCATGCATTTCACTTGCTGAAGACAAAACTGAAGGGAAAATGCCCCAAGAACAACCAGGAACTGAAGACAGTTGCAGTAGAGGCCTGGCAGAGCATTACCAGGGATGAAACCCAGCGTCTGGTGATGTCTATGCGTTCCAGACTTCAGGCTGTGATTGACTGCAAAGGATTTGCAACCAAGTATTAAGAAGGGAAAGTTTGATTTATGATTATTATTCTGTCCCATTACTTTTGGTCCCTTAACAAGTGGGAGGCACATATGCAAACTGCTGTAAGTTCTACACGGTTCACCTGAGTTGGATGTACATACCCTCAAAATAAAGCTGACAGTCTGCAGTTAAAGCACATTGTGTTTGTTTCATTCCAACTCCATTGTGGTGGTGTATAGAGCCAAAGATGTTAGAATTGTGTCGATGTCCCAATATTTCTGGACCTGACTGTAGATTCACTTTGACAATATGCTATGGAGATGATGTGATTCTTTTGGTCTAAGCAAAGACACAACATCAATTGCTTTAACCAGGCATTTCACCTAACACCAAAGCTTCTTCTTGCCTTTCCTGTCCTTTGCCAAAGTCAGAAAAGTCACATGTCATTTGCCAAACCCACGGTTTCTGTATATAGGTGACAGTAGTATACAGAAAAAGGCAAATTGTGTGTCTTCTGTAGAGAAGCTGTGTTGAAAAGGAACTGTAAGCAGTACAAAGCAAAACATGACCATCGGATGGTTCTGCTTCTAGAAATGAATAGCCCACTGCTTCATGAAGCATCTCCTCACTTGAATCTTCATCCAAGAAAGCACCCCTCTGAGCATCTACCTGAGATGATGCTACTGGCTTTAATATAACAGTTTCCAAAATTGTCAGCAACTGAATCCAACACTGGAAATGCATTATTTGCCTTAAATAAAGCTGCAAGGGGCAGGAAAAAGGAACCAACCTGAAGGCAGACTAATTCTGTTCCCATCTTTAAGTTTTAATCTGCTTTTTTTAAATTTCCCTTTTCTCTTCTTAACATTAGGCTTCTCTTGATTTAACTGGAATATCAATATATTCAATTCACGTTCCAATACGTCAATCTCCCGTTCTGCGAGCTGCTGTTCTCGCCGTTTCAGCAACTCTTCTTGAGATTTCTGATGAAGAGCAGCTCTTGTTAATTCTTCTTCTCTGGATCTCAGCTCCTAACAATTGTAATGGAGGTAGTGGTTAGAACATTGTCTTCTGCCTCATGATGAACAAGGAGGGCCATCTCGCTGCAGGCGGTGTTTACGCATCCCACTGTATCTGGCAGGAGACGCTTGCTCTGGGTCCTGTCCATGAGAGTGCACTATATATAGTGGGACCCAGGGTGGGGGAGGGGCACCTACCAGGGGTGGTATTCACTTACCTTCATTACTGGTTCGCAAATGTGAGTGTGTGCGCCACCTCTGTGCATGTGCAGGATCTTCCGCGCATGTGCAGAGAGTCAAAAACTTGCATTAATGGGACGTGATGACGTCCGGGTGGGTGGACGGAGCCTCCCACAGCTGCCGCTACCGGTTTGCCTGAACCGGATAGAGCCGGCTGAATACCACCACTGGCACCTACCCTTTGAAACATCATTTCCACCCACCCCCAGATCAGATTTGCTCCAAACCTGCTGGCTTTCCACAAAGCATTAAAAACCTGGCTTTGCCATCAATCCCAGAACCTTGATAATGCGGGCAAGCCTGATTTTAAATTTTATTGACTGTGACCTATTAAATTATTCTTGGCTGCTGTTTTATGCTGTTTTGTGCTATTTATGTTATTAATCATTGGTTGTGTTTTTAGTCTGTTTTCATTTTGTTTTAATTGCTAGCTGCCCGGAGTCATGTATATGAGATAGGTGCTCCTATATATTTATTAAATAAATGGGTACATCCATAGTGATATTATTTGGCAATTATCTAAAGAGTAGAACCCCCACAGTAAAACATGCACATAACATGGCTAATTGGGAGCAGCCAATGTTCTGTTTGGAAAGAATACGGCTCAGCTTTTTAGAAGGTCGGAGGGAAATATCTGAAGTGTTTGCAAGAACAAACTGAATATTTGACTGTACCATTATCACTGAAGGAAACAGTTGATGCTTATAGATCTATGAAAACAAAGAAAGCTTGCTGGAATTTCCATAGAGGGCTTGATGACATATATAGGATACTGAAGACGGATACCTTCCCACAAGTAAATGGAGAAGCCTGAGAAGCTAGCAGTGAGAAAGTCAATGGGGATCACGTGACCATAGCTAATGGAAGGATTGTGTTCAAGTGATGCTCCAGATGTTTTGGGAAGGCACTTTTTACTCTTGGAGCTATCTTTGCTTTCTTTGGCCACATTATTGTTATCGATCAATATTGTTTTCCCCCATCACTTGGTTTCTTGCTAATTTCTGTATCTACAGTATGTTATTATTTTAACATAATTCTGCTGTTGGAGGATTTAAGAAAGAAATAATAATTTTCCGTAAGGTACCAGATAATTAAAATGTAACAGACATGGCAGTCCCCCAGGGTACCATTCCTGCCTGTGAAATTTAAATTGCTTAATGCACTGTAAGCCGCCCTGAATCTCTGGAGAAGGGCGGCATATAAATCAAATTTAAAAAAAAATGTAGATAACAAGATTCAGTTAGACTGACAAGCATGGAATTTTTTTCTATTAAGAGGTGTAAATGAAGAATATGTAACCTGGTTCATTTTATGTATATGTTATAAAATCAGAGGGATAATAAGCAGGGTATTTTTATTGGTCACTATTCAGAACACAAAACCAATTTCTAGACTATTAATCAGTCCTTTATAAAGGCTTCATCCTTCCTGCTGCAAGTGATTTGCCTAAGGATAACTATGTTGTTGTTAGTTATGACCTTAAAAACCCTTAATGGCATAGGTCCAGGCTACCTGATTAACCACATCATCCCGCTTGGACAAGCCGATCCTAATCGTGCCAGCAGAGAGGGCTTATTCTGGATCCTATCTGTCAACAAACTCCAACTATGAGGATTCAGGATAAGAGCTTTCTCTACTATAGTGGCCACAATTTAGAACAGGGGTCACCAACCTTTCAGACCTCGGGGACCACTAAATTCATCGTTTTAAATCCCTCGGACCACTAATATGATCTGCCTAATGACTGCCTGGGTGGGCATGGCTAGGTGGTCATGTGACTGGGTGGGCATGGTCAACTCGATGTCACTTACGTTGAGGGACATCTCGCTGGCCTCTGCTCACCCCTCCCCTCCCAGCCACTCCTTGCCTGCCCGCCCAGGCTCCTTAGGGTCTCAACAGGAAGCAATTGTTGGAGCTAAGCAGCCACCACGAAAAAGAGTTGGCAAAACAGCTGGCTCAGTTCATATTGGATCTGACCGAGAAGAAGGCTCATCAGAAGCACCTCACTGAAGTCTACGAGCATAGGCTTTCCAAGCAGAGGGAAGACCTGTGGGAGTACAAGGCCAGGTAGCAGCGCCTGGAGACTCAGCAGCTGAGATGTTCCAGGCCATGATGCAGTCCCACTGGAACATGGCCCTCCAGCTCTTCGTCCCAGCTGTACTTTCCTCCAGCCTTTGCCCAAAGCCCTGCCCCAAGTTGGAATTTCTGCCTCCTTCTGACCCACACAAAAAGACCCCAAAGGGGGAGATTCTCTGCAACAACACAAACATTCATTGCACGTATCCGGCCCAGGGGCCATAGTTTGAGAACCCCTGATTTAGTGCAATATAAAAAATGCAAATAATTTTTCTGCAGACCACCAAAATTTTCTCCGTACCACCAGTTGGCGACTGCTGCTTTAGAACATCCTCCCCTCCAAGGTGAGATCTTCCCCCACCCTCCGATCCTTCTGTAAGAGCCTGAAGAGCTGGCTCTGCTGGTTAGCCTGGGGACCAAATGAGGAGTTCCACATTGGAGGTGGCTGCTGGATTGATGGCAGAGTCCCCCCTCTCCCTTTTGTTCTCTGCCCATCTGTTTGGTCATCACATTGATATATTCTTATATTGTTTCTTTTTCATTGTTTATTTTATTGCTCTGTTATTTTAGTTCTATTTACACTCCTTTCATTTTCTTCTTTTTATTATTGTAAGCCTCCTAGAATAGTCCCACAGTGAGATAGGTGGCAAATAAATTAAACAAACAAACAAACAAACAAATAAATAAATAACATTGGTTGTTTCCTGGAATCTGGCAAACCACAACTCCAGGTAAGTTTTAAGCATCAAAATGCAGCATTGTGTCAATTATAACAATAAATCTGGCTCCCCCATTTGCCTCAAACACCAATGTTTAATTCTTAAAATTCTAGGCATTCACAATTCACTATTTGGAAATGAGCCAAACAGCGTCTTATGGTTCGGTGCGTCTTATGGAGCGAAAAATACGGTATTTACTTAGAAAAAGGACAAATGTAAACAGTGGGGTAAGAAGCATCACAGGAGGCTTGAGGGAATTGACAGCAAACTCATTAACTGTCTTCTGGGGGGGGAAGATGCTCTCCAATTGGCTACTGAGACTCTCTCTTGTATGCATATGAAAGTTTAATGGCAGCTATGTTGGGAGACCACTTCAAACATGTCCACTCTCTCCAAAAATTGCTTACCTCAATCAACTCCCAATGAGAGAAAAAGTAAAAATAAGTGATTTTTAGAACTGCCACATTTTAGAACATGCTCTAGCTACTAGCATCATAATTAAAGTAAGATGCTCAGAGTTTAAAACAACCCAAATATCAACATAGTAAAACAATACTGGAACTCCAAAACATTCAAAGAACTACTCAAACTATTTGTTCTGAAAAGGAACTTTTACAAAGTGATACTAATAACAACAAAAATGGCAGCCAGTCTTAAGAACTAAATGTCATGATAGTAAATGAGAATGAACAAAAGCTAAAGAGCTCCAATGATTTTGAAAAAAGTGTATAAAGATTTTCCCTGTCCAGTCATGACTGACTCAAGGGGATTGTGGTCATCTCCAATTCTCTGCAGAGGGAGCCTGCATTGTATGAAATCTGTTTTCATCATCATGTGGCCAGCATGAAAATATGGAATGCAGTAGCCTTCCTGTTGAAGTGGTACCTATTTATCTACATGCATTTACATGTTTTCAAACTGCTAGATTGGCAGAGCTGGGGTGAGTAAAAGGAGTTTACCCCATTGCACGGCACTCAGGTAGCAAACCTGGGCTGACAACTTTCCAGCTGACAAACTCAGCTTAATTGCTGAGCTATTCCCCCCACCCCGTCCCAATGATTATCCAAACTTTATTTAAACAAGTATAGACCCACAATCTCAATATACTTTAAAATTCACTCACTTTTTCCTTGGTTCTCAGTTCATCAAAAATCTGCTGGATTTCCAGTTTCCAGTCATCTTGCATAGAATGGAAAGATTCTTGAGGCATCTCAGTCTGTACAGCTCCCTCAATGGCAGTCAGCTGTTCAAGAATCATAGTAAATGATGGCCGGATATGGGGGTCCTGTGCCCAGCACTCTGAAATTCACCAGTTACATTTGTCAGATTATTAAGACCAAGTGATTCTAAGTCTACCTTGCAGAAATGCTATAACAACAACAGCATCATCATCAACAACAATAATAATATCAGATACTTTCCTCTCTCATGAAGATTCAGTTCTAAGAATATTTGACAAAAATCAAAGAGAACTTTCTTGATGTGGTTCTAGTACAAATTGCAATGGAGGAACAGTTTCCAAGAGATAGTCACCTATAAACTTGGGAGTGGAATATTACAACTCTAGCATATGACTTGGATGTTATGTATGCATGGAGTGTTATAAGCACAATCTTCAAAATGCCTGGGATCCTTTCACTACAAAAAGGGACAGCAGAAAGGCAAACAGATCATAGGTACATCCAACACATGTCTCTGAGCAGAAAGGCAGGATATAAAGTAAATTAGTAATAGTAATTAGTATTAGTTCATGTGCTATGTGCAATGGGAATGATTAGAGCTACTGAACCCATGTACCCAAGTTCGCCTGCTTTAAAAAAAAAAAAATTCAATTTTTTTTCCCTCACGTGACTTGTTCTAAGGAATAACTTTTTTAAATTTTGGAACGATGAAAGGAGTGACATTCTGATAAAGGGTGTGATTGATGTTCCATGTAGCTTTATCATTCTAATGATAAGGTCTTTTGATTTCCTATAAGACCAAACATAATATAGTGGCTATTGTCCTGGAAACCCATTCAAACCCTCATTCAAGGAACTTGGGTGGAACACAAAGTAACATTTAGATAGTTCACACTCTTTTAACTGAAGCTAAGTTCACACTCTTTTAACTGAAGCTCATGTTGCTGTGAGGCTTTAATACTGTTCTGAGCTTCTTAGGGAAGAAAGGTAGATTATAACTGATTGAATCGATAAGCAGGCTAGTGCTTCCAAAGATGAATGTAACTTTCTAAAAAAAAATGAACTGCATATTTAATATACCAGTGCCAAGTATATTAAAGTATATTTAGTACAAGACTTCAGTGGAGTGGAAAAATGTTTTCTGCCTCTGAATAGAAGTTAGCCTAGTACCGAATGAAACACTGACGTTAAGAGTCACAGATATTATAGAGAACATGCAAGCAATCTTACATCAGCTGTCTTAATAAGCAGCACAAGTACCTTTCATTAGTTTAGCAAATGGTTCAGGACAGGTGGATGGAATGGGCAAAGTAAGCTTATTGACAGCAACGCCGTAAGCCACAGCAAGACCATCAATGCCACGGTAAGGAACCTCTCCCGTAAGCAGTTCCCACAGCAATACGCCATAACTATAAATAAATTTTCAAACAGTTAATTGTGTTTGTGTAATGCTAAGACATGATTTCCTTAAGGTAGGGAAGGACAGCAGTCTGCCTAGAAAGAATTCTAGTAGGGGGAGAAAATAACATCCAGAAGAGGATATCTGGGGCCGTTGGGATATGTTGGACTTCCCATAACCCCCAACTTCCATGCGGCTGTTTGAAGAAAGTTAAAATCCTATATATCTTACAAGCATCAAGCTGAGGAAGGATGCACTATAATAGTGATGGCTAACCCTTTTGCCATCGCGTGCCAGGAGGGGGGAGCAGGGTAGTCATGCCCACACCCATAATTCTATGCACCCCACCCCCGTACATGCGACCCCCCGCTCCCCCTGCTCCTGGCAAGCGATGGCCCGGTAGGCCTGTTTTTCTCTCTTATCTGGCTCCAGAGCCCCTCTAGGAGTCTGGAGAGAGCGAAAACGGCTTTCCCCACCCCCCCGGAGGTCCTCCAGAGGCTGAAAACAGCCCATTTGCCAACTTCTGCCACCAGAAGCTGAGCTCGCATGCCCACTGATATGGCTACGTGTGCCACCTGTGCCATAGGTTCGCCATCACGGCTCTATAACAATGCCATTGCAATGGACTGCATCCTCCCCAAAATAGATTTGATACTATAAGCACTTGCAGCAAAATGAAACATATTAAACCTCCAGGATATTAGAATCCAGAAAAGTTTTATTATGCAGGCAATTAAATTATTCCTTCCCCCAAGATTTTCCGCCAGAATAATATACACCAACATTTGTATTTCACTGTTGTTCTGTAAAACTTTACTTGAAGTGGATTGAAATTTAGTTATTCTTCAGTTGCAAAAGGGAACAAATTATCACTTCTTTTACAGGAGGCTTGATGATCTTATGGTGTTAGGTGGGGCATTTTGTGAAGCTGGTTTGCAAAATGTTCTTGAGCTTGAGGGAAGTTGGTTGATTTTCTTCACAATAGTGTATTTGAGCCGATCGACCCATAAGGATTGAAAATGAAATGTCTTCAGAGTTTTTTTTTTTACAGTAACAGAGTTGGAAGGGACCTTGGAGGTCATCTAGTCCAACCCCCTGCTCACGCAGGAGACCTGTACTTGGGATTCGAACTGACAACCTTTCTGATGGACAAGCTCAGTGTCTTAGCCACTGAGCCACCAAGTCAGGTTAGGGTTAGGGTTCAGATAACAGAGCCTAGTAAATGTCATTAGCATTAGGATTGATTTGAAGCAGTGTACAAAAAGACTAGCAATGAATGTAACATGCAGCAAATGGCACCCATTTCTGCCTTGCTTTATCTGTATGTAAATGGGAGGCCTCAGCATATCACCGTGTAACCATTACTCCCCTTCCTTAAACAAGAAATCAGTGTTTCCTTTGTTGATTTAGCAAAAAGCTTCAGGGATTATGGGAGATGTACACAGGCTTCATCTCCATTTAAGTGCCAGTATACTATCAATTCAGTGTGTGGGAAGGGCAGATCAGGCAGATCAGAACAGCACAACCAGATTCTCCTTCATGGGCCTTACTAAGCAGAAATCAAGTTCCATCTTTGTATATCTATTTTGCATAATTACTTAAGAAAATGCAAGATTAAAAAAAAAGCAGGAAAAGCAAATATTCAAGAATCAAAAGTAATGTCAAGGTGCAAAGCCTCAAAAGGAATTCACTCTCAAAGGGCATGATGATAACAGAAGGTAACTGGGGCCTGCAGTTAAATTGTTTAGGGGAAAAAAAGGATAGTTTATCTTCCTGCATTGTAACTACGCTGAAACTGAGCCATTGGCAACCACTCCTTTCCGTATGCAACTCAGCCTACAGTGCTAAGAACATTTTGATTCACCTTCAAAAAGAATTAAATGAAATTGTTCCTAAGCAAGTGGATGCATAAAAACTTTAAGAAATTTCCTACGGTGGAATGCATTAAAAAAAAAAAAGATCTAAGTTTAGTAGGCAACAAGTTAAGAATAAACATGGGCGTGTAATATTTTTTCTCTTTTTAAAGATCAAAGAATGCTGAAGATAAAACTAACAAAAAAGCTTCTGCGTTTTCTTGCTACAGGGAAAATAATAATCAAGGGTGTACAAAAGGAGCAAAGAAGCACAAAGGGAATCCAGAGTTTTTAATTATCAGCTTTCACTTTCTTCTGTTTTAAGAAAAGGAAAACTGACCCATGAGGCTTTGTAGAGGAGCTTGAAGCTGTATAGACTCTGTCTACAAAATAATCTCTGTGTTCTGGGTAGACTTGATGTCTCTCGTGGCTGTTTTTAGATGTTATACTAAATCATGGCTTAGAATTACAAGCGTGTACATGCAAACGTTGGGCTTAGGTGCTTCTCCTCCTCGTTGGCTACTAGAATAGCTGAGGGGAGTTCAGAAGGTTTGGCTTTTATTTCAGATTAGTCAGAGTCAGGGGTGGATTCTAAATTTTTTTACTACCGTTTCTGTGGGCGTGGCTTATTTTGTGGGTGTGGCTTGGAGGTCATGTGACTAGGTGGGCGTGGTTAGCTGGTCAGAGTCATTTCTGGAAGGTCCTCGCACTTACGACCAGTCCTCACACTTACGACCCGACTCATTTGTTTGCTTTTAACACTGATCAACTGTAGGACGGCCCTTTGAAGCCCCACGGCAAGAGTTTAAACAGTTTTTTCCTCTCTAGTCATCAGCTGGGACTCAGGAGGCAGCAATAGATTGGGGGTGGGACCAAATAAAAGGTAAGAATAATGTGGTTGGATGGGGGGGTGGGAGGGCGGGGGGGAGAACCGGTTCGGTGATGTCATATTGTCACCGCTACCGGCTCAGCCGAACCGGACCGAACCGGGAGGAACCCACCACTGGTCAGAGTGTTATGAATTTTAAAAGCTTTAAACATTAGTGGGAACATATTTAGTTTTGTGAAATGGAATGCATACTTTGCAAGGCCACAGAATAGGATTTGCTTGCTTTTGGATTAGCTGGATGAGCAGCTAGGGGGTCAGTGAGGAAACTACTGCTTGGAGCCACTGCTTGGTTTGTGCATTCCTGGTTGACTCCTTGCTGATTTTTGGGCTCTACCCACCAATTCACATAGGTGTAGGATAAGAACAGGTGTAAAAGTGAACTAGGAATTGGTCAAATAAGACAGTGTATTTAAAAAAACCACAATTAAACAAACAACAGTTTAACCTTTTTTGACATTAGCTTATTTCCATTAAGCACTTGGTTTGGATAACATGGCAAGTATGGTAATATACAGTAGAAGATAAAGCCTTAGAACAGGGGTCTCCAACCTTGGCAACTTAAAGCCTGGCGGACTTCAACTCCCAGAATTCCCCAGCCAGCAAAGCTAGGCTGGCTAGGGAATTCTGGGAGTTGAAGTCCGCCAGGCTTTAAGTTGCCAAGGTTGGAGACCCCTGCCTTAGAAGGCCTCTTTGTAATTGCATTATAAGAATATATAAACCCTATGTTTCTTTTGCTTTTTATTTTTTAAACATGGGTTTGACACTGTCTTCGATCCAGTTTATAAAACTTAAAAAATCGGAAGTAATATATCCAAACCAGGAAGCCAAGGCAGAATAACTGCTCAAACCAAAGAATTTGACAAAGCGGCTTATTCTCCATAATTAAATTTGGTATTATTGTCTCTTGGCATAAAACGTTACTTTTTAATGTCGAATTCATATCGTCCTGTCACTAGTTATTACGTTTTTGAGAGCTATTTCAACCCACCTTTATTAATACACGAGTATCAGATTTATTACAGCATACATCCATTTAATTAAAGAGCATATTAGATCACTTTTAGAATATTGTCGGCCTGACAAAAAGCTCTCTGAAGTAGACCTGTCCTTCCAGATATGCCTTCTCATCTTCCAGCAAAAAGATTGGAAGGAGGCGAGGGCCTTTGTACCTTGTGCTAAACTATGGTTTATTTAAGCATGTTGTGTAGAAAACAGTGAATCAATCCACATTAAACTTTAGTAGCCCTCGACTTACGATCACAATTGACCCCAAAATTTATGTTGCTAAGTGAAACATTTGTTAAATGGGTTTGCCCCATTTTACGACTTTTCTTTCCACATTTTTTTTAAAAATTTTGATTTATACGCCGCCCTTCTCCGGAGACTCAGGGCGGCTTACAGTGCGTTAAGCAATAGCCTTCATACTTTTATATATTTATACAAAGTCAGCTTATTGCCCCCACAAACTGGGTCCTCAATTTACCTACCTTAGAAAGGATAGAAGGCTGAGTCAACCTTGAGCCTGGCGAGATTTGATCTTACTTTAATTGCAGACAGCTGGTGTTAAATTACAGTGCTCTGTCTGTTGAGCTGTCCAGGCTCCTCTCACTTGTTAAGTGAATCACTGCAGTTCTTAAGTTAGTTAAGTGAACCTGGATTCCCCATTGACTTTGCTTGTCAGAGGTCACAAAAGGGGATCACATGACTCCAGGACACTGCAATGGTCATAAATATGAATTACCGTAATTGCCAAGCATATGAATTTTGATTATGTGACCATGAGAATGCTGCAACAGTTGTAAGTGGGAAAAATGGTCATAAGATTTTTTTTCAGTGCCATTGTATCTTTGAAGTCACTAAATGAACTGTTGTAAGTCGAGGACTATCTGTACTGTCTCCAACAGCCCTATGGCTAAGAACCATGTGTACTATTCTCCACACACAACACTTATAGAGTAAAAGAAACTGTTAATACATGGGAGGGTTTTGTGAATTATTGTACTCACAAAATTGCATTTTCCTATCACAGAATCCACAGAGTAATGTCTAAAATTCCACATCTAGAATTATTTAGGCTTCAATGAGTTTCAGAACCTGTTTATTATTTATACTACTTTGAAATCCTTTACAGTTTAAAAGTACTATGCAATTACTGCTTAAATCTAAAAATTAAGCATCTTCTATTTTTTAAAAAACCCCTTGTCAATAAAAAATAGACCCTGTTAAGGTTATTTTGCATGCATACTAGGAGAAAACCATTGAACATAAGGTTGACTCAAATTTTATTTAGTTATATAGAAGTCATTTAAACACTTTACCTCCAAAGGTCACTTCCTTTAGAAAACACAGATGATTTGATGACCTCAGGAGCCATCCATGCGTAGGTGCCTGCAGTACTCATTTTGGTTGTTCTGTGCCACTCTCTTGCCAAGCCAAAATCTGTGATTTTCAGAGTTTTGTTGTGAATATCATCATTTTCTATCTTCTCAAGCAACAGTACTGTAAAAGACATAAATGTTTTCATTGTCATTGTACTAACCAAGACTATGTAAGCATAATCTATCTCTGCTTAATTGAAAACTCAATATATAATTTTGATTTAAAATGTATTTATTTATCACTACACTGACATTATTTTCAGATTCTTCCTTCAGCTACTATGCTATGTTTAATGCTATAAGCCTGAATTACAGAGCCATGTAAACACAGTGGCATTGTTCAGTCAGACGTCAGAGAAAGAATATATGAGTTGCCTTATATTGTTTTTTCCAGGTTATTTGAGATGAAGATCACTGAAACATATTCACAAAACAGGGGAAACCAGGTTTATAGAATGAGGGACCCTACATGCAAAGGGAACAAAAAATCAGAAGTCGACATATTATTCCGGACTAATTCATACGCATTTTGCATTTAGTTTATATATCTTTGCTAATGGCAGCAACTGTGTTCAAGAACACTTGATAGATACAGGTCAAAGTCTGGTTTACAGATAGTAAATTGAGATTAAGGTGTTTTCTTCTGGGTAATCTATACTGCAACACGCTATTAACCAGTAACTAGTTAAAAGTAGCTATGGCCGTGAAATGGATTCAAGCAAAAGGCTAATGCCCTCTCATCTTTCTAACTGTGGGACATGTTTAATATTTTACTATTTCTGAAAAGTGATACATATTATCAACCTGTTCTGAAGCACAAATCAAATACCAAAGAAAGTTTAACGAAACTCAGTGCCCAAGTTGGCAATAATTACTCCCAAGAACATGTCGTAAAACTAATGATTTGAACATGATGGCCTTTGTACTTTAATGAAAGAGGTTTTGTTCTAAATTCCACACATGCAAAGTGGAATTCCACAAATTCCATGTCAGTCAGGCAGTCTAACCGAAACCAAACACAATCTGATTTGGAAAGGTGATAATTGGCAGCCAGCCAGTCTTCTATTTTCTTTTTTCTTTTTCCCTAAGGGAGGAGAGACAAAAAGAGCAGGGGTGCAGAACCATTTATCTACCACAAGCAGAATGGAGAATTACAACCGCTACAGACATGCTACGTTTCCCCCACCACCTTACCTTCGTTTGTCATTCTGGGTGGTGGAGTGCTTGACATAAACAAACTGAACAGGCGACATGGCCTTGTGAGTGAACAAATTCTTGTGGTCTGTTGCTTAGCAACCTGTATGAGGCCATCCCTCTTGCACTTCTGCAGATATTTGCTTCCCATTAGCTTCATATCAAAACAAGTGACCTTTACAACTTGGACCTATTCTGTACACTCAACCATACATAGCTGAAACTCAGTATATATACCCAGAAACAGACAAACATACACAGAATCTGAAAGTTACTTTAGCCGTAAATCATGAAATAAAAACAAATGGACAACCAATTCCACAAGTGACTGATGCCACGCATGTGCACTTAGGGTGACTGGTTGAACCCAGTTTGTTTGCAAAATATTAATTCCAATTTGTAGACATAAAAGTTCTTTTTCAGAACTAAAATTAGGGTTGAATCCAATCGGTCAGTTGATGGGATGGTATCAAGAAAAAAGCAAGCTTCCATTTCCTCTGCAGTCTCCAGGCATCTTAACATCTGTTCTAAGGAGCCCTAAAATATGGGACAGATTTGATTAAGCAGGGTGAAAGGAGGAGGGAGGCATCATTTCAAAAAGTGCTGCGGTTTGCTTGATCATAATTCAACCTTACATCAAGCTTAAATACCTTTTACATATTTAAATTTGTAAAGTATATTTAGGCTGTACCTGTCTAAGCTCCATTGAACTCAATGAGTTTAAAATCTATTTAACACCTGAGTATATGACAAGTTATATTGCACCTTTCTAAATATTACCAGTTTTAAATTCTATCAGTTTTACATCTTGCCATAATAATTGGTTTATCCAAAGAGGAGAAGACTACAGATGACTGAAGGTGTATATTGTTCCTAGAGATCCATTTCAGGCAAATGTTATCCAATAATGCAATGGCTGATAATCGCCACCCCCAGTTCTAAAAATGCAGAATGCAAAGTACAAAATACAAATTGATATGCTCACTGTGGAAGTAGATATCTTTAACCTGATTATGTGCATTGAAACTGGCCTTGGGGAGGTAGCTTATTGGGAGACAGAGGAGGACACAAGATAATACTATATCACTGATAAGGTTAGAATGCTTCCTTCTCAACTATGAAGAATTTCAATTCTTTTTTCCCTTTATTCTATTGTTGTCCATTCAGAATCGTGAAGCCAACTAAATTCCACTGCTCTTGGCACAAAGAGTAGACACATTAATCTATTACATCAAAATTAACAGAATGTCCTCTGGCACATTTTTTTTTAAATCACATTTTCTGTGGTTTTGGATTAGACTCTGTTTAATTTTATATTTGTAGTCCACCCAACCCTGTTACAACTCTGCAACAAATCTAAAAGTCTCTATGTGCTATAATTGCTATAATTGCTCTTTCTAAATATTAATTAAATGGAATTCAATTTGGCCTCTTAAAAAGCCAAGAGGCTTTTAACACTTAGAATGTGAGCCATTCCCTTGCTGTCAGCTTTGAAATATGAAAGGGGATAAAATGGCTTCAAAAAATTATCAATCTCTTCTTCAAGAAGAGGTGTTGCCAGCAATTTTTAAATAGGCTATAATATATTTCCACTTTCAGAGGCCCTATCTGCACCCAGCAGTCTTTAATAACTATAACTCTGTCTCTAACTTTTCTTTTCAGGATAAAGGTTATGGAGATTGTGGTCATTGACAGCCATGGAGAAGTCTAGAGATAGGAGGCTATCTGAACCTGTTTCAGTCAAAGTTCAGGTTTATTGTTTTATGAATAAAAGTGGCAAATGCTTCCTGTGCCCTCAGTGGCTTTCAGCACCATCAACCATGGTATCCCCTCTGGGCCAGCTAAGAGAAGTCTTATATTACAATTATTCCATTCTTTCCTTAGCTGGCATTTCCACTTGACATAAGGGGAGAAGAGGTTGGTGAGACAGCTATTCCTTTGGGGGAGGTTGGGAACAGGACTTGGTATTTTTTCTGCTGTTTTTTAATGTCAACCTGAAGCTCCTGCTATCCACTGGTTCAGGTTATCCACTGGTGACATCATTGGGTTTTTTTTTTCTTTATTCCTTATTGGCCCATTTTTCATCATTCATCCATGCATAATCTTATATCTATAAGCAAAATGTTCTTCACTCACAAGGAGCATCAATCCACTATATAAATAGGGCCAAACATCTGTCTTCCCAATGCTATAAGACTGATCTCTTAACAACAATATGCTGATGATACCCAACTGTACATCACCATTCTGGGTCAGACAGGAGATCTGTTATTGTCCTGTCCCAATACCTGGTGACTGTCTGGATGGAACAAAATAAGCTAAAACTGAATCTGAGCAACAATTCCTGTTCACTGTATGTTTGGGCAGCGGAAAATGGGTGGCGGCAGCAAATGAGCCATGGCACGTTCGCCGCTGCCGCCCGTTCTAGAACAGCTGATCGGCGCTGCACCAATCCCCCTCCCCCCCACTGTATAAGACACACAGACATTTCCATTCACTTTTTTGGATGGGAAAAGTGCGTCTTATACTCCAAAAAATATGGTATGTTGGATTGAGAGAGTGACTGGCCCAAAGTCACGTACAGTATTTAAGAGCTAGAACACAGGCCTCTCCAGAGCCAATCTATTTCATAATCACTCCACCATACTGGCTCTCATTTGCACACAACCTTTGATTATTAGTCAGAACATTGCTAACTCTGGTCCTTATCAATTGATACGTGCAGACATTTCTGTTCTTCTCCACTGTATAAATACACACCCACTAAACTAGAAAACCAAGACATAGATTTTTTAGCATAACTTTCTTCCAACTTTCTCTCACATTTACTTTATTGATTAACTGTAATTATAATCTGTCCTGATTCCAATAGATTTGGGGGATATGCATGAATAAAAACAAAGCTGTACAATCAACAAAATTCAAACCTCGAATAATTAGACATGATTGGCCCTGTCAATAAAACCATCAAAATCCATGTATCTTTGGGGACGGGGTCCCAACAGCCCCCCCTCAAATGACAGTACTGATGGGCATATTCATTTATGACATATCCCATTGCTGTAAATGGATTTAATCATAATGAGCAGCTGTTGAGCTTGGAAGACTACTGGCAACAATAGAAAGGTTTTAAGATTATTGTTCATCATCAAAAAGAGTCAAACTATTAATCTCAATTATCTTACTTCAACTAGATGTCTATTATTACCTATGTACAAATATCAAAATATTTGGTATTTAGTACCAAAACTTTTCCTGGTTCTGCTAAGTAGGATTTTCCTACTTCTGCTGATGGATAACATTGGATTCCATTTCTTCCATATCATAAACGTAACTACATACAGTAACTGAGGAGTAAGCATAAAAGATAAACAGTTCACAAAAGAGAAGGTAGAGAGTGCTTGAATACTGTATGCCATTTAAAATATTGTAAATATTGTAAATATTTTTAAAATAATAAGTACATGAGTAGTGTCCCTTCAGAAGGGACTATGTAGAAAACACGTCTGGTATTGTTGTCCTTCTTTCAAACTTCTAATTTGTTCCTAGTCAGGTTCACATCTAGACTTAACAAAAATTGTCAGTAATTTCTACCCAAATATTTACTCTAGCTATGGCTTACACTTAAGGCTATTCCTCACTAAAGCCATGTTTACCACCATTTAAAATCTACAACTGTCAAATAAAGCTAATCCTATTTTAAAAGCACGGGTCAATTAAAGATAGGGTGTGTTTAACCACCACTCACATCACAGTCTAATAACTCTTCTAGAACATGCCTAGTCATCTTTTTAGAAATCTACCTAATCTTTATTAAGGTTTATCATGGAACATCAGGTAGGTGTGGGTTAGAAATACTCAAAGCAAGTTGTTAAAATTAAAAAATACCTTCATTTGGTTGGATTCATGACATAAAACAATGGATTTTGGTAAATCAAAGTCTTTCACTATTAGACCACAGAAAGAAAAGCTTCTATTTATCTCTGTATTTTAAGTAATCCCTTGCTCAGAATAGAAAGTATATGAGCTACCCTCTTTGCAGAAAAAACACCCAAATTTAGTAATTTAGCATACTTCTTAGGAAAGTATGAGTTACAAGTAACACATGTCCCACTGGTCAAGATCAGCTGACATACTTTAAGGGTGGCACTCCTATTTTGTGTCTTTGATTAAAGCAAAGCTTGATGACTGTGTTACAAGTTGACTCCCTGAAAAGTTAGGTTATTAACAATAGCCTTATACAGAATGTTTCCAAGTTGTTTCATTTCTTGAATAACAAGTTACAGAACCCAAGCCATGGCTGCTGCAATGTTTTGGAGGAAGCAAAGAGAAGGCTGGCTTATCAGGCTTGAGTTAAAAGCACACCTGCAAAAACAAACATTTCATTAGCAGTGAAAAGAACAAAGCAAAACTGTTCTGCCAATATTGGCACGTCTGCCACTGATTGAATGGAAGCTCCCAAATTAGCTAAGGAAAGAGCCCCTTACCTATACGCTTTGGAGCTGCGTTATCAGAATGTGTGTTTGATTTCCCAGGAAACTCTTAGTGGCTTATAAAGACAGAAAACATAATTCTAAAAAGAAGCACTATATATATTAACATTTATTTTGCAAGATAATTATGTTTGGAACGTAAAAACCTTATTGCAAAAAAAAAAAAAACCAGTTATGGGACTTTCTTCTTTCCCTCCCTTCCTTCCTTCCTTCCTTCCTTCCTTCCTTCCTTCCTTCCTTCCTTCCTTCCTTCCTTTCTTCCTCCCTCCCTTCCTAACATTTAATGCCTCCCTCCCCCATCTTACCATCTTATTGGGCAGCTTACAATAACAAAAATATACAATTAAAACATAATTAAAATCAAACATTAAAACCTAAGCACAGATGGGGAGAACAGGGGCAGAGTGCGGGGAGGTGGGATCTGCTGTTAATCAACCACCCCCACTGTGCTGTTCCCCAAGTGGGGCCCAAGGCCAACTGGCAGAGTCCTTTAGATCCTTATGAAAGGATAGGAGGGGTTGGGTCAACCTCACATTGGGAGGCAAGGTGTTCCAGAGGGCAGGAGCAACAGCAGAGAAGACCCTCCTCCTAGACCCCACCAGCCAGAATAATCGGGCAGACGGGATCTACAGCATGCCTCTTCTGCCAGGACTGGTGGGATGGGCCACTCCCAGTGGAATGAGAAGGTCCCTCAAGTAACCTGGTTCCCCATGCCATAAAGGGCTTTAAAGGTGATCACCAACACCTTGAATTGCACCTGGAAGCAGACTAGCACCGAATGCAGTTCGCGGGACGGTGGTGTTACAGGGACCATTCTTGGGCCCCGCAAAATTGCCTGTGCTACCGCACTTTGCACCAGCTGTATCTTCCACATGCTCTCCAAGGGTAGTTTATTATCTTATAATAAATTCAACAATAAACTTCTTTTCCTTTATTGGACAACTTAGAGATTGTTTAGAATAAGATACAGTAGCGATTCAGAAAGTGTAAAATGATAAGACACGTATAATACATGCTTGTCCCACCACTGACCCATTTTAGATAAATATCCATGAATCTTTTAATATTGTTTGGGGAAAATGGTATTTAAAGATATAAGCATAGTGTTGAATTATATACCAG
Organism: Pantherophis guttatus; assembly: GCF_059756535.1. NCBI lineage: Eukaryota > Metazoa > Chordata > Lepidosauria > Squamata > Colubridae > Pantherophis > Pantherophis guttatus. The sequence goes on along the minus strand of NC_142063.1, from coordinate 276,643,459 downwards.
GGACTGGGAATTTACCAATGCATGAAAAACTTTGATTTATCAAGCAAGGAATACAGCAAAATACAAATAGCCTATTATGATTCAGTCTTGTACTGAAATCACTGCATATGAATTGATTGCTTATCAATCTAATAGAAAGACTGATCAACATGACTCCATGTTTTGTCTTATTTATTTATTAATTTATTCATTAAATTTATACGCTGCCCATTTCACTCTGAAAAGTGACTCTGGGAAACTTTGGTGTTATTATTTTCTGCAATTTAAGTCAACGTTAACTATTGACTAATTGTCTGGACTAGTCCCTACAGTCTTCTTGGCAACATTTTAGAAGTGGTTTGCCCTTGCCTATATTTTAGGGTTGAGAGACAGTGACCGGCCCAAGATCACCCTGCTGGCCTTGTGCCTAAAGCAGGACTAGAACTCACAATCTCCCAGTTTCTAGCCTGGTATCTTAACAATTACACCAAATTGGTTCACTTATTACTCCATGTGCTCTATGTTTAATGTTGTGTTTAAAAACAGAGTTCTTTTCTGTACATCTGATAACATATTTTTTTTCTTTGATTTCTGTTTCTCTTACTGTTTGTTTCAGTTTCTTGTATACAGTCAGATCTTGGTACTCAACTTTTAAACTCATCGAATTTAGTACTCGACACATTTTGATGAGAAAATTTTGTCCTGCTACTCGTCATTTGTTTGGTATTCAACATGCAGGCTAGATCTGGGCAGTGTCAGTTTCCTCGTGATTCTCTACCCTTTCTAGCCAAAACAAGCAGTCACATGTTAATCACATGGTCTCTGTTGCATGTACACATCCCCTCATGGTCTTCTTAGCTTTTGTGGTCATTTTGTGTATTTTTGCACTTTTTTTGTCATCAGTACAGGTAAAATGAAGTTTTTATTTTATTTACTGTATTTTTCTGTGTATAAGATGATACTTTTTCTTAAAAATATTTACCTAAAAATGGAGGGGCGTCTTATACATGGGGGTGCAAGAGGAGAACCATGGCGTCCTATACACGGGGGCATCTTATAGATGGAAAAATATGGTAATCTAGGTATTTATTCATTTTTAGGTTTATTTCTCATGTAATGATATACAATCCTATCTTTTTACACATTGCCTTAAAATGTGCATTGTTTTTGGTTTGGGAATGCATTAAATTTATTTATATTATTCCTTATGGAACAAATTTATTTGGTACTCATTGCACCTCCTGGAAACCAATTAATTACGAGGACTGAGGTTAAGACGCTGAGCTTGTCAATCAAAAGGTTGGCAGTTCAGCAGTTTGAATCCCTGGTGCCACGTAATGGAGTGAGCTTCTGTTACTTGCCCCAGCTTCTGCCAACCTAGCAGTTCGAAAGCATGTAAAAAATGCAAGTAGAAAAACAGGGACCACTTTTGGTGGGAAGGTAACAGCGTTCCATTCACCTTTGGCGTTTACTCATGCTGGCCACATGACCACGGAGACATCTTTGGACAGTGCTGGCTCTTCGGCTTTGAAACGGAGATGAGCACCGTCCCCTAGAGCTGGAAACAACTAGCACATATGTGCGAGGGGAACCTTTCCCTTACCGAGGTATCACTGTATTTTCTTTCTTTTACATTTTTGTATCTTAAAATCAGTGAAAAGTCAAATATGCAAGATGTCGGTGAAAAACTCAAATAAAAGAGTCTAAGTTTTACTTATGCAACTTAGGGAAATCTGGAATAATAGATGTGGTCAGTCCTACTCTGCACATCAGGCACAGAGTCCATACATCACCAGGACCTTAATGCTTATCCTTAAAAATACAAAGTCAAAAAATGTTAAGTTTTGGACTTGTGCATGAGATGTGAGGGTCTGGAGAGGGCCAAGTACAGAAGGTGAAATGAAAAGTGTGCACATTCATTCAGTTCTCAGGAAATGTATCTAGAACGTCCACCATGAGTTGTAGAAGAAACAAACCTGTCATTGCTGCAAACTGTGAAAGAGATCTTACCCAAGAATAGTTTAATAAAGTTCCCGTTACTGTACGACAAGCCTGTGCATAAAATAGCAAACAGCGCTAAAGAAATACAAAGCCTGGTTGCCTGAATAAAGCAGCATCCTTCTTTGGAGATATTGAAGATGGCATGCCTGTACTTGTAGCATCTCCAGGTTACTAAATACTCTAGCCATGCTGTTTTAAAGAAATACACCTTCCCTTATGCGTAACATTTGGATGTGCTTCTCTTAACCCAGGGGTCTCCAAACTTGGTAATTTTAAGACTTGTGGACTTCAACATCCAGAATTCCTCAGCCAGCTTTGCTGAGCTTTGCTGGCTGAGGAATTCTGGGAGTTGAAGTCCACAAGTCTTAAAGGTGCCAAGTTTGGAGACCCCTGTCTTAACCTTTTGAATAAAAGTTTGGTTGATACGTTACTGAATTTTCATTTTAATATAGTCAAAATGCAACAAGTAAATAAACTTTACAGTTTCCCTTTTGTTGATCCATCTGATAATGAGATGTAAAAAAAAGAGTAAAATGTATTATTTACTTTATACGGAAGTACAAGTAGTCCTCGACTTACATCACAATGGAGTTTTCCATTGCTAAGCAAGACAGTTATCAAGTGAGTTTTGTCCCATTTTTGCCACAAATATTAGGCAAATAGCTGCAGTCGTTAAGTGACTCATACGGTTGTTAAGTGAATGTGGCTTCCCCCATTGACTTTGCTTGCTGGGAAGGACAGAAATGGTGATCACATGACCCAGGGACAGTGCAACTGTCATAAATACGCGCCATTTGCCATGTGATTTTGATCATGTGGCCATTGGGATGGTGCAATGGTCATAAGTGTGAAAATCAGTCAAACATCATTTTTTCAGTGCCTTTGTAGCTTCAGATAGTCACTAAACGAATGGTTGTAAGTCAAGAGGTACCCGTATCCACCTAAGGTCCAGAGGATAAACATCTTTATTGTTACAGCAGTACCTCTTCTGCAATATTCAGTGTCTTTTTTCTTTCTTTATAGTAATTCATTTTAAATTGAAACCTTATTTTTTTCTGCTTATGTGCTGCTTTAAAGCTGACAATAAGTGGCATGCATTCCAATTTAGTAACAATTATTTGGAAAAGCAGGGGAACTGGTATTTCATGTCCATACAAAATGGAAGAACACCATGTTCTTCTGTATAAATCACCCAATATTTAAAACTCCAAAGGTTGACTTCATTGAAATTGCCAATTTAATTTTTATTTCTTAATAACTTTTTATAATATGTCTATCCCACCCTCTATTGCTTTGCATCAATCAGGCTGGCTTTTACTTGACAATTGAGAAGACATAGTCCTTCCATGTATATGTTGTTGGTTTAGTTTGGGTTGTTTGTTAAATGAAGGCTAACCAGAACAGACAAGTTATATTCACACAGTTTAAAATCCTGTTTGGTGGTTGTGGTGATGATTGTCCTAGCACCTCATGACAAAAATGTTTTCTGACATCCATGATTAATTGAATTGGAGCTGGTTCACCTCCTAATGATTTAACAACTACATATTTGTTTTGTTACTAAATAAAATGACTTGCCACACAATTGTGTTTAATGAACTCTGATGTGAAAAAAGAAATGAGAATTATAACGTTGGCATGTATTGTCTAAAAACTAAACCTATATCTCCGAGATGTGATTACTATGTACTAAAATTGCTTAGAAAATATGTGTATTCTTTTTATGAAAAGAATAATTTAAAGAAATGTTTCTGGCAATAATTTAAATTGTTAGATTTGAGACTTCTTGACAACCATTTGAAATGAGAAATTAGCAAAATATCAATATACAGTAGCTCATTTCTCATATCTCAGTTTATATGAAACTGAGAACCTGAACCTGAACTAGAAGTCTTTTATCAAGCTTTCCCCTAATCTGGTGCCCTCTGAAGGCATCAGACTGAGAAGGATGCTTTATTCATCATTAACTCTTAATAGTTAACCAACTATGCAAAGTATACAAATACAAGTAAATTCAGACTTAGCCACCAATGGCCTAGCACTGATAACAACATTTAAGAATTTGACAGCTTTCTCCCTAATTTTTAAATTAAAGCCCACTATGACATAATAAGCAGATGATCATTGCGATAATTTTTATCCAGTTCTAGCAGAGACTGAAATAGTCTTTCTTCTTTATAAAAAGTGCAGTAGAATAGTATAACATTATAAATTCATAATATATATGAATAGTATTTGTGTTAACTGGACAGCATTAAAACATTCTCCCACAGAATTTTCTGCCACAGAAAAAAATTGGGGTTAATTTTGCCAACAAAGAATTCTTCTATATGTTGGCATTCAACAGAGAATTTAAAAAACCTAACTGAGAAACAGGTATGAACAAGATAAAAGACTAGCTTCACTAATGTTGCCTAATATATTCTGTGAATTTTGAGTTTGCATACTCTGATCTCTATCCAATTGCATAAATTCTTCCCCCCTCCCTTAATCTGACAGATTTTAAGAGAGTCTAGAACAGCTATAGACTGAATCATCTGCAAAGCAAGAGAGAGAACAAATAATCACATCTATAAACAAACCTTTGGAAGATAGGAAATCAGTATAAAAACAGTCCTCCATCATAATATTCTTTGCTTTGTTTCTCTGCTAATTCATTATAATTATTTGAACTTCCTCCCCTCAGGTTTTTCCTGCTGTTAATATTTTAAAATCTCTGTCAGTAATAGGCCAAAGGAATCTGGCAAACCCTGTCAAAATTCCAAAAGGATTCTTTATCACACATCTTCTCTCTTGTACATCAGCAAAATAACTTTATGCACAAGAAAAACAAGAATAATGGGATGTTTTAAAAACCTGCCAATTTTTGTGCACAGAGTATTTGTTGTATTTGTGTCATTAATTTCTAATTAATCCACAATATAAAATGTTCACCAAGTCTCAGCATAGGTATTTGATTTGAAAATAAAAACAAAATACTGAATATTCTGTTTTAGGCTGTTGCAGACTTTTGCTGGTTACAAAGATTTTACACACGTAGGTCCTTAAACTGAAACTTGTTCCTATCAAATAATGGAATTCTGTAATTTATGACTATAAGCAGGATAATTTCTTGCAACATCTCATGACTCAACCAAATACAAACCACATCTCCTCTTAATAGAAACACATACATTTCTTTCAAAAGATGATTAAAAAACGAACGGTAATTACTAAAACAGCATTCATTCATTCATTCATTCATTCATTCATTCATTCATTCATTCATTCATTCTATTTATATCCTGCCTTTTCTTCAGGAGCTGAAGATGCTATACAACACTGTTTCTCAGTCTTAGCAACTTTAAGATGTGTGGATTTCAACTTCCAGAATTCTCCAGCCAACAACACATATTCAGGTTGCTGAGTTTGAGAAACATTGATTTACATAACATTCAAATATTTTCCCCCACAACAACAGTCCTATGATGTAGATTGGGCTCAAAAAGGGCGGCCAAACTAAAGCCACACAATAAGTTCCAGGGCTGTGGGGTAGGATTTGAACCGTTACCACCTCCCACACTTGCTATGGTGGCAGACTTTGCACCACGAAATTTAACAACCTTTATACACCTAACTTTGAATAACTTCATAAGGGAAGCATCATGGGGACATAAAAACGTAAAGGTAAAGGTTCCCTCGTACATATGTGCTAGTCGTTCCCGACTCTAGGGGGCGGTGCTCATCTCCGTTTCAAAGCCGAAGAGTCTGAAGATGTCTCCGTGGTCATGTGGCTGGCATGACTAAATGCCAAAGGTGCATGGAACGCTGTTACCCTCCCACCAAAGGTCCCTATTTTTCTACTTGCATTTTTTATGTGCTTTCGAACTGCTAGATTGGCAGAAGCTGGGACAAGTAACAGGAGTTTACCCTGTTAACGTGGCACTAGGGATTCGAACCGCTGAACTGCCGACCTTTCAATTGACAAGTTCAGCGTCTTAGCCACTGAGCCACCGTGATATAGCAGGGGAAAAAATGCTTTGAGATCCTATTTGTGACCTATTTATGAGCAACTGAGAATACAGTCCACAATCCTTTTTTTCAATTACTTAAATAGTCATTTAGAATTGAGACCCATAAGGAAGTCCTAGAACTATGGAGAACGGTTGTAGAAGTGAGCTCAATGTTACTGTGAATATTTGATTCTGTTAATGTAGTCTAAATCAGTAAAACCTAGTTTTGGTCTTCTTGCAGTTAGTTTCCTGATCTGGACCTCCTTAAACCTCTGACGACAACCTTGCACTGGTGAAGTGTTCAATGAAGAAGCATCTGCATTACTCCACACACCAATTTAAGTACCACAGAGGCTGCAGGATTGATTTCATTATACTACTTTTCAGAGTAAAGTTTTAGACAAATGGTATAGGCCAGTGATGGCTAACCTTTTTGTTGAACCCGTGTGCATGCGTGACCCCCCCCCATGCTCCCTCCTGCACCTATGCACGCAGCCCTCCTCCGTGTTCCCCCAGCATCCTGTTTTGGGCCTAGTAGGCCTCCCTGCAGCCTCCTGGGAACAAAAACAGGCTGTAGGGGAGGCCACGTCCCCCCCGTCCCGTTTTGGACCTAGTAGGCCTCCCTGCACTTATAACCCATAATGCAATGCATGTGCAGCCCCCCACCCCCACCCACGTGTGCTCCACCCCTGCCCGCCCCCCGCGCATGCAAGGCAGAGACCCAAAAATCTGCTGGCTGGTGGGAGGCGCGCACATGTGCAGTGGAGCTGAGCTGGGGTGACAGCTCGCGTGCCGCAGAGAGGACTTTGCATGCCACCTATGGCACGCGTTCGTCATCACGGGTATAGGCTTTGAGTAAACTTTTAGCAGATTGTGAGGGCTATATTTCATTGAATATACTCCAGCTCTCCTGATGGTCTCTTTTAGGATTCCCATAACTGCATTACATTTAGACATATTTCACTCATGGGCTATGGTAGGGGGGTAGTCATGTTGAAGATACATATAGTATGCATTTGTTAGATTTACATCCTGCCTTTTTTCCAGGAGTTCAAGGTGGTGTACACGCTATTTCCTCCTATTCAGCAATATCCTTAGGAAACCACAATTGTGCCCAATTGACAAGTGACATCATCATGCAAATGCTGCAGCTTACATACTTGTGTCAGATGCCAGGTTTCAAGTTGCATTCAGAGGTCTGACAAAGGTATGTAAGTCATGTCATACACAGGATGACACAGTTGCACATGTTTTGCCAATTGTTCCTGTTTTTTTTTTCTCCAACAAAATATGGGCTAGGTTTGGGAGAGAACTACTGATTGGAGAAACCCAAGTCATAGGTGAGCTTCCACTGCTAAGAATGACCTTCAGCCCAAGCCCGAAACCTTAACCACTATGCCATACTGGTTCTCTTCTAAATCCTACTTTGAAGGGATTTCCTAATTTTCTATTTCTGGGAGGATCATCTATTTTGCAATGGATGCGCCTCATCAAACCAAATGAAATATATTTGGCCATTGTTAGTTACACACAGATATTTGATTCTGAAGGAAAAGGTGTTTTGGAGCAGATAGGGTAGGCTTGGTACATTGGTTGATGTCTTCTTCAAAAACCTGTGGATTTTTCCGTGCAAACACATTCCGAGCTGTGCAGTCATAGGAAAATGCATATTAAGGAGTTAGGGGTGCTGCAATAAGATGGCATCCCTGATGGAAATATCATTTTCCTGGAATTGTGGAGCTACTCTGTGAACCTAGGAAAGGTAGAGCCTCTTTAAGGAGATGCCCTGTGTTGCAGTGAATGCATTCACATCCCTTCTAAAGCATATTCTCCACTTTGGTTCTAAATTGCTGCATATTGCTAATGTGTATGAATGAATGACATATGAACCATCATGCAGGTCTATATAACTAGGCAAACAGAGCTAAATACTAATTCTTGCTAATCAACAAACTCCCTACAATGTAGATTTTAACTGCTTTAAAATTTCTACAGGACCAGGCTACCATGTCTTCCTACTTTTCTAAAATTGGGACTATACATCTAATAATAGCTACAAGAGATTTCTATATTTATAGCTATGAATTGAATCCAGTGACCTGCTCTAAGATAAAATGTAGTTTGTTCACTTTTCATTTACTATGTTATATAAGGCCAATCAACTATGTTTTATATAAGACTGAATCTAAATTTGAATTCAACTCAGTACAGTATAAGCAGAAAATTCTTGAATCCCAATTTTTCATATTGGCTGATCGGCAATATAGATTTTGTTCACCAATACATTTTGCTTTTCTGTCTGCTTCATATCTGTCAAAATCTGTCCCGTCTAGAGAAGATTTAACAGGCATGAGATGAACTAATGAACTGTAAATTGCCCAAAATCACTTAATAAGATGGGCTGTGCCTGGATCAGGACTATGCCATCCACTCAAAGTTATGATTGTTTTAATGCTGACAATTGCAAGATCCTTGTCCATTTTATGGCTGGGCAGGTAGTAGAACCTAGATGACCTTGTCTAATGATAGAAATTAAATAAATTCAGGCTTATAGTCACCCAGGAATTCTATGGCTCCTGGCTAGGGAAGGTAGTTGGAAAAACAAAGGAGCTAATGGTACATGACTTCCAACATGCCAACAAGAATAACTACAAGGACACATTCACTAGACATTGATCTTGACTGAAGAGTATCTTTTGTTTTTAATCCAAATTACAGATTAGGAATAAAACAGCAGAGACAACATAGTTTCAATTACTTATTGCAAGGGAAGTGCATATTTGTTTTGTTTCTTTCCTATATCCTATTATTGCCTTCATTTATGTAAGAAACCATCTATGAGGTAGGAGCTACAGCTTCCCATCACAAATGTTTCTTCTGTCTCTTGTGAAAAAAAGAATCTCATGAGTTGAACTTCACCTATGGTACACATACAATAGTGTTTATTAAAACCTAGAAATGTATATAATACACAAACCAAAAATGGCAATATATAATTTTAGGGGTATTTTGGGATCATGGATATAAACATTATTATATGTTCTAAAGAAATTTGTCTTGGACAAGGGTGTGGCTTTAAAATGAAAATAATTCATTTAAAGTTCAAGGAGTTCCATTACAGAAACTGAAGGACAATCAATGTTAAAAAACTTACTTTCTATAGCATCACAAACTAAGAAGTATTTTAGGCCACTCTCCTTCATTGCCTTGGAGGTAGACTTTCAAACTGTTTCATCACTGAAACAATAATGATTCCAAACAATATCTGTTGGAGAATATACTACAATAAACTTCCTTTTATTTATTATTTTCTGATGTCAAGAAATGGGATTTTCTTCATAAAGAACACCCTAGGTGTTGCTAACATATTGCATCAAATCAGTAATTCTAATTATCTATTTTATTTAAATTTTTCTATGCTTAAAAATTAGATTAAATGCCTTAAGTGAATACTGGTGAAAAGAATGAAAAGATTGCATAGTAAACTATCATTGCTTTCTTCTAAAAAGATGAAATAAAAATACCAATTCACTGAGTTAGACAGCATCATTACTTTATCCAGCTAATAATTACAACTCACGCAACACATTTAAAATTACATAATAGCATTACAGTCTGATTCTATTTATGACTATTCAAAATTATATGCTCTTGGGACTGGTTCCTTAAGGTTTCAGTTTTAATAACTCATAAGAAAAGGCAAGATTTCATAGAAGAGACTTCTTCAGGTCTCCCTGTTGCATATGAATCATGAGAAGACTTCCATTTTTCCAAGAAATCAAACACAAGTAAGTATCAAAACGCTTAAGTATAACTATTGTTACTAAAGAGGAGAAAAGACTTGATTCAATTTGGTGGAATGAACTTGTAACATATCTGATAACTGAAAAAAAATCAATTCTTAAAGTATAAAATGATAAGCATCTTAAATAGCACTTTTGCAATGCAAAGTTTATAAATAAAAGTTTTCATGGTTCTGTTCATTACTATAATATAGAAACATGGGAAAGTATGCATAAATTGTCCTTTTTAAAAAAAAAACTGTTCAAAATACTTACTGTTACTTGACTTGAGGTCTCTGTGAAGGATGGGGACGATGGCTTCTTCATGTAAGTAAAGCATCCCTCGAGCAATTTGTACTGCCCAGTTGACTAATATATGAGGAGGAATGCGACGGCCCCAGTGGCTCCCGCTAGCGGTGGGGAAAGTACCTGACAAAGCTCTATTGAGGGGTCCTCCCCTGGCAAATTCCATAACTAGACAGAGGTTGGGCTCCTGCAAACTTACACCATGAAGTTCAATGATATTTGGATGTTTCAACATGGAAAAGAACTTTGCTTCCTGCTTCACATTCTCTGCCGTGGCCATGATGTCCTCATCTGGATCCTGCCGCGCTGCTTTCACTGCAACTTCTTGGCCTTTCCATATTGCTCTATAAACTTTACCAAAGCCTCCAACTCCAATAATCTCTTGCAGTTCCAGATGCTGGAAGTCAATCTCTGCTAGAGAACCCATATGGTCTTCGTGATCTACAGGGTGCCCATCACCAGTGGTCAGATCTTGGGTTTGATGCCCAGTCTTCTCCAACAATCCTAACTGGGGATGTTGGTAACAGCCTGGCTGGTAAGTCACATAGTTTGCTGGGAAGATGCCAAGATGATGATGGATTTTACCGGCCCACCACCCATCATCTCCAGACACTGCTGCGTCTTTAGACAAAACTTCCACCATTTCCCCTCTACGCAAACTCAGCTCATCTTCTCCAGTGGCTTCATAGTCATACAACACGGTCCACAGTGGGCAAGAGTTACTACTGGTCCCCAAGCTCCCTTCAGCTGTTCCCTCAGAACTCAGCAAAGCCATGGTCAAGATCCAGGTACTAACCACATCAGCTTCCGCCTTAGCATTTGAGAACAATTAATGAAGTTGTCCTAAAGGTGCTTTTTTAAGAGGCAACTGGAGTTTATGATTTTTTTCTTTGAAGACCATTCGTTCCTCATCCAAGAAGCTTCTTCGGCTCTTAATTAACGTTGTTGCTACTGAAGCCAACTCTTCCCTATTTTAGGCAAGCATAAAAGTGCTAGGAAAGGAGTGAAACAAAGCAAAAAGAAAAGGGACACCTGGTTAAAACAAGGGAGGGGGATTGGAGCATGAGATGAGTGAAGAGTAGAAATCACACTATTCGGATCAGACATTTGGAGTGCAGGCTTAACGCTTTTGAGTTATGAAAGTGATGAGAGAGAGGCAGGACAACATAAGGTAACAATGAGGGAAAGAGTGAAGGAGTCAGAGAAAGAAAGCACAATCCCGATGTATATCAGAGCAGAGGGAAAGGACTGGTGGCAAAGCAGGAAGTGAAAAGCGTTCGGGATAAATGGGATCGAGGCAAAGAAAGTTTGCGTGGAGTGATTTATACGGAGCCTGGGAGGAAAAAAAAAAAAAATCCAAGGGCCACCCGGCCCGAGAGAACAAGAAAATCAAGCAAGGGAAGTTAAAGCGGAGATCAAATGGGGAAAAAAATGAAACGAGGGAAGCGGGCGGAGAGAGAGAGAGAGAGAGAGCGGGGGAGGAGAAGCAGGAGGAAATCGCAGAGAAGCGGCGATTGCAAAGGGCTGCCGTGCAGTCCGAGGGGGCCCAGGTGAGAGAGAGAGAAGGGAGCCACGCCAGGAACGAGAAGAGGAGACGGGCGATGGGAAAAGCCGCAGGTAAAGCGCTGGCGGAACCGAGAGGGTGGGGAAAACGGAGACCGCGGGAGATCCGAAGGCGGCCTCAGCGGCTAAAGGCAACGCCGCCGCCACCGCTACGGCCGATCGGGCGCTTCTCCCGGGTCTTCTCACCAAATTCTTCTGAGCAGCTCTCGAACAAATTTACTAGCCGGTCCGGATTGGACGGCCGGGAGCACGTGACCAGTCGAGGCCAGGCTCCGAGTGCGGGTCAAAGAGTGAAGTTGCAGGTGCGTGTCTGGCTGTGGTCGTGGGGAGGTTGCCCGCTGTCACGGGTGGCGCCAGTGCCAAGCACCAAACTCCCGGGCGCCCTCGGGAAAGGAAGGGTCGTCGGCAGAAGCAGAGACGCGGCAAGGCGGAAGGGGCGGTGGCAACGCTGTTGCAACTTGTTGCGCGCTCTTAAGCCGCGCGCGCTCTCTCTTCTCCGAGGGGAAGGCCGGGGTTGCAATGAATGGGACTTGGCGGGGCTTTGCTTGTGGGAATAGCATTCTAAGAGTGGCTTGTTTTAAGCCTTGAGCCCAATGCCAGGTTTTGTTTGTTACAGTATATCAGCTGCTACAGTATATCATGCACTCTTTGAGCGACGATTATTCGTTCTGTAATTCTTATTACCCTTGCGGCTGCTCTCCCCCACTCCCCCCAATATCTGAAAAAGTTATAGCAGATGAGAATGTATTAAGGTCAATAACCCAATATTTGGGTTATTGGGAGAGTTTAAGATGTAAAAATGAGTAACATAAGGGGAAAGCTCTATTTAACTAGGGAACTGTAATAATTGAGATACTATTAATTGTATATTGTGTTGAAAGCAGAAATGGTTAAGTTGTGGTTGGGAGGAATATAGGGGGAAATTATCCTGCATGGTGCTAACAGGCATCAGTTTGCCCATTGACACTTGCCAGGATCTTTGACCTGCATTTTGAAGATATTCCTGCCTGTCTCCACCAGCTCTCAAAAGTTTGGGGTTCCCTGCTCCGGATCTTGATAAATTGCAGTACCCAGCATTTTCACCACTGACCGTCCTGGCTGAAATACTTGAAATGGTCTTTTAGCAACCTTTTTTTAAAGCCAATTGTCCCCCACCCCTTGGACTAGAACTGGTCAAAAAAATGTCTTGTACTTTCATAATGCATTTGTACCTCTGAATCGAATAAACAGTACATATTGTGAGCTATGGTTAAAAACTTATTTCCTTTACACTAATTATACAACAAACAAGGAATGCTTATTTTCTGAAATCATGTACATTCCAGTTTTTTTCCCCTTCTGGACTCAATGTGGGCTTAAAATGAGCACAGGACCACATATAGTATATAGTACAAGTACTAACAATCATTAGGTGGTGTAGCCATTTTAGATCATTTATGTTGGGAAGGTGCTTATTCCCAGGTAATTAGGAAATGACTGGGTGCTTAGTGTACTCTTTTTTTCCAGGAAAATGCAATTGGATTAGGATTTTGAAATGATGTAGAGAAAATTCTGGCTACTGAGTTAATTTGCTAGGGCTATGATTTGAAAGAAACTATATAATACCTTTCCTTCCTGTCTATGTAGCCATTTAAATGTTAGTAACTTCTCTTGTTGGGCAGTTTGTATTCTTTGAAGGCCAAATTTCATGCAGGGAAACACATTGGCAAAGAAAACTGTAAATAGTGCCGGCTGCAATGATTCATTGAGAGCTATTATTTTGAAGTTTCAGCTGGGTCTTACTAAGGAACTTTGTTTCACCCAATATTAATAAGGGTACCAGATAGCATTGTGAATCAGTGTTTAGGGAGGGATAAATAAGCCCACAATTATGTTTAAATATCATTTAGCTCTCTGCTCAAGATAGAATTATCCTCATGGTATCATGTCTGGATATTTATACTTGCCTATAGTAGTCGGGCTGTATTCTGTCTCTGCTGTTATTTAATATCTATTCTGAGTCAATTTTCTTTTTTTTTTAAAAAAAAATTATAAGCTTTATTAATACACATATACTAAAATACATAGAAAACACATAGAAAAACATTTACACAACATATAACATTTTTTTTTTTTACTTTTAAAGCATTGTTTCATAGTGGTTTTCCAAGTAATACTATTGTATTTCTTCCCCTTTTTCTTAGTCTAGTGATTTTCAACGAAGCACTGGAAAACATTGATGCTGGCCTCAAAGTAAATGGTGTTCAGATCAGCAATTTAAGATATGCTGATGATACAGTTCTGCTTGCCAGTAAGCATGAAGACCTTCAGCTCCTTATCAACAGAGTCTCAGAAATATCTGAAAAATATGGCTTGAAGCTTAACACCTCAAAAAACAAGATCATGGTCATCAGCAAACAACCCATTAATTTACCACTGATAAATTCGGACGGAATACCATTAGAAAAAGTTGAAAGGATCACTTACCTCAGTTTTAATTTACATGAAAGCTGAGACATGACATAAAGACAAGGATAGAGAAAGCTTGAACAGCATTCTTCAAAATGAAAAAGGTCTTCTGCAGTCACAACATAAGCCTAAGACTGAAAATCAGGCTTGTCAGATGTTACATCTTTTCTATCCTGCTCTACGAAGTAGAGAGTTGGTCTCTTGACAGAAAACCACTTGAAGAAACTAGAAGCATTTGAAATGTGGATTTACAGGCAACTATTACATATAAGCTGGGTTAACAAAATCACAAATGAGGTGGTAAGCTGCCTGGGAAAGCAAAGGGAAATAATCAAAGCCATTAAAAAGTGAAAGTTAGAATATTTTGGACATGTGATGTGACACCCAGAAAAATACAGCATCCTTCACTTAATCCTCCAGGGAAAGATTGAAGGCAAACGAGGTCCAGGCAGAAGAAGAACATCATGGGTTCAAAACCTAAGGGACTGGTTTAGACAAAACCCAGCAGCACTTTTTCATACGGCTATTGACAAAAATAGGATTGCCAACATGATTGCCAATGTCCAATGATGGATATGGCACAAGAAGAAGAAGAAGAAGAAGATAGTAGTTTGAAAGTTGAATCGTGGCAACTGGGTTAATTTTTGTTAGCTTGAGATGTTTCACTGCTCATCCAAGCAGCTTCATCAGTCAGAGCAAGCCAGTTAGGCAGGGAGTCTTTGGAATGTACCAATTATTGCCATACCAACCTCAGGGGTTTCCTCCCCCAAATGTGTTGCAATTTGCCAATGAAGACTCTCCGTCATCCAGGCAAAGATGTCAGAATGTTGAATCATTGCAACTGAACTATATTTTTTTTGCCTATAGTAGCTTTTTCCCCATCCATCAGATAGACCAAATACTTATACAGAAATGTTATAATTACAGATCTGTATTAAATTCTTCACTACTGGTTTAGTAGCAATCAACTCTTAAGCAAACCATCTCACATTAGTTTTTAGCCTATTGTTCTTTTAGTACTTTTGACTCTTCTTTTGTCCATTGCCATTATAGCAGGTGCCATAGGAGTGCAGTGCCATGTCTCCCTTTGACTCACCCTCATCCATTGCTAGTCATATGGGTCATAAGAACAATAACCTCCATGATTGACACTTGTACCTTTTTTTCTGTCCTCCCCATTCTTTTCATTCCTTTGTAATTTTAAGCTTGTTAGCAGGGATTGTTTATGGAGATTCTCAGTCATCCAGATCATGGTTGTCCCAAAGCTGCTTTTTCAAAAGGCAACTGGACTTTCTTTGTTTTTCCTTGAAGAAGCTTCACTTCTCATCTGAAGAAGCTTCTTGGATGAGAAGCAAAACGTCTTCATGGAAAAACAAAGAAAGTCCAGTTGCCTTTTGAAAAAATACCTTTGGGTTAGTAGGGACTACTTTTTTTTAACAATTGGTAAAATATAAACAGATCTGGAAGCATTTTCAGCTAATGTGGTTTATAAAACATGCTTAAAGTAATATACATGCAGACTCTAATCTTTGCATGTTGCAAAGTTGCCTTGCATGCATATTACATTGTCTTACAGATGTTTCCTTTTAGCGTCCTTGGAAAATTTCTTCAAGGTTAGTTGCTTTGGCAATGAAAAGTGGCCACATGGCATCTTAACTTTATAATGACTGTACTACAGATATGAAAGCAGGCTAGTCCGAGCACACCCATCAGAGAAGCCCTTTGACTCCCTTTGCTTTTTCAGTGATTTATAAAAGAGGAAACTAGCAGTAATTTGTTATTTGTTATTATTGTTATTTTTAAATTTGTATACCGCCCTTCTCCCTGAGGACTCAGGGCGGTGAACAGCCAAGTAAAAACATAAACTACAAACATTAAAATACAATTAAAAAGATATATATATATATAAATTTGGCCCCATAATTAAAAACAATTTCTAAAACAAACCTTGACAAATTGCAAAACACACCAGTTTTTTCTGAATGGAGAAAAAAAAACCATGATCAAAAGATGAGCTCACATTACAAGTATTTTAAATGAATTTGTGGGAGATTGTTATACAAAACAATTCAGTTGAAACTTGGCTTTCCCCTCTATATTCCACCGTATTCAGAATGATGTAATATTGCATGTTGCAATAGGAGATCTTTTAAATTATAAGCCTGATGGCAAGAATTGTTTTATAATTAAATAATTCATTTACAAAGACCCTTCCTTCCTTTTTTTGGCTGAGGACTGAAGCTTTTCAAAAAGGAATTAATACATGAATAAAGTGTTACAGTTTCCACTAACAGTATGTAAGACCTTCAGGAATACAAAGATTGGAGGCATCAGTTATACTGGAGACCTGAAGCTTGGATGGGAAGAGATGATGGTAAACATATATCTGCAGATCTCTATTTTGTAGAAGCAAACAGACTTGAACGTAGGTGGGGTTCAAATCTTGAAAAATTTTAAAGCCTGTACAGATTTATTTATTTCGCATACGACATATCATACATAAACTAGCAATATGTATTTCATGTAGATTTTCATCCAGATCAGGGGTGTCAAACTCAAGGCCCGGAGGCCGGATTTGGCCTGCGGGGTGCTTAGATCTGGCCTGCGCGGTTGCCCCGGAAACAGCAAAGGCCTGGCCCATGATGCCTCTGCCAGCAAAAACGCAGCTCGGGAGGCCTGAGTGCCGCTTTTGCTGCCAGGGGTTGCAGGACACCATTGCAGCCAAAAATGGAGCTCATGAGGGCCATGGGCAGCCTTCCTAAACTCTGTTTTTGCTGGCAAAGGGTTGCAGGAAGCTGTCACAGCCGAAAATGGAGCTCAGAAGCCCGTTTTCACTTTCAGAGCACTCAGGTCACCAAGGTGCCCCTGAGTGAAGTTGAGCTGGCCATGCCCACCCTGACCACACCTACCCTGGCTCCCCGAGGTCAAACACAACCCTGATGCGACCCTCAATGAAATTGAGTTTGACACCCCGATCTAGATTAAGAAAACACAATAAAATATAAACCTTAAAAAGATCTATATTCAAATATCAATGTCTAGCTCACCTAACATGCAGCCTTGTTTATATGCCCTCAGCTTACAACCGGTCACAATGTGATTTACAATTTGATGTGGGACCCCATAGTCACACTGAGGGAGAATACTATGCCCCATTTATACAGGGAGTCCTGGCTGATGCCATGTGAGGTGCAAATCCTATTCAGGATTGTCCATTGCTGATGTGGTAGTTCAAAACCTGGCACTTTTGTTGTGGGGTCATTTATATGTCTTCCTACGTCTGGGTCTTTAGAGACCCATTTGGCTTTCCACTGGGAATCAAGCTTAAAGTTCTTGGGCAGATGTTGTACTTATGCCAGTGGAGGCTTCTTGGGTTTGAGTCTCTCGGCTGATAAACGAGGAAAGTTGCCATTCACCAGGGGTGAAATCCAGCAGGTTCTGGAGGACCGGTGGTGGAAATTTTGAGTAGTCCAGAGAACCGGCAAATACCACCTCTGACTGGCCCCAGAGTGGGGTGGGAATGGAGATTTTGCAATATCCTTTCCCCAGGAGTGGGGAAGGAATGGGGATTTTGCAGTATCCTTTCCCTGGAGGGGTGGGAATGGAGATTTTGCAGTATCCTTCCCCTGCCATGCCCACCAAGCCACACCGCACCCACCAAGCCACGACCACAGAACTGGTAGTAAACAAATTTGGATTTCACCACTGCCATTCACCGGTAGGAGTGAGTTATACAGAAAGAAGAGAGAAGAAGCAGGGAAGCTTGCAACAGATTTAAGTAAAAATAATTATTTCCAAGATGAGCCATAATGGTGAAAAGCTCACCTAAAAAAAAACAAACCCCAAATTTGGAGAAGATCCAAATAACAAACATTAATATTTTCATGCTAGTTCTATTCTGTGACATAGTGCTTAGATCACAGAAAATGTGAGCATATGCAAAGGAGACCCAATAGAATTGCTTTACAGCCAATAAAGAAATGAGGCCACTCTAAAGCAGGCTTGGGTATCATTCATAGAGGATCCTTCAATTATGAGCACATTCTTTGGAAGGCAACATAGTAACTTTGGGGTATGAGAGGGGTTTGTTACTCCAACAAGCTGACCTTGTTGGGGAAGAAGGGAGAGAGAAGGAAGCAGAGCAATACACATTTTTGAATATAAGGCCTTTGGTTTGGTCATAATGATGTGTTTAATAAATTGGCATCATAACAAGAATTTGCTACTTAAAGGAGCCGTGAGAGAAATACAATTAAAAGCACATATGCAACAGCATATACAAGAATGGTTGTATAATGGTATAATTCAAGACACGTTCTTAATTCCAAATCACGAAAGACGCCAAGAAGGGACAAGACTGCATAGTGATAAAACTATAACACTCGTTTCAAATATTAAACACAGCAGGAAGGAGAAAACTTACACATTAAAAGCACTGGAAAGGAACCCCTGTGTGTTGACATTAACTGGAGCATTTCTCCTTGCTGTTAAAATTGGCTGAAAACCTTGTCAATGGCACCTCCTAGTGGTGGATAGAAGGCCATAAAACAAGCATGTCTTGGCTTTGTAGTTCTTTGCTTTGAAATCCATAGGGTTCTATACCGACCTGAACGTTAAGGAGTCTACTTTGCATGGCATTCGCGATTCGTGCTTTTTGTGCAGGGTTTAGTGCAATCTTTAGATAGTTAATTTGGATATCTCAGTAGAAAACTTAAGCTGACTTCGCTGGTTTTTTATTTTTTTAATTATGGTACCCAGCTCTGACTGGATGATGGGGCTGAAGAAGCTTCTTGGATGAGAAGCGAAACGTCTTCAAAGAAAAACCAGAAAGTCCAGTTGCCTTTTGAAAAAAGCACCTTTGGGACAACCATGACCTGGATGACTGAGAATCTTCACAGAAATTCAGAAGTCTGTGTGTTTTCACCAACGCCAGAGCAGTTAAAACAGGTCTCTGCATTTTCAGAAACTGGAGAAGAATGATTTTTTTGTTTCGTGGCATGAATTGCAATTTGACACCTGCAACACCTAGGCGCAACTCCGACGTTATAAGTTCGGGGATTGATTTGTGGGAGTGTTGTTTCTTCCCCCATTATCGTACCCCTAACAGAATAACAGAGTTGGAAGAGGTCCTTAGAGGTCTTCTAGTCCAACCCTTGAAGTCTTCTAATGCAACACCTGAAGATTTCGGGAAAACTCGACATCTTAGGGCAAATTTCGGCTAGTGATGACGATATTGCACAATTTATCTTTTATTTCATCCTCCCCCCCCCTCCTCCTCACGGAGTAACGTAATAATCTTCGCTCTTCATACAGAGATAGCTTTCCGGGTGAGCTGGACTCCTGGCAGTTAAATGGCACCATACCTGTAATTTGGCCACAGAACGGAAGCGGTTTGCCACCGCTGCCTTTTGACATGCTTTAAGACTTTCCAGTCCAGCCTCGGATTATGGAATTCCCTTGTAGTTTCTCCTGAAGTCTGAAGATCCTAGTTTAGCGTCCTATCCCAAACAAGTTTAGCCTACTGTACTTGAGGCAGGCTTTCTAGGTATTACTAATTTTCTCAAGATAGGAGACGGAGAGGGAGAAACGCTGTCTCTGGGGAGAAGACTGAGCTGAACTGATTCTGGAGAGGGACTTCTGCGGACGCTAGTTGAAAAGATCGGGGAGGGGAGAAGTTAGGAATAGGATAGAGGTGTTCTCCAAGCTGGCGCCCCCCAGTAACCATGTGCGGGGGAATGATGGGATTTGCAGCTCAACACACACGCCAAGCATACGTTAATGCGTACAGTTGAGGGCTGTAAATTATTAACAGGGAAACGGGACACAAGCACAGAAGGGGAAATACGTTTCAATCACAATCATAGCCTGTCCCGACGTGTTATTCCCCCCGCAGCAATCTATCTTTAGAAAGGAGGAGGGATCGGGGTGTGGGGGTGTGGGGGCGGAGTCGAGAAGGACCCCGCCTTTGCTTTGCATCCTTGGGTGGCAGGAGACCCGGTTGGTGGATTGGGCTCCCCCGCAGCATGATGGGAAAATCCTTCTAGCATCCGGCATGGAGGTCCGGGTGATGCCCGACGCCGAGAAGCCTCTTTGCAAGGAGAGCCTCCGCTCCCGCCGTCCCGAGCAACGGCAAGGAGATTGAGCCGGCGGCCTTTCTCGTGCAAGGCTTGGCGATGGTGTCCCAGGCAGTGCAGCTGCTCCGGCAGGGAGTGTGGGCAGCGTTGACCGGAGGCTGGTATCACGATCCGGAGCAAAGCAAATTCACCAACAGCTGCCATCTCTACCTCTGGCTGTTCTTGTTGCTGCTGCCTATGGCGCTGCACTTGGTGAGTCTGATCGGCCGGCGAGGAGATCTGGGCACACAAGGAAGAGGAGGGTGAAGGGTCCTCTGGTAGGCCTCTGATTTGGGGAAGAGGCACATGTTGCCTTCTTATCTACCAGGATATAGGTAGAAGACTTGATAGATTGCTGGGGGTAGAGCAGAGCTCTTCAAACTTGGCAGCTTTAAGACTTGTGGACTTCAAGTCCCAGAATTCTCCAGCCAGCATACCATAGCATAACATAGCTGGCTGGAGAATTCTGGGAGTTGAAGTCCACAAGTCTTAAAGCTGCCAAGTTTGGGGAAACCCTGTTGTAGAGGAAAGATGTGAGGGGAAGAATTTAACAGACAACAAGCAGTGATCGGAAAAGGGATCTCAAAGGTTTATCAACTGTGATGGCTTTATTATTAATTGTAACACAAATATTTCTGTCCCTTGTTACAGAACTTTGAATTGATTGTGCTTTGCTGTCACAGCAAGTGTCAAACACCAAATGTATTTTTTTTCCTCAGGTCCTATGCTAACAAAATTAAACTGGGTATATAACGATGGATAGGAATAGGAATAGGAATAGGAATAGGAATAGGAATAGAATAGAATAGAATAGAATAGAATAGAATAGAATAGAATAGAATAGAATAGAATAGAATAGAATAGAATAGAATAGAATAAAAAAGATAAACATTCATCAAGAATCATAAGGTACAACACTTAATGATAGTCATAGGATACAAATAAGCAATCAAATCATACTAGGAAATAATCAATATAAATATAAATTGTAAGGATACAAGCAACAAAGTTACAGTCATGCAGTCATAAGTGGGAGGAGATGGGTGATAGGAACGATGAGAAGACTAATAGTAATAGTAATGCAGAATAGTTTGACAGTGTTGAGGGAATTATTTGTTTAGCAGAGTGATGGCGTTAGGGAAAAAACTGTTCTTGTGTCTAGTTGTTTTAGTGTGCAGGAGTTGAAACAATTTATGTCCAGGATGTGAGGGGTCTGTAAATAATAGGTAGTTCTGTCAGTTTTGGGTATAGTACCTAAGGTCTAATTTACAAAGTTAACATGCACAAGTAAAGTTTCTTTCACTCACTCACTCACATATGCATGCATGCACATTATTTTTGGAGAGTTAAATCAAAGAATTCAGTATAAAATAAATACAAAGCATAATAGCTTCTTAACATTAAAGAAAAAATGATAATATGACAATCACTATCATACTGAGTTATAATCTCTAATCCACTCGCCAGCCATGAATTCTATTAGCAAGCAATTCTATTTCAGCCCCAGTTCTCTTCTCTAAAACCTGAAAAGGAATAATACTAGTGTATCTACAGGCTTCTACAGATGACACATTTCAAACAATTAGCAAAGGAACAAGGCAAATATCAGCTGTATAATTATAGTTATTTTTTTTAAAAAGCGCAACAGTATTAATCATGATCATGTTAATGCTCAGATCATTTTTGATGATGAGCTTGACTTCATTATTCTTTTGTCTAGGCATGTCCCCCCACTACCATCACAGCTGTCATCTACTGTGGCTCTGTGACCTTATTTTTCATGATAATAAAGGTGATCTCTTATCGCCTGCACCTGATGTTTGACAAAGGAGAGATGATTCAACAAAAGCTCCCTCGTAAGGAAGGGAAACAAAATAAAAAATATAAAAGAGACAATGCAATTCAGCATAAAAATCTCAGGTAAGTTTACTTCTCTATACAAGGCTATTTAGTGTTACCTGAACTCATTCTGAAGAATAGGTGTATCCTTAAAATATGCACATCACGTATGTGATAAGAGTCTACAGATAAATCACTTATTCCAAAATCATGGGATCAAAGGGATGCTAGAGATTTATTCAGTCATAACATGTTTGTTGATCATGACAAACAGCTATTTTAGGAAAATAATAAAATTATTCCCTGAAGAATAATTGATTGGCATTACTGCCATATTTCTAATAATATGATGCACACCTCTGTTCGCATCAGAGCTCATTATGTCCAATAACAAGAAACAAAGTGATTTTTTTTTAAAAAAACCTAAAGGATCCACAGGAAGCTGCCTTACATGAATCAAACAGCTGGTATATCTTGATCAGGGTTGTCTGCAATGGGAACACTTTAACTATTTAGTTAAATATATATAGCCTGACTAGGTGGCTCAGTGGCTAAGACACTGAGCTTGTCGATCAGAAAGGTCAGCAGTTTGGCGGTTCAAATCCCTAATACAGGTCTCCTGCGTGAGCAGGGGGTTGGACTAGATGACCTCAAAGGTCCCTTCCAACTCTGTTACTGTTATTTCACTGCATTAGCTCTCCATCATAGTAGAATGTCTGTATCAATCATCCTTTCCCACCTTATAATTTCCATTATACGAGTTATTTAAAACTTCTTTCTGTGGGGTCCTTGGTGCTCTCTGAGCCTGCTTGTTTTCTTGTAGACATTTCATTACCCAACTAGGTAACATCATCAGTGCACTCCACAGTTCAACCCTGATCTGAAGCAAGAAAGGCTGGGAAATGAACCTTCTCCATACAAAGCTTTTCTTCACCATTCCATTATGGCTGTGTCTTCCTAGATTCCTTGATACTTACCTAGAGCCAATGAGGCAGATGTTTAAGATTGTCTTTTAAGAAAGTTAATGGCATTTCTGAATCAGCTTGTAGTAAACACTGCATCTTTGAGAATGATACATTCCTTATCTAATAACGATTATTAACTTTTTTGCATATGCATTATTTTGAACAGCAATAACATAGGAGATAATGGTGCAGTCGAAGAGACCAAGCATAATGGTTCAACACCCACCATCCACAATAGTGTCAAAGGGCAGGCTATCCTCTCTCACTACCCTTCAGGAAGCCTGGTTGGTAAACATTTGTCTATAATAATATTCCTGTATTTTTCACTCTATATGTGCCATTGGTGTCTTATGACAACAACAAATGAAATATAGGTTTTATTTTAAAAAGATCAGCCTCCTCCCACCATTTCTTTTTTTTTCTTAATAAAACAATATATACATTGTGCTCCAAGGTTTTTCATGTCAGAAAACTGTTGCCCCTGGAGAGAAGCAGGAACAGGGAAGCTGTTATGATACATTTTGCTTCATTCCACGAAGAGTAGAGAAGGGAGTGGAATTTTCTTCTCATGACCTTCATGAAACTCCAGTTGCTTTTCATTTTGGCAATTACTCTAGAAGTAAACTTGAAAGCATGATGGCCCCAAATTCTAAATGATTATTGAAAGTAACAGGGAAATTGAAAAGTAAAAAAATAAAATAAAATAAATCTTGGATCTGGGCCTTGTGGGAAAATGTCATCAGCACTGAGAACTGAGTATTCAAGTGAGTGAAAGAATGCAGGGGACTGTTAAGGTGAATCTGGTATTTGGTCTAATAAGTCCACTGCTTCTTCACAAAGGTGCTGTCTTGTGACAAAACAAATCAAAAAGCTTTATTTATATTTAGAGCCTAGTCTAACAAAGAGTATTTTGCCCACAGTCAGCCAGCAAACTTCATGATTCAATGGAAACATCTTGGGACATCTTGGTTCATATTTAACACTTTAACAATTTCACTGGATTAGTTCTCCATCATAGTAAAAGTTCTGTATCAATCAGCAGGAATGATATGCTTCCCCACCTTATAATTTCCAATTTTAGTCAGAATTATTTAATTTCTTTCTGTGGGGCTCCTTGGTGCTGTCTGAGCCTGCTTGTTTTGTTGCCATTGGGACATTTCATTACCCATCTAGGTAATATCATCAGTGCACCTCACAGTTCAACCCTGAGCCGAAAATATTCTCTTCTATTGGTAACTTCTTTCTTTATTATGAAATACAGTCTGAACAAAACAGATAACCCAATGCCTATACCTCATACTTTCTTGTAAACACGGTTGTCTGGCAAGCTGTCTTGCTGTATATTCAAATCCAATGATTTTATTCATTAATCTTGGGATTCCATTGGTTTAATGGAACATGGAATGTAATTACATTATTCGTTGCTCTGAAACACATGTAATGTTACATTTACAGTTCACGTTCTTTTAATTGATGTATTTCATTTCAGAACCTGCCAGCTCAAGAAACCATTGAAGATCTGAAAGGTATGCTACAAACAATATTCTATAGCCGAGGTGGACAACTATGGCAATGTGAAGCTACGAATGAGTTTGGGTCTTCTGGTTTGACTGTTTGCATGTGTTCTTGCATTTTGGTGGTTAGCTTCCTCCCCATTTGTCTAACCACCAGATTGCAAGAACACAAGTGAGTGGTCAGACCAGGAGATCCAAACTCATTGGTAGCTTCACATTGCAATGAACAAGAACATACATTTAATTTCTCAGCAACTAAGATCATTGGCCCTGCAGGCACAAGGATAGCCAGGGAAACAATTGAAGTCCAGGAAATAGGTCCCTTGTCAGTTAATAGGAGTGCTAAATTACCACCAGCTTATCAAATACTTAGGAGCCGAGGGCTTGGCAATTCAAGGAAAGGACAGCCAATCGCCAACCATTAACACATCAATAGACAATAGGAAGACAACACACAAACACGACTCACAAAACAGCCCAAAGCACATATTCCATTAGAGAAATTCTCTGAAAATGGGCTCCAGCATGAGTCCGAAAGCTCAGAAGAGTAAATCTCTGGTCCCAGTGACTGACCCAAATTCTATTTTGCATCATTATCCTGGAACACATATATTTGCTTTCATTTGTGTTTTCAGCATTTTTAATAGCAACTTTTTTTGAATTTTGAAGACACCTAGAGTCATTGACTAAGTTGGATAGCTATAGAAATCGAATAAATAAACAAACAAGTGGTTTTTAGCTTTAAAAAATAATGTTACATACTGTACATATTTTCATGTTTTTCTATTGATCTATATTATTTTTTATAGATTCTAACTCTCTCTCTCAAAAAAAAAGGAGCTGTCAATTTAAATTGGGACATATTCACTTTCCATTCCAAGCAATGGGATTTAACTGCACATTAACTTCTAATTTTAAAGAATTTTTCTGGAATGTCTTTTCTGAGAAAGCTTCATATATCTTTGATATTTATTTTATTTATTAGAATTTGTCAAACAAAAAGAAGAACATGAATAAAAGAAAAAAATGCAATGACAGGGGACAATAGGCATGATTGTGCACTTATGCACGCCCCCTCTACTGACCACTTAAGTATGAAGTAAGGTCCATGGAAGTCAATTTGTGATTGAAACCATGAAAATTTGTGGCTGAGATATGCAGTATCTCTTTGTCTTTTTTTACTAGGAGTACTGGTTTCAGAAGAACAACCTGTCCCACCAGTATTGTTGACCTCACCCTGCATCAAAGCCAATATTTTGCCTGCTTCTGTGACATGTATGGCAAGTTCCCCCACACCAGTAATAGGGGACAAACTGAATGCTATGGAGACTATTATCAATGGTGGAGCAAATGAAAAAGAAGAGAAGGCACAAGCTTCTAACTATACTGAAGAGGATGCTACTCTGGATAAAGATGTGATTGTTAAAAAATTGCCAAATCTTTCCTTGTCCCAGTGTGATATTTTAAAAACAGGCATTTCTTTTGAGCCTTGGAGCATGGACAGTCCTGTCCTCTTTTTAGAGGATTTAAATGATCCTACGTGTTTAAGCAAAGAGAATTTATTGGATGAGTCAGCTCAAGATTGCATGAGAACTGGTTTTCCTCAGTGCAATACTGTGGAGACTAAGAGATTTGCAGAAAGCTCTTCCTATATGGATGACCCAAAAGCACAGTTTGATGAATCAGAAAGTGAGATAGCTGTTGCGCTGGTGGACAGTTCTCATTCTGGGGATCCATTCACATTACACGAACCCATTAAAATAGTTATCACCATGAGTAGCACCCATAACTCGGCTACTGATTTAGAGGACTTGCATCACATGAAACAGTCAAGTCCTGAGAAATCTGGTTCAGATGCAGAATCTGCTGTGGCTGCGACAGTTCAAGACAGTAAACAAAGCAACAATCAAATGATAATCCCTGTCATTACTTTTGAGCTATCTGAGGACAATGGAGGCCATGCTTTTCAAGAAGTAAGTGAAAGTTTAAGAACCCCAGAGAATTTAAATGTAAATGCGTCATCTAATCAATGTTCTGGCTATGAATCTGGTGAACAAGACAATATTGGAAAGGAAAACAGTGACAATCCATCAAATAGTCATGAAGGAATGATGTGTCCTGAAAATGCTTCTGAAATTCTAGAAGATCCAGAAGAAGGCCAATGGAATTTGGAGGTCCCCTTATATAAAACAACTCATGAAAAGAGACATGCTCGTGTTCTCAGTGTGGATAGTGGGACAGATGTGTTTTTAAGTAAGAACTCATCAGAAACTGTTAGTGGAAAAGAAAAACTTTTGCCCACCTCAAAGTCTGACCTGGAAGCTAAAGAAGGGCAGATACCAAATGAATCAAATTTCTTAGAATTTGTTTCACTGCTGGAATCCATCAACACTTCAAAGCCAACAGCACCAGATTTGAAAGCAGAGCCTGCAAAAGATAAAGGACTAGCTGGAGGTATAGTGCATAATTCAAATTATTAGTTTCCAATGCATACAAGAAATGTGAGGAATTTATGTGCAATAAAAGCAGTTTCCACTCAGGCTAAAAGCAATAACAATATATATATTGCGGAGTTCGCAGTATGTCTGCTTCTTTTTTTACTAATATACCTGGAACTCGTATTTTTAGAATAGTTTGTAATATGTAATATATATATATATATATATATATATATATATATATATATATATACACATAAGTTTCTAAGAAAACGCATTGACTCCTTGCTGATCTTAATCTCTGTCTTTTACTGGGTTAGAAAAAAAAACTATACATTTCTTTACTCAAGCTTTAAGGAAATCAATAGAACTTAGATTTTTATACCACTATAATATAGTGTTCATTCATTCATTCATTCATTCATTCATTCATTCATTCATTCATTCATTCATTCATTCATTCGAATTGGTTAGAGCCACCCAACTCTGGTGAATTCTTTGCATAGTGGATATCAATTGTCCTTTGCTGTTTTTACTCTTTGTTACATTTCATGGTTTCCTCTACAGAAGAGCAAATGGAGCCCTTCTTACAATTATATGCAACTGATTCCATTTTTTAGAAGTATGTGTGCATGTAAAATTTCAAATATATATATCTTTTATAGAAGTCCTCTGCCATACAAAAATCTTCTCCAAATCAGATTTTCTAGTTCTGTGTCATAATATTTATCTTTTCAGACCCTAATTTACCTAATGCAAGAAAGGGATATGGCTCTACAGCTTTAAACACAATGACTTGTTGATCACAGATTGCAAAATAAACTATAGATTATAAAACAATTTTCAATTGTTTCCTAAATAAACTTTCTCTTTTACAATATTAGAATTAGGATAATATATCAAAATGAATAAATTGAAGATAAAGGAAGTTAATTTGTTTAATTTGTGCTGGCTACCAATTTAGGTGATTTTAAAGGATTATTACATAAACTTGTGAATGATGTCTTTCCATTCTATTCATTTCAGTATCTCCTTAAATATAGCATGTCTCTTACATATCAGATTGTGGAGAACAAATGGGAGGAGAGCGTCCATCCTATTGTTTGTGCTTTTGAATGTCCTAGATATGTCTGATTGGCTGCTGCTGAATAACATAAAAACTTGGACTAGATTGGCAGTAGGTCTCTACGTATGTGGTTCTATCAACTTCTGGGAAAAGTAATTTTCACCAATATTTACAGTAAGTGGATAAGAATCATAGAAATCTAGAGGTTGAAAGCAAGCAACAGAATAGTTGAAATATTGTATTAGCCTTAAGACAATCAAAGCTAGAAGTTAAAGAGATTAGGTTAAACTGGAGAACAGGTAATAAATGAATAGGATTTTTTTTTTTTAAAAAAAAGAGAAGTCTATTGTCCCAGAGATAGGAGAAGGCAGTATAATACATACATGAGATGTCTGAAGAAGACAATGGGTATAGAACAGTGATGGTGAACCTTTTCAGCACCAAGTGCTAAAAAGGTCACACGGAAATGTCACGCGCGCACATGTGCACTTGTCAGGATTGTGCTCCCAGCGTGCATGCGTGTCTAACGATCAGCTGGCTGGCATGCATGCACAGGCCGGTTTTTGGCACTGCTGCGCTCGAAGGGATCGCGCTCTGGAAAAGCTGAACTTCCAGGTTCTGGTGCACACGCGCACCCAACAATCAGCTGGCTGACACTCAGGTGCACTCCAGTTTTTGGCACTGCCACGCGCGCGGACAGCTGATCGTCATGTGCGCATGTGCACCAGAAACTCGGAAGACAAACAGGCAAGGCTGTGCGTGCCAGGCGACATGGCTTCGTGTGCCACTTTGGCCACGCATGCCATAGGTTCGCCATCACAGGTATAGAATTTAAGAATGAGGACTAAAGAGCAAAAAGGAAGAAGAAGAAAAACCTATCTGGAGTGAAGCTGACAGTAAAATCAAAGAGACAAAAGGAGGAAAAGGAAAGATTTAATGTCACATTTCCTACAGACTCAGCTTATGAATCACTTTGCCATCAATCCATACAATCATAACGGAAAAGACAGCAGATGATTAATTTAATATTTGTGATATTGCTACTTTTCAGCATCACTAGTGGACATCATTCATCATATGTAAGTGCTCGGCCCGATAAATTTATTAACTTTGATCTCTCGGGTGGGGGCATGAATTAATGTGATCATAAATTGATTTTCAAAGGTCTGATGTTTTTCTATGGTAGTGGTATCAAGACCTTTTGTATTCAGGAAATAAAAAAACAAGCAAAAAATTCCCCAGGTGGTACATGGAAAGTTTTCTCTGTGTCTTTCAGATGGCTTTTTAAGAGAGAAAAAAGAGGGTGCATTGACCACAGGAAAAAATTGTGCAGAAAAAGAAAATCATGGTTCCTGTAAACAGGAGAAAACCGAGATGGAAACTCAGGATTGTACTAATGTTAATCCAGTGATCCCAGAATCAATAAAGTTCACTGCCCAGTAAGAACTATGTTCTTATTTTCAAGTATACAGTAATATGTGTTGGCCATGTGCATTATACTGTAAAAGAACTCATGTCAAATTTCATTTGATCTATTGTCTTGGTTTCATGAGAAATTGTTTGGGTGGGGCAGAGAAAGATTTCACTTGCTGCTTTTGAAACTCATTCTCCCCCCCCCCCATTTTTCTTACTGATATTTTGACAAGTTACCAGAGCACCAGACAACGACAGATCATTTATCGGGTAACTTCACAACCAGACAGTTCCCTCTTGCAAGTCATAAGTGGGCCTGAAGCATCGGTGCAAGAAGAGATGTCCGTGGATGCAATGCACATCTATTCCTTCATAGATGGAAATGGTAACTTCATATGGAGGAGTTGGGAGAGCTTTCCCTTTGGATAACTCATTTAGGTTTCTATGTGCATGTGGATTAGCTTCTCAGACTCATGTATCTAAATGGGTTCCAGGATTCCATCAAGATATGGCAATTAGGTGCCTGTGATAGGTTTCTTTTTAATTTATAGATCTTATTCATTTAAGATTTGGAAGGTTATCATCAAATATGCCCAATAAGCAGTCCAAGTATGTATGTGTGTATGGGTGCATTGATTTATTTCCCACATTTATTATTTTTACAATTTACTCAAGGGGGCAAACATCCAACACACCTTCCTCCTACTTTCCCCACAACAACAACCCTTTTCATAGCCTCCTGACTCTCCCATCTTATTTTGCTCTATACAGTCCACCATTTTCTCCTCTCCTCTCCTCTCCTCTCCTCTCCTCTCCTCTCTTCTCCTCTCCTCTCCTCTCCTCTCCTCTCCTCTCCTCTCCTCTCCAACTTCTTCCAAGCTTTCTTTTTTTTTAATTCTCTTTTCTTCCCTTTGCACTTTGGGTTCCAGATGCTGCAACAGCCAACCTTGTTCTCTGCCATCCTTTCTGTTTCTCTTCCACAAACTCTCCTTTATATCATTTGAATGTGCTATGGGCAATAGCTTCAGAGGTTTCTGCACTTTCCTTTGGGATGAATGTCAGTACCACCAGTACCCAAGACCATCCAGATTCTAATCTTTACACCTAGCTGCAACACCAGTCCATACTCTCTTAATGAAACATGGACTTAACTTGCTCTCTTCCGTTTAACATTTTCCCAATTCCAGCTCAATTCTCTCCTTCTGGTTTCCCCCCTCTTTCTCTCAGAGTTGAGTTCTGGAACTAAATTTTAATACCCAAATCTAAGTTTTAACAAACTTGCTAAGTCTCTTTCAGATGCCATTGTTCTGATTTATCCATCGAGGCTTTCCAAAATTATGCAGTATATAGATGTAGATACCTGTACATACAATGGAAATATAACAGGTGCAAAGTCACAAGATGTTTCTTGCCAAGGCTAGGGCTGTGGCAAGGAACATTTTAAAATGATTGTGTTGCAGCAGCTACAATGATTCTGAAATCTGTCTTATCAGATGGAGCTCAGAGAATGCAAGTCATTGACAAGGATACCTTAAGATTGGATTTCTATTTCTGGAAAGCTGGCTTTCTAATTTTATAATTTCCCAGTTATAAAACTGAGTGCATGGCAGATCATTGCTCAACAAATTATGTCTCCTTTTATTTGAAGGAGAAATGAGGTCCTTGTACTTAAGGAGTCAAGCAGAAGGAAATATTGAAAATTCACCCATCTATGATTGCATCTCCAATGCTCAGTAAGTAAACTCCTCATATGCTGGATTGGGGATGACTCCATTTCATTTCTGGAGTGGTTACTTAGTTTTCTAAAATTAAAGATTGGGAATATCATTTTCATGAAATGTCCATATGCGAATGACATATATTCTGTTGTATAATAATTTAGATATTTTCTGCTTCAAGCTCTGTATTTTTTGAAATAAATCATAGTATTTCTCCAACTTCTAATTATAGTTACCAGTGTTTGAATTTAGGGCTTCTTATCTGTAACACAGGTTATCTAACACATCTACTCTATTATGAAATTGAACTGTTGAATATCTAGGATAAGAGTAAAGGAATAAGTTTTATTTGATATCCTGTAAACAATTTAACAAAGATCTTAATTTTGTGCCAATACAGCATTTGTTCTGTGTTTGCAAATTTTTCCTGTGATGTAAGTTACTGTTGCAATAGAGATAGTCTATAGCAGCGGTGTCAAATTTGATTTCATTGAGGGCCACATCAGGGTTATGTTTGATCTCGGGGTGCTGGGGTGGGCGTGGCTGGGATGGGCGTGGCCAGCTCGACATCACTTATGTTGGGGGTGCCTGTGATGGCCTGAGCACTCTTGCCAGCGAAAATGGACTCCCGAGCTCCATTTTTGGCTGTGATGGCTCCTGCAACCCTCTGCCAGTGAAAACAGAGCTCGGGAGAGCCACATATGGCCCTCCCGAGCTCTGTTTTCACTGGCAGAGGCACCGCAGGACCGTCCTTCGCTGTTTCCGGGGCGGCCCTGCAGGCCAGATCTAAGTCTTGGGCCTTGAGTTTAACAACTCTGATCTATAGCAATAGCAATAGCACTTATTACTTATTTATTTATTTATTTATTTATTTATTTATTTATTTATTTATTTAATTAATTAATTATTTAATTATTTAATTATTTAATTATTTAATTATTTAATTATTTAATTATTTAATTATTTAATTATTTAATTATTTAATTATTTAACTATTTAATTATTTGTCAACAAGTACAAGGAAACAAGTATCAGTATAGACATAGACATGGATACATGAAAATTGACACAAATAAATGGATATAAATAAGCAAAACATAGCCATAAACACATAAAATGAGTACATATAAATGGGGACAGTAGGACAGCAGGACAGGGATGGTAGGCACGCTGGTGCGCTTATGCACGCCCCTCTTAAAAACATGTAAGGTCCACAGTAGACAGTTTAAGGTAAAAGGTAAGGGGATTCGTGAAACTAACAACAGGATCAGGTAGAGTGTTCCAGACATTTACTACTCTATTGCCTAAGTGGTATTTTCTGCAATCAAGATTAGAGTGGATTACATTTAGTTTGTATCTATTGATAGCCCTTGTATTATTGCGGTTGAAGTTAAAGTAGTCATTAACAGGTAGGACGTTACGGAAGATAATCTTGTGTACTAAGCTTAGGTTGGATCGTAGACAGCGTATTTCAAAGTTATCCAGGTCTAAAATTTCAAGCCTGGTGGTATAAGGAATTTTATTGTGAGTAGAGGAATTGAGTACTCTTCTTGTAAAATACCTCTGGACGGTCTCTAATGTATTAATGTCCAAAATACAGTGTGGGTTCCAGGCAGGTGAGCAATATTCAAGGATAGGTCTGGCAAAGGTTTTGTATGCCCTAGTTAGAAGTATAGCGTTACCAGAGAGAAAACTTCATAAAATAAGGTTGACAACTCTTAGTGCCTTTTTAGCAATGTTGTTACAGTGAGCTCTGGGGCTTAGATCTTTTGAAATGAGTACTTCTAGGTCTTTGACAGTGTGGTTCATCTTTTAGATCGTTTCTGCCCAGCTTGTATTTGATGTTCTGATTTTTATTGCCAATGTGCAGGACTGAGCATTTGTTAGCAGAGATTTGGAGTTGCCAATTGTTTGACCATTCAGATACGTAATCTAAGTTGTTTTGTAGGGTAGTAGAATTGTCTGTGGTGTTAGATAGTTTTACATCGTCGGCAAAGAGGACACAGCTGCTTGTAATATGATCACAAAGGTTGTTATATAGAGCAGAAAGAGTGTTGGTCCTAGAACGCTGCCTTGGGGAACACCGTGGTAACTGGTGCAGGGTTTGATATAGCATTTCCAATTTTAACTACTTGTTGCCTGTTTGATAGGAATGTAGCTATCCACTTGTGCAAAGATCCAGAAATGTCGTAAGAACTTAGTTTTAACAGAAGTTTGTCATGTACCACTGAATTAAAGGCTTTGCAGAAGTCTATGTAGATTGCATCTATTGCTTTACCCTTTGCTTTATGCAACACGCCTTTCTGGTTCTGCACACTGCTTTCCGGGCACAATTAGGAAATAGGAGACTCCAACTCTTTTGTATTGGGCTCTTCCCTGTAACTTTCTTCCCTTGATGGGATGGAAATTAGGATTTCTTTTGTATTTGTGAATCAAATATGTATTATTTCAGTCAGCATCTCTTAAAAAGCATTCTTTAGGGACAAACATTTCCTACCATAGTTACTCAATTATGCAGCAAGATACTTCAATATATTAACATTTTATCATCAGTAGGTTAGCCAAAGAAAATAGAATTCATTTATTGTTTCCTTCAAAGTACATATATTGGCTCCCTCTTTTAATTTTCCCTTACAACAATGTCTCTGCATGATATGTTGGACTGCAAGAACAATTAGCCAAAAGTCTGCAGTGAGCATTCAGAGTAGACCTGAATGTGGGTCTCCAAAATGCTAATCCTACATCTTAACCACTATACCATACCAGTTCTCATTTAATATTCTAAATCTGTGTTTTTCAGTCTTGCCAAATTGAAGTTGTATGAATTTAAACTCCCAGAATTCTCTAGCCAGCAGATGGGTGGTAAATTTTGGAAATCCTGTCTGGCGAATTCTGAGAATTGAAGTCCACACATCTTCAAGTTGCCAGGGTTGAGAAACTCTTGTTATAGATCAGCCTTACCCTATCTGGCACCTGTCAGGTATGGTTGGGATTGCAGTTCCTTGAATTATTGGCTAGTGTGACCTTTGTCTAAGAGCTCTGGGAATTGGGAAGAAAGGATTGCACAAGATCAGATCATGCCATGTAAGTCAAATAAAAAGGAAAATAAATGCAATTGTTTGAAGAGGTATGAATACATATGTTTGACAAAGTAATTGAAAATTAGAGATAAGATTTAAGGAAGTAATTTGGTTTATTATTATCATATAAAGAGAAAAGATTGTTATATAACTAACTGATTTTTATTAAGATGTTGGATTGTATTATTTGGAATAAGACTTAAGGTAATGTATGGTATAAAATGTTTTGGTTATTATTTTGATAAGAAATGATTGATTGTAATACTAGGTATTATATTAAATGAGATTTTAAATTTAAGGGGTTTAACATAGAGAGGAAAAATTGAATTTGGTTAAGATTAGAGTTAGGATGAAGGGTAATATTGGTCTATAAAAAAATTAGAGAGAATAAATAGTATGGCAAAAAGGGAATATATAAATTGTGTTGAATTGACTAAAAACTGTTTAAATTTGTGAACCGGCCAATACTCTGTTCAGAAAAAAACACATTTTCTGTTTGTGTAAAAAAATAAAAAAAACTTTTTTTTTTAAAAAAAGGAAAATAAATGCAAAATAAAAAAAACTTTTTTTTAAAAAAAAAAGGAAAATAAATGCAAAAAATTTGCCACATGGTGGCAGTCAATAACTTTAACAGAATAGTCAACTCTAGGCAGATGTATCTTTTAGAAGGTCATAAGGAAAAGAACAAGAAAAAATTGAAAGTATTTATCTCATCTTCCTAGTTTCTATTTTATTGATTTCTTTTTCATGTTGGACACCAGATTGCAAGTAGTCTAAATAGAACATTAAATAATATTAAAAGTTGTGTTTGAAGTATAGTTGTAAGCTAAAAATTTCAGTTAATTTAGAATCTTAAGCTATTTTGAAAATTGCAATAGTTAATGTTTTAACAGACTAATTAGCCAGACAATCTCTTTCAATTACATTCACAAAATTCCATGATTTTTAATTTGATATGCAGTGTAAATGGGATGTGATAAAATACAATTCTATGTATGCTTACTCATAAATTCCATTCTTTTCAATGGTACTTTAGTCTTTAAACTGTTCCTCTAAAATAGCCATAATTAAAACTTCACTTTTGCTGTTAATGGAGCTGTGCTGTTTCTTCCACTACCTGAGTCCAATATATTAGCTAAGCTGACAATTTACATATTTTTACCAGAGCCGAATTTGAATTGATTTCTATGTCAGGTATCCTAATTTTCAAATAAACATTTGAAAAGTACTTGTGAATCAACAATAATTATGTATATTGGTTAAGAACTCCCAATGACTTTTAACTGTATTAATTTTATTGTATTTCGCCCAGCCGCCCTGTTTAGGGTGACCCGCTCCCTTCTCCATCTGGGAGCGCGGGAGGATCCCCTGCAGAGTCGGGCTGAGGATTTTGTACAGTATCTGCATGACAAAATCAATCAGATTTGGGAAGGCTTGGTCTCTGACTGGGTAGGTTCAGGCGGGATGATGGAGGCAGGTCTTGAGAATGTTATCTGGGAGGAGTTTGACCCTGTGGCTCCCGAGGATGTGGACAGGATTCTGGGACGGCTGAACACGACCATATGTTTATTGGACCTGTGTCCCTCCTGGTTGGTGCTGGCCTCCTGGGAGGTTACACGAGGCTGGCTCCAGGGGATTATTAATGCTTCTTTGAGTGAGAGTGTTTTGCCTTCCACCTTGAAAGAGGCGGTGGTGAGGCCCCTCCTCAAGAAGCGCTCTATGGATCTGGCTGTTTTGGCTAAATACTGTCCAGTCTCCAACCTTCGCTTTGTGGCGAAGGTTGTTGAGAGTGTGGTGGCACGACAGCTTCCGCAGTACCTGGATGAATCTGTCTATCTAGATCCGCTCCAGTCCGGCTTCAGGCCTGAGCACAGCACAGAAACGGCATTGGTCACATTGGTAGATGATCTCTGGAGGGCTCGGGATAGGGGTTGTTCCTCTATCCTAGTCCTGTTAGACCTCTCAGCGGCTTTTGATACCATCGACCATGGTATCATGCTGCGCCGGTTGGAGAGGTTGGGGGTGGGGGGCACTGTTTTATGATAGTTCTCCTCCTATCTCTCTGACTGGTTGCAGTCGGTGTTGGCAGGGGGCCAGAGGTCAATCCCGAGGCGCCTTGTTTGTGGGGTGCCGCAGGGGTCGGTTCTCTCACCTCTCCTGTTCAACATTTATGTGAAGCCACTGGGTGAGATCATCCATGGTTTTGGGGTGGAATTCCATCAGTACGCTGATGATACTCAGCTGTACATCTCCACCCCAGGCCATCCCAATGATGCCCTTGAAGTGATGCTCCGGTGCCTGGAGGCCGTGCGAGTCTGGATGGGGAGAAACAGGCTTCGACTCAACCCATCCAAGACCGAGTGGCTGTGGCTGCCGGCGTCCCGATATAGCCAACTGGTGCCATTGCTGGCTATTGGGGGCGAGTTACTGGCCCCCACGGAGAGGGCTCGCAACTTGGGCGTCCTCCTGGATGCACGGCTGTCTTTAGAAGAGCATATGACGGCCGTGGCCAGGGGGGCTTTTTATTAGGTTCACCTGATTCACCAGTTGTGTCCCTTTCTGGATTGGGACTCCTTACGCATGGTCACTCAGGCACTCGTCACCTCCCGCCTGGACTACTGTAATGCTCTCTACATGGGGCTCCCCTTGAGGAGCACCTGGAGGCTCCAACTGGTGCAGAATGCGGCTGCGCGGGGGATTATGGGAGCGATGGGGTGCTCCCATGTGACACCCCTCCCGCATGAGCTGCATTGGCTCCTGGTGGTCTCCCAGGTGCGCTTCAAGGTGTTGGTTACCACCTTTAAAGTGCTCCATGGCTTAGGGCC
The DNA here is from genome assembly GCF_059756535.1 of Pantherophis guttatus. Classification (NCBI taxonomy): domain Eukaryota; kingdom Metazoa; phylum Chordata; class Lepidosauria; order Squamata; family Colubridae; genus Pantherophis; species Pantherophis guttatus. The sequence continues at coordinate 276,606,417 of NC_142063.1, read as the reverse complement.
TGGGTACTTATGGGACCGCCTTCTGCCACCGATAGCCTCCCACCGGCCAGTACCCTCCCACAGAGAGGGACTCCTCAGGGTGCCGTCGGCCAGACAATGTCAGCTGGTGACCCCCAGGGGGAGGGCTTTCTCTGTGGCAGCACCTGTCCTCTGGAACGACTTGCCCCCGGAGATACGTAGGATCCCTGATCTCTATGCTTTTCGCCGTGCCCTTAAAACTTTTTTATTTCATCAAGCCGGGCTGGCTTAACGCCCCCCCTTAGATATTTTTAATTGTTAATTTGATTTTAGTTGGGGTGTTTTAAATTAAATTTGTTTAATTCTTTTTTTTAAAAAAATTAAATTTTGTATCTGATGTTTTTATTTTTGACTGTTCACCGCCCTGAGTCCTGTGGGAGAAGGGCAGTATAAAAATCAAATCAAATAAAAATAAAATAAAATTTATTGGATTAATAATTGTATACTATTATTTTACATTATTTCTATATTCTTGTAGTTAGCCAATTCGGCTATGCACAGAAACTCACTAGAAATCAAACTTTATGTTTCATTCACGTGTAATACAAAGGCAGGACTTGTTTGGTTTAATTATTATTTCTTTGAATGGTTGAACCTACAGCAACCAAAAAACTATGGTGACATTTTGCCAGCCTATTTTAATTTTGAAAATATAGTTTGAAGCAATTCTAGATTGCTCTATGTTGGGCCTGAACCAGTGGTGGGTTGCCCCCGGTTAGGACCGGTTCGCAAGAACTGGTAGTAAAACTGGCAGGAGGCTCTGTCCACTGACCCGGACGTCATCAGAGGTGATCTGCGTATGCGCAGAAGAGTGCGGGCGCGATGTGAACCGGTAGTAAAGGTAAGTAGAAGTCACCCTGGTCTGAACCCAAAGGCCTGTTTGATTTATGGGTCTGCTTCTATTTTACATTAATCCCAAAGGCATAAGAGAGAAGCAGTTTAAAAGGATATGTCCTACCTCAACAAAATGCTCTGTCTTTGCCCTTCATGATTGCTTGGCTAGGCTTCTATACAGCCGTCAAGTATTGATCAAACTATAGAATTATTGTTTAGGTTGTTATCGAGTGTCACAAGTGACATAAGCAGTGACCTGATAGGAACAAGACAGCTATTTGCATAATTCTAATGTCTTCAGGCAGTTGTTGGCACATTTGTAGAAGAAATTTCAGCTTACTCATATTGCCCTTCTGAAGTTAACAAATTGGAATCAGATTTTCCCTGAATCTGTGGGGAGCCCTCAGCTAATATAGTTGGTCTCTGAAGCCTCTTGTTTTTTCTCCATAGATTTAGGGGTGTCTGAGTGGGTGAGTGGGAATCAAGATGGCAGCTTTGATCTCATGGTTGCATCCTATCATCTTGACTTTTCTTTATCACCCCATCCCTGCAGACACACCAAATTGTTATTAATCATATAATTTTGAATTAATTCCACTTCTTAAATCTCTTTTTATCTTTATATGTACAGTGAAATCCATTTCAGCTCCTCTAGTACAACTACCTCAGAGATCCAAGAAGTATCTACTGGAGATCATGGGCGAAGGGCGCGGCAACAACAGTTCTTACTGATGCTGGCACGGGGAGCTCTTTCTGAACCCCACCGGGTACCATGTAACATTTCAGTACCTATACATTAAAAAAAAAACATTGTGAAAATCTTCCTGTCTAGCTATATAAACTTGCATCTTTCAAATGAGGTTGGTGTAAGCTTATTAATAGCACACAAATGGAAGAATAGTTAATTTTCCACTAAGTATCAGCTGTTATACCAAATTTTATGCTGACAAAAAGGGTTTTTAAATTTATTTATTTATTTATTTTTGAATTTGTATACCGCCCTTCTCCCTGAGGACTCAGGGTGGTGAACAGCCAAATAAAAACATCAAATACAAATATTAAAATACAGTTAAAATATATATATAAATTTGGCCCCATTAATTAAAACAATAAACCAAACAATTAAAAACACTTAAAAAGAATTAGGCCAGCCCGGCTTGTTGGAAAAGGAAGGTTTTAAGGGCACAAATTTGATTTTGTGGATTTTTTTTAAAGGAGCAAAAGAGTTAAACTTTGTTCTGAGAAATTTTATTGTATGTATGTATGTATGTATGTATGTATGTATGTATGTATGTATGTATGTATAGTATGAATCTCTTCTAAGTAAGTGTTGTCTCCATGTGATTGCTGAACAAACCTGACCTCCAGGTTTCTAGCCCCTTAACCACCACACCAAACTGGTTCTAAATAAAATAATAAAAATACTTTACCCAGCATTTCTAAATCTAATGCCAATCAAATTATAGGCAACACTTAAATGTCACACAAAGAGCAATCTTGGGGGACTTAGGTTGTTTTGTTTTGATGTATTTCAATTGATAATCTTATAAAGGCAGTAAAAACATCCTATTATTTGCCATGTGAAAGAAATTAGGCAAGACTGAATATAATCAAGTTTACCAAAAAAAAAATTAACCTGTAAGAAAATATTGACTATGATCATTGTTTGATTATATCCACTGAAAAAGAAATAACTATCAAATTGTATCAAAGCCCTATTTTTATACAAAGCAGTGCTATGAAAATGATATACAATTCTTTTATTTTTAATTTCATGTTGAAAGCATTTTAGCGAAGACCTTGAGGATTCTTCATGCTCATCAGCTCAAAGAAAAATTAATACACAGTTTTACAAATTTATTGTATTTCCTGGCAAATGGATAAAAATCTGGTATGATCGACTCACCTTGCTGGCACTGCTGGATAGGTAAGTTTCACACTGAAACATAACATTCACTGAAAGGTTGAACTTGTACTATTAATTCATAAAATGTTAGCATGTTTCTTGTGTTATTTTTATTTTTAAATCTCTTTTCTTAATGGGCATTATTAATCAGTACGAATTTCAGATTTGTAAATGTGTGTATTTGATACACATGCTTAATATCAAAGTGAAAACTAATAGCTGTCCTCCTTCAAATGATACATAAAATGTGACAACAGCCTTTTCTTAAATTTGGACCTGCCCTACTTGTAAGTAAAACCAAGGATGTATTTGAATCTTAAGGCAAATGGAAGACCTAAGTGAGGGTCCTAAACTCCAGCAATCTTGACAGTGCAGTATACTTCTTTTCAGTCTCCTCCAATAGATGCTTTTCTCTTTAAAATCAAGCTCAAAGAATAGGAAAGGAGAAGAAAATGTCTGCCGTGTTTCTCAACCTTGGCAACTTGAAGATGAATGGACTTCAACTCCCAGAATTCCCTAGCCAGCATAGTACAAATCTAGAGCTGGCTGGGGAATTCTGGGAGTTGAAGTCCACCCATCTTCAGGTTGCCAGGCTGAGAAACACTGGTCTAAGGAAAGAAGTTGACAGATTGATTAAACAAAAATATCTGCTTCTGTTTTATATTGTTGAAAGCTTGACGTAGTCAGAGCTCTAGTTACCCTTTATGTGATCTATAACCCAACCTTTAAAGAGTCTTCTTGCCTCAAAGAATTCACATTGATATGAAGATGCAGGTTTGTGAATCTTAAATCATGGTCCATGCATTTCTATATTTTCTAAGCAACCCACGGAAATAGAAAGAAGGATCTGTTAAATTACATGTTGGATATTAGATGATGCATTTTAGTGGTCCTCTCATTTGCGTTCTATCTGTAACCTTAGGAACGAATTCCTGAGAGTTCTCTAACATTTTTTTTTAAAATTTGATTTATATGCCGCCCTTCTCCGAAGACTCAGGGCGGCTTACAATGTGCTCAGCAATAGCCTTCATCCTTTTGTATATTTATACAAAGTCAGCTTATTGCCCCCACAAACTGGGTCCTCATTTCACCTACCTTAGAAAGGATGGAAGGCTGAGTCAACCTTGAGCCTTGGCGAGATTCGAACCCTGCAGTAATTGCAGGCAGCTGGTCTTAACAAGCTTAATAACAGGGTGCCTTAAACCCCTGTACTACCAAGGCTCTAACATTAGGAGAGACATGACAGTGAGGGTATTTTTGATGGCTGCATATAAATTAGGGCTTCTGACCCCTAAAGAGCAGTTACCAACAAACCCCATTTCTTGCTTTGCTGGTTATTAATCTGTTTCAATCCAGGTTTTATTTATTTATTGAATTGATTTACAACCATTTGTATGCCACCAATTGTCAAGAGTCTAGACACTGAAAGATAGCTAGCTAGCTAGCTACCTAGAAAGAATTTTGGTTTTCACTGTTGACCCCTTTGTATTGCTTTGTATCATTTTTGCTAAATTGCACTTTTTAAATTTTTAAGTTTACTTACTGGTTTTGAAACCGAAAAAAATGTCAGTAAACCCATTTATTAAGTAATCTGTTTCAGAGATACATTTTTTAATCTTGGCAAATAATTAAGCTAATTTTTTTTTGCTTGTGTAAAGATATTTTTCTTACCAGTAAGACTGTACAGAGAATGCCGTGCACACCTGGTAAAGTTGACCCCATGGGACCATGGGGCCTTCATAGGGACATCTTGCAAAAATGAAGTATATTTATGACAAATTGATCTGACTTCAATGTATAAGTCTATATTGAAATGGTACATTTATTATTATCATATTCTGCTTTTGAAAATATATCACTGTGTTATTTTTACAGGACAGAAAATGTCAAGGAGAATGTTTTGGCAGTTCTTCTAGTAATCCTTGTTTCTTTTCTTGGCTTTCTAATCATGAACCAAGGTTTTTGTAAAGACATTTGGGTGCTCCTGTTCTGTCTTATCATGGCAAGCTGTCAATACTCTCTTCTAAAGGTAATAACCCTCACATCCTGGACATATATTGTTTCAACTTCTACCCTCAAAACAATGTTATAGGGCATTGCACACCAGAACAACTAGACACAAGGACACTTTTTTCCCCATGCCATCACTCTGCTAAATAACTAATTCCCACAACACTGTCAAACTATTTACTAAGAATGTATTACTACTATTCTTCTCATCCTTCCTATTACCTATTTCCTTTTCTACTTATGACTATAACCTTGTTGCTTGTATCTTTACTATTTATATTGTTTTATTTAGTTTCCTAGTATGATTTATGTTGATTGCTTATTTAGTATCTTATGACTATCACTAAGTGTTGTATCCTATAATTCATGATGAATGTATTTATGATGACTGTAATCATGATTTATCACTTATATCTTTTATGTACACTGAGTGCTTATGCACCAAAGACAAATTTAGAAATTTAAATAATAAATAAATAATAAATTCCTTGTGTGTCCAATCACACTTGGCCAATAAAGAATTCTCTTCTCTTCTCTTCTCTTCTCTTCTCTTCTCTTCTCTTCTCTTCTCTTCTCTTCTCTTCTCTTCTCTTCTCTTCTCTTCTCTTCTCTTCTCTTCATATTGTCTAAATGTCCTGTTTTTATCATGTATTTAATTTTTTGGTTTTACTGTCAACTACTTAGAGATGAATTGGCACAGGAAGCTGTACATAGAGAGACAGAAAGACAGTCAGATAGATAGATGAGAAATCCATATTTTTATTTGGGATTCTGTGATAACAAATCCAATAACTAACATGATGAATCTTGTTTTGTCTTCAGAGTGTTCAGCCTGACCCTGCCTCACCTATACATGTAAGTTTCAGTTACCAGATATATCCTTTTATTGTTTGTGCTCCCTTTTGGCCAGTTGGTGTAGTGAATTGTTGAAAGTTGAAATAAATCCATCTTTCTGGAATGTTATTCACTTTTCCATCTTGGAACTTACCTAACACTTTATTATTAAAAATTAATCTGCTCAAACACATTGCTGCCTCGGAGTAAACAGCAGAGCTGTGCATAGCATTTTAATGAGTGCTCTCCTTGCACAGCCTGTTGGTGTGAGTGAAACAACGAGGCATCCGGGTCTTTGGCATAGTGGCTTCAGTTACTTTCTCAGATCATTACCACATACATCACTCATTACCACACACTTTTGCTGCCCATTATGCAGGTTTCTAGAAATGTAAAAAGTAATTGTTGCACTGTTAATGTACTGTGGTAAAAAATAATTGTGTGATGTTAGTGGCATTTAATTTAAATATTAATTCTATAAGTTAGTTGATTTTTCTAATTTATACATACTGTATTTTTCTGAGTATAAGATGCACTTTTTTCACTCCTAAAAGAGGCTGAAAATTTGGGTGCGTCTTATACTCTGAATGTAACCCCATGGGGTGCCCAAAATGGCTACCGAGAACAGTTCTTTCTTCCGTGCTTTGCCTGCTTTAATCATTGGAGCTCCCTCTGAGGATCAGCTCTGCTTTTGAAGCTGTTTTTCAGCCCCAATACGAGCCAAGCATCTTCTGTGCTTTGCCTGCTTTTCTAATTGCTGCTCCCTCCGACAATCAGCTGTGCTTTAGAAGCACAGCCCCAACCCCAAAACCAGTGAGCAAACAAATGTGCTGGGACTAGCCAGAACTAATGTGTTGGTAGGCAGAATTCCCCCCCCTCCCCCATTTTCCTCCCCCAAAACTAAGGTTATTCTCTGGTGCGTCTTATACTCCGAAAAATACGGTATATATGGCTTATAAAATTATATAAATTATATGTAATATAATCTAAAATGTGTACCAATGTATATATAAACTTTATATGTCATTGAACACCAAAACAACTGGACACAAAGGCAGTTTTCCCCCATGACATCACTCTGCTAAACAGCTAATTCCCACAACAATGTCTTATGCCCTAACCTAGGATATCAAAGCATCTGGTAGGGCTGTATTACTATTATCCTTCTCAGCGTTATTTTTATCTATTCCTTTAGCATCTTATGACTATCACTTTGTTACTTGTATCTTATGATTTATGTCGATTATGATTTAGTATTTTATGACTATCACTGAGTGTTGTATCTTATGATTTATTATGATTGTATTTTATGATTATGATCATAATGTGTCATTTGTTGCTTGTATGTACACTGAGAGTTTATGCACTGGAGACAAATTCCTTGTGTGTCCAATCACACTTGGCAAATAAAGAATTCTTTTCTATATACATGTATGTAATCATAAAACAATTACCAGCCTAATCAATTTTATGTTTAATACAGAAATTGTTGCAGGACTGTAGGTTTAAACCTTACTTACATTTTAATTACTTTTCCCCATCTCATCTTTTAGACATTAATGATATAATGATCTTTTAATTGGTCACGTTTCTTATAGTGCCACAATCTCATGTCTCCCGAAATACAGAGATACTGGAATATCTGGAATACATCTCTCTGAATCCTCAGTTTTATAGATATAATATTTTGTGATTATTAAAGTATAAATTTGTTTTATATTGAATCAGACTGCAGAGTGCTGGAGGACTTAATCTGCACATGTCTGTCTATTAAATCATGTCTTTTCTCATCCTTTACCTAAAACATAATGCAGTATTGCATTAATTAGCAATACTGCAAAATTTGAATCCACAGGAAGATACAAGTTTAGGCTTCAGTCATATTGCAGTTGCATAGTCCCAACAATTATGATATAATTTATGCCATGGTATGAATGTTGCTGTTTTATTTTTGATGCAAATATATTTATATTGTTTTTCTGTTTCTGATTATATTGCTCTATGATTTATTATTTACATCTTGCATTTCAGCTCACAGTATGTTCTTAGGCTAGTTTGCTTCAACAAAAGCACAATACTTTTAAAATTGGATCAGTTCCATAATGAACAGTGGCAGCCTATAAGCAGAAATAGATTTCAATTGAGGATATATTGAGAGCTATAATTTCCCAGGGCAGGAATATTGAAAATGTCAAAACCCAATTACCATCTAGCTCACAGAACATAAGAATTATAAAGCAGAATTTCTGTTAAACTATGGAAAAGACAGAAAAAAAGACACCGAGTTTAAGCCTCAGAGGCTTTAGTACATGGGCAGTACTCTTAATTGTTAGAAGGCAATAAATGATTTAAAATAATTCCAGTCCTGGGGTACAATGAAGATCTTGTGCTGGGCATGTCATGCCATGCTAAATTTCAGCCAAGTTTGAACCAGCTAAAGAGGGATCTTGGTTACTAAGATCAGCCTTCCCCAAATATTTTATAAGAGAAAATGAGTTTTGAAATCTAAATGGATTGGACTATCATGCCCTATTTGAAAGGTTGTTCTCTAAAATTTAATTTGTACTTCACTCTACTTCTTCTTCATTTCTAGACTAAAGTCTGTTTGGCAAAGGCATTTAATACTTTGTAGATAGTTAACATCAGTCTTGCTCTGGATTTGTGGGAAAAGGCTAAAAGCATCAGAATGGTTAGTGGTAGGTCAATTTATATGTACATATGTAATCTATTTTATTTTACATTTTTATCAAAGTAGGCATGACAGGTGTTTTACTGAATTCCATATTTCACAGAATTTCATCAGAACTATCAGTGTGAACGTTAAAGCTGTTATGTAAACATCTAACATTCTCTGAGATTCACAGCTGCTGAACATCATGCCAAAAATCCATTAAAATAGGACAGGAGAAAGAAGCCTAAATTTTAAACCCCTAGTGGGGTATAAAAAGTATTTAAATCTTCTCACTGGTAGCAGGCAATGAACTGTGGTGTATGATTTCATTCTTGTCAATAGTAAAAATTCTAATCTAGCCAAAACATATTTGTGAATCTTCTGTTGAGCTGAACTGGGAAAACTAATTAAGCCATGCAGAGTTAACATACCTATAATTCACAAGTGAATCCTGGTCAGGGGATTTTGACAAGGGTAACCTGACACTAATGTTAGGAAACACAATTGCAAGGAAATGATTTTCCTCATCTTTATGGCCTTAAGCATTAAAGTCTAATTAGGAAGGCTTTCAGGCAATAGAAGAACTATATTTAATTTGTTTTGTTTGTGTTTATCATGTGAGAACCATACAATTTTAAATACAGGAAGATCTCCTGAATGTTGGAAAACAGAGCAGCTATTTCATAATACAAATAGATTTCATAGTGTCAGACATCAGAGCTCCCAGGAGAAAATTCACACCATAGTTGTTTTACCTTGTTGGCCTTTTGAACTTTCCAGTAATTAGGTCATTTCCACCACTTCCCTCAAGCAGCCAACATTTTGTGACATGGCTAGGCTATTTAAAAAGAGCTGCTAAGAATAATATCATAATAATCTCCAGAGTTTGGGGAAGTGCAGATGCAGTGAGATGGTTTTATTTTCTATCACTACATATGTGATTCTTAGCAGTTAAGATCTAACTTATCTTGCAGACCTTGGGCCATGGCATTTTATGAATCCACTAATAAATGATGATTATTTTAATGTTTGTATTTCCTGGATGGTTGCTTGCTATTTGATTCTTCTACTTCTGTACAGTGTCTTGAATCACTTGATGATTAAACAACCTTACAAAGCCAATTAGCAAGATTAAGACTTAACAGTGAATTCTGATCAGAGTGTAGGTTCAGTGCTTTACTATAACCTACATTGTATAGATGGTTATCAAAATCTTGATGTAGAGGGCTTATTTGGATTTTAAAATGAAATGCATTTCTAACATCTATTTTTTGGGATATGTGATATGTATATAAGCACTGAAACTTCTTGAGTTTGTGCAGATTTAGTTATGAATTTGAAATTTTATGTTGATATTAAATATTTTTTTCTGTTAACTTGCTTTTCTAGGGCCACAACCAGGTGATAATATACAGCCGGCCTATATATTTTAGCATATTGTGTGGCCTTATTCTATTACTAGATGCAGGATCTAAAACCAGAAATTCCTTCAATTATACTGTTTATGACCTGAAGATCTCACCTGAATCAATTCAGGTGATCAGGGACCATGTAATAGGTGAGTTACTTGTGCAAAAATACAAAGAGTTCTCCAAATATTCTTATTTTGCTAAGTACCCATTCGTGTCTTTCAAATACAGAAAGGTGGGGGGAGAGAAAATAGAAAAAAAAATGTTGTAATAATAGGCTTACCAGCCCTCCAAACTACTGCTTTCTTAGTGGATGATTATGATGTTTCTGGAGTAGCTATCTGAAATCTGTTATTTAAGATAATTAACAGTCATTTCTGCATCACAAAATTTCTTGACACCAGTATCCAAGGATAAACCCACAAATTGCAGGATATAAAAAGTAACCTTGTTGCCAGGCTATGAGGTGTATTTGGCAAAACGTTTTACGTTTTTTGCATCAGTTGGAAGATAGATCTGAACACAGCACAAATTTCTTTACCCCACATGCCAAGTCTGTTGCAATTCTTGCTGCTTGTAATATTTTATCTCAACCAAATCAAGAGCAACAAGATTAAGAGATTGTGAGGTTCTCTGTCTAGAAGCTATGCAATAAACTGCCACAGTCAATTAAGTTATTTGAAACAAAAGCATTGTGTAATAGCTGCTATTAAAGCTCCTTTATGCTCTAGAGAAATGAGTTCAAGCAGAAGCAGAATTTTTTTGTGGCTTGCCTGATTTTTGATACGGTTTATGATTATTATTATTTTTTGGCGAGTCACCAATTCTTTATTTGCTGTTCTGTCTCAAACAGTTAAAATTTCTTACCTGCTTCAAGGTTAGATTCCTGTCCTTTTAATTTCTTAATTCTCCATTTTATCAACTGCTTCGTCGTCTTCTGAAAGGCAATGATTTATTGCTTGCAGCATGACAAGGATCCCAAAATAGCTAATACATCAAATACTAAGATCAGATTGAATTTCTGGGGTAAGAAAAGTGCTTCGTGTATCTGCCATGTGTGAACGGGAGTTTCAGCCAAAGTCCCCACCTGGAAAGGATTGATGGAGGATCATTTTTCATTTGAGGCTGAGTGGTGGGAAGAAAAAGCTGTCCAAGGAAAGGGGGAGGAAAAAGAGGATGCTCCCTGCATTATGAAGGATTGTTACTTTTTTTTTCAAAAATACAAGAAGCAGCAAGGAACATGATTACATTTTCTGTGTACCAGCTGTCTTCAAGCACTTCTCATGATGTTTGTTTTTGCAACTATCAGGGAGGAGAGAAATAGAGCTGCCTCTTCACACATCTCTGCCGTGTGAAGAGACGGCAGCGATGCCGTACTTTTAATCCCTAAAGTTCCTGGAGAAGGTGTTGATTTATCTGAAATGGTATAGGATATCCTGCCTAAGCAGGGGGTTGGACTAGAAGACCTCCAAGGTCCCTTCCAACTCTGTTATTCTATTCTATTCTATTCTATTCTATTCTATTCTATTCTATTCTATTCTATTCTATTCTATTCTATTCTATTCTATTCTATTCCATTCCATCCCATCCCATCCCATCCCATCCCATCCCATCCCATCCCTCTCCTTTCTTTCCACATGTGCACAATTTAGGAGGGAGAGAAAGCGAAATGTCTGCAACCTTGGCATGGCCTTACTAGGAATTTCTTTTGACATCTTTTTTCCTCTTAACATTTTGTTTAAGCATGTACCTATTTTTGAATTTATGAACTGTGGTTACAAGAATCAATGTCTGTCTGTCTAGCTATCTAGCTATCATTAATATTCTGACACTCTCCTGTTACACTGATAGTGTAACTCCTAGAATTTGTTTCCTGTATGGAGTTCCAAAATTTTGGGTGTCAAATTAAAAAGACTGGCCTTAGCCTCTTCCTTGTTAATGATCAACTATTTTCATGTCAAATTCGCTTGTTTCCATTTTTAAAAAAGTCAATTTAATTTCTCATTCTAATGATTGGACAAATGGTTCCCTTATTGTTGAGGAATGAGCTTTTGACGCTAGCAGATGTATTTGAGTTATTTCCCATGGTTGCTTGGTAACATGCTGATTTAGCCAGCATATCACTCCTTGCTTAGTGTTCTAAGAAATTACTCTTCATGTGAACTGAATTCCAGAAAACATTGGGGTGGACCTACAGCACACTAGTGAAGCTTTGTTCCCTCTGAAATTAATGAGTTGTACACCAGGACTAACTCATTATCCTTGAACTCTGGATCCAATCTTCCAGCTTTCTGCTGTTGCTGAACAAAACTAGGATAGATGGATATACATTCCCCTGACAAAAAATATTTCATGGGATCTTGGGCCTGGTGGCTCAGCAGATTGATAGCATTGTGATTAACACCAGCTGTCTGCAATTACTATAAGTTTGAATCTCACCAGGCTCAAGGTTGACTCAGCCTTCCATCCTTTCTAAGGTAGGTAAATTGAGGACCCAGTTTGTGGGGGCAATAAGCTGACTTTGTATACATATACAAAAGTATGAAGGCGATTGCTTAACGCACTGTAAGCCGCCCTGAGTCTCCGGAGAAGGGTGGCATATAAATCAAATTAAATAAATAAATAAATAAAAATAAATAAATAAATAAACATGAATTTCTGTCCAATATTGAAGTTCTTATTTATTTTTTTTTAATCTGAGCCCCATCTCCCTGTCCCTTCCCTTCAGGACCTCATTCTAAGAGGATTCTGGGTCCTTCTTGAGTGGAATGTGTTGATATCGCCATTGAAAAATGAAGCAGAAAGGGTATCACTTATTTATATTAGTTCTTCTCCCTAAATAGGGCCTGAGAAAAGATCAATGGGGAAGGAGAAGAGTGTAATAACCACCACCACTGATAAAAAGTTTCTGTAGTGGCGTGGCCCAATAAAGATTCTTGAAGCTAGCAGACTTAGTCAAAGTCCGCTTTGACCAAGAACAGCAACATCTCAATTTAAGAGACTTTGTTTTACTGTAGACTGTAGCAGGCAAAATGTGTCCACGTGTGGTTTGTTTCTCTGCATGTATAAAAATTCTGTTTGCCATTTTACATTTTAATAAAATTCCATCCATGGTGTAGATGACTGTTGAATATGCAGAATATTTTACACATGTGGAGAAAGTGATTCATATTTAACACACAATCTGCATAATAGGATATCTTTCCCCCATTACATAAAGAGATTGATTTTTGATATCAACATATAATTAATCATAAATGATGTTTGTGAAGGAAAGAGGTGGAATTGAATCCCTGTATAGAGGCATGATTTGTCACTCAAGCTGATTTTCACACTAAAACATCTTTATTCTTCCTTTGTGAGATATTTAATATCTTCCATTGTTTTAAAACGGAATTTTAAGCTAGGCGGCTCAGTGGCTAAGACACTGAGCTTGTTGATCAGAAAGGTTGGCAGTTCGGTGGTTCGAATCCCTAGTATAGGTCTCATGCGTTAGCAGGGGTTGGACTACATGATCTCCAAGGTCCCTTCCAACTTTGTTACTGTTACTGTTTTCCTTTGAAATATATGTACTGTTTTATATTATGAATGTTGAATCTCTCCAAAAATAAAATAGCTTATATGGCTTTTTCCCCTCCAAAATTACTTGTGCTGTCCTAAGCCACCCTTCAACTTGAAGGAACAGGCTTAGAACTGTAACTGTGTGCTGGACAGATAGTAAAGCACAAAAATGCACATACTATTTTGAAAACTTATGGCAGGAGTCACAAGCTGGATGGTGCTTTCTAATGGATGGTGCAACAGATTGGAATAAAAATATCACCATTCCAGCTTGTAACATATGGTTGATTGTCGGCCAGATTATCAGAAACAGAACTACTGGTATATTTAGCCCAAGAAATGGAACAAATAATCTGGGAGAACTCTGAAACACAATTTTCTACAGATTCCCAATGGCCCTGTCAACATAGCTCTCTGATTGCTTTTTCTTTTAGAAGAAGGAGTCTGACAGGAGCCATCTTTCCTCCACCAGATCATCTCTTGGCAATTTTAGTTACCACTATGTTTCATTTTTTAGTACATATTAAGCAATTATTAATATGTATTGTACATGTATTAATATATAACTGTGTAATAGAAGGAACATGTTACACATGTATGTATGTATATATGTAACTGATGTTCCTTCTATATATATATAAAGCATTCTTCTTGTATATCTTTGGAGTCAACCAAATCTCTTTTTTCTCCCTTTCTCTCCCTCCCTATCTCTGCTTCTATTCTTTCCATGTCTAATTTCAGGATTTTTATACTGCTTTCCTGTGATTTCTCTTCTTGGTCTTTTCCCACAAATCAACACATTCTGTATATATATCCTTGAACAGATAGATATGCTGGTATTTGGTGGTTCTGGTAAGTACTATATATGGTTATATCTGTGGTTATATGTAATATCCAGAACTGGTTAAATTAGGTGAGAATTTTTATAGTTACATTTCCTTTTCACTTCAGACTGATAATCTGCCTCTGCTAAATTTTCTCTTGTCCACATACTTATTCAAAGCATGACAGTGGCCTTATCTTTCACATTTGTTCACTTTAGGTGATAGACTGCTGCTTGAGAAAAATGATCTGGACTACAGCAAACGGATCTGTAGCAATACAGTTGGAGCCATGCTTCTTTTAGAAATTGAGCAATGTCTCACTAGTAGTTCATCTCTATTAAATGCATACAGTAAATCCCTTAAAAAAAAATATCTAGCATCAGTGAGTTTTGGACCATGGTGATGGTTATCTCAGCCCAGGACCTTTTCGTGTCTCAGGACACTGTATGACCTAAGGGTTTTGCTTTGGCAGCCTCATTGACATTGCAGTGTACCTCAGAATGCGTGAGGCTCTATTGATCTTCCAAAATGTACATTAACTTTTCAAAACATATACACGGAATTAGAATTTAAAATAAGGAAAAGTGCATTGCCCAGCAGTGCTGGGGCTGGCAGCTAGACTGCTTTCTAATGATGGAAAATACAAGATAGGTTAGTGGTCACTGGTGGCCTTAAGCTCCTTGGAACATAAAGAAGTGCAGCAGTTGGGCAACTGAGATATGGTAGCTAACTTCTAGTAGCATACTCTTACTCTCAGTCCAAAAATGTCAAAACGTGCACGATTTGCACACCTGCAAATGCCATCCCTTTGTATTTGCATTGCAATGTCATATTCAAGTACTCAGGGGTGCTTACATTGTGATGCATATTGCATTACTCCATCTCTTTCTAATCTCCTGCAAATGCCTACCATGATGCCATTTGTCGCTAACTTTTCCTACACATTGTATCAATGGTGAATAGGAAACTGCATCCCCCCTCCCCCCCCCATACTATTAGGTTGTGATCATTGCAATGGCGGCCTGTAATAACTGCAGATATTATGATGCTCGCCCCACAAGAGGCCTTTACAAAATATTGAGGCCAATATCATGGCATTTGGTGGGAATTTAAACTTCCCAAAATACAAGTTCAAAATGTAGTTTCAAATCAAGAACATCTGCAATTTAGGCTACCAATGTTTAGAATAAAATGTTCTGTTTTAGTATGATACTTTATTTTCCCAAGATTCTTGCATTCGGCATTCAATTACATTGAGTAGGTGGATACGCTCACTGCTTGCTGATTTTTCTGTAGCACGTGGCATCTGTCAAGCTAGAGTTCCTTGAAGTTAACCAGTTCCTCTGGTGCTGTGTATTATTTTACTGGGTCTCAACGCAAGAGTAACATTTGTGGTTTTGCTTAACTTGTGTTTTGAGGCTGGTGTTCTTGTCTTTCTGGGTCCAGCAATTTATCTGATTGAATGACCTAATTTATTTTAACACATCCAGGCAAAAAGGCCTTTCTGATAATAGGCAGGGGGCTTTCACCATTTTGATTTATCTTATAGTAGTTATATCCAGATGCAAATATGTAAATGTTGGTTTCTGTATTTCAGCTGTTGCTGGAATGTACTCTTCATTGTACAGTATTTCTCGAAGCTTTATTGCTGTAATTGTCCTGTACACATTCTGCTTCAATGCAGTTAAGGTAAGGAGGAGTAATCCTAATAGCAAAATAGGCTAGAATTGCTTGTGACTATGGTATTGTTTTCTTCTTCCCCCCCCCCATATCTAGAACCTGTATGAATATAAATCTAATTTGCATTATTTTTCCATCCTCATAAGGGGAGAGTCTGCCCTGGAGAGTGGGAAGGAAGTGGATAGCAGGATAGCAGGGTTTGTTGTGAACATAATTTTAGCTGCAAACAAGAACTATATTTTTTGTTTACCATATGATGATGAATGGATAGATGGATGGGTGGATGGATGGGTGGATGGTCATCCAACTACATAAGACTTTAGGTGGAGTACATATTAATACTGTAATGATAAAAACAAGAAAAGAAGTATGTAAATCCAAATAAAGCAATCCTTCAGACTGATAAAATCTTATAAGAGGTATAATCCAAAGCATGGGATGAAAAGAGAGCCTTGGTAGTACAGTGGTCTAAGGCACCCTGTTATTAAGCTGGTTATTAAGACCAGCTGCCTGCAATTACTGCAGGTTCGAATCTCGCCAAGGCTCAAGGTTGACTCAGCCTTCCATCCTTTCTAAGGTAGGTAAATTGAGGACCCAGTTGTGGGGGCAATAAGCTGACTTTGTATAAATATACAAAAGAATGAAGGCTATTGCTTAGCGCATTGTAAGCCGCCCTGAGTCTCCGGAGAAGGGCGGCATATAAATAAATAAATAAAAAAGCCAAGTTTTCAAATATTGTTTATTTTATTTATTAACCAAGTTTGTGTAGCTGCCCATGTCATCAAAATTTACTCTGGGTGGTGCACAACCTTAGATAAAATCCACAAATATAAAAATGGCATATATAAAAATGTAAAAATCTACCTCAAGTAGTAGATAGTATTAAAAAAAAAACCCAAATATACAAAGCCCCAAGCAAAAAGAGGATAAAAATGGCCACCTCAACAATGGAGCCATCTGATCATATCTCTGGTTCCCTGGGCACCCCAGACCTGATGACATAGCCAGTCTTGAGGACCATCCAGAATGTCACAAGTGATGGAGATAATGTAATTGGATGGGGGGCGGAGGAAAATATTCCATAAAGTGGGCACCATAGCAGAGAAGACACATATTCTGGGACCCATCAAATGTAGATCCCTAGCTGATGGTATCCACAGCATGCCTTCTCTGCCCAATCTAATAGGGGGGCTGAAATAAATATTATCATCATCTTAAACATCATCAGTGTGTGGAAGCCATACAGATTGCCCCTTCTGCTGTGTGTAAGCTAGGCTTTGGTTTCTTGTTAAATTAGGGGAAAGGAAAATGAAATGAGGGAAAAGCTGGATTTTTTTAAAATGAGATTACTGATGGGAGAATGTGAATTTAATGGAAACTCATTTATATCGTTGGTGTTCTCTGTGGGTTAATTGAACGTTCAAAGTCTCTTTGGTAAATAGTATTAAGGGCAATCCTTTTAAACATGTCCTGTCATTTGCACATCTTTCTGCAGGCTAATAAGCTAAATTACAGCAGGCAGGTGGTTTTGCAGATAAGCAATCTTGCCCACAGCCTGGGCTTCCTAGAGCTTTGAAATATGCTTATAATGCTGCTACCCTGAAGTTAGAAAACGCGGTAAAAGATTTACAAGATATTCGCTGCAAATTACATACATCAACTGTAGACCTTCCATTTACGCAGGAAAATTACATATAATTTGAATTTTTATTGCTTTTTCATTTTTGAAGGTATCTGTAAGCAGAATAATTATTTGTTCCAAAATGGTGCTATGTATTTCATATCCTGACCCCAGTGTACTCTTAATGTTGGCATTTACATACTTCTTTATACAAGACGTCTACCTGATTTTTTTAAAGCATGACTTTAAATGTTGAATGGGTGGATGGATTGCAATTCAGGATTTACTTGCTATTAACTGACCAATTGCCAGTTCAGACAATGCTGAAGGTGCCTGTATCCCTTCCAGACACAAGAAAGAACACAACTGTGTTTTCTTTCCAGGGATGTATTCACATTCGAGATCAGTGTTTCTGAACCATGCCCACTTTAATATCTGTGGATTTCAATTCCCAGAGTTCTTCAGCCAGCAAGCTTGCTGGGGAATTCTGGGAGTTGAAGTCCACTAGTCTTAAAGCTGCTAAGGTTGAGAAACATTAATCTAAACCAATATAGTGGAAACCAATATATATGAACCCAACTCTTATGGTTTGTAAATCATGGTTTATGAATTAATGTGATGGGCAAACTCAGCTGCTTTGGGTTCTTCAGGGATAGGGAGTGGAATGCCTGTGAAGCATTCCTACAAAATAGGAAAGCTAACATTTTACCAGTATTTCTTGTTTTTTGGGGCTGTGGAACTTTCATTTTTCTTCAACCATAACAATCCTACTTTTAATACTTATACTAAAGTTCTACTGTGTTTCCCCGAAAATAAGACCCTGTCTTATATTTTTTTTGAACCCCAAAATAAGTGGCCTTATTTTCGAGGTCTTATGATTTTGGGCCGCAAAACTTGGAGCAAGACTCCTCTTGCCATCTTACCTGATTTCCAGCTCTGTTTCCCTAACCCTAACCAGAGGAAATGGGGGGACGGCTGTACATGCGTTTAAATATTTTTGGGGAGGGCTTTTTTGGGGGGGGGGCTTATTTTAGCACATGTGCTCAAAAGCCTGATTGGGCTTATTATCAGGGGATTTTCGGGGAAACAGGGTATGTATTTTTTCCTCCAAAATGGCATTAAATTACTCTGCTGGATTTTAACAATTAGAGTGTTGGATTTTGTTGAGAAGTCAGAGTGCTTCAAAATAAAAATGTTTTTTAGAAGGCGAGGACATCCTGAGGCAGTACATTGTCTGTTCTTGCTAAAATCTAATGCAGGTGTCATCGAAAAATGAAAATGTCAAAAAAGTATGATAACTTTGGAAGACAGACTGATAACATTTTTCCATTCAAAACAGCATCCAGCTCCCTGTGAAATGTAAAATTGAATAGTTTTAAAACTGGCCAAGTTAAGCTGAATTGTTGCCCAGGAATATGTTGTGTTTTTAAATCAGAGATAGGAAGTTTGGAGATAACTTACTTTTATATGGCTCATTAGTTGACTAATGAGAAATTGGTTGAGGCTCAACTTTCTGAAATAATAAGTGCTGAAAGAAGAAAAAAGAAAGATGGGTTTTGGTTTTTTTTGCTATTTTTCCCACCACTTTACATACAACTCTTTACATACAGCTACAACTCTGTTCTAGAACATCTTCCTTGCAAGTTCTGCCTTGGATTCAACCTATTAATTTTTATTTTGCACTTTCATATGTATTCATAACTATGTTTTTTGAAGAGCAAGAAAAAGTGCTTTTTCATTTAAAATTATATTTATGTAATTTAAAAATTAATGCCATTTCAATTCATTTATTTATTTAAACATAGTTTATGTAATTTAAAAATGTATGTAAGGAGAAAAAAAATAGCCTCTCGTGATTTTCCTTGCTTTTTTTACTTAATTGCCAATTTTAAGGGTATTGTGGTTTGCATAATTAGATACCATGTTTGAAATATCACAACTTCATTAGCCTGATGAAATGTAATATAGTTTATTTAATATATGACGCAGCCATTTAATTATTGTGAATTCCAGCATGTTAATGATATTTAACTTATTTCTGTAGTAACTTGTAAGCTTGCAAACAATGTAAAGACATCCATATTTCTTCCATCTCTGTCTCCTCTTTATCTATAGGAACCATGGGATGCTCAACATATTCCCGCACTGTTCTCTGCCTTTTGTGGGCTTTTAGTGGCACTTTCTTATCATTTGAGCAGGCAGAGCAGTGATCCATCTGTCTTAGTGTAAGTTATCACTGATGCTTTTGTATGGTTTAAACTACAGAACTACAGTAGAACTTCTAGTCATGAACGCTTCTGAACATGATCAAATCAGGTTCAGACCAAAAAATTCACAATTTTTTTCTCCTTCAACGCCATTTTTTTTGTAAGCACCAAATTTCCAAAATTAGGTTTGTGTCATGACCAAATTGGTTTGCGACCAAAGTTATGGAACGAATTATGGTCGTGACCAGATGTTCTACTGTAGAGGTATTTTGATTTGTTATACAAATTTATTTAGTTGCGCATCTTAATCAAATGACTCGGAGCAGCTAATAAACATAAAAAGAGAACGTACGTATAAAAGAGATCAGGAAAAAGAGAACATATGTATAAAAGGAAGATACATAGGACAGGAAACATACTTATAAAAGAGAATATATTTTAAAATTTATTTGTATCCTGCCTTTGTTAGTTTCACAAATAACTCAATGTGGAGAACATATCCGACGCATTTTCCTCTTCCTATTTTTCTCACAACAACAACTCTGGGAGCTGAGCTAGGTTGAGAGAGAGTGACTGGCTGAAGATCACCCAGCTGGCTTTCATGGTTAAGGTGGGACTAGAACTCATATACTCCTGCTTTCTAGTCTGGCGCCTTAACCAAACTGTCTCTCTTACATACATACATACATACATACATACATACATACATGCATACATACATACCAGGGGGGGTGGGTTCTACTTACCTTTACTACCGGTTTGTAGCGGGACCGCGCGCACGCTCACTTCACTCGCACATGCACGCACTCTTCTGTGCATGCGCAGAAGCGTTTTGATGATGTCGGGGTCGGTAGGCGGGGCCTCCCGCTGGTTTTACTGCTGGTTCTATAGAACTGGTGCAAACCGGGGCAACCCACCACTGATATATAGATACATACAAACATACATACATACATACATACATACATACATACATACATACATACATACATACATAAAACATAAAAGAAACAGGGAAGGCCAGTAGGAGTTAGTGCCATGTTAAACCTCAGAGAGAAAACTGTTCTATAGGGCAGACATGTGACAGGAAAAGCATACCTTCAAAGTTTCATAAGATGATACTCTTTCACAGAATGGACCTAAAGCATGTCTATCCTATGAATATAATGGGATGGGCAGAGACTATAAGAGTCTGGTGTTCTCTTAAGTATCCTGGCTCCATGCTATGTACAGCTTTATTGATGCTATCCAGGAGTTTGAATTGCAGCCAGAAACCTACTGGAAGCCATTGCCATTGCTTACTGTGGTGTGCATTGCTTATGAAGCAGTGATGTTGTATGGATGTACCATTGTGCACCCAAAAGTGTTCATGCCATTACATTCTGGTTCAGCTGGAGTTTCTGAATGTTCTTGCGCCCAAGAAGTTCTCCAGACTGTGTGCCAAGTAGGTCTCGAAGAACAATACCCCATCCAAAAATTAATGATGAAAGCTTTCCAAATATGGGGGTGGAGACCTATGAACTTGCCATTTGGAATTACAAGGGTGGAATCAGAGCCAGTTCTTTCACTTCCAGATCCAAGAGATCTGTTAAGTGGCTGGTACCCATCTCTTGAGTTGGTAAATTGTTATTTAAATAAGCTAGGAGAAAAAATTAATACGTCTATTGTCTAGGATTGTTTTCTTTTCAGGAGATTGGTGTTCTAACTGATTTTCCTTTGTTCTGTAAATTAGGTCTCTTATTCACTGTAAATATTTTCCGCACCTTGTAAAGCAACATTTCGAAGAGCCACGAGTCGATCCACTCCCTGAGAAGATGAGAGAATCAGTGGTAGGCTTCCTTGTTTTGGAAAAAAAAAAGTCTTATCAAGACCTTTGTGATGGTATCACATTTGAAATGTCAGAGCTATTATTTGATGTTATATTAAATTGCTTAAACCACTTTACAGTAGAGCTGTAAACTGGTCCATATGGATTCTTTGTTGAATGACAGAAGACGGACAATTTCAGGGACATGTTGCACGTCTTCCTTTTTCTCAGTTTCACCCCTCCTCCCCCACTCCAGGGTATATAAAAAGTAGCTGGAATTCTTTACTGTTTTAAGATGCTTCCTATTTACTTTTTTACTCCCAAAAGTTGTATACCATACTTTTTTTTGGCCTTTGACTCAGAATTGGCATCTAGCAACTACATTAATAAACCCTTGCAACTTTCTAGGCAGCATTTTCAGAAATGGTTTGCCATTGTCTTTTCCCTATGCTTGAAAGGGACTGACAGCCTCAGAATCAGTCAGATGATTTTCATGCCCAAGGCAGGACTACAATTCAGATTTTGCTGTACCAGGTCCAGCATTTTAATCACTCCACTGAAGTGGCTCTCATACTGCTCACCAGCCTCAATTAATAATAAAAAATTCAACTGTAATACAAAAAATGCCTATGAGGGCACCCCAGTGTAAGCTTAGGCATCCAAATTTTATTTAAAGGGAAAAGTTTTCAGCCTTTACCTGAATGCTGGGAGAGAAAGGACTAGAAACAGTTCTAGGAATTGTTGATTAGTACTATGTTTCTTGGCCTGCAACTTTGAAGCATCTTTTTTGCTTTGAATTGAAAGTCTTATACGGCTCTAGCAAAGGTAAATTAATCCTTTCCCTCTACATTGTTTGCACTGAGTTGTTTTTCCAGAGATATTGATGATTTGTTAGGGAATTTTGGAAAACAGGTATCAGACACATAGTCTTATTTGTACTGAAGAGGGACAATAAATCAGTTTCACTCCCCTCCCAGTCAGGAAAGCAGCTTTTGAGACATTTGCTATGTAGAAAGTTTAGGATCAGTGGGCCAAATGCATAATCATGTTGTTATTGTTCAAACTGTTTTGTTGAGAAAACTGTCTGCTGTCTGCTCTGTATCCTTCTTCACTAAGGAAAATAGGTGTCATTTGGCAAAGTGTTCACACCATGCTTATATAAAAAGTTCGGAATATAAGAAATTATGAACACCACCTGTTTCTTCCTTCCTTCCCGCCTGCAAAGAATTAAAGCAAGTCTATCTTGCCATCCTTCATTTTTGCCTTATAACAATCCTAGGTCATACCAATTATCTGGCCATTGGCAACATGTTGGTTGTATCTGAAACTGAAATAAATTCTTCCCAGTCCGAGTGCACTAAAGATTGTTCCTGTATAACCACCTTTGTTTAAATTGTTGTTATGGAGGGTGTGTGCTAGATAAACCACGTATCTGGATTCAAGAAGCTTTGCCAACACACTGGCCTGAACATTAAACAAGTACAAGGGAAGAAGATTCTTTAAAGCCAAGACTCCTGTAATTATTATGCCGCTGTTAACTGCAAAGGAATAAGTAGTTTAATTTTGTAAACCAAATGAGTCTTTACTTGTATTTTTATATTTTAAAAATTATATTCGCAGAGAGAAACCCTGAGATCAGATCTCATTGTGTGCTCTGTGGCTGCTGTGTTATCCTTTGCAGTCAGTGCCAGTACCGTTTTCTTGTCATTAGGGGTTAGTATTACCATTTCTTTCCTTCTGCGTTGTTATTTTTAAGACAATATATCTATTATTCAGAGCAATTAGATACTGTTTTATATTGCTTTAAAAGTCAGAGGAGGGGAAGAAATATTTGCTTATAAGAGGTAGTGGGTAATGAGGTTTCATATTGTTTCACACATTAAGAGTCTAGTTACAAATATATAGCAATTATAGCATAATGACACTAAGATTTTGTGGCAGCAGTAACAAATCCTTTGGCACAACATGGCTAGGGTAATGCTATGTGTGGGTATATGTATGAACATTCTGGATGTTGAGGAAAATGGTCAACTATCAGACATTCAGAGCTGCCCTACTTTCCTGCATTGAAATGGAAAGTCAGTATGGCAGGGGAAAAAAAAATAACTTGAAAAGAAGAGGGCTAATAGTGGGGACTGAGTGAAACAGGATCCAAGAAAAAAAATAAGTAGGTCACCTCTGGTGGTGGTGGGGGTTCTGCAGAATATTTTATATTTGGAATGTTTTGAATTCAAAATGCTGATTTCAAGTTTGCAACATTTGGTTTCACGTGCATCACAACCTATCTCATTCATCCTGGAAATGTTTGAGGCTCAAAGTGGAACACGACAGACTCTAAACAAACCTACCTATTTTGGGCCCAAGACAGATCTCAAATGGTCTAAAATAGCTTAGTTTTGGATGTGAGCCTGTTTCAAGTAGGAAGCTTTGAATCTGCTGTTATTTGAATTGAAAATGTTTTATGTATCACCTGTTATATCTACGTTTTTCCTTCACTGCCATTCATTTTCTGACTTATTTTCTCTGTCATTACACCTTTAGTGCCACCCACTGTCTGCCACCTCACTCTTTCCGTTTCATTCCTTCTAACTACCACCTGTTTTCTCCTTGCCATTAATCATCCCTTTCCTTTCCTTTTCCTCTTTCTCATTGTCAGCAGAAAAAAAGCATGGTGGCTGAGGTAGGACAACAGCCCCTCACATCCTATGTTAAAATTTAAGGTATTTGCCTAGGTTAGCAACTTGTTACTTCCTGTTCTTCAAATACCCCACCAGTGAATGCACTCACTGTCTTTCTTATTAATTTATAGCTCTCATTGTTGATAAGACAGTGCAGTAGTCCTTGACTTACGAATGAAAGTTACGATAGATCCCCAAAAGCTACTTGCGACCTAGTTTCAAAGTTCCCACATTTCCTCCCCCCTCCCTCATAGTCATGTGACTGCATTTTGGGCATTTGGCAATTGGCCCACTATTATGATAATAGCACCCTACAGTCATGTGATCACAATTTATTATTGTTTTGCTGAAATGGGCATTTACTTCCAGCTTCCAGAAAAAAAGTCCCATAATGAACATATGGGTTTGCTTAACGACCTCCACACAAAAAGTTCGTAAAATTGGGTCAGTCACGTGATGACTTACTTTACAATTTTTATGACTGCAGTTGCCAGTCATATTTTTTTAAAGTTTAACTTAGCCTTTTTTTAAAGTTTAACTTAGCCTCCCCAAATCTGATTCCCTCCATATTTTCTACATTAAGATTATTCTTGCCTCTATCAAGGACCAAACAAGGAAAAAAAAAACACTTTTGGTCCAGTACTTTTAGAAGGAACCAAGCCAGGGAAGGTGGGTTAATTTTATGTCCAAGAAAGACCATTCTGTGGAGCATTAATGTGCACATAGTGGCTATATGGATGTCTGCACAATACTGGGTTAATCAACATGACAGGCAGTTCCACCTATTACATTCAAGATATGGAGCCACAGCTACAGATTCATTTATGATTTAAAATAACTTTGGTGTGTTTACCAATACGTATTTGTCCTACTTTCCTACATTTATTACAGTTTATCACATTTTAGTATATTGAAGGATATACCTTTTTCCCATCTTTGTATTTTGTACAATTTGAGCTGCTCCTTTTGCATTCCCACTAGCACTCCACATGAAACATTTCCTGCATTTTATCCCTCAGCACAATTATGTCTTTTGTCCGTGAACAAACAAATGTCTTGCAAAACTAGAACATTTCTTTCTTGTGTTCTTTTCCCCTTCAGCTACAGTATTAGAAAATTTTCATAAAACATTTTATTAAACAAAAACAAAGCCCTTCTTTTCCTTTCTCAGTTACTTTTTTCAATAATGTATTTTTGGGAAAAATTGCATTCTTTACCTGACTTTTTTATTATTAAGATCATATTTTAAATTAAAAATAGTTTAAGTATATGACATGTGATTTAGGGTTCGTTTTGCTTCCTTTTAATCCAGGAATTACTCAGCCTGGTGCTTTTCATTTTTGCGTGGACTGTGGGATTCATAACACACTACATATTTCCTCAACTTCGCAAACATCATCCATGGATGTGGATATCCCACCCTATCCTTAAAAATAAGGAATATCGGCAGAGAGAAGTAAGAGGTATGTAGAGTCACCCTAATACAAATGTGTAAATGACGATGTAAAAGGTGATGTTAGACTGTTTATTATGCTTTACATTAACGTTAATATGGTATTTTTGCACATTATTGGGAATCATGAAGTAAAGAGGAAGTTATAATTAGAAATAGAAGTCACTGTGTCAAAGTAAATAAATGGATTATAATGCAGCAAAAATAAAAGTGAGCCATCTCAGTGCTTGTTGTAGAACAGTTCTTCCCAGCCAATTCCATCTAAACCTGGGGTTGTAGATCTTAGAATTTCTGGCCAACATGGATTCAGCCCAGTTGACTAAGCAGTCTAGAAATTGAAATCCCAACCTGGAAGGACCTGGGGCAAGGGGAGCCTGCCCAAAAAACACCAGACTGTGAGAGAATAGGACTACCTACTTGGTGTCACGTTCCAGTGTTCCCCGTAAGAAAAGCCAGCAACACAAGGTGATGTTAGACTGTTTATCTGGAAATGCGGACCAGCATGAAGCAACCATCCAAAAGGAATCAAAGTTTGTGCTACCATGGTTGGTTCACCCACTCCTTATATTGTACTCCACCCTTGTGTATACCCCTCCCCTCCTACTGACTGCTCGATACTAATATGGCTGCCGCAGTCTGGCCATGCCCCTAGCCACCCATCCCAGTCTATCCTGCTCAGTTTTCTGCTTCCACCCATGCTCCAATGATCAGGTGGGCCACACCCAACCCAAAAATCAGCTGTTACAGTTGGGTAAATTCTGGGTCCTACTAGCCAGGCGGCAGCCCCAGGGGCATGTGTCTCAGGTGTGTCTTGGGTAGCGGCTCCTCCCCATCAAGACACCATGGCGGCGGCACCGTTGATGCCTGTGCGTGGACGTCCACTCCTCCCCTGCCCGAATGGCAGCCCTGGGCCATCGGGTGGTCTGGGACTGACACTTGGATAGCAAAAATCCTGGGAAGTATGAGATTATAGCAAAGAAATGGAGAAAACTAATCCTTTCTTGCCGTTCTCATATTCTAGATCCTTTTGGATTTTTGTTGCTCAAACATGCTGGCTACACTTAGTGGTAATGCTTGTCATTCTTAACTATCTTGAGAACATGCATTGCAAGAATCATAATACCTTACATATTGGTATGTTCCAAACGGCTACATATGGAAGGTGTTTGCTGAATTTTCAGGCGATTTGGTAATTTGTTCTCTCAGCTGTTTTTTTCCTCCCATTATTTTCTTTCATCATTTGTAGCTTAGTGTTCAGGATGAATACTGTATTAATAGGCTTTTAGTCAATAACACTCATCAATTAGCCTTCCTTAAGTTGGTGTTTCCCAGATATGTTGGATTTTCATTCCCATAACTTTGAGCCAATACAGACTATGCCGACTGAGAAAATTATCAGGTTGCGATCTACCACACTTTGAAGGTACCAGGTGGAGGAAACCTTAGTTTCAATGTAAGGTTGAACTGGGATAAGGATATTTATGATTATAAATACACTACATTCATAAGTAATATTTGGAGAAATTAACTTTGTAACCAACTGGAAGTCAAAATAGGAAATAATTCTAATAATTCTCAAATGCTTGATCATTGTCTAAATTAGTCCTTGGATAACATTATAGATTGATATAATTTTATGAAACCATAACCAGTTAACTTTACTATTTCGATAAACTCAAAATACAGGTTGAAGATTTGTAATAAGATTATAATTTTTGCTGACTACATAAGCCTTAAAAGAAATAGCACTCTTTATTATGAATATTTTATTTTAGTTATTATTATTCCCAAATAATAAGCATGACATTGGAATTGCAACAGCTGCTGAATTGAGAAGTAGGGATGGCTGTAAATATCTCTAAAATTACAGATGTAGTTTTAGTTCTCCTGTAAATCTATCAACTAGAAGCAACCTGAGTTTTCATTAGCTGGCTGTCTTCAGGGGCTCTAAACTCACTTCAATTTAGAACATTCCTGACAAGTTTTATGGTTCTTCATTTTAATGACTCTCTTTGCATGTTTTTAATTTAATTTAATTTAATAGTTTATTGTCATTGTATGTATATACACAGTATACCCATACAACGAAATTCACATAACACCCAGAGACCAAGCCCAACACACATGACAATCCCCAGACACATCCCCACCCACCAAAAATTCCCCACCCCTCAACCACCCAAGCATCCACACAGCAGAGCAAGTAATGCTGTCCAACAGCTCACTGATGGTGGCCCTTTAGTTCATTGTTGAGTGCAGTTATAGCTCTGGGATAAAAACTATTCAGAAAACGTGTAGTCCGAGTTTTAATTGTTCTGTATCTTCTGCCAGAAGGCAACAGTCCAAAGAGATTGTAAACAGGATGGGAAGAGTCTCTGAGAATGTTGTGCAACTTCCTCAAACAGCGAGATGCGAAGATGTCACCCAGGGCTGGTAGCTGGAGCCTGATGATATTCTGGGCAGTTTTAATAATTCTCTGTAGAGCTTTTATGTCTGCTGCAGAGCTGCCCGCATACCATGCAAGAATGCTGTATGTCAGGACACTCTCAATGGTGCTGCGATAGTAGGACAGAAGTAGATGCTGAGATAGATTTATCTTCCTGAGCATTCTCAGGAAGTACAGCCTCTTCTGTGCCTTCTTCACAAGCATTAGCATTCATAGTCCATGAGAGGCCCTTCGAGATATAAATGCCCAGAAATTTAAAACTACCAACCCTCTCTACCTTCTCACTATTTATGTACAATGGTAAATGTACATCTCTCTTCCTCCTGAAGTCAATTATAAGTTCTTTAGTTTTTTTGGTGTTAAGTATAAGATTATTTTCTTTACACCACAATGTCAGCCCTTGTACTTTCTATAAGCAGACTCATTGTTCTTATTAATGAGCCCCACCACCAGTATATCACAGTTCTGAACAAAAGTTATTTCTGAAGTGATGGCTGTAGCTCTTAAAATATTGGGGTTTCTTTGTGCTTGCAAATTCCATGCTGCAATTGTCTGAGTTTATTGTTCGGATGCTACCCATTTACAAGTATTTTGTGTCTTCCAATAGCAAGTAACCTCTTTTTTTATGATGTCCTTTTTAGCTTTACTTTACAGAACACTTATGTTACTTATTCAGGGTTACTTATATTCTTGGGCAGTCTTTAATGGACATCTCCTTATTCAGATGATCAGAACCAGTCTGAAATGTTTTAGGCAGATTTTAGTTCATGTTTCATATTTTTCAGGAAGAACAATATCCTCATTATAAGAATATATTGAATATTAATTGATTTCAAATGAATGAATAATGTGTATAAAGCTATTAATCCCTTAATAGCATATATGAAAGTTAGATGCTATTCGTTATTGGTATTACTCATGGTTTCATAAAGGGTTATTTTTTTAATTCAGCTGCTGCTCATTTAATGTGGTTTGAGAGACTGTATGTGTGGCTTCAGTGTTTTGAAAAGTACATCTTGTATCCTGCAATAATACTGAACTCCCTCACCAATGATGCTTTTTTAATCAGCAAAAACAAGAGGATAACCTCACAGTAAGTTGCATATTACATTTCAAGATGCATTATTTGTAGAATTAAAGCTCTCCCCATATCTCATCAACACTGATTGGAACTGGTCCTGGAAGAATGAGAAGAACCAGTGTAACATTGTGCTCTACTCCGAGCACAATGAGTTGGTCCAGAAGGATATAATGATCAATGGTTATCAAAAGCCATCGAAAGTTCAAAAATAAGGATGGGCACACCACTTCTGTCCTGCTCCTGCCAGAAGTCATCCACAAATGAGATCAGTGTTGTCTCAGTCCCATCCCAGGCCTGTAATCTAATTGAAGCAGGTCCAGATAATCTGCTTCCTCCAGGGTCATCTGCAGTGCAACCAACTTTTCAACTTTTTTTTTTAGGAAAGATTGAAAGCAGGATGAAACGTCTCCATATAGCTGGATCTAGCAAACCACCCTCTCTCTCAAAGAATTTCTTACCTTTACAATCCAGCCTGAATGATGGACATACTTGAAGTTCATTGATTCTCCAGAGAGAAATTACAGACATGCTTACTGTAGATGCATTAGATGTAATGCTTAGATACTATATAAGATATAGAAACTGTGACTTAAGAATTGCTTATCTAATTCTTCACAGTCCAACTTAGTTAGAAAAACTATGAGAGAGGAACCTAAGGATTAACATATGGGGCTATGAGAGTACAGTAGACTTGGAAATTTACAAGCTGTTCAAGTTTGTTGTAACAATTTTTAACTCAACCAACTGCTGAGAGCAAAGCTGACATCTCCCTTGGCTCTTGGTGCTCAAATCCACAGAACACCACTGTTTTATGGTCTCCTTGTGAGGAGCTGGCATTCAAACCACTCCTAGGTGGTCTCCCATTCTCTCCTCTGGAGAATTTTGAAGAACTGGTCTACTGGCTGGTGTTTTCTTCTTCTCAGCAGTTGTCGCCTCTGGTCATTTGTAAGATGTCTTCAGTCAGCCATGACTCACACCAGAGGCATATCTGTTTTTGGCAAAAACACATCTAGTATCAAAGTCTTGTAAGAGCATAGACATATTATTCATGCAAAATATATTCTCTTGTTTTAATTTTGTTGGTTGTTTTAATTTACCTGGGAAATACTGACACAGTTCTTACCAAGTTGTGTGAGCAGGAATCACACCATATTTTTCTCTGAAGTAGTGTGCTTATGTCATATAAATTTAGCAAGAGGAATCTCCAAATGTTCTTGTGAATAAAGATACATGCCATCCTTTCATCTTTAAGCCTTTCCCTTCTTTTTTAGATTTTGCTTCTTTACGTCTTGATATCACATGGTTGTCTTTAAAGTTCTGCTTATCCATCGTGTTCTGTTACCACTTTATTACAAAAGAGTAACATAAGCCTTACCCCTAATGTTATTGTGCACTAAATATTAGAAAGTTGTTATATAATTTAAAATAAACATTAAAGCTTGCCTTCAGTTTAAAACAAGACTATGTGCATTTTATACTAACAGACAGAAATGAGCATTCTGGGAGAAACATAGATTTTCTTTCTTTTCTAATATTGTAATATTAACAGCACCAGATTTACAGGTGGCCCTCATTTAGCAACTGCCTTGTGTAGCAATCATTCACACTTACTGCAGTGATAAAAAAAGTAACTTTACAACCAATTACAGGTCTGTAAAGCAAAAGAAAACTGAAGTAAGATCGTAAGCACAGTTGTGCTTACGCGAATGCTTCACTTAATGACTGAGATTGCTGGTCCCAAGTGTGGTCACTAAATAAGGGCTCCCTGTACCACAGTTAACAGTTGCACAGTTAAGTGCAACATCACAAATTCCCTAAATCAAGATGAGTGTTCTCTACTAGAAAAGCTTCCATAAGTCATATGTTAGTGACTGGGATATGCAAACACAGTTTTAACAGATACATAAACCAAATGGAATCAAGTGTTTTTTATCAGGGCAACCTGTTTACCCAAATATGAGATGGAGCATACTGCTTCTGCTTTCACCTTTCAGTCCCAGTGCAGGGGCCTTTGCAGGCAGTCACTTTCGCGACAAACTATTTTTTGAGTTAAATTTATATTTACCAACAAAGAAATAAAGGGAGACTAATATAGATCTATTTCAAGCTATTTAGCTTTAATCAGCTAGCCATACCCTTCTGGGATTCAAACCTGGGATGCTTGCATATTAGGTAGATGTATTAACCACTAACTCACTGGTATAGCTGACAAAGCAAGGAGAACCTGTGGCTTAGAGGTTAATATATTTACCTAATATGCAAGCAGCTCAGGTTCAAATCCCAGAAGGGTATGGCTAGCTGACAAGAGCTAAATAGATTTATACTAGTCTCTCTTTATTTCTTTGACAGTAAATATAAATTTACCACAAACCAAATGAAAGCAGGCCTAATGTCTATAGTGCATCTATTTGAATTTATTTGAATTTTCTTTCCATTTTATTTTGCAGCTGTGATATCTTTCTAATTACAATTGCGGGAATGAAGCTACTGCGGTGTTCATTTTGCAATCCCATTCACCAGTTTGTTACATTAAGCTTCACGTTCATCTTCTTCAAGTTTGATTGCAAAGGTTTCTCCGACAACTTCTTATTCAATTTCTTCATTATGTCAATTGTATTTAATAAGGCAAGTGATGATTTTCAAAACGTCATTGTCCTTTCAAGCGTAAATGTTTTCTTGGATTCAGTTAATATTTTTTTTTCTTTCAAAACAAACAAAATGCAGAACTGTTGCAATGCTGTTAATGGTAGTATTATCTAAGTTTTGATCTCATATTTATATTTAAATAGAAATTAAACAAAACTAAACCCCGCTGATAAATATCAAGCAGAAATATTGCTTTATCCTACCAGAACTTAAGAAAGAAATTATTTTAATGTGAAATGTCTTTGAAATGTCATGTTGACTTCTGTGTTGACACAATGCTGTCAAAACTCACAACAGTAGAGTAGCTTTGAAAAGGAGAATTATTAATAAATTGGAACCCGGCTTGCTGAGTCACACATGAAGGAGCTGCCTACTTGAATATTTATTTAACTTTTAGATACTTCTGTTTTCTTTTTTAATTCAAAAGGCTCCTCTGGGAAATTATTCAAATATATAATCAGCTTTAACATAAATTATTAATTTTTCATTCCTTGTGACCGGTTTCACCTTCACTTCCTTGGTTTTCAGCTCATTAGGCTTTGTTAGACATGTTACAAAAGGGCATTTGCTGGAGCACAGAAGGATGAATGAAACAGCCTCCCCAAAGCATGTATGTATCTAAGCCCTCCTGAAGGCTTTGCGCAGTTACTTCAAAGCTGTCTGCAAGGAATATAAATCCTTCCATTCCCCACTATCCTGTCAGAGCTGAAGAAGCTTCTTTGATAAGAAGCGAAACGTCTTCAAAACTAAAAAACAAGAAAGTCCAGTTGCCTCCTGAAAAAGCACCTTTGGAACAGCTGCTTCAAAGGCATTCTTCAGTTGTCCCTTGCACACATAGATGAAAATAACACTGCAATGTGCATACACAGATAATTGATTCTGTGTGGCAGGAATAGAGGAGAAGGAAGAGCTATTTAATACACTGTATTGACAGAAGATGTGGGATAAATGCTTTAAATTCAAAGTAGAAGAGGTGGCTTGAAATGTGCTGCAACCTTAATTCAGCCCATCTCCAAGTCATTAAAACAGCTGGCTCATGCAGCTGCTGCTTTAATGAATCATAGTCCAATGGTGTGTTTGGTCATCCATGTGTAATGAAGCAGTTCTTCAGAATTGAAGCACTGCACAGTTCTACTTTGTTGATTTAAAATTTAAAGCATTACCCATCGCGTATCCAATTCCCTTAAACCTCTCCTCATAAGACGTAGTTTGCCACCCTATCCAAACTTGTTGTGAGTTTTCCTGAATCTTTCTTAAAACACGGTGCCTAGTGCTGAACACAATACAGAAAGTAGAGTCAGGCCTGCGATTTGAAAAAAATATTCTTCTTATGAGGCGGTTTAAAATGGCCTTTTTTGGCAACCAGGTCATACTACTGAATGATCCAAATTCTTTCCATACACGATTTTACCAAACCATCTGCCACCATATCGCTCTGCATGTGATTTCTTCTACCTAAGTGAAGAACTTTGCCTTTTTCAGTATTAACTTTTTCTCAGATTTTTCTTTTTGCTGGCTAGAATATTGGCTGCCTCACTTTCTTCTGTGTCAACTGCAACTTGGATAAGTGTTTATCCACCTTTTCATCCAAGTCATTATTTTTAGCAAATATAGATCTATTTTTCGTACTCTGGTTCCTTCTCTGCCCCGTATCTTTTGAGCAAGTTCTATCCTTCAATTTTTCTGACCCAGTCATGAGAATCATCTGATCAGTATAAATAATATCTAATCACATTTGCCTTTTCCTTGCAATAGAATTCAAATTCATTTCATTCCCATTCACCGAGTATTAGTTCACACAGATAGAAAGCCATAGATTTTATGAGTCAATGTTTTTCCTGATTTTTCATTCATTTATATAATAGGCCATTGAACATTTCCTTGGCTTAATTCAGCCTGCTTCCTCACCTCCAGTGCCAGAAAAAAAATATAGTTTTCCTCTTATTATGGCTTTCTTCCACTTGGACTTTGCTTACTTACTTGCTTCACCTAGAAACTAGCATACCAAACTCATGTGACTAGTTCCAATCTCCATCTTGCTTACATTTTTCAATGTCTCATGCTCTTTGTCCTTGATGCCTTCCCAGGTGATATGCTTCCTTTCATATCTGCAAGCTATCTCTTTTTTTGTTTGTCTAAAGACAAGATTTTCTTTGTTCCTTTGTTTATGCATGCATGCATCCCAATAAGGATGGAGAGAGAAGAAGCTATTATACAAATCAAAGGCAAGTTTTTTTTCCCTTTCCTTTCCCCACATTTGAGCCTTGGGTTTTTCTTTTGTTATGAACTTTCCTGCCTATCTCTTCCGGCATCTGGGATATGAAACCTTTGTGGAATGCAAGCTGGGATGAATGTTAGAGGAATATTGCTTGCTATCCCTTGTCTGAGTAAATGGCAGTTTGCTAATTCACTATACCTCTACATTGTAAAATCTGTATCTGCTGCTCTTACTTCTAGATAGATGACTACATATTCAGATATTGAAGCCCTCTTGATCAAGCTCACCATATTTCAGGCAGACATTATTTCTTTATCATATTTAGAAACCACCCGTCTCCCTCATAGAGCAATTCTGGGCAGTGAGTAATCTTGAAAGGCCCACCCATGTAGCCTAACAATCAAAGAATCTCTCATGTGACACCATTTTTTTAGGTAGTTGTTCATTTGGAGTGTTTTTCCCTTTCCATCCTCTTTCCAAGGTGGGTTGCCTCTCTGAACCCCTAGAATGGATAAGGCCATTACATGAAGTCACCCTCCAAAGACCCTTCAGCTTTCCTAGAGTTTTAAAATCCATGATGTTAAGTTTTAGCTATTCTTGGTAGTATCATTTGTCCTCCTGTACATAAGCAAGAAGGGATGATTGTGATACTTTTATGGCAGAAAGGAGAGTGTTGTGAGAATGGCAATTGTTTGCTGGTCTTAGTGATTTGGAATATATGAATTTTATTAATTTAAGGAAAAGGAAAGTATTGTTGAAAAGCAACTTCTGCAAACTGCCGCCAAGATGTTGAACAGGGTAATAATAGCTGAGCGAATGCATGAGTAAAATCAAGGTAGCATCAATCAAACTAATTTTTTTTCCATGCAGAAGGATGCTGGAACAAAGAATGCAAATCAGAAAGTTGATGACTCTGCAAATTGACACATTTTATAGGATTCTAGTTCATCAAGGGGATCAATTTCCAAGGTTCCCACAATGTCATGATCTATCCTTTCAGAAAGGCCATTTGGAAGAAACCATTTTTTTTATTAAAGAATCTGCATGCCTGTATTTATGGATCTATATTCTCTATATATTTATGTAGATCTTTTTATTTTTTTAACCCTGCCTTTATAGTTTTTATAAATAACTCAAGACAATAAATATACCTTTTATTCCTTCCATTTCCTATTTTCCCCACAACCCTGTGAGATGAATCAAGCAGAAAGACAGTCACTGGCTCAAAGTCACCCTACTGGCTTTCATTCCTAAAGTGGGACTAGAACTCACAGTCTCCTGGTTTCTAGCCTGGTGCCTTAACCACTAGACCAGTGTTTCTCAACCTTGGCTGCTGTCCAGCAGCCAAGGTTGAGAACACTGCACTAGACCAAATATCATCAGATCGTGAACTATTACAATTATCCAACTCAGTCACAATTCTTCTTAAAGTACTTATTTTTCCCTGCCATATTTTAGACTGTCTAAACTGGACTTAATTTTGTGAAAATGACTGTCAAGACATTAGTTTTCACTGAAGATGTGAGGTTTTCTTCAACAGCAATGCTAAAGTGTTTTCAATCCATATCATCATGTCAAAAACAAATACTGTATCCCATCAAGGCAGTGGTTGAAGGTACATATGAAGTTTCTCTGTTACTCTTCAAAAACCTTACAATAAAATCTTATTAGACAGTTGATTAGCAGATTATTTTTTCCGATACTATTAGTAATAGTAGTTGCAGTATAATAGTAGACTGATCATTGTTGTAATTTTATCTCTTTTCAGAGCTGATCCAAGATAATTATTGCCTGAGACAAAGCAGCAAATCATACACAAACATACACACAAAATTACATCGCTTTGAAGGCCAGTCAAGCTTTTATGATACCAGAAATAGAAAAATCCCACAAGAGCCTATTATCCCCAATATAACATTTCAATCATTAGTTATTCAGCCAACAATTTGTTGCTGTTTCATGTCACTGAAAATCAATTGCCCAAAATTACAGTCTCATGCTAGCTAATCAGAAATCCAGTTGGTTCCTTTTGCCTTTAATTAATGCAATCCAGGGAGCTCAAACAGTGTGAATCAATATAATTGCTTGGGGTCTTTATTGACTACACCAATTTTCTCTTTTTGACCTGCTCCGTTACTGATTGCTGATACTTATTTTCCCTTGCAAAACCACTCAACAGATTCTGAAATCATTTTTCTCTAGTATATATGGACTTTTCAAAATAAAAGAGACCAAATCACTCAGAGATATTGCACTACATAATGTAGACGATAACCTCCCTTTTATAAACTCTCACAGTTAGCCTTTTCTGCAGATGTATAATATTTGCATTCCAAGAGTCTGAATATAGGTTATTTAATTTCCCATTTATGTGGTTTTCTAATATTCCATTCCACAGACCATACTTTGTACCTGTTTCATATGGTTTTGGTGATGGAAAAAGGTAATATATCATTTTTTAAAAAAAATAATTCAGTGGTTTTGGGTTGTCAAGGCTTATTGTACCAAATAGCAAGGCAATGTTCCTGGTTGCAGAAATATGCTGTTCTTTGTTTTGTCAGTAATCAGATAAAATACTATTTTTGACTTCAACATCTTTGTTGAACAGATATTCTCTAGCTTAGTCTGAAATGCAAGACATGCTTGGTTTAGTCCATGTGTTTTGGCAATTGAATGCTTGGTGCTTGGGACTGATTGTCAGTTAGGTGAAAGACTGTCAGAATATTTTATGAAAAAAAATGTTTCAGAATGAACCTGCCAACATAATCTGCTCAGCTGCACAAGCTACCTGCTGGGACGTCTTCAGACGTGACAACTGATTGTAATGAACTATCTCAAGAAGAGTCTGATTCAGTGGAAGTTTCTCTAGTTTTTTTCACTGCCTTTCAGACCTCACTGCATTGGGAGATTTCTTAATTCCTTAGAGTAGTTTTGGTGAGGTACAAAAGGGAAATTTGCGAAATTATGTTACATGCTGAAGAGAATTTTTTTCCCCTGTTGTTCTGCCCCAGCTTCGGATTCCCAGAGAATGTGACACACACCAAGCTTCGCAAACACTGTTTAATTCCAAACAAACCTCTTTCAAGAATGCAGGCTTCCCGTGCAAAGGGTCCTTATCAAAGTTATTAAGAACAATGTCCGACAAAGCTTGGCAACCAGCCCAGAAAACCAGATATGAGAAATTGCTCGCTCTCCAAGATGCTCTGTAGTAATGAGACGTTTCTAGCAAGAAAGCACTAGCTGCGTGTGACTTAAATAGGCTAAGGGAGTGGCCAATTATCCTCAAGCCCTACTCTCAAGTAGACCTCCTCCTCCTGAGTAGCCACTCCTGCCTTTTGGCAGCCCTACGTGCCCGAGCATTGAGGAGAGGCTCCTCCACTTTGCTCTCTCCACTGGAAGGAGCCTCTGGAGGTTCTGAAGGCCCTGGCTGAGTCTCTGCCTCTGGCATCACATCCTCTTCAGCCTCCTCACTGTCCGACGTGAGTGCCGGCTGCGCAGGCTGCTGGCGCGACACCACATCAGCCTCCTTGTTGTCGGGATCAGCCACGATCCGCGCAGGCCACTGGCAGGCCACAACACCTGTACAGTAAATGGTATCACCTAATTCTCAACTAACAGGGGTTAGCTGATAGTCTACTTATGTGCATGGCGTTTTGCCACAATTTCTTGGATCCATTACCTATTGGCCGATGGATCTGGATTTTTTTTTTCCACCTTACTTGAGTTAATGGTTTCCCTAACACTGAGTGCTGAATTTTGGACCAGTTGCAGATTCTCAATTCTCAAGGGTCACCCCATGTAGGGTGCATTGCAGTAGTCCAACTGGGAGGTAACTAAGACATGAGTGACTGTGAACAGGTTCAGCAGTTAAGTGAGGACTTAAACACTGACTTCCATGCCCCACAAAGGGTAAAAATAGGCCTGATTCTTTAGAGTTTAAGTTCAAAGCATCCATCTCATTCCTTATTAAAAATCCCAAATCTTTAAAAATGTAAAAATATAAGTCAGAAATGCCCGCCCCAGGGATTCTCTGGAAATCCCCAAAGAAATGCTGGTGTGTCTACTGGTCTTCTGCGGGCTATCCACTTACTTCTTGCTCTAGTTTTCACGAATAAAGAAAGAAGTAACAGAAGACAAAGGAATACCCATAGTGACTTGGGATGTTTATGAATTATAAAAACAAGATACAGTATAATGCAAAGAGGAATCTTCAGTGTCAGCAATTTGCTAATCCCTCCAGATCTACCAATTTTCTCTATAAAGATGCAGAAAGACCACTGAGCACTGAGTAATGCACATTAGGGAGATAAATTGAAATTATACTGCACTATACATTGACAAATATTTTCTTTTATTTGGCTATGCTTTCTTTTAATGACTCAATCTCAGTAGTGGAATCTGAATGACGTCCAATAGTTACATAGTTACCGGTTCTGTGAAACTTGGAGCTATGAATTCTGCATTAAAAAGAAACCCCAAAGCATTGTGGTGACACAGAAATGTTGTGTAAATAGGTGTTCTGTAAATTGAACAGGTTCACATAATGTTTACTAATATTCATGATTCATATAATTTATCTAGCTGCAAATTTTGTTGGAAAGGCCTGGCTAAGGTTATAATTCCGTTTCTCTTCCTTCCTTTGGTGAAAAGGAATTGTAAAAAAAATTGATTTGTGGAAGGAAAGAGAATAGATGCTATTTCTCATTTGTAGAAATGCTTTTTGGCATTTAGTGCATTTGTCTTGATTAATAGACATATGGCCTTACTTTCACAGATCACTCTTACCATAGTTCTCTTTGTGTACATGTAATTATGTATGTGTATGTGTACAAGTGCTTTTATGCTACTGGTAGTCCTTGATTTACAACCAAAATTGAGATCAGAATTTCTGTTGCCAGGCAAGATAGTTGTTAAGTGAGTTGCACCCAATTTTGCAACCTTCTTTGTCACAATTGTTAACTAAATCACTGCAAGTTAAGTGACTCACGCAATTGCTAAGTAAATCCGGCTTCCCCCATTGACTTTGTTTGCTGAAGGTGGCTAGGAAAGTCACAAATGGCGATTGTATAATCCCGGGATGCTACAACTGTTGTAAATACATGTCAGTTGCCAAGTACTCAAATGTTGATCACATGACTGTGGGGATGCTGCATTGGTTTTAAGTGCAAGGATTGGTTGTAAATCATTTTTTCAGCACCCTTGTAACTTTAAGTGGTCACTAAATGAATGGTTATAAATCGAGGACTACCTTCAATAAATATCAGATCTTAGGGAAAGCAGGAGGGATGCAGCCTGGCCTTATTTCTTTTCCTAACAATGAATTTCATTTTAGGACAACGAGGCATGGAATGTGCTAATAAAATGGAGTTGAACATCCTTATACATTTTTTTGACCCAAAATTTATCACGGTTTATGCTCTCACCCCACCCAATTTGGGTTACCAAAGATACCTTTTTAAAACAGAAAATCCTGTTCTTTAAATGAGATAATGTAAAACATTCTGTTTTTTGTAGCAGACACATTTCATGAGATTATTCTGACTCTTGTCCTCGGATTATAAAAAGAATTCCATTTTGATGATTGCATTTAATCTTAACTTCTAGGTATAACTGTGTTAGGAAGAATCTTTGTACACTTGTAGTAAATACAGAAACCCGAGTGCTTAGTGGGTTTTTAAAAAATAGACTTTATGGATGTTATCATCATTTTTTTTTCTCTTTCATTTTCAGCTGTGGGATCTACTACAGAAATTACAGTTCATAATGACTTATATTGCTCCTTGGCAAATTGCCTGGGGCTCATCTTTCCATGTGTTTGCTCAGCTCTTTGCAATACCTCATATCCTTTTAAGAAAGCTGTTTGCTGTTTTGTTCTGTATTCAGCCTGAGGCCTGTGAGTAATTTATACAGACCACCATTGTTTTGTTTTGTTTTGTTCCTTTTTTAAAGTTACATCATTCCAAGAGGATTAGCTATGTACAATACTTGGGAAAATGAAATTTGTGTTATTGAATAGATAAAAGTACGGTAAGATAGGAAATGAGAAATGTGTTTCATTATTTGTTGGGCAGTTGTATATGTAATTAAAAAAAGGACAGTACGTCCCTGATACTTTCACAAATTGTATAAACAATTTTCTGCCAAGTTAAGAAAAAAATTTCCCCCCCCTAAGGTTCCATATTTACATACTAGATGAAATACTTTCTAAATGATAGGGGAAATGCATTTTAAAGATTACAGTACTCTGACAGATTACACTGTATTTATTTTTTCTTTATTAGGAATTTGCAAGCCTTTTTTCCTTTCATTTCAGGGGAATATTTGTATGGGTTGAATCTTTGTATATGTTTGCATTTAAAAGCACTATTTTTAAGACAAACCTGAGATAAGATAGCAGTATTAACTTCAAGGATAAATGTTCAACTTACTAGAGGCAGAGAAACCTGTAATATTTACATTAGTTGCTGATTTCATTATTTGATATGGACTTCTCCGAGGGTTTTGCTGCCCTCCACTAATCTTTTCCATTTGTTTCCTGTGCATTTCCCCCCCCCTTGCACTTATATTATGACTTTTTGTCCCAAATTAGTATGAATTATGAGTTCATTGTGTTGTAGCTTCAATATTTTCATTACATCAAATTCTAAATAATCACAGTTCTTCTTTAGCTCTTACACATAACTTTGCTGCACCTATCTTTTGGGAAGGAAACCAAGTAAATCAGGAAGCACCTAAAGGACATTGTAAAAATCCAGTGAATTTACTATTTATACTACCTTAACTTGAAGTCTTCAGACTCTGCAATGCTTTTCTGTCAGACTCTGGCCACTGCAATCTTTTCTACTCCCTTGAGTCCATTTCTAGGGAGTGTCATTTTTCTCACATCATACGCCAGACCAGTCAAGTTCTGGGAAAGAAATTACAAGTAAGATAAAAGTATTATAAATGTATTCTCTTTTTTATTCAAAATGTGGGGTTCAAACGAAATGTAGTTCACAATATCCTAGAGCTTTCTGTAGACTGTGGGGATAACTTTGGCAATTGTTCATGATGCATTTCACTAATGGTTTTTGATGGAATGTTAAGCCATTTTTTTAAAAAAAAGGTTATATATTTAAACACTCAAAATAGAGTTGTCACCTCACATTTCTCTGTTGCAAAAGGCAGCAAAACTCTATGGGGAGGGAGCAGTTTGCAAGCTATGACTGCCCTGAATGTCAACAGTTATTGATTCAACAGCTACAGGTAAAAATAAAAGCATTCTGGCCTTGGGGGGATTTGAAATCAGTAGGGATTATCATATGTTATTAGCTAGTTAATGTTCATGTTTCAACAGACATGGTTGTCACAACGTAACAGGGTTCCCTTTTTTTTTTTTTGAATTAGAGGTTTATTGTTTTGCAAGGGTGACAGAAAAACAAGCCTATGGAGGTTTCTATGCTTTTTACTATACAGTGACATTATTTACTGCAGGTATTTGCAACAGGTGCAACAGGTATACAATACTGGTGTCAGGTTTCCTCCTAAGACGCCCTCCAAGATATGAATCCTGATTCCTTCCCCCTTTTCCTCTATCTCCCCAACCCTCCATTTCTGGGTTTGACAAGAGAGAGAATAAAAAGAAAGGAATGTATTGGAATGTACTGGAATATGCTCAATGCGGCTTGATCGCCTTCTGGAGCTGCTTAGCCAAACACCTACGGCTTCTCCATTGGGGGGGAAGAACATTTCCCAGGGTCTTCTGCCCAGTCATTCTCCAAAGATCAGAGTTTTTCCACTGATGACTGATCCCTTCCTTCTCCTCTGGGGTGTTGAGTTTGCCAGCTGGGTTTTCCTTTCTCCTCATTCTTAGGCTTGGGGTGGAGTTTTCATTCCTTTGGGTCTTCATTTCCCTTCTTCCAGGGAAGCCACCCCCTGGATCTTTCTTCTCCCTTCATATAATGGTATGTTGGAATGATCGTGGGAGAGATGAGAAGGGTTCTTTTAGACTTGCAAGGTTGATGTTAGGTCTAGCAAGGTACTCCAGACAAGAAGCACAATCAGAACTTCTACATCTGTCTTTATTGTAAGGTTACATTAATAGAATCTTGCAACTCTGAAAGTACCCTTCCTTCCTTGTTTATCAGATCATCATCTAGGATGCAGCTCTTCCTCCTATCTCCCAAGGTCATTCCCACATACCATTACATTTCCTAGCCAGGAACCAACAACTGCTCTACACCCCTCATTACACTCTCCAACTTTTCTCTCCAGCCCATCCATTCTGTAAGACATCTCCTCTACTCTCCCCTCTCCTCCCCTCTCCCCTTTCCTCCCCTCTCCTCTCCCTCCTCTCCTCTCGGACAAGGAAGAGGTTTCCTTGTTGATGAATGCAATAAGCTGAATAAAGAAAGACATTGAAGTAATAATTGAGTTTGAGTTCAGTTGAGAGTCTAATCCTTCAAAAATCATACAACTGAATTGAGAACAGAAGAAAGATTCAAAGTCATCTTTAAAAGCAGCACTACGTAGGGTACATTACAATAGTCTAGCCTGAATAGATCATGAGTAGCCTTCTATATTTTATGTGTTCTCTATATAACAGAATTTCAGGGTTGCAAAACATTGAAGTTGGAAGAAGGCTGAGAAGATGCCCTAGGAGCATAATTTAAGAAGCCACATTCATTTTAAGTACATTTCATATGCAACAACATTCATAATTCATATCCTACATAGTGCATCTAAATGCTTCAGTAGCCTTTCTAATATATTGCAGCTAGAAATCATAACCACAAAGATATGTTCCATTTGCCAAACATTCTTTGTCACTGTTTGTCTACTGTTGGAAACCATAGAGTACTTTCAGTGAAATCACAAAAATGTGACCAAAATAATGTCAAATGAGCTTTAATTTTTTCCCCCCTTAGGTTTGCTGTTTATGATTCATGAGATGATAAAAAAATTATAGCTAACAATATATTAAAAAGCTGCCCGGTGTGGTTTTGACACAAGTGGAGCAGCAAATAAATTTAATAAATAAAATAGTTGTGCAAGATTAATGAAATAAATGAATTATTATTATTTATTAAATTTATATGCCACCCAACTCCTAGTGACACTACACAGTTTACAAGTTGTTAAAAACATTGAAAACAAGAAAACAATGCAAAACCAAAAAAAAAAAAAAAGGAACAAAGGTGGCAGAGTTAACAAAACCAGATGGGAACAAAGAAAAGGAAGAAGAAGCAGGGGCTTCAATCATGCTTGCCAAAGGCCTGGGCAAAGAGCCAGGTTTGTTGGGCCATTTGAAACACTAGTTGTGGTTTTGCACACATATTACTAATTTTTAACTGGCTACAATGTTTACTTCAATAATTTACTGTATAAATTCATAACATGTTTTGGTCCCATTAAACAAGCGTAAGATTTTTTTAAAAAACAATCTTAACAAATATTGATGCAAAAACTCACTGTGGCAAAGTGCCATTTTAGAAGAGACATTCCTTCTCCTGCCTCACATTTGACAGATGCTTCCATCCTCTAAAGCCAGAGAGAATGCTTTCTGCGTGCAGATGGAATTGATTAATCAATCCAAATTCATACAATTAATTTCGATTTCTTTAATTGGCTGACAGCCTTCACTTCAAAGCATTTGTTCAAAAGACATTCCTGGTGGAATACATTCCTTTCCTGTAATGATTTCAATGGTGAATACGCACATGTAGTCACAATGTTAATCATAGTTTATGAGAATAATTTACTTGTTTTGAATTGCTGTCTGTTCCAATTTAAAAAATTACCACCCATGTGTTGTTGACCAACCTGATAAAGGAAGAAAAAAATCAAATCTAGTTAGGAACATAATATATCTAATCTCCAGCGCCTTTTCTCTTTGTATCTTCTTTACTCCTAAGGAGCTGCAGGCACTCTGATTTCCCCAAATACTGAAAACTGAAATAGAAACTTGA
This sequence comes from Pantherophis guttatus, assembly GCF_059756535.1. Lineage (NCBI taxonomy): Eukaryota > Metazoa > Chordata > Lepidosauria > Squamata > Colubridae > Pantherophis > Pantherophis guttatus. The sequence goes on along the minus strand of NC_142063.1, from coordinate 276,562,566 downwards.
ATCTATTTTTCTGCATTGTTTGTCCCTGAGAAGCAATGTAGTATGAACAATAACAAAAGTTTGGCTTACATAGTTTTAGGCAATGGAGTTATCTTTATGTGTGTGACTATCAAAGGAACTTTAAAGAAAGAACTTGTATATTTGGATAGGATGGAAAAGAGTTTCATGTTCTAGTTTTAAATCTGACTTACTTTGCAAGCCTAAAATCAGCTTTTAAATTCTGTATGGTGAACTCATTCCTCAGGTGCTGATCTTGGTGTAACTAAAACAACACAGTTCATGCATAAGAGAAAATGAAAAACAAATTTGAGGGAACCACTGTTGATGTAGAAAAGCACGAGCATGGCCGTTGCCTTTGAAAATGATGACAGGCTGTGTAAATGTAAGGTTACAGTAGTGCAAAAATGTAAGGTTAAAGGGAAGTAGAATGCAGTTTATTGAAAGAAGGCATGGCTGACTAGAGGTCTCCACAGTGAGCGTGTCTGGAACCCTGTCCTGAATATTACACATTGCAACTTTATTTGTAAATTTTCAATCATTATGTGTGAACCAGGGGTGGGTTCTACTTACCTTTACTACCAGTTTGCATCGCATCTGTATGCGCAGATCACCTATGACGACATCTGGGTCAGTGGGCGGAGCCTTCCACCGATTTTACTACCAGTTCTTGCGAACCGGTCGGAACTGGGGGCAACCCACCACTGGTGTGAACTCTCAACATTACATGATAAATATTATTCGTGATGTCTAAATCCCTAGCTGGGTGCACACCAATTTTGATGGAATTATAATTCCCAGATTCCCCAATGATTGACTGACTGATAACTGATTCTTGATTTGTAGGCTCAAAATACCTACGTCCATTGAGTGTAGCATAAATTAAATAGTAAAAGAAAGCACTTAGGCAATCAATCCCTCTTAAAATAATAGTAATTTTGAGTGTTTATTGAATACCTCATTTAACTGTTTGAAGAGGAACATCAGTCTAAATACCAGAGCCGATGTATTTCCAAGGGTGTGCAAAACAAGCAACGCTGGAAGTATCTCAAGTAACTTTGTACTACACTAGAGCAGGGGTGTCAAACTCAAGGCCCACGGATTGAATCCGGCCCACGGGTTGCTTAGATCTGGCCCATGGGGCCACTCTGGAAACAGTGAAGAACTGGCCTGTAGTATGTCTGCCAGCAAAAAACAGATCTTGGGAGGGCCGCAAGCAGCCCTTTTAGCTGCGATGACCTCCTGCAACCCTCTGCCAGTGAAAACGGAGCTCAGGAGGGCCACTCTAGCCCTCCCAAGCTCTGTTTTTGCTGGCAGAGTGCTTGGGCCACCACTGGTGCCCCTGACATGAGTGACTAGGGTAGTATGCCTACCCTAGTCATGCCCATTTAGCCCCCCGAGGTCAAATACAACCCTATTGTGGCCCTCAATGAAATCGAGTTTGACACCCTTGCACTCTTGAGTATCTTATTTGGCTCTTTTTTACTTTCTTGAATGAGACTGGTTTTAAATCTGATCCAACATATATGTTTTTCCAGCAAAAGCATGAATGAAAGTGACTGTTTCCTTGCTTGGATTGTACATTAGTGATATGTATCAGGGCTACAAGAACCCAAAAATTTGTGACATGGAAGATCTATACATTAAATGCATTTTGACATTTAAGAAAAAAAAACTGAAGCAGATAAGGAGTTGGGGCTTCAGATATAAATAGTCTTGAGCAGTGGTGAAATCTAAAATTTGTTACTACCGGTTCTGTGGGCATGGCTTGGTGGGGGCTAATGTGACTGGGTGGGCGTGGCCATTTTTTTTTTACTTTTAAAAGCATTTTTTCTACAACCTCTTCCGCGAAGAGGTTGTTAAAAAATGCTTTCAAAAGGCTCTGACGATTCCAGTTGAGTTGCCTAATCGGCAGAGGCTTTTTTTCTTTTAAATGCCTCTGACGATCAGGCAACTCAGCTTGGATCATCAGAAGGTTTTTTTTCTTTTAAATGCCTCTGACGATCCAGACTGAGTTGCCTGATCGCCAGAGGCTTTTTTAAAAAGCCTCTGCCGATCAAGCAACTCAGCTTGGATCGGCAGAGGCATTTAAAAGGAAAAAAGGGTTTTTTTTCTTTTAAAAGCCTTTGACGATCTCAGCTGAGCCACGCAATCATCAGAGGCTTTTTTTTTTACTTTTAAAAGCATTTTTTCGGCCGAAGAGGTTGTAGAAAAAATGCTTTTAAAAGTAAAAAAAAGCCTCTGATGATTGTGCGGCTCAGCTGGGCATGGGGAGGGGGGGCAGGGATTTTTGCTACCGGTTCTCCGAACCACCTGCCTCCATCGCTACCAGATCGGGCGATCCGGTCCGAACCGGGAGCATTTCACCCCTGATCTTGAGGTATTAAGCAGTTTTGATTTTTTTATATATATATTACTTCCCTTCACCTAATTAGTTTTTCCAACCTGGAACCATAACTCTGCTGCATGCTTTTAACCACTTTTGTGGAGGCAGTCGGTGAGAAAAACAGTTCAGGAGGAAAATTTACAACATAGTTTTTTTAAAGGATGCCATGTTTGTTGTTAAACAGAGATGGGCAATCTTTTTTCAGTCCGAGGGCTCTCTTTTCTCCTGTACTATTTTGAAGGGATTGTCACAGGAGCATACTGGTGAAATGATGACATCGCCAAAGTTAGCAAAATTGAAAATACAAGACCATTGGGGGGGGGGGGGCGGTTAGGAATGGGATAGGAACAAAATGTGCTTCATTTTGCCCCTTGAATACTCCCCCAAAAAGAAAAAATGGCCTAAACTTCAAAAGACCTGCAATGGGTGCCTTAAGCTTTCTGCAAGGTTTAAAAACCAATTTTAAGTTTAACCTTACCTCAGAACAAAAAATGGAAGTCCCATATGGGTGCTGTGGAGCAGGGGTGGGTTCTACTTACCTTTACTACCGGTTCGCAACGGGATCACAGAAGCTTCTGCTCATGAGCAGATCGCCAATGACGACATCCGGGGTGGTGGGTGGGGCCTCTCACCAGTTTTACTACCGGTTCTTGCAAACTGGTCCGAACCAGGGGCAACCCACCACTGCTGTGGAGCCTCATGATGTCCATTGGTTGTCCACTCTGCTCTAAAAGGTAGACTGGACATGGATCTCCCAGATCACAGAATATTTGGCTCCTTAAAAAAAACCTCCCGAGCTTTCCGTAAATGTTGTAAATGTTTGGCAATGTTTTAAAAGTTTTACATAAATCAGGAAATAGAGCATTGGATTGTTGTTATTTAGGTCTCTGTGTGAAGTATATCTGGGCAGGTCAGTGCAGTAAAGAGGCTTGCTGAGACGTAAGCTGTTTGAGCATTTCAGACCTATTGATCAATCATGTTATCTAGATCAGGGGTCTCCAACCTTAGCAACTTTAAGACTTGTGGACTTCAACTCCCAGAATTCTTCTCTCAGCTTTGCTGGCTGAGGAATTCTGGGAGTTGAAATTTACAAGTCTTAAAGTTGCCAAGGTTGGAGACCCCTAATCTAGATGGTATATGTTACCTCTTTGATGCAATCCAGAAACAGAAGGAGAAATCATGCTATATTTATTGTAAAGCTACAGTAACAGAATCTTGCATATTTATTTCTTCCCTCCTTTATTTTTGCTTTCCATACAACTAGGGATGGTCCCTTCTGAGATGACTTCACACACCTCCTCTTTTTCTGTACAGCTCTTCCTCCTATCTTGAGGAAGTCAAACTATTCTTTAAAGCACCTGAGGGTAGAACAAGAAGCAATGGGTGGAAACTAATCAAGGAGAGAAGCAATTTAGAACTAAGGAGAAATTTCCTGACCATTAGAACAATTAATCAGTGGAACAACTTGCCTGCAGAAGTTGTGAATGCTCCAACACTGGAGGTTTTTAAGATGATGTTGGATAACCATTTGTCTGAAGTGGTGTAGGGTTTTCTGCCTGGGCAGGGGGTTGGACTAGAAGACCTCCAAGGTCCCTTCCAACTCTGTTATTCTATTCTATTCTATTCTATTCTATTCTATTCTATTCTATTCTATTCTATTCTATTCTATTCTATTCTATTCTATTCTATTCTATTCTATTCTATTCTATTCTACAGTAATAGAATTTTGGGAGACTAAATGTGCTTCCACCCCTCCTCACTTTATCTTTAAGTGAACCAGGGAGGGCCCTGAGATGTTTTCTCAAGTTAATTTCTTGTTGTGGGCACAAACCCCACTTATCTGACCCTTGCTTTGGTACTGGTTCCATTTCCTGTTGTTCAAAATCACTCCCTATATGCCCTCTACAATGACAGATTCACTCATGAATCTACTATTCAACAATTGCCTTTCCCTGCAGTCTGGCTTAGTTTGCCTTCTAAAACATCAGTACCAGTGGTGGGTTGCTCCCGGTTAGTAAAAGTGGCGGGAGGCTCCGCCCACCCGCCCAGACGTCATAATGGACAAACTGTGCATGCGCAGAAGCGCGAACACGACTAGTTTTATAGCGGGGAGTTCTTTAATAGCTATGTGGGATTTCATATACTCGTAATGAATAAGATTTTCCTTATTAATCTGATTGGGATCCAGGATTTCTACTGACCATGGCACCAGAGTTCTTCATTCATCTTTTGCTTGCTATGTTTCATTTAAAAAAATGTGACCTGAAAATAGCATTCCCCAGGAGGGAAGATGGGGAGAAGATCCTAGGCTGTAGTATCAAATCATGGGATCCTCTAGATTTTGTCTTGGAATGTCCATGATAAAGGGAATCCACAAACAGGGAGTAAGATATAAACTAGTCTTGGAGTGGGTGTTTCTTGCTCTTTTGATTTAAAGACTATTTGGGAATTGTCTGATACTGTAATAGTATAAGGGAATGAACTTAGAAGATAGAATAGAATAGAATAGAATAGAATAGAATAGAATAGAATAGAATAGAATAGAATAGAATAGAATAGAATAGAATAGAATAGAATAGAATAGAATATTGGCCAAGTGTGATTGGATACACAAGGAATTTGTCTTTGGTGCATATGCTCTCAGTGTACATAAAAAGACAAGATACATTCGTCAAGAATCATAAGGTACAACACTTAATGATAGTCCTAGGGTACTAATAAGGAATCAAAACATACTAGGAAACAATCAATATCAATATAAAACATAAGGATACAAGCAACAACGTTACAGTCATGCTGTTGCAATGAAAGTAGTCCTGATTTATATATGGAATTGGTTTCTGAGTTTGGTTTATCTTGCAGGGCTGACAGTTATTTGAATCAGTTCCTTAGATCCAAGTATCCAGAATTGTTATTGAACTTGCTAGACACACTTTACTTCTCGATAAATTATAGCTGCACTGGTTTCCCCCACCCACCCACCCACCCGTATCTTTAACATTACATTTTCTAAATGTTTCAGGGCTTTATACTTATATCAATATATTTTATTGACCTGCAATCAAAGACCAAAAATATAAAACAATAACACTAATCACAGGCTGTCCTTCAAAGTAGCCAAATGGCTATTCCTGCTATTTGTCATTAGGACAGTCTATTGATAGTTATAACTGGAGTCCTGCTTTCCTGCTTCTTAGGCATTATTTTTTTTCCCTCAGTCTGTTTTCAGTTTCTGCTTTCATCTACCAATTCTTTCCCCCCTCCACCCCCACCATCTTATATTGCTACTAAATCTATTTTTGCAACTGCTTTGATGGCAGGCTTCTTAAATTATTAATGAAATTGTTCGTCACTTCATCACTTCCTGATTTATTTGCCCATGTTTTTCAAATAATATATACCATTTAGGTAATGCTCAATGACTGTGGCTGGACTGTTGTGTAAAAAAGGTATTGATAGGAGTATTCCTGCAGTTGAGCAAACGTATCACTCATATCACCAGGAGTCTAGTTAAAATGCACCATCACATATGGATTTACAGATCTGTAAATATGTAGCCTGTAGCCTCTTCCTTGGCTAGAGATCTGTAGCCAAGGAAGAGATACATCAACTTTGTCCTGAAAAAAGGGATGGGGTGAGAATCTTTTCTCTACCTTGTCACCCACACTGGGCATAGAATGCTCCTATCAGGGCCGTAGGCCACCTGGCAGAGCCAGGTTTTAAGGCTCTTCCCGAAGAAGGCCAGGAGTGTGGGATCTGACCTCACCTCCAGCGAGAGAATATTTCAGAGGGTGGGGCCACAGCAGAAACTGCTCTTCTCCTGGACCCTGCTAGCTGAAATTTTTCAGCAGATGAGATTTGAGACGGGGTCAGCCTATTCTCCAAAGCACCGGAAGGCAAGACAAGAAGCAATGGATGGAAAATAATCAAGGAGAGAAGCAACCTAGAACTAAGGAGAAATCTCCTGACAGTTAGAACATTTAATCAGTGGAACTCCTTGCCAACAGAAGTTTTGAGTGCATCAACACTTGAGTTATGTATGTATGTATGTATGTACAGTATGTATGTACAGTATGTATGTATGTATTGGCCACCCATCTTATCACAGTTACATCTAACCTAAAACATAAAAAGCTAAAATCAAACATTAAAACCAAAGACACATGGGAAGGGTGGGGGTGAAATGGGGGGGAGATGGGATCTGTTATTACTCAATCAACCATCTCTATTGCACTGTCCTCTCACTGGAGCCCCAAGCCAACTGTCAAAGCCACATCTTTAGGCCAATGGTGAAATCTGAATCGGTTTGCTACCGGTTTGCTGGCCGCACATGTGTGCTGCACACCAAGTGTGTGCTGTGTGCATGCATGTGCACCAAATGCATGCTGTGTGTGCGTGCGCAGTACGCACCAAACACAAACTATGCGTTTAAAAAGCTACCGGTTTGGGTGAACTGGTAGTTAGCTACCTGTTTGGTCAACCGGTAGTTTAAAAAAGCTACGATTTGACGATCACCTGTGCCGCGTGGTTTCGCTTTGCTAGAAAGCAGGATTTCCTGTGTGTCACAGTTGATTCCCCCCCTCGCTATTCTACTTACCTTCTCAAGCTTCCTTTTGGCACGTACTGCGCATGCGCGTGCAGTACCGAACCGATAGCTAACTACTGGTTCGACCGAACTGGTAGCTTTTATTTACTACCGATTCGACCGAACCGGTCGTTTTTAACATTTCACCCCTGCTTTAGGCCCTTATCACTAGACATCTGGCATATTTAGCCATGGTGTGAGGCAAATTTTACCCTATGCTGCCACATTAGAAACTTCCATGGGTTAATAAAACATTTCTTATGCTGCTCACATGGAAATGGAGATAGAATAAAATTTGGCCAACCGAATGATTGTACTCAAGTGAAAAGCATATGGTCCTCTAAATGGTTTGGGACTGCAATTCTAATTGACCTTAGTCATCATAAACAAAATAAGGACTAATGGGATATGTAATTTAGTAAGATCTGAAGCGTCGCAGTTTTCTTATCCCTCACTGCTACAGCAACATTTCTCTCAGCATGGCATATTTGTATCCATTAAGCCGCAACATTCCTCTGCGGGCACACAGTCACATTGTGCTATACGTCAGTGCCACGCTGAAACTGCCTTTGTTTTCCTGACTGTGAATTTCTTCTTTTTATTTGACATGTTCTTTGACTTGTTCTTTATTTTTGAAAACAGAAATGCTGTAGCCTAGAGTCATATGACTTTAAAAACAAATTAACATTTGTTCCCCTTTGGCAGTTAGTTTAATAAAAGAGGTTCAGCCATGAGCTGCCTGCTTTATTGCTATTGTTCTTTTCTTGTTGTCACTTGTAAAACTGCACCATATCTTTCACTCGGTTTCTTTTCCTATTATGGGATTTATTGTAAAAAGCAGCCTCAGAGAGGTACCATATTCCACAATATATACAGTAGCTATAGATGTAGATACTGTATATATAGTTAGTCCTCAACTTATGACTGATTGTCTAACGATCGTTCAATGTTATGACAGACCAGGGGTGAAATGCTCCCGGTTCGGACCGGATCGCCCGATCCGGTAGCGATGGTGGCGGGTGGTTCGGAGAACCAGTAGCAAAAATCCCTGCCCCCCCCCATGCTCAGCTGAGTCGCACAATCATCAGAAGCTTTTTTATTTTTACTTTTAAAAACATTTTTTCTACAACCTCTTTCAACGAAAAAATGCTTTTAAAAGTAAAAAAAAAAAAAAGCCTCTGATGATCATGCGGCTCAGAGGCTTTTCAGAGCATTTTTTTCTGCAACCTCTTGGCCGAAGAGGTGGTAAAAAATGCTTTGAAAAGTCTCTAACGTTCCCAGCTGAGTTGCCTAATCGGCAGAGAGGCTTTTCAAAGCATTTTTTAAAAAGTCTCTCTGACGATCCCAGCTGAGTTGCCTGATCGCCAGAGGCTTTTCAAAGCATTAGAAAAAATGCTTTGAAAAGTTTTTTAAAAAAAAAGTTGGCCACGCCCACCCAGTCACATTACCCCCAACCCCCCCCCCCGCCCACAGAACCGGTAGTAACACATTTTACATTTCACCCCTGTGACAGACCCCCAAAAGCTAAGGATGACCTGTTTTTGAAGCTACAATGGCCACACCTCTCCCCGTGGTCACATGATCACATTTGGGGCACTTAGCAGCCAGTTCATCTTTACAGTCATTTCTGATATGTGATCACAATTTGTGATCTTTTTTGTCAGTTTCCAGAAAAAAACACTCAAAATTGATTTTCTTAATGACAACTGTTTTTCGCTTAATAACCATTGCATTTGCTTAATGACTGCCATAAAAAATGTCAAAAAATGTCAGGTTTGGTTACGTGATGCATGGGTATTTTGAATGTTAACTGAAGAATAAATAACTGTAGATTGATTTTGATTGACCTAAAGTATCTAATGTAGAAAAGCCAAAAAATACAATGTACAATGGAAAGCAGGGTGAGTAGTATATTAATTTTGAATTAGTGCCTGTAGTTGACAAAAGTAAATAAGCGGAAGGGTTGTGAGTGAGCTTTAAGAAAATACTAAGAACCACAGAAATAGAAATACAGTAATTTGACCATTAAAATTTATACCAGTTTCCTTTTTTTCTTTTCCGTTTTTGCCTGCATTTATATGTTTTGCATATACATTTAGTTGGCAACAGCATGGTTTTGAATAGGAATTGGAACAGATCCAAGATCCATTTTTCAATTGATCCCTTTCTTAGACATGTACACTTTCAATGAATTGTAAGGGTCAAACAACAAATTCAGAGAAGAGGGAGAACCAGAAGATTATCTATTCAAGTAAAGCAGCATGATAGACTTAACGTTTCAAAAATTAAACTATAAGTAAAAGCAAAGTACCTCTTGTAAGAGCAGAGATTTTGAAAGGAAAAGAACATTTATAATTTAGAAATAAAATGACAGGAAAAGAGCACAAAGAATTCCATATATTATCAAACTTTATTTTTTTACAAACATGGTCTTGAATACATAAGTAAATAGTAAGCATTAGGGTTGCCAGCTTTTGTGATGGTATGTGGAAAAGACCTTGAGAGACTGGACCAAGAGATAAGCCAAGGGAACGGTCAGATAAGAGACAGCATAGCCCACGACTGAATAGTGGACAGGGCAAAAGATTCAATGTAGCTTTACAATAAAGAGTAACTGTTCTGCCCCAGCTACGGACCCCAAAGAATGCAGCACACACAAAGTCCGTTCAAACCTTGGTTTAATAAATAAATCAGTCTTTTACAACAACGGCTGTTAATTAACTGCATTAATAGCTGCCAAGAATTCAAAGAATAATAGCTGAAAGCTTACTGTGGTTGGCAGAATGCCCAGAAGCAATTTGCAGGAAGCTGATAAGATAAGCAAGACAAGACATGAAGGTATGTGAACGAAGTTGTTCCCTGCAAATTGCTTCAGTCGGCGTTCCTCCTTAAATAGGCTAAGGGAGTGGCCAATTAGCCCCAAGCCTTACTCTTGAGGAGACCTCCTTCTGAGGAACCACTCCTGCCTTTTGGCAGTTCTGTGCGCCCGTGCATCGAGAAGAGGCTCGTCCTCTTCATCCTCTTCACTTAAGGGAGCTTCTGGAGGTTCTAAAGGCCCTGACTGAATCCCCGCCTCTGGCATCACATCTTCTCCAGCCTCCTCATTGTCTGACTCGAGTGCCAGCTGCACAGCCTGCTGGCGCAGCACACCAGCCTCCTCACTATCTGAATCAGCTACTAGCTGCACAGGCCACGTATGGACCACAACAGTAACCTGGTTGTAAATCCTATCTGATTTACCCTGTGAAGCCAACATTAGTCTTGCAAGTCTGAAAAAAATTCTGTTCCCCTGTCTCCTTTACAGTTCAAGTAAAGGATGGTTTCTTTTGAGCCTCTTGCTCTGCCCAGTATTCAGTTGCAGGCTATATAGTCTCTAACCTGACTGTTCCCTTGGTTGCATCTCTTGGCCCAGTCTCCCAAGGTCTTTCTCATATGCCATCACATACATAAATTTGGGTGCCCACTTAGATAGTCACACAGAGTTTAAAGTCTTGTAGATCAGTGTTTCTCAACCTTTGCAACGTTAAGATGAATACATTTCAGCTCTCGAATCCCCGAGCCAGCCATGTTGGGAGTTGAAGTCCACACATCTTAAAGTTGTCAAGCTTGAGAAACAGTGTTCTTGATCTTTTTGTTGCCAGCTAGTGGTCATCTGATTTAGTACAGCCATATAAAACAAAAGATAAAGGTTCCCCTCATATGTGCTAGTCGTTCCTGACTCTAGGAGGCGGTGTTCATCTCCGTTTTAAAACTGAAGAGCCAGCGCTGTCCGAAGACGTCTCTCTGGTCATGTGGCTGGCATGACTAAACACCAAAGGCACACAGAACGCTGTTACCTTCCCACCAAAGATGGTCTCTATTTTTCTACTTGCATTTTTTACGTGCTTTTGAACTGCTAGGTTGGCAGAAGCTGGCAACAGGAGCTCACCCCATTACACAGCACTAGGGATTCGAACCACTGAACTGCCAACCTTTCAATTGACAAGCTCAGTGTCTTAGCCACTGAGCCACCGTGTCCCCCCACAGTATATACGATCATCCTAATAAGCAATTTAAGAGCCTGGATAGCTCTGCAGACAAGGCACTGTAATTTAACACCAGCTGTCTGCAGTTAAAGTAAGTTCGAATCTTGCCAGGCTCAAGGTTGACTCTTGCCTTCCAGCCTTTCTAAGGTAGGTAAATTGAGGACCCAGTTTGTGGGGGCAATAAGCTGACTTTGTATAAATATACAAAAGTATGAAGGCTATTGCTTAATGCACTGTAAGCCGCCCTGAGTCTCCGGAGAAGGGCGGCATATAAATCAAATTAAATAATAATAATAATAACTTTGCACATGGGAAACTGACTTTCCCTTTCTTCATAATCACAATTGGACAAGTCTGTCCCTGACTTTTCTGACTTTTCAACAAGATGTCATAAAAGCATATTAAGAAATTAGAATGTTATTCACGTTAATGAGGTAATAAAGGATGCCTCATCACCACAGGAATGCAACATGAAATAATATTGTGCGCAAATCCTTTTCCATTTGTTTTTCTAACCGTTTTAAAGAAAAATGTGTTTTTTTTTAAAAAAAATAATAAAATCCAAAGAAGTCTTTTAGAACGTGCTGGTTCCCTGCGGAAAATGTTAAGCATTTCTATGGACTTCTTTGAACAAACTCCAGAGGGCCTGCACTCGTTTTGTGTAGAATAACTCCACTCATGAAGAAATTCAATTACTGAGCTAATTATCACCCTGACTGAGCAGTATGAACAAAATTCAAAGTAAGAAGCCACTGAAGAAAAGCCAAATTGCTCAGTCATCCCAGGAGTTAATTTTTTAAAAGAGATCATACCTGACAGCTGGAAGCCCATGGGTGAATATTCAGCTCAGTTTGGAATGCTGAGTATTAGAGTTTAAAGTTGGACAGATCCTTGTAGCATTTAACATGTTGCTGCCATAACAATAAAGAGATTTAAAAGAGTTAAATGACTCCAAAATGTTCACAATGTTTTAGATTAGTAAACACCACTATTTATATTTTAAAATAGCCTTTGTCTTTGTAAATAACTAGAGCAAAGCTCAAAGTTAGAAGAATAAAAATAAGTCCAGATTCGGGTTATTGGCTCTTATACTATAAAATTGTACTGGGCATTTCTCCCTTCTATGTTACACAATATTCTTCCTGATAAATCTGTTTTTAAAATATCCTTGCAATGTTTTAAAGATAATACTTCAGTTTTGTCACACACAGGTGCAACTTATTGTTTATAACCTATACCTGAGGATTTCAGTTTATCTGCTGAAAAAAAAATATGAATTCCAAAATCTTAACTAAAAACTACTTGTTACACTAAACCAGCATTGAGTTCATCATCCCCCTCTGTATAAGCAAATATTTTTCTTATCTTTAATAAGTTTTTTTTTCTGAAATGGTGATATTAATATTGTCTTTAGATGCAAAGAGACAAACAAGTGATCAAACGTTAAATGTCTATTAGGCAGTGAAATGATACGGCTACTATATCTAGGGTGAAAAAAATCTGAACCACTAGATGGCAGCAGAGAACTACAAGAACTCTAAACATATTGTTACCATCTAGTGGGCGTGTAGATGTTTACAGCTCAAATATGGTAAACCCTATATTCTGCTACCATCCTATGACTGTGTTTTGGATTTAACTTTGTCTTCATAAGAAAGTGGGAGTGATGTATTTTATTATAAACTCCGGTTCTCCAGGCTCTGAATAGATTCATTAAATTGATTTGGGCTGGAGGTAGCAAGATTAATACTTATTGGGAGGTAAATACCTCTCCTCCCCCCATGGAACCAAGACATTCCCAAATTCTGCTCTTATCATACATCTGTTTGTTTATTCCAGTTTATACAGCTGCCCATCTCATATGTATCTTTCTGTGTCTTACAAACATATCAAACCAACAATACAGTTAAAAACAATACAAAAGTATATAAATCCATCAAAAAAGTCATAAAATTCATAGCAGAGTTAACCACATTTAACAGTAACACTCAAAAACAACCAGTGGGCCAATTCTGCCTCATTTACTGGTCCCCATGCCTGAAGGAAAAACCATGTTTTCAGGATCTTTTGAAAGGCCAGCAGAATCGGGAACTATCTAATCTCTGTGAGTTCCTAAGAGAAGATTATAAATGCTCAACCATGTGGGTATTTTATGCATTCTTAATATTTTTGAACTGAAACTGGCTTTTTAGTGGGTGAGCTTTTTCTGAAAAATACACAATGGTTCAAATTTTCTGCCTAGTGATTAGCTTTCTTTCCTCCAACTCTCTGGCTTGATCTTTTCTGAGTAGTCATACAGATAAAGTGAAGCTACTGAACTGAATGATCCTACATGTCCTAGTGCAGGGGTATCAAACTTGATTTCATTGAGGACTGCATCAGGGTTGTGTTTGACCTTGGGGGGGCGTGGCCAGGATGGGCGTAGCCAGCTTGACATCACTTGTGTCAGGGGCGCCTGTGGTGGCCCAAGTGTTCTGCCAGAGAAAATGGGCTCCCAATTTCTGCTTTTGGCTGGGAGGGCCTCCTGCAACCCTCTGCCAATGAAAACAGAGCTTGGGTGGGCCGGAGATTGGGAGCCCATTTTCACTGGCAGAGGTACCGCGGGCCGGTCCTTTGCTGTTTCCAGGGTGGCCCCAAGCACACCGTGGGCCAGATCCGGCCTGCGGGCCTTGAGTTTGACACCCCTGTCCTACTGTATGTATATGATTTATATCTATAGTATTGCCAGTCTGGACTAGCAGGGCAATTAAGAGAAAACAGAAGGACTTTTTAAAATGAATATACTAAGGGCTAAAAAATGAGTAAGTAAGAGGATAATACAGGTAGTCCTCGACTTACGATCACAATTGAACCCGTAATTTCTGTTGCTAAGCAAAACAGTTGTTACCTTGTGCCCTGTTTTATTACCTTTCTTGCCCCAGTTGTTAAGTGAATCACTGTTAAATTAGTAACATGGTTCTTAAGTGAATCTGGCTTCCCCACTGACTTTGCTTGTCAAAAGGTCGCAAAAGGTGATCACATGACCCCAAGACACTCCAACTGTCATAAGTACATGCCAGTTGCCAAGCGTCCAAATTTTGATCATGTGACCACAAGGATGCCGCAACGTTTATAAGTATGAAAAATGGTTATAGGTTACTTTTTTCAGAGCTGTCATAACTTTGAATGGTCACTAAATGAATGTAAATTGAGGACTATCTATGATAGTCTTTCACTTCCCAAGCTTTGTTCCATCCAGTGGTGCTGAATTTAATCCCTATAGTTCCTCCATAGAAGGTCACTCTTTTGATTAAACTGGGTTTTTTTTAGGCCTCTGGCAATTTGAGAGAACATTTAGCCTATAAAAAAAGGAGAGCTAAATTGTGAGCCAGATTAAAATATATAAATATATACAAATACATAAAGAGTAGAAAGAGAAAACTTCCCTGTTCACCAGCTAACATAATCTATAGGTATCTATCTTCTTTCCAGCACAAAAAGAGTGGACCATTCAAACACAAGATTGGTACTCCAGATTGAAAAGGATGCAGGTAGGAAACAGAATTTATTTTGATGTCTTCTTTGTGAAGATTGTTTATTCAACATGTTGAACATATTGAGTTGGATTCGGAGATAGATGAGCAGAAGATGTTCCAGGAAAGCTGTTCTGCAAACTGTTGCAGAAGAGCTGCTAAAAGATTCCAACTGTACCAGCTGAGCACATGTCTTGGAAAGATTAGTGCTTCCTTGCTTCTGGAGATGTTATAAAAGACTTACATGGAAGATTGCACACATATTGTGTTAACAGAAGTGCCTAGTTCTTTTCACACAAGACATCTGTGTTCTGTTTTTGGAAGGGAAGCTGAATCCAATTCATTTACAGTTGTACTCATGCTACTCTTTGCTCCTCAGGGGAAAAAGTAAGATATAAATCATAAATACTGAGTAAATGGCAAAGTTTGATGCATAAAGAAAATGTAGCTCCATGAGTCAGACACAAAGGTAATATGAGTATGAATAAAATAAAATGGAATATATAGTTTTGTACATATTTATATTTAAATATAAATACATAGTATATCAGTGTTTTATACATACAGTATTCATCAATATAATGAAATGAAAACATGTTTTTTTTTTTAGATTTTGAAATATTATGGTTTTGCAGAGAAAATATTTTGATTTAGAAGATGTGTAAAAGAGTTTTGGTGTTCTGAATCCATCATTCCTAACCTGAAGCCTGTGTACCACTGAGAGAGTGATATAATGCAGATGCCAAAATACCATTTTTTAAGCAAATGGCTAAAATCTCAAAAAACACCACACAAATTTTCTGCTATTTGTAAATTAATTTTATTTAATGCTGAAGTCTTGCTGGGGTGAGGGGGACATGTGGACCTATAGACAATATATTTACCAGAGCTTATGAGTAATATACAAAAGGTTTCCATGATAATACATGGTCTGCATTTAACAGAAGTCTGGGGATCAGCTGATTTCAAGCATTTGGGATAAATATATACATAATCTATCTCTGAGGTGTAATAATTTCAGAGCAGTTGTCACCCAATAGGCCCATTTTAATTTTGAAAGTAAGGGAAGCAGTGGTGGGTTGCCCCCGATTCAGACCGGTTCGCAAGAACCGGTAGTAAAACTGACGAGAGGCTCCGCCCACTGACCCGGACGTCATCATAGGCGATCTGCACGCATGGGCACGATGCGAACCGGTAGTAAAGGTAAGTAGAACCTACTCCTGAAGGGAAGGAACAGCGTCAAACAAAAGTATACTCCCAAAGTTGCTTATACTATGCAGGAGGAGCTTTTAATGACAAAACGTAATAAACAGTTATGAAGACTATCCTCTTTTTAATACTATTTTAATGCTATTAGAAATTCAGGATACTGTTTGCTTTTTTGCTTCAGGTTTTATTAATTATCTTAATTTGGGGATGACTTTTGAGAATCTTATAAAGATGTTTCTTGCCATAAACCTTTTTTTCTTCATTTCCTTCATTGTTTGCCTTCTCCAATCTGATGTCTTCCAGAGGTGGTAAGACTACAACTCCCAGAATAGAGAATAGCCAGTGTGGTGCAGAGGTTAAGGTGCTGGAATAGGACTGGACAAGCTCAGCTTGAGGGCCAAACTCACCCATCAGTTTTTGCTGGGTGGCACTAGGCAGGTTCAATTCTCAGTTCACAGAGTTGTGGTTGTGGAGCAAAGTAGGGGAAGAAAATACTATACAAGTTACTTTGAACTCCTGGATGATAGACAGGATATAAACCTGATCAATAGGTAAATATATCTCCTGTTGGACAAATTGGCTAAGAATTCTGAAAATTGTACATCTGGAGGATACAACTTTGGAAAATTTGTTCGACATGTCTCACCTCTTTGCTACTCTTGTAAATAGTGAAAAACAAAACATACTGAAGAAACACACATCATGTACTGATGTGACTTACTGTTCCTATGAAATTAGATGCTGATCTGTGGTATATTTTCCTTCCCTACCCTCCTCATTTGAAGTAAATGCCCTGTGGATGCCCATCTCTTCTCTCACCTTTTTTTGTAAAGACAGTAGAAAGTGTGTTTTTGTGTTTTCTGTTGAAAGGTGCTTGCATTGCTTTTTTGTTTTATATATGATTACAATGTATGGTTGGTTTTGAAATTTGATTTCTTGTTTGTTTTGAATCCCAATTTATATATTTGAAAAGTTGTATGCTGCTCAGAGTTGGTTTGATTGGAGTAGCCTATAAGCCCTATAAAACAAACAATCAAAAAAGCAAACAAATTGTGTTTGCTGAAACAGCACTCTGAGAGCCTACATTAAGGGCAATTGCATACTGTATATACTATACTGATGCTATATTAAAGGAAGTTATGCAGATATAATTAATATAACTGCTATTAATACATTTTGATTCAGTTTGGACAAAAACGGCACATTTTTTAACATCTATATTACCATGATCCCAAGGTCTGTGGATAGCTGAACCAAGTTAATTAGGCAAGAAGTTTCAAACTCATGAGCATTGTCAATTGACTATGGAATGCCATGTTATATCATTTAAACGTAATGATCATTCATTCACTATGGTTTGGTTTTATTTAATTCATTATATTTAAGTTCTGGTTTTCAGTGCAGCTGACACTCTGACTACTTGTGAATGCTTAACCTTGCAAATTCCCAAAATCCAAAAGGGAAGGGCAGGCTAAGGACATGGGATGGAGTTAGCCTTGGATGTGAGAAATCAAAGTTGACCATTTTCTGTCCAGCCAGAAACAACCTGTATAAAATGGTGTAAGCCAGGATTTATATTACAGAATAAAATTACCTGTCAGCTACCGTGTTTCTCCAAAATAATGACCCACCTTGAAAAGAAGCTCTATCATGTTTTTGAGCGCATGCGATCAAATTAAGCCTCACCCACAAAATTAGCCCTAATTAAGACC
Source organism: Pantherophis guttatus (assembly GCF_059756535.1). Lineage (NCBI taxonomy): Eukaryota > Metazoa > Chordata > Lepidosauria > Squamata > Colubridae > Pantherophis > Pantherophis guttatus. Next base: position 276,545,140 of record NC_142063.1, on the reverse strand, counting down.
CTCACCCCACCCTGGGATGCAGGGAGTGTGGTGAGGCACACAGGTAAAAAATAAGCTAGGGTGGGGATGAGGGGTGGAGCTGCCCTACTTACCAGGCTTCGCACAACCCGACACCTGCCTCGCCTTCTTCTGCGGCTGCTTGCCACCACTCTCACGCATTGCCCCAGCCTCTGTTTCATGCTTAGATGCCTGCCGGAAGGCATCTGCAGCCGATAACAGAGCTCTGGATAGATCCAGAGCTCTGTTATTAGCTGCAAATGCCTTCTGGCAGGCATCTGAAGTCGAAATGGAAGCCGGAGCGATGCATGTGAGTGGCAGCAAGCATGCAGGGCCAGCAGTGGGCTTCTGCTGGGCAGGGCTGTCGGTGCCGCCGCGAGGTGAGTCAATAATTAGAACCCTCCTAAAAGAAGGCCTAGCCATTTTTTTGTGTGTGGGGGTGTTAAAAGAAAATAAGACCCGGCCTTCTTTTTGGAGAAACACGGTAGTTTGACCCACCCCCTTTGTGCCTGGTACCTCTATGGCTTTAACATTTTAGTTAAGGGCAATATGTATGCCTTTAACATTTTTCTGCTCTAACTCTCTTGCCCATTGAATTAATAATAAAACCAAGTGGCGTGCTGACTGTTTGTATATCCCATTTGAATACTTTATGTAACATTATAAAATCCATTGTTGCCATTATAGATTTATAGATGAGACCAGTATCTTCATAAAAATTCACTAGAAATTATACCAACACCAAATACTTTTACTAAATGCTCTTAGCTTTCTCTACAGTATTACATTTTGTGTTACCATTTAACAATAGCTGCTTTTACCTTTTCCTTTCCATTTCAATTGGCTTTTTTCCCCCCTTTTAATTTCAAGTGTAAGAAGATCAGAAATATAAGGCATTGTTCTGTGATTTTCGTTTGTCCCAATGAAACTGTTACATAGTCCCCATTTGAATTCCAAAACGTGGTTGTTTTTCCTCAGGTTTTAATTAGCTTATTAATGCAGGGATGCCCTTGACTGCTTATCTGGAAGGAAAGAAACTAAAAAGCTTAATCCATTGTCTCATAACAGAAGCATTTGTTGCCCGGTTGCTTAAGCCACAGTGTAGTTGCATGAGCTGTACTATGTATTTATTAACTTTTCACAGAATTAAATCATGGTCAAGTATTCTTCGTTGTCAGGCTTAAATGAGGCAGTTAGAGGCAGAATCTGGAAGCTACAGCTGCTTAATGAAATCTAATGGGTACAATTCAAGACTCCAGTTTTCTCCACTCGCTTTGTTATAGGCCACGTAATTTACATTGTGGAAGGGAGAAGGAGCAAATAAGTACATTTGCAGGCAAGATTGAGTGTCCCTGTAGATTTTCCTGTAAAGCGGTGCTTTACATACACAATCCCTTATTGTGCACCCAACAACAGCATATAGTAAATACATCACTTCTTGATTCAGTTAAGCCTTTTGGTTGCTTGATGGAATCACAATATTCAAGAACTGAAATAAATCACCAAAAAGACTCCTAATATTTATTAGTGACACTTGTCTTCAGCTATTTCTACAAACAGAATAAGGTGTAAAAACTACTTGGTAGATGATCCCAGCTGTTTATAAGATCTGATCTGTTGGTTGTGGGAAATGCTTCACTGCCTTCAGACTTTTATTAGCCTACTTTAGTATCTAAGAAATACCTTACAATGACAGTACGAGTAGTTCCTGATACATGTGGTAAAAAGGAATAAGGTAAAATGTAGTAATTTTTGACATAACTTCTCTCAAAATTCCCATTGTAGTCTCCAGAAAGAAACTGGCTATTAAGCAAGCAGTAAGAAAATAGGATTCTTCTCAAAAGATTTGTGGCTGGTACTTTTTTTCATCCCTTTTATGTTCTTTGTGTTCCTGTGATTTTAGGAAATGATGATAACCTTAACTCCATCTTTTATGAGCACCTAACAAGATCTCTGCAGGAGACCCTTTGTGGAGATTTGATTCTTGGACGCTGGGGAAACTACAGTTCCGGGGACTGCTTTATTTTGGCATCTGATTACTTAAATGCTTTTGTTCACTTGATAGAAATTGGAAATGGTCTTGTCACATTCCAGCTCAGAGGGCTAGAATTTCGAGGTAAGCCCTCTCCTTAGCTTAAAGCTAAGCTCATGAAAAAGCAGAAAATTCATTCATTGCATGCTCTTTGTGGATCTGAAAGTTAGCATGAAATTTGGGTAGCTGCTAAATCATTTCAGATTGTTCAACACAAGGAGTTTGTGTAACAAATACTGCCAAAAAGTGACAGCCGGAGCCATTCTTTCCAGGGCCAAAATAGTTTTCATGTCTCATATTATACCTGGTTTATTGCAAAACAGGGGATTAATATCTAATTCCACTGGGGTTAAACGTAATAGTGACCTGGTGACCCATTAGATACTATGTAATATGAAATAAACTTGCACTCCTGACTTTTCTATATTTATTTTAGATGTTAATCCCACTGAACTCAATAGTATTTCGTGCATTCCCAAGGAACAGTGTATTCAGTGTATTCAGCCTTCATTATTAATAGCTCTTGTTTCCTGGTTCTTTGCTTTGCTTTTTTTTCTTCTAGTGAAATCTATAATGGATAATCTGGAATTAGCTTTGTTATATGTGAACGTACCTTCAGGGTTATTAGAGTTTTCTTATCTCTGTAACAAGAGACATAAAATGACACACTTATGCAGTAACAGAGTCTAAATATTTATGATGATTAATATGTTATCAATATGTTTCACGATGTGTGAGCTGAATAGTAGGTGTTTACATTTGCATAGCTCTAAGTTATGCATATTTTGATTTTCATTATTACTCAAAAATGAAATATATAGTCATCTTTATAGTGGTCAGGGAGAAGAAACTCTACTGAGGAGTCTTCTGGTGATATTATCAATCAATAAACAAGAACAAATAAAGCTCTCTCTCTCTCTCTCTCTCTCTCTCTCTCTCTCTCTCTCTCTCTCTCTCTCCCTCCCTCCCTCCCTCCCTCCCCCCCTCCTTGTGATATTTATTTTAAGTCATGAAGTGATGTTGTTTCCTTCTAATTTTTAGGAACTTTGATGTTTAAATGTTATATGAATGCTGTACAGTATAACTATTACACAAATATTCCCTGCTGTTTGTGTGGATTTGACATAGCAGACTGAGGTTTAGTCAGCACTAGTAAACCAATTTGTTATTCAAGCCAATACCTGTGCTTTTATAAATGTATTATAAGAGATATATCATAGGACTGACTGTTTTGGATTTGGGGTTAATGAAATTCAAATTTAGGATTGTTCATCTATCCACCTACTTTCTCAGATCCCTTAGATCCAAGCTGGTTTGAAAAGACTGGATTTTATCAGAACTAACAAATAAAACCTTCCGTACAAAACTTTCTTAAATTGTTATGGCCTGGCTGTTGAACAGGCATAGCTAGGATATAAAACCAGAAAGGGTACTCTGAGTTTATGATTAAGTCATTTAGAAAGCTAAGACTTGGCATGGACATCTGAACTGCATATCCATCTTTCTACATTTAAGGCAAAGTATTTGCAAGTTATTGTTACTTTATTTAATTTTAGGCCATGGCATAGAATCTGACATGATTTACTTAGTAAGGGGAAATAAACAGTCTGTTCCTTAGCAGTTTCTGTTCAGCACAGAATAATCAGTCCATTTTATTTATTGTCATAGCTGTCCCTTTGGTTGGTTTAATTGCTATGTATTAACTATTTAAAGGAGGGCCAGCAGTTTTCTATGAAGAGCTTATTTGCACTGAGCTCAGCTCAATTTGCATTGAGTTACTGCAATTGTGATTATCCTGTGTTTCATTTCCAAGGGACTTACTGCCAGCAAAGGGAAGTGGAGGCTATAACAGAAGGAGATGAGGACAATGAAAATTGCTGCTGCTGTAAACCAGGCCACTTCCCTCACTTGCTCTCATGCAACGCAGCTTTCAACCTTCGATGGCTGACTTGGGAAATAACACGGACTCAGTACATTCTAGAAGGGTACAATATTATTGACAACAGCGCAGCTACCATGCTCCAAGTGTTTGACCTGCGAAGGATACTCATTAGATATTACATAAAGGTAATATAGTACAGTCATCTGCAGGAAAGCGGTCTGTTACTGAATTATTATTTTCATTTTATGTGGAATGGCCACCCACTTGCAAAGCAACTCTTGAGTGGCTAAGGGGATTTTTAGAAACAGGTAGTCCTTGGCTTACAACCACTCGTTTAGTGACTGCAAAGTTACAACGGCCCTGAAAAAAGCGATTTTTGAATTTTTTTCACACAACCATTGCCACATTTCTATGGTCACGTGATCAAAATTCAGACACTTGGCAACTGGCTTGTATTTATGACGGTTGCAGTGTCCTAGGGTCATGTGATCACCTATTGTAATCACATGACCCTAACAAAGTCAATGGGGAAGCCAGATTCACTTAACAGTTGTGTTACTAATTTAACAACTGCAGGGATTCGTTTAATAATTGTAGGAAGAAAAGTCATAAAATGGAACAAAACTTACTTAACAACCGTCTTGCTTAGCCACAGAAATTGTGGATTCAGTTCTGGTCATAAGTCGAGGACTACCTGCACAATGCAAAAACCACAATGAAAGAAATAAAATATGCTGTATATACAGCGTACAGTGTGTTTTATTTCTTTCATGGTGGCTTTTGCAACACTCATATATTTATATTCACATCAGACATATATCTCAGCCTTCCTCTTTTCAACATTCTTCTTTTTTACTTTCCGTATGGTTGACAATCAGATTTGAGTGAGGGGCTGTTTATCAACTTTAAAAGAATCCTGCTCCCTTCTTATGAAAGTGGGTCAGTTCCTGTAGCCTTTCTGCATATATTTGAAATAATTTACGGCATGGCTACTGGAGATTATTTAAACCCTGCCTTCACATTTACTTGTCAATTCATTCCTTTTTCAAGAGAGAGAGAGAAAGAGAGAGAGAGAGAGAGAGCTCACAAGGCTGCTTTTCAAAAAAAGGTGGTTCCCCCTCCCCCACATTTGTGTTGTGTCAGCATAAATCTCCTTAAAAGGCATAGCATGCTTATCTCTTTCTAAAGGCTAAAAAAATTAAAACTCTGCCTTTTGCACTGAATAGGTCCCTTTCTCCACGTTTAAATGCAAATTTAAATATAAAACTGGAAGGATGATATTCATAAATCTTAAGCAGGTATAACAACACTTGCATCATTAATCCTTTCCAATGTCTTAATGTTGTCTTTCTTGCAGTTTTCTTTATTATTATTATTATTATTACGCACTGTTGAATCATCCCTCCTGTTCTTCTGAACTATAAGCATGTATTCCTGAAAAAACCTAGGAGTATAAAAAAATAACAGAAGAAAGGATAAAGTAGTGGTACAATATGATACAGGGTTTACTTTATCCTCCACGGAGGCATTTCTCTAATGTCTGAAATAATTGAACATCTCCTAGTTCAATGTGTTACTAAAGTAAACCACATTTCTGTTTTCATTTACAGAGCATTATATATTTCACTGCAAGCTCCCCCAAAATCCTGTCCTGGCTAAGAGATGAATCATTCCAGAAGACACTGCAGCCATTCTCCAAATGGCATTATATCGAGCGCGATCTTGCCATGTTCAGCATTAACATTGATGACGATTACGTCCCTTGCCTTCAAGGAATCACCAGAGCAAGTTTCTGTAGTATTTACTTAGATTGGATTCAGTTCTGCGCTGGGAAAAGAGTGGAGGTGAGCATTTATTTATCACGTTTATATACCTACCTTGTAGATATTTGCAGTGGTTCTTATTAACAAATTTACAATATGGTGTTCTTTTCTTTGTTTAAAGGAAGTTTATCACATTTAGTCCCAAATCACTACCATAAATTTCCTAATATGCTAAATATTTCCCAACAAATCAACCAGCCTTCCCCAACCTGATGCTTCCAAAATGTTATTAAATGAGATTTCCCATAATTCCCAGCCAGCCAAATCAAAAAGACTGGATGGCTGACTTGGGAAATAACATGGACTCAGTACATTCTAGAAAGGTACAATATTATTGACAACAGCACAGCTACCATGCTCCAAGTGTTTGACCTGCGAAGGATACTCATTAGATATTACATAAAGGTAATATGGTACAGTCATCTGCAGGAAAGTGGTCTGTTACTGAATTATTATTTTCATTTTATGTGGAATGGCCGCCCACTTGCAAAGCAACTGTTGAGTGGCTAAGGGGATTTTTAGAAACAGGTAGTCCATTCATTTAGTGACCAGGCAAAGTTACAATGGCCCTGAAAAAAGTTATTTATGAATTTTTTTCACACAACCATTGCAACATTTCTATGGTCATGTGATCAAAATTCAGACGAGGGTTATGGACTCTGTAGGTCAACACATCTGGAGAACTCCAAGTTGGAAAAGCTTATAAGAGTGTGACTTTTAAAAGCTCCTTGAAAGCTAAGGTTGAAAGAGAACAAATTGGGGAAAATGGGAAGAGAGTATGGCATGGAGAAATTATTTTGTGTTCAAAGTAGGCAACCTGGTGTCCTCCAGATGTTTCTGACTAAAAAAAACTCCTAGCAGTGCCTTGTGATTGATAGTGCTAATGAAAGTTGAATTTTCAAACATTTGGAAGACAGCTGTTGCAGACCTTATGGTTATATATTTGATTTGTCAGTTATTAAACATGTCCTCCAAAATGGTTTTTGGAGCAAGGAAAGAAAATAATGTGCCTCCAACAAGTTTGGACAAAAAGAAACAAAGAAGATGCTGGTAGTCAAACTCATGTGGTCTTTTTTTTAAAAAAAAATTAGAATAAATAAAATATGCCAAGTAAGTTACCTACTATTAACCACTACTAATTAAACATTATGTTAAGTTGTAAAATTGTTAAGTTGTAAAATTGAAGGATCCTTTTCTCAGAAATTACAATGGTACAGTTTCTAGGGAAGTTTACGTCTGTCAAGAGCCACAGCAAATCCAGGAAATAAAAGCATGAGAAAGCGGCCAGACTGAATCTACCTTCATTTACTGGGGCATAAGAAGGAGGGAAAAGAAAATACAGATTTTCAGGACTCTTATTACAGCCTAGCTCAGTAAAGTGGCATTTGAGGCAAACTTGTGGAAACTGTTTCCTGACCTATCCTACCTTGAAAGGCTAATAACTATATGATAATGGATTGATGCAATATTAGTGAGATTTTGGTGTGCCACTAAATACAAATATTACATGTTTTGCAGCCTGTAGAGTGTGATGAAGATTCTCCTTTAGTAACCCTTTCCTTTGCATTGTGCATTCTTGGTAGAAGAGCCCTGGGAACAGCATCACACAATATGGCCATCAGGTAATTTTGTTGTGTGACAATGCTTAAGGCAGTAATAGCTTGCTAATGGCGCAGAAAAGTGTTCGCTCATCCAAATGATTTGTTTTTCCATTTATCGTAAAGGAAGAAGTGCAAGAAGAAAAACTGATTTTGAAATCAGTAACTTGGCAGCTTTTTCAGATGAATATGTACATCTTGAATAATTCTGTACTAGTACCACAGGAGTACGTAACACAATGAATTCTTGAATTTCTGAATTTACCCTTACCTTTTATTATCGATATAAAAACCTTTTTGAATGAAACCAAAGTCTCTAGGTGAATTGATGCAGCTGAAGATATGTGGATATAACCAAGATTCTTGTGGTATTAAAGTAATTCTGGTGACAACAAACGAATTGTATTAATGCATAATTTCTGTGGGTTACACTCTCCATATACTGTATATCTCTGAAATATGTGCTACCAATACCAGGTAGAGCACGGGTGTCAAACTCACCACATCACATAGTCGTCACATGATGTATCATGACAGTTTTTCCCTTTGCAGAGCTGGGGTGGGCGTGGCCTGCATGTGATGCATCTGGCCAATGGGCCGCCAGTTTGATACCCTTGTATTAGAGCCATCATAGCATATGAACACATTATATGAACCAAGGTCTCTTTTTGAGTCCCACATCTCTAACAGTTAGCTCGATACTTCTTAAAATGCTGCATAGATGTTCACAAAATGTTTTTTATTTAAATAATCATAATATTAAATCATTAGAAATGTACAATTCAGATGCTGAAGTAGCCATGCTTTAATCATGCTAACATCCAGGGGTGGGTTGGTGGGGGTTCGCAGGGGTTCGGGAAAACCTCTAGCTAAGATTCTGTGCAGTTCAAAGAACCCCCAAATCCCACTCCTGGCTGGCCCTGCCTAGTCTGCCTCTCCCCTCCCAGGAATCCCCATACGGCCTGTTTTGGATGCAGGTAAGTGCAGGCCACGCGCAGAAGCTCAGGGAGGGCGAAAAATGGGCCTACCGGAAGTTTGGGAAGGCCTCCGGAGCCTGGGGAGGGCAGAAACGCCTCTCCCTGCCATGGTGCAGGAGACTGACTAGGCCATGTCCACCAGCAACTGGACAGAGAATCCTTTGCTAAAATTTTTGAAGTCCACCCCTGCTAACGTCCAGACAATCAAAATTCTTTATTTCATGTCCCCTGTGCTCTTGAACATCTATTCTAATAACCATTTATCAATAGTGATTGTAGTCACTATTGTATTTTGTATAGAACCTGTCTATTCTTGAAAAAAATACCTCATTCTTTTTAATTTAGTTTAGTTTAGTTTATTTTGAATTTGTATACCGCCCTTCTCCCTGAGGACTCAGGGCGGTGAACAGCCAAATAAAAACATCAAATACAAATATTAAAATACAGTTAAAATATATATATAAATTTGGCCCCATTAATTAAAACGATAAACAAAAACAATTAAAAACACTTAAAAAGAATTAGGCCAAATGAAACTTACTGCCTAGTAAGTATATGCAAAATTGCTGCCTTTTCCCTATTGTGCTGCCCACATTGGACCATCACTCACTTGCTTTGTTTTGAGAGGAAGTGGTTCATAATGTGTTTGTTTTTCACAGAAAACCATAGTTATATATATATCAGTCTCATTTACATTATTTGGGAATTAAGTAGACAAAGTGTTGATATTACACATCAATTTCTACTAAATAAGATATCTATACTGTTGACAGTCATTAGGAAACCATTATCATTATAGGGCAAAATGAATGTTTAGGGAGAAATGCTAAGTTGTATATTACATCAGAAGAGAAGTTTATATTATATATGTGAGCTAGTAATTTGCATTCATTTACACATGAATTATGTCTAATCAGTTTAGGAAAAGAGTTTAAAGGCAAGACATGCTGGCAATATTCTTATGGAATGTATGCAAATAATGTTTGATTTACCTGTCACTGTAAATGTCAGAAGATGGCAAACATTGTCTTTTAAATTGTGCGGTGTATCCAACAATTAATAGAAAATCTGCATTAAGTTCTCTTGAACTTCTTCAGTGCAAATCGGAGAGCCTAGCATTATATCTTCAAAAGAGGGATTTGTAGTTATCAATCCTTAGTCAGTTTGGTCTAGTGATTAAGGCACCATGTTAGAAAGCAAAAGACCATGAGTTCAAGTCCTGCCTTAGCTATGAAAGCCACATGGGTGACCTTGGGCCACTTATTTTCTTTCAGTCCAGTTTACATCACAAAGTTGTTGTGGTGAAAATAGAAGGAAGAAGGTGTGTTGGATATGTTCTCCGCCTTGATTTATTTGTAAAAAAAATAAAATAAAGGAAGAAAGTAAATAAATGCCCCAACAGGATTTAATTAAATCCCAAGAGAAGAAGTTATTCCATTTATCACTAATGCAGTATCCCTTCTTTGAAACATGTTGGATAATTTCTCCTATTTCCTTATCAAGTTTTGAAAAATCATCTGGGATAAAAAATTTCGAAAAGCCATTTATCTTCCTTTAAGAAGGAGCCCTTCAAAATGGGGGAAAAGTCATAATCTTTTTTTTTTAAATTCTATCATTTCTTTGTGTAGCCATTTCATCCACAGTATTTCCAAAAGCTCATGATCTAATGCAAACACTAAGTCTACAGTTGCAACTACATTAAAACGTTTACAGCAGATCACAACCAAAAAAAACAAAAAAACAAAACCCAACATTCCCACGGAGTCTGAGTAGGCAGGAAGATTGCAAAGAAAAAAAATAAAGTTTTGGTTATAGAATCTTACAAATTGGATATGTGTACTTGGCGCTCATTTATCAGTAAGCATATTAAAGCAGTGCCTCCCAATTGCCTTTGATCCTCTTTTCGAGTCTTGGTTTAATGGGTAAGCTACTAATTGGTTATTTGATTCCACAAAAAAACGCCCATCTGTTCTTGTTCTGCAATATTTTGGAAACATCCATTTTCTTTCTCAGGCTCAGAGAGTTCCGTCACAACTACTATGAAAGAGATCTTATTTTCAACAGCTGTAATGGAAACTGAATCTGTGAGTAATTAATATGATTGTTTACAGCTTAGACTCCTTCCTCCATGGCCTCCATGCCTTGTTCAAAGGAGACTTTCGAATTACATCAAGAGATGAATGGGTATTTGCAGATATGGACCTCTTGCATCAAGTTGTTGCTCCTGCAATTAGAATGTCCTTGAAACTACATCAAGTGAGTTTTCCCCTTTTCTGCAGCAAATAACTTCTTGTACGTTATACAAACTTTATTATGCTGATAATGTGGTAGGCATAACAAGGGCAACCAGAATGCTTACATGTTGGCCAGTTAAATTCAGATGAAGCATTAAATGTGTTGCTGTGAATTTCTTCTAAGAAATGCAGTTATATAAATCAAACAATTAATTATTAGAAATGTAGATTTTAGGGTGTATTTTAGTCACTTCATCATTTTACCTGTAGTAAAACTCGACCCTCATTTATTCAACCGTTGAATAGACATACCAACCACAGGTAGTAAATGAATAAAAATGCATTCTTAAAGCCAGATAATTTCAGACATTTCATCGAATTTCTCATCTTTCTCTTCTGGGTGTCTATTGTCACCAACCAGCACAGGGTGATGGTATAAAAAATAATTAAAACCAAATGATGTGCTAATGATGGGATTATACCAGTGGAGCAAGCCAAAACTGCTACACACCTTCATTGTGGCTTTTTGCTACATCTCTGCACAAATGCCGTGTGGTCTGCAATTCCAGTGAAGTTTTTAAACCTAAAACCTTTAATCTCTTCATACATGTTTCTGATTGTAACCGTGCCTTTCCTTTAATGCCAGGACCAATTCACTTGTCCAGATGAATATGAGGATCCTGCTATTCTTTATGATGCAATTCAGTCCTTTGAAGAGAAAGTTGTGATTTGTCATGAAGGAGATCCTGCTTGGCGCAGTGCCATCCTCTCAAACAAAGAAGAGCTCCTTACTTTTAGGCATGTGGTAGAAGAAGGAACAGATGAATATAAAGTTATTATGCTCCACAAAAGCTATTTAAGCTTCAAAGTAATCAAGGTACCACCACCTCTGCCTCATGTTCATTGTCTGATGGTATACATTCATAGCTACTGTATTTAGAATTTTATTTCCATTCTAACTAGGTAAGTCTCTTGACAGAGTGGCATAGCAAAGGTTAGAACTGGGATCTAAAGGCCATTTAACTGCAAGGTGACAAAGCGATGGGAACAGCAGTTTCCAAGACCAAAATTAATATTTGGATAAACAGGCATGTCAGAACCCCTGGTCATTGTTTTTGCTTTCTTATTTTTAAAAGCATTTTATCAACAGTGAGTGAGCAATTGGGTAGGATCATAGTTTTATTATTTTTATTTCAAAGAAACTAGTTTGAATGTCTATTGAAATTAGCCTTCCATCCGCATTAGATCAGTAAATTCTAAATTAATTAGTGGTATCGCTGCCCAGAAAGGAACATACATGGGAACCCTTGTTTGAACTATCGCCCTAAAAATACCCAACCAATCCCACAGAATGACTAAAACATACAATGATTTATAGTTGTTATATTTACTGTATATATTTCTCATATAATAATCATATTATTATATGAGAAATATATAATGAGCCGAGGTGGCGCAGTGGTTAGAGTGCAGTACTGCAGCTACTTCAGCTGACTGCTAGTTCAGCAGATCAGCGGATCAAATCTCACCAGCTCAAGGTTGACTCAGCCTTCCATCCTTCCGAGGTGGGTAAAATGAGGACCCAGATTGTTGGGGGCAATATGCTATTTAGTATACTGTCTTTGGTATAAGCCGCCCAGAGTCCTCGGAGAGTGGGCGGCGTAGAAATATGACTAATAAATAAATAAATAAATAAATAAATAAATAAATAAATAAATAAATAAATAAAATATACCAATACAGGTAGTTCTCACACACACAACTGAGCCCAAAATGTCTGTTGCTAAGCAAGATAGTCATTAAATGAGTTTTGCCCCATTTTACCACCTTTCGTGCCACAGTTGTTATGTGAATAACTGCAGTTGTTAAGTGAATTTTGCTTTCCCGTTGACTTTGCTTGTCACAAAAGGTCACAAAAGTTGATCACATAACTCTGGGACACTACAACTATCATAAATACATGCCAGCTGCCACACATCCGAATTTTGATCACATGACCATGGGAATGTTGCAATAGTTGTAAGTCAAACAGTCACTAAATGAATGGTTGTAAGTTGAGAACAACCTGTAGTCTAGGAGTGAGCATGTTATGTATGAATATAAAGCAGCAGTGTTCAGTTCACCGTTGAACATGGCTTGTTAGAATGTCTACAGTTCTCAGATGCACAATAAATTAACCTATGCTCATTTTAGCCTTCATTCTAGATTATAGTGTCAATAGACCCTGGGTTCTTTTGGCTCCTCCTTCTTTTTTCAAGATTGACCAGGAATCAAGAGATGATGAGAAAATAAACTTTTACATCCAACATAACTAAAGCATTGTCATACACCTGCCATGCCATAAATTTTTGCATACTGCCCACTGAATTTTGCAAAAATTCTTCCCCACTTTAGCCTGGCCCACTTAACATTGGTCTTTTTTCAAACACTGAAAGAAAAAATCTGTACCTTCACGATGGCACAATGGTTAAGAGTGCAGTACTGCAGGCTACTTCTGCTGATTGCCGGCTGCCTGCAATTTGGCAGTTCAAATCTCACCAGGCTCAAGGTTGACTCAGCCTTCCATCCTTCTGAGGTGGGTAAAATGAGGACCCAGATTGTTGGGGGCAATATGCTGACTCTGTAAACCTCTTAGAGAGGGCTGTAAAGCACTGTAAAGTGGTATATAAGTCTAAGTGCTATTGCTATTCAGAAATCATCTCCCCTGCTTAATATAAATCTGTTTCTCATAACAGAAAATGACCCCCCCCTCTAATTGTCCAAAGGAGGGGTGGAAGAAAATACAGCAGGCTCAGCACTTTCAGATGGCCCTATGGCCTTGAAATAAGCAACTCTGTAGTGCAAAGAGCAGGTGGATTGCAACCCCCATCTATTTTCTCTCCAAAATGTTTCCACATGATTTGTACTTTTGTTTGTTTTTAGGTTAACAAGGAATGTGTCAGAGGGCTCTGGGCTGGACAGCAACAGGAACTGATTTTTTTACGCAATCGTAACCCAGAACGAGGCAGCATCCAAAACAATAAACAGGTGTTGAGGAACCTGATTAACTCTTCATGCGACCAACCTCTGGGATACCCCATGTATGTTTCTCCTTTGACAACATCCTATGTAGGGACTCACAGTCAGCTGAAAAATCTCTGGGGTGGACCAATAAGTCTCGACAACATCAAAAGATGGTTCAGAAACAAATGGCTTAGGTAAGCACACAGGGGCCCTTTCATTGCATCTAAGCAGATGTTTTAAAGGACATCTTAGGGCTCTCAAAATACAAGATAGATTTTTTTTTAATGAGAACATTAAGTGAGATATGCTGCCTCCTGTTTCCACTGTTTAAAATAGTATTTATTTATTTATTTATTTATTTATTTATTTATTTATGTATTCATTTATTTTATTTACTTGATTTCTATAGCCGTGCATCTCAGCAAATCAAACACTATTAAGTGGAGTTACTTACTATCCACTTAAATTAGATCAGCAACCAAAGCACTGATTTGCCTCCCTTTCCCCTTCTTAGGTAGTTGTAAGAGTAATATGCACATTCTCTTGTGCTCCTCAAGCTAGTTTTGCTGTTTTCCAGGAGCTCTTCCTTTTAGAATTTAAAACACAATAGAGGTGCATCTATTCCAGGGGTGGGTTCTACGTACCTTTACTACCGGTTCGCAACGGGAGCGCGCACACTTCTGCGCATGTGCAGATCACCTTCTGCAGATCACCTTCAAGCTTGAAGCATGCGCAGATCACCCATGATGACTTTATGGCGAGTGGATGGAGCCTCCGGCCAGTTTTACTACCTATAGAACCAGACTGAACCGGGGGCAACCCACCACTGATCCATTCCTATTGTATTCTCATTGCATCCGGATTGAGTTGAACATCCTACTTATTCAATGAATGTGGTGCCCTCATTATCTTTAGGTAGTTGCTCATTGAAAGAAATTCACTGTGATAATATATATATATAATTCTGTTGGAACTATATATACAGTATATAGGAACTCACCTGCTTTCAGATTTTCTGAATTTTTGTATAACTTTTCCACTGAATCTGCTGTACAATATGCTAGCAGCAAAGATTTGTAAAACTTGACAAACGCAGAAAGGAGGCAAATACTTTATTGTAGAACAGTATGTACCTCAAGAGGAATGTTGTTTTTTGTCATCCTCTGTGACTCCAACCTTCTCCATATACCAGCTATTCTGCTCCTTCCAGCAATGTTGCAGTATTATATCATTTAGATGGACTGAGGCTGAACTCCGTGTTGCAGAATCATCTGTTACTACACTGTTGACCCTGAACCAAATTCGCCTTTAACAAATAACAAAGTAATACATTTGATCAAATGACGTAGGCTGCAGAATTTGTAGAATCTATTCTACTTGCAGTGAATTTCTCTATTTACTATGGAATCGGGTTATAGGTTTAATAATGACATATGAAATAGCCAGGCAAATTTGTCACTTAAGATTTTTTTTTCAGCATTGATTTTTTCAGAATTAAATTATCTCAGGGGTGTCAAACTGGCAGCCCACAGGGCCAGATGCATCATGTGCAGGCCACACCCACCCCAGCTTCGCGAAGGGGAAAACCAATGTGATACGTCACGTGACAGCAACATGACGCCACAAGTTTGACACCCATGAACTATTTGGATGATAGAGTTTTGCAACTGTCAGAAACAGAAATTTCTAGAAATAGAAATAAAAGGGATCTTAAATGACTCATATTCTACAAATTAAGAACCAAAATGGACCTCCCAACTTTTCCTGTGATTATTTTCATTGAGGATAATAACAACATAAAAAAGAGGAAGGATACATTTCAGGGGGGAAATGCAGGCCTTAAACATCTTCATTCTCTATGCTCTGCACATATTCTGAACATGGCTGCATAACTTTTTAAAAAAATAAATAGATTGTCCTAGTATGGGATTTCTACATCACACATATTGATAGTGCAGATCATAGCATGGGATCTAGTGTGGTTTAGTGGTTACAGCAGAGACTGGAGACCTAAGATCCATCAAATATTGATGAAAAACAATCTTAACACTTGCCATTGATGATGCTGACTGGAGCTATTTGGGACCGATGATTGTAATTCAGCAATATTTGGAGGTCCCACACTAGATTAGAATGTGAGGCTATGGTCAAGATCAAATTTCCAGTCAGCCATGCAGCTTATTGGCTGATTTTCATCCACTTGCCTGTTTTGATCTAAACTAGCTCTGAAAATAAAATGTGGAAGAAAATGACAAAGTACTGAGCTACTTAGAAATAGAAACAAAGAAAAATGTAGAGGGGAAAAACTGGCAAGATTTATGTCCCAAGTACACATTCCATTACCACCGCGTTTCAACGCTGCTTTTTATATGAAATATTTCAGTCATATCCAATGGAATATTTAATGTGCAACTTGCACAATTCATTGCTATTATTGGCCAAAATATTTCCTGCTTCATATGAGCCCAGTATGAAAGCTGACAGAGCTATGTCAATGAACAGCTGCCTTTTCCATAATTTGCCAGAGAAATGTAAAGCAATTCTGAGAGTAAAACTTTCTGTTGTTTATCTCAAAGAACGGCCTTTCTGGTTCAGCACTGTGTTCCCACTGTGGGAAACAAAGACATTGGAAGCAAAGGCAAAACACCTTCTTGTTTATGTTCCCCAGAATCTGGCCCTGTATTCTGGTGCTCCTGATTATTTCTTTTCTAACAGAATGCAGAAGAACTGCAACCCAAACCACAGTAGAGGAAGCTGTGAGGAAGGGGCCAGCAGAAATGCATCTTCCAGCAGTAATCCAGCTAATAATTCAAGCCAGAGCAGCAGCTCCCAGCATACAAGGAACAGCACACCCCAACTACACCCTTCCCTTCAGATTGCTCAATTTTCAGGTACTTATCTTCAGTTGCATTTATTCCCTGGTAGAAGGGTATTATACAGTGGTGAAATCTGAACCGGCTTGCTACCAGTTCCCTGGCTGCGCATGCGTGCTGTGCGCCAAGCATGCGCTGTGCACACTCATGCACACCAACCACATGCACACATGCACAGTACGCGCCAAAAGGAGGCTTGGGAAGGTAAGTAGAACAGTGAGGGGGGGAACTCAGCTGTGCCGCACGGTTTAGCTTCGCTAGAAAGCAGGAAATCCTGCTTTCTAGCAAAGCTAAACCGCGCGGCACAGGTGATCGTCGGATCATAGCTTTTTTTAACTACCGGTTTGCCCGAACTGGTAGCTTTTTTTACTACTGGTTCACCCGAACCGGAGTGAACCGGTAGCATTTTACCCCTGGTATTATAGGCTGTCCAATAATGAAAACGTATTGGATGGCGTCCAATGCAAGTTCAACATAAAGTGTTGCAAAACTAAAACTGTAACATTGGGACTCCTGGCTTAGTCCAAAAGATATTCAATGAAAGATATGCCTAATCAACATCAAGCTGTTCCCCTGAACCCCTTGCCTTGTGTCAATAAGAGCCAATGTGTCATGATGTTGTATTGCAGACGACACCAATTGCATCACTGATTTCATTTTTGTGATGATATCATGACCTATGGGACATCAACATGCCTTTTACTGGAGGCCTATGCCTCTCTCTTACTGGCCCAGGGCCAGGCATAGGCCCCCAGAAAAGAGATGTTTTTCATGTCCCATGAAACAGATTCATGAAGGAATCTTGCACTTAAGCTGCTCTTAGTGTCACCTAAAGATTCTTTTGAAATTAATGGGTTTGAAAAAGCTTCTATCTCTCTCCTGGAACTGTGGCTGTAAATGCTGCAGTTACCTCCTGGGGTGTGAGTATGCACACTGTCCTTAGAATTAATGCACACACATATTCTGAAAATACCTACCCATACATAGCAATACTAAACTCACAATGTATATTGCTGCTAAACTGATCCAATTATTTAGCAGTACGGTATGCCTATTTGCTTTCACAAGCTACTCCAAAGGTAATTGGAAAAACAAACTTAACTATAATACAACAATCATGGATAAGCCAAGGAAGTTAGTTTGTGTGGGCGGCCATACAAAATCTTTTAAATAAATAAAATAATTTAATAATTAATTTTATTTGGCTTTATCTTTTCATCAACAGCTTTTAACAGTTCTCTAAATAAATTTAGGCATGGGAGCAGGCTTTAAGCTTCAAAAATGTATTTATAAAAGGATACAAAAGACTCTTTTGTTTCCTAAGTATTTGCAGAAATTGAGTTATTTATGTGGAAATATGGGTGGTCTACTATAAAACACTTTAACCACTGAATTAAAGACATGTATGGGATATTTTTGGACAGTGGTCAGATTAACTGTTTAAAATGAGAACAGATGTTTAATTACTTTTGACTGTGAATGTCAGCATGCCAGAATTCTCATCATACAGTGCTTCCTAGCTACAGTATATTTTTATTTTTTATTTAACAATATTAGCATTAAAGTAATCATCAAAGACTGAAATTTAAGAAATTAAAAAAATGAACTTGAATTATGATGACAAAATGAACTTGAATTATGAACGTGAACATTTCATTACTTGAAATGAACTTGAAAAATGAATTATTTCATGTGTATTTAATACATAGATGGTAAGCCAAGTAGATTTTAGTAGAAAACACACATTTATCACATTATGTATGCATATATGTATGTATTTACTATACATTCATACCACTTGAGAGTGAGTTACACTGTATTGCAGTTCTCTTTATTTTTATTCCCACACCAACAACTCTGGAGATAGTGTGAGCTATCTAAAAAGAGGTAGTTGCTCAAAGTGATCTAGGGATTTCCATAGTCAAGTGGAGACTTCTTGAGAAACTGAACTGTACCCTACTGAATTGCAGTAACCAACTGCAGATTCTCAGCTATGGCATAATTTTTGGCACTAATCCTGTCAGGAGCCACAAAGTGAAACAAGGGTTTGCAAAATGCCCTTGGTTCACATCAATAAGTATGAATAACTGAAGTATTACTACATTGCTATATCTATTATTACATCTATTACAGTATTACTACTACTACTATTACTACTAGGAGCATGGGTCACACATTGTTAGGACACTGGCTTGACAAGCAGCAAGCCTGCGTTCGAGACCTGAGTGCTCCATGGTGTGGGGTGAACTCCCATCCTTCACTCCAGCTCCTGCTGGAGTGGTCATGAACGGACCCCCTAACTGGGTGTCCCCCCCAGGCAATGGTGATGTCACCAACTAATCTTTTCAACCCGGAAGCGCCTCAGAATGAACTACTACTACTACTACTTATTACTCAATAATGTAGAGTAATTTAGGTAATTGTTGAAAGGGGTCTTTGCATTATTTTACTGTATAATAATCTGGGTTGAAATATTACCATTTCAAGCTGGTTTGAGCTAAATCATGGTAGCACTTCACACAAAGGCTATGGATAGGGCACTGTGGAAGAGTAGGAAGAATGCAAGGAACATTATGCAACATAAAGCAATTCTGTGAAGCATATTAGACTTGTCCAGCTATATACCCACCAGATTATTTATCACCTATTTATTTATTGTATTTAGAACACAAACATGCTAGGCTATGTACAATATAAGGAAACAGAAGAAATAAAACATAATAATTACAGTAGCTCAAAATCAGTTTCAGAAACCAGAAGTCAGCAACAAACAAAACCAAGATAAAATCCAAAGGGGCCACAATAAGTTAACTGGGACTGAAGACAAATTGAAATGAATGTCTTTAATTTGTTTGTGAAATTGCGGTAAGATGGGGCTACATATATGTCTGGTGGAGAGTATTCCACAAGGTGGGAGTTACTGCAAAGGAAGCTGCCTCAACCATGCCCCATCTACCTTGCAAAGAGATGGAGGCCTTCATTTTGGCAGGCCTTCTCTAGATGACCAAACACGGATGGGCAGATTCATTTCTTCCAATGTATGTTTTTGATTCTCCCAGTGCTAACTGACCACTACTGGAACTCAAAACTAAACAATTCATCTAAAAAAGAATGCAATAACAATTAAGCAGAGATAGGAATTCAAATCTCAGACATAATCTAAGAAGCGACTGCACTAAGCTTTGTGATAATGTAAACCACTCTAAACTTACTGCAATAGGACAGAGCCATAGAAAGCTAAAATATTCTTTCTGGAATAATTGCTATTCAACATCTGCTAAGAAAAAAATACTGTAGGTTTTATATGATTAATCAGATTAGCAACAATGTATATCCTTAAAGTCTTGATCTGTGATGGGGCAGTGGTTAGAATGCAGTATTGCAGGCTGGTTCAAGGTTGACTTAGCCTTCCATCCTTCCGAGGTTGGTAAAATGAGGAACCAGATTATTGGGGACAATATGCTGACCCTGTAAACTGCTTAGAGAGGGCTGTAAAGCACTAGGGAAGCGGTATATAAGACTAAGTGCTGTTGCTATTGAATCCCTTTCAGATTTTCTGATTAAGTGTATTTATTAAAGTAGTCTTCTTGAAAAAAATATTTGTGAGTAATGTTTTGCAGTGGGCATTAATTGAATAGTGAGAATATGATTTGAAGGGTTTAATTAGGGATAGAGTTTCTGCAAATGATTTTCTCTTTTCATTTCTTTTTTTTTAAAGGCAGGAGAAAATTCAGGAGCCAGTCTGTTCAGACGCATGCTGCTTTAAGTCAAAGACCCCCTCGTTCAAGCCATTCTGGTCCAATCTTAGAGAGTCATCCCCCCTTCATCCAGACTTCCACTTCGGCTCATGAAATTGCCCCAAGACTTTCTGACAGCCAGCTCTCCTTCCACAATTCTGCGACCTCTGTGTTCTCCCCAACCACTGCCATCCCTATCTTGGGCCAACTAACAGTACAGGAGCGAGCTGAGGCTGTGATCAGGTCTAGTCTGGCCTCTTCCACTAGCTCCACTCTCAGCCTCCTGTTTGGTAAAAGAAGTTTTTCAAGTGCGCTGGTCATTTCTGGGCTCTCTGCAGCTGAAGGAGGAAACACAACAGATACCCAATCATCCAGTAGTGTTAATATTGCAATTGGGCCATCTGCTAGAGCAGCAAACCGTAACAAGCAGGAGGCCATAAAGGTAAGATATAGATGAACTTTATGTCTTATTCTGTCCTGGAGGAAACCTTTCTATGTAGTTGTTAAGATCTGTAACCAACCGGATAGCAATTAATCAATTAGTGCCTTGTTCTGCCATAGGGATTAGTCATTTATGGCTCCTGAGCCATGTGTAACGACTACAAATTCTTGTTTCTATGGCATATATAATTATATTAAAATTATAATATGAAAGGGTCCAAGGAGAAAGATGGGTTAGGCAGCCGCTGATTAAATTTGTGTTATTTGAGTAAGCATTGTCAACACTGCCACTTCTCATGCTCCACAAAAGTTTTATCAGCTATAGCCCAAACACCCCTGTTGCTACTAAATCTTAGATCGGTTTTGTTCATTACTCCAAATCTGGAACCGAATAATATTTAGTAAATCCCTGAACTGTTTTTGCAAGTGCCCCGGGTTGTTTTTTTTTTTTTTTTTTTTTGGTTTTCTGGTCTTACTGTAACTCCTTCTGTTATATTAGATGTTATGGATTATACTGAAACCTGAGAAATCAAGGTGAAAATATCTGGCGACCATGTACTAGGTTGAACAACATGGCCTCCAAATGCTGACCCTTTTTGGCAATGCTTCTTTGAACGGTGCTGTTGGAACACTAATGACACTGTCTCTATTTTTCAAAAGCAATTGTCTGATGATTATGAAGCAACTGATGCTGCTGAATCCAGACAGCGAAGGGACCTAGGAACCGCTCACGCTTTCCTGATAAGCCATATGGTGGAATGCAGAAGGGCCAGCCAAGAAGACATGGCTCTAGAAGACTCTGCTTCTCAACAGAGCCTTTCCGAAGAGTAAAACAAGAGGAGGCTCACAGAAGGGATAATGCCTTATAAAGCTGATTTAAAAAAAATAAATAAATAAAATTGGCTTAATTTGCCAGAGGAATGAGTAAAACAAACAAAAATGAAAGGATCTATTTTTTTTTAACCCTTTCACAAGAAAGCCTTCCGTTAAAAAAATGTAGGAAGATAATATCTCCCTAATAATATTTAGTGCTGCCCACATTAAAGGTTACTGGAATTCCAAATCTGATTTAAAAGAGAATCGATCTGGCCACCTATTGTCTGCAAAGGAACGCTAGGCAGTATTATTGGGGTGGTTTGCAGGGAGGGCTGGGGGGTGGGGGCAGATTACATGTTTTGTAGCGAGACTGAAAGCAAAAGAAAATCTGAATGCAGTTCAGTGAAAAAGCACATCAACATCTGTCTCTTGTCATAACCAAATAGATGATTGCATGCTAAATAATTGGCTTTTTATACATAATGCATAAAAAAAGGATTGTTTGTAATTGAAGCAATGAATATGGAATAGGAAAGAAAGCTGCCTACTCTTTGAGATTAGTATGCGGAATCTTTTTAAAAAAAAAAAAAAAAGTCAGAGGAAAGCCGTCTTTGTTTGAAGTGTTACGCAGCTGACAATTCTGTGCTGCAACATATTAATTGTGGAGGTGGTCCACCGCATGCAGCCATAAGGAAATTGTCCATAAAAGTGCCAGGCAACACACTGCTACGTACCAAATAGAGCCGATGCATGAATAGCCTTCACAAAGCCAACAGTGCTCCTTATTTGCAAACAAGTGCAGCTTTCTCTGTTGTCCATCCTCACAACAAAACTCCATGCCTTTTTCTGCAACCGAGAAACTTAACAACTCGAAATTGCTTTTGTGCTCTCTTACATGAACAGACTTGTCGATTTTTTTTTTGTAATTAAAAACTTTACAAGTACCAGTGTCTTCTTTTGTTATTTAACAGGATTTGCGTATTTTACTGCAATATTGATATATTTATGGAAGATGCGTGCTGCTTTGGGTCTTTTTCTTCCCTCTTTTTTTTTCCTAAGGCATGGCTTATTTTTCACAAAGTTGTGAATGCTTATAGGTATTTCTTTTAGGAACTTAAGATGATGCTGACCAAGATCTTGCCTCATTTTTTCCTCACAGCAGTAATTGTGGGTTGGGTTGGACTGAAAATGACTCAAAATAACATAGTGAGGTTCAGGACAGGTGGGGTCCTAAACCTTGATTCTCCCAGGCCAACTTCAGCCAGGAATGCATGTTGGCTCAGGTACAACAACTAAGGGGCAGGGCAGTGGTGGGTTTCAAATTTTTTTTACTACCGGTTCTGTGGGCGTGGCTTGGTGGGCGTGGCAGGGGAAGGATACTGTAAAATCTCCATTCCCTCCCCAATCCAGGGGAAGGTTACTGCAAAATCCCCATTTCCTCCTGATCAGCTGGGATTTGGGAGGCAGAGAATAGATGGGGATGGGGCCAGTCAAAATTTTTACTATCGGTTTTCTGAACTACTCAAAATTTCCGCTACCGGTTCTCCAGAACTGGTCAGAAACTGCTGAAACCCACCTCTAGGGCCGGGTGAGAAGATAGTAAATGGGGTCAGAGAGACATGAGAAGATATATAAATGGGATCAGAGACATTCTCACCATCTGCAGCTCTTTACAGCTTCTGAGACTGGGGCATTTTTCACCCCATTGCTAATTCCAACAGGATATTTAGCTACCCTCCATCCCTTTGTTCCCCCCCTCCCCCATTTCTCCATGATTTTAAAGTGAACTGCACAGTTATAGTAGTCAATAGAATGAACTCCCTGCACCTCACTTTTGATACAAATTGAATTGCAGGCTATTCTTGCTTGAGATTAGTCTAAGCAGTGTGGAAGGAGGCCATTGCCAATAAACCCAAGACTATTTTCCCACAGGGTTCTCCAAATTACTCTCTTGTGCAGTCACAACTCCAGAACCCAACACACACAATCTGAAACAACTTTTTGCCTTTGAATCCAAAGTGTTGCACAGCCGGACAAAAATTCTCATTTGATATGGGATTGAATTCTATGCTAGCATAGCACAGAACTAGCATAGTGTAGTTGTTTTATACTATAGAACTAATGTAATAGTAGTACTATAGTATAGAAATAGACTAGTATAGAACTTCAGCAAAAAGAAATCATGAATCACAGGGCAGCTGTGTTAGGAGATATGTGCCGATTTACAGGCAAAAAAACATTTTATGCCTTTCATATGATAATTCCAGCAAACACATGAACAACTGTTTTACAGGGCTGCAGGGATAATTTTCTTATGTCAGGCAATTCTCTAATAGTTGGAGGCAAAGCGGAAAATGATACACCTGTCACACATTCTCTCTGATTTTAAACTTGCATTGTTTGTGTCTTAATTTTCCTGGAATGGATTCAAGTAATCTTTCATGCACAAATCCACAGCTGTCCCATGTTGATTTTAAGGGCATTGTTTACTAAAGTCACAAACAGCTCAAAAAGCACACCAAGGCCCCATTGATGCTTGGCAGGAGCTTCAGTCTAATTTTTTTTTTTTTTTTACACAGCATTTATTGCACAGGCTTTTTTTTCTGAATCTATCTTGCTTCTTCCAATATTTGTTTTCCCTAGTATTTTCTAATCCCACCATTTCAAGCTTGGCTTTTCCTTTTGGCTTCTTCATAGACCATTTCCATTCCATTCAGGAGTGGTGCTTACCTAGCAGATAGAGATGGTGCTGTTTTTCTTTGAATTTCAATCTAATGCTTAGCCTCTTTTCCCCAAGGTTTTACTATTAGCACTTAGCACTTAAGACTTATATACCACTTCCAGGGGTGGATTCTAAATTTTTTTACTACCGGTTCTGTGGGTGTGGCTTATTTTGTGGGGTGTGGCTTGGAGGTCATGTGACTAGGTGGGCATGGCTAGCTGGTCAGAGTCATTTCTGGAAGGTCCTCGCACTTACGACCAGTCTTCGCACTTACGACCCGACTCATTTGTTTGCTTTTAACACTGATCAGCTGTAGGACAGCCCTTTGAAGCCCAGCGACAAGAGTTTAAACAGTTTTTTTCCCTCTAGCCATCAGCTGGGACTCAGGAGGCAGCAATAGATTGGGAGTGGGACCAAATAAAAGGTAAGAATAACGTGGGGGTGGGGTGGGGGGGCGGGGGGGTGGGGGGGAGAATCGGTTCGGTGACGTCATATCGTCACCGCTACCGGCTCGGCCGAACCAGACCGAACTGGGAGGAACCCGCCACTGACCACTTCATAATGCTTTACAGCAGTCTCTGAGCAGTTTACGGAGTTAGCATATTGTCCTCAACAAACTGGATCCTCATTTTACTGACCTCAGAAGTATGAAAGGCTGAGTCAATGATTAGCCTGTCAGTATCCGACTCCTGGCTCTCTAGTCTAGACAGAGTTAGCCTGCAATTCTGCATTCTAACCACTGTGCCACCACATCAAGTGGGAGTTTGGGATGTAGTCATTTCCAGTTTGGGATGTAGTCATTTCCTTATGATAGATGCAAAACTTTGGGCATTCTTCCAGTTAATTCAAAACTTTTTTCTCTTTCCCCTTATAAAGTTCTTTAAAAAGGCCACAAAAGGTGATGACAAATCCCAGGTGAACAAATTTATGTATGTATGTATGTATGTATGTATGTATGTATGTATGTATGTATGTATTATTTGTTTGTGTTGTCTATCTATCTATCTATCTATCTATCTATCTATCTATCTATCTATCTATCTATCTATCTAATTAACTGCCCATCTCCCTCACCCAGAATCTCTGGACTCTGACTTTTAACTTCTCAGATTGCAGGCATTGTTTTGTCTACTTTTAACACCTCTAAGTAAGTCCAAAGATGTTTGAAATGAAAACGACTCATTCTTATAAAGTAAGGGAAGGCTATTTGTGTAGGTTTCAGCTAGCAATTTTGCTTGTGAGAATCACTGAAATGAAAAGTAGATGCTATATTCAATCAAGGCAGGGATGGAAGTTCAAGAAACATCTCTTTTGGAATTGCCTGAAAACTTGTGAGATCTGTAAAACAGAGCCCACAGTGACCTTAAAATGATTTGCTGAAAAGTTTATTAGACACTGGAGCAGTTGTTTCTTATGAGTGATGATCTACATTAGGAGTCTCCAAATGTGGCAACTCTAAGACTTGTGGACTTCAAGTTTTAAAGTTGGCCTGTTTGAAGAGCCCTGATCTATATGGAAGATCTGCAGAAAGAAACCTTTTCTTCACCATCATCTAAAACAACCACAAGAAAACTTTTAGAAGCTTCAGATGCTTAGGAACTAAGTGCTATGGAGTAATGAAAGAAAAAAAAAAATGAACTATTTGGCTACAACCTAAAAAATAGGTTCAACTAAATATCAACATATCTGACATGCTGATGTCCCACAGTTAATGAAGAAATCAAAGCTGAAAAGAGTTTGGATATTTTGGCAAAATAATGATATGAAATATACTTCCATATGAATCATGAAATATAGGAAATATAGGAAATAGATTCTCAGTTATCCAGGTCATGGTTGTCCCAAAGGTGCTTTTTCAAGAGGCCTTTCTACCAGAACTGTTAGTCCAGTTGCCTCTTGAAAAAACACCTTTGGGATAAGAACTAAGGGTTTTGGAATGAACTTTCCAGGCCCCAGACTGAAAGATTATTGAAAATCTGTAAAGCTACAGTGCGTGCGAGGAGAGTTAAGAACATTTCTGAGCCCAAAACATTATGTAAGGAAGAAAGGGGAAACAGCCAAAAACAAAAACTGAAAGAGCTTGGTATATGAAACATTTGGAAGCTGTTATTTCTGTCAAAGGAGGATTTGCAGAATGCTGACTGAAAGTGCGTTCAAACCTCTGCACCTGCCATGTTCAATCTTTTCTTATTTTGAATCTGTCAACTGCACATATAAATATGCATTCAGAATTGCAGAAATATCTGTTTACCTTTGTCCCATGTAGAGGTTGTGTCAGCTTCTATTTCGCTTAGGGATTCATTGGAACGTACAATTTAACCAGGAATGTCTAATTGTTTGCTCTTGTATGTACTTTGTTCTGAGCCACTGGATGAAGTTTGGTATTCTGGCCATTCTGTGGCCTAATGGAATCCCTGACTGAGC
The DNA here is from genome assembly GCF_059756535.1 of Pantherophis guttatus. Classification (NCBI taxonomy): domain Eukaryota; kingdom Metazoa; phylum Chordata; class Lepidosauria; order Squamata; family Colubridae; genus Pantherophis; species Pantherophis guttatus. The sequence goes on along the minus strand of NC_142063.1, from coordinate 276,518,581 downwards.
AGATAATCGTGGCATTGGAGACTCCCAGGGCTTTTTTGCTTAGGAGATTTCAACAATCATGCTGAGCCTGATTTGAGTCCTGGCTAAAGATGTCAGGTGCTTTACCCAGGCTGTTTTGGAATTTAGCTATGAAATTGACTTCTCCTCATATGATTTTTGTCTTAGAGAAGGTTGACAGTGTATATCAGTTCCAAGGCAGATGTCACTGCAATGGATGGATCAACTGGTGAAGACTGGGCTGCTGCAGTAAGTACTTTTCTTCAGGAGTGGGGATCAAATCATATGGCCAGTGCCTGGAGGTTTCTAGATCCAATCAGATTTCAGGAATCAGGGACATTTTGTCAAACTTTACCCAACTGTGATCTGCTTGAGCTGAACTAGATATGCCAGCCCTAAATACCTCTTGCCCCATGTCAGAACCCATAGACCCATGGCATACAAAGTGATTGTGGATGTTGAACATGAGCACAGACAGCTACCTTCATAAAGCATGAGCAAAAATTGTGCAAGATGAATCCTACTGGATATAATAAAGTCACCACTCAAGTCCATGCTGTAAACTCAAGAGAGAAAAAAATTATTGGTTTCCCTCTTGATTGGATTCACAGCAAACCAACTAATAAGAGCCATGGTGGCGCAGTGGTTACAGTGCAGTACTGAAGGCTACTTCTGCTGATCACCGGCTGCCAGCAGTTTGGCAGATTGAATCTCACAAAGCTCAAGGTTGACTCAGCCTTCCATCCTTCCGAGATGGGTAAAATGAGGACCCAGATTGCTGGGGGCAATATGATGACTCTGTAAACTGCTTAGAGAATAAAGCACTATGAAATGGTATATAAGTCTAAGTGCTAGTGCTATTGCTAATAAAGACTTTGTCACCTCACAGTTCTAACTACAATTTACATTAACCAGCAAGTTAGCACTTTCTTCCAATTGCTGAAACTGGAGACATGGATTTCAATGGGGTGGGGGTAAGGAATGAAATGTGCCTCATAATATCATGATACAAACGTTGTAACTTAAATATCAAATGCCATGATGCATGTTTCATTTTGATATAATCGGGATTGACTGCAGCCCCTTTGGAAATGTACATGGTGTTAATGTCCAGACTGACAAGACCTCTCCAGGTAGGTTCATCAACTTGTCACTTGAGGAAATGGATAAACTCCTTCATACCACTATTTATTAGGGCTGTTCATGGTTCAAAAATGATTTGGAAGATGTAACTTCAGCATCATGCAAACACAGTACATCTTTATCTGTCATTAAAACAGCAACTAGAGTAAGCTTTAAAAGAAAGTGCATCTCCCTTAAGGAAACCTTAATTATTCCATTTATAGTCTGCTGCAATCCCACAGGACTCTTGGTAGCTTTACAAGAATATAAAAATCATTACAACATCCCCTGTCCTGTTAAAATCTGAAACATTTGAAGAGCAGAAAAGTCAAACATCAGAGGTCATTCCATACCTGGAAAAAGCTCCATCTTTAATTGCTTCCAGAAATGGTGGCTTCATGCAGTTTGCATAATAAGTTATTGACTTAGTTTTCTGATGCAAAGTCTTACTGTATTTGTCTAATTGCAGGCAGTACCTAGCCAGCCTTGGCTGGTCTTTAAAAGGTTATTCAGAGTCAGACTTGTCAGCACTTGGAGATTATCAAAAAAATCCCAGTATAAGTAAAACAACAATCTAGAATAATGTTTGGCAAATCACTCTATATTGTTGGTAAAAAAACATGGATGTGTCCATGTGGTCTCTAGGAACAAAACTTGACGAGGGTGATTTGGCTTTTACACTGGCATGTTCTTAGTCTTACCCAAATGGATATGTGGAATTTTGAAATCTGAAGTAAGAGGCATCTTGGAAAGATAAACTGTGGCAACAGCATGAATAAATGAAAGCAGCCTATGAAATGGGATTTCAATGAATGGATGCCTAGCTTCAATTTTGATGAATTACAGAACCATTTGCAACTCTTTAGTGAAGTACAGTACAAGCTGTCTGAGAAAGCATTTAAAGAAGCAAAGTGCTAAATGGAATAAAATGACAGATCACGAAATCCAGGGCACTTCTACACAGTTGGATGTCTCCCTTGAAAGTTGTGCAGAAAGTCAGCTTTACATTTTTGCCATTAAAAAAAGATAGCTGCAGCATTTGGAAAAGCAGTTATTAAAGACACTCTGGTCATGGAAAGTGAGGGAGGGGGATCCTTTAATCTCCACTGAGATTAAGTGTTTCTGAATAATGTTGCAAATCATTACTATCTAAGGCGTTTCACTCTTCTATTTGCAGCTGAAGAAAATAAAATCTGCTGAATATTTTCTCAAGTCCCTTTGCCGTGAGCAGATTTAGCCTAAAGAGCTAGGATTCAACTCTTTCCTCCTATATTCAAATTCAGTTCAATTCAACTCCATTAGCTTTCTATGTATAAAACTTGAGATGTTCAGATACTTTGGTAATCTTACTGCTGTCTAGACTCATGAACACAATATAGAATTGCTGCAAAATGCCTTTTTTAAGAGAGACACATTTATGTAGACCAACTTACACGTCAAATATTGCGGTCAATTCTTGAAATATTGACACGAGAACAGCCTTGGTAGCAATATGTACTTTTGCTAACAGCATATACTGCAATTATTTTAAGAGACATCTTACCATTAGCCTTTCAATGTTACAGTATCTGTGTTTGTCTTGGGCACCAGGAATCCAGGAATGACATTCCTATCCATCATTAATGGTGTCAAGTTATGGATGTGCACATTGTAATTTTGAAATTAAGGGTCTAAACTTATTCCACTGCTAGTCTTATTTTCCTTCTGCTGAGTAGATAAATTATCATTCCATTATGCTAGTGCATGATATTTTCACAATGTTTGTGCTATTAAGCTAACTGATGGACTCTATACAAACAAATTAAGTGTTCTTAAATTGGTCAACAACTGCTCACTCTGTATGGAAACATGTGTGCTGTGCCTATCCAATAGAAGCCAGTAATGAAAACAGGAACATATTTCAACTGCTATTTATGAACTTCAGAAGTATTTCTCCATATTACTGCTTTTTGCTACAAGTTCCAGAGACTTTTGAGATATATATCTCTATGAGAATAATTTATAATATGTGCATTACTGAGACCTGGTGGGACAAGAGGATTGGGGAGGGGATCTTCTGTCTAAGATATGCCCAGCTGGGCTGCAGATGTGGCACCAGTCAAGACCCCATAGAAGGGCCGGTGGGTTGGCAGCGATCATCCAACATACTTGGGATGCCAGAGACTGCCAGATGTGAGACCCTATTTTTTAATTTAGGCACTAAGAGGGGTTAGTTGGGACTCTTGCTCAGTCTCTCTGCTGAATAGCAACCTTCCTGCCTGAGTCTTGACTCCATGGCCAGATTGGCATTAGAGATCCCTAGACCGGGGTCTCCAACCTTGGCAACTTTAAGCCTGGCGGACTTCAACTCCCAGAATTCCCCAGCCACTGGGAGTTGAAGTTCTCCAGGCTTAAAGTTACCAAGGTTGGAGGTCCCTGCCCTAGACAATGCATAATTAGGGTAATTTGCCTGATCTAGTTTTTTTTTCAGAGCAGTGGCAGCATGCTCTGGAATTGGAAAAGATACTGGTTTCTCTTCCATCATGGTCAGATCACTCTGTGATCATCTTCAATTCCCTGGTACTACCCCACTCCTCAGAGACAGTGTGCCTATTAGATCAGCCCATCCCAGGCGACAGATGGGCCTATTTGGGTTTCAGAGGGAGCTTGGGTTTGGTCTGGAAGACCTGCTACACCAACTGGCTTAAGCCTTGGTGACCACTTGGAATAGGAGAGCAGTTGCGAGTTTGAACTGGATCGCACTTGAATGACCTCTCTGCACCAGGGGTGGGTTCTACTTACGCTTACTACCAGTTCGCAGTGTGGCCGTTTTGATGATGTCTGGGTCGGTAGGCAGAACCTCCCGCCAGTTTTACTACCGGTTCTATAGAACCGGTGCAAACCGAGGGCAACCCACCACTGCTCTGCACCCATGGTTCCTGGAACTATACATGATATACAAAAGGAATTAAGAATTAAGGAAGGTGAAGAAGCTGACGAGATGCCTAGAGTGCCACTGAAGAACAAGAAGTGATGATGATCAAACACCAACTACTTTATGGCAGTAAGAGCAGTGAAATTGACTCCAGCTGATACAGAATGCAGCCGCACGGGTTGTTATGGGAGCCCCTCGTTACTCCCATATAACACCTCTCCTGCATGAGCTGCACTGGTTACCAGTGGTTCTCTGGGTCCGCTTCAAGGTGCTGGTTCTCACCTATAAGGCCCTACATGACTTAGGTCCAGGATATTCACAGGACCTTCTCCTGCCTGCCTCTTACCGTCCTGTTCGTTCACATAGGACTGCTCTCCTCAGGGTTCCGACGGCGAGCTAATGTCGTCTGGTGGTGCCCAGGGGTAGGGCGTTCTCTGTGGGTGCTCCCACCCTCTGGAATGAGTTGCCTACTGAGCTCTGGACGGCTCCTGATCTCCGCTCCTTCCGTCGGGACCTGAAGACTTGGCTGTTCAAGCAAATAGGCTGACTCTGATTCTGGGTTTTATTATTTATTATTTATTAGTTAATTTGGTTTAAAATGGGATTTTGTTGTACATGTTTTTAACTTGTGTTCACCACCCTGAGTCCTTCTGGAGAAGGGCAGCATATAAATACATGAAATAAATAAATAATAAATAAATGTAATTTTTTCTCCACCTTTATTGTGTCCATAAATAGTTGCCCAAAGGCTCTGTTTCAGTGACCTGATCCCTCCTTGGAAGCAGAAAGATGGGATTCACCCACAAAGTTACTGAGTCTTGCATGGTTATCTGGAGAGTCTGATCCTGCTTAACTTGAAGTGGACAGGGCTGTTGAAACTGCTAGTTCAGCCACTTCTGTTTTAGATCCATGCCCTTCTTGGCTGGTCAAGGTTGCCTGGGACAGGCCATATGATTGGAGAAGGGCAGTGGTGGAATAAATAAATGAATATTCTAGCACACATCTTATTCTCTAGTGCAATTTTAACTCGGAGAAATCAGTCACAATGTTTTGATATTTTCTTTTATCAGGTGAGCTGCTGAGAGTCACCAGATTGTGGTGGAATATTCATACAATCAGTCAGTGTCAAGGAGAGAGTAGAGTCTCTATACCATTTGTTTAGTCATTTAAGACAACTTTTGATTCACATTTGATTCACTGAGACTCTTATAACCTGAAAAAAACCTATTTTAGCCTAGCTAACAGAAAGGTGTTAACTTGAGGTTCCAGAAACCAAATTTAGAAACCTCTGAATGCAGAGATTTGCTGTGCTGTTAATCTATGCCCCTCTTTCAATTACGTTCGATGTATATTTCATGCCAGAAACACCATATTCTACAGAATGCTTTAAGCTGTGTGAAACTGATAAGAACTACACATTCTGCTAAAATACCCAGCCAAAGATTGGAAAGTAGAATTGTAATGCATTTAAATACCATTATAATCTGATGCTAAATATGTGGATGTCTCCACCAGGTCTATGAATGCTTTGAAAATGATTTGGAAGGGCTTCAAATGGTCCACATTAATGCAGTACTTCTGCGCCATTCATTAAAACAGACTTTGTGAGTTTGAAAAACATTCATGGAGAAAATTTATCTATGAGGTTGTTAAGAGTCGAAAATGACTTGATGGCACCTAATCAATCTGAAAAAAGTGGTAGCTGCTTTGAGCACCTGGCACCTTAAAATTAAAGTGATTCTTAAAGCAGCCACCACTTTTGTTCTAGATTTATATAGGAGCCTGGGAAAAAGATGAAGTTTATTGAAAAAGTAGGGCCAATGCTTGTGCTCTAACAAGGTCCAAGTCAAAAATTCCAAGTTATTTTTTAGGTATGTACACCAACAAATAATATGCGAAAGCGGGAGGATGAAAAGGTTGTAAAATGTTGAAAATCTGCAGTGGAGGATTTCTGTGACATGCAAGAATTCATAAGTCCAAAACCAAAGGTACAGAAGCAATAAAAGAGAAAGGAGCTATATTAAAACACAATTGATTTTCCAATATATGAAATAGCATTTTAAATTTTTTTTGCCAAATGTTTTGGGCTTTGCTAAATGTTCAGATTACAGGTAGTCCTTGTTTAACATTTACGACAGTATTGAAAACAATACTTATGACCAGTCCCTGAACTTATGACCACCACAGTATCCCTATGTCATGTGATCAAGATTCAAATGTCTTCTTTTCCCTTTTAATTTTTTTCTTTTTGTTTGTCTTATTTGTTTTTTGAAATGTAATAAAGTTACATTTAAGAGATTCAGGTGCTTCACAGCCAGGAGGCATTTATGTGCCCCACAGTGTGTTACAGTGCCCCATGGTCATATAATGACCATAAAGAGCTGTGGTGGCAGTGGTTAGAATGCAGTATGGCAGGTTAATTCTGCTGACTGCCAGCAGTTCGATTCCGACTGGCTCAACGTTGACTCAGCCTTCCATCCTTCCAAAGTTGGTAAAATGAGGACCCAGATTGTTGCGGAGATTTGCTGATTCCGTAAACCGCTTAGAGAGGGCTGTAAACCACTGTGAAGCAGTATATATGTGTAAGCGTTTTTGCTATAATCACAATTTGCATGCTTCACAGCCAGCATCCAACAAGCAGGTTAAGCTGGCAGTAAAATCGCAAGGCACAGCCATACGATGTCTTGTTTAACGATCAGGGGTGACTTGCTTAATGACCACTGTGGGATTGAGGTCATGGTCTTGTGATGCCCCATTTAACATATATCTAAATTAGCGACTGAGTAGCCACTTAAACATAGACTCCCTGTACTCAAAGTGATGACACTTGTAAGGAATGTAAGCAGGGCTTACGGAGTTTGTGATGGCATGTAGTAGATTGGATTCCTACGAGGAAGATGGTACATTCCAGAGACAGCTCAGTCCAGATAAGCTGTGTGGGAGAGAAAAGAAGGCGAAGGCAGCTTCTCCCCAATAGTTCTGAGCATATGGTAGATAGAGATAGCAGAATGCTTCACTTTGGAAAGATTCTGTCTATAGGGTTTGGAACAAAAAGGAACTCATTTGAAAGAAACACCGCACATCTTCTTGGTTTGGGACTTCCCTTGCCACACCATCAAAATACATCTTTGGAAGGGAGAAAGCCATGTCCCAGGTCATGTACAGAAGAGACAGAAAATCTGATTGTTTTAAAACTTCAGGAAGACAGACAGGCTGGAAAATGGATAATTATTCCCCATAGGCTCCGATTAAAGTTTGGAACCTACAAGAAATGGTTAAAAATCCAGAAAGGAAATGGGGGAAATTTTTGCTTCAGAAACTTTGTATGGAGATAAATGTATAGCCAGGAACTGTGTCAAAATTGTTGCTGTTGCTGCTGTTTGTTAAGCCCAGTGTCTTTAGGAGATTGGATGTGAATTCAGCTTTTTTTCATTTTCATGCTAAGCATGAGGATATAATATAGTCCTTAATATATTCTAATAATTTATAATATGAAGTGGAATCTTGGCAAGCCTCTTCTCCGAGATCAAGAAGAGTGCTCACTTGCAGCAGACTAGTGCTATTGTGTGGTTTGCGCAAGCCCATCTTTTATTTTGGAATTGTTCTTTTTAATTCATTTGAAAACAACTATTTTACCATGAATTGGAGAGCTTTGTAATTTATCTTCAGCACAGACCCAATACAATCTGAGGAAAGAAACTTTTCTTTTGCACACTTTTTATCTTGAATTATGCATTGATTCTTTCTTGTTGATTCTTGAGAAGTCAAATATAAAATATTCCATTATAATTAAGTATAATTGCTCCTGGGGAGGAAAGCTATGGCAAATCTAGACAGCATACTAAAAAGCAGAGACATCACCCTGCCAACAAAAGTGTGTATAGTCAAGGCTATGGTTTTCCCAGTTGCAATGTATGGCTGTGAAAGTTGGACATTAAGAGAGAATTGAGGCCTTTGAACTATGGTGCTGGAGAAGACTCCTGCGAGTCCCTGGACTGTAAGCTGATCAAACCGGTCAGTCCTAGAGGAGATCAACCCTGACTGCTCTTTAGAAGGCCAGATCCTGAAGATGAAACTCTATTATTTTGGCCACCTAATGAGAAGGAAGGACTCACTGGAGAAGAGCCTAATGCTGGGAAAGATTGAGGGCAAAAGAAGGTGATGACAGAGAATGAGATGGCTGGATGGAGTCACTGAAGCAGTAGGCATCAGCTTAAATGGTTGTGGGACAGCTTCCCCAGTACCTGGATGAAGCGTCGTATCTGGATCCGTTCCAGTCGGGTTTCAGGCCTGGATACAGCACGGAAACGGCATTGGTCGCGTTGGTTGATGATCTCTGGAGGGCTCGGGACAGGGGCTGCTCCTCTGTCCTGGTCCTGTTAGACCTCTCAGCGGCTTTTGATACCATCGACCATGGTATCATGCTGCACCGGTTGGAAGAGTTGGGGGTGGGAGGCACCGTACTAAGGTGGTTCTCCTCCTTTCTCTCCGACCGGTCTCAGTCTGTGTTGACAGGGGGGCAGAGGTCGACCCCGAGGCCCCTCATATGTGGGGTGCCGCAGGGATCGGTCCTCTCGCCCCTTTTGTTCAACATTTATGTAAAACCGCTGGGCGAGATCATCCGTGGTTTTGGGGTGAAGTACCATCAGTACGCGGATGACACCCAGCTGTACATCTCCACCCCGGACCACCCCAACGATGCCCTTGAAGTGATGTCCCAGTGCCTGGAGGCCGTACGGATCTGGATGGGGAGGAACAGGCTCAGGCTCAACCCATCCAAGACCGAGTGGCTGTGGTTTCCGACGTCCCGATATAGTCAGCTAGTGCCATCGCTGACTATTGGGGGCGAATCATTGGCCCCCACGGATAGGGCTCGCAACTTGGGTGTCCTCCTGGATTCACGGCTGTCGTTAGAAGAGCATGTGACGGCCGTGTCCGGGAGGATTTTTCATCAGGTTCGCCTGATCCGCCAGTTGCGTCCCTATCTAGATCGGGACTCCCTACACACAGTCACTCATGCCCTCGTTACTTCTCGTCTGGACTACTGCAACGCTCTCTACATGGGGCTCCCCTTGAGGTGCACTCGGAGGCTCCAAATGGCGCAGAGTGCGGCCGCACGGGTGGTGATGGGAGCGACATGGAGTTCCCATGTGACACCTCTCCTGCGCGAGCTGCACTGGCTCCCGGTGGTCTTCCGAGTGCGCTTCAAGGTTCTGGTTATCACCTTTAGAGCGCTCCATGGCTTAGGACCTGGTTATTTACGGGACCGCCTGCTACCACCAATAGCCTCCCACCGGCCAGTACGCTCCCATAGAGAGGGGCTCCTCCGGGTGCCGTCGGCCAAACAATGTCGGCTGTCGGCCCCTAGGGGGAGAGCCTTCTCTGTGGGGGCACCTACGATTTGGAACGAGCTCCCCCCGGAGATTCGTAGGATCCCGGATCTGCGCACCTTCCGCCGCACGCTTAAGACTTTTCTATTTTATCAAGCTGGCCTGGCCTAAATCTTCCCCCTTTTTAAATGTGGAAATTTTAAATTTTAAATTCGTCTTATTTATAGGGGTATGGGTAAGGCGTTTTAAATTGGGGAGCCATTTTAGATTTAATTCTGTTTTAAACGTATTTTAATTGTTTATATTGTATGTTTTTAATTTTGGCTGTTCACCGCCCCGAGTCCTTCGGGAGAGGGGGTGGTATAAAAATCTAATAAATAAATAAATAAATAAATAAATGGACTCCAGAGGACGGAGGAACGGCCTGGAGGAACGTTGTCCATGGGGTCGTGATGGGCTGGACATAACTTCGCAACTGACAACATAATTAAGTATAATATAATAGCAATTACAAACCTTGCACGGGGGTTGGAAACTGGTCATACAAGATACCTGCTCCACAGCGGGATTTCTTGCGTAACAAAGCTTTTGATATTTGTTTGCCGCCCTTCTCTGGAGGCTCAGGGCGGTTTACAATGCTTTTAAGCAATAGCTTTCATACTTTTGTATATACCTGCTTGATCCTTCTCAAATTTAGATCAATAAGCTATTAAGAGATAATTCTGTTTATTAGACCTCATCATATGACAGCCTGGGCATTTTAATTGTTGCTTCTTCATGTCTTATGTCTGAGGGTCATGTTGGTTGGGATGATGGTATCATCTTTAAATGGCCTCCGAATGCTACATAAACAGCTGCACTGCAGAAAATAGCTTACTGAGACAGTAGCAAGGAAGGGTGCTTAACAGAACCAAGTCACCGCCCTAAGACATTTTTATGACAAGCGGCCACTTGCAATGAGTATGAACACTCTCCTTCTTATATAAGAGTATGAGAGAGAATAAACCCATGACTTTCTGACACTTCTTTTAAGATATAGGTGTCAACCCTGAAGCGAACAGGTCTTTACGGCTTCAGGGTTGCCACGGAGGGGGGGGGGAATAGTCAGCTGAGGTTTTGTAGTCAAAACAAAAAGTTTTCCTATGGGAACCAAGGACATTTCAACAAGTGCGGGGAAGAGGAGGAGTACAGTAACCAACCAACTCACCAGCACTTCTATTGGGCAATGTGACTGATGACTGGGGAGAGGGGGAACTTTCACTTTTTAATTAGGTGAAAACCGTGGGAACTTTCAGAGTTGGTTTTCACCAGTTGTGCCAATATGATGTATCCAATAAATTGTTCTTCGAGGAATCTACCTGCCTCAGAGTTCTGCTTTCAATGGGTGCATTGCTTGGAATGCATTCAATGGATGCATTACTTGGAATGTTGACGATAGGGACTTAGAAACTTTTGATAGGCAAAAACTACGTAATTGCAGTAAGATAGTTGCTAACAGTATATCCAGACATTTCCCTCCAGTCACCTCCAGTCATTCAATCTTTTATATTTACTTGGTTGGCCAGAAACTCAGGCAATGGCTCTATGTCTTCCTTATCGCCATATGGGGCCCAGAGTATTATTTTTTTTAAAATTATAGGACAGTTGAGAGGTTCCTGCCTGATAGGTTTGAGACTGAAAAGGGAGCAACCATTTCATATATGTTCTCTATGTTGCTTATAGGATGGAGGGATGGATGGATGGATGATGGATGTGTGTATGTGCATGCACACATATATAAATGGGGAGAGGAAGAGACACAGAGATGACAGAGCAAGCCTAGGAACTTATTTTTGTATGCCTCTTTATAAAAGCTTCTCCAGACGTCTGTCAGTGAAATGAAAGGTTGGGCTTGGTGGCATAAAATAGATTAACACTTTAGTATAGTGTAAGTTTCTTTGCCAAACTACTAGCCTTTTGTAACTATGCAGCTCCCCACCGCAGACATCTGTAGTGGTGTGAACAGAAGTTCACACATTTCCAAATATTCAGAGTTCAAAAAGCTTTAGGGATCTCAGCTGTAGCCTCGTGGAAGAAAAAATTCACCTAATGGATTTTTGTTATCGTAGACTAACTACATCTGCTATCCAAATAAATAGCTTTGAAAACAATGTGTGATTCTACATTCCTTTGACTAAGGAATGCTTTAATTGAACATATGTTACATTTCACATTCCAAAAGGAAAGCGGCTGAGTATCTTTACATTTTTTGCTGGCGCCAAAAAAAACATTGCAGCGTATGAAAACATGTGCACCTGGCTGGGAATTTAGCTTTCATGATATGCTAAACTGATTAAATGGTAAACAATTTGCCTGAACACCATTCAGAGGTCTTGTGGGATGCATGTTGTGTCACAGTAATTTACAGCTCCTTTATTAACAGAAAAAGGTACAAATGAAAAATTTAAAAATGTTACATGCTAATGAGCACAACAACAATTTAACTTGGTGCATCAAATGTCAAGGTGAATTTTTTTTATAAATAATTATTAATTATTTATTAATAATTAATAATAATTTATTAACAAGAGAAATGCATTCCACGTAGAAATAAATAGCTAGCAAATATTTGATAAATGTTTAGAAGTTAAGAGCTGAATGAATGAACAAACAAATGAAGGGATAAAGGAACCAACATTGTGTGTGTGTGTGTGTGTGTGTGTGTCTATATATTTCATCAACAAATGCATGTGTGTGTGTGTCTACATGAGTGGTGGGTTGCCCCCGGTTCAGACCGGTTCTATAGAACCGGTAGCAAAACTGGCGGGAGGCTCCGCCACTGACCCTGACATCATCAGAAGTGATCTGTGCATGCACAGAAGGCGCGTGCGCGAGCGATCCCGTTGCGAACCGGTAGTAAAGGTAAGTAGAACCCACCCCTGGTATATGTATGTATGTATGTATGTATGTATGTATATATGTATGTATGCATGTATGTATATATATATGTATGTATATACACATATATATACATACGTATACATACATATATTTATATATCATAATCTAACAATAGCACTACATAGATACATGTGAGCCTCCTGTTTCTAGTCTTCCAGTCATTTTAACATTTTTTTCAGAGGCAAATAAAACTCTCTAACATGTTTGATTCCTGAGATCCCTAAACGCCAGTGAAAAGTGTTTTTTAAACTACGTAAAAGCTAATAACCAGTAATCAAAATGCTTTAGCTATGCCCTTGACAAATTTCTAAAAGAACTCAGAGTTTTGTAAATTAAAGAAAATTCACTGGCATTTGAAAAATCCCCCTTTTTCTAGTTTTCCATGCCTACCCTTTTTTTAACTTATGGTGTTCCTGAAAAATGTTCCATGCATAATGAATATATACTGCATAAGACCCTGGGTGAGTCAAAGAGAGTGGAAGAATGGCTGTTAAGAGTCTGGCAAGTCTTTACATCATGGGAAAGCCCTCCTTCTACAATGTAATGCTATAAGTGAAAAAGTATCTGATCAGAGATAGACTGAACCACAGCATATTGTTCAAACATGTTCAATATTAACATCAATTAAAATAAGGTGTCAATTTAAAGACTGGATTCTCAGTATTATGATGAAGCCAATCATTATGTTGGTGAATGTGTAGCTTTGTTTGTGTATTGTGCGTTTATTTTTCTGAACAAATTAATTCTGATTCAGAAATCAACCTCTGAAAACACATGTGAAAACAAGAACACCTACACCAGCCTATTCCAAGTTAATGAAGCTGTAGATATTAATGAAAATAACGTCAAACTGTAAGCAGCAGAAGGTGGGATGGGAAGACAAACATCTCATTTTAGGCAGTTCTGCACAGCTGTCACAACTTCTTGCAAAATGTCATCTCGATTCTCTCTCGTAATCTAAAATTTAGAAAAAAACAAAATACACTTAAATATGGATTAATATCAGTTTTCATTTATTTAAAGTAGCCAAAATGCAAGGCTTACAAAGTGGAAATGTTTATGAAGACTTTTTATATGTTCCTAATTAGCTAGTTGTTATTGTTTTTAATTATAAGAATTCCTTTATTACCATATTAGGAGGCAATAGTCCTTTGGATTCTGACTTTTTGCTTTCTACTGTTAAAGAACCCATGCAAATTAAGTAAATTGTGCATAGTACTGCAGATGTAAAAATATACAGATATGCAGGGGAATAGATTGCATATCACCAAATAGCAAAAGTGTACAAGATTTATACTCTGGATGTCATCCTTTTAGTATAAACGTAGGGCTCTGAAAAGAACTTGTCCCCCCAAAAAATCTTTCCAAAGGGTGAAACAATTTGTAGCCCAGGTATTTACACTGAAAGTAATAAGTGTCCATCTTCCAAGAATGCTGCAGCTAAATTAGCAGGAGTTAAATTAGACAAATGGGGAAGGAAATATCAGGATGGGCAACGGAATCAGCCTGTGGACTCATTCAGGGCATAGTTTTTGTGGGGTATGTAAAAAAGAGAAGGAATGAGGTGGAGAAAAAAGAAACGAGACTATAAATCTATAGTCCTTGAAGCTTGTATCAAAATAAATTGGCCTAAATGAATCAAGTACATCTTGGGCATTTTCCTGCATTGATTTTATGCCTGGTATCTCTGGTTTGATGAGATTCCATTTAAAAGAATGTGACATTTTATTTTAGGAGCTGGAAACAAAGAAACATGAGACTGACTTAAGTTGACCAAGAATGAAAATGGCTCACAACACGAAACACAGCACCAAGTAATAATATAATAATAAGAAATTATAAAATAGAACATGCCATCAAAACCCAAAAAACTTCAACTTCTAAGGTCTGGTGCTGGCTCCCAATAGCAATTCCCGCCCCCCATCCCTTTTGAAAATTTTGAAAAAAGAGGTTAAAAAGTATATTCTTTACTAGGACTATTTCCTAGTAAAAATGATTTGTAGTAAGCACCTTGAAAAGCAAAGTCCCAGCACCTTTCTGGGAGATCCTGAATAGAGGTATCACTATGAAAATAAAGTTAAATACTCAACTGAAGACTTGAGCCTGGGGAATAAAAGGTGTCCTTACTTTAAAGAACAGCAGGGAGGCACTATGATCCTGTTCAGCTCAAGCCATGTCTTTTGAACCATTTTCAAAGCACAGGCAGACCTATTCATTACACTTTTATCTTTTCCTCCAATAGAGAAGGTTTCAATAACCAGTACTCCAGTGGTGCAGACGGCAAACTGATTCTTCAGGACACACATGGAGTTATATGCAAGCTTTGTCAATAATTCATTACCTACAGAATTTAGTTAAAAGTTCACAAGAATAAGCAACGTTACTAAATATTAAAGTCACTACCTTTACCTCAGATTCAGATAAATGTGGGGCAAGACAACTTGATTTCTGTCAAAGTCACTGGAATGGCCACTGAAGTTGTGTTTTGCATTTTCCAGATATTTGGAATCTAACCATGTGGTAACTGAATTTCCAGGGTTAGTAGTATTAATATTGCAAATAAGTATAACACAAGGACATATTTATAAATGAAACCCATTATTAACATTAGGTTGTAGCACTACTATTGGCAAGAATATTAGTGATAATGGAATGCTTTTTTTTTTTTTTTGCTAAAATGTCTTCATATTCTCTATAATGCTTTTTTTTTTTTTTTTGCTAAAATGTCTCCATATAATGCATTTATTTTCCCTCCCCTGAGCTTGTCACAATACACATTAGGAAAGTCCCTTGACTACTGCTGTTTATCTGGGAAATTTCTGAAGTCACATTTTACAGTACCACATTTAGATGCATCTCAGAGAAAGCTGTGTTTAGACTTTTGAAAATGGATTGGTTATATAAGCTCAATGAAAGGATCTATTTGCAGCCATTTAAAATAAATATTTTGACTTCTTTACTTCTTTACTGTATATGTTCTATGTAAAGGGTAGATGAATGGAATATACTTTAAACTTCATATCTGAGGATGGGTGTAGCTGAAGCCCAGGCAGGAGAGCTATAAGAAATCTACCACAGAATCAACTTTATTTCCAGTAGAAGCGAGCACCTGTTTTTTCAAAGGGAATTGTTCCAAACAAATGTTAAATAAGATGTCAGACCATTGCTTGCCAATAAAAACAGACTTTCTCAGTGGATCTGTCTGTGACTTACATTGAAGACTTTCACTTCTTTTCTATTTCTGATCTCTTCCACAAGTCTCAAAGGCTTTCCTTTAGGCACTGGGATTGTTCCAAGTATCACAGTCCCGGATTCATTCAAAATTTGTTGGACAGCTTGAATAAATGTCTGGCTGAAGAGCTCCATTTTACCAATCTCATCAATTATGCATACCTTTTTCACTGAGCTGCTGTCAAAATCAGTCTATGAGAAAAATATGTATGGTATAAAAACACTTAGCGGCAAAATGCAAAATATTTTTACATGACTTAAATCACAATTTATATGAGGGATACATTATCTGATGCCTCCTGATCTTTGGGCTCCAGCTCAGAGGCAGCAGGGCAAAACAAAGTTTTCAGTGAGAGCTGCAGGACAAAACATCAGGTTATCTACTCTGACCTTTAGAGAAAAAAATAATTCAAGGTAACTGTTTCTTACAAAAACATTTTTATAACATTTTTGTGAGAACTCACAATTTCAGAGGCAAGCTATTCCATTAATTATTCTGTCAGAAATTTTTTCTTATTTCTAGGTTGAATCTCCCTTTAACAAGCTATCCACCATTACTTCGTATCCTGCCCCCTTGTGCTTTAGAGAATATGTTGTCCCACTCTTCTCTATGACAGTCCCTCAAGTCAGGGGTGGGCTTCAAAAATTTTAGCAAGGGGTTCTCTGCCCGGTTGCTGGGTGGATGTGGCCATGGTGGGGATGGCCTAGTCGGCCTCCTGGACCATGGTGGGGGTGGGTGGGTGGGGTGTTTTTGCCCTCCCCAGGCTCCAGAGGCTATCCTTGAGCCTCCAAGAGGGCGAAAATGGCCTCCCCAGGCTCCAGAGGCCCTCTGGAGGCCGGAAATGGGCCCATTTCCGGCCTTCCCGAACTTCTGGTAGGCCTGTTTTTCGCCTTCCCTGAGCCTCCATGCACGCCCTGCACTTACCTGCATCCAATATGGGCTGCGTGGGGACTCCTGGGAGGGGCAGGGTGGGCGGGGGGTTCTCCGAACTGCACAGAATCTTAGCTACAGGTTCTCCCAAACCACTGCGAACCCTCAGCAGCCCACCACTGCCTCAAGTACTGGAAGACAGTTATCATGTCCCCCTAATCGTTTTAGACAAAAGCTAATGGAAAATCAATTGGTTTTATGCCTTGCTGAATTTTTCCCCTCTCTATATGTCCCTCTCTATATGTAAAGCTAAAATTAATGAAGGAATACAGGAACCGTTACCACAACTGATAAAAGATAAAAGAGAATGTAAGCAACAACATAGGCCTGAAAAGGGAGGAAACATGAGAAAAAGGCACAAAATAATCTAAGCAGAGGAAATGTTACCAGACTTCCATAATTTTGTTATTTTTTCCTTACAACAATAGAGTTCCAGTAGTTCCTGTGGTGTCTCTTTCTTGAACTGACCTGCCTTGAAAGGCTGACACTTTAAGACAAATCTACCTCATTCTGAGTGACTTCATGAACATAACCTTGTGCTTTTCTTTGCAACAAGACAGAAGAAGTTTGTCACTGTGGCTTTTTGGGACTTTTTTCAACTTCTCCATTTAGGTCATTTCTGTAGAACTTAGAGTTTCCCACCAAAATATGAATAAAAACCAATGCTGTTTTGCTTTTCAAAAACAGCCAAAATTATCAAAGTGTTGCTACCAAGCTGGATTCAAATATTTAGATATTATTAAAAGATATTCATATATATTTGAGGTTCAAATAATTTAGAAGTAGTCTGATCTACATTTAAAGTACTTATCTATGACAAGACAGTAAACTATATAGCTGAAGTAATATTTGCATCAATATTTGTAAATCTACATTGGAAACATCAGCTGCTAAAGGCCAGCCAAGGGCCATATTGGCACTTATTTTCTGTAATGTATCTTACTTATGAGACCACCCTGTTATATCTCTTGCATTACCATGAGAGATTCAAAGAAATAAACATGTTCATTTACAAGTCTTTAAATTCATGATCACAAAGTTCTTCTGTCAGTGAATAAACATCCACAAATGTGTGAAATGAAAACCTCCAAGAATAAGCGTGATCACACTATTTTGAGACCCACCACTTTTTACATGCAAATTTAAAGCCCCATAAAATATAGCCTATGCATTTTCATGAAAATGTGTACATTATTCAAGAAAACATACAGTTCTACTATGTAACTTACGTTTCTCAACAAAGGAAGAGCCAACTGTTCAAATGAAGCTAGATCTACAACATATTGGCCAACACGATATTCATGCCTTGCTGCTGAATGACCACAGCTACATAAAGAAAATACATACAGCCAAATGTTTATCTGACCATGTATAGAGAATCAAAACTATGAACAAATAAAAAACCTTATATGTTTCAAAACACAGTAATGATCTTCAGGGGAAAAATAGAAAATAAAACAATGTGGGATATATTTACATGTATGGTTTTAATTATGTTAGTATTAGAGCCTCCAATCTGGTTGCCATGCCTCTTCTCCTTCTAATGTTTCCTCACCTTTCTTAAGTGATCCAGATGGCTGCTAACATCCCAATCTATGTAATATAACATAAAGACAGAGCCACAAAATGCAGTTGGAAGGAGCAAATGGTATTCGGAGACATAATGGCCTTGAGGTGATAGACCAGAGTGAAGACTGCCTACTGTCCTTTCAAATGTTCTAAAAATATAACATAATTTTTAATTGAGACTATTTTGCTGATTTCTTCAGCCATTAGCATTGCACATTATTATGGGGTGGTGATAAGTATGTCCCTCCTACATATCACAAAAGTTTACACAGTATTCAGTTATGGGCTAATTTCTTACCCATAAGTTAAGACCAACTTAAATATTAGCCTAATAGTCACATGATAATTTTACAATCTTATCTGCCATTTCAGAAATTTCTGCTCTTCATGTTTGTGAACCATAATGACCTTACATAAGCATTCCACTGAGGATTTAAAAAAAAATAATAATGCCAGAAAATATATTTTAAAAGTTCATTACCCAACTCTAGATAAAATTCCTCTTCTTCCATTCAGAGTGACAACATCAAACCCTGTTCTCCGGCCACTTTCTCTCACTTCCTCTGTGTAAAATCCATCAATGGGGATACCAGATGCTTTCAAAATTTCAGCAGCTTTCCGAATCAATGTTGTTTTTCCAATTCCTATAGCAAAAAATCTTGTTAAGCCTCACTTTCAATAGTATGTATATAAAACAAAGCAATTTTAGGACTATTTGACTCCTTGTTTTTACCTGGCTAATTCAGTATGGTCATTCATACTGTAAATCTTTTGCTCTCCTAATACCAAAAAATATGCACCCCCTTCACATAACATAGTTAAATGTGTCGGGGGCAATATGTCATGTGAACAGGAAAACTGGGCCACCTGATTAATTCTAAGAGGATTGATTATAGTCCTTAAGATTTTTGAACTATTATCCAAACAGCTTAATCAATCTTTTCCCCATTTGAAGTACAAACACTACAAAAATTGGGTCTCTACAAACCAGAAGTGGGTTTCAGCAGGTTCTGACCAATTCTGGAGAACTGGTAGCGGAAATTTTGAGTAGTTCGGAGAACTGGTAAATACCACCTCTGACTAGTCCCACCCCCATCTATTCTTTGCTTCCCGAGTCCCAGCTGATCAGGAGGAAATGGGGATTTTGCAGTAACCTTCCCCTGGAGTGGGGTGGGAATAGAGACTTTACAGTATCCTTCTCCTGCCACGCCCAACAAGCCATGCCATGCCCACCAAGCCACACCCACAGAACCAGTAGTAAAAAATTTTGAAAGCCACCACTGCTACAAACATCCCTTCTCTGGAATTAGTTTGGTTTTTACTTCCCCACCCAGGTTTCTGTGTATCTGTGTGTGAAAAACAGCAGGGACATATGGAGATGTCACTGAAATTTCTCTGAAAAAAAAACAAGGAACTGGGAAAGGAAGTGAAAGCCACCAACTAGAAAAAGACAGTATCGTTCAGTTATTCTGATTTATGTGCTTTCAGTTCATAGAGGTGAGTCATTTATCAGAGAAAGGGATCAGATATATCATACAAAGGCTGTCATAAAGTAGAAGATCCAACTGGCTTTCTCCTCTCAAAATGTTCTATAATTCTCAAGTCTCTCTGGAATGCCTCCACTAATTTTCCATAGCTGGTACTAATTAGGACTACCAGATCTGCTCTGCAAAACTCCAGATGATCAGTTGATTGCAGCGAAGAACTGGAGTTTTCTGTATCTTTTTGTTGACATCTTGCAGGTCAGATCTGAAACCTTAATACTTATTTCCTGATTGGTCCACAAAAATATCGCCATGGGTCTTATTCTTCCTTACCTCTAAATCCCTCTCCAACATGCTCCTTTTTCAGGGAAATTTAAGAGCCTTCTAGTTCCTTTATCTTAATCCCTTACTCTATTCAGAAGACCAGACTTGAGTTGATTCTTTATCAGCCAGAGTGTACCAGACAATACCAGGCAGCAGGCTTAAAAAGAACTTCAGCCTCCAGATAGTAACTTGCCCATGTAGGAATGTGAAATGGGAGTGAACTCTCCCCACTTGTCAACTCAAGAAAAAAGCACTTTTCTTCTGCAACTGTATTGAGAACAGCAGTTGTGTTTGCTGCCAGCAAATGCCATTCTCACCCCTTGCTTTTCCCAAGGAAAAAATAGGCAGAATCGTTAGAGCAGAGTTCACATTTGAGGCCCTGCAAGTACAATGTGCCTTGGAGATGCCAAACCCCTAATTTATAGGAGCCAAGCAAATACGTGTAATTGGATTAATTATATCCTTTCCCTGCTTATTCACAGATATGTCCTGCTTTATTCCTTTCCTGTTTTGAGTTTTATCCTATCTTTTTTCCAGGACCTCAAAGCAAGGATATAAAGGGACCCTCCCTTTATTTCATTGGTTCTTCCCCAGCACCTTGCAAAGTGGGTGGGTGGGGAGGAAGAATAGCTAGCCCATCTTCCCTAGTGAAGCTGGATTTGAATACAGGCCTCCTCAGCCCTAGTCCAACACTTTAACTCCTATGTCAAAATATACCTGTTTCAGATTACAAGGTACCCAAAGTAGAGACTTGCACATGAACAAACACACAAGATAGTGGCAGATCCTATATTACTGGAGGGGAGGGGGCATTCCTCCTTTGCATTAATGAAGGGTATGTAGTTAATACTGGGAACTGGAGACCCATTATCACATTTGAGCCTCTCATCAAACAGTGAACTGAGTTACAGTATACTGAAAATAAATCCACTGCCATTTTGGCCAGGCATTCCCGTGGATCGATTTCTGAAGGCCAGCAATAGAAATACAACATCTTCCAGAGAATATTGCGGCCCGCTGTCTCTGTCAAGACCTTCTCCAGAGGGAATCAAGAAGGGATTTCTTCTTAATTTCCACTTCCTACGAACACTACCCAATAAAAGCTTGTTTTTATTAATATAATCTCCACTCCATCCGAAGCCAAGCTGCCGTCATCCTGTATAATCCTATCAATATATATAGAGAGAGAGAAAGAGAGAGAGACGACTGGTTCTATAGTTTACAGTTGGAAGACTTTCAGGAATCTATTCCAGGGACAAGCGACCTGCAAATAACTAATCAGAAATGGCGCTGTGGGCCCGCCATGTAAATCTCATTCACTCCAAAAATAAACTCCATCGGGTTTCCGTCGGGGAGGGAGGGAGAGGGGCATAAATTGGGTGCAACACTGCAGTCTGATCTACAAAAGGAGCTCGGGATTGGTGCGGCTCGCAATCGCATCGGGAGCAAAAAACTGCCGTATGCAAAAGGAGAAACTGATCCTCCGATGCACATTAACTCGAAAGAAAACCACGCGCTCTCTCTCTCTCTCTCTCTCCACCCACCCATAGGCGGAAATAAGGCGTTGCAAAAGCGAAGCTGCAAAGTGTGTCTTGCCGGCTCTTCTCTGGGATCCCCGACTTGCTCTTGCACGGGTCATCGCTGGCCGCGTGCCGAAGCAATGCCCGGCGGCCCCGGAAAGGCCTCTCGTTCTCTCCCAGCTTCTCCCCCGCTATGGGCCGAGTGCTTGCCCGCTATTTCCAGCGTCCTCGGTGGTGGGGAGAGAAAGGAGTTACCTGGGGGTCCCGTGAGAAAAACGTGCGTGGCCATGTTAGCCAGACGGCCCGAGAGAGAGAAAGCGCGAGCCCTGCGTGGGGCGGGAGAGAATTTAGTAGCCCTGAGATTTTTTTCTCCTCTCCTTTTTCTTTTCCTCCAGCCGCTTGGGGGCGGAGAAGAAAAGCCGTGGTGCAGCTGCCACCACACACACACACTCTCCCAGCCTTTTCTGCTTTTTCCTTTTGCAATCTTTTCCCGTTTCGCGAGAGCAGTTTTTCAGATATTTGACAGTAACAGTTGGAAAGGACTTTGGAGGTCATCTAGTCCAACCCCCTGGAGGATGAAGCGCCCTTAATGCTACCTAAGGGAGTAAATTCTGTTGGGACTGACTTCAGCGCAAGGCCGTTTGAGTCGGGGTCGCTGCTCTTTAATGGTGTATTGGTAGTCCTCGACTGTTGTTTCATTTAGGGACCATTCATAGTTACAACGGCCCTGGAAAAAGTGATTTAGGACCATCTTTTACATTTATGACCATTTCAGCATCCTCAGGGTCAGGTAATCAAAATTCGGACACTTGGCAACTGGCATGTATTTATGACGGTTGCAGGATCTTGGGGCCAGGTTTTGCAACCTTCTGACAAGCAGAGTCACTTCACAACCATGTTACTGACTAAATACCTGCAGTGATTCACTTAACAACTGTGGCAAAAAAGGAGTAAAATAGAGCAAAATTCACTTAACAAATGTCTCACTTAGGAACATAAATGTTGGGCTCAATTGTGGTCGTAAGTTGAGGACTACCTGTAATTGCAATGTGTGGATCCGATGAGAAGTGAAGCCTCCCACCAGTTTCTCCTTGAGGGAAAATCCCCCAGTGCAGCCACATTGGGTGGGTGTTTCCCCCATCCTTTTGATAATCAGGAACTTCCCTTGATGTCAGCCATGTGTCTACCCAGCTGAAGTATAATGTAGTCCACCATTTTTGATGATCTCTTTTGGTAGGGCCCTTTTAGGTGATTTTTTTTTAACCAGGGCATTTGAAATTATTTTGCTCCCTTTTTTGACACAATGTTTCTGATTGTGGTGTGTTGGACCAAGTGCATTTTGTCTGAATTGAAGAGCAATTCTGGGCATTGGAAATAAAACAGCAGGGGTGTCCAAGTGGAGATAAGTGGAAAAATAAGGAACTGAATAAAAAAACAAGGGAAAGAAAAATACTGTCTTGATGGACAGTTAGTGTAATAAGGTACCAAACAATTCTCTTTGAAAAGAGAAAGATAAAATAAGCCTTCCTGGATGCATTCAAATAATTTTCCTGGCAACAATTATAGAAATGAATTGTTATTGCTTTTTTTTTTGCTACAGGAGTCCTTGTTTTGTGACCACAGTGGAGACCAGTGATTTGGTCTTTAAGTGAAGTGGTTGCTAAATGGAACCACAAGTGCCATTACAATATTAACTTTAGCTTTCATTTGCTTTGCAGACCTGCAAAGGTTGTAAATGCAAGGATTGTTTACTTTTTCATCACTATCGTAGCTCCTTGTTTAGCAACTGTCTCATTTAGCAACCATGCAAACCATTGTAGCTGTGAATGATTGCTAAATGAGACAGTTGCTAAACAAGAACTACCTATAATTTTCCCCATTTCTCAATGTAACCAATATCTCTGGCATTCTCTGGTAGTCTGCCATTCAAATAAAAATCTACCTTGACTGGCTTTCTTTGCAAATCCAAGCAAAGTCAGACAGGCGCTATCATCTAAAGCAGCATCCTCTAATATTTTGGTTCCAAACCCCCAATACATTCTTTAAAAAGATTGAAGACCCCAAAGAGCTTTGGCTTATTGGAATTATATCTACCAATGTTTACTGTATTAGAAATTAAAACAGAGAGATTTTAAAGTATTTATTTGATTTAAAGGACTCCTTGAAAGTATCTTGGAATCCTCAGACCACACTTTAAGAACTGCTGATCTACAGAAAGAAGAAGGTTGATTCAAATAGTCAAAACAAGTATTCCTTACAACACTCCTCCCCATTTTATTCAGGAGACTTACCTGAATCCATGATAAGTAGATAATGAATATTGATACTTTTAGATGTATTAACAATGAAGTGCAGAAATAAATATTGATGTGACCATTCGTGTTTTAATTGATTAAAAAGGATTTGAAGTTAACCAGCAGCAGAAACTATAGACAGCAGGGCTCTGCAGACCTTCAGACTTGAAAAGAAAGTGATGATTTAGAGCATGTGAGGATGAGAAATAGCCCCTGTCTGCAACTTCTTAAAGAAGTTGCATCCCTTTCTGGAATTGTATGGCTGTACATAATCCTGAGGGGGGGGAAACATATTTGTTTTGAGAAGTTGCAGGCAGCTGCTGCTGCAAATTCTGAACACCATTTTGTCTCTGAACCCAAAGCACTGTACAGGTCTAGCAGTCATGAAGCACTATCTTAAAAGTAGTGAAAAAGGCAGTCATTTTCTTCTTGAGAAAATGCCTCTGCCAAAATTATGTTTGCTCGGCATCTATATGTATCATCTAAATACATCTTTTTTTTCAAATTGCTTTAGTTTTATGCCAGTTCAAATGATAGAAAATTAAAACTCATGATCAATTGAATATGTTTAATTATAATACATGTCAAGCCTAAACTCAGAGGTGACAATGAAATCCAATTGAGTTTAATCCCTTATTTACGTATGCCTAGTAGACAGAATCTTGCCACACTAAAACTATAACACTCAGCCCTACTAGATATATCCTGAGATATTCTAGGCATGTCTACTTTGAACCTCTTCCTCACTCCAATTCCTGACTGTTGTTAATCTGGGCCTCTTTGGGAAAATTTTGTGTTGCCAAAACTCTTTCCCACTGTTCCTGCTGATGCACATTCCATCATAACACAATTATTCTGAATGCAGGTAGTCCTTGCTTAACAACCATTTGTTTAGCCACCATTCAAAATTACAACTGCTGAATGAAGGGGCTTATAATTGGTTCTTAAAGTTCTGCTTGTCACAGGAGCCCCATGGTCATTTGAACAAAATTCGTTCCTTCCTACATTTATGACTCTCTCCCCTCCC
Organism: Pantherophis guttatus; assembly: GCF_059756535.1. NCBI lineage: Eukaryota > Metazoa > Chordata > Lepidosauria > Squamata > Colubridae > Pantherophis > Pantherophis guttatus. Next base: position 276,493,898 of record NC_142063.1, on the reverse strand, counting down.
ACTGCCCTCCATCAGCCCAACTCAGCTTTGTCATTTTCACTTACCACCCCTCCACTGGGGTTACCATCCCAGCTACAGCAAGGAGTGTATGGAAATATCCCACAGGCCAATGAATGAGAGCTAGAGGGGCAGGGCCTTCTTTCGTGCTCAGGCCACGTCCTTTTGCACAGCAGCCTGGTTTTCGTTTTATGAAAGAAAGGCCCAACTGCACTAACATGAAAGAAGAATCCGTCCAGTAGTGGTATGTGGTGGAGGAGGTATGGCAGGTATGGTGGTGGATAGGCGAGCTGCCAAACGGGCAGTGATGGAGGGAAGGTAAGTGGAAGCAGGGATTCAAGTGGAGACAGTCCCTTCTTCCAAGAATGGCTTGGATCTGGTTGTTTTTAAAATAACTGGGTCCTTTACATAGGAAGGCTTACAGATTAATTACTGGGTGAAGAATGACCTTGAAGGGCTCCATATAGGGGTGGGTTCTAAATTTTTTTTACTACCGGTTCTGTGGGCATGGCTTATTTTGTGGGCGTGGCTTGATAGTCATGTGACAATTATTTAGGATTTAGCAGAGGTACTGGTCTACCAGGCTTTTAACTGCTTGCAGAGCGGTACCGATCTATCCATTTATTTTTTGCAGGCACTGGTCTACCCATTTATTTTTGCAGGCACTGATCTACTCATGTATTTTTGCAGGCACTGGTCTACTCATTTGTTTTCTTTTAACATTGATCAGCTGTAGGACGGCCCTTTGAAACCCCACAGCAAGAGTTTAAACAGTTTTTTCCCCTCTAGCCATCAGCTGGGACTCAGGAGGCAGCAATAGATTGGGGGTGGGGCCAAATAAAAGGTAAGAATAACACGGGGGGCGGGGGGACAGAACTGGTTCGGTGATGTCATATCGTCACCACTACCGGCTTGGGAGAACCGGGCTGAACCGGGAGGAACCCACCACTGGCTCCATACTTAGCATGTGATGTGAATTATTCTCCAATAACAGCCTGGCTCATTTCAGTAGTACTTAAACTGATGTTCCCAAAAATTTGGAAAGATGATAAAAGACATTCTACAGAAAAACTGCAGAAGCTTGGGTGCTTTTAAATGGATTTTAAATCCTTTTATACTATTGTTTATGAGTCTCTGTGGTGCAGTGGTTAGAATGCAGTATTGCAGGCTACTTCTACTGGCTGCTGGCTGCTTGCAATTTGACAGTTCAAATCCCACCAGGCTCAAGGTTGACTCAGCTTTCCCTCCTTCCGAAGTGGGTAAAATGAAGACCCAGACTGTTGGGGACAATATGGTGACTCTGTAAACTGATTAGAGAGGGCTGTAAAGCACTGTAAAGCGGTACAGAATAGAATAGAATTCTTTATTGGCCAAGTGTGATTGGACACACAAGGAATTTGTCTTGGTGCATACGCTCTCGGTGTACATAAAAGATACATTCGTCAAGAATCATAAGGTACAACACTTAATTATAGTCATAGGTTTGTATAAGTCTAAATGCTATTGCTATTGCTATTGTTTAAATGTATTATGCAGCTATTTTTATTTTTTATTTTTTTTGTTTTTTCTCCTTAGCAATTTCTTTTGCAGTACAAAAAAGATATGGAGAAAGATATGGACAAATACCAGAGAGTTGACACTGGATTCCCCTTAAATCAGCACAATAAGAGTATTCTTCAGAACAACTCTTTGTAATTACTAATTGTGCCGAAAGGTCTTTTGGGAATAGTTGTCAATTTATTACTGATAGAGATTTTTAAAACTTAAATTACATTTGTGTAATTTCTTCTTCAGTTGAAGATACCATATTTTCATGTGTGTTTTTTTTAATTTGAGGTATAGCACATGCTCATTCTAGCAAACTGTCAAGAAAAAGGAATTTTATACCTCCTATAAGTGTATTTTAAATTCTGGATGAATTTATAGATATTTAGTTTAAATAAAGGAAATCAGTTAAAGGCCAGTTTCCAGATCAGTGACTGAGAAAAGAGGTCATTTGATACATATTAATGTTAAACTAAGATAGGAAGGAAAGCAGGAAACAATAGAGTTTTGTTCCCTCTGCCTTTAATTGGTTCAATGAAAGAAATTTTATTATAAACCAAAGGTCATGGCCTAGAGATACTCAAAAATGAAGGGCAAAAGGAAGCAATGTTTCTGAACCATTTGTTTTATTATATACAGACCTACCTGGAGCTTTTACAGATGGCAATCTGAATTTTCAATATTTTCTAAAAGCATTGTGAGGGCTTTTTAAAAGAAATAGTATAATGAAATATTAACATCCAATACATTCTCCTTTTTTAAAGCATTCCTACATGTAAGTATGTTCTTTACTTCATACATGCTCAAATACCAAACATGTTAGTTGGAAAAGTCTAGGATGCATAATTCACCTTTGAAAAGAGGAAAGAAAATAGAGAAGGAAGAAAGAAGATTTCTTAAATGGAATTAGTCTTGCTGTAGTGATATATGTTACCTCAGAAAGTTATAGTAGAATTGAGACTCAACTGATGCAAACTAGTAAGGATTTGCTGTGAGAAACAATGAAGTTAACTTGAGTGTTTAGGATCTGACTCTACAGGACTATAATTGGAAAGAATCTGAAATAGAGGAAACAGACTCTTCGGATACTAAGGTAAACAGATCATGGAAACTCAAGTTCCACGTTCTTAGCAGATACGAAGCCTGCCAAGAAATCTGAATTTGAGGCTCTGGAAGTGAGAGGGAGGTTACCCAGAAGAGTAGAGAGGACAGAGACAAACTTCAGAATTTGGAAATGGGTATAAAAAGCATTTGGTGTGGAGACAGACTTGATTCAAATAGGCAGAGGGAGAGAGAGGAGACTGTCCAAAGGAAGAAGGAAAAGGAAGTAGCTAGTTTAAGGAGGTAAAGGGAACAAGAGTCAAAGCTTTAAAACAAGGGACCCACTGAAAGAGTATTAATGAGTAAGAAGGAAAAGGCTTGTTCAGCAACATTCTGGCATGCGTGGGTGAATGGGAGTTGGATTGTTTAACAATGTGCTATGATTTTGAAATGTACTGCACCTTTAAAGACATTGCTTAAGGGAGAGATTCATTCCCAATGGGTTCCATAGATCCTGTTGTTTACATTTTGTCTTGTAACTTGTGTCTGCTGTACGGTTATTGTTTCTGAATGCAAGCAGTAAAGTAAAGCTACTCTTGTCTATTCTGATGGGTTCATATTTTTCTTAAGGGATTTGTAGAGAGAAAGATGAAATTGCCTCTTTTTGGAGCTCCCACTGTTGGCTGGAGTGTTGGCAATAGGCTTGTTCAAAGTGATTTGGACAGAAACTGAAGGAATTCCGCTGAGAAATCACCTTGCACTCAGAATTAGCTCCTGTGTTAAAATAGAAACTTTAAGTGAGTGACATGTATACCCACGCCAGAGCATGCTTTCTCTCTACAGAGTTAGAGGTAACCCACCTGCTGCTATCTCTTCTGTGCTTAGGAAGAGTGGAGACTGGAATCCAGTGTGCTAGGAGTGTTGTGATGGTGTGTCCAGGTATAATAGTATCAACACCACATTGAGGGATGTGAGCAGTATGTGTGTGATATAGACCAGGTGAGTGGATGGATTAGAATGCTCATGCCAGACCAGGATGGGTGTGTGGCATAATTCTGGAGCAAATGCTCCAGCCGGCTCAAAAATTTTTGAATTCTTTATATGTCAAGTCATATGTTCTTACATCTGTCACAGCATACAGAACTGTAATATTTTCCCCTAGATTTAAGATTTAAGGGGAAATGTTGTGTAACAGATATCAATACACCAGGCAGGAACATGTAATCTTTTTCTACAATCATTCTCATCTTTACCACACAAATACAGTATCTACATTTCCTTATTTATTAAAATTGCAGAATGCTTTGAAGTTTTTTTTTTCAAAAATTTTTTTTTTTTAAATTTGATTTATATGCTACCCTTCTCCAGAGACTCAGGGCGGCTTACAATGTGTTAAGCAATAGCCTTCATTCTTTTGTATATTTATACAAAGTCAGCTTATTGCCCCCACAACTGGGTCCTCAATTTACCTACCTTAGAAAGGATGGAAGTCTGAGTCAACCTTGAGCCTTGGCGAGATTCGAACCTGCAGTAATTGCAGGCAGCTGGTCTTAATAATCAGCTTAATAACAGGGTGCCTTAGACCACTGTACTACCAAGGCTCATCTCAAATTGATCTTAATGAAGTTTTTGTTTTTATTTTTGCTTCCTGAAGTGTTATTTATTAACAGAGAGAGAAAACAGAAATCCAACAAAATATTAAAATTAAATAGAATAAAAGAAATGATTATAACAAGAAAATAATGCATGGACAACTCTACTGTACAATTTCTGGTGGAGCAAAGTGTGAACAAAAGAAATGGAGGAATTTTGAGTGAGTTGTAACAATTTACTTTAAGGAAAGTATTTTAGCATAATCTTGTTTTTTGTACACGTATCCCAAGCTGCAGGCTTTTTCCACATATTTTATTTATTTCAACAGTTTAATTTGTTTAAAAAGCTATCCATTCATTTCTTCCATCAACAACTAATCTATCGCTACTTAATTTGTAAGGGTTTCCCCCTTATCCCTACCAAATAAACTTTATTTTACAAAAAGGATCAGGAAATTCTTTAATATCATCTAACTGAAGAATCAGTGAGGTACAAAGAGAGGAAATCATATGTTTTCACACATTTCTGAAATCTAAACTATTTCAAACTATGCTTCAAGTTACATATAAAGATCAATAAAGCAGCAATAGAATGAGAACAGATGAAGGTATGTTTACTGTATGTAAGTCACTTCATGCAACTATAATGTGACATTATAATTAACTCCCCTGAAAAAAGAACATCTCATTTGTAATTTAACTGGCCCTCTAAAAGGTCTCTCATAACAACATGGTTAAACAATAGTCACATTTTCTGGAAATGTGGAACTGGAAATTAAGAGCTGTTAAATGTAGTAGGAAGCTATGGGCCTAATAGTAGTCAATGGCTCAGCGGATGTCCTTATTAACATGTCATTTTGACAGAACAACACTGAACAATTTAACTTCTGGCAAGCATACCAATTAATTAAGCTGACTCTGTTTTAATTATGCGTGTGCCACCCAAATTGTTTCTCTGCCACATTATTGAAGAATGCTTCTGTGTATAAGGCTTGCTGGAAAAATATTGGAAAAGGCTGAATTCAATATTTCTTCACTCAACAAGAGGATAGCACTTTTGAAAATTTGGGATTAGTTTATAATGAATTCATTAAACAATTCAGCTGCAATTTCCTTACCTTGGACAGTGTTCAGAATAAATTCCAAATTCCAAAATAAATTCCTTTCTCCCACTTTCCCACCAACCTAACATGCTTGTGAAGAAGGCACAGAAGAGGCTGTACTTCCTGAGAATGCTCAGGAAGATAAATCTATCTCAGCATCTACTTCTGTCCTACTATTGCAGCACCATTGAGAGTGTCTTGACATACGGCATTCTTGCATGGTATGGGAGCAGTTCTGTAGCAGACAAAAAAGCTCTACAGAGAATCATTAAAACTGCCCAGAATATCATCGGACTCCAGCTACCAGCCCTGGACGACATCTTCGAATCTCGCTGTTTGAGAAAGTTGCATAACATTCTCAGAGACTCTTCCCATCCTGCTTACAATCTTTTTGGACTGTTGCCTTCCAGCAGAAGATACAGAACAATTAAAACTCAGACCACACATTTTCTGAATAGTTTTTATCCCAGAGCTATAATTGCACTCAACAATGAACTAAAGGGCCACCATCAGTGAGCTGTTGGACAGTATTACTTGGTCTGTTGTGTGGATGTTTGGGTGGTTTAGGGGTGGGGAATTGCGATGGGTGGGAGTGCGTCTAGGGATTGTTATGTGTGTTGGACCTGGTCTTTGGGTGTTAAGTGAATTGCGTTGTATGGGTATAGTGTGTATACACGTACAATGACAATAAAGTTATTTATTATTTATTTATTTAACCTCTGTAACTGGGATGTCCAGATTTGGGAAATCATGATCCCAGAAATCCCCAAAGAGAGGGGTAAGATGGGTTGGTGATAGGCTGAGATGACTTTGTGATCCCCAAAAGACAGTTTGTTGTGGTGGACTAGAAATCAGGCGATTGTGAGTTCCAGGCCTCCTTTGAAGATGAAGATAAAAACTGACTCTGTGACTTTCTTTCAGCCTAGTTTAGCTCATAGTTTGTTGTAAAAAAGGAGATGGGAATGCTAGGTATGGACACCATCTTGACTTGAAGTTGGAATAAAAATCTAATAACTTAATTAGCTCCTGGGAGCTCTATGTGGCATCCATCATATCCATCAGAAGAGAGCTGGAAGAGACCTTGGTGTTCTTCAAATCCAGCCCCCATCTCAAGCAGGAAACCATACAATATTTCAGACTAATGACTGTCCAGTCTCTTTTTAAAAATCTCCAGTGATGAAGCACCCGCAACCTCTGAAGGCAAGCTATTCCACTAGTTAATTGTCTTCACTGATAGGAAGTTTCTCCTTAATTCCAGATTTCTTCTCTCCTTGATTAGTTTCCATCCACTGTTTCTTGTCTTGCCTTCTGGAGCTTTGGAAAATAAATGGACCCCCTCCTCTTTGTGGCAGCCTCTCAAATACTGGAATCCTTTTTTCTAGACTAGCCAAACCCAAATCCTGCTATAGTTCTTCATATGTTTTAGTCCCCAGGCCTTTAATCATCTTAGTTGCTCTTCTTTGCACTTTTTTTTGTATAACTGAATGTATCTAGTTTCTCCCAGGCATGATTTTGAAATGGAATTAGCAATTATATAAAATGACATAAAATATTTTCTTCTTTTCTTTAAAATTATTCCACCATATCAAGGCAAACAGCCACAAACCATATTTCAATGGAATTTCTTTGGAAGTATATGTATAAAGAAAAGCATCATGTTAGATGCTAGTTGCCTGCAATTAAGAGCAATTTAAGAGTAAGAAAAACTCTAAATACAGATAACACAGAACAGTATGAAAATCCCTTGTTAGTACATGACTGAAAAAAGAAAAAATAAATTAGCCAGACAATAAATCATGTTGATTCTCAATCTCTCTTCATTCAGCCTCAGATCTTTTTTCTTCAAAGCAAATCCCGACAACAGATTTCAGACTTTTTGATCTGTCTATTGTTCCTTATTATGAGCATGTCTCTTTCTGAGAAATACGCATCTCAGTAAATTGCAATATTTTACAATGGTGCATGAATACTTTCAAGATATTTTACAAGCTGTTACTTTATTTTATACACACACACTTATTATACAAAATTGTTGCAAATCTGCCTTTCTCATTCACATGCATACCAAGGAATTTTCTGGGAAATGCTTCAGCTCAGATCATTTTTCTAACTCACAAAGACTTGATAAATGTTGATTTATAGCTTCTTAAAGAACCCATTTTAAGGCATTTTCAAATGTTTGGAAGAGGTCCATCTGTCCATTCCAGCCTCTGGTGACAGAGAAAAAGTCTTCTCTAGGCTATTCTTTAGTTGGGAAGAAAAATTCCCATATATATATGGGGGGGGGGCAATCAAAAGAAAAGTGCTGAATCATATAAAATCATATAAAATCAGACACATCATTAGAACCCAAAAACACAAGACTACATCTTGAATAGAATAGAATAACAGAGTTGGAAGGGACCTTGGAGGTCTTCTAGTCCAACCCCTTGCTTAGGCAGGAAAACCTAAACCACTTCAGACAAATGGTTATCCAACATCTTCTTAAAAACCTCCAGTGTTGGAGCATTCACAACTTCTGGAAGCAAGTTGTTTCACTGAGTAATTGTTCTAACTGTTAGGAAAATTCTCCTTAGTTTTAAGTTGCTTCTCTCCTTGATTAGTTTCCACCCATTGCTTCTTGTCCTACCCTCAGGTGCTTTGGAGAATAGCTTGACTCCCTCTTCTTTGTGGCAGCCCCTGAGATATTGGAACACTGCTATCATGTCTCCCCTAGTCCTTCTTTTCATTAAATTAGACATACCCAGTTCCTGCAACCATTCCTCATATGTTTTAGCCTCCAGTCCCCTAATCATCTTTGTTGCTCATGTGATTTACTTTGGCCATGTCATACATGCAAATTCATTGGAGAAGTCAATGATGCTAGGAATGATTAGTGGAACAAAAAGAAGAGACAAGTAATGAACATACTGGTTTGACATACACAGTTGAACATCCAACAATTGAAATAAGCTGTGCTTGACAGGGTAGCATGGAGAGCACTTGCCTATAAAGTCACCAAACGTTGGACACGACTGAATGATTAAAACAACAAACAACATGTGGTTTGTGGCTTAGTTTTTCTTTCCATGATATGTAAATCTGCCAGGCTTCTGGCATGAGAAGTCTTGCAGACAGACATTAAAGCAGGGGTAAAATCCAGCAGGTTCTGACAGGTTCTGGAGAACCGGTAGCGGAAATTTTGAGCAGTTTGGAGAATCGGTAGCGGATATTTTGAATAGTTCGGAGAACTGGCAAATACCACCTCTGGCTGGCCCCAGAATGGGGTGGGAATGGAGATTTTGCAATAACCTTCCCCTGGAGTGGGGTGGGAATGGAGTTTTTGCAGTATCCTTCCCCTGCCATGCCCACCAAGCCACATAACACCCACCAAGCCACGCCCACAGAACCAGTAGTAAAAAAATTTGGATTTCACCACTGCATTAAAGGGTGCAGTTCTTGATAAACTACTTGGATATGGATACTGTGGACACCAGAAAAAGCATTAATGAAGAAATTCAGCAAATCAAAATTCTAAGCTGCAAGCCATATATATATACTAGAAGCAAAATCTTATATCTGCCTAGCAGGAGAGTTCATCTCTTATAATTCTTTTGTCTCTTTGCTTCTGACATCTAATCTGGGTCTCACAATTTTTTTTATTAAAACTGGCTTCTTGGGGTAAAGATGCTATAAAGAAATGTATATTGGTATATGGTATTATCTTTTATCTGAAATGATTGTTTATATAATTCTTAAAACATGTTTCAAAAGAGACCAAATAAATATTTTTTCTTATAATAGTGATCTGCTGAGAAAAAAAATTAAGTCCTTTTCCTCCACTAAACTAATGTTAAGAGTAAATCCAACATGTCTTCTGATTATATGTGGGTATTTAATTGGAAGTTAAATCATCAGTTAATCATCAGAAATGACCTAGAGTTAGTGATAACACTAACCATCCTAAATGATCCTGAACAAAATAGCCATTGGCAGGAAAGAGTATATTGAACTAATTTCAGGGGAGGTGTCAGAATTAAATAATAGATTGTCGATTATGGTAGATAAAGCAGTTGAGTCAGGCTTCTCCTGCTATCACCTAATGCAGGGGTGGGCAATTAATTTTCACAAGAGGCCACATGATAAACTGGTACTGTTGTGGAGGGATGAACCACTAGGCTGAACTTAATTCTACTTAATATTCTTCTGCCACTCTTCTGCTGTCACTGCCATGCTCCTGTTTGTGTGATAGCTCTTGGCTATGCTCCACCCATTCTTCTGCAAGGCTACGCTTCGACCAAGGCAGTGGTTGATGGCCGAACCTGGGTCCCCTCATAAAACGACCTTTGCCATTGCCTCCTCAGGCTGCTACAGGTGAAGGGGGCAAGCGTTGTGTAGGTGCAAAATAGCACTTTCTCTCCTTGCCTTCCAGTGGCCGCCAGCCAACTAAAGGAGTGCATGGTGACTGTGTAGAGCCAGACCCAACTCAGCTTCTTCTCCCACCTTCTGTGGTATAGTTATTTACATTTGATTTGTAATTTCCAACTGACCTTGTGCGTGATGGACAGGGACAGCCAAAGGGCCAGATATGGCTTGGGTTGGGAAATGTCTAAGTCTGACCCAGTGGTGAAATGTAAAATTTGTTACTACCGGTTCTGTGGGCGTGGCTTGGTGGGGGGTTAATGTGATTGGGTGGGCGTGGTCAACTTTTTAAAAATTTTATTTTAAAAGCATTTTTTCTACAACCTTTTTGGCCGAAGAGGTTGTAAAAAAAATGCTTTTAAGAGGCTCTGACAATCCCAGCTGAGCCGCGCGATCATCAGAGGCTTTTTTCTTTACTTTTAAAAACATTTTTTCTACAACCTCTTTGGCTGAAGAGGTTTTAGAAAAAATGCTTTTAAAAGTAAAAAAAAAAAAACCTGATGATCGCGCAGCTCAGCTGGGCATGGGGGTGGGGAGGGATTTTTGCTACCAGTTCTCCGAACCACCCGCCGCTATCGCTACCAGATCGGGCGATCCAGTCCAAATCGGGAGCATTTCACCACTGGTCTGACCTAATGTTATCCTCTCCTCAGAAATGAAGAAATCATGTGTTACAGCTATAGCTAGCAAAGTTCTGACTCATTCCTGATCTTCTCATTTTTCAGTAAATATCCACTGAATTACTCAATAATTAGCAGGGGTGGGATTCTACCGGTTCGGACCGGGTCAGGTGAACTGATAGCTCCGACGATCAGCTAGGAGTAAATTGGTTCGCTCCGACGATCAGGTGGGCCCACCTGCCTGCCCCTGCGCTTTCCTGACCTATATCTTCTCAGGTGATTTGCGTGGCAGAGCGGATTGCTGTGCCTCAGCTGTGTTACTCCCCAGCAGTAACACGGAAGGTAAGTTTTCATAAAATTGTGCACAAGCGTGCAAAGCGCGCGATCACCGAACCGGTTGTTAAACTGGCAGGATCCCACCACTGATTAAGGGCGTCCATTTCAGTGTGTTTTGAGTTTAAAATCCAAGCAGAAATGCAGAGATTTCAAGGTAGGCTTTCATTGGAAACTACTGTATATGCACCACAATATTTCATATCCATACAATCATTAGTTTGTGACTATTTCAAGCATCTTGTCAAACAATATAAATTGTTGATGCTATTAAGGATGGCAGACAATTTTTATAGACACAAAGAAAGCATATGAGAATGATGCCAAAACAGAACGGTAAGTTCTGTTCCAAGAAAAATAATAGGAAGCATTTATAAGTTTTTTGCTTATAAAATGAATATAGCAATTATTTTCCTAATACTTTTTCCATGGATCTGTTCAAATTTCTGCCTGGTCATCTATGTGCTGTCTGCTATGATCCATAATAAGTTAAAAACATGATATATGTTAACTTTGTCGTCACATAATTTATTATGCAGCTAAGGAAAAATGCATGTCCTGAGAAAAAAAGAGAGCTGACATCTGTTATAACATTTTCTTTCTGGAGGTACCAGGGAACTGCGTGAGTAGTATGCTACAATGAATTGTAAAAGGCTCTGTGAGAAGCCACAGAGTAGAGGATACGTAATTCCTCTCATGATGCAGCGGACAAGATTGTTCAGTCTGAAGCTAAACTAACACTAAATCTCAGCCATAAAGAATTATGACAGTTGTGGAGATTTGGCGTAGATGATTAAAAAGCTAATTATTTAGTGGTGTACTGCAATTGCCTCAGATATCTAGACTGGGGTGATGTTGGAGGTAAATGTAGCTGATTCATCCATTTTTAAACTACTTTGGCCACAGGGCAATTCAGATTCGAAGTCCATGCTCGCTGGTTATTTTAATTTAATTTGATGCCTAAACATCTCTGAGCTAGTCCTCTTTTCCAGCTAACAAGGCAGATTTATTTATTGGTCAATCAAGACAATTAAAAGGAAAAATAAAGGAAATATAAAAAAAATAACAACAGTTATAAGATTAAATTAACTCATAAACCCGTAATAAAATAACCTTTGAAACAATTTTAAAAGATTAAATGAGGAGATGCAACTTCAGCTTTTTTCTGAAAGCAGAAACTGGGGACAAATCAGAGTTTTTGAGGTCAGAGGTCCCTTCTCATATACCTGAGAAATGGCCTCGGCTGGTGGGACCCTATTCAGAAGATTCTTTCTTGCAGTTCTTAAGGTATTGAAAAATTCATAATTAAAAAGGCGAATCTGAAGTGTCAGACTACAATGGCTGGATTGCAAAAATCCATTCCACCGCTATATGATCTGGGAGCTCTAATGATTTTCTCTTTTCTGCCAAATTGTTTTATCTCTAAATCTGGAGTGATAATACAAGTTTGCAAGAAACCACAACAATTGACCTCTGTCTTCCTGGAGCACATGGTGATTTTAAAGAAGGATTGGGATGAGGTAATGTATCTTTGAAGCATGCACTTCCAGACCTTAATTCCAGTGTTTTTCAAGATATATTAAATCTGTTATCTGCTATATCTGTTTCATAAGAGTTTACCGAGAAGTAAGAAATATGAATGAGTAAATGCATTTCCTTAATTATGATTAAGGATTTCCCTAACTCTTTGGTTTCATGGTGGTGAAGCTGTGAGAAGTTTGCAACACTCAAGAGTGAAGGTGACTTCACTATAGGTACGGTATACCAGTCCAGATGCCTCCTAGTCCTAGCTATTAACAATTATACTAACCTCATTTCTTCCTACTACTGATTCTGTGCTTCTTAAAGACTGATGTGCATGCTGTCCTTCCATGAACAAATATCTATCAGAAATTGCTTTGTATATAGTCAAGCTGCACTGCCCAGTATTCAGAAGCCAAACTGCAAAAGTTTTTGAGATCAGTTTGACAAGAAAAGTGGCAGCAATATTCAGTAGTTGTAGTGAGCCATAGGTCCAGCAGATGGCAATTATAGACTCTCCATGTGAATTCCAATTATCTCAAATTTCCTATAAGCCATGCAGCAAAATAGAAAGAATATGTTTGGTATGCTTTTTATAATAATTTTTTTCTACTTGGCTAGATTAAATAGCCAAAGGACAAAGGAAATAAAATGACAGCTTAGATGCTACAAGTTTCAATATTTTTAAGTAGTGATGAAAGCCTTTTTGGTGTATCAGTTAAAGGACCAGGCTAGAAACTACGAAGCTGCAAGTTCTAATCCTACTTTAGGCACAAAGTCAGCTGGGTGATCTTGGACCAGTCACTCACTGTCAGCCCTAGGAAGCAGGCAAGGGAAAATCACTTCTGAAATCTTGTTAATAAAACTGCAGGGATTGGTTCAGGCAATCACCAGGAGTCAACACTGACTAGAAGGTGTGCTCGTGCGCACATACATACATACACACACACACATGGTAGTGATAAGCTGGTGATAATAATCAGAATAGAACTGGAAGGAACCTTGGAGGTCTTCTAGTCCAACCCCCTGCTCATGCAGGACACCCTATACAATTTGAGACAAGTGGCTGTCCAGTCTCTTCTTAAAAACATCCAGTGATGAAGCACCCACAACTCTTGAATCTTTATTAAATCTTTAGGATAGAATCTTTTTTAAAGTGATATATAAAGTCACAAAGTTCTACTGAATTATCAATGGTGTCTTTGCTCACTATATCGAAAGAAAGCTGCATAAGACTGCAAGTTTGTCTGCAGTTTTAAGTTGCTGACTTTTTGCTTTTAATGGCACGCTCCAGAAATAACAATACTTTAACAGATGTGGAGAGATACTACCTAAAGAATGCTGTGATTAAATGCAGGACAATTCCACCCGCACGATGACTAATGTGCCTATTTGTAGAGAATGTGTGAAAATTCCACTCCATGAATTCCAGACTCTGAAAGGGCTAACCTTCCTGATCTGTCAATCCAGGTAATGAGCAGTCAGCTGAAATCCAGGAAAGGCTGAATAACCAATTCCTCCACAGGTAAACGTTTGTAAGAGGCAAAGGTAGCCTCCATTTTGTCTTTGTCTTTTGGTATATTTTCCAGATGTATTTCCTTTGTCATATTTTCTTCTCCCAGGCTTGGTAAAAGCAAATAAGCAAATAAGAGACTGCCCTCCTCCCCACCAGCTGGTAACAATAGGCCTGTGTCAGGGGTGGGTTCTACTTACCTTTACTACCGGTTCGCCGCAGGATCGTACGCGTTCTCTCGCTTCGCTCGTGCATGTGCCTTGCTTCTGCACATGCGGAGAAGTTTCTACGCATGCGCAGATCGCTTCTGATGATATCAGGGTCAGTGGGCGGAGCCTCCTGCTGGTTTTACTACTGGTTCTATAGAACCAGTCCAAACCGGGGGCGACCCACCACTGGCCTGTGTCTAATAAGAAGGGCAGTAAGCTAGTTGAAATACACATTTGGTTTTTGTTTCTGAATTGAAATTGGGTTGTATGAATAAGCTCTGATGTGTGGATGTATCAATAGATCTAACCATCGAGCTAGTCCTTGAATTAATAATGATTGAAATCAACAACAACATTGTTCATTTTGTCTTCCTTTTCTTTTTTCTTTTTTTCTAGGGGTGGGTGGGTGGGTGGATGGATGGATGGATGGATGACTTAGAATTATTTAAGTACTGGTGGTACTTCCCACCAAGCCAGGATATCTGAGAGAAATTGATCAAAGAGTGACAGAAGAGAAAACAAGCAAAGCAAACCTAATCAGCTGTCCTTGGGAGTTGTTGGGTTGGTGCAGAAGTGGTTGGTGGGAGGAAGCTCCTATTTAAAACAGCAGAAGCCTAGGTCAACACATCCATTGCATGTATGTGCATCTATCCCATTAGAACACAAAAGTAACTATTGAGTGGGCTGCATGTTAATAGAGGAGGGGAACAAGAAGATCAAGAATTGGCTTCTTACTGTAGTTCCTTCTGCATATTAGTACAAATTACCAGAATGGTAAGTACTGCCTGCAGTTCTTTGTTATACAGGTAGCCTTCAACTTATGAACACAATTGGGACCAGAGTTTTTGTTGCTAAACAAAGCGGATGGTAAGAGAGTCATGCCCGATTTTATAACTTTTTGCCATAGTTCTTAAGTAAATCACTGCAGCTATTAAGTGAATCATGCAGTTGTTAAGACAATCCAGCTTCCCCCTTTGATTGCTTGTTGGAAGCTGCTGGGTTGGTTGCAAATGATGATCACATGACCTCAGGAGGCTGCAACTATGACAATACATGCGGGTTGCCAAATGCTCGAATTTTGACCATGTTACTATGGAGATGCTATGACAGTTGTTAATGTGAGAATTAACAAATGATTGTAAATCGAGGATACCTGTACAGGGGTGGGATTCACTTACCTACCCTACCAGTTCGCAAATGTGAGCGTGCACGCATGTGCAGTAGTCACACATTACGCCCGGGTGGGTGGGCGAAGCCTCCTGCAGTCACCACTACCGGTTCGGGCGAACCGGACAGAACTGGCTGAATCCCACCACTGTACCTGTAATAGGTTCCTGTCATCCTTTCCCAGCAACATCCAGTCTGGATGATGCTACATTGTAGGTCTTCACATTCATCTGCAGCTAAATGGTAGAGCACACTCTTTGTGTTCAGAAGTCTCCAGTATTCATAGGAAGCTTCTTTTTATCACATGCAGCTACTGAGTCAGTGACTTCAGTACAGTCTACAATGAAACAACAGTCTCCACAGTTTCAAATTGGAATTATTTTCAATTCTGTGTTGAGAATGATCCTAGGACTTTCTCCATACAAAACCTGTGTTCAGCCTTCAGGTTAGAACTCTTCCTTCTGAGACTGCATAAGTCTTGTATGCGTCCTACCTAAACCCTAGAATGCCACAGCCAGTCTGCATAGGCATTACTGAGCTAATGAAGAAATGCTTTGATTCTATATAAAGCAGTTTCCTGGGTAACCAAATAAGAAATCACTGCAGGGGAAGACCTTCTACCAAATAACACAAAGTTTTGGATAACAAATCTCTTTAGTGGCATTCTTAACTATATTCCTGGTATAGAATGTTATTAATTCTGATCTTGACGTGCCTAAACCACAGGGTTCAAAATATGCAGTAAAACATCTTGTTGCTGAGGCAGACAAATGTTTATTGTGAGTGAATTTTTCATTATTTGGATTGTGAGTCAATGTAGTTTATTGCAAGGAGACAGGAAAAGGGAGGACAAATGATTAATGACCATTATCTAACTTCTAATTAATCTCCCTCCTTCCTCTCTGATCTGTAGAAATTAAAAGTACAGGATATTCTACCATTTAATTTAGAAGAGCCACAACATAAAAATTAAAAAAAAGTGTGTGTGTGTGTGTGTGTGTGAGTTCTTTTGTGTTCTGTTGTGTGAGATTTGTGAAAATGTTTTCCTGGTCTAGCTGAGTGTGCCTGCATCCTGGGCAGAGACTAAGTGCTGTAGGAGAATTGAAGGAAACAGTGGTCAGACCTGTAGTACCTGGGCCATAAAGGCTGTTTAGTTCAGGCTTGTGTTTACCTTGAGGAGTAGACTCAGAGGCAGCATAGGTGGTTTTGTGTCACAGTTTCATGACAGAATAACCCAGGAGAGACTTGTTCCTCTTCAAGCCTCATGGCCAGAGAAGAGGAGACCTTCACAGTGACCTGCATGTTTTGTGGAATGTTTCTTTCTGCCAAAAGAACATCCCAACTTCATCAGCTACAAGTCTAAGGGCATGTCCTCATTTGAAGAAAAAGTGGAAGGTGTTAAGGAAAGAATTGCTACACTGAAGTTCATTAGGAAAGATTAAAAGTTCCTAAAAAGAGCGAAGGATACTAAAAAGAGCGAAGGGGGGGGGAAGGAAAAGAATGATACACGGCAAGTGGAGGCAGAAGAATGGACATTAGCGACAGGAGGATCAGGAGGCAGTCAAGGATTTAGCCACCATTACCAGACACTGACTCATGAAACCATTTCACCCTTACCTGAGCTACAGTCACCAAGTAAAACCTCAGAGAATGTTCTAGTGAACACTCAGATCCCTACCATCCAGCAAAATCAGAAGTCATCTTGAAGAAGAAAAAACAAATGGTGGTGATGGGTGATTCACTGCTCAGAGGTACCGTTACTGCTGCTCGTAGAGCTGACAAGTCGTGTGAGGTCTGCTGTCTTCCGGATGACCAAATTCAGGATGTAACTGACAGGCTAACAAGACTCTTCAGTCCAACTGATCATTATCCGTTCCTGATGATGTATGTGGGGACTAGTGACACTGCAAGAAGAGAGACCTTGAAAAAATTTGCAAAGACTACGAAAACCAAGGCAGGAAGGCAAAGAGTAGACTTTGATGGACACAAAAGGAAAGTCAGAATGTTCCAGTGGCTTTATAGCCTAAAGGAGAAAAATGTCCAAGAAGGCAAAACAAGATATTTCAGGCTCAAAACCAAACAATTCCAGAAGATAGATGAATGGAAAACAACTAACAAGTCCAAATTACATATACACAGAACTTAATAAGTTGTTTTTTTTTTTTTAAAAAAAAGGAAATATACAAGAAAAGGAAAGAGAGGAATATATTCAAAGAAGAATACAAAGCAATTCGCAAAACCTGAAGCTCTAACATAAGAAAAGCTAAAATCCAATACAAGGTAAAAGCAGCAGGGTATGATAAAACAATTTTAAAAAAAGTGATTTTCAGGTGTATCAGAAGCAAAAAAGGAAGGCAAGGAGATAGTAGGTCTTCTGCAGAGAAAGAATAGCGAAAACCATTCTAAGAAGCAGAAGGTCACTCAACTCCTATTTTGCATCTATTTTCACTCAAGAGGTGAATGACTGCTGACAAGATGTCACTGGTTGAGTGGGGCTGGGAGTGAACTGAAGCTGAAGAGAAGCAACGAGCAAGTGAAGGAATTTCTAGGTAATGTAAAAGAATTACAATCTCCAGAGTCAGATTAATTACACCCTAAGGAACTGAAGGAACTAGCAGTGGTAATTGTGGAACAACTCTCTATAATCCTTGAGAAGTTCTAGAGAACAGGTGAGGTCCCAGAAAATTAGAGAAGAGCAAATATTGCTCCTATTTTGAGAAAGGAAACAAGCAGGACCTTGGAAATTACAGGCTGGTAAGCCTGACATTAGTATGGGGCAAGATCATTATGTAGAATGTCAAAACAGCATGTCTGTGAGCTGTTAGATAGGAATTCATTAATTATCAAGAGCCAACATGGATTTGTGCTGAAACACTGTTGTCAGACCAACTTCATATCTCTTTTTATGACAGTTAGTAACCTGGGTGATTGGAGAAATGCCATGGAGATAGTATATTTTGATTGTGGCAGGCTTTTGACAAATTTTCTCATAGCATCCTTATTTTAAAAAATAGTAAAACATGAGTTTGTCAATTCAATTGTTACATGGATCTACAGTTAGCCCAAGGATTGTATTCAAAGGGTATTCAAAGCCCAAGGATTGTATTCAAATGCCATCTAATGGCATTAAATCTACTTTGAGGGACATCTCAAGTGAAATGGCACAGGGCTCTATCCTGGGCTAGCTGCTATTCAATGTTTTTATAAATGATATGGATTTGATATGGAAATGATATGGATAGGGAGTTGAGGAAATGCTTACCAAATATATAGATAATGTAAAGCTGGGAGGGGTAGCTAATTCTTGGAAGGAGTGAGGGGAATCAAAAACTTGGGCTAGAACAGTAGGAGGAAACAAATTTGATAGAAAGGAAATTTGTTAGAAGGAAATGTAACATCATGCATCCAGAGAGGAAATCTGAAAGAAACAATTACAAGATGGAAGAAATTTGTCCCAAAAGGAGCACATCAGAGGTGGGTTGCCCCCGGTTCGCAAGAACCGGTAGTAAAACCGGCGGGAGGCCCTGCCCACCACCCCGGATGTCATCATCGGCGATCTGCACATGCACAGAAGCAAGGCACGTGTGCAAGCGAAGCAAGCGTGCGTGCACGATCCCATTGTGAACCGGTAGTAAAGGTAAGTAGAATCCACCCCTGGAGCACATGTAAGAAGGACTGGGATGTTCTAGAGAAGCAAAAGATCTACATGTCCAAATAGTGCAAGAAAGGTGCAATGAAGGCCAATAACATCTTCTTTTTTTTTTTTGTTTTTTTTTTTTTTTTTTATTGAAAAGGTTTTCAAATACAAATTTTTCCCCCTTTTCCCCCCCCTCCCCCCCCTCCCTAACCCCCCCTCCCCACCCTTCCCCCCCTGTGACTTCTTCGTAACAAAAAAAAAACCCTAATTCATAACAGATTACTTACTCCCTCCTCAAAATACTGACCTTTACTTACTAAAAGTATTATAAATCCCCCTTTATCCATACATTTCAGAAAAGAAGAAGAGAAAAAAAAACAAAACAAAAAAAAACAAACACATTATACTATAACTATTATAAAATAACTCTAATTTAGCATAATAGTGTTTTATATCTATGCATTATTGCAACAATTCAAAACCACCTTCCACTTTAAAACTATACAATAAGTCCTACTTTAATAACATTTCAAAGCGGACTCCCCATAAAATCTAATTTAACATTTATTCCACTCTATCCATTTCCTCCACTCCCCTAAATGTATCACTTAAAAATCCCTTTTCTTAAACTAATCAGTCTGTAGCTAGCTTATTCACCCACTGTCTTACAAATTTACCATACACAACAATTCTTGATATCTTTAATTCACTGCCCACACTACTTAAAAATATATATATATATATATTCCATTATATCTAAATAAAAAAAAGAAAAGACAATAACTTTAAATTTATAGTCCATATAATATCTTCTTGAAGTCTTTCCACTGGATTGTTAAAACCAACATCCATAATAGGGTGACATAGCTTGCGGATGCAACAGTTTATTCAAGATCTCCAATCATATCTGCCCCCATCAGTAGTAAACATCTTCTTATATATATAAAAGTAAAAACAACCACCCGAGTGACATTATAATTGTATTCCATATAATAATAATTGTGGGTTTCATCAGGATTATTAATTTCCATCATCGTATTGGGTAACAACCCGATCTTCTGCATGTCCCAATGTGATTCTCTTGCCTTATAATTCAAGATAATTATAATATATTTATCAACACAAAAAGAAGTTTCAAAATAGATAATTCAAAACCATCAATTTGAGGCTCTTTCCATGTCCCAAAATTACGGCAATGCAGAGATCTGCCACTATCCTCAGGATGATATTGACCAATATGTCGCCTCCTCTATGTTTTCACATAATCATTCATATTTTAAAATCACTGGCTTCACTGTTGCTTGGGTTAGAAATTTCTATTTTTGTACAACCTATTTCTTTTTTTGTTTTCTTTTTGTGGGTTTGACCTCCATCCTAATTTTTTGTGTCTCGCATTTCTTTTTTATCCCTTGTATATCCTCTAATTGGTTTCCATGCTTGTCCTTGCCTTGATAAGTCATCACATTAAAATCAGATGGCACTTCTCTCAAATTTGTAGATAATCCAGCTGGGGTATCCGATAAATCCAAAGGCAATTTATCTGGTACAGTCTCTGTCTTTAGTTCCAGCTCCTTCTGCTTATCCTGTATTATATCTGAAGACGTTAAATTCATTTTCAACCTATTTTGATAAAATTCTTCCGCCCTTTCAACAGTATTTAACTGGTATCTTTCTCCTTGATATCTCAATATAATACCAACTGGGACGTCCCACCGGAATTGAATATTTCTCCTTTTTAACTCAGACACCAGAAAGCCAAATTTCTTCCTTTCCATTAATATCTTAGGTGGGAGTTCCTTGTAAATCCAAATCTTTCTTCCATACAATTGCAAATTAGAATTGAAGGAATTTTGCACAATTTTATTCCTAATTTCTTTATCTGAAAAATAGATTACCACATCTCTAGGCAATTGCCTTTGCTTGGCAGTCCAAGAGTTTATTCGATAAGCTCTGTCAATCCTACAAAACACTTCCTCAGGTTGAATCTTTAAAATCCCAGCTAGAAATTCAGAAGATATTTTCCTTAAGTCATCTCTGTTATTTTCCTGCAAACCTCTAAGTCTTATTGCATATTCTGTGAAATTATATTGTATCTTTAGAACCTCTTTTTGAATCCTCTGTTCCAGATATTCTACATTACCAGACTTTTGGTCAGCATCCATTTTAAATTTTTCTTCTGAACTATAATCCTGAATATTTAACAAATCATTTTCAATTTTTTGAATTCTATTGTCCAATTTATCTTGAATTTCATCCATTTTTGACTCTAGTAAATTAGTATTTGTATCCAACCGAATCATGAATTCTGGCAATTTTAAAATTTTTTGCTGCAAAAAGTCAAACTTGGATTTCACCAATTCCTTAGTTTCCTGCTTAAATTTTTCAAGTTGCTGATTCACAATCTCATCCCTTCTTTCAATCTCCTCTAAGAGAAATTCTATTATATTAAAATCAGGTTTCTGGGACTGAAGAGTTAAAACATATTGCTTTAAATTCTTGGTGGGGGAATCCCCCCCACCTATTTGTTTGTCTGACTTCACAAGCCTCAGTGCCATGTTTCCGCCTAAGCAGGCTTTGTTAGAAGAAGAAAAAAAAAAAAACAAGACAAAAGACTTCCAGCCAGCAACACTCAAGCCTCCAGGGAAAAAAGAGAAAAACAAAAACAGGAGCGGAGTTTTGTCTACAAATGTAGCCAGTGGTATTTATTCCGCTACATTGTAATAATAAAAAACGGAAGAACTTTCCCTCTCAAACTCTTCTCCAGCCGCGGCAGACGCCATTTTAAAAAGAAACTTTTTTCCTCTTTCTCTTCCTCTATTCTCTTAAGTAATTTTTAAAAGATAAGTAAAATACTTGCGCTTCAGTATTACAGGTCCAGCTCACATTTTCTTTGAGTAATCTGTCAAATTCGCAAGCTTGCTTTTGACGCCTGGCTCTGCATTAGCAGAGGTCTCCCAAAGCCCGGAGCAACGGCTGGGGATATGGGGCATCTCATCCGCTCCATCCCAAAAGTAAAAGAAAAACTTTTGGGACTCTGCAGAGAGTTCTACCCACCCCTGCCGGCTCTATCTCCGTTTCCTCATGGGAACGGAGTTTTTTCGAGCCGCCGTTCCGTTGTGAAGGCGGCTCTGACAGGCAGTGGAAGCTGACGATCCCTAAGGAACGTCTGGCGGCGGCCAGCAGCAAACAGGAAGTCCTAGGCCAATAACATCTTGAAGACCATAAAGAAAGCATAGAGTCCAGATTGTGAAAAGTGATTATTGTGCTCTAGTCTTCCTTACCACTTTGGAGTATTGTGTTCAGTGCAATATTGTGTACATTCCAATTTAAAAAAGATAAAGCAGAACAAGTCCAGAGAAGATGTACCAATCTATTAAATGATTGGAAGCCAAGAAACCAATAAAGAACAATTAAATTTTTTATTTATCTTGCAGAAAAGAAGGGGGGGAGCTTGATATCTGCTTTTAACTATTTGAAGGACTGTCACATTGTAGAGGGTTTGGACTTATTCTCACATGTTTTGCAGCTAATGGAAGGGAATGAAAGTTCAAGAAAGAACTGTAGATACAAAGAGATATTAGAAAGAACGTCTTGACAGTAAGAGCTGTCAATTAATAGACCAGGTTATCGTGTGGAATGGTTTCTTCCCCTTTACTGGAGGTTTTCCAACAGAGGCTGGATAGTCATCTATGGAGGATGGGAGTGAATCCTGCAGTATGAAAGATTGGACTTGAGGACTCCTTAGGTCCCTTTCAGCTCTACAAGTGGGCCAGAGAAGCTACTGACAAAATGGCTGTCAATTAGTGATTAATATTCCAGTTATTTATTCCCCCCTCCTTTTTTTGATCAAATGTTTTTCTTTTGCATGAAAGACATCATACTTCAGCAACCTGGCTGTGCTCCAGATGAACTATACTACAACTGCTATAACCCCCAAGCAAATGGAACTGTTACCTGTCATGGGGTAGTGGGACTTATGGGGTTGCATACTAACTCTCAGAAGAGCAAACCTTTCGGAGGACAGCTGCTTGAATAATCCTCATAGCTGTGCAAAATGCATGCAGTGCAAAAGAGATCTTACTTTTCTTCCTGTCAGTTGGAAACACATTTTCTGTAACTCCGGTCTCATGTTTATGTATGCCGTGTTGGAAACGTGAGTTCTCTTTCCAATTACTCTTCTTTTTTCCCATCACTCCTTTCCCTTTGTTTTGAAAAAGTGAAGCCGTCTTTGACATTTCCCAGACTGGCTGGCACTGCTGCACGTACAGGCCGAGGGCTCCCTCCTCACCTCCTTCATTTGCAAAGCCTTGATTAATTCAGTGTCACTCCTTGGTTTGATTGCCTTGTTTCTGCATCTGGGGTCTGCCAACAGGTTGCTTGCTGCAGTAAATGACTCTGTCCACCCTCCATCTCCTACCATTCCTTGGCATTCGCTTGCTTTTTCTGTGGTATAAAGGGCGAGGAAGATAGAGGGGAATAAAGCAGACACAAAGCACCACCAGCAGTTCAGATGTTCTATTCAAGGAGCAACATGCTTGGAGGGATTTTCCTCCCTCCCCTGACAGAGATTATCTGCAGGTTGGGGAGGTGAATCAATGAATCATAAGGAGTCAGCAATGGAGTTGCCTTCCTTGACCTTTCCTGCTTTTCAGGTTTGCCCTTCTTTTCAAAGTGGAACCTCTTTGACAAAACTTCTTGGAAATGTAAAAAGCAGCTTCTCTTTATTTCTATAGAGCTGGCTGAATTGCAGCTCGCCGGGGCCCGTTTTTTGAATTTACACTGTTGCTGCCTCACAGGAGTTTTCCTTTGGAGACCCATTTTGTCAACCAGCATAAAACTTGATTTGCCAAAGATATATTTCAGGTCTTACTAAATTATTTCACATGAAGTATCAGTTTGCTGGAAGCCATCAACCATCAGGGATCATTTTATAAACAATGCCTCCAGCAGACAAAATTCTGTCCTTAGCACCAACAGTAGCCTTATGCAATTATAACATAGTATAGTTGCCCTGAAGGGGCAACTTAGCTCAGTGGCTAAGATGCTGAGCTTGTCAATCGAAAGGTCGGCAGTTCAGTGGTTCAAATCCCTAGTGCTGCATAACGGGGTGAGCTCCCATTATTTGTCCTAGCTATAGGGACCACCTTTGGTGGGAAAGTAACAGCGTTCCGTGCGCCTTTGGCATTTAGTCATGCTGGCCACATGACCACTTTGGACAGTGCTGGCTCTTCAGCTTTGAAAAGAAATGAGCACCGCCCCCTAGAGTCAGGAACAACTACCACATGTGCAAGGGGAACCTTTACCTTTACCTTATAGTTGCCCTGTGTGCTCCATGAAGATCCCTCTGTGGCCCTCAGAATATATAGAGGCAAAACAATTGGTTTTGGGGACATTTTCGTGAGTGGGGAGAAGGTGGTAGTGAATTCTTTAAGCCATATAGAGCATTCTTTCCCCCTGCCCTTGCAATGTATCTTGCCACTCGCTTTTGAAGCACACCCTTTGATATGCCTGATCATATCTAGGACAATTTCCAAGCCAAAAGAGATTGCCCAGAACAACAGAGTTGGAAGGGACCTTGAAGATCTTCTAGTCTACCCGCCCTCCCCTAGTTCAAACAGGAAACCTTATACCATTTCAGATGAATTGTTGTCCAATCTTTTCTTAAAAACCTCCAGTGTTGGAGCACTCACAACTTCTGGAGGCTTAATTGTGTTGTCAGGAAATTTCTCCTTAGTTTTAGGTAGCTTCTAGGCTGGTGCATCTTCCAGTCTTGTCCAGTCTACCTTGGAAGGGCAACTGTTTTGAAAGGCTTTTCTTAAAAATTGGTAATGCCAAAGACAGAATAATTATACTGTATAGAGAAAACTTCTCCTTTACTCCTGTACTTACAGTAAAAGGCTTCTGCCACCAAGTTTATTTTGAGATGCAGACATTGTGGAGTGTGATTATGTTTTGCCAATATGAATGGCCTTTTTCATTGTCTTTTAAATGTTTCATTGCAGGAAGTATAATAGTATAGTTATTATAGATTTTCAGAACACAGTGCATGGTTCTTCTTTAATAACATAGTCCCAAATCCAGAAAAAGTTCTGGATTTATTAAAATTGTTAAAAGATGGTTGAAAAATAAAGAATATAACCACATTTTGAAGAGGTGAAATGTACCTGGTTACCTGTTTTAAGAAAATGAAAATTACTTCATTTGTTTTAACAATGGGGGCAATTAATTATTGTTTCTCATTAAAGTAATCTCTTTTCTATTCAGCCATAGAAAAAGAACAAGAGCATATTAAATAAAAGGGAACTGCTGATTAGCTAAATATCTCCAGATTTGTTCTTTATAATGATAAAGATTAAAAAGCCATCATAAAGACATTATCATATTAAATTACCTTACTGAAAGCAATTAATTTGAATTCATGCATTACAATGGCTTCAGGTCAAAAACGATTTGATTACTTAATCGTTTGTTAAAAAAACCCACCATTTTACATATTACCATTTTTATTCATAATTCATTTTGGATGCTGGTTAGAAAAATTTTCTATATACGTTAAGGCTTGTCTTTCCCCAAAGGATCTGCCCAACTAACCAAGAGAGCCTGGAGCAATGCAGCAGTTACTGGTTTGAGCTGTTACTCACTGCCACCAACTTCCTTTCGTTCCCTCAATCACGGCTGCAGAAGCAAAGCTAAAAGGAGAATGTCATCTCCTTTCTCATCATCATTTTGGAAAAGATCACCATTGAGACAATGGTGATAACTGATAGACTTTCTCAACGGCCTTCATAAAAATATGTTCTAAATTAAATGCAACAGATAAGGATTGTAAAGCAGTTATTTAGCTTCCATGTGTCTGGCTTAAGTAATTATTGAATGCAATTTGCTAAAATATTAAGGATCAATATAAGTGTTCTCATTTAGCTGTGGCCTTCACTAATCAACTGATGAATTCCCTTATGGAACCAGTTCTGAAAGATAAGCTAATCCTTCAAAAAAGCTGCCTTTCTGATCAACGAATTATAATCTTCTGTAATTGCAGCCTTCAAAGTAATACCTGATAAATGTAGAGGGAGAATCTGACACAGTGTTCTTTGAATTAGCTTTCAAACATGAATGGCCTGGGATTAATTTAAGAGCTACCTGACAACAAGTATATTATTTGCATGATTGCAGATAGTCCTTTGTACAAGTCACAGCTTCTCAGTATCTTTAAGTACAGCTTTGACTAGAATGCAGCATAGTTTATTTCCAAGGGACCAGCAAACATATGTGCCTACATGGTATGCATTCAATGGAAAGAATAGCTTTTCATTGTTTTCCATCAGTTTTATTGCAACCCCCCCCCAATGCCTACTCATTCCACTCCATTCTTGGAGCCTGCCTGCTTTTTTTTTTTTTTTAAAGGGGTAGCTGCTGAGTTCAGGGGTCTTGCAGTCTTTACACAAGATCTTGGCAATAAATCACTGCTCTCCAGACACTTAAATCCTTATTCAGCACTTAACCAAAGACTTTTTCAGATGCTAGCTCAGCTACAAATTCACACACATCTTCACTGCAGACAAAAATTAAGCCTTAAACCCACCAACTTGATTTTCCACAGCAAGTAAAGGATTCAAGGCCTTCTCTATGCTCCCTATGTTCCAAAATTGATCTAGCTTTTTCCTCTTGCCCAGGGATGCCAAACTCACGATGACACGTTGTCACGTGATGTATTGCAACTTCCCCCCCCCTTTGCTAAACCAGGGGTGGCCTGTGGGCCCTGAGTTTGACACCTCTGTTCTTGCCCTTCTCAGTTGATGGTGGGTTTCTAAATGACTCTGAAAAGCACCTGAGATATGTTTATATAGCTCTTCTCTCAAACTGCTTATTTTAACCTCATTATTTTCAAATGCAATAGATCTCATCTAGGTCATCTGGGAGATCCCACTGTAAATCTTTGTAAATCTCTATGAATCTAAATATAATATATACTGCAAATCACTGTAAATCTCATTTGGGAGATCCCACTGTAGATAATTAAATGTGGGAAAGCAATGAAATTGTTTTAAACCAAATTGTTCTTCTAGACAATAAAGCAAAAGCAGGTCCCAATTATTGCTCTTCGTAGTCACCAGGAAATATACTATTTATGAACTCTACCATTGTACTATAGTGGTGGTGCTTGTTTCTTTCCCTCTTTTTCATAGTACCAATACCTTTCTGAAGCTTTTCTAACCTAATTAAGTTCCTGCCTCCCCCTCGGTAGACACTTGCCTGAAATAACATTGCAGCATTGCAATAAGACACATGAAGGGCAAGACATTTATTAGGAGTTGCTGTTTTCAACCTTGCCAAAATAAATAAAGCAGCTCACTCATCACTTTTAAGAAGTCAGCAGAATTTGTGCATCAACTTATGGAGGATGGAAGACAACCAAAGAAAGAAAGATAGACAATAATCTATTACACATTTTTAACGGCGCTTTCACATTTCTCCATCTGCAGCTAGAGAGAGTGAACATATGCCTCCAAGAACAATTGAAAAAAGGCAATAAAATATTTGGGAAATTATCAATACACTGTGGAGAAACCAGTGTGGGAATAAAGTGGAAGACTCAAGTAAGTTAAGAAAAAGTTACGATGTGGCATAAGAAAATAATACATTTAAATTAAATCTGCCAGATGACTAACAGCTTGTGTTAAAATGTAAAGGCAATTAGGAAGGTCATCCCTGCTGGAATTCTAGCTGACCCAATGGGGGCACAACACAAATGACCTTTTTGTATTTTTAAGAAGATAAGCTGCTAGAAATAGTGTACACAAGATTTCAATGAAAAATACTCAGTTTACAAGGCACTTGTTTCAAAGGTCATTTTACTATGAACAGTTAAATAGGCTGGATGACCTCAGCTGGCTAAAGGCTGATAAGAGGCCTGATAGTCTTTCTTTCAATTTACAACAAAATACAAGCCATTGTATTTCACTGATAATGATAATTTTTGAGTTACTGTACGGGACTGCTGTATATTTTTTCTGGGCTTTGCAGTTAGATAGATGCTGATGTAAAGAAAATATTGGCTGGGGTCATAGATCATGCAGGGCTGAAGAGGCTCATCAAGCTTTTGCCTGGCATGCTGAATATTGTTCCTGGACATTTTCATTAAGAGAGTCAGAAAGGGCAAACTAGTAATACAGGTCTATTGAAATAGCACTCACAACAAGTAGTCCACTATTAAAGCAACAGCCCAATCTCCCACAAGAAAAGCTGTTCTATTTAGACAAGCACAAACTCATCAGAACATCAGAAAAAGGAAACAGATCATCCATATCAGGGGTGTCAAACTCGTGATGACACGTTGTCGTCACGTGATGTATCTCAACTTTTTTCCCCTTCTCTAAACTGGGGCTGGGGGTGGCCACCGCATGATGCATCTTGGCCGCAGGCCATGAGTTTGACACCCCTGATCTATATAATATTTGTGGTGGCGCAGTGGCTGGAATGCAGTATTGCAGGCTAACTCACTATTCATTGCCAGGAATTCAATTCTGACTGGCTCAAGGTTGACTCAGCCTTCCTTCCGAGGTCAGTAAAATGAGGACCCAGATTGTTGGGGGCAATATGCTGACTCTGTAAACCTCTTAGAGAGGGCTATGAAGTAGTATAGGAGTCTTAAGTGCTATTGCTATCTTCCAAAAAACTGGATATCCACACAACTTCGTCAAAAAATGACTGACCACTCAACCCAATACAACACAACCAATACAAGCTGCAAAAAGGGTAACATTGCAATACATCAAAAACATCTCAGAAACCACCAGCAGACTATTACAACCACATGGCATCAGCGTAGCACACAAACCAAGTCAAGTCCTTCAAAACATCTTAAGTAAAGCAAAAGACCCAGCAGTCTCCGAATTAAAAACAGGAGTCATTTGCAACATAAAAGGTAAGGACTGCAACAGTCACTATGTAGGATAGGCAGAAAATTAGCAGAGCATATCCATGAACACCAATTAGCAGTCAGAAGACATGAAAACTCCCTAATTTTGCAACACAGAGACAGGCTTAACCATAGTTTCATCTTGGAAACTGTGACCATTTTAGACCAAGCCAAGTCCAAAAAATACTAAAGAATTCCTGGAAAGTTGGCACTCTGACAAATCAGCCATCAATAGGCACATAGACATAAACAGTACCTACAAATCATTCAAAAGAAACAATCAACAAGCCAAAAAAAGGAACAAACACCAAAACACACATACCCCACACACTAGCAATCAACACCCAGATGAGTAGATATTAACATCAAGTTTAACATCAGACCAACAATCAAAAACAATACCCCAATCAAGGACCTGCCAAACAAGCTAATAATAAACAGGTCAATGAAAGAACTATCAAGACTACGGTTTGAACAAACTGTAATTAGCTGTCTTTACATAAGATACGAAGTGGTGGAGAAATGATTTACAGGATCCGTAAACCACAGGGATTAGGATCATATGCCACACTGAATCAAGATCAAACAAACCACATTATTATATATTAGAATGATACATGACCCTAGTCACACTTGTTTATCTGTTCTGGAAAACTCAGTGACTTGTTACAAATCTTTAGAACCAAGGAAGCCCTTTGATAATAGAATTGAAAGACAACTATCCAAATGTGTTTTATAGAACTATAAGAATGTTACTATCATTAATAAACATTCACCGCTTTAAGAGAATTTCTTGTGAGTTCCTCCTTCCCTAGTCACTTTACTAGGTTAATTAAGTTATTAAAGTATTGTTTTCAGCATTTAATCATTCTAGTTCCATTTTTTAAAATATCTGCTAAGAATGCCTCCCCATCAGGTTGTTGGTTATAGTATGGGATTCAAACCAATTTGCGAACATAACAGTAACAAACCATCTGTTATTCCAGCAGTTGTTTATATTGGAATGAAATTTCAATTAAGTTTTATTAGCATATCTGCAAATGATGAATCCCTTATGAAACTTTGTTGTCTGCAAACTCCTGTCGATTACAGTTTCTTTCTTTCTTTGTGCTTCTTCTGCGCTATCAGAAATACTTTAGACACTTCTTGTGTTTCCTCAGTAAGTCCCATATGGCAGGAAAAATGGAAAAGTTGTACCGTGAATGCATATTGCAGTGATACAGCTGGTGTGTAAATAATCTCTTTGGTTTGTCAAGGGAGCAGGGAGATTGCTTTTGCAAACCTCCCAATTGATTCATTACATTCAGGGACAATATATTCCTGGCTGTTTGCCTGGCTATTTCTGCTTGTTGGTTTGTTTTTTTTAAAACCAATAAAGAGAGCATCAATGCAGCTTCTCCTTTTAGATGCTGGAGATTGTTATGGATGTTCAGCACATCAGGAGGGTATCAGGTGAGGAAGAGTAGCAGAAATGATTGGAATCGCACATAGAGAGACAACTCTTAACCTCTTGGCTAAGGAAGATGTATTCCTTTTCTCCAAACTTGAAAAATGTTCTAGTTATTTAATCTAAAATATTTCTTGCACTCATTTAAAGGCAAAAATCCTCCAAGGCAGCTGAAGCAATATATCCATCTATAATAAAAAATTCTAATAATAAAGCATTAATTTATTAAACTAGCTGTTAAAATATCTAGGCCACGATTGATTCATGGGTGTTTGTTATGTAGCGTGTACACATACCGCATCCTTTAGCAAGAGAGAATATTTTATAGCCAAAGAGGGCATTTCTCCTTAAAAGAGTCTCTTGGGTAAAGGAATTTTGTGGATACTAAAAGAACTATTACTCAAAATGGCAGGACTAGAAACTTCAACCTTTGATAGAACATTTGGGGGGTTATGGTTCTAGTGACATAAACATGCTAAGCCTACTGAATGTTTAATCTGTCCATTTTAGTGCTTATTTTTAAAAGTAGTAATCCCCCCTGCCAACAACATTCAACCACAGTACTGAAATGTACTTTTATCAGTGTGATCGCTAAAGGCTGTGAGGTCAAAGGTTGCCATCATGGAGCAAAAGGGGGGGGGGCAAATGATGAAGTGCTCACGACAGCATCATCACATACTTGCAATGGATCTCAGGGGTACAAGTACATCATGGTGGCATTTGTGTGATGAAGCTGTCTATGTGTATCACCATCTTGGCATCATCATATTCTGCTGCAGATTGTGCTGTTGACTACCCTTGATTTATATGATAAAAATATATAAATTATATATAGATTACCTGTAAGAGCAGGTTACAGTAACATAAGCACATAAACAGTAAAGAGTATCAATCTTAAATCTTGAGAAGGTTATAATAATTATTACAACCTACCATTTTCTCTGGGAAAAATCCAATTTTATAAATGTCAAAACAATATAATGCTGCCAATTTGTAAATCAAATATAATATGACCTTCAACAACAAATAAGCATATTCTGAAATTACTTTGGCACATGGAAGTTAAAATAATTATGCTACATTGCTTACGGCTTGCTATATTATTGTTGCATATTTCATTTCTTGTAAAATTTTGCTTTAATCTTGTCTTTGCTTCTCGTATCTTCTAGAGCTGAATGCAGTTTTAAATACAATTTCTATAATTGAATACATTTTTTATTCTGAATTGTGGCCAAAAGCAACTGTAATTGCAGATGATAGCAAGAAGCTTTCTCTACCAGGCTTCATGATATATTAAAAAGAAAAGGGCAATTAGTTGCAAGTGTTTTTCTCACAAATCCAACTATGGGCTGTACAGATTTCAAGAGCAAACTTTCAGGCACCTGACTGAAGCAACTGAAGAACAACAGATATTTTGCAACTAATTCTAATGATGCCAAATCACAATGGCCAATTCTGCAACTTACATCTAAGCAAGTTGCATCAATAAATATTGTACCTCTGTAATGGTGTATAACACCAATTAAAAATAGACAGTCAATGCTACCTTATTTAGACCATTTTAAAATACAGGGAGGCTACTTCTGCCTCATAACCCAATAATTTTTGATGTACCTTCTCCTCCTCCTCATTCACCACTGAGACATAGTGGCATGTGTTGCCATCAATTTTTAGAGGGACCACGCTGCTGAATTTTGCTGGCAAATCATTTGAAGTGACATGAAAGAGAGAAAGTTGACAAAAAACATTCAACGTACTGCACATCTGTAATAAGTTAAACTCCAGAAATATTGGACAGTAGTAAAAAAAAAAAAAAGGATAAATGGAGGATTGTTTTCATGTCTTTCCCTCAGATCTCGTGAAAACGGTAGCTGGCCACTGACAAGTGAAATGTTTTCTGTGAGCATCGATATGTGTGAATTTATTTATTTATTAGTCATATTTCTATCCCATCCACTCTCCGAGGACTCTGGGCGGCTTACACAAAGACAGTATACTAAATAGCATATTGCCCCTAACAATCTCGGTCCTCATTTTACCCACCTTGGAAGGATGGAAGGCTGAGTCAACCTTGAGCTGGTGAGATTTGATCCGCTGATCTGCTGAACTAGCAGTCAGCTGAAGTAGCTGCAGTACTGCACTCTAACCACTGCGCCACCTCGGCTCTTCATGATTTATTCATCCATTTTCCTGGTCCTATGGCTCTTAAGTTTGTAAAAAGTTCAATATGATCATGACCCCATTCATGATTGTGCATTAATTCTTTAAAAAGGCCATTTAAGGAAAAAAAAACATGGAGTTCTGGCAGAAATTTCTTCCTTTTTCTTGTTAATTAAAAATAGTAATTTGGTAACTGTATCCTGTTTGCAACAATATAAAGGCACTGTACAATCCTCCTCCTCCTCCTCTATTAAGTAAGTTTTTAATATTGCATGATTATGAATATGGTACCATTTCTACTAATAATTTTTCTCTTTTTTATTTGTTGTTATTGTTGTTAGTTGCAAAGTCATGTCCGACCCATCGTGACCTCTTGGACAACGTTCCTCCAGGCCTTCCTGTCCTCTACCTCTGGAGTCCATTTAAGCTCACGCCTACTGCTTCAGTGACTCCATCCAGGCACCACGTTCTCTGTCGTCCCCTTCTTCTTTTGCCCTCAATCTTTCCCAGCATTAGGCTCTTCTCCAGTGAGTCCTTCCTTCTCATTAGGTGGCCAAAGTATTTGAGTCTCATCTTCAGGATCTGGCCTTCTAAAGAGCAGTCAGGGTTGATCTCCTCTAGGACTGATTCTTTTGATCACCTTGCGGTCCAAGGGACTCGCTGGCGTCTTCTCCAGCACTACAGTTCAAAGGCCTCCATTTTTTGGTGCTCAGCTTTACTTATGTCCAACTTTCACAGCCATACATTGCAACTGGGAAAACCATGGCCTTGACTATATACACTTTTGTTGGCAGGGTGATGTCTCTGCTTTTTGGTATGCTATCTAGATTTGCCATAGCTTTCCTCCCCAGGAGCAAGTGTCTTTTAATT
Organism: Pantherophis guttatus; assembly: GCF_059756535.1. Lineage (NCBI taxonomy): Eukaryota > Metazoa > Chordata > Lepidosauria > Squamata > Colubridae > Pantherophis > Pantherophis guttatus. The sequence goes on along the minus strand of NC_142063.1, from coordinate 276,460,823 downwards.
TCTTGACTGCAGTCCCCATTTGCGGTGATCTAGGAGCCCAGGAAAATAAAATCTGTCACTACCTCCATTTCTTCCCCATCTATTTGCCAGGAATTGAGAGGGCCGGATGCCATGATCTTAGTTTTCTTAATGTTGAGTTTCAAGCCAACCTTTGCACTCTTGTTCTTCACCCGCATCATGAGGCTCTTTAGTTCCTCTTCACTTTCTGCCATTAGAGTGGTATCTATCATCTGCATATATGAGGTTGTTGATATTTCTCCCAGCAATCTTAAGTCTAACCTTTGATTCATCTAGCCCTGCCTTTCTCATGATGTGCTCTGCATGTAAGTTAAATAGGTAGGGCGACAGTATACAGCCTTGCCGGATTCCTTTCCCAATTTTGAACCAATCAGTGGTTCCGTGTCCAGTTCTCACTGTCGCTTCTTGACCCGCATATAGGTTTCTCAAGAGACAAATAAGATGGTCTGGTACTCCCATCTCTTTAAGAACTTGCCAAGATATTTTTTCTTTCTTTCTTTTTTCTTTTTTATTGGATATTAGCAAAACATTTGTTATGTAATTGTGCTTAGGCCATATGAAAATAGTAAGGTTCAGCTACTTGTACAGGTAGTCCTTGACTTAAAACCATTCAGTGACTGATCAAAGTTTCAACGGTGCTGAAAAACTAACTTACAATCTGTCCCATACTTACAACCATGGCAGCATTTATTTTATTTTATTTTATTTTATTTTATTTTGAATTTGTATACCGCCCTTCTCCCTGAGGACTCAGGGCGGTGAACAGCCAAGTAAAAACATCAAGTACAAATATTAAAATACAGTTAAAATATACATATATAAATTTGGCCCCATTAATTAAAAACAATAAACAAAACACTTAAAAACACTTAAAAAATTAGGCCAGCCCGGCTTGCTGGAAAAGGAAGGTTTTAAGGGCACGGCGGAAGGCATTGAGGTCTTGGATTCTCCTTATCTCTGGAGGCAATTGATTCCAGAGGGTAGGTGCCCCCACAGAGAAGGCCCACCCCCTGGGGGTCACCAGCCTGCACTGTTTGGCTGATGGCACCCCGAGGAGGCCCTCTCTGTGGGAGCGCACGGGTCGATGGGAGATCGTCGGTGGCAGCAGGCGGTCTCGAAGATAGCTAGGCCCTATGCCATGGAGCGCTTTAAAGGTGATAACCAACACCTTGAAGCGCACCCGGAAGACCACTGGGAGCCAGTGCAGCTCGCGCAGGAGCGGTGTTACATGGGAGCGCCAGGCTGCTCCCGTCACTACCCGCGCTGCTGCATTCTGGACCAGTTGAAGCCTCCGGGTGCTCCTCAAGGGGAGCCCCATGTAGAGAGCGTTGCAGTAGTCAAGGCGAGAGGTGACGAGGGCATGAGTGACTGTGCACAGGGAATCCCGATCAAGAAAGGGCCGCAACTGGCGGATCAGGCGAACCTGACAAAAGGTCCCCCTGGTTACAGCCGTCAGATGTTCCTCCAAGGACAGCTGCCTATCCAGGAGGACTCCCAGATTGCGAGCCCTCTCTGTGGGGGCCAGTGACTCGCCCCCAATAGTCAGTGATGGAGTCAACTGACTATATCGGGATGCCGGGAGCCACAGCCACTCAGTCTTGGAAGGGTTGAGCCTGAGCCTGTTCCTCCCCATCCAGATCCGCACAGCCTCCAGGCACTGGGACATCACTTCAAGGGCATCGTTGGGGTGGCCTGGGGTGGAGATGTACAGCTGGGTGTCATCAGCGTACTGGTGGTATCTCACCCCAAAGCCACGGATGATCTCGCCCAGCGGCTTCACATAAATGTTGAACAGGAGGGGCGAGAGGACCGACCCCTGAGGCACTCCACATATAAGAGGCCTTGAGGTCGACCTCTGCCCCCCTGCCAACACGAACTGCGACCGGTCGGAGAGAAAGGAGGAGAACCACCGTAATACGGTGCCCCCCATCCCCAACTCTTCCAACCGGTGCAGCATGATACCATGGTCGATGGTATCAAAAGCCGCTGAGAGGTCTAACAGGACCAGAACAGAGGAACAACCCCTGTCCCGAGCCCTCCAGAGATCATCAACCAACGCGACCAATGCCGTTTCCGTGCTGTGTCCAGGCCTGAAACCCGACTGGAACGGATCTAGATAGGATGTTTCCTCCAAGAATTGTGGAAACTGTCGCGCGACCACACTCTCAACAACCTTCGCCAGAAAGCGAAGGTTGGAGACAGGACGATAGTTGGCCAATATTGCCGGATCCAGGGACGGCTTCTTGAGGAGAGGCCTCACCACCGCTTCTTTCAAGGCGGCGGGGAAGTGACCCTCACTCAACGAAGCGTTGATAACACCCTGGAGCCAGCCTCGTGTAACCTCCCGGGAGGCCAGTACCAACCAGGAGGGACACGGGTCCAGTAAACATGTGGCCGCACTAAGTCTCCCCAAAATCCTGTCCACATCATCCGGAGTCACAGCATCAAACTCCTCCCAGGTAACATTCTCAAGACTATTCCTCGTCACCCTGCCCTGATCTACCCAGTCAGAGTCCAAATCCCCCCGGATCTGAGCGATTTTGTCATACAGGTATTGTCCGAAATCCTCCGCCCTGCCTTCCAAGGGATCCTCCCGCACTCCCGGATGGAGCAGGGAGTGGGTTACCCTGAACAGGGCGGCTGGACGATTCCCTGATGACGCAATAGAGGCGGAAAAGTAGTTAAACTTTGCCGTCTTTATCGCCACTAGGTAGGTCTTAATATGCGACCTTACCAGTGTTCGGTCAGATTCAGCGAGACTGGCCCTCCAACCGCTCTCTAGGCGTCTTTTCCGGCGTTTCATCTCCCTCAGCTCCTCGGTGAACCAAGGAGCCGCGAGGGATCGACACCGGGTCAGAGGCCGCAAAGGCACGACTCGATCCAAGGCCCCACCAGCCGCCCGATCCCAGGCAGCTACCAGGTCCTCGGCCGAGTCGTGTGCCAGATCTTCAGGAATTGGCCCAAGCTCAGTCTGGAACCTATCAGGATCCATCAGGCGCCTGGGGCGGATCCATCTAATTGGGTCCGCCTCCCTGCGGCGGGATGTAGCGGTTCGGAGGTCCAGACAAAGGAGTGAGTGATCTGACCATGACAAGGGTTTCATGTCTATATCCCCTATAATAAGACCACTCAACCACTGGCCAGAGACAAAAATCAGGTCCAGCGTGTGTCCCCCCCTGTGAGTGGGGCCATGAACTAACTGGGTCAGGTCCATGGCCGTCATGGAAGCCATGAACTCCCGAGCCATCTCCGACGTTTCACCAACGGACGGCAGATTGAAATCACCCATGACCATAAGCCTGGGTGTATCAACTGCCACCGTGGCTATCACGTCGAGTAGCTCGGGCAGGGCTGTTGCCACACGGCAGGGAGCCAGGTACGTAAGCAGCAAGCCCATTTGAACCCCATGACCCCATCTCACAAAGAGGGACTCACATCCGGCAATCTGTGGCACAGTGGTCTCCCTCAGACCCAGACCTTCGTTAATAATAACCACCACCCTCCCCTGGGCCCTCGGCTGATGAAATGCTCTGAAGCCTGGTGGACACATCTCAACCAGAGGGACCCCTCCCTCCGGGCCCAACCAGGTCTCCGTAATACCCGCCAGGTCCGCTCCCCCCTCTTGAATAAGATCGTAAATGAGGGGGGCCTTATTTACCACGGACCTGGCGTTGCACATCATCAGCCGGAGGCCCAGGTCCTGAGTATCTGAGCCACCTAGTATCCGAGGGGAGCCTTGAGGACCGGGGCGTGCAATCGCTCTCAAGTAGCGAGTGCGCACCCCCGGCACAAGATAAGGTCCTCTGCTCCCGCCATATCTGCCCCTCCCATCCACCATGCTGATGACATCCCCAATCCCTCGTCCTGCGCCCTCCAAACCGTTACCCTGTGCCAGGCTGGGCCCTGACCTAGGTGGATTACCCCCCCATCCCCTTTGGTCGCCCTCCCAGTTCCCCTTGAAAGATTATTAAAAACCCTAATTAAAAAACCCCTCAATCCCCGCTTTAAAACATGCCACCTCTCGGGGCTCCAAAGCCCGTCCTTAAGGTAGGCCTTCGATAGAGTGGAAGGCCATCGCCGCGAGAGGGGGGCATCTCGCAGCGCAAGCAAATCTGCCGAGGTATAAGCCATACAAGTATGATGAGATGGAAAAGGGGAACCTTGGATGTCAGTGAAATTTAAAGATAGTCATTGAGGTGAGAGATGGCAAAAAAAGGCTGGCCAGGATGAAGCTGGGGCCCCTTCACTCTCTCACAGTGATGGGGTGACCAGATCAGATGGTTGCAGTGCAGGCGGATGGCCACAGCCGTTCTCTCACCGCGGCTGGATGTAAAAGGCCAATAGTCACTCTCTCCCTGCAGATGGAGCAGCAGTCCTTGACCTGGACTCTCAGCTTCTCCCTCCAGCCTGCAATCTCTCCTCCCCCGAGCCAAGGCCTAAAGGTGGAAATCGGGTGGCAGGAATAAACTAGCCAGCAGCAGAAGGAGATAGAGAACAAACATAAAAATCCAGGAGGGTGATAATAAAGTCCCAGAGTCAGTAGTGATGGAAAAATGGGCCGACCTAATAGAGAGTCCAGGTAGCAACGGGGGGAGGCCATTTTCATAGGGGGGGGGGGCGAATCCAAGGGGGAAACCAGATGGTAATTGGAAATCCCCCTCTATCACTCCCCAACTCCCTTCGATGTTCCGGGCCAAATCACCCCCAATAGTCCTGCCCGTTTTCTCCGAGCAAATTCTGCCACGATCTTCCCAGGTCTCGGTCCATGTAGGGGGTTTTCAGGCGCAGCTGACCGCTGGGCCATACACCCCGAGCCTCAAATCTGGGCTAAATAACTGTTTGAAGCGGCCAACAGTCACGTAATCCAAATTCAGATGGTTGGCAACTGACATGTATTTACGATAGTTTCAGTGTTCCAGGGTCGTGTGATCATTACTTGCAATCTTCCCAGCTGGCTTCTGAGAAACAAGTCAGTGGGGGGAAACTTGATTTGCTTAATGACTGCATGATTAACATAACTGTGGTTATTCACTTAACTGTGGCAAAAATTGTCAAAATCAGGCACAACTCACTTAACAACTGCCTTGTTTAGAAATGGAAATTCTGGTCCCAACTATGGTTGTAAGTTGAGGACTACCTGTAATAAATTTGTGGTTTCACTTTTTGACTTTCATAGTACAAAATAAATTAGGAATTAGATGTGGAGCCATTGGAGAGCCTTCCAATCTTCTGACTCAAACCGGCCTGCATGGTTCATACACAGTTCATATACCCTTTTGTTAAGAAATTGCTGTTTGAAATTATTGGAATGCAATTGTATTTAATTGTTAAAAATGATCTAGTGGCAAATTATTTTTGCAAGGTGGGAAGGTCTGTTCATGTGGTTTCTTTGATGTTGCTTGGAGCCAGGCCAGAAAAGGACATTTCAACTTCTCTCATGAGAGAAAAGGCAAAAAAAAATAAAATAAAAAATACTGGTTGATTTATTTATAGCCCGAGACCAAATAAAATCACACTGCAAACTCAAAATTAAAAAGAATCAAAAAGGTATAGCAAGCTGTAGGGAAAAATGTGGAGTGAAATAAGGTAAAATAAAACAGGTCATATGATATCAAGATTTGTAGGTAGATTTTTCAGTCAATTGGAGCTGTTCCTTCCTCTTCGGAAAAACTCACCTGAGGGGGAATTGTCTCACCTGACTCACTTTTTAGTGCTTGAATTAGGCTTGGGGTCTGAGAGTAGTAGGGCCCATTGGATGAGTTGTTCCTCCGCATTGGGACTGTTTATCAATTTTATATTTGGTGTCTTTTTTATTAAGTGGTTTTACTGGATTTATTACAGTATTATCCTTTTAGTGATGGATGCTGCTCTTTCTGAATGGCTGGAGCAGCATCTCGGGTTATGGAGATGAGTTTTTGTTTTGTTTTGAAATTTACAATAAACCCACAGTACTTTGAAGCTTAGTCTAAGTTTTAAAAGACTGGTTCTTTTTCTGAAATGTCAGAAAAATATCTCTCCATTTTCAGAGGTCACCCTGGAGCCACTGAAGAGAGTTCAAAGACTGCATATAATTTTGAGGCTTCAGGTTACCTCAGAACTAAAATGTAGTGAAATGTTTCATGTATGCAAAACCTCAGAACTTCTGAAAGGGGAAACAATTTCCCTCCCTCAGAACTGTATACCTGCATTACCACAATATCTTTGTGAGACATACTGGGCAAAGCACTAGGCCACTCAGTGATTTTCACAGCATCAAGTAGTTATTTATCCACTCCTAGTCCAACATCTTAAATACTACATCAGACTAGAGGCAGGATCTATATTCAATTGTGGTTTTAAAATGTCTTTAAAATGTCATACTTGGGGAATCAAAGCACTCAGTTAATCAGTTTTCTCTGGATTATGCTTTCCCCATCCCCTAACACAGAAACTGGTAATTACAGAAACTCTGTAGAATGCCAAAATAACCAAGGGGCACAGCTAAACAAATGATGAAATTCATTTATCTTGCATGGCTGTAATGTAATCTGAAATGCTTTTATATTTGGAATCTTGGATCCTAACTTGAATCCTGTTTTGGAAAGAGGAATTTCCTGCTTAATCTTTTACAACAATCCTTTAAACTCTCAGAATTTTTTATACTAGCATGAGATTTCATAAAGTGGGCTGCAGCATAATTAATAATGATTTTCAGCACAGTAACAAAACATTTAAATGATCAATGTTACTTGGTTCATAGCACAATGTACCATTTTTGAGAAAAACGGGGTGCGCAGAGGGTTTGGGAGGTCTGCAGAGGGCTCCTGGGGGCTGGGGAGGGCAAAAACGCAACCATTTTTGTGAAAAATGGGCCCATTTTTTTGCAAAAACGGGGGCATTTTTGCCCTCCCCAGCCCCCAGGAGCACTTTGCAGGCCTCCCAAACCCTCCACACCGTTTTTGCAAAAAACGGGCCAATTTTTCGCAAAAATGGGACGAGCAGGGTGGGGCTTCAGGCTGCCAAAAATGGCTGTATTTGGTGTATAAGATGCACCAACATTTCCACCCTCTTTTTGGGGGGGGGGTGCATCTTATATTCTGAAAAATACGGTATATGCACAAGATAGCAGAAACATCAGCAAGTCATTTTAATCTTTTAATAGATTAAAGCAAACTCAGTAACATATACAACATTACTGTTTTGCCTTAGTTAACAAAACCCCCAAGAAATATGAATTTTCTTAAACTTAAAAATTATTTATCATGGAGATGGACTGGCCTGGCCTGGCAGAATACATTATGCAATATCACAAGGTAAAACAAAACTGCTCTATGACCAGATTTTATGCAAAAGGCCAAAGATAAATAGGGAGATTCCTTCTATAGTGAAAATTGACTTTGTATAAATGCTTAAATCTTTATATCTATGTAAAAAGGTCTGTACAAATTCTTAAATTATAAACAAAAATGCCATCTCAAAACATTTTAATATAAAGAAGCAACTACCAATCCTCTGGCTTGGTTTCTATTATAATCTGGAAATTGGCAGCTAAAGCCAACGTTAGTTCATTATTTCAGTGCAAGTGAATTCTGACATGTAATTTTTCCCTCGGCACACCATAAATCACCAAAGAACAAATGCCAATTCTGCTATCCTGCAATAGACTCCACACTGAAATGTTGGAAGTCAAAATGGGAATCCAATGTCATATTCCATACTGACTGAACCATAGTAACTTACTGTAGGTATAAAGTGTAACATGTTCATATTATTTAGCCTTTTGATTTAAATAACAAAAGCAGAGCAATAATTGGGAAGGTGTGAGAGATAACAAGGTGTTACTATACAATTCTTGCTCTTACCAGTCAGCCAAATATTTATTACAGTCAAAGACCAGAACAATTAAAAATGCTGAGAGTATCTAGTTAAAAATTCTGGAATAAAATAACAAATAAAATCTATTCTGAAATCATAATTTGACAGCCTATCAGTTACATACAAACAAGAGCATAATAATGTAATATTAGTCCTTAAATTGTGAAGGCCTATAGTTATTAGGTATTAAACAGGGTAATATAACAAAAATTGGTGTATTAATTGAATAAAATGGTTATAATGGATTATTCATCAGGTTCCAGCCAATTTTAGTGCTGCTGTGCAGAATCTAGCTACTTGTGCTGTGACTACAATCTGTTGGTCTTTAAACAACCACTGAAGATAAATGGTCGGAACAGTAAGGCTATTTATTATACGGAAAATAAATTTTGCTCAAACGTCTGTATAAAAAGAGCAGCAAAGAAGGACGCTGCCACCTCTCCATAATCACAAGGACAAAGCTTTCCAGCCAGCGGTATCCCTTTATATTTGCTGTCCAGGATGGCTAAGGGAAGTCTATGGCATAATGCAAGTGAAAACACTTTCTGATGATTCACTATCTCTAACTGGCTAAGATAACGGGCAGGAGTGACTTGCTCGTATCAAAAGTTTGATCAAATCTTTTGTTATTATTTTTTAGGACCAGTATGCCTAGCAGATTCTTCAAAAGAAACAAGATAACAATTTTTTGCATGAATTATAAACTATACATTCATATTATTACCCTTACTACCTAAGTACTATATGTTGTGAACTACCTAATCTTTCTAAATTGTTTTTTTAAATCTTAATCCTGAAAATATCGATTATAAAAGTTTATCTCTGTGTCAAAAATGCCTCTGGCCAAAAAGCCAGTTCTTTATAAGAACACCAGCATTCTTTACAGTACTGGCATTGAATAGATCTCCTTTACTTACCAATATAGCTAGTAAACACTTCATTTAGTTGCTTTATACTTGCATACAGGGCATGGCAAGGTTAACGTATCAAGAGTATTAATCCCATGTTTTCTGGAAGTTGACTCAATTAAGTTGGGAACTTTAACCTGCATCTTTAATCACTAGCAGATACAAATGCATGTATACTATTGGCTACCCATTGTGCTATGTCATTTTTACACCTGCTATAAAAAAGAAAAATGACTGAATTTTCCTTAAAGCTACTAAATATATATGATACAGGGTTTTTTCATTACTTTTTAAAAATATTTTAAAGTCTTAAATATTGCTAGCGTATATTTTGGGAATGCATGCCTATGTTCATACATTTTTTTAAAAAAGTATCTGCAACATACCATTCCTTAGATAGGATTCAATCTCTCCCACCCAACATATTGTACAAATTAATAGGTGGAATTACTGAAAATAGTGCAAACTGAAGACACAACGATTATAACAAAGTGCTAACAAAAACACTAGGTTTGGATTTAAAATTTAAAAATTACAAAGCAAAACTTAAAATTAATGTTATGACCACAGATTAGAATAACATTATAGGAAAAATAACTGTGTTAAGATTAACATATAACTGGGCATTGCAGTTAAGTATTTTTTAAATCATGTTCTGAAAATGTGCTGCTTGTTTTTGTAGAAACCTTGTTTTTTTAAAGTATGTATTTTACTGAACAATTTTTTCTTCACTGATAGCTATAACTCTCTTAAATACCAAAGTGCAAACAAAAATTGGTCTGCTTAAGTATTATTGTCTTAAGTAGTCTATAATCAACTATAGTTTACTTGTTTTCTAGTGGCCTTTAGTTATTTTTTGTTTTATTATTAGTTTGAAAGAAAAATTAAGATAAATTACAAATTGGAGAATTACTTTAGGCACACTGCATCATTTCCTATGATCAATGAGAACAGATTTTTATATGAACAGGAAACCTTTACATCATATGAAAACTGCCCTTGAATTTCAGGGGAACTAATCACAGAATGTGAAAGATTCGGAGACAGGTAAAACTAAGGAAAAAACCCCAAAAACAACCAGCTGCACAGAGCTTCAAAGTCTGAGTTGTGCATTAATTTGAAAAATATCCGTGCATCCTAAGCAAAGCCTACACTTGTAAAAAAAAAAAGTCAAAATTCCTTTAAAATGTTTTCTTATTAAACATTAAAACATTTTCACTCTCACTTTACCATTACTATTGATTGCTACATTGTGTATCCTGGAAGCTTGTTTATTACTAATTCACTGATATGTTTACACTGATTTGTATTATTCATCTTTCCGAAGCTATCCTCTTTTTCGTTGCCAGGTACTTTGCTTTCTTCTAGACCATTAAATTCAAGGTCAGACATACTAGAGGGCAAGTAAGAACTAACTTGAGATGTCCTTGCAGAATGGCTGTTTTCTAGAGATGACTGGCTTTTTACTATGTTACACTTTTTATCAGGCTGTATTCGTTTGTCCTCAAAAGCCTGTGTAACTTTTTCCTTTTCCTTTTCATGAATTGCAAGGTGGTCTCTTAAAGTTCTTGCAAGGGAATCATCATCAAATTTATTCAATCCAATGCCTAATTTGTTTTTGTTAGATTTTAAGTCATGTGTCTTTTTAAGAGTCTGAACAGGAGATACAGCTGAAACCTTCGGAAGAAGAGGTGAAATACATTTAGCAGGAAGACTTCTGGAATTTTTAGAGCTGGAGTCAATGCCTGACTGACTGTGATCTGAGTTTATAGATAAAAGTTCAGGACTGTTCTCTCGAGCTTCAAAGCTTGCACCACAACTGTCAATACTGGTAAAATCTTCTGAATAGGCTGCATTTTCAGAAGTAACTACTAAACTATCGGAATTCTGACGTGCATGACTCTTTTCCAAGTTGTTAGTGTGCCTATATATATATGGAATGTTACAATCTCGTTGCAAACATTTTTGTATCTCAGCATCTACTGGGTTTTCAAGGGCTTCAGTGTCCTGTAAAAAGACTCTTGGCAGATGGACTTCCAAGCTCTTTTCTTTATAATTAGAATCAACACTTTCATACAAGTACTTCCCTTTGGCATTGTCTTTATTCTTCACACAACTGGCTCCAATTTTTTTGGTAATACGAGAGCTTATTTTCTTTGTGGTCATAGAGCTATTTTGGCCAATACTGCTTTGTATTAAAGTCTCAACATTTTCATTTATTTGAGCATTTTGATCAGAGATGCTTTTTTCATCATATTGCCCAGAAGACTTTGGACGATAGTCAAGGGAGCCCTTGAATATTTTTTCTTTAGTCAAAGAGCTTTTACCTTTTTTTTCAAATGATATGTCACCAAGTTTTTTTCTACGATGTTCTCTCTTTTCATGAACCTTCAACATACCCGGACTGGATCGCTGAACACGAAGCTTTAATGTATTCGTCAGCCCATTAGAGAATTTCCTTCTAGTGGGAGAATTTTCTTTGGTATTAACTTTTTCAGGGCTCACAGGTCTTTCAGTGTATACTGGTTTTGTAAAAGTTTTGCCAGGACAGATAGGAGCCATGCCTTTTAAATGATCTGGGCGATTTTTTTTTAATTTAGGGCTAGGTGATCTTCCTCTTTCTTTTCGATGTGGGGTGTTCTTCTTATCATCCCAGCAGCCACACAGATTCTTACCATTACAGGGTAAGATTTTTGTACCTTCTTCTGCATTTTGATATAGCCATGCCAACTGAGGATGCACAGTAGAGGGTCCTGGTGGTAGGGGCTGGCTATTTAGCAAGGAGAGTTCTACCAGCAAAGCATTCAGTAGAGGCAACTGACTTAAAGTCTGCCTGAGTTGTTCGGAAGTACTCCGTGTTGGTGAGTTGACGAGTAAGGGTGACAGAGCCTTCTCAGCACTAACTACAGGCTCCTCCTTAAGAAAAGGTAAAGAAGTTTCTTCTTTGGGAAGTGAATCTTGAGCGGCCATGATTATCACTCTTGTTGCAGCTTTAGGGCTGGGGAAGCAACTTTCCGTTTGATGACTGTAATACATTGGTGGGGGATAAAAGGCATCGTTGTCCAGCTCTCCTGCGATCTCTTCTCCGCTTGAGCTACCGGAAAAGGGCTCGGGCTCTGTATCAGGGCTGCTTAAGGACCCCCGGCTGCCACCGCCTGGGGCAAGGTCCTGCTCCTCCTCTCCTTCCGAGATGAACTCCAGACTGAGGCTCCGTTCCGCCGCTCTCCCCCGCGGACAGTCTCCAGCGAAGGCTTCGTCCACCGCCGCCCCTTGATCGAAGTGATCTAGGCCCGAGGAGCCCAGGCTGTTGAGACGGTAGCTCAGCGCCAGCTCTCCCACTTGTTCTCCCAGCAGGTCGCGCACCGGGAAGTGACCCCTTCCAGTCGCCGGCCCGGTGCCAGGCAACAACTCCTCGGCGGCGGCCGCCAAAGAGATGCTGGAAGAGCCGAGCAGGCGGGCGGGACCCTGGTTGGGAGGCAGCGCCAGCAGCAGCGCGTGGAGCGGAGAGCGCCGCAAGAGGCCCATCAGAGCGTCCGGCCGCAGCCTGAAGAGGCACGACTTGCCCCGCCCGAAGGGCACCACCGGCCAGGACGCGGCCTGCGGGGCGTGGACCAGGAGGGTCGGGAAATCCAGCAGCCGGAGAGCCACGGACGGCAGGAAGGGGCCGCTGTCCGGTAGCAGCGACGGCAGCAGCCGCGGTTGTACGCGCGCTGACTCCACCAGCATCTCCAGCGAGAACAGATGCTCCCCGCAGCCGTCGCCCCCCTCCATGCCAGCCCGGCGGGAAGGCGCCCCAGATGGCCACTCAAAGGCAGGAAGGCCGCGGCTCTCGCGAGACTTTGAAGGCAAGCCGCGCGACAGCCGGGTCACGGCCTCCCCCGTGTATAATGATCGCCATGGAAGCGGCGGCCCGCCGTTGTCTAGCGACCGTTTGCCGTCGCTGCGCTTGAGCACGTGGAGGAGGGGGGGGGGGAAGGCCGCAATGACCTCTGGGAATGCGAGCTCCTCGTGCGGGAGCGGGAGCCGAGCACTCCGAGAGCCTGGGAAGGAATGCTAGAGAACGCTTCCGAAAGTCCCCCAGGTGCTTTTTTTTTTAAAGAGGCAACTGGACTTTCTGGTTTTTCTTTGAAGACGTTTCGCTTCTCATCCCACGAAGCTTCTTCAGCTCTTCTTGGATGAGAAGCGAACCGTCTTCAAGGAAAACCAGAAAGTCCCGTTGCCTCTTTAAAAAAAGCAACTTTTGGACAGCCATGTCCAGGATGACTGAGAATCTCCATAGACTTCAGGCTGAAGGTCTTAGACCGCGCAGTTGCCCGCCAGGAGACACGAACTACGAGTTGAACACTTTGAGCGCAGCTGATACTGTGCTGCCCTGTCTGGATGACGGTCTCTGGAGCGCTAAGGATTCGTGAAAGCTGCCCGTGCTGATAACTTCTTAAAAGTTCTAGAGCCCAAGAATACTTTTGTAAAAACATTTTTATTAGATTATAGAATAAAATACAAAAATATGAAAGCAAATAATAGGACACAGTGGGGAAGAAAAGGAGGGGGGAGTAGAAAAAAAGTGTTGACTTCCGACTGTTGCAGTAGAATAAAGCATTAACATCAACATCAACTTTTTACTTTTCCAAAACTAGCCATTTCTATAACAACAAATCAATCTAATCAGTAAAACCCAAAACCAAAGTTTCATTTTTTTCCACCTCAAGCACAAAGTCCAGAAGCGGTCTCCATAAAACAACAAAAGTACTTATATTCTTTTCTTTAATTTAGCCATCCCTGCCAGTTCCATCAACTTCTATAGCCATTCATCCATGGTGGGAATCAAAATGTCCTTCCATTTTTATGCATACAATAGTCTTGCTGCCCAGAGTCCAAGAATACTGAACTAGGCAAGATAATAAATAAAATGCCCTTCAAAAAGAAGGGTTGGGTTAACACACCAGTTTTAATATTGAAGCGTTTGGGATCTGTAGATGTGGAGTCCTCTCCAGTGGTGGGTTTCAATTTTTTTTACTACCGGTTCTGTGGGTGTGGCTTGGTGAGTGTGGCATGGCTTGGTGGGCATGGCAGGGGAAGGATACTGTAAAATCTCCATTCCCATCCCACTCCAGGGGAAGGATACTGCAAAATCCCCATTTCCTCCCGATCAGCTGGGACTTGGGAGGCAGAGAATAATGGGAGTGAGGCCAGTCAGAATTTTTACTACCGGTTCTCCGAACTACTCAAAATTTCTGCTATTGGTTCTCCAGAACTGGTCAGAATCTGCTGAAACCCACCTCTGGTCCTCTCACGTGAGAAAGTGGGGTTAGGTTGTATTAAGGAACCTCTCCATTTTTGCTGCAGAATAGAATCCAATGGTTCAAGTTCGATTTGTAATATTTTTTATATTAAAAGGGTTCTCGCATTTTTATGCTTCAAAGTTTACTCATTTTCTGTGTGCAGAACACTTCACAGTGAGAAGAAATAGAAATCTACCTGAAAATTAATGTATTTGTATTTATAACTCTTGCACATATTGTACATATGTAATATGTGTATGCATGGAAGTCTTTTTATTTTATTATTTTATTTATTTTTATTTTATTCATTTTATCCTCATAGTAACCCCATAAAATAGATTAGGTTGCAAGATACTGATTAGCTTAAAATCACCCACTTGATTGATGGGTTTTTGTCACTCATTATGGTACTATAATCATAATATTCTTCTAAACGATGTGCACAATCCATGCACGTTTAAATTCTTTAATTTGGAGAATTAAAAATTGAACATGTGATAATTGATCGCTGGTTAAGATAAATAGTAAAGCGAACACTTAACTTTTCCTTAATTGTACCCCGTATTTATGTTTTTTCTATGCAGGCTTGCTTGAATCAATGACCATTAGTTGATAATTACATGTTTTCATTGATATACCTGTACACATGTATGCAAATGGTGCTGAAAATGGATGAGGGTGTAGGAGTGGCTACATTTTTTTTCTGGACACTGGACACACTTTAGAAATGATTCAGAGAAATTGGAGTAGATTCAGAGAATGGCAAAGAGGATTATGGGGGACTAGTAATTAAGTCCTAAGAAGACAGGTGAAAGAATGTGGCTATGGGTTTTCATTGAGAAAACATTACTGAAGTGAGATATGAACACACTTTTCAAATACCTGGAAAGATGTCATATAAAATATCAAGATCTATTCTCTTATTTCAGAATTTATTACAAGAAAACATAATTGAATCAAATGTTACAAATGTTTTTTAAAAAACCCATTGGTAAGAGCAGCAGACAGTGGAATCAATCACAGAGAGTGGTGGTAGGTAAGCCATCTTCAAGCAAAAACTGGGATGCCTTAATTTTATCTCTCTCTCTGATCATTTAATTTAGATTCTTGTCCTGGGCAGGGATTGGTCTTCATAACCTAAATAGCCTCTCAAATTCTATGATTCTAAATTTTGTGTGTTTAACTATTGTTAACTATCAGTATTTACACAGGTGTTAAATTTTTGCCAAGATGTTTGGTAATAATAACAAATCTATCAATTACTATACAAATTCTGAACATAACATCTTTATGTTTGACTGATTTCAGTGTAATATAATTGCTGTAAATTGCCCAGAATAATTGAGAGTTGAGTGGCAACTTTAATAATTTATTATTGCATATACTATTTCTTGAAACTACTAAACGAATGATTGCAGAATTTCCTTCTTTTCATAACGTTTTCTGATGAACAAAAAGTAAAAAGAATGGCAAAATACAAGACAGTTATAAATAGAAAATGGCAAAGTATGGATTCTTGTAAAACTGTCAGTGAGGTAAGGCAATTGCAATTTTTTTTTTCAAAAAGTACTATCAAATTATATCTCTTCTACTGTGAAATTAACTGATTTTCTGAAAATATAGCTTTTCACATGGCAAAGTTAATGTAATTAATCATTGATGCAGATAAATGCTAGAAAGTATCAAATAATAAGAACATAAATTACCATTATTCCAGAGCATCTTTTTCCTTCAAACTCACTGCGTTATCCTTAATCTGATTACCTCTGGGATTTCATGCAGGACTTTTTTTTAAAGCATTTGGGGTTAGAATGATTTGAAGTGAATAATTCACTTATGTTAAGACAGAGAGATTGCTTTTCTTAGCACCTTAAGCTAGTGGACTAGTTACGATTTGGATTATTTTTGTTTAATGGGATTAACTGAACTCATCAAAGTTAGCTGGAATTCAGCAGCAGTAACAATTTTTAGAACTGCAAAGCTTTGAAGAAATAAGTGCGTTATTATGTTTTGTTTAATGCAGGGGTTCATAACCTTTTTGATACCCCACAGCCCTAGAACACTTCTGATATATTCTCGCACCCCTTAAAAATAAATAATTATATGCATATAATTATACATATACACTATAATTTTGAAACTTTTAAAATCAAGTTTTTGCACTGGAAACCCCTGGCTTAATGTATGAATGAAGCACCTCTTAGTAGCGACTTTACTATGCAGTATGATTCTTGCCCCCCCTCCCCCTCCCCAGCAAAGCTGTTATCTTGCTTTGCATCAGTGTCTGTTGTGATATAGGTCTAGTAGCCAAAAGAGAATCTTGTGCATGGGCTGTACATGCACAGATGTCTGTTCTAACTCCTTGAGCCGGATACTAGATCTATTAGATAAATTTCCATCAAAGTAAATTGCATTACCTCATCTCAGTGAGACAGTGTTATCACCTCTTGTATATCTTAATAGTTACATAGAAGCAGGACTTCAGTTGGGAAAAATGCAAACCACCTGTTCTGCAATTGAGATGAAGTCCATCTACCCGATGGAAATAAGCAAATATTTTCCCCTCAATATAAATTTCCCCTTTCCAGTAATGAGATACTATAGCCATATTAATATTTATATGTATAATATTTAAAGTGTGAAAAATTGAGATTGGTTGCCTTGTAGGATATAAACTATGATGTACTCTGAGTAGTATGATTTCAGAAATGGCTAGTTAGGGGCAGATACATTCCATCTTAAATTAATCTTCAGACATGTTTCATGATTTTTGGAATTTGCATTTTAACAAAATGTTTCTACAGTTACATTCCATTATTGAAAATAAGAATGGAAGCAACTGAAATATGTCATCTATATTGTTTTAGTCTTATCAGAAACACAGTATTTTAAAAATAGTTTCAGTTAACCAAAGGGCAATATTTTAAAAAAGTCTTGAAAGGGATTATTTTGCAAAAAGTCCCCATGTTTTAGAATATAAGCATCCTTCTATTGGACTGTGACCTAATTACCATTTCTGTCCTGTGTTAATACCTCTCCTCCAGAATTCTGTTCAAACATTTGCATTGGAGTTGCTTATTTCTAAACAAGTATGTACAGTACTTAACTGTTTCTCGACAAAATTTACAGAATGAATATAAACAGTTGGGTAAAACACATTTGTTAGTAAAGAAAGTATATATTTACCTATATCCCAAATTAACATATTGGCTTTCTTCAAACTATGATGCAACATATAGAGAAGGAAGTTCCAACTCTCCAAATCGGCTTCATTGTATCATTGAATATGCCCTTCAGATTTGGTCACTGCCAGGAAGTGATTCTAAGTGTTAATGTTCTATTGCTATATCTCTTCTATATCTCCTTCCCTGCTTCTGTTGCCCCATTCAATCCTGTTTATTATCCAATTTTTCCTACTGCATGTCCCTTCCTTTCCTCCCAGTTGAGATCTTTGACGCTAGCATGTGTGTGTTTTTCTTTTCACATCCCTCTTTACTGCATGTTACTTCTTGTCAGAGTTCCTTTCTTAGTTTCTGTTCCTGAACACTGAAGGGGGAAGGGGAAACTGTAAGATTTCAAACATCTCCAAACAACTGTGTAGGTCAAATGCTGGTTCACAAGTGCTTTGGCAAACTATATCCTGGGCTATTACACATGGAGAAAATAAAAATGCAGCAAATATTAATTGTTTTAAAATTGTGATTGTTGAAAATAATAATTGTTTTAAAACTTATTAAATATATTTAATTTTTAAAACTTATTTTCTTTTGTGAAATGCTATCCTAAAGTGGGTGAGGAGAAATCCCATCCCAGGAAGTCCAGACACAAAAGAGTTAAAGAAATATGTAAATATAACCTGTCAAACCAACTGAACTTGTCAGTCTAGATAGCTGACAGACCATCAGAATGCAAGAAAAAAAAATCAAACTTCAAAGGAACAATCAGAAAAAGGAACATTTCTTCTAAAGTGGACTTCGGAAAGATGAAAGGGACATTCAAGTTTGCCTGTATCTTCTCTCTCACTGAGAAGAATGAAACAGCTCTTGTCTAGCTGACACAAAGCTCTAATTCCTAGGGTTTCTGGAACCAGAGAATCAGGAAAAATAGAGCAATTTAAGGAAAAGTGAAAGAAATGTGAGAATAGAATTTTGGATTTAATTTGTGGAACAATCTTATCCTGTATCAGACTCCCTTATTCTGTATACTGAATGCATTCCTGCCAGGAAGGGCAGACAGCTGAAAGAAACCTATAGAAATTAATTGCTCAGGTCTCCCTTTCATTATCTTTTATCTCCTTATCTTTTGCTCCCATTTATTTAGTAATATAATTTATTATCTACATAATAAAGCATATACATTTTCTCAAGACTAGGCTTGTTCCTGGCTTTACCACCAAATAATTAGCCTAGTCTTGAAATGCTAAATAATTTCTGAACCCCTGCCAGGTATGTCAAGTGAAATAATTAAGGGCTTCAAATTACGTTCAGTGTGATGGATTTCAGATTATGCTCAGAATTTTAGACCATTGTCCATGGCCTGGACACCATCTCCATGCAGCCTTGCAGCTTTTCCCCTACTTTACATATGGGAAGTTGTGGCCTGCACACCTGAATGAGAAAACCTGTTGCTTTAACTGTCATGAATGCTTAGACACAGATTTGCACCTTGGCTCCAGTGTACATTTATACTCCAATAACTGGGCAGAAAATTACTTTCATACTGACCTTCACTCAGATACAATACTTCTTCCATGTGAATTTAAAAAAGGACCAGGCACAGACTTTTCTTGTTATCTCACAAATTCTAGGACAGACACTGGCAGTAGAGAAAAAGCATGAAGAGGATGATCAGCAGCAAAATGGATAGACTCAATTAGCAATGGGGAGTGGCTGTTGAAAGACCAGGTTAATTACAGACCAGAGGTGGGTTTCAGCAGGTTCTGACTAGTTCTGGAGTACCGGTAGCGGAAATTTTGAATAGTTCGGAGAATTGGTAGTAAAAATTCTGACTGGCCCCGCCTCCATCTATTCTCTGCCTCCCGAGTCCCAGCTGATCGGGAGGAAATGGGGATTTTGCAGTAACCTTCCCCTGGAGTGGGGTGGGAATGGAGATTTTACAGTATCCTTCCCCTGCCATGCCCACCAAGCCATGCCCACAGAACCGGTAGTAAAAAAATTTGAAACCCACCACTGATACAGTCTGTCATGCAGAAAATCTATGTAGCCATTAAGAGTTGACACTGAACTGATGGCACAATCAATTGTCCCAATAATCCTGAAATGTGTTTGATTTCACATCCACTTTACAAAAATACATTTCTTTGTGTCACGGTTTCTAAAAAAATAAATGGAAGTATATGCTGTTTTCTTGGTCTTGTGCAAAGCCTCAAACAGGATGCCTTGCTTCAATCATCTGCAAAATGAAGTGAAGCATGGTATTTATCAAAGGTTTGAAAATACTATATTGGCCCAATTCAGAGTTCCTTCCCAGCCTATGAAAGCAGTGCTCGGCTTTCCTAGGCTGGGAAGTCGAAGAGAACTCGTAGTTCACTGCCTTCTATTCTGCTGTCCACAATTGGCTTTCCTGTTAGGACAATAGCATCATGTGTTCAACTTTCCCTTCCTGGTTTAAATACAATATTCTATTTAAAGGCAGTACTGTCAGGATCCTCTCTCAGTTTTAGGAAGTTGATAGCTTGTAGCTAATTGTAATTTTCTTCTTTAAAAAGGAAAAAAAAAAAGGAAAATGTAAATCAAGCCCATCTTTGAATTAGGCCAGTGCAACAGAAGATTCATAATTGTCCTGGAGCATTGGGGGAGGGTGGGGGGAAGACAGCTAATTATGTATGAGACAGGACAATAAATTAAGAAACTCGTCTACTGCACCTATTCTGCAAATGGAAAAGTACTGCAGACGGCAAATCTAAAAGATTTCATTTCTTTCTAAAGCATTGCCTGATGACTTTGAAGTTCTGTGAATGGTATGTAAATTAGATTAAGTAAACTTAATAGCTGTCTAGATTATGGATGTTTTTTGTTATGGGGAAGATCAAGAAGAGCAGACAGTCGCTGGGTCATGTCAGTAGGCATGTTGTAAAACCTTTTAACTATGAGTATTGTAATATTTTAATGCAAAATATTGTATTTTGCCTCCTTCCGATATATAACTAAAGTAAGCAATAAAAAAGTCAGCATTCTGCCTCATGAATTATGTAAGAATCTGCTTTAATGGTTAATGACATTAGAATTTTGTTTTAATCAATGAATTCTACATTAACCAATATGTAGTGCCAAGTACAATATAATCGACAAAGTTGCAATTTTTGGAATAGTTTGCACGGAATGTACTTCATTTTTAACTGATGTTAAATAGAATGTTAAATGTCTTTGCTAATCATTAAAGCATTTTACCCCAGTACACAGTATGTTAACACCAGAAAAATGAGGCTTACTCTAGAACAGGATTGTCAAATTCGCGGCATCACGTTTTCCTCACATGACGTATCGTGACTTTTTCCCCCTTCGCTAAAACAGGGATGGGCGTGGCCAGTGCATGACGCATCCAGCCCACGGGCCATGAGATTGATACCCCTGCCCTATAATGAATCCAAATGGTGCCAATTTCTTCAATATATTTTGTCCTGAAAGGAGCTTTATTTCTGGACTCAGTCCTTTAACCAACAAAAGGATAATTACTGCCTCTAAGACAGGGGTGAATTTAAGCCAAGGTGTTCCAGAGCATCCCAGTTTTCTAGCAATCCTTGCACCTAGAGTAAGAGCATTACATTTTGCAAATGTCATACAGTTTCTTTTTTTCAAACCTCAGAGATTTCATTATCAAAATTCAGCTACAAACCACCATATTTCCAACTACTTTTCAAAAGAAAGGGAATAAATGAATGAATAAGTGAGTAAGTAAAGAAGCAAGCCTAGTCTTGGATAGGATTAATGTGTATAAGAAAGTTTCTAAAAAGATCTTCCTGCTTTCTCAATACATTTAAGACTGGTCCCCAGCCATCAGAAAATTGCCTACTCCTGATGAGAAGCAATTATAAAGAAAGAAAAAATCCATTATCTTTGCTATTAAAAGATAGCACTCAGGGAGATATTACTTGGGGAATGTAAAGGCATACTCTAGTTTTTAGGAAGATTCCATCCATGGCATTTCTTTTTAAACAGGATCTACAATTCCAAGACCACAGATAATAAATGATAAATGCTTCTTTAAGATTGTCATCCACTTTTATTTCCCTAAAACTGGCTGCTGAAACATCTCCTCCACACAGTCTCTTAAGACAGAAAAGCTTCCATGTTGCTTAATTTTTTTAAAGCAATCCAGTCTTGTTGGAACATACAGTATTTTTTCTAAGCATAAACCAAATCAAACTCTTTTTCTTTTTAAAACCAAGGAAAAAATCAGGGCTGTGCATAGCATTCAAAAGAACTCTGCCACAAATTCTTCATATAGAATCTAATTAGGTTTAGCAATTTAGTGTTATGTCAACTTTGATGATAGGATAGCGTTCTTCATCACATCTTAAGATTGCAAGTTATCTGAAGAAGACTAGGGCAAGTTGCATGATATGATGACTTATAAAGAATAATAAAAAAATAACTGATATAACAACGTTAAAAGATAGTTGTGAAGCAACTTTAAGACAATAATAATTTTTAAAACCTTCAAAGATAAATCAAGCCAATTTACAATTCTGCAATGCCCATAACAAGTACAGGGCTTCATGGCCTTTTGAAATAAGACTACAATTTGTGTGTGTGTGGTGGTGGTGTCTATAATTTCTGACAATCAATTCCTTAGCGAGGGGTCATTTAAGTGTTGACTCCTGGCAAGTGCCTGGATAAATCCCTGAAATTTTCTTGGCAAGATTTTGGAATGCTGCCACTTGCTGTTTGGATTTTTGTAGCCTTGATCAAGTTGTTCTGTCTTTTTATGTTCCCAATATTATCCCAGGAAAAGCTGAAGTCCTAAAATGAAAAAGAAAAACAAACAAAACAAAAACAGGACCAGAACCATTCATAAGAAATCTGAAAAAACTTCAGGGCAGAATCAAGGTCAATAAAATAAAACACATTATAGATCAGAGAAATCTACAGGTCAGTGAAGACTGCATAAAACAAAATCCAACCTTTAACAGGACAGCATTTCAACTCAGATTTTTCATTCCAATTTGTTAGTCTGCTAAGCTTGTCCTTTACTGACAAAATATTGATTTGGCCCTATTAGATCAACATGCTTTTGGTAAAAACACATTTAAATTAAAGTATTTCTCTTTATTTGGTAACTAAAAATGTTTCACATTTTTGTTCTGATCTCTAGGATCAATAGTTTGTCTTGGAAAACCTTAATTGTTTTAAAACTACTGTTTAGCAATAATTTAAGGAATATTGGTCAAAATTATCTCCCTATATGCTCATATTAAATCAAGGCCAGATTCCAAAATACAATCTGTCCAGTCACATAGGCTTTACAATGTATGCTTAGGTAGATTCTGAAATACAATAAAAAAGTAAGGATTATGATTTTTGTGGGGGAAAATGATAAGAAAAGCTCATAGGAACTGCATACAATAACAAATAAAGAATACAGAGCACAGCACTATTCTGCTATTAGGAAGATTGTGAGATAAAACTCCAAAGCTTGGATTCCCATGGTGAGGGTCTTAAATGTAATTTCAATTCAATATAGCTAATAACCTTATTATTTATATTCCTAAAAGCATACCTTTAAATGACAATTCTTATAAGGACTTTGGATTTCTGAGGCTTTGAGGCATAGATGTGCATTAAGGGCCTCACTTAATTCACTCCTGCTTTAATATGCCAAAAATAAAAACTAAATTTTTACAGGAAACTCCAGTTACGTACAATTGAGAGAAAATGGAGGAAAGCTACAGAAGGCTTTTTGGCATTTATGTTCCATCTTAGTTATGAGCAAATTGGAGAGAATAAATCCATTAATTAATTTGGAAAAGACAGTGGGATAAATGGGAAACAAAAAGATTTAGTTCTTTAGATAGAGACAAATGGAGATTGGAAAACGGCCTTTCAGTACCTTGGACAGAGCCCAGGGAAATGGACAACCTTGACAAGTACTATCTTTTTCCTTTTTTGCTCTTTATTCTCAGCTTTGGATACATCTCAGGTCCTTGCAGGTGAATAAATGAACCTCTGTGGATTTGGGTTTGAGTGTTTGACAAATCTTTGGTTTTGGAGGGTTTTTTGATTCATTGACAGTGTTCATTCTCAAAGTGTGGTCTGGGGACCCCTAATCTACAAAGTCAAATATTTTAAAATTTCTCAGTTTTAATTTCTAATGCAGTAAATATCAATAAATATAATCTACATAAACCAATGGTTTTGGGAATCTTCAATCATATTTAAGAATATAAATGGGTCCTGAGTCCAAAATGTTTGAGAACTGCTCCCTTGGAACATCTTCTGCCTTGACAATTGTTCTCTTAAACTCTGTCAGTCCCGCTAGGTAAACCAGCCCAGAAAATGGCTAAACTTACTTTTATGGAGACTGACTGTAGTAGAATCTTGCAAGTCTGGTTGTGTACTTTCTCCCCCTTTTTATACTCTAGTGAAACAGAGTGGCATCTGCCTGAGTTGCTTCTGAATGTTACTTCATTATTCTGGACTTTTAAAAAGTGTCTTGATCTCTTTTGCATAGATAATGAGTGAGTTTTAGCTTTAGACATGAAAGCCAGCTGGGTGACTTTGGGCCAATCAGTCTTTGTCAGTCCAACCCACCTCACAAATGTTTATATATTATTTAAATAAAGAAAAATAATGATTCCTGCATATTTCCATCAAGGTCATATTCCTTGGTGAATTAAGCTCTTTATAAGGCTGCAGAGATAAAGCACATTGTACTCCATTATTCTAGTAATTTGAAGGGAAAATATTCAGTCTTTGTGCCTACATTTTACTCAGTGCTGTCTTTAGCCATAGTATTCTCAGAGATTGCTGTTTCCCTTGACTATAACCAAAAATATGGTTTACTTCATAAAGAAATTTAGAAAAAAATGAACCTTTTCTAGAAGAATAACAATACACGTATTCTATGTATGAGAAGGATCAGAAAGATATCTGCAGCAATTGCCATCATGCTTCAGAGCTGAAGTGAATATTCAAAGTTTGCCACTTCTTCACTCATATTTTAATACATTTTCTGTGTACTAAGCTAGAATTCAAATCTTTACACTTGTGTTTTAAGGTAATGGTGGAAACTGTTTACATACATACGAATTCAATAAATATCGAGCAATGATATTATCAGGGGGTCATTATAAGCCCTCTTACTGTGTATTCACTTTTTTGCTTTATTGCTGAGTCACAAAAAGCCAAAATATATGATTGTTTCACCGAGGGAGAATTTGCTGACATAGAATGTTTATCTATACCTTAGATCATTTAAGTTATGCAGTGAGTGCCAATAGGACTGAATCCAAAGTGGGAATCTGAGAAATAAAAGGGACACATCAGCTCTAGTGAGTCCAAACATTTATAGAAAGAAGGAAGGGCACAGCTCCAGTGATGCAATGAATTACTATGACATAATGTTTAGTGGGAGAGAAAAGAATCAAATGGAGGAAGAAACAAGTGACTGGAATGCCCTACTTAAAAGGAAGAGCTGACTGAAAGTGTAAACAAGAGCATTCCTGCTGGGAGATAAAATTACATTTCAATATTTGTTCACATTGTTAACTGAAATACAGGTGCTGCTATTGCTTTAGCTCATGCTTTTTGCATTTGCACTGATGCATCCTTTTCAATTCAGCATTGTCAGTTTCTCATTTCAGCTGCAGCAGAAAAGATTTCTGTCAAAAACAGTTATTGTTTGGGAAGACACTGAATTAATTACAGCGTGAATTATTTGCTCTGTGGGTGCTATGAGGAAGTCAATGAGGACACTTCCAAATAAGTCTTTAATGAGTTCAGTCATTCAGGATCCTGATTTCCATCTCATAAATAATAAACTGTCCTCAATATGCTAATCAAGGATTGCTTTTAAACTGCTTATTTTAATTTTGCTCATAAAAGTGGGGTTGTTTTAAAAAAAATACTCTGACAGTGATTGGACTTGAAAAAGTTTCAGCACCTTTGTGAATGCTAAATAAACCACTTATTCTCTCCCCCCCTTTTTTACTTTGCTTCACAACTTTAGATTATTTCGAGAAGAGACAAAATCCTCATCAAGCGAATTTTTATCTACTGCGTTGATCCCCAACTATAGTATTCTGTTTTCTTTCCTAAAACCCTTGTTTCTTTATGATGCATTTTGGGAGGAAAAGGCTTTTTGATTACAGCTACTTGACTAGCCCAGTGTTTCTCAACCTTAGCATAGCTGTCTAGGGAGTTCTGGGACTTGAAATCCACACATCTTCAAGCTGTCAAGGTGGAGAAACACTGCACTAGCCTATCATTTCTCATTTAACAGATGGCATTAATGCCTTGTCTCTGGCCCAATGCAGCTTTCTCAATAAAAAGTCTTCTCACTCTAATCTCTAATCTTGTCCCATGCTTATAATCTTACTCCAGTGTCTTAAGATGACAATTTCCAGAATTGTCCCACCTACAATTACCACCCTGGGAAAAGGCGGAATTGCCTTCATTATAATTGGATGACTTGACTGGAGCAGCAGTCCAAACAAGACTTGGGAGTAATACATATTGTATTCCATGGGATGTGTTTGAACTCTAACTTATAGAAAACAGGTCAATAATTTGCAAATAGATTTAGCAGTTTAAAGACAGCCTGTTCTGGAAGGGGTGGGAACTAATGTGGTAGTACTGTATTAATCGGTATTCAACTAGAGGGGATAATATGTGTACATCTGGGTTTGGTTTTTTTTGATGTACGTTTTTAATGTTTTGATTGTTTTTTGTCTTTGTCCCTTTTCTTTTTTGTCTTCTTTTGGATTTTTTTTTGGATTTTGTATTTTAACCTTGTCTATATATATATCAAGATATATATGGAATGCATTTCAACTCTGTAGGAGGTTTCATAAGAGCATTGTAGACCAACTGCCAAAGTCAGTTCTCTCCTTAACGACACGGCAAGAACAAACTGCTGTTTAGAAGAGACCACAAAGTATGTTTATTTATCATGTCTATTTCTTTACTTTCAATGGGAGGAAGAGAACAGAGGTTTAACTTCATAAGAACCTTGGGCTCACTTGAGAGCTTGGCCTCACATAACTATCTGCTGTGAGGCTCTAATCAACAGAGGGATAGCATCAAGATCATGAGCAGTGATAGTACCATTTTATACTGCCCTAGGGAGGCCACATTAGGAACATCACATCCAATTTTGGTCACCAGATATAAACAAGATGCCAAGACCCTAGAAAGTGTGCAGAGAAAAGCAACGAAGATTATAAGGGATCTGGAGGCTAAACTGTATGATGAATAGTTAAGGGAAGTAGATATGTCTAGCCTATTGAAGAGAAGGATTATGAGTAACATGATAGCTGTCTTCAAATACTTGAGTGGCTGTCACAGAGAAGAGGGGGTCAACTTATTCTCCAAAGCACCTGAGAGCAGGACAAGAAGTAATGGGTGAAAACTTGTGAAAGAGAGATCTAAACTAGAACTGCTCTCTACTGGATAATCAGAAATTGTTGCACAGAGTGTATGACGGATATAAGACAGGCATTTTATGAACTGACAGAGAAAAGTCAATCACAAGGGCCTGATGTGAAGACCATCTGAACAATTAATCCCCTCTCTAAGATTACCTAAATCTACTTGACTAATCAAAGGGTCTAAGAAAATAAAATGGGAATAAAACATTTCTTCTGTTTAGGACTAGAGGAGACATGATAGAAGTGTTCCGATATTTGAGGGGCTGCCACAGAGCAGAGGGGGTCAAGGTATTTTACAAAGCACCTGAAGGCCAGACAAGGAATAATGGATGGAAACTGAACAAGGAGAGATTCAACCTGGAAAAAAGGATAAATTTTCTGACAGTGAGAGCAATCAACCAATGGAACAACTTGCCTTCAGAAGTTGTGGGAACTTCATCACTGGAAGCTTTCAAGAAAAGACCGGACAGCCATCTATCAGAAATGGTGTAGGGTCTCCTGCTTGGGTGGGGAGTTGGACTAGAAGACCTACAAGGTCCCTTCCAACTCTGTTAATCTAAGAAATCTTAATCTAAGAAGAAATTTCCTTCACAGTGAGAACAATTAATCAATGGAAGAGCTTGCTTTCCAGAATTATGGATGCTCCATTGCTGGAGGTTTTCAAGAAAAGCTCTCTCTCTCTGAGAGAGATGGGCCATTAAGAAATACAAAATATAAATAAATGAAATAAAAAAAATTGGATAACCATTTGTACAGGATGATATACCGTAAGTCTCCTTCTTTGAGCTAGACTAGACTAGGTTAGACTAGAGCAGTGGTCATCAACCTTTCGGACCTCAGGGACCACTAAATCCATAATTTTAAATCCCGTGATCCACTAATATGATGTGCTAATGACCGGCTGGGTGGGCGTGGCTAGGTGGTCATGTGACTGGGTGGGCATGGACAACTCGATGTCACTCATGTCGAGGGGTGCCTCGCCAGCCTCTACTCACCCCTCCCCTTCCAGCCCCTCCTCTGCCCACCCAGGCTCCTTAGGGCTCCAACAGGAAGCAGTTGTTGGAGCTAAGCAGCCACCACAAGAAAGAGTTGGCAAAACAGCTGGCTCAGTTCAAATTGGATCTGGCTGAGAAGAAGGCTCAGCAGAAGCACCTCACTAAGGACTACAAGCATAGGCTTTCCAAGCAGAGGGAAGACCTGCGGGAGTGCAAGGCCAGGTACAGGTGCCTGGAGGCTCAGTGGGCTGAGATGGTCAGCCAGTTCCAGGCCATGATGCAGTCCCCCTAGAAAGAGGCTCTTCACCATCAGCGGTGCTTCCCTCCAGCCTTCGCCCAAAGTGGAATTTCTGCCCCCCTCTGCCCTGCACAAAAAGACCCCAAAGGTGGGGAGATTCTCTGCAGCAACACAAATGTTCATTGCATGTATCCAGCCCAAGGGCCATAGTTTGAGGACCCCTGATTTAGTGCAATATAAAAAATGCAAATAATTATTCTGCGGACCACCAAAATTTTCTCACGGACCACCAGTGGTCCACAGACCACCAGTTGGTGACCACTGGACTAGAGGATTTACATGGTCCCTTCAAGCCCTCTGATTCTATGATTTGAAGTTAAGCTACTATAATATGCTTTTGTTTAAGGGGAAGGGCCTTGAAAAACAGTACAGAACTTGCAATGAATTTGAAATGTACTTGTTAGAGAATTAAGTGGGATTGGCTGCTGCAATCACTATACGGGTGTTTTACATTTTATTTTCCATCAATTGAATATTTTATTTTAATTCTTCAGTTTCCAAGATTTACTATTTTTTCCTAAGCATGATGAGATATATATGTTAAATAGATTTGATGTGACCAGTTTTGCATAATTATCTGCTTAACATGCACATTAACCTAATGACTGTTATGAATTGCTAGGCCACAGTTCTTGTCTTATTTGCTTAATATAATTCTATTGTCTGTATCTGTAATCTTTGTTCTTTTTTTAGGGCCTTCATAAGAACTAATTTATAGCTATTCTGTTGTTGAATCTTTCATAAAAAATGATCTTGTCAGCAGCAAAGCATACAAAACACAAATGAAATTTTCTGTGTCCCCTAGAAAGGGTTTTTTTCCGTCCAAAGAAGATTTATAATTAATTCAGTAAAAATTCTGTGCAGCTCTCAAAAGGTTTGCACTGTTTGTTATTTTAAAAAAGGTGTTTTATATTGAGAGTTTTGACATAAATGAATGGACTAAGTATACTTACAGTACTTGATTCTAGCTTCTCCTTATGAAACTATATTTCCTCAATCTCTGGGTGACTCTGTTGTGTGCCAATTAATACTTCTCTGTAATCATCTTTTGCATTTGGCTCCTACCTCCAACTGAATGCCTTACCATTTTTTTAGGCCCCTTGATGCCTCCTCCTCCTCCTCCTCCTCCTTTCTACTGATAGAAGTCTTTTTTTTTCTCTTTGCAATTTTACTCTTTTTTCTTAGTTCCTTTTGGGGTCTTTTGTTTTAGATTTAAGGATCTATGCATTTTATTTTCCTTTCCTTCACTTAACATGTT
The DNA here is from genome assembly GCF_059756535.1 of Pantherophis guttatus. Lineage (NCBI taxonomy): Eukaryota > Metazoa > Chordata > Lepidosauria > Squamata > Colubridae > Pantherophis > Pantherophis guttatus. The sequence continues at coordinate 276,431,603 of NC_142063.1, read as the reverse complement.
TGATAGTTGTGCAAACACATTCAACATCCACAAGTTTTAGCAATGAAGATTGTTATCCTAAACATATACTGGTTGTGAGTGGGGGAATATCAGAAGCCCTCTAGGAGAGGGGTGCCAAAGTCAAGGCCCCGGGACCAGATCCGGCCCATGGGGTGCTTAGACTTGGCCCACGGGGCTGCCCTGGAAACACCAGCCTGCGGTGCCTCTGCCAGTGAAAACGGAGCTCAGGAAGGCCAAAGGCGGCCCTCCAAGCTCCATTTTTGCTGGCAGAGAGTTGCAGGACACCATTGCAGCTGAAAACAGAGCTTGCAAGGGCCACTGGCAGCCCTCTCAGGCACTGTTTTCACTCGCAGAGGGTTGCAGGAACCTGTCACAGCTGAAAACAGAGCTCAGGAGCCCATTTTTGTTCGGCCACCACAGGTGTCCCTGACATGAGTGACGTCAAGCTAGCCATGCCCACTCTGGCCACGCCCACTCTGGCTCCGAAGGTCAAACACAACCCTGATGTGGCCCTCAATGAAATCGAGTTTGACACCCCTGCTCTAGGACATAATACCTGCCCCTACCTCCTGCTTTGGGGAAATAGCTTAAGAGTTGTTACTGCCATCCTGTATTTTCAAAGAAGCATCTCCTGGCATCCACCCCTAACCCAAGTGTATGAGGGAGATAGAATTCTCAAAACCTGAGCTGCCTTTCTGGCAATTCAAAGATAATATTACAAAAAAAAAAAAAAATGGAATAGTTATAGAAGTGGCATCTCAAGGCCAGATAGCATAAAGGATTTAGCCCTTCTCTTTGGAAGATAAATTAATCTCATGGCAGATAAACAGGATCAAAATTTATTTTTTTTAATAACAGTAAAAATGTAAAGCCCCTTTCTACCTTCAAATATTAAAATAGAAATATTCATTGTGGAAGAAGGAAAATTACAAGTTGTCTAGGTCACAATTATACAGCAGTTTACCAATTAATTAAAAAAATAAAAAACTTTAAAAAATGGACAGACAAGATGGTCTGTCACAAATGAAGAGCCATCAAGAATGTTACAGACCCTAACGAAAGAGTTCTTTATGAGAGAGACCATCAGTAGAGAGTTCTAGAGATCACTAAAAAATTTTAAATAAAAAATAGGTTCATAAATATATTTGAGGCATGAATTCCATAACCTATATCAAGAGATACAGTATATAAGATTTAGCAGACAACCTAGCAGACAAAAATCAAAATCCTAGCATAAATTCCTGAGATTTTTTTCAGTTTCTTGGAGATTCCAATTCGCCCAGTTTTGGCTTCCAGGTTGGTGCAGGAGGCTTTCCAGGCCCAAAACGAGGCATGGAGGAGATGGGCACATGCACGAGGTGGCGCTCGCATTGCATTTTGGGGGTTCTAGTACACGCACCCTTGCATTCACATGCCCACGCGCTTTGGGCACTCGGCACCAAAAAGGTTAACCATCACTGCACTATATGGACCATGTTTCAAATGACAAACGTTTTATCCTAGGCATATTATTAAAACTTCACAAAAAGTCTGTCCTTGGATTATTATTCATTGCAACGTTGGGGGTTGCTTGAAAATCACATGTCCTATCTCAGCCAAATAACGAAAAGCTGTGCAATTATTTGGAATGGAAAAAGGAGCAGATGGTTTTTCAGTCAAAGTGCTGAAATGGAAGAGGCAGATTGCTGGAAAACCAACATCTTATTGCCTTGTGTGCACTTGTAAAATCGCAGCACAGGATGGATGATGCTGGGACTCTGTGTGCAAAAGCTGGCACTATACAACCTTGCATTGCTGTGAAATAAGACAACACTTATGAAGAAGGATAATTACAAAGCAAGTTAGCTAAAATGACTGAGTATTAGATTTCTTTTCTTCAATACTACGGGATTATGGCTCTTCTTAATTTTGAAACTCCTGGTATTAGTTGAATCCTGTTAAAAAAGGAAGAAGATTATCCACTGAATCACCTTGTTTTTTTCTCTTTCTCTCTGTCTTTCAAGAAATAAATCTCAGCAAGATATAAAGTCACTGAACACTTGGCCAGGTTAAGAGAAACAAGCATTTTTTCCAGAGGTGGGATTCACTTACCTTCCCTACCGGTTCGCAAATGTGAGTGCACGCTCACTTGCTTCGCTAGCCACCTCTGCGCATGTGCACTAGTTGTGCATTACGTCCGGGCGGGTGGGCGGAGCCTCTCGCAGTCACCGCTACCGGTTCGCACAATCTGGAGAGAACCAGCTGAATCCCATCACTGATTCCCCCCACCACACACAAAACGTAGGACCATCTGTAACACTTGTGACATTCTAAACCAAAACTGGTTTTCCTAATAAAAATCTGGTTGGGGCTGAAATGTGGAATGGGGTTGAGTTGTGTGGGATATTGCATTGGGTTGGAGTATTCATATTAGTGAATGTAGTTGCCAGATACACTGAAATTGAAGCATGTGACAGTGTAATGCAGTGGTATCAAAGAGCCGGATCCGGCCCGTGGGGTGTTCAGATCTGGCCTGCAGGGCTGCCCTGTAAGCAGTGGAGGACTGGCCATGGTGCCTCTGCCAATGAAAATGGAGCTTGGGAAGGCCGCCCGCAGCCCTCCCAAACTCCGTTTTCACTGGCAGAGGGTTGTAGGAGGCTGTCGCAGCCAAAAATGGAGCTTGGGAGCCTGTTTTCACTGGCAGAGTGCTGGGGCCACCACAGGTGCCCCCAACACGAGTGATGTCAAGCTGGCCATGCCCATCCTGGCCACACTCACCCAGGAGGTCAAACACGACCCTGATGTGGCCCTCAAAAAGAGCCTTGGTAGTACAGGGGTTTAAGGCACCCTGTTATTAAGCTTATTAAGACCAGCAGCCTGCAATTACTGCAGGGTTCGAATCTTGCCAAGGCTCAAGGTTGACTCAGCCTTCCATCCTTTCTAAGGTAGGTGAAATGAGGACCCAGTTTGTGGGGGCAATAAGCTGACTTTGTATAAATATACAAAAGGATGAAGGCTATTGCTGAGCACATTGTAAGCCGCCCTGAGTCTTCGGAGAAGGGCGGCATATAAATCAAATTAAAAAAAAAAAATGAAATCGAGTTTGACACCCCTGGTCTAACGTAAGCCTGATTGGTTACAGGAGGGAAGACTGATGGGCCCAAGAAAGCAGCGAAGAAAGGGAGATGACAGTAGTGATGAGTGGGTGGATGTATAACAGAAAAAGGGGAAAGAGAAATTGAAAAATTAATGCCAATCTCTATTCATCACCCACCCAATCTCACCTCAGAAGCCAGGTATATGTATTGCTGAGCACCTTGGACTCTGGTTGATGCTTTTGAACACTAGGCTGAAGGCAGACTTATTGTGTATAACATACACAATACGTGTCTGGATAAGATGGAGGGAGTTTCTTTTACTGAGACCTGTTCACTAAGTTTTGACTAGTGCATTAGTCACAACCCTAAATGATGGAAGATGGATGACAAGTATGTATTGCATGATCCTGGCAATTTAAAAGCTGATCTTTCTCAGTCGGTTGCTGGTGAGACCATATTTGTAAGATTAGATCTAAGAGAAGGTGCAAAGTATTGCTACGGTATCTCCAGGACGTAAAGGAATCTTCTGGGATTCTCAACTCCTACTGCAACAGAAGGCATGGAGGTCCTTTGCCCAGATTCATCTGGTGTACTGATTATGGCTTATCTCAAATAGTGATACTGAAGATAGTTACACCTTTATCATCCCTCTTATAAGTGTAGAGAATCAGGGAGGAGCCTGCCTGAGAAAAAATGCTGAGAATAAGTTTTCAAGTCTCAACTCTGTCATGTTTCTCTTGTTGAACTCTGGATTCCATCTCATTGTGCCACTCCACTTTTGTCTTGGATTTGTACTTTGTTAATTGGATTGGTCTCAACTCATGTCAAGCCTATGTCACAGCTGCACAGTCTTTAGCTATAAGTTAAAAAATTTTTTTTTGCTTCTAAATGTTGTGGCTGAGGTTCACTATCTCTGAACTGGGATAGGCATCTGGTTGGCTGACAGCCAGTAGTGCCAACACAGAACATCTCAATGCCAGGAATTGAATTGTTACTATATTGTAATGGTGATATACATTTACACATATTCGTTCATTCATACACATACAAATATACTGTATAAATACAGGCAGTCCTTGACTTATGACCACAATTGATCCCAAAATTTTTGTTGTTAAGTGGGACAGTTGTTGAGTGACTTTTGCCCCATTTATGTCCTTTTTTGCCACAATTGTTAAGTGAATCACTTCAGTTGTTAAGTTAGTAACACAATTGTGAAGTGAGTCTGGCTTCTCCATTGACTTTGCTTGTCAGACGGTCGCAAAAGGTAGTCACATGAGCCTGGGACACTCAACTGTCATAAATATGAGTCAGTTACCGAGCGTCCGAATTTTGATCACACGACCATGGAGAGGCTGCAACGGTCATAAGTGTGAAAAATTGTCACTTTTCAGTGCCATTGTAGCTTTGAATGGTCACTAAATGGATCATTGTAAGTTGAGAACTATTTGTAATATGTATCGCCGTGTTGGCTTCGATTGTTGCTTTTATATACCTTCAGTTGAGTGAAGTTCTATAATTCATGAAATAAAGACAATGCAGTCCTCTTGAGTCATGGTTATACAGTACCTAGACTGAAGGTGGTGCTCCCTGCTCTACTTTGCAGTCTTGTGGGAGATTTGCTACTGCCACTAATAATATTGCCCCATCCTTCATTCTTATTTACTCTGAACACCCCCATAACTAGGTTTCTCCTAACTCTATGAATAGAACAGCAAATACATCACAGGTTCAGCACAAATATCCTCCTATAGGGAAATAGGCAATCTGCTAGATTCCTCCAGATGATTTATATATCTTCTACAGTCTATAGCTTTCCATCAGCTGGGATGATGGGAGCTAAAGTCTAGAAATATCTGGAGAATATCAGAATTTGCTGCACCCAGCTTATAATGTTCCCCATGTACAGCTGTGGAAAGTTCAGTAAGGCTCTTACAGAACTACTTTCCCTTTTAGAATGTGCAATAGATACAATCAGCTAATGTGTTTTCCATATTATGTCAAGTATTATATTATAAAAGAGTTATAAGAAGAGTACCCGCCTTCTGATCAGAATAGGAATCCCAGTTAAAATATTCTAAAAGATAGTTCTGTAGAACCTCTGCCTGCACACATTCAATATAAAGGAGCCCAAAACCTTTCTGGATAATTGATTCCACTCTCAAACTGCTTTTGTGGCAGATGATATTATTTTCCAGCTATGTGAGTAACTGTGGGTGAATATTTTTTGAATATTACTTTTGAGATAGCAATGATTCTTCTAAATTATCATAACATGCAGCCCACGATTGAATTAGTTAATCAAAACGTCTTGGGGATACTCTGTCCAATTCTTCACTGAGATTGAAATATATTCGGTTTACCATATTGCTGTTTTATGCCAAATTTGTTATAACATCTTTTTAATAACAGTCATGGACTATTATAAAGAAATAAAGAATTCATTCAGTCTGATAAGGAAGAATTTAAAAATGAGATCAGGTAAGTCTTAATGGGACTTGTTCATAAATTCATGTTAACTTATTGTTGTGCTCTTAATTATGTTTGCATGTAATTATAATCTGCTGTAAAATCCTTCCAGTTGTTAATGTTAATTTGACTGTTCTGTAGTGTGTTGGGTGCTCCTCTCTTCATCCTGACCAAGCAATGTGATGTAATAGCTAAGGTATTAGTTTAGGAGTAGGGCAGGGGTGGGTTCTACTTACCTTTACTACCGGTTCGCAACGGAAGTGCGTGTGTGCATGTGCAGAAGCTTCTGTGCATGCGCAGATCATCCACGATGACGTCTGGCTGGGTGGGCAGAACCTCCCACGGCTTTTACTACCGGTTCACAAGGACCAGACTGAACCAGGAGCAACCCACCACTGGAGTGGGGAGACTATCAGCTATCAGCCATAAAGGTCCTCATTGAGGACACTTTCTCCCACCCTCAGCCCAGCAACCTGAGCAGGAGACTGCGATCCATAGCCTGTTTTCAACCCTTACAAAATGTAAGGCAGATAATGGGCAATAAACAGACATTGTGGAAGTAGACAAGGACCAAGAAACAGCAGTGGTGATAGATGTAGCAGCAACATAAGGAAGGAGTATGAGAAGCTGGAGAAGAATCAAAGTTCTGAAGGGGGAACTAGAGAGGATGTGGAAAGTAAAGGGGCAAAGAGGTGCCCATGGTGGTAGGAGCACTTGGGGCTATGACTCCTAAACTGGGAGAGTGACTCCAGCAGATCCCAGGAACAACATCAGAGCTCTCTGTCCAGAAGAGTTCAGTGCTAGGAACAGCTAAGGTTCTGCACAGAACCCTCAAACTCCCAGGCCTCTAGTGGAGGACCTGAGATTGAGGAAGACACATACCACCCATAGGGGTGAGAAGGGATTTTATTTTTATTTATTTGGGGCCAGGTGGTGAGAGTCAAAATTATGGGTGCAAGTATGGATCAAAGCCTCACTTTTGAACATGCAAACTACACAAACTACATAAACTTCAATCCTTGGTTACACCCATCGTTTTAACCCCCAGAATCCCACTTCATTGTGGATGACTTGTGCTCCCTGGAACTTGACTGCCTTATGTTCTTCCCACAATCTCTGTTTACCCAGCTGAAGACAGTCATGTGTTTACTCACAACGGGCAATCAGCAGCTCTCAAAACATACCCCTTGCAATTAGCAACTATTCAAGACTTTTTCACCACTTATAGCTGCCCACACAATTCGTTGAAGCACACAATTTCTTGATCATTCTCCTTTTCTTTTGTTGCCTCTTCCTCATCCCTTCTGTTGCACTCCACAGGCTATTTGCTCCCCCTGTCTGTTCACTCGTCTGCAGATATATACAAACTGATACAAGGAACAGAGGTAAACAGAATAGGAGAGACTGGAAATGTCACATTTCATTGTTCCACTTCAAGACACTCCATACAGTAAATTCCTTCCCTGTCTAGCAATCACAAAGGGAAAAGAAAAATTAGTAGGGCGGATTGCTGTGATTTGGAACAGACTATCAAATCAGGCAGTGGCTCAGTCCTGTTTGGAATAGAGGGGCAGCTGAGCAAGAAGGCGGAGTGAATTAATTTATGGCTTATCATCAGAAGAAGGTTTGAGGTTGTAATGAACAACAGTTGTCCTTTTCAAAATTCAGAGGTTCTTCTGGGCTTGCATCCAAGCTGGAAGAAGCAGTTTATGGATCATAAGTTGTAAGCTTCTGTTCTAAAGCTCCTCTCTGCAGTCTGTGTGATCAGTGTTGAAAATAATAACTTGCTCTAAGGAAAATATTTTCTGTCCTAAATTGCCTGTTGTCTTCTGTCAGCACTTTCTGCAATGTTCCTAACAGCTTCGCATTGAACAAGATTCTTCTTCCCTTGCCTGGTAGCTTTTTAAATTAACTTCCTGTTCATGTTCAAGCATTGTTTCCTTGAATCTCCTTTTGTTTGTGTGGAGGTTTTTTTTTTTTTTTTTAATTGATGGCACTAGAGATTCAGGCTAATGCCTGATTATTCCGAGTGATATATATGACTTGTGGGCTGACCTGCAACAAGCAGGGCTACTGTGGTGATCCTTGAACCCTAAAACCTGGGCAGAGCAACCCTGGGCACAGAATTTGATGATAATAGCAAGTAGTTAAGTGTTAACTTTGAAGGCTGACATAGAGAAGGGTTCCGTGTGGGAGGAATAGTTTTCTATATAAACAGAGGTACTGTAATTCTTAATGTGGTATTCACATCAAGAATGTTTGGGCCTTTGAAAAAAATAAAATAAAAGCAGTCTGAGATTAACAGTGATCTGCTAGAGAAACTAGTTTTAAAAACAATTTTAACTCACTCTTTTACCATGTTTCTTGTCTGCTAGCCATCTATTTTTTTCCCTAAGTTTTTTGGTGAATTAAGTAGTTGATTCTCTAAACCAGTGGTTCTCAACCTGTGGGTCGCGACCCCTTTGGGGGTCGAACGACCCTTTCACAGGGGTCGCCTAAGACCATTGGAAAACACATATACCTGCGTTTTCGGCTTGGGAACAGCTGTCTCGCCAGGGAACGGGCCGGTAACTGGTTGTCCTCCGATAAGAGGCACGCCAGCCCTCTTGGAAAAACTGGGGGTGCATGCATGGAGGGGGCGCACATGCGCAGTGCTGGTTGCATGTGCACATACGCAGTGTGAGGCGCATGCGCATTAGGAGCATTGGGGTCATGCATGCTCAAATAGGGGCGCCCATTGCATTATGGGTGCTGGCACGTGAGAGCGCGTGAGCACTCGCACGCTCGGACTTTGGGCATGCATTTTATGGTGGTTGGGGGTCACCACAACATGAGGAACTGTATTAAAGGGTCGCGGCATTAGGAAGGTTGAGAACCACTGCTCTAAACAGACTAGAATTAGAAATATTACAAGTTATTCAGTGAAATTCCTGAAACAGTAGACGTTAAGAAGCCTCCTTCGCTCATTTCAGCAATTTAGGCTTTTGTGGTAAAGTCTTTTGAATGTATGTATTCTGCTATGGGCAGTTTGTTGGCATCCTGCATTGTATCCCTGTCTTTTTTTGGCAAATTAATAGGGATGCAGCTTCTGATTTGCAAGCTCATAGAACTGGAGTTGCAAAGGCACAAAATCAGGATCCCATTCTTGCCTTTATTAGGTTATAAATCTATCTGCAAAGAACATGTAACATCCACAAGCTGTTAACCTCAGTCACAACAATAGTGTTAATGCTGCTGGGCTAATGGAATTAGATTTCATGTGTAGTTAATGAATGCAGTGCCACTGAATTTTTACAGCTCTGCTGAGAAGTCTCTTTGGGTGAGGCACAGAGTATGGTGGTCTAATTGTGCAGAACTGTATTTCATGCTCCTGTAAGCCATTTCACCAATGTGAAATATAGTGTCCCTGGGGCAAAGAAACTAGACAAATGTCAACAAGATAAATAAACTGCCTGATTTAGAGCCAGCCATGAAGCAAACAACATCATCTATGTACTTGCTAATTTGCAAGAGTTTAATTGGTTTTCTGTCTTCTTGCAGCAGGTGAACAAGACTCAGTAAAGCAGTCCAACAATGGCAGCTACACAAATAGAATTGCAGGGGTTGTCGTGTAACAAGTCACAACATTGGTTCATTCTGTACTGACAGATGCTTTCCAGAAATCCTGGAGATGTTGTGTATTGAGTCTTTCATATGAAAAGCAGGCACTTTGCTCTTGAGCTTCAGTTCTTACCACGGCTCACTTCATTCTTCCTGAGTGGAACATTTCATTAACTACCATTTCAGTAGTTTAGGGAGTGGTGTAAAATGTCCCATGTATACCGACGATAGCATATATAACCAAAAAATTATGGTTATGTATGCTATCATATATGGTTACCTAATGTATATATTGATGTTCCAAAATGAGGCATGAAACTCTCACTACTGTTGGCTACAGGATGGGTCAGTGGTGGGTTGCCTCTGGTTCGGACCGGTTCGCAAGAACTGGTAATAAAACTGACGGGAGGCTCCACCCACTGACCTGGACATCATCATAGGTGATCTGCACATGCACAGAAGCTTCTGCGCATGCGCAGAAGAGCGCGTGTGGACGTGAGCAAAGTGATGGGTTCTACTTACCTTTACTACCATTTGTATTGTGCCCGCGCCCGTGCGCTCACTTCGCTCATGCCCGCGCGTGCTCTTCTGTGCACGCACAGATCACCTAAAATGACATCCAGGTCAGTGGGCGGAGCCTCCCACCAGTTTTACTACTGGTTCTTGCGAACTGGTCTGAACTAGGGGCAACCCACCACTGGTTGGCTAGTAGTTTATAGATTCATGGAGGCTGAATAGGGACCAACTTTCTTCTTGCTGCAGAATTACAAATGAAAGCATCCCCAGGAAATCCCTCTGTAATGTCTTCTTGAACCCATTCACTGAAAGAGAGACTACTATCTCTCTAGACAATTAGTTCCATTGTCAAACTGTTCTTAAGGTTCCTAACTTTCATTTGTTTTTCAATAACTGTGGCCCACTTTTTGCATTGTGGGATAACAGAGAATAAATCTTGACTTTCTTCCTGTTGTATCCTTTCAGCTTTTAAAAGAGTGCTGCCATAATCCCCCTGTTTCTCTTTTCATTGTTAAATATGCCTAATATCTTCAGTCTCTCTTCCTGAGATGATGTTTCTAGGCCCCTTGGTCATCCTTTGTTCATCTCCGAAATTGTTCCAGCTTGTTTGAATTTTAATTAATATACACTGCCCAGAACTGCTCAACATATTCAAGGTGGGAAGAATTAAGCAGACCATTTATTTCCTGTAATTCTGAAATGATACAGCCAGAAATTGTATTTTTCAGCCTGTAGCATATTGTAGATCCACATTTAATTCATATTTAACTTCTGTTCTAAGATCTTTTTTCACAAGCACAACTTCCCACTTTTATGTCAAGATAAATATTTCAAAACAAATATGTAATTTCTTAAATGTTAAAATAATGCTATTTTAAAATAATGAAATAAAAAGAAGCAGTCACGCTGCTAATTTATTTCTTCTTGTGGCAATTCCCAGTGTAATCGATGAAATAGGCTAGCAAAAATATTAGGAGATGCAATCCCTTTTGTCAACAAGTTTGCTTTAAAGCAAATGTGGTTTGAAATGCATATTTGAACTAATGACATCTTCCATTGTTTCAGCAGGACACTGAAAACAAGACAGAATTGTTTTAATAAATGAGTAGGCCTGACAAAGATAGTTCCTCTCATTTGCTAAAACAACATAAAGTGACGAACTGCTATAAACACTTGTCCCTACGAGAGTTAGACACAAGAGGATAAATTATTTGCATGGGAAAGACTAGCAAAAACAAGAGTTACGGGAATGCAAACATGCCTCTTTGGCTCTGAAGGACTGTTTGATTTACCTTCATCTCATTAAAGCTGCAAGAAATACACCGCTCAAATATTCATCATCCTTGTGAAGCTGTTTCTCTTTCCATCTTCCTTGGCTTTCTTGAAGCAAAACTAAACAGGGCATTTCAAGGAGTGCAAATAGATTCTGGAAATAGAAGATGTTTGTAGGAGGAGATTGGCTGAAAGGGGAAGGACCGCAAGGCCACTTTCTTGCCACAATAGCCCTATTTCATTTTTAGACCCCTTCCTCGGAAAGCTGTATTTAAACTATGTTTCAGTGCAGCTTTCTGTCTACCAATTTTTTTCCCTGTGGTAACTAGCATAGCAATATGCACTGTACATTATAGAGTGCAAGATATTACATTGGATTCACCTATCATATCCAGTCTTAGTGAAGCACAATTGGTTAGATCCATACCATGTTTCAAAAGAGAGAGCTAGTTTGGTATAGTGCTGGACTGGAAATCTGGAATTCATGAGTTCCAGTTCTTCCTTAGGCAGGAAAGCCAACTGGGTGGCTTTGGGATAGTCACTCTTTCTCAGAGCTATACCAGAGGTGGGTTTCAGCAGGTTCTGACCAGTTCTGGAGAACTGGTAACGGAAATTTTGAGTAGTTCAGAGAACCGGTAGTAAAAATTCTGACTGGCCCCGCCCCCATCTATTCTCTGCCTCCCAAGTCCCAGATGATTGGGAGGAAATGGGGATTTTGCAGTAACTTTCCCCTGCCACATCCACCAAGCCACACCCACCAAGCCATGCCACGCCCACCAAGCCACACCCACAGAACCGGTAGTAAAAAAAATTTGAAACCCACCACTGAGCTACACCCACCTCAGAGACTTATTGTTGTGGGGAAAATATGAGGCACAGTATTATGTACAAAATAAAGAGGGGATATAATTTCAATAATAAAATAAACTTTAGTTTAAAAACAAAATGGCTGGTTTCATACAACATGCCGTAAGAATGTAGTCATTAGGTAATGGAAGTCAAGGCATGAATAGACCAGGATATGCAGTTGTTTAATATATCATTAGGCTTCATAAGAGACTAAATGACAGTGTGATAAGAGAATGTAGGGACAGAGCCAAATGCTTTACAGAAAAGGCAGGTTTTGAAAAGCAACTGGAATAAATCAGGAGAAGTGAGCTATTCAGATAAAAGGAGACGCCACAAAGACAAAAGTACAGAGTAATTTGCAGGCAGAAGAATTGTAAAGCAAAGAAAAAAAAAAGAGGAAGGATAATGGAGCAGCTCTGAAACAGTAGAGAAAGCCAACAAATGCCTGGATGTGTCCAGCTGTGCAAGTTAAGTTGGACCTTAGTTTGTCTTAACAGGTTTTTTTTCTTGATTTTTTCCCCTTCATCTGTATCTTTATCTTTATCTTTTATTAGATTTGTATACTGCCCTTCTCCTTTTGGACTCAGGGCGGTGAACAGCCAAAATAAAAACATTTGTACAGAAAAGTTAAAATAATTTTTAAAAATAATTAAATGAAATTTGGCCCATAATTTAAAACATTTCAATTAAAAATCAGTATCAAACGTTAAAACCAACATGGAATCAGGCCAGCCCGGCTAACTGAAAAAAGTAAGTTTTTAGGGCCCGATGAAAAGTCCGGAGGTCTGGGATCACTCGTATCTCTGGGGGTAGATCGTTCCAGAGTGTAGGTGCTACCACAGAGAAGGCTCTCCCCCTGGGGGTCGCCAGCTGACATTATCTGGCTGACGGCACCCTGAGGAGGCCCTCTCTGTGGGAGCGAACCAGCCGGTGGGAGGCAATTGGTGGCAGAAGGCGGTCCCGTAAGTACCCAGGCCCTAAGCCATGGAGCACTTTAAAGGTGGTCACCAACACCTTGAAGCGCACCCGGAAGACCACCGGGAGCCAGTGCAGCTCGCGCAGGAGAGGTGTCACATGGGAGCGCCCCGTCGCTCCCATAATCCCCCATGCAGCCGCATTCTGGACCAGCTGGAGCCTCCGGGTGCACCCCAAAGGGAGCCCCATGTAGAGAACGTTACAATAGTCCAGACGAGAAGTGACAAGTGCTTGAGTGACCGTGCATAAGGAGTCCCGATCTAGAAAGGGGCGCAAATGGCGTATCAGGCGAACCTGATAGAAAGCCCCCCTGGCCACAGCCATCGTATGCTCTTCTAAAGACAGCCGTGCGTCCAGGAGGACACCCAAGTTGCGGGCCCTTTCCGTGGGGGCCAGTGATTCACCCCCAATAACCAGCGATGGCACCAGCTGGCTATACCGGGACGCCGGCAGCCACAGCCACTCGGTCTTGGAAGGGTTGAGTCGAAGCCTGTTTCTCCCCATCCAGACCCGCATGGCTTCCAGGCACTGGGACATCACTTCCAAGGCATCGTTGGGATGGTCTGGGGTGGAGATGTACAGCTGAGTGTCATCAGCGTACTGATGGAACTCCACCCCAAAACCACAGATGATCTCACCCAGCGGCTTCACATAAATGTTGAACAGGAGGGGCGAGAGGACCGACCCTTGTGGCACCCCACAAACAAGGTGCCTCAGGGTTGACTGCTGCCCCCCTGCCCCCCATAGCTGTGATCTGGAGAGTATCATCCAACTCTCCAGGTCACAGCTATAGAGAAACATCAGCCTGGCTTCTAAATTATTAAAAAGAATGCCAAGCAATATTTACCTTAATGACTCAAAAGTGACTAGGAAAGCCAATCGTTACAGTACCCTGGATTTTCATAAGGAATGTAAAGATTGAGCTCAGGTGGTTAATTGGATTCCAATGTCAAAGGGCCCTTCACACCTTCTCTCCAATCTGCCCCCTCTTTTCCACCTTTCAAGAGTTTCTTTGTTGTGGCTCTTCTCCATCACATTTCAAGAGACTTCTCTTTCACAGATGGTCTGTCACAAAAATAACACCAGCGTTTGTGACGAGCTTTATATTAAATAAGAAATATTTTTCAAACAAGCTGTTAACTGAGGGCTGCAGAATTCCTTATAAACGGTGCTGTAAATATCTTTGTGGATTTCTTGGGCTGTGGCCCTATTAGAGCCATTGCTTTATCATTTCAAAGCAACTCCTCCCCCCCTCCCCCAATACATTTTTCAATAGGCCTCATGTGATGTTATAAGATGAAGGCAATAATTGCAGGGACTATTATTTTACTCTCGATGTCAGAAGATTTCTCTAACAAAAAGTCAAGGTGAGTGGAAAGTGGTTTAATATATGCTAAGCAAGTGTAGTTTTGACTTCTGAGATCTGTGTGTTTCTGTGTTAAGCTTTGAAGATAGTACAGGTAAAATATTTGCTCTTCTTCAACCTTGAACTGAGGGTCATTCCCTGTCTTCCTAAATGAGTCCAAACATTATAGAGGAGCTTGATGATATTTTTATATACATAATTCAACATACATTGCATCTGAACATTGGTGGAGGATGTTCAGATTCATAGGATCACAGTTTCAAATCAAAGAAAATAAGTGTCAGGGTTCCAAGTGATAAACCCATAGCGAGCAAAACTCCAAGGCAGGTAGATTCCTCAAAGAATAGCTTTATTGGATATATCATATTGGCACAGATCTGGTGAAAACCGACTCTGAAGGTTCCCGTGGTTTTCACCTAATTAAAAGTAAAAGTTTTCCCTCAACCCCAAACAATCACACGGTCCAATCAAGACACTGTCTGATTGCCTGGGGACATCACTCCTTCTTCCTCGGGCCAGGTGTGAGAATGTCTTTGGTTCCCAAGAGAAAGTATTTTATTTTGGCTACAAAACCACAACTATCTCTAATCCCCCTTCCCTATCCCTCAGCTCCAGTGTGGCAATACTGAAGCTCCAAGATGGCTTCAGTCAGGTCATCTTCAGGGTTGACAATACACTCATTTCAGTTGCTTCAGGTATGATGGCCAAATAACCACCTTTCATTGGTCCTCTAGCATTGCAAAATTTCATGGACTGAGATTGGTGAAAATGGAACCACGCTACCAAATTATTAGCAGGAGTAGCATCTCATATGGAATAAAGGAGACTAGTTTTGGGGACCATTTCAGATTGGTCTTCTTTCAATGCATCTTTGATAACTTTGTACCCAATTGTTTTCTCCATTATGAAGGTAAATAAACAAACAGATCTAAGATTAGCAGCTGCTAATATTATTTCTATTATTTCTATTATTCTTTATTCAAGACCACTTAAAGCTGCCAAATGACTAGAAATAATATTTTTTTAATAACAGAAAAGCCTTATTCCCTGCTAGTGTTTGCTGCTCAATTACTACTAATAGCATAAGAAAAGACTTTCTTCTTATGACCTATTCCAAGAATATGTGTAATTGTTAACTTTGTTTTTGTTTCTGGTCAATGTAATACTGTTTTCTCTATAAATCAATATGAGAAGAAATATTAGGGATTTTATTGGAAGAGAGGAGAAAGAAGAAGGGGTGTTTATTATTTGATTATGTTGCTAATATCAGATGACTGAATTATTGAGTGTAGTGGGAGAAATAAAGGCTAGTTAAGTTTAATAACCTTAGATTGTTAAAAACAGTCTTTCATATGCTGTCCTCCCCAGGTAGAAGAAAATAATTTGAAGTTTTACAACATCCCAGCCTAATTGCCAGGAATATGCAACTTCTTTCATGGGAAGAATCATATTCAGTAAGTGACCAGGGATTACTTCTCATATGTTTAAGAACTTTCCCCTTCTGTCAAATTCACATTTTTAATTTGACATCAACATTCAAAATTCAGGAGAACCGACTGAGCTCCGGGATGTTAGGTTATATACCCTTGATACAGATTTATTTCTTAAAATGTGTTACAGTAGTGCATTTTCATAAGTCAGTGCACTAACTGTGAGATAGTCTGTACTAATTCTATTGAGACTTCTGGAAAGTCTCTTTCTGATTCTTTAACAGTTAGCTATAGATGCATTTTTTCACTTGTTTATTCCACTTTCATAGAAGTCACCAGGGACCTTTTCCCATTGCACAAACATACCTTTTAATGTGGATTTTGCTGGAAACTTTCATGAAGTTGCTTTGATCCCTATTCCATGAATGAGACTTAATCCTTAGCTGACATTAAGGCAGCATTTTCTCCCTTATTCTGATCTCATCCGGGGGGTGGGGGTGGGGGGCTTAAACTGCATACAATCTGTTAAGGTCTGCACACATTACCTTTGAGGAAAGTCAGTAACTGGGGAATGACTGCGAACAGAGATAAAAGGAACAAGAGAGGGATAAAGATCAGTGATGGGGACTGCAAATTGTGTTGCCTGCATGGTGTTCTGCTAATTCTAGCATAGGTAGATAACACTTCAATTCAACAGTGTGGAAAGACCCCAAGTTGATTCACACTGGTAAACATTTGTACGAAAGCAACTATTAATTTGTTTAGGACACTCTGAGACAGTAATCTGTTTGCTGTTATAGAAACAGCATTTAAATATCATTTGCTCATGCAAGTTCAAGGCAGCCTAAAGGAATTTGTGAAGGTCTGACCTCTGCTCCCACTCCTTGGTTTGCATCCAAGCATTCCAGCTCACCTAATGGGAAAAACATTTTCATCTCTGAGGGCTTTGATTTTTGTTCCATTTATCAGTTTTTGTCCCTTCGGCAAACTTCTGGGCCTTTTGAAATCTGATTCCAAAGCTATGAAACAGTTTTCTGGAAGGTGGGGAAAAAAGTGTTACCGTCAAGGTGGGACATAGCAACATATTTTCACTGACAAGTTATGAAAATCCACTTTTCCTCAATGAATGATGTCCATGGAGGCTATTAATTATAATACCCCCTCAGAGAATTATCTGCCACTATGAGGGACTGCAAAAATTACTGCTATTGCAAAACCTGTACAGTTTGAATCCATCAAGTAGCATGCAAACAGAATGAAAAATAAAAGTTAGCATTGGCTGTTAGGCAAACTACTCTGGTAACTGAAATGCATTTGTTGACTGCCTGTGCACAGTTAATTACAAATTATATGCTACTATCATCTCAACAAGGAATATACGTATGGTTGGAGACTGGGCCCAGGCTATTGTTTGGGGACACTTCTATGTTTCAGGTCCCTGAATTCAATGCCCAGTCAGTGGTTCTTCAGAGGCCCCGGATTTTGGCTGCTTCCACTAAATGTGACTGTTAACAGTAGTCAGTCTGTAATAAGGCCTCCCGCATCTGTGATTTCATCATACTTGAGAGGGCCAACCTGGCATGTATTACTGAGATCTGGCTGGGCCTGCAAGGGAGGGTGGCTCTTTTTTCAATGTGCCCAGCAGAGTTTTGGGTGTGGCATAAGCTCTAGGACAGGGGTGGAGGTGTGGTGATCTCATCCAGGACTCTTTTAAACCTTTCAGGTGTTTTGCTCCACAGCTTGCTGGATGGGGGACCCTGTTCATTAAGTTGAGCTCTAGGGATGAGTTGGAATCGTTGCTGCTGTACCAGCCTCCCTGTTGCATAGCAACCTCCTTGCCTGAGTTCTTTCAGTTCATTTGTGGGTTTGGGGTGGAGTTCCCCAGACTTATGGTTCTGTGAGTTTTCAATCTTCACTCCCCAAGGAATAGTGTCTGAGGTGGTTTGAGAGGGCATAGCCACCATGACAACCACGGGCTTATCCTAAATCATCCTGAACCCAGTGCAGGATAGCAGTCAAAATCCAGGTTTGGGGTTCCTGTCAGAGTCATAGCTAAGTGATCTGAATTTGGAGAAACTTTTGATGTCTCTCTTGTCATGGTCAGATCATACCCTGATTTCTATGAGATTCTCTAATGCCACTATTCACTATAGGAAGGTTGGATCAGTGGTGAAATCCAAATTTTTTTACTACCAGTTCTGTGGGCATGGCTTGGTGGGCGTGGTGTGGCTTGGTGGGCGTGGCAGGGAAAGGATACTGCAAAATCCCCATTCCCATCCCACTCCAGGGGAAGGATAGTGTGAAATCCCCATTCCCTCCCCACTCTTGGGGGAAGGATATTGCAAAATCTCCATTACCACTCCATTCTGGGGCCAACCAGAGGGGGTATTTGCCGGTTCTCCGAACTACTCAAAATTTCCGCTCCGGTTCTCCAAACTATTCAAAATTTCCGCTACCAGTTCTCCAGAACCTGTCAGAACCTGCTGGATTTCACCCCTGGGTTGGATCCATTTGATCAGTCTGCCCTCTGCAAGTGATGAACTTTGATAAATTTCAGAGGGAGTTATTCCTTCTAGTCTGCTACATGTTCCATCTAAGGCCTTGGTTGCTGTTTGGAACAAAAGAGCTGCCAAGACTTTGGCTCAGATCATGCCTATGTGACCTCTGCCCTCTTGTGGACCCCATCACTCTCTTGTGGTTTATAGAGAAGGAAGAGCAGGTGAAAGTTGTGGCTAGGAGGGCCTGTTCACAGTGTTGTATTGTGTGCCTGTTCCTGAATTGGGAGGGTCTGCTCACAGTCACTCATGCCCTAGACACCTCCTGGGGAACCACTCTAATGGGGTCTACATGTAGCTGTCCTTGAAATTTATCTGAAAGGTTCTGCTAGTACTGAATGTGAGCAGATATAGCACAAGTTACAGTTCTGCTCCGTGAGGTTGCGGTGGTTGCCAGTTTGCTTCTGAGCCCAATTCAAGATGCTATTTTTTACCTTTAAAGTCCTGCATTGCATGGTTCTGGATTGAGGGACCACCTCTCCCTACATCTGCCCATCCCATGAAGTCTGCCAGTGTTGTGGGTCCCCTTTTTTAAGGAGTTACTTCTGATGAGACATAGGAGACAAATTTCTGCTGCGGTGTCAGCTCTGCTGCGGTGTCGGCTCTGTGGAACTGAGGGACATTTCTCTGTGGAACCATGGGACATTTCTGCTGTGATGCCTGCTCTGTGGAACTGAGCTGAAATTGGTTCTCTATCTCTTGACCTTCTGGAAGGCCTTTAAAATCTGGATGTGTAAAGAGACCTGGGGTCAGAAGGAAATGGTAATTTGATTAGGGGGCTTCCTTGTTTATAAATCTCTTAGATTCTCTTTTAAATAATATTTTTTATACTTTTTGAATGTTTTTAAATTTGTTGTTATGGTTGTCCGTGCATTATCTAGACTCATGCTACATGAGATGGGGGTGGGGAAGGAGGAAGGAGCTATAACTGTGATCGATCAATAGAATTAAACCTTAATTCTTCTGCTTAGCTGGTAGCAAAGGTAGCTCTCGAATGAAAAGTGCAGAAAACTGTCTTAATATTTTCCAGATCAGCAGAATGTGATACGCTTTTGGTATTTTGAATGTTCCTTTGATCTTTGTGGCAAGCAGTTGCGTAAACAGGTATTGTGTATTCCTTTGAGCCGCCAGTTTCAGTGACATGCCTTAGGGAGGTTTTATAGCTTTTCCTCTCCTTCATTAGTCCCTGTTGCATTGATCACAAAGTGCTTTTTTAATGTCTGGAACAAGCAACGTTTATCCAGTCACCCAACAAAACAGACATTTAAATGGCTTTTAACAAGCACTTTATTTAGTCATATAAGTGCTGCTTCTGTAGCGCTAAGGCAGTGCTGTATCACCACTGGCTGATATTTCATAAATACACACCAATGATTTTAGACTGTTTGCAAAGCTATGCTCGAAGAGAAATAAATGGCTTTGGTCTTTTTCGAACGATAAAATAATTACTGGAACAAGATATTTATTCACATACTTACATCTCTTCAATAGAACAAAATTTCTGTCAGGTTTGGCCAATTTACACACCATCTATTTCAGGTTTATTTTATATAAACTCACCCAGTACAAAGGGACTACTGAAATTATATTGCTAAATCTTCCATTTTTTATTCCAGTATTTTTATGACTTTCTCTTTGTAACTGTTGTCCTGGCTTTTTTCTCAGAAGCTAGTGGAACTTCTCTGGAAGCTGAATCATAACAGCTGGACTTCTTTTTTTGGTTTTGAAACATTTTGCTGCTCATCCAAGCAGCTTCTTCAATCTGAGGCCTCAGACTGACTGAGACCTCAGACTGAAGACACTACTTGGATAAGCAGCAAAATGTTTCAAACCAAAAAATGAAAAAAAGTCCAGTTGCCATGGCTCAACTTCCAGACAACTCTACCTGGTTGACTGAGAATCTTCATTGACATAGTGGACCTTATGTTACCACACAAATTGCTATTACTAATCTAAGATTTTAATTTCTGGACCACCTAATAGCTGCCTGTCTTTCCCAGATTGCTCTATGGCAGGGGTGTCAAACTTGATTTCATTGCGGGCCACATAAGGGTTGTGTTTGACCCTGGGGGGCTGGGTGGGTGTGACCAGGGTGGGTGTAGCCAGCTTGACATCAATCATGTTGGGGGCACCTGTGGTGGCCCGATCACACTGCCAGTGAAAATGGAACTCGGGAGGGCCACCCTCCCGGACTCCATTTTCGCTGGCAGAGGCACTGCAGGCCGGTCCTTCGCTGTTTTCAGGGTGGCCCCGCGGGCCAGATCTAAGCACCCCGTGGGCCAGGGGTGGGTTCTAAAATTTTTTACTACTGGTTCTGTGGGCGTGGCTTGATGGTCATGTAACAATTCTTTAGGATTTAGCAGAGGTACTGGTCTACCAGGCTTTTAACTGCTTGTAGAGCTGTACCCATTTTTTATTGGAGTGTCCTGATCTACCCATTTGTTTTTGGAGAGTCCATTTATTTTTCAAGCGTCCTGGTCTACCCATTTGTTTTTCGAGCGCACCACACTGCCTTTTAACACTGATCAGCTGTAGGGCAGCCCTTTGAATCCCCACAGTAAGAGTTTAAAC
The DNA here is from genome assembly GCF_059756535.1 of Pantherophis guttatus. NCBI lineage: Eukaryota > Metazoa > Chordata > Lepidosauria > Squamata > Colubridae > Pantherophis > Pantherophis guttatus. The sequence continues at coordinate 276,410,923 of NC_142063.1, read as the reverse complement.
AGTTTTTTTCCTTCTACCTGATCAGCTGGGACTCAGGAGGCAGCGAAAAATTGGGGGCAGGGCCAAATAAAAGGTAAGAATAACGTGGGGGGGGAGGGCCCAGCTCCCGAACAAAGAGAACTGGTTCAGTGACATCATATCATCACCGCTACCGGCTCAGCCGAACCGGGCTGAACCAGGAGGAACCCACCACTGCCGTGGGCCTCATGCAGCCCCTGGGCCTTGAGTTTAACACCCCTGCTCTATGGGATGAAAAGAGAAATGGTTTCCAAAATGCCAATTAAATCATCTCCTGAAAATGCTCGTTACTTGTTTAAATAGCCTTCTGCAATGTTGCATGTGACATTCTGCTCAATCTCATTTTGTATACTTGTGGAGAATTGTCCCCTTTAAACATTGCAAAAGATTTTGCCTGTAAAAAACCAGACAAGCAGTGTTAGAAGGTTTTGTATCTCTTTGCAATTTCCTAGCAGTCGTCTGGATTTTTGCAGCCCAAAATTGGTAGTCCTGTGTTCCCAATATTGTCATTTCCAACTACTCTGGGTAGCTTAAATTTGGGAAGGGGGAGTCAGCAAGTATATTTAATCTTAGTTATAGTGCTTGATGAAGAGAATGTACAGTATGGGAACATCGAAACATCTTAGGCAGAGCATGGCCTTAGCCACAATGCACCCACTTGACCATATAAATCAAGACACATTTGCGTATAATCCCAGCCCTCTGATTTCAGTGGAATGTACTTTTAAGTAACTCGGTTGAGACTAGAGATTCATTTTTCTCTCTGCTTTAGTTTCCCATCTGTGAAAACAAAAATAAAACTTAACCCCGCAACCTCTTTATGGGAACAAATGTTGTTATTTATTTGTAGAGAAATACATTTACACAATAAATATATGAATACAAACATAAGTGCCTGCTTATGGTGTTTCCTGTAAAGAACCCATCCTGTTATGCGGGAATGGACAAAGTTTCATCCAGCTCGCTTGGCTGTAATCCGACACACATTTACTGTGCTGAAATCCAGCAGAGTCAATAGGGCTTGAATGGCCAAACTATGTGTAAACCTGCTGCCATAATCAATAAATTCCAAAAGAGCTAGTAAGAGGCAGAAAACCTCCCACTGGCATTGCATCTTATTTATTGTCAAAAGGACTTTTATACTTCCAGCAGCCCTCCTAATTGACAATACCCAGGCTCTTATAACCTATACTCTTTGTTTACTTATCTGAAATATTTCTTTGGGGGCCCAAATGGAGCACAAGCCCTGGCTGTTTGTGTGCCAATTTTGAAAGCCAAAGAGTAACTGGGAATAATTCAACATATGTGAGGGAATGTCAGAAGCATTTTGTCCTGAGCCTTCAAGCTGTCCAAACTGAGTTTTCAATTTAGTTTGCAGCTTATCTCGCTCCTGTTTTTGGCAAGGAAAGATGCTAAGCTTATGATCCATCTTGGTGATATTGGAAGCAAGCCAAAGTATATATGTGAATTATTTAGTTCTGTACATTTCATTGATTTTTTTCTAAAATAATTTAAAAAAAAAAGCTTGCAAAACTTAAAATATTCTGGAACATTGGTACGGAAATAAATGCACAGCTAATTTCTCCCTCCCTTGGCGTAAAATGACTATAAGCCTAACTGCACCAGAAATATCTATCTAAAGTAAAGACATTTGCACTGCATAATTAAAAGCAATATTATATGACAACAGAAAAACAATGAATATATATATATTCTGGAAGGTAGTCCAATTCCGTTCCTGATCCTAAGTTCTTTTTCTGCCTAATAGGAATCATCTGGGCATGCCACATTAGACAGTATTGACTGAAGGGTTTATTGCCTCTGCCTATGACCTTCTTATACTACCTCTGCAGCTCCTTAAGGTGATTCAGTCCAGAATGGACAATCATTGATGAAACCAAAGGATTTTCTGATTTTCTCTCTTCATGGCCAAGCTGGTGATTCAGTTCGTTGTTTCCCAATTCAGAAATGAATCCCCTTTCCCACATAGTCAAAAGAAACTTTTCAAAAGAGCCTGTTTTCTTCCTACCAAGTCTACCTTTTAATATGATTCTTTGGTCCAAAAAACATAAGCAGTAAATGTTATGCTTATAGTCTCTTCTGCACTGGAAAATATAACACATTATTCATTCAAGAAGTCTATTTAAAAATGGATTTTGGACGGCTACTTTATGTTTCATTCTGCTCCTATGCATTTGAATCGTGCTGTCACACTTTTCTTGCAAAGAATGTTACCTGGCATTCCCACCAAACTGATGTAAACATCAGTCCTGCAATGGAAACAGATAGCTAATCTGAAAAGGGATAGATAATCTATAAATGGATCATTTAACCAGAAAAGCCCACTGTAAAAGAATAATATTAGATACTTTCTGCAGAATTGAATTATCCCACTACCAGTGTATAAAATACTGGAACAGTAGTTACACCCCCCACCCTCCGCCACCCCCCCCGCCACCCCAGATGAATCAATGGGGCCGAGATGACATTTCTGCTCATTTCAGTCATCAGAGGAGCTGGACTCACACACACAGAACCTAAGATTATCAGAGGTTGAATTAGAAATAAAAATTCTAAAGGACCATCTTAAATCAAAGCACGTCTTACTATATTACTGGAAAATCTCTTCTGCTTTTGTGGGGTTGCGTCTCTCAAAGAGGTTGCATTGCCAAAGCATGTTTAAAGAATTGAACTAACTGAAATATCCACGAAGTAGCAGGCAGGTACATTAAACAATGTGTCCTCTAACATGGAAGTCAATTCTACAGAAAGATTATCCATATATTTAAAAAGATAGAAAGGACCAGTGGTGAAATCCAATTTTTTTTACTACTGGTTTTGTGGGCGTGGCTTGGCAGAGGAAGAATACTGCAAAATCTCCATTCCCACCCCACTCCAGGGGAAGGATTTCACCTCTGGAAAGGACCACTTCCTGGATGCTTCAGAACTACAATCTCAATCTCTCTCTCTCTCTCTCCCCCTCCCTCCCTCTCTCTCTTTCTCTCTTCCTCAAAGGAATTTTTATGAATTAAGTGGACACTCAATCATAAAAGTTTGTATTAGCCAGATGAAGCCCCAGTTATAGTAAGCTATTATTTTAACCAAATCCTGAATTCTGCTTTATTGTGTATATCCATGTGCTGGTTACTTCTTATTTTGTAATGGTAGGTAGGAATGACTTTAGGAGATTGGGTAAAGAGATGCTGCCTAGGAAATGGTCAGATAATAGCAGAATGGCCCTCAGCTGCAGAACGGATAGGGCAAGAGGCTCAGAAGGGACTGTCTGAGTAGTCCCTATACACATAGCCATGGCCACCCGGTCACATGACCAGCTAGCCATGCCCACCCAGTTACATGACCTCCAAGCCACGCCCACAAAATAAGCCACGCCCACAGAACTGGTAGTAAAAAAAATTAGAACCGACCCCTGGACTGTCCCTAGGTTCTTGGACTGTAAAGGAGACGGGGGAGAATTGTACTTTCAGACTTGCAATATTCTGTACATGTAGCTTTACAATAAAGTAGAATTAGCTAGTCTACCTGTTTAAATTCTTGCAGTGTGCTACAAAAGGAGATGTCCTTAAAGGAAGCCTGGAAATTACAACAGGTCCAGAATGCAGCAGCCAGAGTTCTGCTGTGTGTTCCCAGAAGACAGTAAATGACACCTGTTCTGGCTTACCTATATTGGCTTCCAAATACACATAAAGCTCTAAAAAAGTGCTCTCCCCTATGTGGAGAAATGACTTCTCCTGCATGATATCCAGCCTTGCTGGATTAAGCAAATACCACTGTAGTCTAGACTATGTTTCTCACAGTGGTCATTCAAATGTGTCTGGAGTGCTCATGAGCAAGAGATAGATCCATAGTCCTTTTCTGTCATTGCTTCTTTCAACTAGTGTTTGGAGATATGGTGAAGCTGGAAATCAAAGCAAGACTCAGAATTTACAGTCCTTGATAGACCTCCATGAATTTATAAAATTTCTCTTGAAAGCCATCCAAGTGAATGGTCATCATCACACCTTATGGTATTAAGTTGACCATATCAATTATACACAGTGTGAAGAAATACTTCCTTTTGTCGACCCTAAATCTAAGTTTTCAGAAAGGATACCACCACCCCCTTTTTCCTCCTGTCCATTTTATCTATGCCATGAATGGTTTTAAATACTTCAGGCCTGGCCTTTGTGGTTGACTGTTTTCCAAACTAAAGATTGTATTATAACCTTCTTTCAAATGTGGCAATCAGAACTATACATGATATTATGCAATTCCCTGTTTCATAATAGGAATTGTATAGTATTATGAAAGTCCTGCAAACCTAACAATTAGGAATGCAGTGTGATTTCCTGGGATATGTTTGAACATGAATTTAAGGCAAAAATAACAATAGTGCATTATAATTTAGCATTACATGTGAACCCTAATTATCTGCTGCCACTCATTCAGCAGTCAAGGAAGTGATTTGTTTCCTCTCATTGCATCCTGATATTGTTCTTGTTTAATGCTGTTGCACAAGGGCAGATAAATCTTGGTGGCCTCTTGAACCATAGAAGACAAAACCACCGTCTATCCTGTGCTTCAAGATTCTTCTTTGAGTTCTCATCTAGGAAGAGCTGGAGCATGTCTGTCTTGAATACTTATGTATCCCTATCTTCTGGATTCATCTTATGTTGGTTCCTAATCTGACAATATGAATTGAGAACATTATCTATTTCTGGTACTGGAAATGGTATCAGAGAGAAAACTCTCTTTTTTTCAGAAAGAAGATCCTATAGCATTCTAGTCAACTCACTACAGTTTCAGAAATTCAATAACATTCACTTTAGTAATAATTTGACACATGCATGGGGAAATTGTTTACTGCTAACTAGATTTAGGGATTATTAGCATACTAAAACAGCCATCCCTCAATAATAAATTGATGTCTAAAAATGGATTTTTGATTTAAACTCTAATATACCTAATCTGGATACCTGGAGCGTCCCTCAAGTATAATGAAACTATGGATGGCAATACAGATAGTCCTTGATTTACAACCTTTCGTTTAGTGAACATTCAAAGTTACAATGGCACTGAAAAAAGTGACATGACCATTTTTCACACTTACAACCGTTGCCGAATTCTCCCATGGTCATAGAATAGAATAGAATAGAATTCTTTATTGGCCAAGTGTGATTGGACACACAAGGAATTTGTCTTGGTGCACACGCTCTCAGTGTACATAAAAGAAAAGATACATTCGTCAAGAATCATAAGGTACAACACTTAATGATAGTCATAGGGTACAAATAAGCAATCAAATCATATTAGGAAACAGTCAATATAAATCTTAAGGATACCAGCAACAAGGTTACAGTCATACAGTCATAAGTGGGAGGAGATGGGTGATAGGAACGATAAGAAGATTATTAGTAGTGCAGATTCAGTAAATAGTTTGACAGTGTTGAGGGAATTATTTGTTTAGCAGAGTGATGGCATTCGGGAAAAAACTGTTCTTGTTTCTAGTTGTCCTGGTGTGCAGTGCTCTATAGCGTCATGATGTGATCAAAATTCAGACATCTGGCAATGGATTCATATTTATGACGGTTGCAGTGTTCTGGGGTCATGTGATGACTTTTTGCAACCTTTTGACAAGCAAAGCCAATGGGGAAACTAGATTCACTTAACAACGGTGTTACTAACTTAACAACTGCAGTGATTCACTTAACAAATATGACAAGAAAGATCATAAAATGGGGCAAACTCACTTAACAAATGTCTTGCTTAGCAACATAAACTTTGGGCTCAATTGTAATCGTAAATTGAGGACTACTACCTGTATTTAATTGACAAGCTGATAAGATAATTCAACTTAAATAGAATAGTAGGAGTTGGGGGAATCCTCAAGAAAATGTTGCTGTGTGTCCTCCAACTCCATATTAGGAGTTGATGTGAGAATTGGAACCAGAGTTTCTCAGGATAAAAATGTCAGTTATATCTACAATCATGTACAGTACCTTAATTTTTGTGATTGTTTTTACTTTATTTTAAATTCTCTTCACTGCCCACTTGTTGAGATGGATGGCCATATAAATAAAATAAATATCCACAGCTGATCAGTTTGAATTCCAAAAAGTACAAAACAAAAAAGTCTGTTAAAAAGTGGGAAGGGTATGGAAAAGAAACCCTAGAATTAAACTACAATGAGTATTCAAAGGGGCTTTAGAGGGCACTCAACAATCTTAAGTGGCTTCTTCCCAATATGCAGTAAAGATTCTTATCTAAGGACATTGTGTAGTGTGTTTTAGTGTCTGCAGTTGAATTCAGACCTAAGAGGCTCAGCTTAAGTATGCTGAGTTAAGTGTCTGGGAATTATTGCTGAGCTATAGCTAGTGAGCCTGATCGTTTCCTCGTCAGGGCTCCAGCCTGCCCTCTTTGGAGGTCACAAAAGTTGTTTAAAGAAAATAAGAAAAACTAAGGGCCACCTGTTTTGTTTTCCCAATTCCCTTGATAGGCCTAAACTTGTGTGCCTTAGTTTGCATTGTATTGCATGGCATTATATTACATTGTTTTTTAAAAATTCCAACCCTGTCTTTACTTCCAAATATTTCCAGGTGTCTAATTACCAATAATCAGGGGGGGGGGGAAGAATAAAATAATAAATCAATTAAACATCTTCACTCAACAGTCCAATCTGGAGTGTGCTGGAACTTTGAGTATTACATGCTCTATGCTAGTGATGGCTAACCTTTTTGCCATTGTTTTTGTTTTTTTTTAATTTGATTTATATGCCACCCTTCTCCGGAGACTCAGGGCGGCTTACAATGCGCTAAGCAATAGCCTTCATTCTTTTGTATATTTATACAAAGTCAACTTATTGCCCACACAACTGGGTCCTCAATTTACTTACCTTAGAAAGGATGGAAGGCTGAGTCAACCTTGAGCCTTGGCGAGATTCGAATCTGCAGTAATTGCAGGCAGCTGGTCTTAATAACCAGCTTAATAACAGGGTGCCTTAGACCACTGTACTACCAAGGCTCTTATTGTGTGCCAAAAGCGGGGGGAGTGTGGGGTGGCTGCGCGTGTGCGTGCCCACACCCATAATTCTATGTGCCCTGCCCCCCCGCGCATATGTGCATGATCCCCCCCATGGTCCCCCCGCTTTTGGCATGTGATGCCAGTAGGCCCATTTTTCGGTAGGCCCATTTTTCGCCCTCCCCAGGCTCCAGAGGCTTTTTAGGAGCCTGGGGAGGGTGAAAACAGCCTTCTCTACCTCCCCCGGAGGCCCTTCAGAGGCCGGAAACAGCCCATTTGTCGACTTCTGGTGGGCCCAGAAGGCCCAAAAAATCAGCTGACCAGCATGCGCATGCGTGCTGGAGCTGAGCTAGGGCAACGCTCGCGTGCCCACCAATATGGCTCCGTGTGCCACCTGTGGCACGCGTGCCATAGGTTCGCCATCATGGCTCGATGCCAAGCTTCTTCGACCTTGGCTCTCTCCAGATATGTGGGATTCAGTTTGCAGTTTTGTCAGCGGTATATCTTAAGAAACAAGAACCTCTTGGATATTTGAAAGGATTTTGCATATTGAAAGCCTATCAAAACCATTCTCCATCTCAACCAGAGATTTAGCGTAATTGAAGTGGAGATACTCTGAATTTCTTTCTCATGATTCTCTTATTTATTTATTTATTTATTTATTTATTTTATTCAATTTGTATACCACCCTTCTCCTAGTGGACTCAGGGTGGTGAACAGCCAGAACTAAAACACATGCCAATACAAAATTTAAAATTATTAAAAGAATTACATAACTGGCCCAATTTAAAACAATTCAATTAAAACCCAATGACAATTTACAAACTAAAAAACTAAAAAAGACTAAAAAGGGGGGAGGGGGTTCACGCCAGCTCTGCTTGATGGAAAAGAAAAGTTTTCAGGGCACGGCGAAAGACCCGGAGATCTGATATCCTTCGTATCTCCAGGGGCAAATCGTTCCAGAGGGCAGGAGCTGCCACAGAGAAGGCCCTCCCCCTGGGGGTCACCAGCCGAATTGCCTGGCTGACGGCACCCTGAGGAGTCCCTCTCTGTGGGCGCATACTGGTCGGTGGGAGGCTATCGGCGGCAGAAGGCGGTCCCGCAAATACCCAGGTCCTGTGCCATGGAGCGCTTTAAAGGTGGTAACCAACACCTTGTTTCCTGGGCTGAAGGTGTCTCCTTTGTAACAGTTCTGTTTCTTCTTCTGTGCTCTCAGGGTCTGCTATGAACCTTGTACTTTACAGATGTGAAGTCTGTAGACTGATTGTGAGTACAGTCGCAGCCTTTCCCTTTAAAATCAATAGACGGACATTCTTTGCAGCAGATTTTACAGTGCTGTAAAAAGTGAGCAGATTCATGGCTGTTTCCTGGAGAAGCTTAACACATAATGCAAATGGGCTCTTCAGACATGTAATTCCAATTCCACTCATAACCCTATTCCATTTTACCTGCTCTGAAGGTGTATCTCCACTGGCACTTCTACACAAAGACTCTAATTACAGTTTGAAATTTGCTCCAGATCTCCACTATCCTATATTGTCAACAGTCTTTTGAGAGCTGACTTAATCTAGTTCTAGTTCTCATCTAAAAGGGACACGGTGGCTCAGCGGGTAAGACGCTGAGCTTGTCGATCGAAAGGTCGGCAGTTCAGCGGTTTGAATCCCTAGTGCCACGTAACAGGGTGAGCTCCTGTTACTTGTCCCAGCTTCTGCCAACCTAGCAGTTTGAAAGCACACACAAAAAAATGCAAGTAGAAAGATAGGGACCACCTTTGGTGGGAAGGTAACAGCGTTCCGTGTGCCTTTGGCGTTGAGTCATGCCAGCTACATGACCACGGAGACGTCTTTGGATAGCGCTGGCTCTTTGGCTTTGAAACAGAGATGTGCACCGCCCCCTAGAGTTGGGAACGACTAGCACATATGTGCAAGGGGAACCTTTACCTTTAGTTCTCATCTTCAATGTATTTAAAATCGTAGCAAAACTAGTCTTTCAAATGACACATGCCTGTGAAAGTTGTGAGCAGTACATCTCCTCTCCATTTGAAGGAACTTGCTTCCCCTTGTCACCTAGTTACTGAGCTTCAGTTGTCAGGTCATGGTACTATGCGTTTCTAAGACAATGGTCTTCTGAATTATAACACATGGCTGTGAAAGCAGAATTATCAGAAAGCCTGAGTGAAAAAACATAACACTTATGAACTGTGGTAGTGCAGAACATTACTGAGCAGAGGTGGGTTTCAGCAGGTTCTGACCAGTTCTGGAGAACCGGTAGCGGAAATTTTGAGTAGTTCAGAGAACCGGTAGTAAAAATTCTGACTGGCCCCACCCCCACCTATTCTCTGCCTCCCAAGTCCCAGCTGATTGGGAGGAAATGGGGATTTTGCAGTAACCTTTCCCTGGATTGGGGAGGGAATGGAGATTTTACTGTATCCTTCCCCTGGAGTGGGGTGGGAATGGAGATTTTACAGTATCCTTCCCCTGTCCCGCCCACCAAGCCCCACCCACCAAGCCCTGCCCCGCCCACCAAGCCACACCCACAGAACCGGTAGTAAAAAAATTTGAAACCCACCACTGTTACTGAGAGTACCATGCATCACAAACAGAACAAAACATACACTACAGCATTAGAGTAAAATCAGACTGCTCACTGAATGCATAATAATGAAACTATCTTAAGTAGTTTGGATATATAATGTGAAAGTAAGAAGTTTTGGAGAAGACCCTTATGTTTGGGAAAAATCAAAGGTAGTAAAACAAGAGAGCCAGTTTGGTTTAGTGGTTAAGGCACCAGGCTAGAAAGAAGGAAACCATGAGTTCTAGTCCCACCTTAGCCATGAAAGCCATCAGCTCAACCAACCTTGCAGGATATAACACTTCCTAACATTCCTCCACCTCGCAGGATTGCTGTTGTAGGGAAAATAGGAGGAGGAATGTGTGCTGGATATGTTCTCTGCCTTGAGTTATTTGTAAAAATAGTAAAACGGGAGACAGAAGTTTCTGTCAGAGAGACCTGGTAAAAAAAATCCTGCCAATAGTCAGAAGCAATTAAATGACTGTATAGCAACAATGCAAACAGTTGTCAGAACATGCAACGCCTACCCACACCCCTACCCACACCCAGATCCCCATATCACAGAGTCACTATGTGAGATGGGCAGCTATACAGTACAAATTTGATTCAATGAAGAAATAAAATGCTTCACATCTTATGAATATTTATATTCATTCTGCTCTAGGCCAGAATATAAAAGCTGTTCTTGTAAGCAGCAGGTCAGACATTTTTAACAACTTTTGCACAATTTCCTTATTTTCATTACTTTCCAAAACCCATCTATGAAATTAGGAACCACTGTTATTTTGTATAACTGTGCAGAAAGAAAAAAAAGAACAAAAAACTCATCGCTTCAATATGAAGTGTTCAGAAGCATAATGATAGTGATTAGCCCTATAGAAAAATCCCTGAATTAATACACTGATTACTCACAAATATCATTTAGGTTTTCGGGGATGCAAATTTCATTCAATTGTTGTTCTTTTTATCCTGATCTTAACAAGCTGACTATCTTCCTTTTTTATCTCCCGCTTTATGTGAAAGATTTGGCTACATAGTATTTAAAGCAGAATGAGAGTTAATTCAAAGTAAACTTGCGATTTAAATCCTTTGCAATTAGCTAATCATACTATTACAAACCAAATGATATACTATTTCCTTCTTTTACAGAGGCATTTACCTAGCTTTCTTTGCTATCCGCTACTTTTTTTTTGTAAATATAGATTCTAATGTGGGAATGATAAATAACAGCTTCTTCTTTTTTTTTTTTAAATGTGCTTCATGTCTCTATTCAAATCTTGCAAGTAACAAGAAGTGAAGAAGTGATGTTCTCGTTTTCAGTGGACAACAGACTGATGACACTGCAGTTTGATTGCATTCATCTTTTTTATGAGTGGTCCCTGATTTTCATAACTATGTTTTATTAAACATAATTAATTCTTATTCAAACTCATTTGAACCTTTCTCGAATATTTCAGCAGCTTCTGTGAACAGGCTATTGGTTGCAGTATTTTTTGTGTGATAGCTTAAGGCAAAATTCCACAACCAGTAGTTTTAAAATGTGATAGCTACCTAGGGGTGCCATTCCAGTTTTAAAAGTTTTGTTCACTTACTTCAAGCTTTCCCTATTATTTTTGAAATTGATTGAAAAATTCCTTTCATTGGAAACAAGTACTAGAGTTTAATTTGGCTTCAGTAGCAGAAGTAGCAAAAAGGGGGAAAAAAGGAAAGAAAAAAAAGAAAAAAAGGAAGTCACTGAAGCAATAGGCGTGAACTTACCGTAAATGGACTCCAGAGGATGGTAGAGGACTGGAAGGCCTGAAGGAACATTGTCCATGGAGTCACAATGGGTTGGACACAACTTCGCAACTAACAACAACAAAAGCAGAAAGGAAGACAATGTTTCAGTTCACATAGTTTGATAACCATAGTTTGCTTAACTGTAATTTGTTGACTAAACCTCAGTGTAAAGTGAATTGTGTGAATTGGCATGTCCAAAAGATCCTGGAAAAGGGTTTGAATCAGCAGTACTTCAAACTGCTGGAGTAGTGTAGGGTTTCCTGCCTAGGCAAGGGGTTGGACTAGAAGACCTCTAAGGTCCCTTCCAACTCTGTTATTCTATTCTATTCTATTCTATTCTATTCTATTCTATTCTATTCTATTCTATTCTAGCCCAGTCCAGTCCAGTCTATTCTATTCGTGGATGGAGTGGCTTTGTAGCAAGTGTAGAGGAGAACAAAGTCTCTTTTCAACCAATTTGCACAGACCTGAGTCAATGATTAATAAATTGGAGGTCAGCTCATGACCTGAACTGGGACATTAAGTAAGGTTGGAGACTTTTTTTTTAAAGAGAGAAATAAATGTATCATCATAAAAATACCCTTCCAACTCTGTTATTCTGAAATGTTGTTTTCTTTATTTTCCTGTTACTGGATTTGCATTATTAGCTTTGCTAATTGTGTCTAGATTTCTGAAGCACAATGAATCAAACACTATGGATTATTTCAGATGCTTGTGGTTGGAGTTTCCAAGGTGGGAGCAAAGAAAACCTATAACCTTCTGGTTTGGGTAAAAATCAATAAATAACTCTTTCTAGGTGAGAGTGCAAATGACTGGAAGGTATCTTTTCCTTCAAGTAGGCATACAAATATTTTGGCGAGAAGCTGCTTTTAACATTTTTGGAGAAACCTTTTGGAGAAACTACAGCATATTGGGAAATGAAGCCAAGTGGAAAGAACCGGGTTGCATTATCGTCAAGAGCAGCGTTTTCTGATTCTTATATGCATTTTTTTAAAAAATATAACTTTATTGATTTTCAAAAACATAAGATTAAAGATAAAAGAAAAGAAAAAAGATGTGAAAAAGAAAGAAAAAGATCAAGAAAAAGAGAAGATAGAGATGCCAAAAGAAAAAGAAAAGTTAAGAAAAATTAAAATATAATGACTTCAGAATTTCTTTGGTGCAGATATGAATAAAAAATACTTCAAACTCTAACTCTAATTTTAAATGAATGTAGGAACTTTGTCTCCAGAACAGAAGTCAATGGGATGTATAGGTAAGGTTTATTAATTCAAAGCACTAAGTAACTGCCCTTAGTACAGTACTCAATTCCAGCATGAACAAAGATAGAGATGTTCATATTTGTTTAACCGTTCCTCTTCTCTAAGGTAGGCAGGGAGGTATATTTTATCTACTAATAATGTATTCTATCATCCTACCATTCTAGGGAGGCCACATGATTACGTTAGTGTAAATTAGCAAAGGAGAGAATAAGTCCTGCTAAGAATATTAAATTGAACAAAGTTATTATATTGCAGTCACCAATCTTCATCCATTCATACTCTTCTCCTCCACATAGTGTTCTTACACCCATTGTGCTTGTTGAAATACAACTTACAAATGGACAGATGGGCCACAAGACCTGTTCTGGGGTCATTTATACTGTAGTACCAGCAGTGGTGGGATTCAAGTAATTTTAACAACCGGTTCTCTGCCCTAATTATTTGTTCCAACAACCAGTTTGCCAAATTGCTCAGAAAGTTAACAACCGGTTCTCCCGAAGTGGTGTGAACTGGCTGAATCCCACCACTGAGTACCAATAAAAGAAATTTACATAGAGTGGGGCAGTGGCTTTGAGGAGGCTGTGAGTTCAATTCTAGGTAGTGGCAGATATTTCTCTCTCTGGGCGCAATGAGTAATTCTCTGCTGTGAACTCCGTGTAGGCATCCTTGCCCCTCTTTTTATACATTATGCAGAACTTTATGTTTGAGCTTGACCAGTTATTTTCAATGTGTTCAAATCTGGATATTATTATAGTTTTTGTGTCTTCTTAGAAAAGAGATATTGTTGTCTTCTGTGTCAGAAACATTACTTTCAGAGCTGCATATGTTCATTGATCATAATAGGCAGATTGGCTGTTTGCTATGTCTCATATCTCATGTCTTCCAAGCGGCTCTGTGTCCAGCTTTGCTACAATTATGCTGGAATAGAGTAGAGTAGAGTAGAGTAGAGTAGAATAGAATAGAATAGAATAGAATAGAATAGAATAGAATAGAATAGAATAGAATAGAATAGAATAGAATAATAGAGCTGGAAGGGACCTTGGAGGTCTTCTAGTCCAACCCCCTGCTTAGGCAGGATACCCTATACCACTTCAGACAAATGGTTATCCAATCTCTTCTTAAAAACTTCCAGTGTTGGAGCATTTACAACTTCTGGAGGCAAGTTGTTCCACTGAATAATTGTTCTAACTGTCAGGAAATTTCTCCTTACTTCTAAGCTGCTTCTCTCCTTGATTAGTTTCCACCCATTGCTTCTTGTCCTACCCTCAGGTGCTTTGGAGAATAGCTTGACTCCCTCTTCTTTGTGGCAGCCCCTGAAATATTGGAACACTGCTCTCATGTCAACCCTAGTCCTTTTTTTCATTAAACTAGACATACCCAGTTCCAGCAACCATTCTTCATATGTTTTAGCCAGGGGTGGGTTTCACTTATCTTTACTACCGGTTCGCTTGCTTGCGCTCCCCTTCTGTGCATGCGCAGAAGCTTCTGTGCATGTGTAGAGCTATTTGATGACATCTGGGCAGGTGGGTTTGCCCCAAACTAGGGCAAACCGGTAGCAACCCACCACTGGTTTTAGCCTTCAGTCCCCTAATCATCTTTGTTGCTGTTCTCTGCACTCTTTCTAGAGTCTCAATATCTTTTTTACATTGTAGCAACCAAAACTGGATGCAGTATTCCAAGTGTGGCCTTACCAAGGCATTATAAAAAGGTATTAATACTTCACGTGATCTTGATTCCATCCCTCTGTTTATGCAGCCTAGAACTGTGCTGGCTTTTTTGGCAGTTGCAGTACACTGCTGGCTCATATCTAAATGGTTGTCCACTAGGATTCCAAGATCCCTCTCACAGTTACTACTACTGAGCAAGGTACGATTTGGATACTTCAGGTATTCTGATTGAGTGTGAGGGTTTCACTGCTGACAATCTGACCACCCAGAAGAACAAACCTTGCCACCCAGAAAGCAAGAGATGCAATCTTTATACTTCCTTCATCTGGGAAAATTTTCATCTAGAATAAGCAGCTAGCTCAAAACTTGTAATGAAAAATTGCTCATCAACGGTTCCTTATAAAACTGGAAATAAATTTTCCTGTACAGTGCCAGATTCAGTCCTAGGCAGATGTATCTGGAGGAGGGAGTGTCATGTGGGAATAACCTTTGGAAAGAGGAGTTGCAGCCAGGGCAACGGTTGGATAAGCCACAGCTGAGCCCACAGAAGGATTGGGGCATGGCAAACATCTCAGAGAGGACCTCCCTAGTTTCTCAGATTGTAAAGGTGATGGGGGCGAAAAGTACTTTCACACTTGCAATATTCTGTAATGTAATCTTACAGTAAAGTTAGAGCTAGTACTTTTGGGTATATTTGTCAGGGAAATAGTTTTAAAAGCTGACCAGCTGCTACATGATGTAAGGCAGGGAATGAGTCAGCAAGGTTTTTGGGCTGATATGACTTTAAGAGGCTGTATATATAAGAGAGGCCCTGTGAGGGCATCCCTCTCTCCATGTGTGCTTCCGTGCTATAGTTGATGATTGATTGCCTGACTTTGCCTAGTACGTGTATGTATATATTCCTTGTAGATAAATAACTATTTAAAAGACAAACCTCTGTTTACTGTATTTTGCTCCTGGGTTGTCTCAGTATAGTTACACTATGTGCACTCTGACAATATTTCTTGACTGTACTATCTTGCAAGGCTGAAATCAATCTTGCAAGCCTGAAAGTATATTTCTCCCCCATCACCTTTACAGCCCAAGAAACTAGGGAGAGTCCCTTCTGAGACATTTACCATAGCCCCATTCCTTCTGCGGGTTAAGCTGCCATTTACCCAACCATTGCCATGGCTATGGATCTTCCCCTTGTGTCTCAAGGTCATTCCCACAAAGCATTGCATCACCAGACCATACAGGCCTTGTCTCTTTTTATTTCTGTCATTTTGATACTATTTGGAATTTGAGATTTCAGGAATCAGACTTTAAGAAGGATCCACTTAACCGAGTTTAGCGAATGGAAATGAGGACAATCAGGGAATTAGAAACCAATTATTAAAAAGAGACACTGGAGGGATTAGGAATGTTGAATTTAAGAAGACTGTGGAGGAATGTGATAGAACTTTTCAGGTACTGGTAGAGGTTTTATACAGAAAAAGACTTGTTCTGTGACAAACCAGAATGTAGGACTTGGAATACTGGATGTAAGTTTTAGGAAGGCAGATTCTGATTGACCGCTAGAAGAAGCATCCTAACAACAAGAATAAATGGAAAATAGAACCAATTATTCTCAGAGATGTGTATCAGAGATGGTTTCTTTCAGACTGCTGCACTTAGAATGTTGGAACCAGTGATCTAAATCAGGGGTCTCCAACCTTGGCAACTTTGAAGTCCACAAGTCTTAAAGTTGCCAAGGTTGGAGACCCCTGATCTAAATGGCTTCTTCCAACTCTATGATACTATTACCTGGTCATCTGAGAAATAGAGTCTTTGTTCATTCCCAGCTCAGAATAAGGGCATGTTTTGACAGCATGCACACAACTTTGCATGCATTTAGGGAACAATTACTATTTTTGGCTTTCCTAGTTCTATCATGACTGCAGGTCACATAGTCTGGCTTGAAAGCTTGTGTGTGATACCTATTTTATAAGTTGATGAAACTGCAGAAATAAGTGAGAGGAAAATGAGAATAAAACTATGATTAAAGAGATTAGTGCTGTAGTTGGCACTGCATAGAAGGGATCCAGATCTGCCTCTGAGAAAAATTGGCACTGATACATAATTAAAGAAACAGCAATGATTGTCAAATTACTCCAGTCACTAAAAAAAAGAAAAAAACATTGGCTTTTTAAAGATCTAAAGAGAAGTTTCACTCTAATTTCAGCCTGAGGCAAAGAATATTAACAATAACACATGAGTGGGCCTGTCCACTCCCAAAACTGTTGGGCGAGTCTTCTCTAAAGAAGAAACAGGATCTGTGATTTCAGAGATCAGTTCAAAGTGTTTCTGTGCTATTACAAAATAGAGGCTATTTTCAATGTGTTTGGGGGGCTGTTGATTTCTGAAACTCAGCGTTGAACTAATTCACTTTACTCCTCACCACACTTCTTTGCCTGAAGGTGAAAAATTATATCAATTCGGTGTCATTGTACTTGTTAGAACAGTAGGTAAACAATATGAGCTGAAAAAGCGATCGCCTGCTCTCCCATTAGCTGTCTCATGTGATGGATGAGTCAGGAATGTTGGTCAGCATGACGTGCAAAAAGGCAAAACAGAGAGCGGGGTAGGTGGTGAGCTGGTGATGAAATGACATCCACAAATGAAGTTGATGGATGAGGGAGAGGAAGGAAGGCAAGATAACTCTATGCCTACGAGCAAAACAAGAGGGAAAAGGTTGGGGGGTGGGTGGGATTTTTTTTAAAAAAGAAAAAAAATACTATAGAGGTATCTAAGTGGCCTCACCTTTTAGCAGTAAACTTGTGAGACTGTAAAAAAAAATCTATGGCTGATTTTGGCACAGCTTTGAGAAAGAGTTTTCAGTGATTTGAATTGTGTGGAGAAAATTAATTGAAAAGTTTGCTGCACTTAACAATTTTTATTTTTTATTTGCTTGTCAGAAGGAAATTATGTTTTCTAATGCAGGACTGGTAAATGATAGGATTCTCGATGAGTGCTTGAAAATGTGATCATTTGGAGTACTAAAACTGGAAAAAAGCAATTGAGAATGTCTAGTCTAAAACCATGAAGAGTGCAGGAAGCTAAATTCTCAATAGCTAGATTTCTTTATTAAGCTAATTTATGTGCCACTTGCTTCCTTAATGGCTGTAGGAGGATTACAAAAGTACTATTTTTATAATAAAACCTATTCAAATATATAAAATACATTCAATATTTTATAGTAAAAACTATATTTTTATAAGTAAACTGTAATTTCTGGACTACTTTCAAGATCTGCTCCCTAAATTGTTCATTACAATAGTCTAGTCTGGAGATGGAATGTTTGAGGTCAGGTCTTTATCTCCAGGCCAGTTGAAAAAAGAAAGGTTCATACTGGTAGGAATTGTGGAGATTATAATCCCAAAGTAAGTCATGGACACTAAATTGAGGAAAGATGAACTATACTACAGCATTAATTTTCAGACAAGCATCTATAGGTGATTTTGTTAAGGGTTGGTCCATGCAGTAAGTTCACTCCAGGAGTCTAGCTTTCTATAACAAATTCCAGTGCAATGAATTTTACTTCTCCATTGCATTCAGGGCTAGTTTCCAATGTATTGACACAAAGGAGAAACAAAGGAGAAACCAAGATCAATAGCACAGCCTTCTTGCAGACCTGTGCCTGAAGGTAAATGTTTTGATCTGGGAAGCAAAACACATACAGGTACATACTTGGCACAATTTCTCCTCTTGAGTAGCTTGTCTTCTTGTGAAAAAAAGCAGAGTGCTGGAGAGGAGCTCTGACATTTGCTGGAAACAAAAAGTAAGATGGAATGTTGGAATTGTCATAACACTTTTTATTTTACTGAGTGTTCAGTGAGCAAAAATAAGTGATTGTTTGAATTTTCATGTCAAATTCTGGCAGTGCTGGAGTAGAGCATCTTACTGGATTGATTGAATGAAATAATATTTATTCAGCTTTCCCTGGTCAGATGCCCTCACAACCACTTTAATCTCCTCTCCTCCTGCAGTCACAAGGGTTGGGCATCCTAAGGAATGAATATTGGCTTTGCACACTTTCTCTGAAGATGACTCCATTTTTATACAATAATATATTTCTTAGATTTGAAGAGGCCATGGGATTTTAGATTCTTTGATTCTCATCTCTCAGGGGAGTTGAGATCTTTCTCCAAGCACCTTGTGAGTCTTTTCTTCCTTTCCCCACTTTGTGTTTGTTGAGCTCATAGTACAGAAAGAAAAAAGAGAAAATAAGGGAAACTGTATTCTGGATTGGGGATGGCAGGAGAATAATTGACAGTTTCCCACTGGACTAATGAAGGAAGAGAGAGATTCTGTCATTCTCACAGCTATTTATTTGTAGGTTTTGGGCTAAAAGGAGAGCATTGTCATGACTTCATTGGCTGATTTTATGCAAACAAGGACAGTCTTGCTATATCTCTGAGAGGTTTTGAGATTATTTTTTTTGTCCTAGTGATTATGCATTTCTTGCTACTGCTTGAGTACAGGTTGAAAATGGTGATTGTCAATGATAGAAATTAGTATTGTCCATATATAGTATATAGTACACACACACACACACACACACACACACACACACACACACACACACACACAAACCCTTCAATTTTTCAACTCTTCCTCTAGTTTATTTGACAGTGATTTGTTTCTCGGTTGTCATCCAATCATAAGGAGAAATCACGTAAGGTTTTGAAGTTACTTCCCTGTTCACATAAATGGGACTTTTCCCCCCACTTCTGCAATTCTTTCACCATGCAATATTTCAGAGTGTAGAAAATGATACTCAAGAAATTCCTCCTATGCTGTTTGCATCAGGTTTGTACACAAGGTTTTTTTTAAAGGCTCACCAATATGACCTTTGAAGTTTATATTTTTTTTCCTTCTCTATTTTTCCCTCTATTTCCAGGCAGGGAGCCAAAGCAAACATACCTGAGCCCATACATAACTACCATTCAAGGTTGGTGGGTTACTTGTTTTATATACAAATATTAGAGTTCTTCCTGGAATAATGCAAGTTATTTCCAAGTTTGTTTGGTTGCACTCTGTTTCTTAGAAGGGCATATCCAGGTTCATAGATGTAACACATAGATATGGCCCAAAGAATGTAAGGACAAAATTAAGCCTCCTTAGTATTAAACTTCCTTTCCAGCAAAGTGATCAATGGGTTAGAAGTATTTTTTTCACCTTCTCTGAAATGCAGCCAACCAAGTACTTATTAACACATTATGAATCTTGTTCAAAGTGCAAGAGAATTTGAGGCATCTCTCCAACATGCTTCATCTTATTACTGAATATTATTGAAACTATCTAGAAGGCACTTTAATATTTCCTTTATTAAAAAAGAAAGCCTTTCATTAATACCGTACAGTTACAAATGTAATCCTATAAACATCCATTTGAACTCAAAGGCTTCATACAGTATGCTAGATCAGGCTAAAATAAATGCATTGTATTTTGGGGTGTGACTTTTGTAGGAAATTCCACTATTTTGTTGGCATATCACTTTGTTTAACTCATAATGTGTGCTGGGAAACGCATGTCATGTAAATGCAGCAATTTTGTTTTGCTAACTTGAATTTGGCTAACTTTGTTTTATCAATTCAACTAATGAGCTTTAATTCACACAAATGGGATTGTTCTATATATCTAATTATTTTGTGTGATATGCAACAATATATTGGACTACATAAATGGCTACTGCTGATAGAATCATAGAATAATAGAGTTGAGGTAATCTTGGAGGGCTTCTAGCCCAATCTTCTGTTCCAGCAGGAGACCCGCTACCATTCCAGTCAAATGGTTCTTCTTGAAAACCTCCAGTGATGGAGCACCTATCACTGCTCAACGGGTGTTAGCTGAAGAAAGGATATGAAATGGTTGTGTACTAAGGGCTAAAGCAGGAGAATGATAGTTTTAAATGGCTTATTTAATCATAGATTATTGAATAAACCATGTGGCTGAATTTACAGAATATTTATTTTATTTATTTATTTCCTTTATTAAATTTGTATGCAGCTCGTATTGTTCTTCTTCAGTCTTGCAAAACTATCCAAAAATCACTACAGTGATGAACAGGACATCATTATCCATCCCGCTTCATAAGCCAAAACTCAACTAACCATATCAGTAGAATGTGTGAAACTAGCCATTATGTCAAAATGTGACATACATTTAAGAATTCTTGATATTATGACTCAAGGCACAACTTGTTCAATTGATGGGAATTGCTCCAGACTGGTTGCTTCTTGTTCTACTGACTATAATGACATATGTTGATCATTTTCAATAGCTCAGTTGCCTTCCCTTGCTTACAGCAGGGCCAGCCCTGTAGCAGCTTATGATATAAATTGCTTGCTTACTTGGAGGCCTTGTCTACTATGTACCTTCATTAGTTAAAATAAACAGTTTTGAGTTGAACCTGAGTCCTTGTAGAAGAATCTAGCTCTGGCCTTGAGAAGGAAACAGGACAGGCAAAATACTTGCTCACTCCTGGGAAAATAAAAAGCCCAAGAAACTCAGAATATTTCTACCTTGATCAGTTTGTCCTTAAAAGGGTGAAAGTGAAGGCTTTGGACAGATCTTCAAGACTTTGTTACTATTCCCTACATCAATACATTTCTTTTGCAATCCTTGCACTCTCTGTTTCTTGACCTGGCCTTGTAACTTTATATTGGGTTTTTTTCCCACTACAACACAGAAGGTATTTTCTATTTCAGTCTTCTGGAGTAGTTTTTTAACTTCATAGTCAGTTCTCCACCTGGGATTTGCTGATAGTCTCCCTTCAAATCATAACCTGACTTCTTAAATATTTTTGAAATCAACCAAGGCCAGGTCAATGCTGCTGCTTACCAGGGCTCATCACGCTTGACAAGAAAATTGGGTTTATCCAACATATCAGCTGAAATATGTATTTGGAGGAGGAATGCATTATTTGCAGTATAACCTTTGAAGATTGTGTGTTGATTGCTGATAGGTCACAGAAGAGGAGGAATTGATTAATGCATTGGGAGGAATGAGATAAGTCTTCTTTCTTCTCATCCGTCCTTCTCATCCTTCCTTCTTTGTTTCTTTCCAGGGGCAATTTGGAGCCTCAGTAGATTTGATTGGGAAGGAAGATGTGTATTTATGGCTTCTCATATTGCAAGCCAGATAAGTGTGATTCTTGGCACAATTAGTTAAGAAACAAAAATACTGGACACAGTTTAGTTATATGTGGATTTATGTCTACAATTTCTATTCCACACCAATTTATTTAACAGTAAAATATAAAAAAAGAACCAGTAGCAGAGTTTAGAATTTCAGACCAAGTGCACATAGTTGGAAATGGTGGCCCAGTCACCATCAGCTCAGATCAAATGTCTACTTAAAAAGGGACTTCATGACTTTCTAGAATGTTAAAAGCAAAGGGTGCCCATCTTATCTTTGAGAGTAATTGGAGCAACTACTGAGAAGGCCTGCCTTCTGGTATAGTCCTTTCACTGGTGACAATAATGAAACTTTAAGCAAACCATCTCTCAATGGTCTTACATATTGGGCAGAATTAGTTTGGATAAGGCAGTCCCTAATGCAACCTGACACCTCTGTGCCATATTGAGCCCAGAAGCTTACTAGCAACTAATGCAGGTTGGTTTTATAGATTTTATCTTACAGTAGCAGGCGTGTCCCATTAGAAGTCTGGAAAATGCATTTTGTTCCCCTTGTAGCTTCAAAGTCATGTTCAAAGGCAGTCCCAACATAGAGCATGTTGCAGTAGTCAGGATACCTGGTTAATGCTGTAACTAGAGCACCAGCCAAAGCAAAGCAAAGAGTTAATGGGAGCCAAGAGTCTAGGGAAATTCATACAGCTACTTCTTCATGGAGAATCTCATACACAGTATTGACAGTAATGTTTCAGGATGCTAAATTTTTATTGACAGCAGTACTTCTGTCTTGCTAGGGTTTAATGAGTTCAGTTCTTCTCATCCAGCCTCTTACAATCTCCAAGCAGCCACTCAAGACTTCGATAACATCTTCAACTTAGCCAAGATAATAATGTAAAGTTATTTATACTCTTTGTATTATAATAATACCCCCAAATGGGTGGGCTTCAAAACTTTTAGCAAGGGGTTCTCAGCCTGGTTGCTGGGTGGGCATGGCCATGGTGGGCATGGCCTAGTTGGCCTCCTGCACCACAGTGGAGGGGGTGTGTATTTTTGCCCTCCCTGGGCTCCAGAAGCTTTCTTCGAGCCTCTGGGAGGGTGAAAAAGTCCTCTCCAGGCTCTGGAGGCCCTCTGGAGGCTGGAAAGGAGCCTGTTTCCGGCCTTCCGGAACTTCCAATAGGTCCGTTTTTCGCCCTCCTCGAGCCTCTGCGCACATCCTGCACTTACCTGCATCCAAAACAGGCCACGTGGGGACTCCTGGGAGGGGTGGGAGGGGCCAGCTAGGAGTGGGATTTGGGGGTTCTCCGAATTGCACAGAATCTTAACTAGAGGTTCTCCAGAACCCCTGCAAACCCCCAGCAGTCCACCCCTGCCCCAAATGATAGGAGATATCTCCTAATGGTTTCTTATAGATGTTTAAAAGCATGAACGAGAAGACCAAGCCTTGTATCCTCTCCATCCTCCATACTGGACCATGGGCTTGATTTCTACTCCTCTATGAATACAAATGCAAACCATTTTCTTAGCATAGAACCCTTGTAAAACAGTTCTACCAAACCCTGAACTTTGCTACAAGTCTAGCAAGGAACTGTGGCCCGTGGTATTAAATGATATTCAAACAATGAGTAAAGTGGCTTCTGAACGTTATGTACATTACACACTTCCTGTTTAACATTTATTTATTTTTTGGATTTTTTGCACATTCATTTTTGTTTGATTGGTATAAATATATCCCTAACCCCTCCCCAACAGATACACTAAATAATCATTCATAATATTTTTTGATAACTTTATTTCGGAAAGAATAATAAAAATTTGAAAACGTTGCCCCAGAAGGACCCAAGGCAGGAAAGGGAGAAGCAAGTCTGAAAGAGGTACCAGTCAGTGGAGGTTCTCAGAAGTAAGCATAAGTGATGGGTATTAAAGAACGAGTCAATATATGTTTTAAAATGACATTTGCAACTGAACCCTACCCTGCCAATAAAACTGACTTCTTTATTTAGCGAGTACAGATCTGGTACTTGAAAGGCTTTGATTTCAAGTGGAGAAAGCAAGGAGAATGACATTGAAAGATCACTGGCCATGGGCTTTTTAAAATCCTGCTTGTTCTCATACTGTATCGTTGCTCCCCTGATAATGATAAGTATTTGGAACTTGTCAAGCCGTAACAAATGTACAACTTGTGAATGTTATCCTGGCACAGTGAATGCTTCATTAAATTAATTAATATATCACAGTCCCAAAACTAAGTCTGACTATTTGGATAATCAGATACCTTTTACATCATCTCCACTGAATCCCCCCTCCCTCTTCAGAGTAAGCATGTTTAAAATCAACAATTTGTTAAAAATCCAAGTCGAAGCCTGGTTTCTTGTTTCAGAAGGGGAAAAAAAATAGGTATGGAAAAATAGGAAATAGAGAGATGGGGGAAAAATCTAATGGAATGCTTCCTCTGAAAGCATTTTGACAGAATGCAGTAATTATGTGGCCAGAGAAAACTATCTGACTTTATAACATTCATTTTGAGTTGTGCAATAAAATAAATGTCTATTCTGTCAGATTTCTAGAGACTGCTGAACTGATTTACGTGTTAGCCTGACAGTAAGGGGTACAGACATTTAAAAACTATATGAAGAAATATATGAATACAGCTCTCTGAGATTGCCATTCATCTTACAAAGAAGTTTTTAAGTATCTGAAATATCACATGCATGCATAAAGTAGTGCCTAAAACCATGAGAAAAAATGAACAGATTAGTCTGAGGCCAAGTACAGTAATGTTTGTAGTGGTCATAAAGTATTAAAATTAATGGAGTAAGCTACCCAGAGTCACTGTGCATGAGTTGGGTGGCCGTAGAAATGTGTTTAATAAATAAACAAAGAAGATTGTATTTAACAGTTCAGTGAAGGCATCCCATTCAAATGAATTCACATTGTAATAGCAGCTAATATTTCATGGACTGCTTCAGTTATAATTGAAATGTGATAGGCAGATGTTCCTATTTTTGTAAGGACTGCAGATTTCTAATATGCAAAATTAATTTTGTAGAACACTGCAGAAAAAAAATAATAGAGGACACCTAGTGGTAAAGAGTTGTGCATTCCTTTTTCCTCAAGACAATGTGCATTGTGTACATGGTACAATGAAACTGTATTATACTTTGCAAAACTCTATATAGATTAGGCTTCGTTACTCGAGTAAATTTGCTACTATAAATGTATTAAATGGATTTGGTTGTACTGCAGTGTAGACTAGGAATAATGCTGCTGGTATTTTGTGTGTATTGTATTGCAATGCAACAATATATCTATTAATTATTCCTAGGAAAAAAGAGTGGCAGATTATAAAGAAAAAAAGGATCTAAACATAGCCAGAATATTTAATTAGCACTTTGTGGGCTAATAAATCCTGAGTGCAAAGGCAAGGTATCTGTTGTAATTTTATATATTATTTTTTTAAAGGATAGAGATAGATAAGGTGGATATTAATACAGCATATATAGATCATTTAAAGAAAATCTATCTATTAGGTCACTAGGAGTCAAGTCCTTCCCAAGAACCTGAGATAGGCAGATGTTATGGTTTGATTGCATTAAAAGTATCATTGCAGGATGTAAACTGTTCCAAGTTTGGAAATTGATTGATGGTGATTTTGTTAATGTGATGATGTTCAAGTATTGCTCCAGATGTTTTGGGGCTGCACCCAAGGTACTTATTATTATTGGCACTATCTTTGCTTTCTTTTGCCATAGTTGCTCTACTTCTATTTGCAAATCTTTATATTTTGTGGTTTTTCTCCAGTTCTTTCTTTTCTATTCTGCTGTCTCTAGGTATTATAACAACCATTACCCAGATTTTTCCATCTTTCTTATCAACAATTGTTAGGTCTGGAGTGCTAGATCTTAACAGTTGTTAAGTGTGGGATGTTATGTGGCAAGTTCTTGAATTCTAAAGTCCCAGAGCATTTTACTTTCTTCATTTTCTATTACTTTATCTACTCTGTGTCTCACCAGTTCTTGCTGGTAGCTTTTATGGCATCTTCTTCACTGTCCGTCACATACTCTTCCAATGCTTCTTCAGCTGTCTATGTACTTGCAACATTCCACACCCATGTATTTTTTTTTTTTTAATAAGTAGAGTCTGTCAACATTCCTGCATGGAGGAAGAGCATGATTCTTTGTCATTGCTTTTCTGTCTTCTTATCCAGGGATTTAGTTCTGCTTAAGTCCAGACCACTTTTCAAACTGTGTATCTAATGATGATGATGATGATTTACTGCTATTCAACTAGTAATATTCATTCAACTACAATAATGGATGATCTTTGCAATGCCTCAGTATACTACTTAAGTTGATCATTTCTGATGAAATACCAGCTTGATGATCACATCACTGGAACTATGCATTTATGTGTGTTTATGGAATGCATGAATGGCTCTCTGTTTGGCAAAAATCTCCCCTCTGAACAGAGAGATACATTTCCTTGGATGAATATGTAACTACATTCAGAATTTACATGGGAGAGTACATTTTAGATGATACTGATGTGAACTTGGCTACTCACAGTAGAGCATTCAATATGATTTTTGTTGTTTAAAAACAATGGGAAATCCTTCACAGAATTGTTTGCTCCAATAGTTGGATTAATATTGTGTAAAATTTAAAGCAAGGCATCTGGGAAAAAAATCATAGTATAATAAAGCAGGCCAGGAAGAAGTCTGGTTGTGTGGGAAAAGTCAAGTGGAAATGAAAACTTGGTTGGTTGCATATTTTAGAACAATCCTGAGTATGTGTCAGTGTCACTGTAGTGTCTGCTCTATTTCAAGATTAGTCATAACAATGAGATTTAGATGACAGTTGGATTCTTGTGCATGTCATTGTACTACTTGTTTCAAAATACAGTGAAAGTCATTCAGCAATGACTAATCCCTATGTCAGTCTGGTAAAGAACTGAAATTGTGACAGGCAAATCATGTGCAAAAACATGTAATAAATATATAGTTTACAATACAAAAACAGTCTTGAGAGAAACTGTCTTTTTTCGGCTAATGATCTATGTAATTTCCCTGTATTTAGATAAATAGGCAATTCCAGGTCTTAAAAGATGGTAAGAAAGTATTTGGGGGATGAATGATACCGAGTTGAAAAGTCAGTTGACAGAGAAATGGATTTTATGATTCACTCAAACTTCAAGATTATGGCATGAAGATCTTTATGTCTGACTTGGAAACTAACTTTGCTGTATAAATCAATGCATAGTTAATCCACTAATTTCTGCGGAGTTTTCTTGTCAGCACTATATTGTCAGTTTAAATAAGTTCAGATTTCCTTTATTACAGGATGTGCTTTTCCTTCATTTGAAGAACTAATGCTTTAATAAATGTCACTTTATGCAATGCATACAAAATATCCTTCTAATATTTTTTTTACATCCCAGCCTCCATTTTGAACTGTGATCAACTATTTGATAAATTCAAAGGCTTGAAATTCAAGTAAGTGTACATTTTTTTGAAAAACAATCTAACCATTAAAGTAGCGGGTTTGATTACAGAACAGTGGGATGGCCTTTAACATATTCTTAAACCAAAGTGACTGCCAGGCATTGTCTTGTATATAGTAAATTTTCTTCTTTGGAAGCAATGTGGGCTGTAAAATAAAATCTGGTCAGAAGTTATGCTGATGCTGTGAATAACTGAACATATGTTTGTTGGGAATGTCAGATAGATGAGATTGTTGGTACTATTTGCTCATAGTGATAATCCCAAATGTTCCTGTTACTTTAAATCATTTTTGGTTGGTTTGGTGCTCAGTTTTATAGTGGGATATCTGTTCCAGCGGAGATCTCTAAATTATAGTATATTACAATCATCCCAACCAACAACCTCCAGATGTATTGAATTATATTTTCAACCGGTTTATGCTGCCTGAGGGATGGAGGAGAGTTGTCGTTGAGTAACATGGAGGACCGTGTTCTCAAAGTCTGATCTGTCTGATCTTATGGTGGGCGGTAGCGTTGTCCCGTCCTCCCAGTCTTGAAATTGAACAGCTGTGATCAGTAGCTTATTTTGGAAACGCTCAGCCTCTCTACAAAAATATGTGCATGTTATGGCTGGAAGCCTTCTCCGCAACCTCGGAGTCAGCTTTACTTTTCCAGAAGGACCTAACCACGCAACCTCCTGCCGTTCTTTAGTTTAGCGCCTCATCTTCCTCCATCATGCAGAAGTGAATGTAAAGAGTTTGCGATGCAGCTGGGAATCCGGCCACTGCCAAGCCTCCCTCTTAGCAAAAAGCCACCGGGAGTCATTCAGACGAGCTCTGACGCGCATCGCGAACCAGTAACCCCGCGCGATCACTTGCTCCACTCAGGGCTTTCCGCAGATAAACTTTCCCCAGTGAGGATAGCTACACCCCCACCGCTCCCCAAAAGCAGAACTGTCAGGAGACGAACCCCGCCCTTGCTGCCTGGGAAAGAAAGACAAAAACAGAAGGCGGCGGCGGCGGCGGCGGCGGCGGCGGCTTCCCACGGCCGGGGAAAAACCATTGTAAAAAGAAAAAAACAGAGAGAGAGAGAAAGGAAGGAAAAGGAGCGGCAAGAGGCCGGGCGGGGCCTATGGGAAACGGGGCGTTTCTCCGCGAAAGGGCGCGACCCAATCGCGTGCGCCGAGGGGGACGCCTCGAACGACGGGAGCCAATGAGGCGCTGGGAAGGCGCGGCTGGGAAGAGGAGCGAATCTGCCTCTTCTTTCTCCCCCTCCCATCCGGCGGCTGAGGCGGACCGAGCCGCAGCTCGCTTGGGCTGGCTGTGATACTCTGCGCTGGGGAAACAGTCAGGTGGCGCGCGGCGGGGAACTAGCCGCTGGTCGCCCGCTCGCCCCCTCCCTCCCTCCCTCCCTCCCTCCGGGAGAATCCCCCCCCTCCCGCCCGCCCTCCCGAAGCGCGGTGCCCGTCACTCGTTCAAACGTGCGTGTTGAGCGGAGATCTCGGGCGACGGGGGTCAATGGAGCTCCTGGACGGGAAGCAGCCCGCTCGGGCGACCTGATTATGAAAAGGAAGGTAAGGGAGTAAATGAGGGTCGCCGTCTCCGCCCGCCCTGCGTTTGTTTCCCCGCGGGGCTGCAAGGAGAGCGCGGGGAGCCGGGAACGGACGTTCCTTCCCTTCGAAAGGCGGCTTCCCTTCCCTATCGCCGAGGATGCCTTTTTTTTTTTTAGAGTGATGAAGAAGCGAGAAGACTTTGGGGGGCGGGGGGGGGCGGGGGTCTTATGTAGTTTGGGGAAGCGAGTTAATGGCACCCCCGGGGGTCGCGTGCAAGAACGTGTTTGGGGAAGGGGGGGGACACTAGGAGAAAAGAAAGGGCGCCCCTCTTTTAAACCTTTGGGGCGGGGAAGGGAGGAATCCCACGAAGAGGAGCGTGAGAAATGTTATTAGCTTTGGCAAGATTGACCCCCGAGACCTGGCCGTGTCCCCTTTGGGGCATAGGGAGCTCGACCGTAAATTTCTCCCCACTGGAGCCCCCGAGGGGGGCGACGGGATGGGCGGTCGGAAGGGAGGGAGGTGTGACTCTGGAGCGGGGGATAAGTGAGGACGCCTGGAGTTGTTGTTTCGCCTGCCTGCCTGCCTGCCGGGTGGGATCGAGCCCCTCCCGTGAAAAAAAAGAGCAAGGTGTGTGTGTGTGTATTGGGGGGGGGGAACGCAAAGGGTCGGACAAGCCGCCTGCCAGAACCGCCTTGGCCCCTCTCGCCCTGCAATGTTACAGCCGGTATATTTTGACCATCGCCACAGATACATTATATGCACATTATTAATTTCATCCACATTTTGCTTGCGCTGGCAGTGGTTTCTGCTCTATCCGCTGACTTTTAAAAGAACGCTGTCCTGTGGGGATGTATGTACTTGTATCTCAGATACGTTTCTCTCCGAGGAGGAATAGCTTAGGGTGGATAGAATCTTGCTTCTTCCTAGATGAGGAAAAAGAAAACTGCCATCTGCTGCAAATTCAGTCGCTGTAATGTTTTATGTATGAAAAATCACAAAGAAATGTTTTTTCCCCCCACTCCTGTTGCTGCCAGTTCTTGGATCCTGCCCACCCTCTGAATATCTGTGCGCACATATTCCCTTTAATTTTCTGGATTTCTTTAAAGTACCCCTAGTGTGATGCAAAAAGAGTACCCCCATTTTATGAATTTTTGTTCAACTTTCATTTAGAAAGGCTTCACACTGCTGTTGGGAATTTAGTTCACCAAGCTCACAGCACTGCTTAGACCATTACCATAAGTCTCTGCTCAATATATGAACACGTGTAAAGTGTTGTTTTATTGAAACATATTTGAAGAGTTGTTTGTTTGTTTGTTTCCAAAATATTGCTTGCAAGATCTATGTTGTGGCAAAGACTCTTTTAAGTGCATACTTTATCCAGTCTTTTTTTTTTTTTTTGGTCACTTTTCATTTTAAATGTTAACACTAGGTGGCTTTCTTGCATCATTTACAAAGTACAGCACTCTTGAACCATCTTCAGATTTCTTATGCTCCATTATTAGAATATGGTATCACTTCGTAGTAAATGATTTAAACCAAATTTAAATTCTTTCTAACTTGATCGTTTATGTCAAGACTTCGTTTATTGTATTTGCACTTTTGTTTGAAATTTCTCTAACTTTGTGGTAAAGAAATAGTTGGGAAGAAAAATCCACATTTGCATTCAGGGGTTTTCACATTATTTTTCAATTAACATAATTTCCTCAGCACAAAGAAATTAGCAGCCTTACTAGAAGCTAGCTTTACTAGAAGCTGCTGAATTTTTGTTTAACACAGGTGAAATGAATGCTTGTTAGTATTAAAAAAGAGCATAGAGCAGCTCTTTAAGGATTTTGTGGTATGAGGGAAAATAGAGTTTGAAGAAAGTATTGTGTCTTATTGTGGTTAGTAATTATATGAAACTGGGATAAAAACCTCTTTATATGAACACTTGCTCAGGAAGTATGTTTGTGATTATATGTCTCCTTTGCTAAAGAGAAACTTTTTTTCTCTGAACATAATGATTCCAAGATTCTACTGCAGTGACTAGAATTAAAATATAGAAGTTCTGTATGGGATTTGGGTAGGCTTGTAAACTGAATAGATCTCAACAATGCTGCAAGAACTTTGTGTGTTATCTGTGTTTTCTAAATTATTATTGTACCTAGAAAAACTGAGTTGTTTCCAGCTTATATAGTTTGATACAATCACCGATTGTGTGGCATTACAGTATTAAAACAAGCTCAGATAAACATCAAAATAACCCAGCATTTATATAAACTAATTTTCCAGCAAAACTTTAACTATTGATTGTATTAATACTTTTAAGTACTTGACTTATACAAGTATTTTGAAAAGGAAGGATAGGAATAAGATAGCCAAGATGATCTACTCCTTTGATTAACAAGAGATCTCTCAATTACTATTTCTAATATTTTGATATCAGCAGTCTTTCCAATTGTAAGGTTGTTGTTTATCACTGAGATGGATGTGTGAATAAATTTGTACAGAATTGGGTTGTATGTCTTTCAAATATTTCCCTTGCATCCAGACTTAGGGAAATATTTGTTTATTTACATAGATTGTGCCTTAAATTATTTCTTCTAAAGTAAACTCTTGTTTTCTTCTTTCTTGTGGTTTAACAAAGTTTGGAACAATTTGTGTGCTTTATAAAATGTACCAGTTGTAAATGGCCATTAGTCTTCTTACTTTTTTCCCCTTCGTATTTAATCAGTTACCCACTTTGAATTATAGAAATGTTAGTATTTCAGAATGAAACTATTTTATTGGCTTCTACTTCCTCTGTATGATTTAAATCTCAGTTTAAAAGATAGTGATGTAATATATGTTTTTAGTTTGAAGGTGGATTTAAGATGCACTTTATCCATATGGCAGACAGTATTCTTGAATTCTTGAGGCTGCTTCCTATACAGTACATACATTGCTGGAAGAAAATAGACTAAAGAAATTCACTACAGAATGTTCTTTGGTTCCTACCTATGCATATTTCAATAAATGATTTGAATTTCTGATAACTGGTTACTAAAGCTAATAATGTGGTTTTTAAAGAAGATATGTCATTTGTAGTTCTTAAATGTCTAAATATAAGTTATATACATACTGATTTTCAAATTCAGTAAAGTTGCAAATTCATGTGTTTTAATTAATACTACTTTAATTAATACTATGTGTTCTTTTAATTAATATTACTTAGATGTTTCTTACTGAACTTTAGTTTCACAAGATGTATTTCTAGCATTCAAGGCTTTTAAATGTGGCCTCTGATTTTAATTTTTACATAGGAAATTTCTTTGCAGGAAATCTTTTGCTACTTTACAAAGTACACTACCTTTTAATTAAATGAAAAATAAATCATGTACAGTATTATAATGTACATTGCTACGTACATTGCCTTTTCATTAAGTCTGGCATTTTAGTAATATAATTAAATAATGTAACTAACATAATAATTGATAAACTTTGAGCAATATGGAACAGGTTTTCTTGTTTGTTTGTAATGCAATTATAAGAATCCCTAGTTAGTTTTTATACCAACAAAGTTAGACAGTTTTGAAAACAAATTGTTGCTCTGGAAATAAAGGCATACTTAGGACACCAGCTGCTTCATAGCACCATTGTTTTTAATATTCATTTGACACTTCAGTGTCTCTTTCACAATTTAAATACCAACATGGAAAAGCACACCTAAAATGAAAAATTAAAGGATACATTTGTGGGATAGGGAACAAAATGTAATAGGAATGCCATGAACAATGTGGAATCCCCAGATACCTATTACTGGGTATTTATTACTGGTATTTATTATGTTAACATTCAGTGGGACATAAATCAGTCAGCATATGACATGAAAACTACCTGGAAGATGAAGATGAGAGCGCTTTGGTGGTATTTCAGACTAAGCAAAAGTATTATAATTCCCATACTCCAAAATCTCAAGCTATTCCAGCTCCTGGTTTTAGGCAAGAGAATGGAGTGTACCAGTTGGACATGGCTGCTTGAAAGTGTCATAAGGCCTGTTATGCTGGCATCCAGCACATTTTCTGGATGAAGTATAAGACGGGTGTATGTGCCAGTATGGTGGGCAATCCAAAACTGTAGAAATACCTTTTTATATCACCTTTATTATTTTGATAACTAATTCAAGGCGACAAACACACCAAATATTCTGGAAGTTTATCAGAGGGAGATCTAACCTGGAACTAAAGAGAAATTTCCTGACAGAGAGAACAATTAGTCAATGAAAAAGTTTGCCCCTTGGAGTTGTAGGTGCTCCATTGCTGGAGTTTTTCAAGAAAAGATTGGAGAAACATTTATCCGGGATGGAATAAGAACACCTGCCTTGGACAGGAGGTTGGACTATAAGACCTCCAAGATCCCTTCCAGTTGTATGATTCCTTCCTCCCCCCCCCTCATTTGTGATCTTATTATGGAGGGGGGGTGCGGACCTGGCAGGTATTACGGAGACCTGGTTGGGCCAAGAGGGGTCCCCCTCGTTGAAATGTGCCCACCAGGTTTCTGTGCATTTCATCAGCCAAGGGCCCAGGGGAGGGGTGGGTGAGTGGCGGTGATTATTAGGGAAAGTCTTTGTCCGAGGGAGACCACTGTTCCTCAGATAGCCAGATGTGAGTCCCTTTTTGTGAAGTGGGGCCGTGGGGTGCAGATAGGTCTGCTGACTACGTACCTGGCTCTGCTATGTGGCGGCGACCCTGCCCGAGCTGCTCAATGTTATTGCCGGGGTGGCGGTTGATACCCCCAGACTTATTGTCATGGGGGATTTCAACCTATTATCCGCAGGTGAAGCGTCAGAAGTGGCTCGGGAGTTCATGGCTTCCATGGCGGCCATGGACCTGACCCAGTTAGTTCGAGGCCCCACTCACATAGGGGGACACACTCTGGACTTGATTTTTGTCTCTGGTCAGTGGTTGAATGATCTTGGTAGAGGGGACCTAGATATCAAACCCTTGTCATGGACAGATCATTCACTCCTTCACTTGGACTTTCCAGCTGCTTCCCACTGCCGCAGGGAGACGGAACCGACCAGATGGTTCCGTCCCAGGCACCTGATGGATCCCAAAAGGTTCCTGACGGAGCTTGGGCCGTTTCCTGAGACCCTGGCACACGACTCGACTGAAGAGCTGGTGGCGCCTGGGAGAGTGCGGCCGCCGGAGCTTTGGATCACGTCGTGCCTTTGCGGCCTCTGACCCGATGCCAATCTCAATTGGCTCCTTGGTTCTCTGAGGAGCTGAGAGAGATGAAGCGTCGGAAAAGGCGCCTAGAGAGCATTTGGAGGACTAGTCAATCCGATTCCGACCGGACACTGGTGAGGTCTTATATCAAGACCTACCTAGTGGCGATAAAAGCGGCGAAATCTAACCATTTTCCCGCTCTTATCGCATCTGCAGAGAACCGCCCAGCCACTCTGTTTAGGGTGACCTACTCCCTTCTTTGGGGGGGGGGGAGTGCAGGAAGACCACTTACAGGGTCGAGCTGAGGATTTTGTGCAATTCCTGCATGATAAAGTCACTCAGATTCGGGAAGGCTTGGACTCCGATTGGATGAGTCCAGGGGAGGAGACGAGGGTAGGTCTTGAGAATATTATCGGGGAGGAGTTTGATCCTGTGGCTCCCGAAGATGTGGACAGGGTTCTGGGTAAGATTAGTGCTGCCATGTGTTTATTGGACATGTGTCCCTCCTGGTTGGTACTGGCCTCCCGGGAGGTTACACGAGGCTGGCTCCAGGGGATTATAAGTGCTTCTCTGAGTGAGGGTGCCTTTCCCACCGCCTTGAAAGAGGCAGTGGTGAGGCCCCTCCTCAAGAAACCTTCCCTGGACCCGGCTGAATTAGCTAACTACCGTCCGGTCACCAACCTTCATTTTGTGGCGAAGGTTGTTGAGAGCATGGTGGCACGACAGCTTCCCCGGCTCCTGGATGAAGCTATCTATCTGTACCCATACCAGTCGGGCTTCATGCAGGGGTACAGCACAGAAATGGCATTGGTTGCATTGGTGGATGATCTCGGGACAGGGGTTGCTCCTCTGTCCTGGTCCTATTAGATCTCTCAGCGGCTTTTGATACCATCAACCATGGTATCATGCTGCAGCGGTTGAGGGGGTTAGGAATAGGGGGCACCGTTTTGCAGTGGTTCTCCTCCTTCCTCTCCGACTGCTCGCAATTTGTGTTGGCAGGGGGGCAGAGGTCGACCTCGAAGCGCCTCGCATGGGGAGTGCCGCAGGGGTCGGTCCTCTCGCCCCTTCTGTTCAACATTTATGTGAAGCCGCTGGGTGAGATCATCCGTGGTTTTGGGGTGAGAGTCCATCAGTACGCTGATGACTCTCAGCTGTACAACTCCACCCCAGACCACCCCAACGATGCCCTGATGTGATGTCTCGCTGCCTGGAGGCCGTGCGGGTCTGGATGGGGAGAAATAGGCTCAGACTCAACCCTTCCAAGACCGAGTGGCTGTGGCTTCCAGTGTCCCGATATAGTCAGCTGGTGCCATCGCTGACTATTGGGGGTGAATCGCTGCCCCCCACAGAGAGGGCTCGCAATCTGGGTATCCTGCTGGATACACAGCTGTCTTGAAGAGTATATGACGGCTGTGGCCAGGGGGGCTTTTTATCAGGTTCGCCTGATTTGCCAGTTGCAGCCCTTTCTGGACCGGGACGCTTCGCGCATGGTCACTCGTGCCCTTGTCACCTCCCGGCTGGACTATTGTAATGCTCTCTACATGGGGCTCCCCTTGAAGAGCACTCGGAGGCTCCAACTGCTCCAGAATGCGGTCGCGTGGGTGGTTATGGGCGCAACCCGTTGTGCCCACGTGACACCCCTCCTGTGTGAGCTGCACTGGCTCCTAGTGGTCTTCTGGGTGTGATTCAAGGTGTCGGTTACCACCTTTAAAGCGCTCCATGGCATAGGACCCGGGTACCTTCGAGACCGACTTCTGCCAGCAGTAGCCTCCCACCGGCCAGTTCGCTCCCACAGAGAGGGTCTCCTCAGGGTGCCATCGGCCAAGTTATGTTGGCTGGTGACACCCAGGGGGAGGGCCTTCTCTGTGGGAGCCCCAGCCCTGTGGAATGAACTACCCCCGGAAATGCGTAAGATCTCCGACCTCAGGGTATTTTGCTGTGCCCTTAAGACCCTGCTGTTCCGCCAGGCCAGGCTATCAATGTAATGATTTTAAATTGGATGTTTTAAATTTTGGGGGTTTTTAATATTGATCCGAAATTATTTAATAATTTTAAATAATTTTAATTGTTGTTTGTCTTTGTGCTTTTAATATTGCTGAGCACATTGTAAGCCGCCCTGAGTCTTCGGAGAAGGGCGACATATAAATCAAATTTAAAAAAAAAAATAGGCTGTACACCGCCCTGAGTCCTTCGGGAGAAGGGCGGTATAGAAATAAAATTATCATCATCATCATCATCATCATCATCATCATCATCATCATCATCATATTATTATTATTATTATTATTATTATTATTATTATTATTATTATTATTATTATTATTATTTTCCCCACAACAACCACCCTGTGAGGTGAATTGGGCTGAGAGAGAGTCATTAGCCCAGTCACCTAGCCGGTTTTCATATTCATCTTGGCTTTCTTCCCAGCTTTGGACCTGGAATAGTGATCCAAATCAGTTCTTCATATAACAGTGTGGATAATCCCTATCACTTTGTACAACTTTATCAATGGAAGGAAGATTAATTTCTTGTAAAGTTTCTCGGAGTGAACTTACTGAGATACTAATAGTGGTCCTACTGTAATTAGAAAGGTCAGGAATGAAGAAAGAGGTAGCAGATGGAAATTTGTGAAAATCCCTTCTATAGAATTCAGAAGTTGATATATGAAATGAAAATTAGAAAGCTATAAAAACTCTAAATTATATTTGATTTTAGCTTCTTACCTGAAAGCTGATTTCTATCACTGTAGCACTGATAGCTTAAGTTAGATAGCTTAACATTTTTCATTAGCAAAATAGGTGTGCTTCCTTGAAAATTCTTTTTTTTTTAAAATTTGACATATATAACACGCTTTTCTACTATGGCAAATACTCAAAGCAGCAAATGTGTTTTCTTTCTCTCTCCCCATTAAAATTTAAAATTGAGACCCAGATTGGTATCATGGTGAAGGCATCAGGCCAAGAAAACTGAAGGGAGTCATCTAGTCCAGGGAGTTACCAGGAGTCAGAAACTGACTTGAAGACACTGGCTGAAGAATTCTGAGAGCTGAAGTCCACAAGTCTTAAACTTGCCAAGGTTGGAGACCCCTGCTTTAGATAGTGGCTGCAAGCTATTTCAATGGAGAACAGAACTTCATGCAGTTATGGGGGAGTTCATTCCAAAACAGAGAGCAGCACAAGGTAAAGCTTAAACTGGAGCCATTTTTCAGCAGGTACTTTTTGCAGAGATTAATGGTGGGACAGGTTCGTAATAGGAAAGGTGCCCCTTGAATTACAATGTATGCTGATCAATATCAACAACTTAAATTGTATTTGGATATTTTGCTACTGGCATCATATGAGCCCTTTTCTTTACACTAATTAGCATCCTAATTGGGTTTTGTATCAAATTCAGTTTCCGAACACTTTTCAAATGTAACTTCTTCTACAATATGGTGCATTAGCCACGATGAGTTATTCCAGTACTATAAAAAAATCAGTATGTGTACACAAAATTCTAGTTTTCTTATTTCTTTGCTAGTGTATCAGTGTATGTTTATTTTGGCTGCTTTATTATAATAAAGTTTGTAAGTTAATACTTGGTTTTACAGATTGCCGTCCTAGATAATTTGGGATAATTTGTGTTGTGCTGTCTTTAGATTGAAGGAGGAAAACATAATTTAAATAATTGTTTATGCTATATTTCAAGAGTAGGTTGTGGAAGATATGTCTATGACAGGGTTCATCTTTCTAGATATAGCAGAACACATCATTTGATGACAACTGTGGGAAATTTATATATTAATTGATTATGTCTGATGAAGTCAGTGTTGAGTTTTTGCAACCACATATATAGGTTTTTTTCTCCATGGTAATCAGTCCCTAACTTGGTCCTTCAGGTCTTATAATAGTACATTCATCATTAGTATTATTAACTAATTAATTTTGCTGGTTGATTGTCCTCTTTTTCATTCTACCCTACTCAGCATTAAAATCTTCTTAGAGAGTCTTATGGATCTGAAATAGGATAATTTGAGCCTGGTTATTTGTGCCTTGGGTGAGAACTCCAGATTGGTTTGGTTTGATTGATGATATATTTGTTTGTTTTTGCAATTAAATGCTGAAAATTTAGGATTCTTAAACATGCTATACTTGCATTAATGACAAAACTTTTTTCCCCATTCTAACACTGAAATTAAAATTAAGAACAAAGTATTTAAAAAACTAGATTTGACTATATTAAAAAGAAAAACTTTTATTTAAACTCCAGTTCTAATATTTGAAAAAAAAATGTAATAAAATTTAACTCTTTGAAACAGGCATGTAATGTAAATTAAGAAAAATAGCAAAAGTATGTGATAAAGAGAAGTGGTTGATATTTCTAGCAATTTTGGTAGCAATTTTTTTCAGTACAGTATGGGGTTGACACAACAATGCTCAGCTTGCTTTCTGTATTTAAGGAATGCTATTTAAAAGAACTATGTCTTATCTAACTAGTTGTCTTAAATAGTTGCCAATATGCTGTTAGGTATGAACATATAATCATTCTTAAATATTTGGACAAATACATAATAACTAATTAAAACTGTGCCAGGAACTGAACTTTTAATTGCTTAGTATAATACACAATGTCTTACATACAGTAGATGAAAGAAAGAATAGAGTGCAATTTTTAGGAAAGAAAAGATTATATACCGTATATTCAAGTATGTGCATTCAAACTATAGAAATATGATTGGTAATATTCTGTTTAATTGAGATAATTTGAAATAGAATATTTGTAGAAATGGGCAATTTTGTATATTTGAAAATAATTAAAGGATTTTTTAAATTCCTAGGTATTGTACAATTGTGACAATAAATACACTGGGTAGATAGATTATATGCTCAATTAAGCTTGAGTACTCAAAATAAACCTTTGGAATTACATTTTCATTTTTTTTTTGAATCTTTTTTTATCCGGTTATGGTTGGTAGACCTTATTACACTAGTAAAAACTAATTCAACAGAGCTGAAATGCACTTTTTATTATTTTAACTTTACTAAATCACCTAATTTAGAAAATTAAGGAAAGAAAATAATCTTAAATTACCTAAATTAAAGAAGGAAAATTACATACTTTTCTGATAATAGAAATTTTAGATGTGGAGAATGCTTTGTAGAATCATAGAGTCCAGCCTCCTGCCTAATGAAGGAATGCATTATGGGATCCCTGACAGATGGTCCCGTGACTTCTGTTTAAACACTCCCAGCAAAGTAGAGTCTATCTCATGAGCAGTGTGATCTATTGTTAAAACTGTTTATACTAGTAGAATCTGTTTTGCTGACATCCTATGTTCCCTCTAAGTACTGTATGCATTTATGTGCATGCATGCACACCACTCATGAAACTTGCACAGACAGTAAAAGGCGGACTATGTACAAAATTCAGATTAATTAATAAATAAATGTAATCACATAAAACTTCAGGCTCACAGTTTGCGAAGAGTCCTGGGTAAGCTTGCTGCTTTGGCTTAACTGCAGCAGCAAAGATTGTTTGGTAGCACTGCAGGGTGAACTGAGACGGAGCTCATGGCAGGAGTTCCTGATCAGTCAATGGTGCAGGAGCACTAAGTGTTTGCTCCAGGGGTGAGTTCTACTTTCCTTTACTACCGGTTTGCAACGGGAGTGCATTTGCGCACTTCGGTGCATGCGCAGAAGCTTCTGAGCATACGCAGATAATCCATGATGACGTCTGGGCGGGTGGGTGGAGCCTCCCGCCGCTTTTACTACCGGTTCACAAGAACCGGACAGAACTGGGAGCAACCCACCACCGGTTTGCTCCTGCAGTTAAACGAGCTGGTGCCTTTTGTCCAGGGCTTTCCCAGTCTTGGAGCAGTATAATCCCAACTGCATGAAGAAGTCCCCATCCTCCAAAAAACTCCTTATTCCCCCTTCCCCCCCCCAAAAACCACCCCATTTAATGTCTTCCCTCCTTTCAAAAAATGTTTAATTAATATGAATTAATTAATATCTGTAGAATTTCTACATGCAAAAAAGGTTTGGGGTTATTGTTAATAGTACAAACGTCAGTTTTTAAATGTTTAAATAAATCCAGAATACATCCAGAAAAGAAGGAAAGAATAGGGGAAATGAACAAAAGAATGGTCTATCTAAATACCTTTTAATGCTTTTTTCCCCTTTTTCTTTCTAATTTTTTTAATTGCACGTCAAATTTCAAAGGGAGGAGAAAATTATAAATGCTTACAAAACATTGATTGCGATTATCAGTGATCAATGACTAGTGAGGTTAAATTATAATGTTGTTAGCATGTACGCATTGAGCCAGTTTGGTGCAGCAGTTAAGGCACTGGGTTTTGGAATTGGAGATTACGAGTCCAAATTTAGGCACAAAGCCAGCTAGGAGTGGGTGAGGGTTGGTCCAGTCACTCATTCTCAGTCTTAAGAGGAAGACAGTGGCAAACCACCTCTGAAAAATGTGGGGATGGTTGCCAGGAATCCAAATGACTTGCAGGCACAACTTTTTAAGTGTATACAATTATTATAC
Source organism: Pantherophis guttatus (assembly GCF_059756535.1). Taxonomy (NCBI): domain Eukaryota; kingdom Metazoa; phylum Chordata; class Lepidosauria; order Squamata; family Colubridae; genus Pantherophis; species Pantherophis guttatus. Next base: position 276,370,717 of record NC_142063.1, on the reverse strand, counting down.
TTTCGGGTTTCTATCCTTGAAGAGAGATGTAAATATGCTAACATGTTGTTATTGTGTGTATTTCCAATTTACTTGTATACTCATATTGTGGTGCACAAATGTATAGTTGGTTTGGGAGAAACAGAACAAAAGTTTTTCCCCCCCTGCACATGGCATGACAGAAATTAGAGGGAATGTTGCTGACATCCAACTGAAATCTACTTCTCTGTAATTCAAAATCACTGCTTGTTGCCTTGGAAGAATTCTGACCATTGTAGAGAACTCTCATGTCTCCCTGCAGTCTTCCTTCCTCCAGGCTAAACCGGGGCCAAGATACTTTGTTATCCACCAAAATACCTAGATTCTTTCTTCATGTACTCCTGCCCAGTATGAACACTCACATCATGTTTTTGATTTTTCTGCCCCAAGTGAAAGACTGTGTTTGTTATTGTTAAAATTATTTTTGCTGATTTCTGCCTTTTGTTCCAGTTTGTCCAAATTTTCTTTTATTTTTGATATTGTCTTTTAAGATTTGTGTCCATTCCTTCATCACCTCTGCATTGTCTAAAATGTAAAGATATATTCTAACTCTTCATTCAAGTTATTCATAAATATGTCAAACAGCAGAATAGAAGAGTAGAGTAGAGTAGAATAATAGAATAGAATAGAATAGAATAGAATAGAATAGAATAGAATAGAATAGAATAGAATAGAATAATAGAATAGAAGAGTTGGAAGGGACCTTGGATGTCTTCTAGTCCAACCCCCTGCTTAGGCAGGAAACCCTACACCATTTCAGAGAAATGGTTGTCCAATTTCTTCTTAAAAACATACAGTGTTGGAGCATTCACAACTTCTGGAGAAAGTTGTTCCACTGATTGTTATAACTCTCAGGACATTTCTTCTTAGTTCTAGGTTTCTTCTCACCTTGATTAATTTCCATCTATTGCTTCTTATCCTGAGAATCTTAAGAAGATCCTACTGATACATTGTTTGACTTTTTCAGCTTGATGTGGAGCCATTGATGTATGTTTTCTGGATACAGTTGGTCAACCAGCCTGATCATCCAATGTAACATGGTCTGGTTCACATTTGCCATCTTCTCCACTAGGTTCTGTTTGAGATCTATCATGTTTACAGTGGAGGGAATACTCAATTGCCACACTAGAGAAGTTCACAAATAGCTCATGGCATTTGGATTAAGAGGCCTGGAGCAGTACTAGCATCCAGTGATGCAGTTAAGAGGCTACTCCATCAAAATCTTGAAAGAGTGCATTGAAGCACAAAAGTCAACATGAGCAAAAGCAAGACAACCCTGTCAATGACCAACCCATCAAGTTTCTCCAAAGAAGATGAAGGTTAGTTGCTGTGACAGTTCCTCATGGAACTTCATGGCTGAGCTGACCCAGTGAAATCTGCTGGTAGCCAATTTAGGAAGGGAAGGAGCTAATACAAGAATATTGCACATTAAATCTCTGGAAAGAAGAGAGAAGCTGTACTGTACATTTGCGGGAGAAAAAGGATGGCCATAAGCTCTGGAATCTAACCCTGTAATTTCTACAAATTCTTACTATTTGTGATTTTCTTACCTGGGACAGAACTTCCATAATGAGGGCCAATTGTGTATATTTTGTAAAAATATATTAGTTGCATTATACTTAACCATGGTATTAATGGTATTAATTATTAAGCTTCTATTAAGAATAAAAACAATATAGACATTAATTGCATAGGTACTTTAAAATATCTAGTACAGGTTGATAAATCAGGAATCTATTAGATCTTGGTTTGTTAGTGGAGTACTTGTACATGCAGCTTCTTGGATTGTAAACAAAATGAGGAATTTGCTTAGGTGAATTTTGTGTGGGTGGCAGACATATGTTCTTTTTGTCAAATGGCCCTGAACTGTTTTGGGGTCCAATTCTGGATGGGGTTAAGTTTTCTGTTTTCCTAGCTGTTTGGGGGTATGAAGGGGAAAATAGATCCCTAAAGTGTCATAGAGCTTGTGGGGGGAGGAGATTTAACTGTTGCTTCTCTTACACTCCAGGTTCATATACCAGGCTTTCTTCTTGATTAAGATTCTCAGATCGAGAATAATCAGTCAAGTCACTGGCTTGAAGAGCATGATGAATAGTAGCATCCATGGAAAGGTGGAGGCAAATGCAAGACCTTCCCCTTTTTTGTATGCATTGATATTTATGTACATTCAAAAGCAGGCAATGTTTGCATTGCAGGACTGTAGGACTCCCCCTGAAAATGCCGTTACAGGGCACAACTATTGGTTTACTTATGGTTATACCAGTAAATAGGAACAAATTAAGAGTACAGTATGCACAAATCATTCCCTGAAGTAAGGGGTTTCCATAAGTTTGGCTAGTTTGATGTGAAAATGTGTTGTACCAATCTTGAAATGTTGCTGCTGATACTGAATGTATTCCAGTTCTATAATATAAGTACTATAGGCGTTCATGGGATTTCTCCAGTGGTTACAGCTGTCTTTAAAAATAACATTAACTGTTGGGTGTGTTTGCATTTTTTGCATTCATTTGATTTGTTGTGAAGGTGGGAACAGCTGAGCAGCTGCAAATTGTATATGTTTATCATAAGCTGTAGCAGTTGGAAAATGTTATTCTACCTCTTTACATCTAACAAAAACAGCTTGATGGTTGTTAAAACCAAAGTCATTTACAGTTCCAAGTACACATTGTACAAATTTTTGTCCACAATCCATATTTATTTAAAAGCTGAAAGAAAAGGGGTGTGTGTATACACACACATATACATATATGTATACATATACAGTTTGTATATTCTCAAAAATGTTCAGTTACTTTTTATAAATACTTGGTAAACCTTGATAACCTTGGTAAGTATTATTGGACTATACAGAATAGAAATACATTCTAAATGTTGAATGTTTATCATGTAGAATTATGCCTATACAAAGTGACACAGATTCAATTTGTGGGCTGTGGATTTATTTTACAATTTCTATAATTCTTGACTCCCGGCATAGACTATTTGTGGTGATTACCATATCCACTTGATCACAATGAATGAAATGTCATAAAATAATTGAAAATATCCTAAAGCAATAAATCATCCCATAATTTAGTAAAAAAACCAACCCAAGATGAAAATCAAAGGGAAAACAACATTTGATCAATATACGTGAGCTGCCCTGGTGGCTGGTCTGCTTCTGGATCCAACGCAAAGCATTGATTGTATCGACTTTAAATTCCTTTATGGAATGGGATTAGTGAACCATGATAGCGAACCTATGGCACGTGTGCCACAGGTGGCATGCGGAGCCATATCTGTGGGCACGCGAGTGTTGCCCTAGCTCAGCTCCAGTGTGCATGCGCGCACCAGCCATCTGATTTTCGGGCCTTCTGGGCCCACCGGAAGTCGGGAAATGGGCCATTTCCGGCCTCCGGGGGGGGCATTTTTGCTCTCTCCAGGCTCCAAGAAAGCCTCTGGAGCCTGGGGAGGGTGAAAAATGGGCCTTCCGTGGCCTACCAGAAGTCGGGAAACGGGCAATTTACAGCCTCCGGAGGGCCCCAGAGAGGCCGTTTTCGCCCTCCCCAGGCTTCAAGGAAACCTCTGGGGAGGGCGAAAAACGGGTCTACGGGGAGTGGGAGTGTGGGGGGTCACCTGTGCATGTGTGGGGCGCAAGGTGCAGGTGCCCAACCTCCCTGTGCTCCCCTCGTTTTTGGCATGCGACGGCAAAAAGTTTAGCCATCACTGGACAAAGCTACCTTAGGAACTGTCTTGTTCCAATGGGTTGGACTGCCCCACTCGCTCCAGCAGAAGGAGTATGGTGCAGTCAAGGAATTTCAGCTAGTGGGGTCCAGAAGAAAAACTTTCTCTACCATGGCTCCCACCCTCTGAAGCATATTGCTGCTGGAGGTAGGATCCACTCCTACTATCTTGGCCTTCTGGAAGGGCTGTGAAACCTGGCTCTGTCAATTGGTTCTATGCTGGAGGTGGCTGGTAGACTAAAAAAGAAGATCCTGCCTCCATATTTCCCAGAGCATGGGTGTCAAACTTAATCGTGCCACATGACATATCACAACTTTTTTTTGCCTTTGTGGAGCTGGGGTGGGCGTGGCCGGTGCGTGACACATCTGGCCCTCAGGCCACCAGTTTGACAGGCCTGTCCCAGAGTCACTTTGATAGTGAAATGGACAGCATATATAAATAGATCTAGTGATAATTTAGAACAGCCAGTTTTCCATTTAAGCTGTTCCAGCTTAGCTGTTGCTAAGGCATAAATAAGTTATTATTATTTTTTAAAGCTTACCAGAGAAGTCTAAAAGGCCCAAGGTAATAGATACTCCATGGTCTTCTTTCAAGGAAGGGCATATGCAGAAGACCTTTATTCAAAAAAATGCAACTTTTGGCCTAATGTATATGGAAGAAGGTATTCCTTCAATTAGGCAAAATAGGCAAGCAGGGCCCAATCAAGCAACACATTTTTATGTAATAACAAGCTTGATTTGACTATAGAAATTCTTTGGAGGCCAGTATGGATATGATATGCTCTGGCTGAAAGACATTTGATAACATCTCTTGACTTGAGCCAAAGCTCAGAAGTCATACTATTTGAAATAATAGATTGACTTGAACCACTTTGGGTCAGTACTATTAGCCTCTTCTCTTAGCTCTGGCCAAAATGTTTCTAGGCTGGATACACTAGCTTGAGGACTGCCCTAGCCCTCACCAATGTTGTCTAGCCATAAAGACCTTGAACATGTTTGACCTCACTGCCTAAGAGTGCTTTATATTAGGTTAGAGAGATTTACTAACCTTATTCTGTTTGGTGGTTTAAAAACAAGTTTTAAAATGTTAAATGAGTCAAGCTATCTAGTTAAACATCATCTCCATATTTACCTCAGAGTTATCTGTTTTATCTCCAGGTGCCTCTGCTGAGATTAGGTAAGTAGCTACTAGCAAAACAGCCTTTTCATGGTAGCACCTGGTTATTGAATTACCTCTGTAGAGAAAAATAAATTTATCAGTTCTCTTTGTTACCATGTAAAGTATTTTACAAGACTTCAACCAAGGTTTTTTAAAATGTTAAGTTTCAAAATGCACTGGTGTTCTTTAGGACTTTGTACTGCAACCGTTTTCCCTTGGTTTTATTCGGCGGTACTGTGTCTGAATTTTATAATTTTTTTGCTTAAATTGTAAATTGTTCTGACAGCTTTGGCCTAAAACTCGTTTATAGCACCTTTAAGAATAGAACTAATTCTCAAGAGTGCAGTCACTCTTTTTAGAGCAGTATAAATGGCTCAGTTAATACATAGATGGGAAAGGGGCCACCTTCTAGAACTGCAATTCTATATACATTTACTGAGAAATAAACCAGATTTAATTTAGTAACTAATTTTATGTCAGAAAAACAGTTGTCAGTTAGAAAAAGAACGCAGATGCGTTCTTGGTTTATGCTTTTATTGTGACAACTTATGTCACCTCACCCTAGTCAGCTGTGCTTAAACTTTGTCATCCCAAATTTGCTCTAAAATGCTGCCACCTATGGAATCGAGACATTTTGCCAGTAATTGCCCATCACATTTCTAAGCCCAAGAATCCAGATAATATTACTGACCTCCCTTTGAATAGAAGCCCTCCAGCAACTAAATGGAGCTCAGACTTCAGATACCAGGAAACAATGCTTTATTTAATGCTTTCCAACGAGCTCTGAAATATATCTTTCAGGTTCAGTTGGACTCAGAGCACTGGCTAATTTTGATGATCTTGTTTATCAATTTGCCTAGTCCAGTGATGGCTAACCTTTTACTTGTCATGTGCTGTGAAAGCGTAAGCGCGCGTGCGAGGCAGTGCGCATGTGTGCCGGCACCCATAATGCAATGCACCCCCCTGTGCATGCGTGCATGACCCCGCATGCTTTCCTGCCTCCCCCCACACATGCACATCCGACCCCCCAACCCCGTTTTGGGCCTAGTAGGCCTCCCTGCAGCCTCCTGGGACCAAAAATGGGCTGTGGGGGTGTGTGCCACCCCCGCCCCCCATTTTGGGCCTCCCAGGCCTCCCTGCAGTCTCCTGGGTGGTAGAGCTGAGCTGGGCGATGGCTCGCATGCCCACAGAGAGGTTTCTGAGTGCCACTGTGGCACATGTGCCATAGGTTCTCCATCACGGGCCTAGTTCATCAGATCATAAACTATCCAATTTATGTCTCTAATCCCATTGCTTACCCTCACTTTGACCATCTAGGGATCTTGTAATTGTATTTAACTTCTTCCTTGCGTGTCCATTTTTTCTTGGGGATAGATTGGCTACAGATACATGTTACTGAGATTTGTTGAAATTTGTCTTTTTCATCAAAGAGCTGTCACAATTGCTAATTACAGCTAATCACATTTCCTGCGCTGAGAGTTATTTCTGATAGATGGGTGGCCATATATATTTGTTTAACAAACAGATTTTATAAATCAATAAACTTTCCCATCATCACATCATGCCAAGCCAATCCTGTTTTATCAGTAAAATACTCTGAATGTGCTGACGGTTTTGGAAAAGAGGCAAATATGTGGCAAAGCAGCTGTGTAAATGTGGCTTTAGTAAGCTATTTTTTTCATTCCTCCTCATGGGAACAGCTTTGAGAAGTTGTAGAAAGATTTTTTTTTAAAAAAACTAAGTTCTATTGGGAAAGTCAAATGTATTTTCCCCCTGTTGATATGAGGGAGGGTGAATTTTAAATTGACTTGGGTATTCTGCCTTGTCTTGAGCGTAACTCTTTTCATTTGTATATTGCTTGGAAATATAAGCATAAGACCTCTGAGAAAGAATCCTGATTAGCTCTATAAACATGTATTAACTGTAATGTACACATATTGAACACTAGCTTGTTTCTCAAAACAGCATCATAAACTAGGATCCAATTTGAGATGGTCAACAGGACAAGAGGTTTAGTTTTCCAAACTTTAATACTTGTGCTGGAGCCCATCTTCAGGGAACTTCTCTCCTTCTCTCTAGAACAGTGATGGCTAACCTTTTTGCTGTTGTGTGCCAAAAGCGGAGGGAGTGCGGGGAGGGTCAAACACACGGGTGCCCATACCTATAATTCAATGCCCCCCACGACCACAACCCCCCCTGAGCTCCCCCTGCTTTTGGCAAAAAGGTTACCAGTGGTTACCAGTGAGCCTGGTAGGACCGTTTTTCACACTCCCCAGGCTCCAGAGGCTTTCTTGGAGCCTGGGGAGGGCAAAAACAGCCTCCCCCACCCTCCCGGAGGCCAGAAATGGCCGTTTTGCAACTTCGGGTGGGTCTGGAAGGCCTGAAAATCGGCTGGCCAGCTCACGCATGCATGCTGGAGTTGAGCTAGGGCAACTCTCGCGTGCCCACAGATATGGCTCCGCATGCCACCTGTGGCACACGTACCATAGGTTTGCCATCACGGCTCTAGAATGTGTGAATGAGAGAGAGGGAAGTTCCCCAAGCATGGGTTCCCGCAGTGTCCGAAAGTTTGGAAGACTAAATCTCTTGTCCCGGTGACCGGCTCCTGCAACATTATCCTGGGACACATATATTTGCCTTCATCATAGGTTTGTTCTCTAGAAAGAAACAAGCCATGTGAGCATTTTTCTTTGTATTGTCAATTAGCAGAATTCTTACTAATCAAGATATCAAATATTGAAAATACCTACTTATTTTTCTATCTCATTCTATCCCTTTTCTCCCTGTCTCTCTTAGCATGATAGGAAACAAAGCCCTTTTCTGTTTTCATTGCTACACAGAGTTGAATTTCCAGCTTGGAAACAACAACAACAAAAAAACTGTAGTTAAGAGAATATGAAATTGTATTTGCAGGATGCTTGCTGTATGAACGGAAGGAAAGGTTCCTTTATAAAGATCATCTCATTGTGCTGAATATATTATTGGCTAAATCAGTTTTAGCCTAGTTTAGAGAAACTAGCTGAAAAATAAATATTATATTACTTTGAAGAGAAAGCTTGTAAATTTTAGAATCTTGCCCTCACAAGCAAATGTTGGCCAATGTTTAGCAAGTAGTTCTCCAACAAATAGAAAATGTTCAAATGTTTTTTTTATGTATTCATTGATTTTACACTATCTAGCTATCTAGCTATCTAGCTATCTAGCTATCTAGCTATCTATGCATGCATGCATGCATGCCTTTGGCAGTGTGGTGATTGAAGTGTGGCGATGACTAAAAGTTCCTTTTAATCTGGAAAATTTCTTCCTCTATATTTACTCCTTCCACTTTCTGATGTGTAGCTTGGTACAGCAGTCATGTGCATAGTATAGAGTCATGTTGTGCAAACTTCGCCTTCATTTTTTTCCTACTAGGCTGAGGATTTATTGGTAGATATACTGCTTTCAAAATCAGCTTTCTATTTGCTTTTTATTAAAGTGTTTTTTCAACCAACTAATTGTGTTCTGTTTTATAATGGATGTCATTGCATCCATTATTTTTTAGCTTCAGAAAAAAATGTCACAAAGATTTACTTTTAGATCTAACTTGGCACCTTTTAGAGATATCCTCAGTTGCCCTCTCCACTCTTCACTTTATTTGTACTTTCTTGAGTCATCTGGACTTTCTTTGAAACACAATATTGCAATGTTATTGGGCACCAGCTCTGTTCTGATAGCTTTAATTGTAAACGTATTAGAGATGGGAATTATTTAGGTGCCTGAGGAACCATCTCAACCAATCCCTGTTCTATAAAAAGACAATCTCTTCTCATTAAATATTAATTTGAGCAACCAGTGGTACAATAAGGCTCATTGTTCTTGCAGAAAAGCACCATTTTATTTAGCTGAGTGCTACAGCCCTTCAAAAGTAGTAGTCAAAATTCCAAATAATTACAGAAAAGTTTCTCAGATTAAAGTAACAGCAGCTTCTTTTTTTTTCTTTTCCAAAACCCACTATATCCTAGCTACAACCAGAGATCTCTGAATATGAAAAGCATCTTTAAAACTGAAGATTTAAAGTTGAACATTGGTTGAATGAAATACTTGCTTACAGAAAATGACACACATTTAGGGCTTGAAAAGAAGGGATAGCAATCTTCAGAAGTAACGCAAGATAAAGTCTAGATTATAGATATTAGCTTGGGTTAGAATAGTAGGACTATTATTTGGAGAAAATGCGTGCTTTGGTTGTGCGCGTGCTATAGGTACAAATAAGAATGACAATTTGCTCTACCTTATTATATGAGTATTACATGACAGTCTTGATTGACTTCTACTACCCAATATGACTTGAGACAAAGTATAGGGACCTATCCGGTAGTAATTACTGTATATGAAATATTGTAACATAAGAGAATATGACAAAGGGTATGAATTAACAAATGAAATGGAAGAGAAAAATAAGTTGCGCCTGTGAAACTAAGAGAAAAGGAAAGGATGTAATAGGTCTGAATAAAAATGGTCAGATCTTGTGAAATGGAGCTGGTATGCAGAGAGATGAAGATATAGGCTTCATTATGAATGAAAGAGTTGGCTTATGTTAGAAAATATGGATTGGTCTAACGCAGGTTGCTGCAAGGACTAGATTAGCAACACTAGAAACAGAGGTACAGAAACCAGTCTGGTCCATTGCATGGACATGCATAGACATGTAGTAAGAACCTTTCAGATGTAACACAGAAGAGATGTAGAAATTAAACTTGGATTATCCTATATACAGCTTGTCTCTTATACTCTGCATATGTCGGATTTCTTCTTGAACAATTTTTCAAAATTATTTCATTAAAACAGTTCATCAAGGCCTGTAAGGAATCTATACTTCCAGTATTTCACAGAGAGAAGCCTAATGGCTGTTCTATATATAGATTATAAGTTTATAATATCGGGCTGAAACTGGCAAAAACAAAGGTATAGAATCTAAGGCCAGACAAAGCCATTATGCAAATACTGTGCAGATATTCCTCAACATTCAAAATTAAGAAAAGGGTGGCAAAAAGTCAGGTAAGGAAAAAGAACTGACACATAAATATGGTTGGATTCATAGCCATTATGAATGCCAGTAGCTGATTTTCATTCTAACAGAAATGTTTGCATCTGCAATAAAAGCTATGTATATTTTGAAATTTGACTCTTTAGCTCATGAGAATATGTTTGTATTCCTAGAGAGAGCTTTATTGCTATGCCCAGTTAGTAATGGTTGCATGTTATGCTCTAGTGAGTGGTGATAATGGAAAAAACAGATTTGTGTTTTGGGAACCTTCTGAATAAATATGAAGGAGAAAAATATTCAGGTAAGGGCATAAATGAATGAGTGGGAATGCAATGAAAAAACAAAAATGACTGGGCCATATGAAAGGTCTAGACAGAAAATTTCTGTAGGTTTTGAATAAGTCTATTATGTAGATACATATAGCAAAATAATGAATATAAGTCTAGATGCATGATTGATTTATGCATGAAAGATTGAGAACATGGGTAAGGGTACAAGAGTGATGAGTATTTAATGTAGGACAGGCTATTTTATACTAGTATCAGGATATTGGAGGAAAAGGACATGGAAGAAAAGGAAAAAAAGGGGAAAAACCATAGAAAGTCTATAGGTAGGAAGGCACAAGTTCCATATGAGGTAGATAAAGGATATATTCTTCTAACAGAATAACTGGAAAACGGACTTACAGAAAATATGGAAGCTGTTTGAAAAGAAATAAAAATAATATAATTTTTCAGAATCGTGAAGAAGTGGGAAGTATGCTGAGTATATTGCATATCAGTTTCTCTTCCCATTATCTAGGAGTAGCCATGACTCTAGGATGTCACAGATCTGGCATCTCAGAGGCAATACCATCCCATCAAGAGACAACACTGGAGATGCCAAATAATCCTAATGAACCAATAGTGACACTGTCTTGCTTCTATTCAATTTCAGCCTATTTTATCCTATCCAGATCTGACAACTTCCAGACACTGGGCCAAGATTTTCAGTTTTTTCCAGGATAGTTCATAGTAACCATGTACAGTTGGTGTCACCAGTGTATTAATAGTGCCATACCCCAAACTAAGGGAAGACCTTTCCTTCCAGTTTGACAAAAAAGCAGGGAGAAAGGTCCAAAGCATGAGCCGTCCACAAAAGAGCAACTGCTTAGCTGATCTTCCTCCCTCCCGTGCCTGAAATTGCTCACTGGAGGGGGAGCAGAACTATCCACTGAGCAGTGTTTCCATTCTCCAGTCCAAATGGTCCAAGAGATCAGAATGGTCAAATATATTAAAAATTGTTGAGAGATCTAAGAGAACCAGGAGGGATCACTATCTCCATCCAGGTCTCAACACGGATCTTCTACAAGAGTGATCAGAATCATTTCTAAGTTTGAATCCAGTCTGAAAGAGTTTAGTTTGTCCGCTTTTTGTATGGTAGCTGAATACTAATCAGTCTTAGTAAATTTCTTCAAGAAGATAAGATGATAAACAGGGTAATAGCTGGCAAAAACAGATAGATCAAAGATAGCCTCTTGAAGAGGGAGCACCCATAGTCTCTTTCAAGACTGCTGTCACTCTAGCTCCTAAAGAAAGGTGGTTACCAGCTCCCAGGTCCAATCCACCATGTTCTCTATCAGATCTCTTAATGAGCAGAGAAAATGATGGATCAAGTCCATAAGTGGCAGGGAACAGTTGGGACAGCTCTATCTTCTTCCTCAGAGTCCATGGACTACTAAAACAGCATGTGCTATGGGAGGATGGAAAGTTCAAATGATTGTCTTGTTTATGATCTGATTAAATCATGGTCTGTCAGACTCTGATGATTGAATCAGATCAAAACACTCATTGTATTGTATCATTTTTGCAAATAAAGTCATATGCCTGACACTGCTCATTCATGTTTACAGTGGTGTCAGAGTTCCAGATCAGTTTTGTATATTTAATATGCTGTTAACATTTCCTATTGTGGGTGTGAGTATCAGTAAAAATCCTGTTTGCTTTACTAAATATTAGTAGAGGATTATTTTGATCCATGGATTTTATATCCTTTAAAAGAAAATATGGACCATTTCTTAACTATTTATGTTTGCAAATGTCAGAACCTTTATATGTATTAGGACCTGGGGGAAGCTTCAGTTTTGACAGTCTGTTACTTGGTAATTTAATCAAATCTATCAGTGGAATCACTTTTTGCATAAAATTAGCAAGTCTATTCCAATTCTCAGATCAGATCCCTCTGATGATTTATATGGTTTCCATAAATGTGCAGAAAATATTTTAATCAAAATTGATTCAGAAGTGATTCTTCAATTCAGACGTTCAAATTAAATTAGATCTCACACTGGAATTATAATCAGATTATAATCAGATTTAGCTGGTTTGCACATTTCTACTTTGTATGTGTCTCCCCTTAAGATACGTAACATAAAATCTTTAAGAAATGCAAATAAATCAGCTATCATTCATTAATAAATATTTTGATTCAAGTTGGAAATGTAATATTGTCTGGTCTGAGATATTTTTAGAAATGTAAGCATGTAAGTAATCTGTATTCAAGTTTCAGTAACGGATCTTTTAAACAGTGGAGGGTTCTTGTGATCAGAAAAGCTAGTGCTAGCCAATAATTTAACATTGCAGTGAAGATTGGTAGGAACAGACTTCCAACATTCATTCCCTGGGGATTCAGTGGCAGAATTATTTTATTTCCCTTGTTCTGACTTTAACTCTAGGTAATTTGCAATCAAGATAAAATACAATAATTATACAGTATATTATAAACAATGGGAATATAGCAAACTGTAAATATTAAATATTCATTTTTAAGTTATTAAATATTAAATCTAATATTGAAGGCTCTAGAATCAACATCTGTAGAGAAGCCATGCATTTACAACTTTACAATAGTTGTACCATAGGAGAGGAGCCTCTACAGAGATCAGGGAATAGTTGGATATTCAAAATTCCCTCACTAGTTTTATGAAACTGCCTATTTACACCTAGCAATAATAGAACAGGCTGAATTTAATTAAATTATTTGCAGTTATCTACATTTAATTATTTATTTACAATTTTTGGTGGTGGTATATTTGTAAATATATGTTTTCACATTCAAAATGTATGTTAATTTATTTTCTTTCTTTTTTTAATGTGGACAGATACATAGAGTGAATCAACTCCAGATTCATTCTTGATCAAAATATATGAAGACTGAGAAATGAATTATATAAGACTATCATCTGAAACAGCAACAGGATCAAATTTTAGATATATTCTTATTTTATTTATAATGGAAATGTTACAGCAACACCATTGGTCTTGAAGATAAAAGATAATATCCCATTTTCTTTGGATATGAGTGATAAGAAATCTTCACAAGAAGAAAAGCACAGGCCTAGCAGAGGTTCCTCAAAATACAGGGAATCTGTAAGAATAATGCAATCAGATGATTACTTTGCCAGAAAATTTAAGGCTTTGAATGGTAATATGGGTCCTCCTATATCTCTAAATACCAGCAACAAAAGTGAAAATAGTAACTCAGCCAATGGTACTCCTGCTGTGCCTAAAATGGGAGTCCGAGCCAGGGTATCTGAATGGCCACCTAAGAAAGAGTGTGTCAAGGAACTACCCAATGCTACCTGGGAAGACAGGCCTCAAAGTGAGAGTGGTGGATTAGTAAATGGGGATCAGAATGAAGGACAGCAAAAGGAACAGCTTGATTTGGAATTTGCAGGAGCCAAATATGGACTAGGAGACATTTTTATCCATTCTCCACATAGGGGACTTCATCCTATACGGCAAAGAAGTAATAGTGATGTTACAATCAGTGACATTGACACTGAGGATGTTCTGGACCAGAATGCTGTGAACCCAAATACAGGAGCAGCTCTTCATCGGGAATATGGAAGTACTTCATCAATTGACAGACAAGGCTTGTGTGGAGAGAATTTTTTTGCAATGCTTCGTGGCTATACAGTAGAGAATGTTGAGCATAAAATACATGCACCGTTTGGACTTCCTGAATTTTTCCACTGTGACTCCGCAATTTCTCCAAGTCTCCATGCGGCAACCCAGATTTCAAGAGGAGAGTTTGTCAGAATTTCTGGACTGGACTATATGGATAGTACCTTGCTTATTGGTAGAGATCAGGGAAAATCTTTCAAATGGAGATTAAAATCAGAGTCAGTAGAAACATCTCTTTTTAAAAAACTGAGAACTGCTAAAAGTGAACACGAAGCACTAAAATTCGCAGCTGAATTAGAGGATAGTAGACTTGAGAAGAATGTTCATCCTTGGAATTGTCAGAAGTGCTTTGCACACTATGATGTTCAGAGTATTCTGTTTAACATAAATGAAGCAATGGCTACTAAAATTAATGTGGGCAAAAGAAAGAATATAACCACCGGGGCGTCAGCTGCATCACAAACTTCAATGGCAACAAGCCAGATTGGGAGCTGTGAATCTCCTTTGGGAAGTAAAGAGGATTTAAATTCAAAGGAAAATTTGGATGCCGATGAAGGCGATGGGAAGAGTAATGATTTAGTACTGAACTGCCCTTATTTCAGGAATGAAACTGGTGGGGAAGGAGATAGGAGGATCTCACTCTCTAGAGCAAATTCAGCATCTTTTTCTTCAGGAGATAATTGCTCTTTTGAATCTTCCCTAAGTTCACATTGCACCAATGCAGGTGTTTCTGTCTTAGAAGTACCAAGGGAAAATCAACCAATCCACAGAGAGAAAGTAAAACGTTACGTCATAGAACACATTGATCTCGGTGCCTATTATTACAGGAAGTTCTTCTATGGAAAAGGTGAGTGATTTTCTTTTAGCATCTTTCACTTTCAAGGTGTTAGGGCTTGGATTTTATGTTCTTTTAAAATAAATTACTGAAAATGCATATTCCTTTGTTGGAGTTGTAGATCTCTGTCTAGTTTTGTCCTTTGATTTTACAGAAAACCATAATTAGAATTAGCTTTAAAAACCAAATACGACATCAACAAGGTTCTTTAGACTATAAGCCATACTGTTTCAAAGAACATTGATGTAGCTTGACTTTCTTTGTGAAATTCAGGAATTTAAAAAATTCTGTGATATCCCCATTTAGTCTTTTTAGGCTAAACATGCTTAGTTCCTTCTTAATTGTGGTGTCAGAACCCTTGGCAAAATAATTGAAGTAGTTTAACCAATTTAGAAAAAAAGTATACCTAAATTTTTCTGGCAATTTTATGCTGGTGTATAATATTTAATTGCTGATCAATTAAAAATCCCAAATTAGTTAGTTCTGTTGATGAGCATTGCTGGAATGTAGTTTTCAGACCAGTTCTGAAACCATCTAATGGCAGGGCTGTTTTAATTAATTTGCTAAACTAATGGCTACAGTCTTACTTTGCAACATGCAAATAGACAATACATATATTGTGTCTACTGCATTTCCACAGTCCACTAACAAAGTTTATCAGTTTAAAAAATGAGATAAAGGTAATGAAGATTTGTTCTTGATCCATTTGTGGTGATTTTCAGCAGTTACTGCATTGTTTCCAAATAATTTAACCATTTTGTCTAGAATTTTTCAAATTTTGAGTACTAGATTTTAGTCTTCTGATTCTTCCTTCTCCCTTGATTAAAGTTAGAGGTTGCCCTTTGACCTTCTTCATGCATCTGGTATTTCAGCTGTTCTCCATGAAGCAAAATGCCTGGTTGAAATAAAGTGGCCTGTCTTGATGCTTTTATTAGTGGCAGTGAAGTAGAATGCTTTCCATTTTGCTGCCTTGAATTGAATTGCTTCTATGATTAGGCTTGAGGTAACTGTGAAATAAAGTAGTGCCACTTTGCAAAAGCCAATTTACCATGTTTTGATCATCCTCAAGCTGCAATCTTGATCTATCTGCATTTCACAATTACTAGCAGAACACAAAGCTGTTGTTGGAGAAGATGAAGCCAAGTAGTTTTGCTTTTTCCTTGATACCTGGTAGTATTTTACAATTTTGCTGAGCACCTATTATATTAATCCTTTTCTTTTTTATTTGAACATATTTAGATCAGTCCATTTTGTTTATATTAACAGCTTTCTGAGCTTTAGCTTTCAATCTTAATTTTTCCATCCATCCATCCATCCATCCATCCATCCATCCATCCATCCATCCATCCAATTTCTTTACTACTCATCTCACCTAAGTTACTGTCACTCCTTCCATAATAGTATGTGTCATGTTTTATTATAAATCTTAGATCATTGCAAGCTTTTTGAACAGTGAAATCAATTTTTTCTTTTTCTTGACATTGTACTTGTTTGGGGCCATACTTTTAGTATTTCTTTTTAATTTATATTACATACCCAGATACATATAAAACATGCACCCTACTTTCAAAGTTTATTAATTTCCTAAAATATTTTGCCTTATGTTCTATGTTAAATGTATGACTAGAAACATTATGAAATCAATTTAAGTTTGCCCTCGGAAAGAAAGAAACTTTTCTGACTGCAGAAGTGGTAGATTCTTAAACTAATTTTTGAAAAATAGTTTTGTGTTCCAAACATGTCAAGTTTCTTAATACTGTTTTAACTGAAACATTATTAAATAAGTCAGGCATGTTGGTTCTTAATATTGCAATTGTGCTCCAGTTGCATATTTTTTAGTATTGAAAGTTAAACATTTATTTACACAGAGAAAATAGGCGCTGTGATTATGACAGTGTACCATATGGGCAAAACCTGCCATTTTTGTAGAAAATGAATATTCTAACTTCCAAGAGGAATTTCATGGTGCGAGTAATTGCCCCCTTTGATAGAAAACTCTTTTAAAAAATTTTTCCTGGAATAAAGAATATAGACAAACTATTATGACTGGAGAAGGGATCAATGAGGATATTTTTTAAGGAGGAGAGAACATGCTTGGATTGAGAGAATGATAGAGTTGAGAGAAATTGATTCTGTTTCTTTCCTACCTATCTATGTTAATGGGTTGAATGAGTAACTGAGGGGGAGAGGGAGAGTTCCTGGAGAGAACAATTATATTTTAGTGCGCTCATATCAAACTTTGAATCAGTGGGCTCCCGTTTTATATAGTCTTGGAATTTGGAAGTCAAAGCCCTGTTGATTCATAACACTAAATGGATTTTTATAAGTTGGCATAATTTTCATTAGCCTTATATAATGAGAAGAATTATTCCTAGAATAAATTGCATAACAATTAAGTTTGCCAAGCTTCCAAAAGAGGTGCTGTATTTATTTATGGTTAGTCATTAAACAGATTTTTTATGGTTGCCTGTCTTAATTAATATAAATCACCCAATGTAATTTAATGTGATGAATAAAAGGACAAAAACAAAAGAAAAATCAATAAAAAAATAATTGAATTCCCATTAAACATTTTTCTAGCAGAATAAGATTGGTACATATAGTGCTGACTTTTCTAATACCCTATCCACACTGGTCTGTGGGGGAAAAACATATCTTCAAGTCCTTTGAAAGATTAACAGTTTGACGTCAGGGTCCCCAAACCATAAAAAATAGGCCAAAATGTTGACTCTCCAAAGTAAATTTCTTTATTGTTCCACACCTATAGACAGAATCTTGCCAAACTGAAACATTCTACTATCTACATCAAGTGTATATTCTGAAAATCATTATGGAGGGGTTGTCTTCATCCTTTTTCTCTCACACAAACTATCTGAATTGAGCCATTTCTTTCTCTGGAATGCGCCTCCACCCTCCTGGGAATCCAAACTACTATATTCTCTCAGACATGCCCAACATCACCAAATTTAGAAGTGAGAAGCTACAGGTTCAATTACAAAACTAACAAATTCCTGATCCTAAATTTATAGTGCCATGGTTCTAATTGTTCCCCAACATGGTGACTTTCAGGTTTTTTGAGCTACATCTCCTATCATGCTCAGCCATCTAGCCATTGACTAAATCACATCGGGAGACTACTAGGTGAGGCTGTGTATCCTACTGTCAATAATTACCTTGCTTTGTATGATATTGATAAGCAAATTGTTAATCATGAAGCATATTTGATAAATTAATACACTTGCATTAAGTATATTAATGAAGAATACACGTAAAAATCCATTTTATATTGTAGATACAATCCCAAAAGCACATTCTAATAGTATTGGCTTCTGGTGGATAATTAATTCTTATGTCGTTGAAGTTAATGACATTTACAATATGTTTACATGTATTGAATTTTGCCTATTGTGAATTGAAGATCATTTTTTTTCTTTTCTTTTTTTAAAAAGGGGGTATTTCCCTTCCTATACAAGTTTAACTGATTTTAGAATAATTTAGATTATTGGTATATCTAAATTAAGAATATCAGGAAATAATACAATCTTTGTTTAATCAGTATTTAGATGAAAATAGAATTGTGTAGATATTCTCACGTGAATGTTTCATCATACTTTTAGATATAAAAGTTGTCATAAAAATAAAGTTGGTATCAGTAATAGAAAAGCATAAGGAAGGATAATCTAATATCAACCAGTGATTTTCATTTGTGATATAAAGAGGAATTTAACTGTTTCATTATTATTTTACCCTATTTATACATTACAGAGCATCAAAACTACTTTGGAATAGATGAACATTTAGGACCTGTAGCAGTCAGCATTCGAAGGGAGAAGTTTGAAGAAGGAAAAGAAAAAGAAGGTTTACAATTCAACCATCGTATAGTGTTCAGAACAAGTGAGGTAGGCTTTCCACAGTGCTTCAAAATTGAGATGTAAAAGAGAAACAGATTTTTATAGAACTTTTTATTACACATTTACTTTATATTCCTTCATGTGGACTGTATGGTTCCACATATATATATACTGTAACTGGATAAATTAAATATGTTCTCTGAATGATCTATGATGGCTGGAGAAAGTATCATTACATTGTCTTTATTTTGTCTTTCTGCACATTAGTTCCCAAGGATGGTTGGAAATACTAATCTGTGTATACACATAATATTCTATTAACACTCCTTCATGCTTATTTCATAGATTAATTAGAGTGAAACCCTCATTTAGTCATAAATGTAGATAATGGACTCTTATCTGTCCACACTTTGGAGATACCTTTAGAAGGCAGGATATGGAGAACTGCTGTCAGTTCTCATACACAACTCAGTGAAAGCAATTTGGGCAAATGAACTCTAATCAATTATCTTTCAAACAAACTTATCTTATAGACATTATTTGAATATTTTAAAATGCAGAGACAAATGTACATATATGTATTTCCATGTGTGGGTGCCCTTAACAATATATTTCATGCTTTCATCCATTTTATGTAGTATCACGTCAGTTTTCATTGCACAGTTTAGTATGCAAGACAACAATGACCTTGTTCATTCTAATCCTTTTTGTGCATTTGCTCTTTTTAATACTGATCTTCTGTACTCAGCTTTTATCATTATCTTTTATCTTCTCAATTCAAATAAAATTGAGCGAACAAGTAATAGTTTATATAGTGTTGTGTGTAAGAGATGTTTGCATCAATTTCAGATTTTCATACTTTAGTGGAGTGATAGTTACACTTTATAATGCAACCTTATATGTGTGCATGTATATTTACTGATTTTAATAGCATTTATTTGGCCTTTCCCTGCAATAGTATGTTTAAATATTTTGGGAATAAATTCATAGATGGAGTGTAATGGTTCTTAAAGTACCAAAACATATTAGAACCTAGCAGTTCTTAATTCAGAAATTCATTTCTTTCTCAGTTTTAGCAACTAAGGGAAAGAGCTGTAGGGAACAGTTAACATTTTCCAAAGACAAACAGATGGAGAAAATAGAATCGGCAAATATGCAGAAGTTAAGTTTAACTGTAAAGAGGATTATAAACAGACTTGGAAAGAGTGTTTGGAAGAAGAACTGACTTGGAAAAAATTAAGAGAGGGAAATAAGTGAAGGGTGCCAATTCTATTTTTAAATACAATGTTGTTGAATATCAATTTATTTGTGAAGTTTAAAAATGGAATTAGGCATTTTATTAAAGTTAAAAGGAAGGATATTTGAAGTACCACTTTTCTTAAACTGTATGCATTTCTTAAAAGAAAAGATGTACTTTTGAAATGTGGCTGTTGATAACCAGCAAATTAATTTTTGTAAGAAAAAAAAGTTTTATTCACAGACGAAAAAAATTCAGATTTATCATAGGCCTCATGAAGAGCCTTTGTAAAATATAACGTAAGATGCTCAGAATTATGCTGGCTATCACATTGTATTTCTAGGAAAATATCAGAAAAGTGAAATGAAATGCAGGTGTTTGAGACTAACTGACTTTAAAATATTTATAAAATCAAGATTGGCAACATTCTTGCAGGGAATTATTTTTCATTCTGGAGATGACTCAACTTTGTAGCAGTATTGGTGAACCGTCCAACTTCTAAGCTGAATGTAGTTGTTTATTCTGTCCTTTCCAATTGCTCCTTTTTTAGTTATCAGAATGGAGCTTTCTTGTGCCAGCCCCACTTATCCATCATTATCATAACTACTCTCCTAACAGATCATTCTTAGAAGTGAGACATAATTCTCCCAAAGCTCTACTTGGTATGGAAATCTGAACAGACATTTGCTCTTTTTTTTCTTCAGTGTTAGAATTCAAGAGTCATCTATTGAAGCTAAATGCAGAGAGATTCAGACCTCATAAAAGGATTTAATTTTGGTCATTATACAAATAATAGTTAAACTATACAGTTCCCTGTCTTGAACATAATACATTGGTTTAGCTTGGGGCGAAATTCATTTACCTTCCTTACCGGTTTGGAAATGTGTGTGCGCTGCGCGCTTGCTTCGCTTGCGCGCACCGTCTGCACATGCGCAAAGTCTTCTACACATGCAGAGAGGCTTAAAATGTCGCAAAAAGCAACATCATAACAAGTGGGCGGAGCCTCCCACAGCAGCTGCTCCCAGTTCGCCTGAGCCGGATAGAACTGGCTGAATTTCACCCCTAGTTTAGATAACCTGGAAAAATCCATGAGGATACCAATGTTCATATTGGTTTAATGAATGAAAGTAGCACAGCTTAACTACTAGCTTCTAGGAAGGTTTATTGTCTTCTTGTACATGTCTGAATTTACTGAATGAATCTAATTGACTATTCTCTATCACAAATCATTGTGAATTAACAGCACTTCTTATGTTCTTACCATCAAGATCCCTCTTGGACTTCTAAAGTGATAGTACCTCACCAACAATTTTCTTAATGATAGAGTGGTTTATAAAACCAGTTTAAAGTGAATAACATTTTATCTACCTCCTTATTCCAGAAAGCTCTCCATAGAAGATCCCGCTTGTTCTCTACACTATATCTTACAACAACTCAAAAGTATAGATCTTTCAGCAAAATATTGCTATGCTTCAATATTAGAAGTATTTCAAAAACATATACCTTTGAATCTGTATAATCATTAACCCACTCTCTATATTTTATATAATACAATTTTTGGAAGAGCGAGATAAACTAATCGATATAATAGATCCTATTTGCTTGTCTCATAATATATTGGCAATACCACTATTGATTCCAAGTACATAGCATGAAAGAAAGGATATTGAGGCAGAAATATTGCAGGGAAGCCTTGGAAATCCACGTTTTAATCATCCTCATCTAGGAGGCTGGAGATCAAGAATTTAATTCTTTGAATGATCCCTTGGTTGTTAATCCAAAAGTGTCACACCATAAGTATAAGCAATTGTAGTGCAATGTAAACAAAAGTCCTAGAATCTGTTTATTAATAGATTCTCTTTTGTCCTATCTCACTTTGGAAGTTATATAAATTTCAACTTCAGGCCATATCAGAGAGATGAACTTTCAAGCAGTTTGCTGATAAAATTTATGCAATTTATTTAAAATGGGAGTGGAAAGTTTCTGGTCTTCCAGATTTGAACTGCAATATCCATGATTAATACCCATAGTGCCTGAATCTGAAGACAATTGAAAGTTTGCAACACCTAGAGAGACACAATTTCCCGGCTTTATTCAGGGGACTGAGTAAAACATGATGGCATTATAATAATTTTAATTCTTTTAAAATTTTAAAATCTAAATAAAGAATGACAACGGCTTTCCACCAAGGAGCCATGGTGGCGCAGTAATTAGAATATAGTATTGCAGGCAAACTCTGCCCACAGCCAGAAGTTCAATCCTGACTGGCTCAAGGTTGACTCAGTCTTCCATCCTTCTCAGGACACAGATTTTTGGGGCCAATATGTTGACTCTGTAAATTGCTAAGAGAGGACTGTAAAGCTCTGTAAAGCAATATATAAGTCCTAAGTGCTATTGATGTTCTTAAGAGGGGATGGGTGGAGGTCAAAATAGGCAATTGTAACTCGGTGGTCAAAGACTTTGAATGTGGATTGACTTTGCACGCATGCACAAAGGACTGGGATTGTCACAATTTGCTTGGTTCCCTGCAAATGCCACTGATTTGAACAGGTTTCACATCATGAATTAAGCATCAGTGTGTCCACATTGTTAGTTGCTGAAGACTGCATTCATATTAAACATATTGCAATCTATTTTCTGTTGCTACAGCTTACAACACTGCGAGGAGCCATTTTAGAAGATGCCATTCCGTCTACTGCTAGACACGGCACAGCACGAGGCTTACCTCTTAAGGAAGTATTGGGATACGTAATTCCAGAACTGAATATTCAGTGCCTGAGACAAGCTTCCAACTCACCCAAAGTGTCTGAACAGCTGCTTAAGCTGGATGAGCAAGGGGTAGATATTTATTTTTTTAAAACATTAGTATACCAATGTGTTATTTCCTTTTCATAAATAGAGATTTGAGATTCCTGATCTTACCTGTTTGAGAGACGAAGATTTTAACTGCAGTGACTTCCATTAGATAAATAACATAGTAGAAAGAGGATTTTCGCATTAATAGTCAAGCAAGCACATTCAAAAAGCATTGTGCTAAGAGCATCAAATTACATAAAAGGAGAAAATTATTGTCTTGCTAGTCTTTCACCTTTTCCAATTTTCCTTTTCTAATTATAATTAGCACATTTTATTCGCAATACTAATCTTCCTACTGATGTGGGAAATTTGATGGCTCAAACAACTGTATTCTTAATTGGGACTATCTAACAAGTTAACACTGCATGAGCAATGAAATGCATATATACTTTAAATTCAGAGTGAATAAAGGTGCGATTGTCTGGTCTAATGCAGAAGATCTGACTTTCTGCAACATTAAAAGGCATATTTATGTATTTGAAGTAAACTGCGTATATGTGTGTATATCATGTAAATATTATATTTATATATATGTGTGTGTGTATGTATATGTATATATACACCTATACATATCTATGGAAAAAATGAAACCACTATTTTAATTACCTTTGTTCATTGATAGAACATTTATTTAGCCATCTAAATCATATCAGTTTTATAAAGATGTTCATGTATAAAGAAAGACATCTCTTTTTTCAGGTTGAGGTATATTTTTGTGCTTTTAAGGCCAGAATAAAATTACATTTGATTTAATTTCATTTAATTTAGTTAAAATTGAATGCAGTTAATATGATCATAAAAGAACTGATGTATGAACATTGGAATCATACAATGTTGACAAATCAATAAGAATGAGGAGGGAGTAGGGTGAGTTTATTGTGATGTCAGGAAAACAATTACTATTTTTTCTACTGATAGTAGTTTATACATGCTTGGTAAGATCTGATGACTATCAGAACTAAGCACAATGAATTTGACAATACAGAAAATTATCTTTCTTTTAAGTGAGAGCACGGTCCCCACCTCCCAAATATTCTTCAAATAGCTAGGAAAATAGAAAATAATAATTATAACAAGGAATGTATCAAATAGCAGGAATTTAAGTAGTGAATAAATGAAAAAAAAATTCTTAACTGTCAGAAATTTTTGAAGTCATTAAATTCCTTGAAGTTTTCAGTAATAGCATCTTTTATATAAAGTGTATTCTATTTGTATATTATTTTATTTACAAATGGCTACTTACAATAAACACATTGCATGTTCATTTAACCGGATGATTGTAGTTGCTGTGATAATTGCTTATGTTTGCCCTATCTTATATCAGATTAATAGGTTGCATTCTGGTAAAAGTAAGTTATTTGCTTGGCAGATCTATTCCATTACCACATTTCATTTCCACACCAATTAAGAGTATTGTCCTAGCCTTCTAGAGCTTGCCTTTACTTGATGTACAAATTAGTTGTGTATCATTGCATTTTTTTTCTCTAGGCATAGACATAATTATAATTTCCTCACATACTTTTCTTAGGGAATGAGGATCTATGTTTATAAAATAATCCACAGATCATTATGCTGGGACTAGAGAGAAATATATTTCATTTGGTTTCAATCAAAGCTAGAAAGCTCAAATAACTAATCTTTTCTATGCATGTTCATAATGAAAATTCTGGGTAATATGATATTGCTGTAAAAGAAAAATAAAAGTTCTGATTACAAATTTCCAATTTATAAATGGAAAAGTCTTTCAAAATTAATTTGCAACATTGGGCTTGCTTTAGTCATCCAAAAATAGAAGATGCTGCGATTATCCAATACTTCATAGTTTACTACTTGAAACATCTAATTTGCCATTTCATTACCATATTTTTTGGAGTATAAGACGCTCAGGACTATAAGACACACGTACCTTTTTTGGGGAGGAAAACAAAAAAAATCTGCCTCTGCCTCTACCTCTGCCTCTTAGCAATTTGCCTCCTTGCAGCAAACAGCAAACAGCCTGCTTTAGTTTCATTTTCATTTTTAGCACAGCCTGATTAGCACAAGAAAAAAAAATCTGTCTCCCAACAATTTGCCTCCTTACAGCAAACAGCAGAGGCCCGCGCAGCAATAGGCAATGGCAATCCCTGCAGCCTGTAACAGCTGAGGGTTGGGAGGCTGATCTAACCGACAATCAGCTGCTTGTGTTAATCAGGCTGTGCTGAAGCTGAAACTGGCTGTTTGCTGCAAGGAGGTAAATTGCTGGGAGGCAGAGGCCAAAGGGTGGGGGCCGGTGGGTGGGCGGGGCTACATTTGGTGTATAAGACGCACCCAAATTTTCACCTTTTTTTAGGGGAGAAAAAGTGCATCTTAGATTCTGAAAAATACGGTATTTAAAAATGTTTTACACACACACCATACATATTTTTTTTTAACATGATGGAAAAGTGGATGGGAGATGGAAAAATACTTACTGCTAACTATTTTTTCCTAATTTCAGCTAAGTTTTCAGCACAAGATTGGAATCTTATATTGCAAAGCAGGCCAGAGCACTGAGGAAGAAATGTATAACAATGAGACAGCAGGTCCTGCTTTTGAAGAATTCCTTGACCTTCTAGGTCAAAGAGTACGACTCAAAGGATTTAGCAAATACCGAGCACAATTAGATAATAAAAGTAAGTAGCAATGACAAAATGCAATAAAATATTAAAAATGGTAATGAAATATTGCATTTTTTTTTTTTTTTTGCTAAAGTAGCGCCTGTAAATTCCTGGGTTTTTCCCCCACTTCTCTTCTGCAGAAGAGACTGTTCATAATGCCCTGCAACCATTTCCCATCTCCATTTGGACTTAAATGCTTCCATCTCCCTTTGTGGTCTGTCATTATAAGTGCCAATTGTTTTATGATGTGCAGCCTTAAGACATAAAGCAAAAACAATGGGAAGTAGGAATGTTGCTTCTAATATATAATTGATAGATTTTGTGAGGGGCTGGTGTCTCAAAAGGTTTGTATTTAATTAACAGCAGGCTATTTATACTGGAGGGGGTATGATGGCTCAGAGGTTAAAGACACTGAGCTTGTCAATTGGAAAGCTGACAGCTGGTTCAAGACCCAAGCACTGCACAATGGGGCGAGCTCCTGTTCTTTGCCTCAGTTCCTGCCCACCTAGTAGTTCTAAAGCATGCCAATGTGAGTAGGGTGCGAAGGTAACAGTGTTCCATGCATTTCGGCATATAGTCATGCTGGCCACATGATCACGGAAATGTCTTCAGACAATGCTAGGTCCTTCGGCCAAGAAAAGGAGAGGAGCACCATACCCTAGAGTCGCACATGACTAGACAGGAAAACTTTTACCTTTCTTACTTTTACCTGCCAGTAGTGACCAGCTAGCAATAACCATACACCAGTTAGGTTATATAGGTTGAAAAAAGTTTAGCGTGGGAAATAACATTCACTTGAAGAAAATTTATTTATTTGATTTGATTTGATTTGATTTCTATACCGCCCTACTCCCGAAGGACTCAGGGCGGTGCACAGCCAAACAATAAAATACATACATACAAAATTTAAAAGTGGAATTAAAATCAAATTAAATAGTTTTGGCCCAAACAAATTAAAACCCCAATCAATTTAAAACCAATTTTAAAATTTGAATATATAAAATACTAAAAAATATTTAAAAATTAAAAATCTTTTATAAAAGAGGGAGAAAATTAGGCCAGGCCCACCTGGTGAAATAAAAAGGTCTTTAAGGTGCAGCGGAAGGTGCGCAGATCCAGGATCCTCCGTATCTCCGGCGGGAGCTCGTTCCAGATAGTAGGTGCCCCCACAGAGAAGGCTCTCCCCCTGGGGGCCGCCAGTCGGCATTGTTTGGCCGACGGCACCCGGAGGAGCCCCTCACTGTGGGAGCGTAAAGTAAGCTGTACTTTAATGTCTATATTTATGTACTCATTTTTGGAATTTCTTTTCAGCTGATTCAACCGGAACTCATTCTCTTTATACAACCTATAAAGATTATGAAATAATGTTTCATGTTTCAACTATGCTTCCATATATGCCCAGTAATCGGCAACAGGTATGTCTGCTTTGGAATCTTGTACAAATATTTGGCTAAGTAGCAGCAACAAAAAAAGTCAGCTTGTAATTTTTTTTCCCTGTTCAGTTGTGTGCTATGAACAAATTACAAAAATTATGATTCATTTAATTTACTGTAATTTATTTATTTTTCAATTGTACAGTATTTCCAGTATTCAATGATATAGTTATTTTTTTTTCTAAAACAAATCTTGCCATCTATATTATAGTATTATACCATGCATTTGGTTCATTTTTTAATATATTTTGTTATACTTTGCTTACTACACTATTTGTACCTTATAAAATTGGAGCCTATTATGCAGAAAATGTGATGTCTGAAAATTGTTTATTTCTAAGTATTCTTTTAATATCTTAAAACATTAAAGGTGGCTAAAATGACATGGTACAGATAGTCCTCGACTTAACAACAGTTAATTTAGGGACATTCAAAGTTACAACAACACTGACTTAACAATTGCAATGATTCACTTAACAACTGTGGCAAGAAAGGTTGTAAAATGAGGCAAAACTCACTTAACTGTCTCACTTAGCAACCTAAATTTTGGGCTCAGTTGTGGTTGTAAATCAAGGATTACCTGTAACCAATTTCATCAACTATTAGAAGTTTTTATAGAACAACAGTATTCAGCAAAAGTGTGTAGATATTTTAAGAATAAAAGAGATAGCTTTGTAACCATCTAATCTGGCCTGTAAAAAAAATGTAATGAAAAATTCCTTTTTGAAGGAACAGTACAGAGGGAGGGAGCGAGGGAGGGAGGGGGAGGGAGAGAGAGAGGGGGAGAGAGAGAGAGAGAGAGAGAGAGAAAGAGAGAGTTCTTTTGGAGAAAAAAGGAACAGGAAAGATAAGGAAAAGTCACAACTAAGTTCACAAACTTCTGAACATGTTAGGAAAACATACAAGATACGGCTTCTTGAATTTTTTCCATCGCTTTAAGCAGCAGGGTAATAGGTTCTAGCTATCTCTATTGTATTCTGAGTAACAAGGTAACTGCACTTATATGTGATTCTGCTTTACCTCTGAGTGTCTAGGTGTATGTGTAGATTGGAAAGCATAGAACTGGAATGACCAGGAGGGAGGGAGGCAGACTCCACACACTATAGTAAATTTTGTCCCATTTTGCTCAGTCTTTATTTTATTTTATTTATTTCCTAATTTATTTTTAT
This sequence comes from Pantherophis guttatus, assembly GCF_059756535.1. NCBI lineage: Eukaryota > Metazoa > Chordata > Lepidosauria > Squamata > Colubridae > Pantherophis > Pantherophis guttatus. Next base: position 276,342,831 of record NC_142063.1, on the reverse strand, counting down.
TTATCAAGTTTACACGCCACCCATCTCACTCTGTAAAGTGACTCTGCAAAGTCTTTTAGGGACTTTTATTTATTTATTTATTTATTTATTGGTTCGATTTATATGCCACCCTTCTCTGGAGACTCAGGGCGGCTTACAATGTGTTAAGCAATAGCCTTCATACTTTTAAAGAGATATCCTGCTAATTGATAGAGTCCCGAGTCCCTTTACATAATTTCTTTCCAGCATTCTATTGGATTAGAAATATTTTTGGGGAAACCAATAAAACTGCCCAATTAGCTTGTAAAATCATTGGACTGAGAAAGGTCCAAAACATACACAGAATGTACCGTAGAAGGGATAGTCTGAAAGAGGACATGTGAACTTTCTATTTAATTTTTTTTCCTTCCAAAACTAAAAAGCCAGAGTCGGGGAAATCTACTGCTTTGCTCAATCAAAAGGTGTGCTCTGTTTTTGATGTTAGAGATCAGTGTTAAGGCCATCCTTTTGCTAAGGCTAAGGACTATAAGGTCTCTGCTAGAATGATGGTATTGAATGGTATTGAATGGTATTGAAAGGTTGATAGTATTCAACCTTTCATTCACTGCAATAAATATCCTGTCAAAGATTCTGGATGCCATTAAGTAGAAAAAGAACATTTCTTTTTCTGAAAAGGGTACACACATATTCATTTTGTTATTTAACTTATATGCTATAGTAAATGTTAACTGCAATAATAGTATTAGTTAGTGCTCATCAATAATTCCTCACCTAATTGAATAGAGATATCAAGTGAGATGTTTCAAGCACTCGTCCTGAATACTCTACTAAATTAATATTTCATGGATGAACAGGTGGAAATAATGCGTATCAGGTTTTCATGTAACAAAAATAGGATATGGAGCTAACGATTTAGAAAAGAAATGTGAAATTTTGAATTTTAAGATAATTTTAAATTATCTTGAAGTAGCATAATGACATTTAACAAATATAAGTGCAGACTTTTTCCTTAGGAAACAAAAATTAAAATGCATAGATCTTGAAATAGTAGATGAATATTAGCCAGGTCTCAAGTCGTCCAAGCTCCAGACCTACCCAGCAGTAACAACGCCAGGCATGTGGGTGAGTGAACAAACTGGGTTTATTAAGCCGGATTCAGGCATGCAAACGAGACCCGAGGTTTGACACCAGGAGTATAATATGACTGCAAAAAAGGCAAAGTATATTTGATCTAAGACCGTAAATTGCATAAGTGAACAAACATGGCAAATACAATTTTAGACTTACATCAACAGAAGAATAATCACTCACAACCTTTCAGTCAGAATCCGCTTCCTTTTGGCCATTGGTTCCTCTCCTCACATGGCTTAGGTAATTTGCAACTCCCACAGCCAGAGATACAGAGCTAATGCCCTTTCACAACACAAGTTCTTCAATTCACCCATCCAAATCCTGATGACCACAAGATGACAGCCAAGAAATACACATATACAATTATTTTAAAAAGTTCAATCACTTAATGAAAAGAAAAAAAAAAAAGCAATTTGCAGATATTGTTGGGCAGAATCAGAATTCAGTCCATGTATTTATTTTATTGAAACTCAAATATTTTGGCCACCTAATGAGAAGGAAAGACTCACTGGAGAAGAGCCTAATGTTGGGAAAAATTGAGGACAAAAGAAGAAGGGGACGTCAGAGAATGAGGTGGCTGGATGGAATCACTGAAGTAGTAGGCATGAGCTTAAATGGACTCCAGGGAATGGTAGAGGACAGGAAGGCCTGGAGGAACATTGTCCATGGGGTCACAATGGGTCGGACACGACTTCACAACTAACAACAACAAATTTATTTTATTTATTAAATTTATCTGCTGCCCATATCACCAAGACATAACCCTGAATCTCAGCCTTTAAGATATTGCAAGCAGCACAGATCCATTTCAGGTGCACAGTAATAACAGGCTGCCAGCTCTGAAATGGAGATGAATACAACAAAGCAAGTCTATTTTATGTGATATCCTTTCAACTATTTAAAGAACGCTTACATATCTCCCCCACTCATTTTTTTTCCCAAGGAAAAACATAGCCAACTTCAAACTTTTTTCATAGGCTTACTTTCTAGTCCCCTAATTATTGTTTTTATTGCCATTCTCTGAATTGTTCTATTCTGCCCAACAATATCTGCAAATTGCTTTTTTTTCTTTTCTTTTCATTAAGTGATTGAATTTTTTTAAAATAATTGTATGTGTGTATTTCTTGGCTGTCATCTTGTGGTCATCAGGATTTGGATGGGTGAACTGAAGAACTTGTGTTGTGAAAGGGCATTAGCTCTGTATCTCTGGCTGTGGGAGTTGCAAATTACCTAAACCATGTGAGGAGAGGAACCAATGGCCAAAAGGAAGCGGATTCTGACTGAAAGGTTGTGAGGGTAGTGATTGAAAGGTGATCAGGGACTGGATGGAAGGGGGCATGACCAACAAGAGGCCCAAGTTTGCTGATCCAGAACAGATCATTTCAAGTCTCCACATCAACATATCTCTATATTTTCTGCATTTGGTGTCTAGAGATAGAATGAGAAGGAAAACATTACTTCCAGAGTCAAATATTTAAAGCTGTGCTCTGACTGTCTAAGCTATGAGTGGGCCATGAAAGGCAGGCAATAGCACAAGGACATGTCTTCTGGAAATGGTTAGGTAGCTGTTTTCAAATTTTAATTTTAAATAGGTTTTTTTGAGGAAGTTACATAATATTCTCAGAGACTCTTCCCATCCTGCTTACAATCCTTTTGGACTGTTGCCTTCTGGCAGAAGATACAGAATAATTAAAACTCGGACCACACATTTTCTGAATAGCTTTTATCCCAGAGCTATCAAAATTTGATTTTAAATAGGTTTTTTTTTGAGGAAATTACATAACATTCTCCGAGACATTTCCCATCCTGCTTACAATCTTTTTGGACTTGCAGAAAATACAGAACAATTAAAACTCAGACCACATGTTTTCTGAATAGTTTTTATCCCAGAGCTATTATTGCACTCAACTAAAGGGCCACCATCACAGCTGTTGGACAGCATTACTTGGTCTGTTGTGTGGACGTTTGGTTGGTTTAGGGGCGGGGAATTCGTGGTGGGTGGGGGTGTGTTTGGGGATTGTTATGTGTGTTGGACCTTGTCTTTGGGTGTTATGTGAATTTCGTTGTATGGGTATACTGTGTATATACGTACAATGACAATAAAGTTAAAACTAAAGCTAAGCTAAGTTTTGTTTCCAATTGTAGACAGCGACAACAAAAAGCTCTACTTTATGTTGAATGTTGTTTATTATAGCTTTGTTGAATTTGAAACTGCGGGCAATAACCTTTAGCCTTCCTAGATTTACGCCTTCCAGATTTATATTGTACCTGTCACTGAAATTGTGGCATTTCCTTAGCTACTCATAGCATTGTTCTTTTTTTCCCCTCCTGGTTTTTCTTCCTTCCCTTTATTTTATTTCCAAATGTTCCTTGATTCCTCCCCAGAGAAATTAAATCTTGTTTTAGTTTATCTCCAGCATATTGCAACACTCACTTCCAGAAGCAATCAATCCCTTTTACAATGTTAGTAAACATTAATCAGTCTTTATAATTTGTACTGTCTTGTTAACTTTAACAGTAGTATCACAGCATATTCCATAACTTCTCTAGAATTAAAACAATGTGAGCACTGTTACTGGACTTGTAAATTCGAGTAATAGTGATATCTGAAGATATAGGTGCCTTTAATTGTATTTGACTGCTAGATATATGTCTCCATAAGTTCTGATAAGCACACTCAAATAGCAGCCTTAATAGTCAGCCTTAATATGTAAAAATATAATTAATGAATATTTACACGCCTTGTTGTTATCTAGTTGTCAAATAAATAATGTAGAACATGTCCACAGGTAGATTCTAGACATGGTATAATAATCATTCTTTTCCACTGAGGTGCAATAGCTGATATTCTCAAAGAATAACCTGCCTGGTCTTACAGTATAGAAATTCAGGGCTCGAATTTTTTCATCCCATCGCTTGTTCAGATGTGATTTATCAAAATTGTTATCCATACTTTTTTCTTTGTTTAAGAATGAATTAAATCAATCTGATGCTTCAGTATCTTTTAATACTGATTAATACAGTGTTTGGGATATATCTACTTTGACCAGGTTTGATTAAAATGTGTGATATTATTGTATCTTGTTATAATTTAACCTCGTGAAATTTTACAGCGATTCTAAGGTTGGGTCGCAATGGCTTTTCATTCTGTCTTTAAACTGAATGAAGAAAGATGGTTTATCCTTTACTATATAGCTCTGGTGTTTTACTTTAATGCCATACAACAAAATCAGCACAGAATCTACTTGATTGGAGTGATTTGTTAGTCCAGAAAATAGTCAATCAGTCAGTTAAATAACTTAGTTGCTTTATCTGGAACAAGTTAGCCCAGTTTATAAAATATAGGTAGCTTATTTGGATATGTGTGTATGTGCATGTGGATTAAGGATCAATGCCTCTTGGGGCATTTAATAAATAGAAAGAAATGAATAAATATTACAATTGAATGTTAATGAAGCATGATGAGAGGATACTGAGCTAGAGAAGAAAGGCAAAGTCTTTAGATCCATTAGAAATGCAATGAGTACTTCTTTTTAACATTCTCTTAACAGGATGTACCTTCATGACAGGCTGAATTTTCATATTAATACTAAATTTAGGTAGATCATGCAAGTGAAAGTATGGTTTTCATCCCTTATTTGAAAAATTCTATAGCAATGTGCATGTTGGAATTGAAGGAAAAGAGGGATAGAATCTCCTGTTAATGTTGGCTGCCTTTGGAAGTAACGCCACATGATCTATATGCTATATTGTACATTGAGTTATTTTTTTAATAGTGATTGCATTGATTAAGTTGGAAGGGCAGATAAATCAATAAAAAATGACCAATGTGTGGAAAGAAAAAAATCAAATTAAAAACAAAGGAAATGAAATGTTTGTATGCCCCCCTCCCCCCTCTCTCTCCCTCCCTCCCTCCTTCTCTCTCCCCCTCCCTCCCTGTGTGTGTGTGTGTGTGTCTCTGTGTGTGTGTGTGTTTTCTTAAATTTACTTCGATATTTAGACTCACTGGTCTGTTTTCCTGATTTGTTTGTCTTGGTGATAATGGTAGTTGTATTGATTTAAATGAACACACAGTATCTCGGGCCTTATTCATTTTTAAGAATCTGAGAATTTCATTCCCATTTTATTTTAATTATTTATTTGTACTTCATCTTTATTATTTTTTACAAATAACTCAAGATGGCAAACATATCTAACACACCTCTCTCCTTCTCTTTTCTCCACAACAACAACCCTGTGAGGTGTGTTGGGCTGACAGAGGGTGACTAGCCCAATATTTGAAGCTGTTTGAGCCAAATGCTTATCATGCCGGTGAAATGGAAGTGTAGGGCTGTGCAAGAACTGTCTCTAAATGAGAGACACCACAGTTGACATCATTCCCATTAACAGAGTATAAATTTCAGGGGCCTGCCTCAGATAGTGCAAGGCCTTTGCCCAGTGATCTTTTAGCTAAGGCTGAGCACATCTCTGCCTTTCCTTTCCAAACAAAAATGGAGCATGAGAAGACAAATTCCATGAACTATATCAACATAAATGGATGTTGTCTGCAATAGAGTACATTCTGATGGATTGATTGATTGTGTGCCATCAAATTGGTGTCCAGTCTTAAGAAAGACATAGGTTTTTTTACGGGACAATCTGTCCTCGGTCTGATCTTTCAGGTCTTCCAGCAGTGCACACATTGCTGCTTATAACTGAATTCATCCACTTTGCTTCTGGTTGTTATCTTCCCTTTCTCTGTTTGCAGAATTATAGACTTCTCCAGGGAGCTTAGTTCTTTGCCTAATGTGCCCAAAGTATGATAATTTGAGCCTGGTCATTCTCAAGGGAGAATTCTGGGTTGGTTAGTGATAGGATCTGTTTGCTTTGTATGGTATCCATGGTATTCTCAGTAATCTTCTCTAATCTTCAAAGATGTCAATATTCTTTCTATCCTGCTTCTTGAAAGTCCAATTTTCACAGCCTTAGAATAGCACAGGGAAAATTATTGTCTGCCCAATCCTGATCTTTCAGGTTTACATCCAGCAGCTGAGTATTTTTGCCAAGGCTTTCATTGCTTCTGTATCAAGTACTAGTCTGTGGTGTGTTTTTTGATTGCTGGTTCCTTTGTTGTTGATATTCATTCCTAAAAGACAGAATCTGTCCATCATTTCAATATCTTCATTATCAATTTTAAGGCTGGTTGCTATTCTGGTTTATCAATTTTATCAATTATCATTATCAATTTTAAGGCTGAGTGCTATTCTACTCATTAGTTTGATTTTTAAAATATATTTCATATTATTCCTATTCTTTTCTATGTCTTCCTTGGCTTTAGTAACATTTCAATCAGAATATCTTTTTTTGGCTTGTTTATATTTTCCTTGAAGTGGGTTGAAAGTTAGAAGAATTTATTTTCTCTCAGGAATTAGGATGAGGCTATTTGGCCAACTTTTTATAAAAATACTTTTAAACTAGGGAAAACACTTTTTTTTTTTTGCTCCAGAGTGAAAATAATGCATGTGAAAGTTGCATGAGTTTTTCTATTTTTTTCTGACAGTGATTTATCAGTATAATATTTCATATACCAACATGAAATTCATAGGTTTTATTCCTTGGCTATTAGCAACATCTGACTATCAATTGTTCTTCATTTTGGAAAAATAAACTGGCACTAATATATTTCACTTCCCTAAAGATAATTCAGTATATTCTTATATTTAACAATTTATACTCCATTAAAATGAGTATATGTGTGTATGTGCAATTATAAAATGAATTATAGCTACAATAAGACTGTTATTCTATTGCTTTTCATTCAGAAAACTTTGGTTCCAACAGATGAGGTTTTGGTTTAGACTTCTCATAAAGTTTGTGCATTGTTTCTGAAGCGGTCTGGATAATTGCAATAATTCATATCATTTGTATCAACTTGGATGATTTGCATATTTACAGAAAGATTTAATAAATCACTTAGCATTGTTTGCATAAGGGTAGAAAATATGGCAATACCACAATTACATAAATGAAACAAATGGATTCTAATGACCTAGTTCTGTATTTAATGGTCATTCATAATTAAATGGACACCCTTTTTCTCCAAATGGTCCATTAAACTGAAGTTTAACAATGGTTATTTATGATGTCACGACAAAACTTCCATTAATCTTAATACAACTAGATTATATTCTGTAGCCATCGTTAACAGCTTGTGTCAGATGAATATTTTCTCACTATCCTCTCATTTTAAAAGTGTAATTAAGTTGCCATTTAACTGAAACAGGTTAAATATAGGCTAAATTGAATCTCTATAGTTCAGTGACCTTACTGGTTACTATACCAAGTAAATACAGGAAAAATCTTGTAATAATTCTGAATAGCTTTGAAACTCAGGTACTGGATTACCTAGTTTTCTACAGTAGTTTCTTTCTCTAAAATCTGTGCTTTTAAAATAATGCAGAAAAACAGCTTTTGTTCTCTTCAAAAATTAAGAAATTGCATTTTGGGAATGAAGAAGAACAAAACAACAAGGGGTCAATAAATGTGGCTTTATATTTCATGTTGCACCTTTGAATATAATTAACAATTCCCTTTCTTCAAAAGCTATTATATTTCAAATACATATGAGTGATAGATTATTAAATATACATGGGAGTGATTAGTGTATCATTATTGATTCATCACCTCCATGTGCAATAATACATTTATTATGATTTATGTGACTTCCATTTTCTTATATGACTTCCAATTTATTTAAATTGACACTTTTCCCCCTAGTAGGTACAAGAGTTGAATTTTCATAATTAATTTTTTTCTTTTCTTTTTTTTTTTCTTCCTATCTAGCTTCTAAGGAAAAGGCATATAGGAAATGACATTGTTACTATTGTCTTTCAAGAGCCTGGAGCACTTCCTTTTACTCCAAAAAATATCCGTTCTCATTTTCAGCATGTCTTTGTCATTGTCAAAGTCCACAATCCATGCACTGAAAAAGTGTGTTATAGGTGAGTACAAATGTGTGGACCAATAGTTTTTGCTTCTTGAAATCCACTAAGCACTGTATAGGTTTTCCTGAATTTTAGCATTTTCGTCTGTCATCTACAAAACCTAATTATTAGCAAAACTTAGAAAATCAGTATTTAGTCACAATAATTAGTTGAGTCAGTAATGAACTTTCCTTTGAGAAACAATTTCTACAGTATTCACAGAAGCGAAGTGATTCTCTTCCCCTGCAGCCTCCCCACACCTTCAATATTAGATTCCCCCCCTTTTGACTTTATAAAGTAGTTCTTAGGGATATCTGAAGGCTGCAGGGGAGAGAAAACCAAAAGCAAATCTTATATATATAAGCAGAAGTATGTTTGTGTTCTATCCCAGCTTGCCTATAGCACTAGCAATAGGACTTAGATTATATACTGCTTCATAGCCCTCTCTAAGTAGTTTACAGAGTCAGCATATTGCTCCCAACAAGTTGGGCCCTCATTTTACCAACCTCAGAAGGATGGAAGAGCTGAGTCAATCTTGAGATGGTCAGGATCGAACTCCTGGCTGTAGGCAGAGTTAACCTGCAATACTGCATTCTAACCACTGCACCACCACAGCTCCTAATTACATGGCTGGAGAATGGCATCTGTAGTTGAGGTAGACATTTCATGTCTTTGCGCTAAATTTCTTCCAGTCATTAAAGTTTTACTAGAACTCATGTTGTGATGCAATGGTACAACAGAAATTTAATGGTTGAGGACTAATTGGCTAATAATACATATATTAGAATTTGCAGCAAATGCCATAATTAGAATGACTTCTTCAACCTTCACTGCGGCTGCTGCTTAGTCACCAAATGTCTATTAAAGAGTATAAAAATTGTTAGGGAAAAATAATTTTTCATTTGTACAAAATCATGGTGTGAACAGTAAAACTTCTTCATTCTCTCTTTATTTTATTTTTTTAGCGTTGGAGTTTCAAGATCAAAAGATGTTCCACCTTTTGGACCACCTATCCCTAAAGGAGTAACTTTCCCTAAATCAGCAGTTTTCCGGGACTTCCTTTTGGCCAAAGTTATTAATGCAGAAAACGCAGCCCACAAATCAGAAAAATTTCGAGCCATGGCAACCAGAACACGTCAAGAGTACTTGAAAGATCTAGCAGAAAATTTTGTTACTACTGCTACAATAGAAACTTCAGTCAAGTTTAGCCTCATTTCATTAGGTGCAAAAAAGAGAGAAAGAGTCAAAGCAAGAAAGGATGCTCATTTATTCAGTGTTGGAGCAGTAATATGGAATGTGATAGCACGAGACTTTGGTCAGTCACTTGATATTGAATGCCTGCTTGGCATCTCCAATGAGTTTATCGTCTTGATTGAAAAGGAGTCAAAAAACGTTGTATTCAACTGCTCCTGCAGAGATGTTATTGGCTGGACATCTGGGTTAATGAGCATAAAAATCTTTTACGAAAGAGGAGAATGCATTCTTCTGTCCGCATTTGATAACTGTGCTGAGGACATCCGAGAAATAGTTCAAAGGCTAGAAGTAAGTATATGTTTCAATGCTTTTATTCTTCAAAACTTATTGAGATACTTTTAAGAAGCTTAAAGATGAATAAAGTTAAGTGACAAAGAACACTGCTCTACCAGCAGAGAAGCTATAAAGAGGAATGAGCACATGTTTATTCATCCTTCAACATGCTCATTGGATCACAATAACTATTGTGTTCTTTGTATTTGTACGTAAGGGAGGGAGGGAGGGAGGGAGGGAGGGAGGGGGAGAGAGAGAGAGAGAGAGAGAGAGAGAGAGAGAGAGAGAGAGAGAGAGAGAGAGAGAGAGAGAGAGAGAGAGAGAGAGAGAATAAGCACCAATATTGTATAGTAGTTAAGTTTTAGGATTTACGATTACAGAGACTTTTTAAATTTCCTTTAGCACTGACAGCAGCTGGATAACTTTGGCTCAGGCACACTCCTTCAGCCATAGTCTGGGAAATACGTACATAGAATTAACATAATAACATACAAATTTTTATCTTTTATAAATCTGTAGAAATGTATGAAACAACTTCAAATAAATTTGATCAGCTTGCTGCTGACAGATGCCACACATTAGCAATGCACTGCTGCAACTTTCATGCAGATTGCCCTTCCAATGTTGCATTATAATTTTTAATCAGATGAATTATTTGCATTCTTAATCAGCAATGATTACTCAGAAGGCATTTTAGCAATCCTGTGGATTTCAGTCACAAATGTGGTAATAATAGGACAACTCTAGAATATATGAATTAAGATTCCAGTTCCTGAATTGCATACTTAGTCTCAAATTGCAATTGCATCTAAGTCTTACCAGACATTCTGGAAAGTGTTTACTACTAATGCAACAAAAGTTCCTATTGTTTAAAAATAACTTAATGACCTCACTTAACGATCATTTGTTCAGAGGCCATTTGAATTGACAACAGAGCTGAACAAGAGGTACTTATAACCGATTCTCAAAGTTCTGACTGTCACAGTGTTCTCACAATCACATGCTAGCAATCCATGTGCTCAGCAATGACTTTACAATTCTGATATTTTAGCATTGCAAGATCTGATGGTCACCATTTGCAACCTACACTGCTGACATGCTTAAAAATGGTGTGTGGTTCATTTAACAATGGTAACCAGAAAATTGGAACCGCATTTGCTAACAGCACAGTCACATGACATTGTGTGTTACAACTGTGTCATTTAGTGTTGGAAATTCCGATCCCAATTGCCATCGTTAATTGAGGACTGCCTAATTTTAAAGCAACCTTCCACTGTTTCCTGAAAATTAGTTGGAAATTCAAGTAAACACTGTAATGTCATTTTTAGAAATTTTGAAAGAAGTGGATTGCTGGCTAAAGAACCTCAGATGGTTCCTCCAGAGCCCCTGACAGCTATGACATTTCAATTAAAGCAACAGCATCAGTATCAAATAGCCCAAGAAACAAGTGCCTCAATTAACTTAATAACCCAAGAGCATTTTAGGTTAAAAACAGCTACATCCTGGTAGGTTCATCCAAAGTAAAAGATCCCTTTTACCCCAAAATCTATTAAAGAACTATTATTAAATTATGATGATCCTCTAATGAGTTAAAAGATCAAAGTCAGGCTGTGATTCAGTATGTTTCAAATAGTTCTTGCAACATTTAAGTTCTGTTATGCTAGGGCAGTCCCATGTAAAACAAATGATGATAAACTAAATCTAGAAATAGCAAGGGTTGTTTTCAGTGCATTGTGTTCCAAGCAAAGCTGCAAGTGATATACCAGGTAAAACTGTGCAAAAGTCCTACTTGCCACAGTCAAATCGTAACCCTAATCCACTCAGATAAGACTAGCAGCACCATAACACTTTGCTTCCAACTCTCAGCCCTCCCAGATGTTCTGTGGTTGATGGTATCAAAACATCTAGGAAGACAAGAATGGTCATATTCCTGCCATCCAAATCCCATCCCAGATCATACATGAGTAAACTCAGTAGAATTTCTATCTGATGCCCACATCCCAATCCAAATTGTCACTGATCCAGATACTTCCAGAGCCCTCTACCACTTTTTCAATAATCCAATAATCCTTTCCACCTCTATTCCAAAGTATAACATCACAAATACAATGGTTCCCCAATTAAGGATTGTTTTGGAAATATGAGCTATTTGGAGGGAAACATGCTAGGACTTAAAAACTGCTGCCATTCCTAAACTTTGTTTATGCAACATGTTTAACCAGGTTGGATTGGGCAGCTCTTATTTACATGACAAGCTTTGTTAATTTAATCTTTGTTTATATTTTTGTTTCATGTCTTAGCATGTTGTATGAATCAAATTTGTTTGGGTAGGGTTTAAAGTTCCTTACTGTGCGAATTCAATAAATGTAAGTTTATTCCGGTAACAAAGCTATCCTTTGTAACTGGGATGGCGAACCTATGGCACGCGTGCCACAGGTGGCACGCAAGCCATATCAGTGGGCACGCGAGCGTTGCCCTAGCTCAGCTCCAGTGCGCATGTGCACGCCGGCCAGCTGATTTTCGGGCCTTCCTGGCCCACCGGAAGTCAAGAAACAGGCTGTTTCAGGCCTCCAGAGGGCCTCGGGGGGGGGAGTCTGTTTTCACCCTCCCCAGACTTCTAGAAAGGCTCTGGAGCCTGGGAAGGGCAAAAAACAGGCCTATTGGGCCCACTGTGCCATCACATGTCAAAAGCAGGGGGAGCAGGAGAATCATGCATGCATGCATGGGGGGAGTGGGGTACATTGAATTATGGGTGTGGGCACATCTGTGCGCCAGTGGTGGGTTGCTCCCGGTTCGCACCGGTTCACAAGAACCAGTAGTAAAAATCTATAGTAGTTCGGAGAACCGGTAATAACATTGGCTAGCCATGCCCGCGAACTGGTCCCCGGCCCGGTCACCGCTAATTTAACCCCACCCACCTCATCAGAGTTTTTTTTTTTAACTTTTAAAAGCATTTTTTTCTACAACCTCTTCGGCCAAAAAGATGCTTTTAAAAGTTAAAAAAAAAGCCTCTGATGATCACGCGGCTTAGCTGGGATCGTCAGAGGCTCTTAAAAGCATTTTTTTTGCAACCTCTTCGGCCGATCCCAGCTGAGTTGCCTGATCATCAGAGGCTTCTAAAAGCATTTTTTTCTGCAACCTCTTAAGGTTGTAGAAAAAATGCTTTTAAAAGTTAAAAAAAAAAAAAGTTGGCCATACCCACCCAGTCACATTACCCGCCCACCAAGCCACGCCCACAAAATAAGCCACGCCCACAGAACTAGTAGTAAAAAATATTAGAACCCACCCCTTGTGAGCGCGACACCGTGCTCTCCCCAGGTTAGCCATCACTGCTTTATAACAATACTTATTGAAAGCAAGCATAAGACAGGAAAAATTCCTATTACTTTGTTAAAGACCTCACTTTGTACAATTAGATAATTGTATTTTAATCTCAATTTTTTAAAAAAAAATAACCACCCTTCTTCAAAATTTCAGTACTCCCTGACACCATTCTTTCCCTCAGGTTACTCCTTTCGGACTGGATAGTGTTTGGCTGGGTGTGGAATTACGGATACAATAAACAGAGACAGAATTTACAGATTTCAGAAGGATAACTTTACAGTTTAAAAAAAACAATAACATAAAAGTAGCAAAACAAGTTCAACAAGGTTTGCAAATGATTACTTAGTTACTGAAATAAAAAGAGCATGCATCTGGTAAAGGCAAATTTCCCTTTTGGCATTTCATTTGCTATAAATTCTTTTTCAAGCCAAATTCTTTTAGTTCATTTTCTTTGTGTTTCCTAATCATCATACAACTCAAACTCAACAAGTTGAATTTCGGATGAATTTCTTCCTCCCAAGGATGGCACAGGAGGCTACAGAGATTTCTTTTCCAATTGGCATTTTCCCTCTCTGCAAAATAAGCTTCCCCCCTGACCTCTGGATTGTGTCAGAAAGATTCCTTCTTTCTACCTCAGTTCTTATTATTTCTTCCAAACTTTCCGCTGATCAGTCCCTGTTAATTTGTCAATTTCCTTTATTTTCCTTCTTGCCCAGTTCTAGGTTTTCAGTCAATTCCTAACCAAACAATTTCATTTGCTCCTTAAAAGTTCATTATCTATGCAGACGGCTTCTTCTGAGAAAACTTTTAATTGGCTGATGAAAGTTATATACACTTTGTGCATATAAAGGAGTGCCAAACATTTCAGTGATTAGGTTTGATGCATTGCAACAATCCTACTGTTATGCTTACATCAAGTATTGTAATCCAAATATTGCTTTATCAACACTAAACAAGGCAAAGATTACTGCAATTCAATTATCTTGATGGAACTATGGGGATAGGCAAAATAATAGGGGATAGTGGAATTCCAGAAACACTCCGTGTCCTTTTTTCCAGTGGAAGCACCTAGGGAGCAAAGTTCATATATCCTATCTGTCATATTTTTTTGAAAACTTTAATTCCATAATACAGAGTTTTCCATCCTTGACAACTTTAGGATGTATGGACTTCACTCTCAGAATCTGCAAAATAGATGGGTAGTTTTCCAAATTCGATAAATAAAGAAAAATTGGGAGTTGGAGTCCACCCATCTTAAAATTTGTTTTTTATATATATCAAATTTAGAAACTGTCCAGCTCCATACTCTGTTATTATTGAGGTTGAGAAACATTGCCACAATTCACTGTCATGATGTATGGGGTTATTTCTCTCCAGTGATTGGAAATAAAACGTTAGAATGTGTTGGTAAAACTGGGATTTATATAGGTGAAGGAAAGGGTTTTTTTTAATATATATATTTCCTTTAAACTTCAGAAAATTATAGATGTGTTTTAAAAACCATTTAAAGGAAAATGGGATTGCTTTCTTAATGGTTGATCATTCTAATTATAGAAATCATTTTAATGCTTTATGACAAAAATCTAAGATGGAATGAAAGATAAGTAGGTAATGTATGTAGATGTTTCAAGAAACGTGACTAATGACTTAGTATGCTACTGCTCCAATTGTTCCATGTTTCAAATACGTTTAACCTAAAGGAATTGTCAGATATAATTCATCATCAAGGAGATTTCTTCCTCTGGCTCTGGGTTCCCTGCTTGCTGACTTTTCTTTTTCTTAATCCTCCCTTTTTGGTTATTATTTTTAGTTTAGTATAGAAATTTATAAAGTCCCCCAATTATTAGCTGTAGGAAGATTTGAAAAATAGATGATTGAAATACCAGCCTTACTCTGAAACCAAACTAGGCAAAATCCTAATCATAGCAATATTTGAATCAAGATTTGTAAATTTTAGGAAATGTTGGAGAGCAGAGAAACAAAATCTATTTTTACTTTGGGGTTTAAATCCTGAATTCCAGAATTGGAGGAAAATGATGGATTATAGTGGAATATATGAGATGTATAAAATAATAAGTATTATGTGTAATACTATTAGGGACTTTCATATTGATTCTTCACAATGTACCTCCTAATAATTTATAGACCTAATAAAAATCATCAGAAAAAATTAAAGTGAATATCAAAACAATTTTTTTGTTTATACATAGAAGTAATATTCGTTACTTTTAAAATATTCTACTTTCAAAAACAGCTGTCTCTTGGAAGAGAAATTATGGAGACCTAAATAAACTTTTTTTCACTGATTTAAGAATTTCTTCAAGTTTGTTAAAAAATTGAAATTCACCAGAGTACAATAAATTAAAAATGCTGTTAAAAAACCATCTGCAAAGATTTACAGTGGGGCAAAAAAGTATTTAGTCAGCCACCAATTGTGCAAGTTCTCCCACTTAAAAAGATGAGAGAGGCCTGTAATTGTCATCATAGGTAGACCTCAACTATGAGAGACAATATGAGAAAACAAATCCAGACAATCACATTGTCTGATGTGGAAAGAATTTATTTGCAAATTATGGTAGAAAATAAGTATTTGGTCAATATCAAAAGTTCATCTCAATACTTTGTTATATATCCTTTGTTGGCAATGACAGAGGTCAAACGTTTTCTGTAAGTCTTCACAAGGTTGGCACACACTGTTGCTGGTATGTTGGCCGATTCCTCCATGCAGATCTCCTCTAGAGCAGTGATGTTTTGGGGCTGTCGCTGGGCAACACGGACTTTCAACTCCCTCCAAAGGTTTTCTATGGGGTTGAGATCTGGAGATTGGCTAGGCCACTCCAGTACCTTGAAATGCTTCTTACGAAGCCACTCCTTCGTTGCCCGGGTGGTGTGTTTGGGATCATTGTCATGCTGAAAGACCCAGCCACATTTCATCTTCAATGCCCTTGCTGATGGAAGGAGGTTTGCACTCAAAATCTCACGATACATGGCCCCATTCATTCTTTCCTGTACATGGATCAGTCGTCCTGGTCCCTTTGCAGAGAAACAACCCCAAAGCATGATGTTGCCACCCCCATGCTTCACAGTAGGTATGGTGTTCTTTGGATGCAACTCAGCATTCTCTCTCCTCCAAACATGACGAGTTGTGTTTCTACCAAACAGTTCTACTTTGGTTTCATCTGACCATATGACATTCTCCCAATCTTCTTCTGGATCATCCAAATGCTCTCTACCAAACTTCAGACGGGCCCGGACATGTACTGGCTTAAGCAGGGGGACACGTCTGGCACTGGTGGCGTAGTGTGTTACTGATGGTAGCCTCTGTTACGTTGGTCCCAGCTCTCTGCAGGTCATTCACTAGGTCCCCCATGTGATTCTGGGATTTTTGCTCACCGTTCTTGTGATCATTTTGACCCCATGGGGTGAGATCTTGCGTGGAGCCCCAGATCGAGGGAGATTATCAGTGGTTTTGTATGTCTTCCATTTTCTAATTATTGCTCCCATAGTTGATTTCTTCACACCAAGCTGCTTGCCTATTGCAGATTCAGTCTTCCCAGCCTGGTGCAGGTCTACAATTTTGTTTCTGGTGTCCTTCGATAGCTCTTTGGTCTTCACCATAGTGGAGTTTGGAGTGTGACTGTTTGAGGTTGTGGACAGGTGTCTTTTATACTGATAACAAGTTCAAACAGGTGCCATTAATACAGGTAATGAGTGGAGGACAGAGAAGCCTCTTAAAGAAGAAGTTACAGGTCTGTGAGTGCCAGAAATCTTGCTTGTTTGTAGGTGACCATATATTTATTTTCCAGCATAATTTGCAAATAAATTATTTCCAAATCAGACAATGTGATTGTCTGGATTTGTTTTCTCATATTGTCTCTCATAGTTGAGGTCTATCTATGATGACAATTACAGGCCTCTCTCATCTTTTTAAGTGGGAGAACTTGCACAATTGGTGGCTGACTAAATACTTTTTTGCCCCACTGTATGTGACAACCTTTGCTCATTTTACACATTACTGGAATAAGTATCATTAACTCAGGGCTGCCTGTTTTTGAGTAAATATGCCTGGGATTGAAGATCCTATTGCATCTTGAAATATCATTGATAATATTGATCATATTGAAATACAGAGTACATTTTTCTAAACATTAGGTCTTTTAAACACAAAACGTCCTGCTTCCTGAATAACTCTGCTAGAATTACACTTTTAGGAATAGTGGCTCTACCATAAATCTGAAATACTTATAGCTGTTCTGAAATATATATATATATATATATATATATATATATATATATATATATATATATATATATATATATATATATATATATATATATTTTCACATTTTATCATGAAAAATGCTACATTGTTACACACTAAGTGATATGTAGAAACGTTCTTATTCTTATCAAATCTGATGGTTCTTTAGATAGTAACCAGAGGATGTGAAACAGCAGAAATGACCTTGAGAAGAAATGGCTTGGGACAGCTTGGATTCCATGTCAACTTTGAAGGGATTGTGGCAGATGTGGAACCGTTCGGTTTTGCGTGGAAAGCAGGCCTGCGTCAGGGCAGCCGCCTCGTAGAGATCTGCAAAGTAGCTGTAGCAACACTCACTCATGAACAAATGATTGACCTATTGCGCACATCTGTGACGGTCAAGGTGGTGATTATTCAGCCTCATGAGGATGGTTCACCTAGAAGGTAAGACATTAGCGGGTGTATCTTTGAGCTTACATATGAATTTGCCCTTTATATACAGGCTTTCCTTGCTGAGATGATGACATTGGATACAGGTAGTCTTTAACTTATGACCACAATGGAGCCCAAAATTTCTGTTATTAACTGAGATACTTGTTAAGTGAGTTTTGCTCCGTTTTACAACCTTTCTTGCCTCAGTTGTTAAGTAAACCACTGCAGTTGATAAAGTTAGCAACCCAGTTGTTAGGTGAATCTGGCTTCCCCATTGACTTGGCTTGGCAAAAGGTGATCATATGACTTTGGGACACAGCCCAGCAGTGGTCATAAGTATGAGCCAATTTTCAAGCTCCTGAATTCTGATCACTTGATTCTGGTGATGCTATAAAGGTTGTAACTATGAAAAGTGGTCATAAGTCACTTTTTTTCAGTGCCGTTGTAACTTTGAACAGTCACTAAATGAACTGTTGTAAACCGGGGACTACATGTACTTTCCCTCTGTAAGAGACTGAATTAGGAATTATTTGGTTAGAATGTAGCAGTCTCCCCTTTTTAAAATCATTGTTTTAATTAGAGAATCTTTTGGAGAATAAAAAAAAGGGAAATGTATACTTTTTAAAAGAATAAAAGCAGGAAAAAGAAAATAAAGGAAAGTGAAAGTGAAAGTGAAAGTGAAGAAAAGAATAAAGAAATGAAAAAGAGAAATAGAAAAAGTAATGGCTTTCAATTTGCTTTACAGCAGTTATAAATGCATTCAAATTTTGTCTTCTGTCTCTAAAGTTACATCTGAACTCCTTTTTCCTTGTAATCTATCCTTTCTCATTGTCAACCCCAAAAATCACAAATACGTTTTTCCCATTTTCAGCAAAAAGTCCATAAATGGTTTCCAAAAGAAACCATTGGAGTGGAGTGATGGAGTGATGTCATATTTGACTCTTATGTATTCAAAAATATAAGCCATATCCACCTGGGCCATATAAAGGCCCATATTATCCAACACATATTTTTTCTTAGTTGTACACTTAGATGTCTTTGGGAATCTCACAAGCTTCTCAGACTAGAGTTCCATTATCCTCTCTCACAACCGGCCCCTGCTACCTGGGTAAGCTGCATTGGCAGCCCTTGCCCTGCATTCTCCAGAACATGATAATGGAGTGACGCTGGACCTGAATCTAAAGATTGGATGTAGCCATATAGACCCTAACTAATTATTTATCTTGGGCCATTTAGAAACCATCTAAGTTTCTAAAGGAGCCTGGTTTAGCTCAACAGACAGAAGCACTGTAATTTAACACCAGCTGTCTGCAATTAAAGTAAGATCGAATCTTGCCAGGCTCAAGGTTGACTCAGCTTTCCATCCTTTCTAAGGTAGGTAAATTGAGGACCCAGTTTGTGGGGGCAATAAGCTGACTTTGTATAAATATACAAAAGTATGAAGGCTATTGCTTAACACACTGTAAGCCGCCCTGAGTCTCCGGAGAAGGGCGGCATATAAATCAAATTAAAAAAAAAAAAAGTTAATACCCTGTTTCCCCGAAAATAAGGTCCTGTCTTATATTTTTTTGAACCCTGAAAAAAGTGCTTGGCCTTATTGGCATGCGCTCAAAAGCCCAATTGGGCTTATTATCAGGGGATGTCTTATTTTGGGGAAAACAGGGTAGTTATTACCATAACTTGTGGAAAAAGATTTCAGAGAATAGTCATCTCCTGTTGGAAGCTACTTGCTTTTGTCTGCTTGGAATCTCTTGTCATTGAATAATTCCAATTTTAATCCTATGTATGTGGGCACAAAACCTGCCTCTCCATACTCCGTGTAATTGAATTGACCCCTACCTTGTTTCCCTTGCCCTCTTTTCTGAAGTATAAAGCGACAAACATTTCTTGCATAGGAAAAGCATTCCAATTGTGAACATTTTTGTTGTTCCTCATTTGTTCAATTGTGGAAATAATACAGGGACACACACACACAAATGAAAAGCACATAAAATCAAATTAAAACCATAATATTTGAAAATACAAGAGTAAGATAAAATACCTAGCAGCTGGGGTATTAAATAACACCTTACATTGTCAAGACTAAGCAGGACAGGATTGACTTAACCACTTTCCAAAAAAACTTAGCAAGGAAGGAGCATCCTAACTTTACTCTATGGAACTGGGACTGCCACTAAGAAAGCCCTTTTTCAATTGTCAAATCCCCTGACATTCTAAGTAGCAAAAACCAGAAGCATACATTTCAAATTGGATGTACAAGATAAGCAGGTTATACTCAGAAAAGTTAGTCCCAAAGATAACAAGAACCTGAGTCATAAAGAGATTTATAGATCTTCACCAGCAATTTTAACTGTACTCAGAAGTCTGTTGAGAACCAATGCAGCACCTGCAAAACAGATGTTATTTGGCTAAAATGCTTCTTGTCTACTCCTAAATTTTGAATCGGTTGCAGTTTTTGAATAATCATCAGAGACAGCCCCAAATATAAGAATTTGTGCAAGAATAAATGTCATCAGGGCATCCTCCTCCAATTACACTTATATCTGGTGTAATGACTAAAGGTAGCAAAGATTTTCATGGCTATAGCCTCTATCTATTAGCCAGGCAGGAACTATAAATCAATCTCCCATATTATGGATCTGTTCCTTCAAAGAGATTGTGATCCTGTCAAGAGCCAGTGTTGAAACTAGATAAACAATACTGCCATCATTCTGGAAAGTTGATCACCTGCAGACTAGGTCTCTGAAGAACTTCACTGTTTCTCTTCTGCAATCTTAGAATTACAGCTACTGCAGCACCTAAACCAAGTCAAGAGGAATTCTGGCAAAATAATTCCTTTCCACAACCAGACTATAGTAATACATGCCAGATCTGCCCATTCATCTCTGTCAAAGAAAAGGACAGGTTGCAGATTGATTCAGGCCAAGGCTCTCAATGATCTGGCATCCAGGACCTTCTGGGCTGGAAGTGGTGCTCTTTAAATTGACAATACATGACATCATGATGCAAATCCCTATTTCAATTCTAGAATTGGATACTAGTAAATAAGTTGCAGGTTTTGTTTTATCAGATTTTTCAGTGGACTGTCATGGCCTTTCACAGATATATTCAGCCCCTGAACAGTCAAAATTAATTTGCATTGCAATCAGTAAAGAGCTTCATAATGTTCCCATCAGATTCTGTTCTTTTTTTTCCCCTTTTCTTGGGAATGCCTTCTGGGTATGCTCATTGGATGCCCATCTTATCAATAGAGGATTTATCATTTTTCTGTTGCTGGGAGAATGATATGTTTGAAATCTGAAAGCAGTGAATAATGACTTTAGCCAATTAGTTCCCCCTTACAGTTAAGGATTGTATTTCTTTGAATCCAAGATCTGAGGAGTTATGATACATGCACTGATAAACATATTTTTCCTGGTGTTGTTTTGTTTAAATATCAGAAGCCAATAGTCGGAGATGAGGAGGAGGCAAAGGATATTAGAGGGAGGTTGCAAATGCCGTTTGATTTTGCTTGTGCTCTTTATTTCTGGTTAAGAAGGCTGTAGTCTTATGCTCTCTTGTCTGGGAATAAGCCTAATTAGACTAAGTTGGACTTGGATCTGATTAGGGACATAGAGGATTGCATATAGGAATTTATCAAACATGCAACAAAAATAGAATGTGGATTAAAAGAGGAGAGAGGAACTGTTCCTATTTTAATTACATGGTGAGTTTATAGATTAATTATCTGTAAAGAGTCTCTAATCATGCATAGGATTACCTGGAAATAAGGTCACCTCAATGTGAACATGGAGAAGGGAAGAATTAGTGTGTCTGTCAAAAAAATCTGTATCAACCATAATATAGACCAGTATGATAGATATGGCTCATAGTCTTCAATGAAGAGATCTTCATCCATCAGTGGATTGATTTGGGATAGTAGTAGTAGTAGTAGTAGTAGTAGTAGTAGTAGTAGTAGTAGTAGTAATAATAATAGTCCATCGTCCTAGAATTTTATAAGATACACAGCTTCCTGCAATAACACCAGCGGAACTGCAAAAAACTGCACTACTTGGAACATTGTACATCTTAAGAAGGTACTTGGTTGATACCTAGGATGCTGGCAGCAACCCGTATCAACCATTAGCACCAGTCCATGGTATTTGTGATGCATTTTTGAATGTTCAGTTGATTGAGTTTCATGTTTAATGAATAAAGTAAATGATAATAGTCTATGGTCCATTTTTGGCCAAATAGTGGAAGAGCAAAAGATCAGCTTCTAATTGTCAAGATGATATTGGAAAACTGCAAGAGAACAAAGACCAACTTGAACATAGGTTGGATTGATTACAAGAAGGTATTTGTCTCCATGCCACATAATTGGATAATCAAATGCCTAGAATTAACAGGAGTAGTAGAAACATCAGAAGCTTTGTGCAAAGAACAATGGCACAGTGAAAGATACAGATGCTAATGATAGAAAGAGGTTAATCTAGAGAGGAATCTTTCAAGGAGATTCACTTTCACCATCACTGTTTGTCATTGCATTGATTCCTCTATTAACAATGCTGAACAAGTCAGGCCATATCTGTCAAACATCAAAAACATATGCCAAGCTATCCCATGTCCTTTATATGGACAGCTAAAGCAGTATGTCAAAACATCATCAGCAGAATTGTTGCTCAATACTGATTATAGATACTGCCAACATATTGCAGTAGAGTTTGGACTGGACATATATGGTACCCTCACCATTAACAAGGGAAAAATACTGATAACTGATGGTCTCAAGATTTTGTATATAAAGAACATCAGGACACTAGATGAAGATGATCACGATAAATACATATGTAGCCTTCAAGCTGACAGCCTCAAGCACTCTGAAGTCAAGAAGTAGAAGTGAATACATCATGAGCGTGCAGAAGATCTTAAAGTTCAAACTCAGTGGAGGAAATACCATCAAGACAATTAAGACCTGGGCAATTCCAGCCATTAGATACACAGCTGAAATAGTGGACTGGACTCAAGTTGAACTAAAAGACCTGGATAGAAAGATTATTTACTTTTTCATTCATGAAAAGATCATGAATCATGATCTTCGTCCATGCAGGGATGTTAACACACTACTAAACCAAAGAAAATAGGTAGGCATGGAATGTTGCAAATACACTAGACAATAGAAGAAAAAAAAGGGCATTGAAAGAATATCTGAAGGATAGTGAAGAAGGAACTGAAAGCTAGTATACCATGAAGATTTACTGAATACTGAAGATATTAAACTTCCCTACAAGAAAAGAAGAAATAGAAAAAGACATCAAAAGGCAAAGTATTGCATGACTGGTACATTAAAAAACAGGCAAAGCAGACAACAACAACATTTGGCAATAACTAGGAGCAGGAAAACTGAAGAAAGAGACATGGGCTAATTCTGGCTACATAAGACCAAGCCTTAAGAACAAGTACATATAAAACCAGAATTGAGAAAACAGCAACGATAGTAAATGCTGTCTCTGCAAAGAAGCTGATAAAACAGTGGATCACCTAATTAGCTGCTGCAAGTAGATTGCACAGGCTGACTACAAAGGACATCATGACAAAGTAGCAACAATTGTGCATTGGACGATCTACAAGAAATACCATTTTTCTTCAAGAAGAACTAGTAGAAGGACAAAACAGGCAAAGTAATAAAAAAGGAAGAAGCTAAAATGCACTGGGACCTTAGAATTCAAATAGACAAGCATCTATCACATAAGCCCCCCCAGATGTAACAACTGTCGATTAGAAAAACAAGGAAGTCTGGATAGTAGACATGGCAATACTGGGAGACAATAGAAGAAAAAGAATTGGAGAAAATCACAAAATGCAAAAACCTACAAATAGAAATAGAATGATTAGGGCAAAATAAAGCAAATAGTAATAGGCACTTGGAGGTAATCTGAAAACTATTGGAGCACTACTTGAACACTATCGGCAATGACAAAATCACACAGTCAATTTCAAAGAACAGCTTTACTTGGAACAGCACACATCCTGAGACATTGAGACAGTATCTTTAATACTATCAAACAACTTCTGCCTATCCCAGATCCTTGGAAAGAGCTCGATTGTGGATAAAAATGCCAAATCCAGTCTAAATATTTGCACTGACTGTGCAACCAACCATAATAATTATATTAGTACAGACATACAAGGGTACACATATTTGCTACAACTTAGTTTTCAACAAGTTAAAATACTATAATAAGTTCCACAGTTTATGTCATCTTGTCTTTCAACCGTCCAAGTTTTGAAATACCACAGTTTATAAAACTTGACTATACTTTTTATTTAGCAGACAGTTATCGTAATTATCCACCAAACATGCACCTTATATTTCATGCAGTTAGGAATTCACTGCTCTTCACTTTGCAATCTACTTGTATGAATATGCCGGTGCTAACAAATTAAACTTACCTAGTATGAAATGGGACATCATTGTTATGGTAGAAAATACCTTTGTGATTCATTACGATGTTCATCTCTGCCGTAGGGGATGCTCAGAACTCTGTCGAATTCCCATGGTGGAGTACAAACTTGACAGCGAAGGCACCCCATGTGAGTATAAAACTCCTTTCAGGAGGAATACTACTTGGCATAGGGTGCCAACCTCTGCTGGGCAGCCTCTCTCTCGTGCCTCTCCAATCTTAGGAACAACTGACAGACTGCATTGCCAGCAGCTTCTTCATCAGGCACAAACTGCTATTCCTCGCAGCACCTCTTTTGACAGAAAGCTTCCAGATGGCGCAAGGTAATATACGCTGTTCCAGCTTATATTTTATAAATGCTGTATCAAGTGAGCCTGGGCTCTATGGGCTGTATTATTTTTTTTTCTGGAAGCAAACATTAGTCAAGCTGGTAATATTGATACTAAAAGGAAGATGCAATTTTAATGCATATCTCTGCCTGGAATATAAAAACTAACAAGCTTCTTTTGACACCCTCAGATGACTAACCAATAGAATGGAATAGGTCTTCTTGAGAAATAAAAACGAGGAATAAATATTTGACAGTAAATAAATTTGATTCTAAATTGGGCAATTTTGGGTTTCAGGGTTTAGTGAGAATGTCTAGAGTACAGATTTCCTGATGTTTTTCCGGCAACTGTGGTTGCCATTATTTACAGAGTGGTCTGCTAAGCATTTTCTCAATGGAAAGCATATTAGTATTTAATATGAAAATATTCAGGGTACATGGGAGACTGAATATGATTTTCCTTGCTCAAGACTCATAAAGAGTTACTGTAATGCCATCTGAAAATATATTATTATAGAGCAGAAAGGGAGTTAAGTGTACTATTGAGTCCAATACATTGTTCCATGAAGGATATTTTTTGGGGAAGAGCACAACGTTGAAGTAATTTTATTACTTTAATAAATTACTAATACATTTTATTATATTTATAATTCATTATATAAGATGTCATTAATTGTGAAATAGTTTGATTATTAACAAACACTGATGTGACGAGAGCATGCAGAATGTGTACTGTTTTGAAATTTCAGTTGTTTTCATTGGAACATGAGTCCTTTGGAAAATAAATCAGTCACTGGAAGTCATAAATGAATAAATAAGTCATAAATCAGTCACTGGGACATAAATCAGGCTGAGTGCCTGATTATTATAATTGTTTATGTAGTGGTACCTAGGTACTTGCCTGCTTTGAAGTTCATCAAATTTGTTACTTGATGCATTTTGACCCAACATTTTTGTCCCAGAACTTGTTGTTTGTTTGCTACTCGACTCAAACTTGTCGCTGCCAGTTGCCTCTTAATTAATATATTATTCCTTATGGGGAAAGATAGTTTGGTATTCGCTGTTTTCGGTACTTATCACACATCCTGGAACTAATTAACTATGAGTACCAAGATCTCACTGTACAGTCAAACTAATTACATAGTTTAAGTTTTAAAACTATTGTATATGAATACTTCATATGCTTAAATATAAAATTTGTTCATGAGAAATTTTGTTAAACTAATAGGATGCCTACTGGATCACTACATATCTCGCCACATCTTAAATTACTCATTATTTCAGAAGTTCTCCAAGCAACCAATCATCCTCCAGTGATCCAGGACCAAGCGGGAGTAGTCAGTGGAGGCATCAAGTAGGATATGATGGGTACTTGTTATTTTTTATATCTTGATTGTGAAAAATATATATGTAAAACATTCTTACTGCTTGTAGCCTTTATGAAGGTTTTTAAATAATTTTATAAAGGTTATCAAAAGATGAAATACAAATGAAAATGAAAAGAGGGGGAAAAGAGGGAAGGGAAACGGGAAAGAAAGAGGTGTAGAGTAAAGGGGAAATAAAAAAGAAAAGTATTGACTTCTGATTCTTTTTAACACAGTAGGATAAAATAATACCCTTACTGCCTCAACTTTTTACTTTTACATTCTTAAGATGCACTAGCCATATATATTAGAGCAGTTAATTTAGCCATCTCTGCTAGTTCCATCAGTTTTTCCAGCCATTCATCCATTGTGGGAGCCTCTAGGAAAGTTTTTGTTGAATGAGATAACATCCTTGCAGAAATAAATTAGCAGCTTCAATTTTCACTTTTCTCAATCTCTGAAAATTCAGAATTAATTCCCACTTGCCTCTGCCATACTATCTCAGAAAAAGCAGTTGCCTTTTTAGATATACTATATTTGTGCCCCTGTGTGCTGCAAAGCACCTTCGAATGCAAGCCACTACAAAGCATTGCTACTTAGTTAAAAGGAGGAGAGCCGTACTAATCCAGTATAAATGAAAATGCAGATGTCTGCTGTGTTTAATAGAGATTAGAGAAGAAGAGCCGCGGTGGTGCAGTGGTTAGAATGCAGTATTGCAGGCTAACTCTGCTCACATTGCCAGGAGTTCAATCCTGACCGGTTCAAGGTTGACTCGGCCTTCCATCTTTCCGAGGTCGATAAAATGAAGAGCCAGATTGTTGGGGGCAATATGCTGACTCTGTAAAATGCTTAGAGAGGGCTGTAAAGCACTGTGAAACGGTATATAAGTCTTAAGTGCTGTTGCTATTGCTAAAGGAGAATATTTATAGTTTGGGGTTGAAATGAGGAGTCCTTGGTGCTTTCTGAGCATGGTTGTTTTCTTGCAGACGTTTCATTATTCTAACTAGGTAACATTATCAGTGCTAGTGCATCACTAGTACTATTGTATTATGATATGAATATCTCACATATAATGATATGAATATCAGTTCTATTCATATCATTATTAAATGAATAATCCTTCAAATTCAGCAAAAACTGTATTCAGCACCAATAAATCTTTTTTTTTTGTTCAGTCAAAATAATATGAAAATAATATTTAAAGTGCTATGTCATGGGAGCAATAAGTGGTTCATATGGAATGAGTAGTTTTCATAGTGAATTAGAAAACCCACCGCTTTCTTTTTCCACTTAAAGATGCCAGTCCCCTTTACTCCATGACCATCAAGGTCTCCTGGAGAGCGAAGAAGGCAGAGAACATGAAGAATCTTTGGAAGGGTCCAGGCATCCCAACGGTAGTCAAAATTCTTTTACAGTCAAATGACTTCTTTGCTGAATTGTTCATTTCTGTGAGCTTATGAAGACAAGGCAGGCTATCAGTATTAATAAAACAAACACAGCTGTGTGTCATCATCAGTATTCTGATGGTGACAAATTCCAAACTTTTGTAACTCCCCTATTGGTATTTTTATATAAATCTGTGTATTTCAAAGTATACTTACTGAAGTTTTGGGGAATAACAGATGAAAATATAGACGCCCCCTTATATATTTGATGGAACCCTAGGTAAATTGAGTAAATTTACATTCATCAAAAATCAGTCCCAAAATTGGGTGAAACTTGGAAGGTTTAAAGTGATAGCATGACTCAGCACAACTAAATTTACAAAATGTGGGGTGATCTATAATTTCTACATAATATTTTGAAACATATTATTTACATGTTCATATAATCTTTCTCGTTAAGTTTTATAAACTTTCCTATTTTGTCTTGTGGATACCTACTATTTATTTATATTATCTAGCATAAATAATGGAATCAACTATACATATATCTCAATACATTTTGTTTGAGGATAGCTTTTTCCTCCTAGACAACATGCAATGCCTTTTTTTTCAAAAAAAATATATCTGGGATTAAATTTAGGGTTACTTTCTCTTTAAAATTCTGGATGACAAAATTCAGAATTCTAGTGATAGCAAGGAGATACTAAAAACTTTTTAACTCTTTCTTGCTATCAAGTGGCCATGCAGAATTTTGGATCTGTAACTGATAGCCCTGTTTAGAGCAATAGTCTTTCATTTTCCACTTGCTTTTTCCTGATCACCTCCACGCTCTCTTGATGCTGAGGAGCAGCATAAGGGTGTCAATATTGATTTTGGGGTTTTGCTCCATTCCATAATTTATTAGGATGATGTTGCCAATGTGTATGTGATAACTGTTTCTTCTTATCCAGAACTGTCATAGCTAATAAATCATGTATCTCTCAGTTTGATAAGGGCAAGATATGATTCCAAAAACTTCAAGGAGCATCCTTGTTTTAAAGTAAACCATGTAATGTTAAGATAGTAGTTTTTTTTCCCCTTGTACCTTATGCTTATGTTATTGGATATTAAAATAAATAATTAATTATGGCAGAAACGAAGTGGCATGCACCATCAACCAAGGTTTTGAGTTCCTATAAAGACCGGGCACTACAGAAAGAAAACAATGGGAAGGATTCACCAAATAAATTTTCTCATGTAAGTTTTTTTTAACTTGGGAATTCTCAAATAGGAATCTTTTTTACATGTGTCTGAACAAAACCTGTGTTGCAAAAGTCTGAAGAAACATGAAAATGCTTGCAGATTTTGAGCTTACTCCTTTGATGGAAGGATGATGTTTCATCATAATCTTCCAATACAAAATCATGAAATAGGAAATATAAAGAGCAAATTGTAAAAAAAAAATAGTTCAATGAGCTGTTATGTTAATTTATACATTTCTATATTCTACAACTTATTTTGGCATGAATTATTTTAATGAAATAACTCTGAGAAATGAATTTGAGTATAGAGAACATCACCCAGTAGTATCTACCAGGTTTGAATATGAAATAAAAGGAAGTCTCTTCTAATAAAAAATAGTAAGCCTCTTTGATGCAAAAATAGCTGTAAGTAATCTTTCTGGCAGTGACCTCAAACAAGCACATGATAAGGAACACATCCTTGTTTCTAGGCCACCAAATAGTTTAAACACTAAGTAAAGTAAGCATCGCTCTCCATTCTGAGCAGAACTTTAAACTGCATATTCAGAAATATACACTTTGTTATTTTTGATGGGCATTCTTATATTGCCATACCTTGGAATAAATAAAATAAATGTTTATTTTCGATTATGACTATATATGATTTTATTAATTTTATATTTTATTTTATTAAGCAACATTAAACATAGATTTGTGCACCTAAATAGAACTTGTCTCTTATGTATAGTATATTCCTGTAAAATTTTAGTAGTAATGGCAATGGGCAAATTACAATGAAAAATATTTTCAAATGAATTTAATAATCTTGCAGACATGGCAGAAGGGAAGGGGAACTTTGCATTGGCAGAGGTTACCTGCTTAATGTTGGATTTAGGCCACGGAGAGAAAAACAGTTACTATAGTTACAGTTAATGTTTAGTTAATAGCTTCAGATTGGGGAATTTGTAGCCCGCCAGATGTCATTGAACTGCTCCTGGCATTCCTGACTCTTGGCCATGCCAGCTGGCTCCAAATTAGGGTAAAACTCCTAACTCGGTGTCATCTGGAAGAGCCTAGCTTTCCCATAACAGTAAAAGTAATTGGAAGATGCAGCACCCCTTCTTGAATTCTGAGCTTATCATTTCAAATTCTGAACATAATTCACTTTGTACGATAAAAGGAGAATATTTGGAGCTCAGGGTTGAAATGAGGGGTCCTTGGTGCTCTCTCTCTCTCTCTCTTTGGCTGTTTGCTTGCAGATGTTTCATTACTCAAACTAGGTAATAACATCAGTGCTCAAAGAGGACCAAGAGTCCCTTACTTTGTACAATTTTATAGAATCTTATAGATGGTTTTTGAACATGAGTTAATTGAAATACTAATAAGGCAAATGTGGTACATGGGGGGTGGATGGGTGTTGCTTCAAATTTATTTGGCATTTCGAACTAGTAATGTGTTTCTCATTTCACTGATCAAACTGCAGATAATGGAAATAAAACTATATTTCTCTTTAAGATTGGAGACAAAAACTGTTCCAGCCATTCTAGCAGTAATACTCTATCCAGCAACACATCAAGCAACAGTGATGATAAGCACTTTGGCTCTGAAGATCTAATGGACTCTGACTTGCTTGGATTAACATATATTAAGGGAGCTTCTACTGACAGTGGAATTGATACTGCTCCTTGTATGCCAGCTCCAATGTTGGCTCCATTGCACATTTCTGGAAGTCGGTCAGGGCTTCATGGACGGACAGATCAATGGGCTGAATCATCCGAAACTCCAGGAGCAGATGATGACATGAAAGTGTATGCTGTCCACAGTTATGCTTCAGCCATTTCTAGCAGTCACATAGGTGATGGCAGCATGGGAGATCTCAGTGAATTATCTTCACATTCTAGGTGAGTTTTTCCACCCGCTTGTTTTTCAGGTAACTAAACCTAAAATCCTGAGTAAAGTGTAAATTTGCTTTTATTTATTTTATACTTTAGTGGGAGTGTTTTAACCTTATATTGTCAGTGTTACATATCAGAAATTAAGAAATTTATTCTGGTAAATCATGAGTGTCTGAATTCGTTTTGTATGGTGATACCAATCTGTCCAAAATTTTACATATTTTTACATTTAATAAAGCTAAATATGTCCCATATACCAAAGCGTTGGGTAAGATTTGGCTTGAGTTACTGTTACTAGGGTGCCTTACAATATATCAAACCTGTCTTTGTTGAGCAATGTAATTTAGATAACACATTCTGTTCAGATATTATAAATTGAGTTCAGCTTTTTCCCCCCCAGTATCTTCATTGCATTGGTGGGATTCTCCCTCTGTCATGGGAATCTTCCTGTCTAGTCGTAGGAGACAAGTTTTGCATAAAACGCATTCTAGACACTGATTAATGAAGAGTTATGCCTTATGGCAAGGATTAAATTGGATATCATTCTGTCTCCTATAGCCTATTATGAAATCAATTTATGATTACACTGCATCTTTTTACCTGCAGAAGTCTTTGAATATTCCATGGAAGGGTTGCTATTTTGTATCAATAATTACTTTTTCATGGCATTAATGTGAAAACGTTTAATTTAGATTTAAAGATATGATTAAAGTACTTCTGCATAATTTTATGATCTCAAGTCATTGATCATAAATGTGATGTGATTTCCTTTATCCCCAGTCACATATGCACAATTTGTGTAAGTCATGAACTAAAAAAAACAGGTTCATGTTTTTTGTTTTTTTTGTAACCTCAGTCAGTAAATGAATAGTTGTAAGTTAACTACCTGTAGTAACTAGAGAGAAGACATTCTCAGACACAGTATTCTCTGTCTATAATATTTTCCCAGGAATACTCATATGATACAAACATTGAGATTTTTCTAGTGCTAGAAAAATACTTAACTAGTCTTGTATTGTTTTATTTCTGTAAGGTCAGTACCAACTTTTGAAGTTTTTTTCTGTGTTTCAATTTTTACTATTTTTAATTATTTTTATTTTTATTTTTATTTTTGAGAGAGATATGTTTCTAGCCCAATAGATAACTAAAATAAGATTAGTAGTATTCTTATACTACTGCTTACTGAAAACAAAGCAACAAGCAAAGACTGTGGGGAGTCTTTATCCCCCACAGAGAGGGCTCACAATCTGGGCGTCCTCCTGGACGCACGGCTGTCTTTAGAAGAACATATGACGGCTGTGGCCAGGGGGGCTTTTTTTCAGGTTCGCCTGATCCGCCAGTTGCGGCCCTTTCTGGACCACAACGCCTTGCACACAATCACTCATACCCTTGTCACCTCCCGACTGGACTACTGCAATGCTCTCTACATGGGGCTCCCCTTGAAAAGCACCTGGAGGCTCCAACTGGTCCAGAATGCGGCCGCGCGGGTGGTTATGGGCGCAACTCATTGTGCCCACGTGACACCCCTCCTGCGCGAGTTGCACTGGCTCCCAGTGGTCTTCCGGGTGCGATTCAAGGTGTTGGTTACCACCTTTAGAGCGCTCCATGACATTGGACCTGGATACCTTCGAGACCGTCTTCTGCCACCAGTATCCTCCCACCGGCCAGCTCGCTCCCACAGAGAGGGTCTCCTCAGGGTGCCATCGGCCAAATTATGTCAGCTGGCGACACCCAGGGGGAGGGCCTTCTCTGTGGGAGCCCCTGCCCTTTGGAATGAACTGCCCCCAGAAATTCGTAAAATCTCTGATCTCCGTATATTTCGCTGTGCCCTCAAAACCTTGTTGTTCCGCCAGGCTGGGCTATCAATGTAAAGATTTTAATTGGTTTTAAATGGGATTTTAAATTTGGGGTTTTATAAATTGGGCCTATCATTTAATAATTTTAATTATTTTTAAATTTTGTCTGTCTTTGTGTTTTTAATTAGGCTGTACACCACCCTGAGTCCTTCGGGAGAAGGGCGGTATAGAAATAAAATAAAATAAAATAAAATAA
Source organism: Pantherophis guttatus (assembly GCF_059756535.1). NCBI lineage: Eukaryota > Metazoa > Chordata > Lepidosauria > Squamata > Colubridae > Pantherophis > Pantherophis guttatus. The sequence goes on along the minus strand of NC_142063.1, from coordinate 276,310,528 downwards.
AATAAAAGAATAGAATAGAATAGAATAGAATAGAATAGAATAGAATAGAATAGAATAGAATAGAATAGAATAGAATAGAATAGAATAGAATTCAACTTTGGTTGGATATGAACTCTGCATTACAGAAATAAATTACATGACATATTGTTGACTTTTAAAGACTTTATGGAGGATGGGTGTATGGATTTTGTGTGTGTGTGTGCGCTTTTAATATGCTTTTAAGATAAATAACAGCCAACCTTTTTCCTGTTTCACATTTCCTCCAGTAGTACTACATTAAATATTTTATTGTGTGCATTTCCCCCTTTTTCTAGCGGGTCACATCATTCTGGAAGTCCTTCAACACATGGTCCTAAAAGCGCTGGATCATTAGATACCTCCAAAGTATATATAGTCTCACAAAATTGTGCTCAACCAATCTCTGGATCCATGGCAAAATGTTACCCTCGACAAGGAGCAATGAATAAATATGTTATTGGCTGGAAAAAATCAGAAGGTAGCCCCACGCCTGAGGAATCTGAAATTTCTGAATGCCAAGAGTAAGAATCTCTTTATTCATATGTGGGAGAGAGAAGTTGGAATTTGAGGAGGGAGGAGGTCATGGAAGAGAAAAAGAAAAAAAAAAAAAAAAGGCAAATTACATAATGATGGTTCCCTAAGAATTAAAAGTAGATAACGGTTCTGTACAAGTAGAGCCTCTGGCTTCTCCTTTTAGGTACTTTCAGACAAGGTTTCTATTGAGCAATTTGTCTGGTTTATTCAGCAATTTAAGGGAATCTTAAATTTATAATCTGTTACTCCATATTCGTCCTGTTCATTACATGTATACATACAAACACACATATGCACATATGCACACTGAAGAAAACCTGTGCAACAATATGTTGACAAAACAAATGCCGTGCTGAAAACAATTCATCTGACAGTACTCATATTTCATGGTCTTTAAAGCTGAATTAGCATTCAGCTTGTATCTGCTTTACTAGAACTTTGATACATTAACAACTCCATTAATCGTGTCTTCTCCTTCTGTGTGAAATCTTTTGAAAAATGTCTCTCTCAACAATATTTTCTCAGAGCTTACCATGCCCAGCTTCTTCAAGCTCTGGTTATAAGCCTTAGTCACTGATCCTCTGATCTTCTTGCTTGATCTTTTCTGAATTTATTATAATTTCTCTGGATTCTTCTTAAAAGTGTGCTGTTCAGAACCAGACACTTTAAGCATTTGTGATGGGCATTCATTATTTGGTAATATTACTCCTGCTGAAGCAATCTTGAATTGGGTTTATTTTTTTTTACAGTGGCATCACACTGCTGACTCCTAATGTTTTCAGTTAATTACTCTTCCAAGTTCAAATCAATAAGACAAAATAATTGAAGAATAGAGGATCCAGAACTGATCCTTGTGGCAGCCCACTTGATGTTTCTTTCAAATGAAATGTAGACCTTTGAAATACTTCAAATTTGAAGTATTTTTTAACAGTGTTTTTATTATCTTCAAGCTTCAATCCTGCCTCTTTTTCCGCTTCATAGAAAACATTTTTGTTGCTCTATATCAAAATAGGTGCTGATTAGCTCTGTCTTTTGTTTCTTGTGCTCTTTACTGAGTGAAGGTAAAAGTATGTTGGCTTGTAAAATAATGTTCAGATTAGAGTCCTAACGTGCATAAAATGATGTGATCATACTTGGATTAGAACGGCTTTGGTTACCTGTGGAATGAAACTGCAAATAGTATTGTCCTTTTAGTTTTCAAAATACAAAGTTTACTAATGGACTTTCTGTGTAATTTGTTTCACATTCTGTTTGGCAGAATTCTGATCAAAAGTATAAGTATCAAGAGATAACAGTGATTAATATTTAGAAAATATATACCTTTACAGGTAGGGGATGTATAGACTGTAGTTTTCCTGTTTGGCAGGTTATTGAGAAATGTATTAATGTGATACATATACAGATACATTTATTGATATATATATATATGATTAAGTGGATAGTTCTAAATTATAGAACATTGTATACAAATACAGTGTTTAATGTTACTTGCTGAATGGGATGAGTGATAAGTAATTAAAAAAATATGTGCGAGAAAAAATAGAATCTTTAGCAGATGCTTCATATCAGTAGGAGTATAGTCACAAATGTTTGTTATCTCCTTGGTTTTTTAAAATTTCCATATGGTTAAACATATAAAAATGCTTGTGGTGATGTTAGAGGTGTAATGGTTGGGAATATGAATGTTTCTGTATTTTTGGTATGCAGAGGATAATGGTGTTCCTGGCTGAGAACCTGAATTATTTGCAGGGAATTTTAGATTAACTGTATGAAAGAAGGAATATGGAGCTGAAAATGAATCTATTGAAGTTAATGGGAATTGCTTTTGCTGGGAAAGATGGGATAAAAATGACAAGTTAGGGATACATGGGAAACAATTAGATTAAGTAGATTAATACTTTGGTTTACTGCAAGATAAGGAAATGATGATGTACAAGTGCTAATAAAAATGTAGTGAGTAATATCCTACTATTAGTAATGGTTTACTCAAACTTGTCAAGACTGAATGAATGAATGACCAAAGAAAATCAAAAGTGCTGTTATTAAAGTCACTTCATATCTTCATATCTTTTTGAAAGATTCATGTCTTCCTGAAAGATCTGCAAGATCTTGCTTTTGGAACATATCGCCACATCTTGGCTGTGGGGACAGGATTAGATACCTTCATCAATCAGACTTTTTATTTGATCTTCTACTTATTTTAAGCCAAATGCTCTTCGCAAAATTGCCCGCTCATTCATTTGGATTTCTGAGTCGGAATGGATGTTCTTAATCCAGGTGCAGCTCTTCTACCTTCTCTTCTGTTCCTTTTGAACACATTATATCCTTTAGCTGTAGTCATAAACCCCAGGACTCCACTGTGCCTTATTAAACAAATATTTGCCATTAGAGTTTAGGCATCTTGCTTATTTCCTCTACTCTGAACAAGATCGCGTAGACAATGAAAGGCAGAGAATTTATGAGCTTTTGCTTTTTCAGATTTGTCTTCCAGGGATTTCAGAGACCTATTTCACAAACACTCTCACTTTCTACAGTGCAAAACTCTTTGTCTGAGATCCTTTTATTTTCCTTCATTCTTAGCCCCCAACCCCCAATGCAAGATGCAAACTGTCTTGTTCTAACAGTCCATGATACAAGAAACCTAATTGCTTCTATTGATATTTGCATACCCCATTTTTAGCACGTGGTACTCTTCTTGGACAAGCTCATTATAATCATGATCACTATACAGAGCAAACAAAGGAGAGAGCAATAAAAACACAATAATTTCCAGCTTGCTTTTATTTTACTAAACCTTAGTCTTGTACAATTAGGAAATTTATTTATTTATTTAACCAATTTATGTAGTCATGCATAGGTGACCTCCAGGTAGCTTAGAAAATTTTAAAAATCTACCATATAATAAAAACCAATTTAAAAAATCCCTATTTCACATACACACACACACATGGCAACAATAACGCAATCAAATCAGCCACTTGATCAGTTCTATCTCCATTTGAGGTCCCCAGGCCCACCCACTAAAAAAAATACAACGTTTTTAGGGTCTTTTGGAAAAGCAACATGAGGCCAACCCTACAGGGAGATATGGTTAAATATCATGTCTATGGAGATTCTCAGTCATCCAGGTCATGGTTGTCCCAAAGGTGCTTTTTCAAGCGGCAACTGGACTTTCTGGTTTTTCTTTTAAGACATTTCGCTTCTCATCCAAGAAGCTTCTTTAGCTCTGAAGAAGCTTCTTGGATGAGAAGTGAAACGTCTTCAAAGAAAAACTAGGAAGTCCAGTTGCCGCTTGAAAAAGCACCTTTGGGTTAGATATCATGTTTAGATGTATGTTTCTAATTGTAGAAGTCTGTTTACTTCTCAAGTATGTAGTCGCTGATTTTGTTGGAATTGATAGCTATTGGTCTTATATATTTATGATTGAAATATTTGGGAATTTTCAGTCTGCATTATTTTAATATGTGACTTAACCGGATCTTTATGAAAATCAGATACTTTGTGTAATTGTTACACCAAACAGTTTTGTCAGATTTCTGGTATTAATAAAACCATGTCTTTGTATTTGAACCAATTATAATTTCACACATTATCCCTGGAACTTAACTAATAATGTAAATAACATTCTTGGGGGATAAGTGAGCTTTGTTCTTTATTCTGATCTTGGATTTTAATTAAAATGTATTTGAGAATATATTGAAAAGAATAAAGCGCTTTTTATCTTTTAGGTGTTCTCTGAAATGTCAGATGGAACCCTAGAGCTAAATTCAATTGGCAATGGCTTCCATTAACACAAAAAGGGGGAAGAATTACCTCTGTGTTCTTTAATACTAATCTGCCCCCCAAATGTTCTTTTGGGTGTTGGGAACACTTTGGTGCCAAGGGCGAGAAGAAGCAAGTATCATTTGTCAGCAGATATCTACTTGCAAGATACAATTTTATGCCCCAGTATTTTAAGGGATTATTTCTTCATTGAACATTTCAAGATTGGAAATATTTCTTCAGATAATTGTTCTTTAATATATATTTTGATCATGATTGTTTGTTATTAATTTTAGTTTTCTGTGTTTAGTTTAAATGTTGTACAAATTAAAATGTGTAGATGTACTAGGACTAGAATAGAATTAAGCACACACACACACACACATATTATGTATGGGTATGTATGTGTGTGACATGAAGAGGAATAATTATAAAGATATTTAGATAGGAACACATTATTAGTTAACTAAAAAAACTTGTCTCTGTTGGATGTATAATTATGTTGATGGCCTTTCTTCAAGTCAGCTTCAAGCTTCTGTCAGGAGTATAGTTTCTGAAGGCCAGCAAGCTCTATCAAAAGAAGAATTTCTGAAGTTGATGATGCAGAATAACATCTCTGCAGAGGATGGAAGAAGAAAGGTTAGCTATTTTTAAATATATATTTATTTATTTATTTATTTATATATATTTACTTCTTAGAGGCTATTATACCCCAAATCCACTGACATTGCTAAGGGTTTAAAAACATTAGCAATGAGAAAGGAAGAGAAAATAATTGTGAGAAGTAGGATTGTACAATGCATTTAGAAGAAATATTTTGCAAAACCTAGTGTATAAATGGGGGAATCCCTTCTCAAAGCATTCAGGCTCTGCATTTTCCAGAAAGCTTGTTCGTAACTGCTTTTAAGACTTGTCCCCAGTTCCACATATAACATTGTCTTCAAAGCTATGCATAGTTAGCTAAATAAGAAATGCATTATATGTTTAATTAAGAGCACATATTTGTATAGTCCAAGGGACGCAGTAGCTCAGTGGCTAAGATGCTGAGCTTGTCGATTGAAAGGTCGGCAGTTCAGCGGTTCGAATCCCTAGTACTGCGTAATGGGGTGAGCTCCCGTTACTTGTCCCAGCTTCTGCCAATCTAGCAGTTCGAAAGCACATAAAAAATGCAAGTAGAAAAATAGGGACCATCTTTGGTGGGAAGGTAACAGCGTTCTTGTGCGCCTTTGGCATTTAGTCATGCTGGCCACATGACCACGGAGACGTCTTCGGACAGCGCTAGCTCTTCGGCTTTGAAACAGAGATGAGCATCGCCCCCTAGAGCCAGGAACGACTAGCACATATGTGTGAGGGGAACCTTTACCTTTACCCTTATTTGTATAGTAAATTAGAAAAATGCAACATTTGTATCACATTTGGAAAGCTGTACTTAAAATCAGCTTTACTTTACCTTATAGAAAAAAAAAATCATAGGTTGCATTCCAAATAGTCATGCATTCTGGATTACTTAAAACATTTTCCCCCTACCAGAGTTGATTCAGATTTGTGAAATGAGAATAAAATTCTTAGAGACATGTGCAGTTTAGTTTATCCGTGCTTGAGGACTGGTCTCTCTTAGCATTCAGATCTTATGTTGTGAATGTGGAACAGTGTATATCATTAGGTGGCAAAAAGGAATTTATATTCACACAATATAGTGTCTTTCGCTTACCAGGATAAAGGGAAGACTAACCTTAAAGAATAAATCTAATTATGTTAGCTTCCCAAGCATCTGAAATCCCCAGGGAAAGTCCTGCTGCTCTGTGCTAAGGCTTATAGATTGACACTTGGTGTGACATGGAGATAGACCTTCTCAGCAGTGGCATCTACCCTAATAGCTTCCACTTTGCAACATGCTAGGGTGATATATTTTATAGACTCTTTAAAATATTGACTTCCTTATATTGACTTTCCTTGGACATGAGCTCTATTCCCTGTTCATTTATTATTTGGTTCATTAACTTTACAGAGTTTCACCCTGAAATGCTTTTGCAACTTAGCTAAATGATTTGGATTGTTTTATTAAGAGAAGTGTTACATAAATACATAAAATAATACTAAATGTCTTCTATTTTCCATATATGTGTGTGTGTGTATATGTGTGTGTTTGGGGATGGTTATGTGTGTTGGACCTGGTCTTTGGGTGTTAAGTGAATTTCGTTGTATGGGTATACTGTGTATACACGTACAATGACAATAGTTATTATATATTCAGGAAGTAGAGATATGTTTGTTTTATTCTGTATTATTTTAGGGTTAGACTGTATTTCATGTAGAATTAATTATATTGATTCAGTATTAAAATGTAGTCTTACTCATTTCATGAAAACATAATAGCAATAGCTCTTAGACTTGTATACCGTTTCACCGTGCTTTCCAGCCCCCTCTAAGCAGTTTACAGAGTCAGCATATTGCCCCCAACAATCTGGGTCCTCATTTTACCCAACTTCCATCTTGGAAGGATGGAAGGCTGAGTCAACCTTGAGCCTGGTGAGATTCGAACTGCCAAACGTCTGGCAGCCGGCAGTCAGCAGAAGTAGCTTGCAGTGTTGCACTCTAACCACTGTGCCACCGTGGCTCAATTCTTTATTTAGCAGTGGCTGCATGTTGTATTCAACCATTTGGAGCTAATTTTCTACTTTCCAGTAATTCATGATGGGACAAGCTTGTATATGAGGAGAAAATTACCTTTGTCATAATGATACACTCTAGTTTCTGATGCTAGTGAAGCAGTATTGAGCAGGCTATCTCTAGAATAAGATTTATTTTTGTGTACACTAAAAATCTCATCATCTTTATGATAAGTGTTCAAGTCTGTGTACTAATTTATTCTCCTGAAATGTTTAGTTTTCATTCTATGGCAACCTATCTCCAAGGAGAATACTGTACCGTACTCTTTCTGATGAGAGCATATGTAGCAATCGGAGAGGATCTTCCTACGCCAGCTCACGGAGTTCAATGCTAGACCAAGCATTGCCAAATGATATTTTGTTTAGCACTACGCCACCTTACCACAGCACCTTACCTTCCAGAACAAGTTTAAACAATGGTAGTGGAAATCTGCGACGTAAGTTGTGTCTGTTCGTATGTGTGATGCATCTACTGATTTTATGTTCGATTTTCAGTTGGCAACATATCATCTGAATGAAACATTTTTAAAAATTGCTTTACATTGATGGGAGCAGTTGATTCATCTAGCCAGGATTGTCTGGAGGTGGGGTGGAGAAGAGTCAAGATGGCAGCATGAATTGTGCAATCAAGCCTTTTCCCCTTCGATTACAGGGTCATGCCTGTCATCTTCATATTTTCTTCCCCCACAATTCCTTTGCATTAACTGGAAGTAGCTGTCCAGAGTTTCAGTTGAAGACATCAGACTAGAAACCTGGAAGATTGTAAGTTCTAGTCCTGCTTTACACATGAGAGCTAGCTGGGTGACCTTGGGCTAATCACTTTCTCTCAGCCCAACTCACCTCACAACATGGTTGTTATGGGGAAAATAGGAAGGATTATTAGGTATGTTCCCCACCTTGAGTTATTTCTAAAAATAATAAAGGTAGAAAATAAATAAATGTTAAAATCTGTGAACTGTAGCTACAAAGGATATGAAACTCCTCTACTAAACTACTTTATAATATTCTTTAGACTACTGTAGAGATTCACAAACTTTTGGTACAATCTCTAGATTCCTCTACAGGTAGTTGTTAATTTATAATTTTTAACCGTGTTTCTTTGTATAAAAAATACTATAAATTGCTTCTTCAATCATACAAACTGCATTTAAATTAATTTTAAATTAAACTTTTTGTATATACAAAAAGTGTGCTTTTGAGTCATTGACTCGGGTGGAATCTTTGCACTTTTCTTGGCAACATTTTTGAAAGTAATTTGTCATTGCCTCCTTCTCAGGACTGGCTCAAGTTGTCCAGTTGGCTTCATGCTTAAGGGAGGGACTAAAACTCATTGCCTCCCATTTTCTTGCCTGGTTCTTTAACCACTACACCAAATTTGGTCAATCAGTTAAACTTTTTCAATTAATTTTTTTTTTTTAATGCTGTGGCCCTCAACTCAAAATAGTATGTGCACCCAAGCTTTAGATTATTGTAAATGACATAAATTGTTTGTACACATTCATAGTTTTAGGAACAAGTTTCACCTACTAATAGTACAAACTCCATGGGTATGGGTAGCATTTTTACCACTTCTCAATCTCAATTGCATTCACCGTTTGTTAACAGGAGCTAGGAATAAAATGAATTGTTCAAAATTTGAACAAACCTGAAGGAAACACTTGTGATCTGTAGGTATTATTTGAAAGATTATTATCTTTCAAAAAAGAAAATTAGATGATTTTCTTCAGTCAGTTGAAAATGTACAGCTGAAGGAAACGAAAAGATTTGACAAGAAGTAGTGGGTTGGGTGATAAATACGTGGCATATATGAGCTGTCATATTTAGTTTTACAGAGGCATTGAAAATCTCTGACAAATTCATGTGCAGATAACAATTGCCAGGTCAAGCAGCTCAAAAACATCTGTGTACTAAATATAATTGCATAAACTTGCAATGAAGCACAGGAGAACACATCTAATTGTAAGTGAACTCTGCTGCAGATTTTGAGACTAATAAAGCCTTTACTTTCTGAGTACAGAAAGTACTCAGTCTGGCCAATGAAAAATAAAGTGAGACTATTCATATATCTTGAAAACTATACTTATATCGCAACTTCATCCTATTCTTCCAGAAAAACAAGCAGCTGTTTGAATTCTACAAAATAGTCATCCCACCTCTTAATGGGCCCCTTTTCTAGCAGTTGCCTGATCCTCATATATTTCAATGTTTTTCTTTTCTTTTCTAACGTACTATCTTAAAGCCCACTTTTCTTTTTAATGTAGATGAACTGTGGTTCTCAGATGGATCTTTATCTGACAAATCAAGATTCAATGATCCTGGCTTAATGCCCCTTCCAGATACAGCAACAGGATTAGACTGGTGTCATTTAGTTGATGCTGCACAAGCATTTGAAGGTAATGTGCGATCAATGTAACTGCTGCTAAATTATCGCAAATTAAGATGCAACCCTCCTGTTATTACCAGAGGCAGTGGCACTCAAAAACACTTGATAATTTGGCAATTCCGTGCATGCTCTTCTAACTCATCAGTTTTCTGTTTCTAAATCTGTAATTCCCAGTTGATAAGTGGATTGTATAGGTTTCATGGTCTATCACAGGGGTGTCAAACTTGATTTCATTGATGGCTGCATCAGGGTTGTGTTTGACCTCGGGGGCAGGGGTTGGTGTGGCCAGGGTGGGCGTGGGTAGCTTGACATCACTTGTATCGGGGGCGCCTGTGGTGGCCCAAGCGCTCTGCCAGAGATAATGGGCTCCCAAACTTCATTTTCGGCTGCAACGGCCTCCTGCAACCCTCTGCCAGTGAAAACGGAGCTCCAGGAAGGCCCTGTACGGCCCTAGCTCTGTTTTAGCTTGCAGAGGCACCACAGGCCAGTCCTTTGCTGTTTCCAGGGTGGCCCCGCAGGCCAGATCTAAGCACCCCGCAGGCCGGATCCGCCCCATGGGCCTTGAGTTTGACACCCCTGGTCTATCAGATTGCTGTTAGGTGCAGTAGACTTAAAACAAAATATACAGCTACAAGACTAAGAAAATATCTTTCGTTAAAAGCGAATATTGATCATTTTTTCTTCATATTTACATGGCCACCTATCTCACAGTCAGGTGACTCTGGGTGGTGTACAACAAAATTAAAAACAATATCTACAAATTACCCTCCAGGTAAATTTTTTTCTAAAGTCGTTTTTCTAAACATAGTTTCTGTTATGTCACAATAAAGCTAATAAGCAGGTAGCAGGACAGAAATTATGATAGCTAGATGATAGCTAGAGAGAGAGAGAAAGAGATAGTTGCAGAATCTCAACAGTTACATGATTGCAGTTTGGGTGCTTTGCAACCCGTGCTCATTTATAACGGTCACCAGAATTCTGTGGTTATGCGATCACCATTTGTGAGCTTCACATCCAGCTTCTGACAGAAATAATGGAGAATCTGGAAATAAAACCAAGTCATGATTGCATGATGTGATTCATTTTAACAACTGCAGATGATTTGCTTAAGGAACTGACATTTTCAGTCTAGCATGGTGAGGTGATCTTTCATTTAACCACATCACTTATTGACAAAGTTGCTGGTCCCAATTATTAAGTGAGGACTAGCTATAGTTTTTCTATTCTATTCTATTCTATTCTATTCTATTCTATTCTATTCTATTCTATTCTATTCTATTCTATTCTATTCTATTCTATTCTATTCTATTCTATTCTTACTCTTGGTTTCATACATACATACATACATACATACATACATACATACATACATACATGCAAATCCTCTTAATCCGGTCCCTTTAAATCTTTTAAAATGTTTGTCTTTTGGTTACAAAGACCTTAGTTACAAAGACTAATATAACACATTATATTGAAAGACATAAGCAATCTAAAATGTGTTAGTTGGAAAGGGTGCTACCAGGGTCTTTTTAACTAGAAAATGTCAAGACTCCTGACATTTTGCTACTACAAAATAAAACAGCTTTTCTTTTAATGTATCATTTATTAAACTTCGTAAGATAAAAGATAAAAAGATAAAAATGCTTAAAACACCCTCTTCCCTAAAATAAAGCATAAGCATACTATAAAGAGGTTGTTTTTATCTTGCCCCTGAACCCATCTCAATATCTTACGTTGTACCTTGAGATGTTGCCAACTTCATTCAGGACAGCATCTGTACTCTTCCAGACGCCTGCAGTAGTTTCAATGAATTGTCTTGACTGAACACGGTGGATTAAATTCACAGTTGTATGAATAAAAGGATGTTTGTGCAATAGGTTTCTTGCTGGCTTTTCATGGTAAGATAATGCACCCTCTAAAAAATCTCTCCTGAAATTTGCAAATTCCTGAGTGGTACATGCTATGTTTATAAATAGATTCAGTATGTATACTGGATATGTGTGTATGTGTGAGTGTGTGTACACACACACACACACACACACACACACACACAGAGAGAGTGGTTTATCTTTCATTGTCATTTAAAATGAAAAAGGAGGGAGACCAAGCTTCAGATTTGAATTAAAGCATTTGCTTTTCCTTAAATTCCAATAGATTTTACGTAAAATAGAAAATGAATATAATGAAAAACTGCATATCCTAGTGAACTTCATAAGCTTAATGAGACTTTGAAATTTGATTTCTCCTTTCTGTTTAGACATTCTAACTAGAGTAGCACATTCATTTTCAATTTAGACATAAAACAGGCAGTAATTTTATAAGCAAAGAAAATACATCTATGATACTATAATTTACTTTTAAGAAACAAGTATATTGTTGATAATAGGTTTTTCTGGTTGCTCTACACAGATATAAGTCATGTAGCTGTTATATATTAAGACTGTTATAGTATAACAAAATTAATAGAATTTATCTTACAATGAAAGTTATAGAATTCTGTTCTGTATTCAGTTTCTGGGATGCTAGGTGGAAATAACTACAAATATCACACAAATCATCTCTCTTTAATGGTGAATTATATCCATATAACGGTTTTCCAAAGTAGCTTCAAACAGTACCCCTTCTATTCATAACACCCAGCTCTAGTTTCTCCTTTTTAGCCTTTTCTTTTTTTGTGTATCTTTCATAGCAGTTGTTTTACTATATTAAAAATTAATATTCTGCAAACATAACCTCTTATGTAATTATAGCTCACAGTAATAATTATTCAGCTCATAATACCTTTAATGTATTGATCATTACCTTGAATATTTGCTCATTCAGCCAGTCTATAGCAGTTTCTCCCAAAATTAAGGTTAAATACATAAAACAAATGGAGAATGAAGAACAAATCGAAAGTGAATGCTCGTATCTTGCTATAAAGAGAGAGATAGAAAGTAGTCAAAATATCCAAGTAAACATTGCTTTGTGCACTGCCTTTTCTATCAGTTCTCAACATGTTGCTTTGTGCACTGCCTTTTCTATCAGTTCTCAACATGTACTGATAAACAATAGATTGAAAGATTAAAATAATGTACTTAAATGTATTTAGTAGAATTAAAAACATTAAAATAAGGATGAGAAAGAATATGCTGTATGTTTCTGTGTTTCATTATTTCAGGACATACCGGTAGATGTGCAAGGCATTTTGTCTTTTCTCACTCTTTCAGAGTGAATAAGTTCACTTTTGAATGTACTCATGTTTTATTACAAATTTGACTTGTAAAACAAAAAAGAAAACGAAATGCTGTTTCTTATTTTAAAAGTTCAGCTATACTTAAAATTCAAAACCAGGCTAACTCACAAACCTATTCAGTAAACTTTACTGCTCTTTCTCTAATATTCCTAACTAATAAATATATCTGAAAAAGAAAAGTGTCACTGGTTTTGTTCCATGTTTTATTTTATATATTCTGCAACTACTTTATTTTAACGACTAGAATTGTCAGCATCCAGATCTATAGAGGAGAACATGACAATGCTAGATTGATGATGAAAAATATTGAATTAGAGGGGTTTTCTTAGAAACCCCACAGTAAAGTTTACACAACATAACCCTGTACATTCCACAAGATTGAGTTGTTTCAACATAAGGATAGCAAGTGCCATAATCCAAAGGCAGTTCAGTGGACTCTGTGTTTTCATAGGAAAATTCTAAATCTTATTTCAGATTATGACTCTGACGAAGAACTTGGGCCAATCTGTCATCACACTTCGTTTCTAGGTGATGATCTGGGTAGACTGTTGGATATTACATTATTTTTTTTAAAAAAAGTATATGCTTTTATATGTTTGCACGGTTGCATGATTATATACAAGGTTTGTGTCTTTGCAAGAAGAAAAGAAGGCATGCTGTGGTCAGGGCCAAGACCTAGAGACAGAATGAATTCAGTCGACAAACAAATGATCTTTGCTTCTACTGAATACAAACGTTGCATGGAAAAAGCTCAGAGTTCTGTTCTTGTTCTATAACAAATGTGTGCGTGCCATACTTTTTTTTTTCTTTTAGTACTGGGTATAATTTTGGCTGCCACACTGCATGCCTTTCAGTGGGGAAGCTTATTTCCCAAAGAGTAAAGCATGTATTTTGTCCTTGGAAAGGAAGTAATTTAAAAATCATTGGTGTAAGCAGCTTTCTTTATATGACTAAAATTGATCTGCCTGTGATAAGATCATAATGAAAATTTTAGCTCATTGGAGTTCAAGTATATAGGTAATTAGTTCCTTTATTCAAGTAAAATAATAGATCGGATTTCATATTTTTAAATTAAATACAAAGCTTTTTTTCTTATGAAATATCTGCTTTGCCTTGAAAGTATTTTGGTTTTAGAATTTCTGTGAGTTTTGGGGAAATGAGATGAATAATAAATAGTGAAAATAAATGTCAGTTACAGCAACTCTCAAGCTGTAATTAATAAGCATGCTTTGGTATTTGTCTGGCAATCCAAGGGATGGGGAATGAGGATTTAAAGAAATGGTTTGCAGGCGTTGTCTTTTTTTTGGCTATATCTGGATTCAGCTCTTGATCAGTTTTGTATTCTGAAAGTATTTCTAGGTTACCTTTTTTTTAGTTATTTGCTTATGCATTTGCCTTTCTAGATCAAAGAGTGGCATCTTTTTGTACCCTGAATGACATGCAGCATATGCAGGCTTTGGAGAATAACCAAGCCTTGGGCTCAAGTCCAACAAATGGAAAAGACTTCATTGATGCTAATGGGTATGTAAAGTATGTACAAAGAAGGCTTCTTCCTGCATGATTCTACGACTTAGATTTTTGGGGACTGTCCAATTCCAGTAGCAGCCAGTTCATATGGACGCTATTTGCAACAGACTATCTCCGCAGTGAGGCACCCTGTGTGGAATTCCCTTTCCACCAGAATACAAGGAATTCCTTCCATATTGGCCTTTAAGAAGACTACAGAACACGCCTTTCTCAAATGACTGTTGATAATGTTCAGTTATGCAGTGCAAGTCTGAATTCGTAAGGTTTTAAATAGTAGTTTAATAATGATTTAATTTGCGGTGGATCTGCTGTTTTAATCATAGGGCTGTGTATTTTTTTTTCCTGCTCAGATCCTTTGATAGTGGGTGGTCTCATAAATAGCTCTTGTTTCACCTTTGTTACTTTTCTTTTAATGCTGATAATCCATTTAGGGAGAAAGGTTGAGAACAGAAGTGGGAGTCATGATCTACATTTCTCTGGCTTTAAGAAAGCAAAACCAAGTATACAGTGCAGGTAGCGTCTGCAATTTAGATATATTCAATTGCTTGTTTGAAGTCTGTATGAGCTATAAGGAGTTCAGGTACTTTTCTTTCTTTAAAGAGCCAGGAGCCATATGCATGTCATCAAAACATATTTGATTAGACTTGTTATGGCACAGGAAACGATTTGAAATGGCGTCACAATGTCACTTGAAACTTTTGGCTTTTCTAATTCTTCTCCTTCACTGCCGTAGCCAGCATCAGGCATGTATATAGTATAACAATGTTATACAATGTTATAATGTTTTAACAATACTTGCTTTTCCCAATTTGACAGCTTCCTTTCTATTCCCTTACTTTTTCTCCATCACTTATTCTCTTGCATTTGTTCACATAATTTCAATTAGGCACAGCAGTAAGCAATCTTAGTAGAGTCTGATGTGCATGTTTTTTTATTGGATTACATTTTAGGGAGTTCAGTTTTGTTGCTTTATTATTTCTTCTCTTTGTTTTGCATTGTGAGCCACAAAATTGAGTTGGGCAGCTATGTCTGTCTCTCTGTTTGTCTAGCTATCTTCCCAAGGAAGGGAATCCAGCAATGCTGGCCTTGCTTGCATTAATCTTTGGTCAGCAGTATGTGTACAATACTTGGCAGCTTCTTGAAACCATCTTCTTTCCTTGCAACTTCCATCACTATGATTTCAGCTACTGATTTTACACCCATCCTTATTTACTTAATTTGTATGCCACCCATTCCCAAAGGAGACTAACAATTTCAAAGGCAAATTACCTTGGGGAGGGGTGTCTGTATTTTCCTTTTGGAAAATATAGAAATGTATTAGGAGCAAGAAAAATCACATTGGTTGTCTGTCCCCTTTATAGTTGTACCTCCATTGTGGGGTTTTGTCCTCCATAATAAATGTATTTACATTGTTATTCATATAGCTTCTAAATATATTTGCTCTTTCTTGCATTTGTTCTAACACACTTTCTTCTTTGGACACAACTCTACAGTTTTCTTAGCAATATAGAGGTGATTTGCCTTTGACATGGTTTTTGTTTTACTTCCTAATCTACCTTATATCCCTGGTATTTCTTGTGGTCTCCCATCCAGTTATTATCCAGGTTTAAGCCACAAGATCAGCCAAGGTTTACTAGGCATTACTATCTAGCTGGGTCCATTAATCCACACTTCACTATGTCATTAAGACTAATTGTTTTGGATTTCTAGTAACAGAAAGCCTTTAATTAATGGCCAGACAAGGCTTTGGCAGATCATGGTGTTTTTAAAATTATTTAATTGCTTTTTTAATGGCTGCCCACTCTGGGTGGTTTACAAAATCCAGAAATAAAAACAAGTAAAAATATAAAACAACACAGGCAACTGGACCAAAACAGCCCTAACAATAACAGGAAACCACAACAGTGCCCTTACAAACATATTAAGCCCTGGCCTAAGATCTGAAACAGGCTTTAAGGGGTTTCCCAGAACCCCAGGAGAATGGAGTTTAGTACATGCTTTTCATTGCATTTAAACCCAAAGAATGTATCTCGACAACTTTTCATTTGAGATTGGGTCTTTTACTTTACATGTTTTGAATTCAATTCTGAGTGCATTTATATGGTTTTGAAAATCATAATATACTGTTCATTGTTCAGTTGCTATGTATGGTTTGTATGGAAATGTTTTATTAGGAAATCTGTATGATATTTTGAACTAACCCCAAAATACATTTTGGTTTTTTAGGGAGGATAGTCCTACTACTTTGACTGGAAAAGTAAACCAGCTAGAAGTGATCCTTCGACAACTGCAAACTGATCTTCGAAAGGTAAAAAAAATAAAATGTCTTCATTAAAATCACATAGTTTGAATAAAGATACTGTGGGATTTCTGTCTAGGACCTGCACACTAGCTTACATATTATATGAAAGCTACACTCACGTGGTACTGGCTGCTCTGCCATTAGAAGCAATGTGGAGTCAGCATACTGCAAATAGGGTAATTAGGGGTGGTGAAATGAATTGAAAGAAAAACTCAAACCACATCAGGCCATTCAGCAAACCACATTTTGCCCTTAAAATTATGGGAAATCTGTACATGATTTCTGCTTTCTAATTTAATTGTTTCCTAAGTGTTCAGATGTATTTATTGTAATCTTTTCTTGAAAAAGTAACTGTTTTGAAAGGTAGATATGTATTCTGAGATATAAATTCAAGTAGTATGCCATAGAGTCTCTAGTGAATCACATTGCTGTATTGTCCTAGACAGATCAGTGTCTGCCTTCATGGAAGGCAACTGTATTTAAATAACTATTTTTAAACCAGGAAGTAGCCCTGGGAGGATGGGAGGGGGGTATATTTTAATTGGGTGGCCCCATTGCTTCCATTGAGCAAAAGCCATTTTCATACCCTCATTACAAACTTAACTAGTAGGCTATCATGAAAATAATTTGAATAGGAAACATCCTGCTTTATCTAATTTATTTTACAAGTGTTCAAATACACAAAAAGGATGTGTCAATTTAATTATGCAATACTTTCAATTTAGATTGTTTTTGATGACCCAGATTGTTGGGGGCAATATGCTGACTCTGGAAATTGCTTAGACAGTGCTGTGAAGCACTATGAAGCTGTATAAGTGCTATTGCTATTGTAATCTAAATGTGGTATGTTGCCTGCATATTTCAGAATAACAAGTACAGTATAACAGTATAAAAAAATACTGTACCCACTTCAGTGAGATATGAAAATATAGATGTATTGTTTTTCCAATTACATATGATGGTGAATGAGTTTACAGGCAAATTTTACAGCTATCAGCAAGTCAGTGCTATCTGACTTTTGAACTTTTGGTATCCTGTGTAAGATTAATTAATACACAAATATCTTTTCAAACATTACAAGGAATAATTGCATAACATCAGCTAAAGAACTTACAGTATTGTGTAACTAGAAAGCTTGATGTCTCAAATTAAAATTTTCATAAATATACAGCTCACACGGCATCTGACTGCAGTAGATCTGATTAATTAAAGTCATATCTTGTACAGTTTATAAAAAGGAGTGGTTGGGAGTGATTTTGGGAGATGGTTGGTGGCATGAACTGCTAGTTAAAATTGACTCCTTAGAGCAGGGGTGTCAAACTCATGGCCCACAAGCCAGATGCATCACATGCTGGCCATGCCCACCCACTCCAATTTTAGGAAAAGGGAAAGAAGCCACAAATACGTCAAGTGACGACAACATGATATCACAGGTTTGTCACCTACGGTATGCTTTAGAGAAATGTCCTCCTGTATCTTTTTTTAAAGGAGAAATGCAGAGAATTGGAGGGATATTAACTGGCATATCCACCACTTTTCCTCTGACAAACTCAGTATAAGAATAAAGTGTCCTTTTACTCTGAAAAAGATGTATTTGTTCCTCTTTCCCTTTGCTCCAAGTTGCAGTTCTTCCAGATGCTTAGCATTTCTTCTATTTTGAACTTAAGATCATCTTCTAATGGGAAAGATTAAAATTTGCTATCAAATCTAGTTGCACAAGTGGAATATTCATTCATGAAATCGTTTTCTGAATCCCTGTTAAACTTAATAAAAGAAATAATACCCCAAAATCTCAGTCATGTTCTGAGAGTAGTGTGCCGAATTAGAGAGTGAAATTCTAATATTAGGTTTTTATATACTAGACAGTAACGCAATTTCATGCCTACAAGCTACCATGTCAACATATTGCAGCTACTATGACTGACTCTGACTATTCTCCTGTGGTGGAGCCTCAAAATATGAAATAAGCAATGCAAACATTTGTATATACTATGGTTCAGACAGTACAGCCTATTCTTAAGCACTTATGAACACATAACATTTATTTCTATAATAAAGCAATGCAACACAAAGCAATGCAATACCACACAAATTCTTTTTTTACATAATATATATTCTTTTAACTCTAATTGAATGCCATAACATTTCCTGTGCTTTTTGTTCGAATAATGAATCTGATTATTCACATAGTATTTGGAAGCTGCTTGCTTCATTCATCTGATATGTGCTCTCCCCATATTTCAAATCAGCTTTTTTAAAATAGTAACTTGTTAATAGGACAGGACAGTTCTTTATTGGCCAAGTGTGATTGGACACACAAGAAATAGGAGTAGGTAATAAGAAAGATGAGAAGGATAGTAGTAATTCAGTCTTACTACATGATCAGATATCCTTAGGCATAAGATAGTGCTGTGGGAATTATGTGTTTAGCAGAGTGATGGCATAACAGACAAAAACTGTCTTTGTGTCTAGTTATTTTGGCATGCAATGCCCTATAGAGGTGTCCTGAGGGGAGAAGTTGAAACAGTTTATGTCCAGGATATGAGAGATCTGTAGATATTTTCTCAGCCCTCTTTCTGGCTCTTGCGGTATACAGATCCTCAATGGAAGGCAGGCTGGTTGCAATTGTTTTTTCTGGAATAAATAGTAAATAAATACTAATAAACAGTAAATAGAAACCATTCAACTGGTCATCTTGTTTTGTCTCGTTGTCTTGTGTTTTGTTTGCAAGCATGTTTAAGTCTTATATCTTTTTATGAAATGACGTCTTTTGATGATAGCATGATCCTATCAATGACACAGAAACTTGGTTATCCAATCCCATTTAGCTTGTTTACGCTGCAAGGTTTGTTGTTGTTGTTAGTTGCGAAGTCGTGTTTGACCCATCGCGACCCCATGGACAACGTTCCTCCAGGCCTTCCTGTCCACTACCATCCTCTGGAGTCCATTTAAGCTCACACCTACAGCTTCAGTGACTCCATCCAGCCACCTCATTCTCTGTCATCCCATTCTTCTTTTGCCCTCAATCTTTCTCAGCATTAGGCTCTACTCCAGCGAGTCCT
Organism: Pantherophis guttatus; assembly: GCF_059756535.1. Lineage (NCBI taxonomy): Eukaryota > Metazoa > Chordata > Lepidosauria > Squamata > Colubridae > Pantherophis > Pantherophis guttatus. Next base: position 276,291,036 of record NC_142063.1, on the reverse strand, counting down.
TCTTTCTCATTAGGCTGCAAGGCTACCTTTTTTAAAATCGAATAAATGGAGATAAATGGAGAATCAGAATTGCACTGCTGTCATTGTGACTAGGGAAATAAATATGTGCATGTTTGTTATCTGTGCTACAAAAAGAATGATTATAAACATGATTTCACTCCTCTTTCTCTGATCTAGGAAAAGCAAGACAAGGCTGTTCTCCAAGCTGAAGTCCAGCATTTGAGGCAAGATAATCTAAGGCTTCAAGAAGAATCACAAACAGCAGCTGCTCAGCTAAGAAAATTTACAGAGTGGTTTTTCAGTACAGTAGACAAAAAATGCTAATATCTGAATTTTGAAGAAGTGCTGTTGAAAAACTTAATAATTTTGAAATTGCCTAATATTATTTTAATCAGCCTTCAATCTTTTAGACATTTTCTGTTATAACCTCCACCCAGGCCCCTTCATTTGAACAAAGCTACAAACTATTAGAAATTCTTTATATCCAGTTGAAGAAGAGAATGAATGACATACATTTGCTTTCGTGAAAATGAATGTACATTCCTGGTGTCATTTTAGACATTTTAGAATAAATTTCTGGTTTGAGCTTGCCTGGAAGAGAATGGTTTTGGGGGTTTATGGCCACTCCTTTAGGTGCTCCAGTGAAGTTGTGTAAGCAATTTACAGTAACTTGGGTTTCAGCATTGTAAGATAAAGAAAGTAGACGTATACTTTCATGTTTAAAGGTGCTCTATTTTTTGTATGTACAGTAGATATTTCCACAGTCACATTGTCATAGCAATAAGAATGGAAGTAGAATTAAATAGTCACAAAGCTGTGTTTATTAATAAAAATAGCACTGATAAGTTTAAGAGTAGTTTGGATGCAGATATATTAGCAATTATTTATTTGCAGAAAAAAAATGGTGCCTGAATTTAAATTGTGTTCCAATTTTTCTAAAGATACACATGCCTTGTATAATGGCTCATTTGATCAATTCACTGTCAGTGACTTTATATAATTCATATTCAGCAAAGATGGTTATAGAGAGCCTAATTATAATAATCCTATGTGATGTGAACCAGCCAATCATTTGTATAATGCCAGATTTGTTTATCTTTGTACAGAAGCTTTGAGCATGTGACTTGTATTTAACATCTTTTATTTAAGCTTATTTAACCTCTTTAATTTTATAAAGCTTTTGTTTTACCTGCACTATGGTGAGGAGGGAGTTGCAAGCGACAGTGTGTGTTTAGCTTGCCAATATGGCACTGCAGAGTTCTAGAAGAGTCTAACAATTGAATGCTGCTAGTACACAACTTGTGTTTGTATGCTTTAACATTTTAACTGATTTGTTTGAAATGAATATACATTGCTTTTTTTAAAAAAATAAATGTTTAAAATATCAACCACAAGCAATAGTCCTTTGTTTTCACTGATTAATGTTACGGTTGGATTTCATTACAAAGAACAGCATAGTAGAATATTTTTGTGATCTACACAGTTCTATATGTAGTAGTAGATTCCTGCAGGGGACTGGAGATTGGACTTGATGATTTCCAAGAACTTAACAGTCTGACATCAAACTGATACAAAACTTGTGACATTTGTGGAACTATGATTCCAACTCATTTTTCATACTTTTTAATGTCTTTCAATAAAGGAGAAATCAAATATCAATGCTTTTAGTTCTATACACATATGAACAACGAATATTATGGGATTTATTTTTCAGTAACGTACAGAAGTGCCCTATAAATCATTGACTCAAGTTTTCTATTAAAGTATTGATTGAGAATATTAATGTAAAAAGGCAATGTATTAAAAGATTCCCTGTGGTTTTAAAATTGTAATATATTTCTTTCTTTGCATAACATTCTGAACACAGGCTGCCTTTTAGAAATCCTGCTTCAAATGTATTAGCTCAGACATTTTGTAAATATAAAATAAGATCATGCAATTAGAAGAAAGGGAAGATGAGGGACACATAGTCATTTCTCCCTTAATTCTGCTACCTCAAGATCAACACATCATTTTATAAAATTTGTCTTTAAAAATTATAATTTAATGTAAATTTTAAAACCTGTGTTTTCCTATTGTTCAAGCATTATGTTATACCCAAAATTCTTTGCCTGTTCAACCATGCAGTGTTTCACATATTCATTCTCCAAATTCAATTTCATTAACAATTTATTAACCTTTGCAATAACACATTTCTCATTACCACACAGTATAATTTCAAATTCATTTTTACAAAGTCAAACTCACAGCTTTTTTTTTATTGGGTTAAACATTTCTTAAGTACATAAACCAGTTATAGACACATCCTTCTGACTCCAACTCTTCTTTGCATTTAAGGGTAGGTTCATCTTGATTAAAAAGTATTATTTTACCATAGGCCACCAGTCTGTCCTTGCCATTGTTTCTTTTCTGAAAGAGGCTTCCTGAGGTAACATCCAAAGAGATACCTTTGTAAAGAAGATTTTCACAAATTAGTTTTGAAGAGATGCTTTGTTTGAAATGTTGTTGAAGGAAAGCAGTTCTTCAAAGCTTTGCATAGTCCTTATAGGCAATGCTTTATTGCCTATAAGGTGGTGTTAGCCATAAGGAACCTGGTGTTAGCCCAGGTTCCATTTAATGTATGAGAAAAAGTGAGACAAATACATGTAACAATGGAAGGATAAACCTAACTCTAAATTTAAATAAAGGCTTCAGTTAGTCTAAACCCACCCAAAGAAACCTGAAATAATTTATGTACGTTCAGGTGTACTTCTGAAACGAAGTTGGATTAATTTATCGTAATGATGTTGCTTACCTGTTCTACTTGGTGTGTACTCTCTCTCTCACCGAACTCTCACACAAAAACAAAAATACAATTCTTCTTCAATCGCATTTTGAAAGATAATCTCAAGTCATGTGATATGGTTTGCTTCAGTTGCTGAAGGCATTTTTTTAAAAAAATTGGATGAGCTGTGCATTAAACTCTTGCCAGTTTAGCGGCAACTTGATCTCCCTCCATTTGAAAGTGAGAAGGTTTTCACAGCGGAACCAAATATGAAAAGAAACATCTGCAATAATAATTGTGTATTCATGCTATAAAGTTGCTCAGATTACAGTATTAATGAAGCACTTCAGTGTTTAACTGACCATGTCTGCAATAAGTTCTTAGATGGGATATATAGAGACATCAGTACACAGAAAAATACAGCCTGATAATAGGCATCGCTTGCTTTTGACAGAGGGCATGTAGAGCTGAAAAAAAAAAATTGGAATCCATACAAGCATTTGATGTATGTTTAGTCAGAATAAAATAGGTGACGGCTCCTGTAATGTAATCAAGAAGGCCAAAGGAAATGAACTGATGGCTCAGTGAGGCACCCAACAGTTTCAAATAATTCAGAAGAAATTTTAGCTCACAGTTCTGTAGAATTCTGACACTGGATTTAAATGGTTGTATTCTCTAAATCTTCCTAGAAAGTAAATTACCTGCAAAATATAAAACTGTGTCTTAGGCAACCGCAAACCTGATAGTTTTATTGGAATTAGGCCTTGAAACAAACACTGAGGGGCAAAAATTATTATAAATCATTGAAGTTACTGGATGGGAGATTTTAATAGTCTTATACACAATATGGAGAATTTGATAGATTTAATTAGGTGGGACTTTTGAAATATAAACACACTGCCAGCCAATCGATCCTCGCCGGCTCAAGGTTGACTCGGCCTTCCATCATTCCAAAGTCAGTAAAATGAGGACCCAGATTGTTGGGGGCAATACACTGACTCTGTAAACCGCTTAGAGAGGGCTGTAAACCACCGTGAAGGGGTATATGTCTAAGTGCTATTGCTATATAAATCATAAGTGCTATTGCGATAATAAATCATAGAATATTGCTTCTTAATTTGGAAAAGTTGATGTCACATAAACAATAAAAATGTTAATTTACAAAATATTTGCTTGATTGATTTATATTTCATTTTTTCTACTTTCATGAGCAACTGAAAAATGCAATATTATTTTAGAAAAATTGCTAAAAATAAAACAGCGCAAAACCTTAGTATTAAAATCAACAAATAATTAAAAGCTGGGTGACAGAGATGTTTATTTTTTAACTCTGCTTTATCTATTTATAGAATAAATTACAGGAATACCTTGGAAGAACGTTTCATGAATGAGATGATGACACTGAGTAGCAAGAATATTTTCAGAAACATGTCTCCTATAGATTTATTTCATTTTATTTTAATTAAACAAATGTATATATGGCCGCCCAAGTGACACACAATGTGTGGTCTTGATAGGCAAACACTACTTCAGTCTGATGGAACTCTAGAGGAATTAAACTATATTTAAAGTAATAATAACATCGTCCATGCAGCATTGTTGACAGACTCTGCTTCTTACCAGAAAGATAAGTCAGCATGGAATGTTGCAAGTACGCCAGACAACTGAAGAAGAAAAAAGGACATTGGAAGAATATCTGAAGGATAGTGAAGAAGATACACTGATAGCCTGACTAGGTTAAGACACAAGCTAAGATACTGAGCTTGTCAATCAGAAAGGTCAGCAGTTCGGCAGTTCAAATCCCTAGTACAGGTCTCCTGTGTGAGCAGGGGGTTGGACTAGATGACCTCCAAGGTCCCTTCCAACTCTATTACTAGTTAATTATTCCAACTCTATTACTGTTAATTAGCTAATATACCATAAACTGAATACAGGAGAGACAAAACGGGCCTACAAAAAAAACCATATAAAAAGTATAGAAAAAATAGAAAACACTGAAGTAGCTGCTGCAAGAAAATCACACAGACTGATTACAAACAGTGGCATGACAAAGTAGCAAAAATGATGCATTAGAAGATCTGCAAGAAATACCAATTGTCTGCAAGCAATTGGTGGGCCCACAAAACAGGGAAAGCAATAGAAAAAAGAAGACGCTAAAATGCTCTAATACATTAGAATGCACCCACACATCTGTTATGCAACACCCAGACTTAACCATTGTTCATTAGGAAGACAAACAAGTCTGGATAGTGGACATGGCAGTATCTGGAGACAGCAGAAGAGAAGAGAAAGCACTGTAGAAAAATCACAAAGTACAAAGACCTACAAATAGAACAACTGCAGGAAAAGAAAGCAAAGATAGCACAGATAGTAATCGGCAGCCTGGGTGCTATGGAAAAACATCTGGAAGCACCATTTGAATACCAATGGCACTGACAAAATTGCCATGCAAAAGACAGCTTTACTTGAAACAGTTTGCATCCTGCAACAATACCTTTAATATTATTAACAGCAGATTAATAATCTGCTTATTCCAGATCTTTGGGTGGACAAAAATGCCAAAATAAATCTCAGCAGTTGGCTGACTGATCAACAAAAATAAATAAATGTATGAGTGGGCCATCCTCTCCTTAATGGAATGTCAGCCCCCTGTAGAAAACATTTGCCATTGGGCTCATTCCTGGCTATCTGGGTCAGGCAAACAATACCTATGAAAAGTGGCCTCTAAAATATCCAGGGCCTAAGCTACAGTATATAAAATTTTAAAGGGAGTAACCAACATCTTGTATTACACTCAGAAAGAGACCAATGTAGCATCTGCAGCAATTGTGTAACATGGCATTGTTAAGACTAACCATACAAGCCCATGGGAGAAGCCGCTGCTTAGCTGACAAAAGTCCTACGGTATTTAAGGCTTTAGAGGTCCATACATTTTTTTTTTTTAATTTAAACTTATAATGGGAAATAAAATGGTATGGCATGACAAAAATAATATACTTTCATATTTAACAGACATTTGCAAAATAACTAATACATCATCCCATTCATCCGTTAAACTGAGATTAAAGAGAAATTTTCCAGACAACACCATTCAATTAATGGTGAATGAAACATCTGAGATCTCATTGTCTGTCTTCTGAGTTTTGTAAAAACGTGGCACGGGGAAAATAAGAACAGTTCAACTGTTTCCAATTTTCCAGTCACTTAGAAATTATCATCTGATGTTTTCAAAATCCTAGATTCTCAATTTCCTTAATATGCCTGGTTGACAATTCCAATCCAGCTCCGTCACTAGGACCAGACATTTAGTCTTCTGAGCTGTCAGACTTATGCTGGAGCCCCTCCTCTGGGAACTTCTTTCTCACCAGAATGTGAGCTACCCAGATTGAATCTGCAACATTATCCTGGGACATGTATATTTGCCTTCATTTGTAACTTGTTAACATCATAGCAGTAAAGCAAACAAATATTTTCATATCTTTCTAAATGCCTCCATCCCCTTAACAGCAGTAGTAATCTGTTTAGAAAGAAACTTGGTATTTGAAAAGCAATTGTTTCCCCATATTGTTGCTTTCCAAGTACCACAATTCTTTTTAAAATATTAATTTCCTTTTGATAGAGACAACAGCTTGATAAAATCCTCTTGTAAAATATTATGACTTTTTAAAAGTATATATTTTCCTTGAAGAGCGAGTGTAGAAAACATATATATAAAGCATTAAGGGGTTAATGGAAGAGTCATGTTTGGAAAAGAACTGAAGTAGAACTTGATCAACATCTTTAAACATTTGAACATTGCCTCGGGAAGTAACAGGTGGCTTAAAATGGAATTTCCATTGTCAGTGGAAAGCATTTATTATATCTATTTAAACTTTCCTCAGGACCCCTACCAGATGCTATCTTTGACAGAGAGAGTGTCAAGAAGGTAAACAGAACTTCAGGAAAAATGACTGACTGAATAGTCTGCTTATCTTGAGATGAGGGTCTTCAGTTCATCTAATATTTTAAATCTTCTAAGTACTAGCTTAAATATATCATCCAAAAAGCTGCTGTGCTTTTGATCTACGTTTATGATTTATAACCTGCCTTTTGAACCCAGTGCACTGTAAGTTAAATGGAGCTCTTTTACAAACATTACAAACCTGCCTTAGTATGCCATAGAACCTCATTTTTTTTATTTTTTTTTTATTTTGGTTTGAGTTAAGAAGGAAAGAGTTTTGTCAGTCTTTTTTTCAGCGTGCTTCCTTCTGCTGTACATCTTTCCTTTGGTGCAATCCTTACATATGGCATCCATTCAAAGTTCAATAGCAGCAAACTAGCAGTTCCTTCTACTTTGCCTTCCTCCTAATCACCCTCCTCTCTCTTTGTGAGTCCCTTTGAACTTAACCCATCAACCTGGCACCAAATCGCATCTGTTTTATAGCACTCTTTAACTGAGAAAGCTAATGTGAAAAGGGGGTCAAACTGCACAGTGTCACTATTTCCATGGAAGCTATTACTGTTTGAAGCGGGTGAAAGCTGCTCTTCCATTAGAATAGTTTGCACAGGAGGAGATTCCACATATTTGGTTTTGTTTAGTATTTGTTTTGTTTGTTGTTGTTTTCTGTTAAATGTTTGTGTTTTAACTTTGGAAATAAAATAATGTATTTAAAAAAGGGAAGAGATTCTAGGAAAAATAGCAACATCTTGCCCTCATGTCTTGGACTTATTGTTCAGAAATCTAAAGTGGTATAAAGAGAAGGCCCTCGTATCTCCTGACAACTTGTTTGCTTCCTTAGTAGGGTTGCTAAATGTCCAGCAATAGGAGATATGTTTTTTATCCTCATATCTTCTGTCTAACAGGCATAGCCTTAAAATTGAATATTTTCTGGTTTTTTGACTGTCCTGTTTTTTTTATTTTTTGGGGGGGATTGTTTTTACAACAGTAGTCATGCAAACTTTGGTGTACTGTGACCTTGTAAATCCTCTACTACTTCTTTCCCCTCATCTGTCAACAGCCTAGATTTACATTATTTAATTTATTTCCTGATTCCAGCAATTGGCTTCAAGCCAGCCCCTTCAAATCTCTAGTCTATATCTGTAGACTGCAGATCATATGTCCTATTTTGATGGTAGCTTGAGAAGCCTGTCATCATCCATTTTATATTATTGCTAGCAAGTTTTTTTTAATATAAAGATGTGTTGGAAAAAAACTGTGATTAAAAAAATGATCTTTCTGATGCTGGAAAAAGTTATTTTATGTAGATGTACAAGTACATTTTGCAATATTTTTTGTTCTAGATGTCAAGAAAGTTAAAGAGTTAGTATGTGCCCCCCCCCATTTGTTCTCTTTCCCAGTTGTCCATGTTCTCCTTTGTCTCTTCAGATATCTGGTAACCCTATATCCTAACCACTGCTTCTACGCAGTGATTCTTAAAGGTAAAGGTTTCCTCACACATATGTGCTAGTTGTTCCCAACTCTAGGGGGCTCATCTCCATTTCAAAGCCGAAGAGCCAGCGCTGTCTGAAGATGTCTCCATGGTCATATGGCCGGCATGACTAAACGCCAAAGGTGCACGGAATGCTGTTACCTTCCCACCAAAGGTGGTCCCTATTTTTCTACTTGCATCTTTTATGTACTTTCGAACTGCTAGGTTGGCAGAAGCTGGGACAAGTAACGGGAGCTCACCTCGTTATGCGACACTAGGGATTCGAACTGCTGAACTGCTGACCTTTCGATCGACAAGGTCAATGTCTTAGCCACTGAGCGATTGTGTTAATGATTCTTAGGCATCACTAAAAATGGACTTCTAGATCCCTGAAATTTATGACAGAGAATAATTTCTTCCCTTGACAACAGATTTTCAAATCTGCTTGAATCTAATCACATTTTAAAAACCTTATAATACTTAAGATATGCATATGTGGAAGCTTACAATCTTTCTTAAGAGGAAGACTTATTCCTTTTCTCCAAAGGAACAAGTTCAGTTTTTCTCTAGCTTTACAACATTTTGACATGCTTCTTTCTAAATCATTGATCAGGAACTATCTTTCATCTACCTCAAGGCTCACTTCAAACAGATTGTCTCTATTATTTAAAAATCATACACATTGGGTTAAGTGATATAATGGATATGTGTTAATCTTTATAAGACATGCTTTGGGTTGTATATATATGTGCATAGAAATTGGGGTGTGTGTACCCTGTTTTCCCCAAAATAAGACATCCCCTGATAAAAAGCCCAATCGGGCTTTTGAGCGCATGCACTAAAATAAGCCTCCCCCCAAAAATAAGCCCTCCCCAAAAATATTTAAACAGAGCTGGAAATCAGATAAGACGGCAAGAGGAGCCCATCTTACTTCATGTGCCCCAAAATAATAAGACCTCCCTGAAAATAAGGCCAAGTGCTTATTTCAGGGTTCAAAAAAATATATGACAGGGTCTTATTTTTGGGAAAACACGGGTATATGCATATAAAAAGATTTTTTTTTTCTGTTACCTCCTAGTCCTTTCTGCAAACTAATACAATGAACAACCAACTTCTACTTCATAGAAACATAATTATTTTTCCATAATCTTGGCAACATGGAATTGATCATTCAGCTGAACCAAATGCAATGGTATCAGCTTCCAAAGCATTTTCCCTCATCCAAAATCTTCATAATGGGCTGCACCATCAGATCAGCATCAGAAAGGTGAGAATAACATAGGAGATGCTGGGTATACAGGTAGTCTTTGACTTATAGCCACAATTGAGCCCCCAAATTTTGTTGCTAAGCAAGACAGTTGTTAAGTGAGTTTTGCCTCATCTTATGACCTTGCTTGCCACAGTTGTTAAATTCATAACATGGTTGTTAAGTAAATCTGGCTTGGCCATTGACTTTGCTTGTCAGAAGGTCGCAAAAGGTGATTGCATCTTGGGATACTGCAACTGCCATAAACACATGCCAGTTGCCAAGCATCTGAATTTTGATCATATGACCACAGGGTTACTGCAATGGTTGTAAGTGTGAAAAAGAGTCATAAGTCACTTTTTTCAGTGCCGTTGTAACTCTGAACGGCCACTAAATGAATAGTTGTAAGTGAAGGACAGTACAATCTGTGCCTACTTGTCTTAGAACAGGGATGTCAAACTCAAGGCCCGCAGGCCAGATCTGACCCCTGGGGTGCTTAAATCTGGCCTCGGGGCCGGCCTGAAAATATCAAAGGACTAAGCCATAGTGCCTCTGCTGGCCAAAACGTTTTTCGCCGGCAAAGTGCTGCAGGAGGCATCCATCCCGTCTCCCCCCCCCACTCCCCACGCCCACCCACCCCACAGAGAACTACAATGCTGATCTGGCCCTTGAAGAAATCCAGTTTGACATCCCTGCCTTATGCCAACCCTTTGCTCTGGGTAGGACCCTAGCAAATTTTAGTCAGAAGAAATATGCTCCATTTCCAGTCTGTATTTAAGAAGCTTGGCAATGGAAAGATTGCTATTCTGGAAGTGCCCCAAGGGCTAAGGCAACAATCATGAAATAGTGTGAAAACAATGGAGGGAATGGAATTTGCAAACTCTTTGTATATATAAATAGACAGCTTTCATGCCCCTGCTTTCATCTGCAAAATGTGTGCCAGGAATGTGGTTCAACTATGTAGTGAGTGTATTAGCTTAATAATATAGGCAATTCAGGAATGCTTCAGCACCCCCTTGCCCTTTGCAGTAACTTGCAGATTGTTTTAATGGACCCATATAATTGTTCAGACATCTTTCGATACTTTTTTTCAAGTAAATGAATGTATAGCATGGTAGAAACAGTTCAAATTAGACAAACTAGTCTCTTACATTTATCCAAAATGCAAGCATTTCAGGGTTTCTATCGCCAGCTTTTGGTTTCAGAGACAGGATCCACTCCACACGCATTCAATATTTGCACCCTCTTCACAATAAATTCATGACTCCAGAACTTCAAAAGCTTTTCTTTATTAGCTTTTGAATACTGTATTATTTTAAAACATTATTATTACATTCCATAACTAAATGGAAAAGCATTTTATTAGCTAATTTTTTAAAAAAGAAACACTTCCTATTGCTTCTCTTCCAAACGGAGTCTTTATCACTAGTTAACTCTATAGATTTTAACAGATTCTAAATAGCCACTTCAGGAATCTATTTCTTCAGTCTGTCTAAACATTGGGGTGAATAAGACATTTTATATTTTAATAACATGGTGATTTTTTTTTTTTACTTTCCTGATGGAAATTTCTCAACATATTGGAAACAAAACCTCTTCATCAAAAAAGGTTGGATTAATCTTGGTGTGAAGAGCAAGTTTTCTACATTACATTCCACTTGTTGGGAAAATCTCACCTTCCTGGAAACGTTTCAATCAAAATAATTTGGTAAGGATCAACAAGGGTAGCATGAGAGTAGAAAATAAATCTGAGAATTGCAGAAGGCATAGCCACTCCTGAAAAAAAAAAAAAAGGCTAAACCTTGAGCCCTTGTGAACACATATCTGGCCAACCAGTTTCAAGGAAATGAGGTAGAGAATCGCAAAACACTTGGACAGTTGCTCAGCTTGCCAATATGTTTTCTACCAGAATAGCAGTAAACATGGGCAGGACCTTTTGGTATGCCCTCCAAACAGCCCCAACTAAGCAGAGAACATATGCTGTGAAGTCACCGACTGTTGAGATGAAGGTTTTGAACAGATGCTAATAAGAGCCCAAAGCACTAGAATTTAGGAGATAGGAGAGGCTATGAAACCAATAGGTGGAAGGACATATTGCTGTATGTTTAAAAAAAAAGGATTTATCTCTGAATTAGCTTGCTGAAATCAAAATCATTTTCCTCAGATAGATCAAAAATATACAATTGGCTGTAAGTGATCAGATGCTGAAAAAATTGCTACCCTGACCTGGCTTTCTATTATGATCGACTCTTATTGATCTAAAAGAAAGGGCCCTGTAATATTGTCTAAGAAAAATTCAGAATAAGGAAGATCTCCATTTAAAAGGCTTTTTAAAAAGTTAATTGTAACCAATTTGACAAGTTAGGCGGCAATACATTATTATTTTAAAATGGCTTCATTTTCAATTAATTAAAAAAAATGAGAGCAGACTCAAAAAGAAGATCTCCAGGAAGTGGAGAATGCAGTTATACATAAGAGGAGAAAAATATACAATTGAGCAATCAGCATTTTTGAGAACTGTTTAACAGCTGCTAAAATAACTACTTTGAATATTGCATATGTCATCAAGTAAAACCTATTATGGAGTGGACCGAATCATTACATAAGAAACAGATGAAAAATATGAAGTATCCTATAGAATTTCTCAATTTGTCTTCACACATACTTTCTGTATGAATACAATAATAGGTCTGATATGACATTTTGGCAAGTTCCATAGAGACACCCCTTCAAGTCACTTTTGACTCCTGGAGACTGCCTGGACAAATCACTGCATTTTCTTGGCAAGGATTTTGGAAGTTGTTTACTGTCTTTCTAAAGCGGAGAGAAAAGTGACTAGTCCAAAATTTCATGCCTAATAGAAATTAGAACCCACAATTTTCCAGTTTCTAGCCCATTGTCTTTAATCCGGGGGTGAAATCCAGTAGGTTCTGACAGGTTCTGGAGAACTGGTAGCGGAAATTTTGAGCAGTTTGGAAAATCAGCAAATACCACCTCTGACTGGCCCCAGAGTGGGGTGGGAATGGAGATTTTGCAATATCCTTCCCCCAGGAGTGGGGAGGGAATGGGGATTTTGCAGTATCCTTCCCCTGGTGTGGCGTGGGAATGGAGATTTTGTAGTATCCTTTCCCTACCACGCCCACCAAGCCACATCCACAGAACTGGTAGTAAAAAAAATTGGATTTCACCACTGCTTTAATCACTATACCAAACTGACCCTTCCACCTCTCTTAAGGCTGTGCAAATCTTTTGATATATGTCCTTTAAACCTTTGCTTTACTTGAGTCAATCAAACAGCCATTTCTGCTTCCACGACAGTTGTAACTTTCTCCCAGTGACAGTGTATGCGTAGCCACTTCCCTGGGAAAAATATGACCATAGGAAGTAAACCAGTGGACTTGGAAAATATGTGACTGATTTATTAATTTGAGATGAAATACTTTCTGGGTTCTTCTGCATATTGCTAAACACCTCTCTGGAAGGATTTGCATTGCCCCAATATGCATTTCACATTTTTATTATTCACAGATAGGGGAATTTAATCTTTTCTTTAAAAAATTCATCATAACCTGCAACCATTCAAACAATCAAGAAAGTAGCCTATAATAAAATGTCACATTTAAAATGAGGGCTGGGTTAAAGCCACAGTAGGTCTTTTTAAAAAATCAGTTTGGAAAATTTCCTGTATTTTAGAACAAAGCTTTAAGGACAAACAGTAAAATCATGAGCTTAAAAATAAAGCCCAGAAGAAAACTACCAATTCAAAAATGATTTTAAAAAAAGACTTCCATGTTTTGAACAGGCAACATTTTGCTAAGTAAAGATCCTAACCACTCTGTTGTTACTCCACTACAGAGAAAGGGGGTTGGAAATTATTAGAATACACATAAGTTCATTTAAAAGGGTGGTCCTTCAACAAAATAGCCAGTGAGTTGCTGAGGTTGTCTGGCACAAATTCAAGCATTCAAACCCAAATGGGCAGGAGCACGTACTCAAAGAGATATAAAAATGTACTTTGGAAGTAGAACAGACCCTGAGCTCAGTTTGAAAGTTTCTGTATATTGTCTATTTCTGTCTTCCAGGAACAGCTATTTGCCCATTCTTCTGATGGTACAACCAATAGTAAAAATAAATCCAAAATCTAAGCTACAAAATGTCCTGATTAATGCCATCAAATCAGTAGTGGGTTCCACTTACCTTTGCTACAGGTTTGGAACTGTGAGCTCGCGCGCGGTGCTTCTGGGCATGCGCAGAGCGTCCATGATGATGTCCTGGTGGATGGGCGGAGCCTCCCACCGCCGCCTCTACTGGTTCACCCGAACTGGGGCAAACAGGAAGAAACCCACCACTGCATCAAATCATGCTCGACTCTTAGTGATTACATAGATAAATTTTCTCCATGATGACCTGCCCCTAACATGGTCCTTCAGCTCATCCAATGACACTCTTAATTACTAATGTAATTGAGTCTATCCAACTTGCTGCTGGTTGTCCTCTTCTTCTGTTTCCTTGGCTGCCCATAATATTCTCAAGAATCTTCTCCAAGGCCAAAGTTCAAAAGTGACAATACTCTTCCTATCTTGCTTCTTTAAAGACCAACTTTTGCTTCAGGAGAGCAACAGATACCTCGTGGCATTTGTCCTAGTGCCTTAATTCAACTTACTTTGGATCATCACCACTTTGTATTGTTAATAATAATTTACACATGTTCAAATTTCCTTCTCCACATTATCTGTTATATTATTAGTTTGAACACAGTGTTATCATTATTTCAGTTAAGAGCATCTATTACACTACTATCTGCTTTTGATATTGCTGTTGCATCCTGTTTGTGAATCACAAAATATGACATGCTTGGCTGCTCATTTTATCATGTCTTCCAGATTCCAAATTTGTCATATTATAATCTTACTAGCTCCAATATTTCTCTATTTAGTTATGTTTACCTACACTTTCTGTATCGTTCTGCTGCGTGTTACTTAACGCTTTCTCCTTTATTGCATCATAAATCTTCATAAACTATGTGTATTCATGCTTCATAGTACACTGATATAATATCAGCCAGGAATTTTCTTCCCTCTGTTTTCCTTTCTAAGCCATTTTATGATTCAATTTTTTGACATGAAAAGCAATTTATAATTCCTTGGAATTACATTTTTAATACTGACTGCCATTTCTTTTTTGTTGTTGTTCATACTACTTGGTTGTGGTATTTGCCTCCACGTTTTTTTTAATAGAGGCTGCAGTTAAGTAGCAGTCAGTTCTGTGCCAAAAACTATCATCACCATGCTGATCCATAAAGAGGAAACAATACAAAACTCTTAACTGGATAAATTTTGCTAGGACTGTGCAACTTTTATTATCTTCAGAACAGCTGGATTGTAATAAATGAAAAATATTTGGAAAATTGATTGTGGATTAAAAGATCGAAATGACCAAATATAACTCCATACCTATTCAAGAAGGGAAAGAAAGAGGATCCAACTTGTCAATGTATTTGAACATAAAGAATTCTGAAAAAGTATTAAAACAGACTATCAAAGCAATACATATGTGGGGGAAAACACTGTCCTTATCAGAACTATGACAGGTTACTCAAGATTGTGTCATGTCAGACTAACCACATCTCACGAGACTCATGACTTCATTGATGGAACAAGCAAATATTGTGCTGCAGTTTTAACTTAGCAAACCATGTAACAGAGCAGGGGTGGAATCCAGCAGGTTCTGACAGGTTCTGGAGAACCGGTAGTGGAAATTTTGAGTAGTTCGGAGAACCGGTAGTGGAATTTTTGAGTAGATCAGAGAACTGGCAAATACCACCTCTGGCTGGTCCCAGAGTAGGGTGGGAATGGAGATTTTGCAATATCCTTCCCCCAGGAGTGGGGTGGGAATGGAGATTTTGCAGTATCCTTCCCCTGCCACGCCCACCAAGCCACGCCCACAGAACTGGTAGTAAAAATATTTGGATTTCACCACTGTAACAGAGCCTTATAAGGACAGGATAAATGAATATCGAGTAGTGTAGTACACTCCAGTGAATTCCCTCCCCTTCCAGATTCAAAGGATCCTTTGCATGTGGTTGCTGAAATAGTTTTTGTATGAACCTGGAAATATCTAGTAGCATCCTTCAGAGTTCTGTCCTCACCATGTATTATTCACCATCTTTATAAATGCCCTAACCTAGAGGACAAAATAGAAGGGAAACAAGTTCATAATATCCAGATAACATTCAGAAGAGGCTTAAGGAGACATCTCTTTAATTCACTGAGACATAAAAAGGAGGAGGAGGAGGTACAGCACAATCAGATTTGCATGATGCTGTTGTTATCGCAAACCTCATGTTTTAGCTTTTGCGGGGAGTTGATTACATGGTCTGATCTACCTAGCAGTGCTGACACTTGGGAGGTTGGTTAATAGCACAGAGAATACAATCACAATTCAGAATAACCTCAACTGTCTAAGACAAATCAAATAGGACAGTGTTCAACAAGTTATGATTGTAGGAGGTTAGCACACACCCCTTTCCTAGGAGAATGACATATTTTGGGAAATATCAATAAGGCAGAATATTATGTTTCCCTGGATGAGATATGGAGAAGCATATTTTAAAGCAGCTCCCATCTTCCTGCCCCCACCCTTTGTCAATGGGCCATTAAGGCCTGGGCCAGTCTATTCTACATAACAAAGATCTACCTCCTTCAGGCAGAGCCACAGTAGGAATTGCCAAAGATCCAACAAAGATAGGATTAGCCCTCTACCCATCTAGCAACAGAAACTCGCCACATGGCACCTGGGAAGATTACATCAGCCAGCAAGGCTAGCTAAGACCCCCACCCCCTGGGAGTCTGACAACCAATCAGGATACTCTTTCTGGGCCCCAGGAAGTTCAGAGCCAGGGAGAGCATAAAAACCCAGGGACTCACTGTATCTGCCCTTTTCTGTTCAGGAACTCAAGCCATGTGATCCTGTCCATCATTAAACCATCTTTCCAAGCAGTCTCCATGTTTCCAGTGTCTTTTTCCCCACTTGGAGCAGAACCTAGAAGGAGACTTCTTCCAACATGATCCTGCATCATAAAAATCAACTGCATAGATTCAGAATGGAGAAAACTTGGGTTGATAAGGAAAGAGTTTGAGAAAAATCTAGGAAATCTAGGAAAAATCTAGGAACATCAGCTCAGCATGAACAATTGTGTGGGTAGCAACTTTAGAGGATATTGCATATTAGGTTACATTAACGCAACCATAGTGTCTGGCTTATGAAAAGTAACTATTCTACTATACATAGCTAGGACTTGTACCTGGACCCCTAGGTTCAATTCTAGGTATCACAATTTAGTCATTTTTGTCAGAGTTTGTTGCAGAAATTAAATCCAGAAAGCACACACAGGTAGACTGATGCAGCAGGATTCATTAACTTCTTTATATACATAATAACAGATGAAGTAAATTTTACAATACCAATAGTTGATTCTTCCAACATGGTAGAAGTTACAGGCAAAACACAAGCAGAGTACAGCAGACTAGTTTTAGTTCTCAGTTCAGAGCAGGCAAGCCCAAACTTGTTTAGTTCTCAGCACAGAATCAGACTCAGAGCTTAAAGCTGCAGGGCTAAGCCACGCCCAGACTTCTTACTAAGTTTCTGTTTCTAAACAATCCCAATTGGCTGACCTGTTACCATGTCTATCCAAAGTCCCCATTGGCTGACTTAGTTGCTATGCCTATTCATTGGCTGATCTATTCCTTCGGGAGTAGGGCGGTATACAAATTGAAATAATAATAAAATAATATTCCAGTCTATGAATATTCATACTCTGACAATTTTTACCCTGCCATTCTAAATGTATTATCAAATCGATTTACAAAGCAAAAAGGTCAACCCACAATATGAAACTCTGAACTAACCAAAAGGACATCTCCAATCAATAGCAATTTAATTCCTTTCCGCTTGTTCCCATCTGTTTTCTGTGTGACTTCTCATCTGATCTCTTGACCCTAGCTTCAGCAGGATGTGGCATAAAATTTCATTATATAACCCTAAGGTAGCTGCTGTTATCTCCAAGCTTCTGTCTTCCTGTTAAGTGTCTAAGTACAATTTGAATGTGGCACTATTTTTGCTATATTTGAGGGTCTTTTCTTTGGGTTTCGGTTCTTTTTTCTAAAAAAAACGAAACCTAGTTTTTGAGATCTTGAAGGCTCGTGTGTTTACAAAGAGCAGTTTTAAGAGAATCCATTCAGAGACCTTTGTCTCAAGGAACCAGTTACCCCTTTCTACAGCATTGAACAGTGCTGAGGATCTTCAGAAGTCTGGGACATTACAGCTAGACAGGTTATTATAAGCCCTAATCTTGTTATTGGATCATACAAAACAAGTATCTCTTCCACCTTTTCCTTCCTTAATAGAAATGATGAATGGCTTAACCCAAGGATGTTACATTTAGGAATTCCTTGCTAGGAATTTATAGCATCATCCAAGCTTTCTGAGGCTAGTCCAATGCTGACAAAGATGGACTTTGTATTGCCAGAGTGATGAATGGGTGAAGCTAGTGAATAAATGCTCATTATCACTTTCTCGGAGATAAGAAACATGAGAACACTGTTGCATCCTGCATGAAAAAAACTGATAAGAAACACGCACAGAGTCACTAAAATGCTAATCTAAACTAAAATGCACAAACACATATGATCATAACATAAAATTCAGAGAGAAAATTTTCAAAATTAACAGAACAATTACTTCTGTGATTTAATCATTTGTTCCGTTGCATTGCTTGTATAGCTATTGTGGAACATAAGTAAGTCAAGGTACAGGTAGTCATTGACTTACAATCATTCATTTTAGCGACTGTTCAAAGTTACCACAGAACTGAAAAAAGTGACTTACAACCAGTCCTTGCAGTTACAACTGTCACAGCATTCCCACAATCATGTGATCCAAATTCAGTCACTTGGTGACCGACATGTATTTATGATGCTTGCTTGCAACATCCCAGGTTAATGTGATTGCCATTAGCGACCTAGCAACCTTCTGACTAATAAAGTCAATGGGAGAAGCCAGATTTGCTTAAAGTCTGGATGATCCACTTAACAACCACAATTTGGGTGATTTGCATAACAATCGTGGCAAGAAAAGGTAGTAAAATCTGGGACAACTCCCTTAAGAACTGTGTTGCTTAAGATGGAATGAAAATTCTGATCCCATTTGTAGTCATAAGTCAAGGACTACCTGTGCATTAATTTCATCAGTCCCTACCCTTCATTCCTGTGCAGATATTGAAAAGACACAGACCTGCCTTCAACAAATCAGTTTTCATTTCACCTGAACTGTCAGAGGTCAGTCCTTAAACAGTACCCTGATCTATTTCTGGATCTTGGAAGACAAGGGGTTTTTCAATCATCTTGTTCTATTTATGTAAGAATTAACGTGTTTGGGAGCTGTGAGTAGGATAGTACCAGTAACATAAAGTGAGTGATACTAAGTGTCTATGGTGATTCTCAATCATCCAGGTCATGGTTGTCCCAAAGGTGCTTTTTTTCAAGAGGCAACTGGAATTTCTGGTTTTTCTTTGAAGACATTTCGCTTCTCATCCAAGAAGCTTCTTCAGTTCTCTTCAGCTTCTTGGATGAGAAGCAAAATGCCTTCAAAGAAAAACCAGGAAGTCCAGTTGCCTCTTGAAAAAGCACCTTTGGGAGTGATAGTAATGTTTTCCATATTTCTTTTGTTTTGCAAGAGGTAGGATTTGATCATTTATTTATTTATTTATATTTTTACTTATTTATTCAATTTCTATAGATGCCCACCTCAACCAAATGAGTTTGGGTGGCTTACAGCTCTAAAACTCTAAAACAGTTAAAACAATTAATAACAGTAAAAATGTCTCTTTAAGATTTATACGCTCCAGTATTCTCACCTCAGATGGAAGATATCACACTGCATCATTTCAGCACTACAACTGCCATAAATGGGCAATGTCATCAGAGTAAACTCTAACAATTGCAAAAGAAAAGAGTGCTTTGCATGCCATATGCGGCTTTGTGGTTGTAAATTGCCTATTTGTGGGGCAATTGTCTAAGACTCACAAATGGAGAGGGCTCCATCTCAGAGACAGTTCAAATGAACATATTTTCAGTCCTGTAAAACTAATCAATTAAAACTTAATCCCAAGATCTTATTTCAATAGAGACGCTGAAAATAGGTTTTGGGCTAATCTACATTCAAAGCAGATTCCAAGTTAAACTGTGCTCGCGTTCCTCTTTTAAATGCTTCCAGCCTTTGCCTTTCCCAGAATATGCCTGCAAACTCAAATCAGTTAATACAAATTCTTTTTTTTTCCCTTCTGCCTATCAATTTTCCTTGGGAAACACACAGCAAACACATGCACTTTTCCAACATTATCCTTCTAGGAAACTATATTGCTGGAAAGTGCTGTGGAGACTTTCTTTTCTGGAGTTTTAGATACTACATATCATGCCAGCCTCTTTGGGGGCAAACGATGTTATGTACAGTTCAGAAAACCATTCTTGCTTCCCTATAATTGCATTCTATTTTTATTTTGTTCATTGCATTTCTCATGTCTCTCTTTCAAATTTACTTCAGCAGCTATATTTTTTGTGCAATCACTTATGCATTATTTTTTGTTTGTTATACTTCTTTGTCTTTGTCTTTTGGTCTCCTTTGTCTTTGGGTGTTAAGTGAATTTCGTTGTATGGGTATACTGTGTATACACGTACAATGACAATAAAGTTATTGTTATTATTCACTTATGCATTAAAAAAATGAAAAACCCTCCTTCTGAAGATCTTGTAAATTGCATTGTATAATTACTTTCTTTTCCTTTACTCATAAATGCTGTGTTCAGAGATTTGTTTTGCAATTCATCTTCATTCTCAGGGATCAAATCACTTCATATATTTCTTTAATACTGGCACTCACTCTTTTGTATTTAATTCACATAAATTATGTTCAACTTTGCTTTATATTTTTCCTGACATACTTAAATGCTAAAGTGGGCTGAAACATACTTTTTTCCCCATTTATTTTAACAAACTTTCATTCCTTGCACAAACTTCTTACTACCTATTAGCTTTCTAAGATTTGTGAGTCTGAAGATTTTTCCATCCGTTTCCCCAATTTTACTAAACATTCTACCAAAGTACATACTGCACATCAGTGTTTGCCCTACTTTTGTGATAACTTCAAATCATTAACTCCATTTTATTTATCAGACATAACTACCTTGATTACATAAAGTTTCAGATCCATCTTCCACATAGCATCATAAAGTCTATCATTCACTGCAAATAAGTAGGTTCTTAACCAGAGATGAGATTCAAATTCCGGGGCTACTGGTTTGCTATTGGTAGCTCCGGGAGTGGGTTCTGCTTACCTTTACTACCGGTTTGCAATGGGGCCGCGCGCGTGCATGCTCTTCTGTGCATGCGCAAAAGCATTTTGATGATGTCAGGGTCAGTGGGCGGAGCCTCCCGCCACTTTTACTACCAGTTCTATAGAACCGGTCCGAACTGGGAGCAACCCACCACTGGGTAGTGCGCGAGTGCGCACGCTCGCTTTGTGAGCATACGCTACTTCTGCACATGTGCAGAGCATTTTTGATGACAGCTGGGTGGGTGGGCGGAGCCTCCTGCTGCCACCGCTACCTGTTCACCCGAACTGGTGTGAACCGGTAGAAACCCACAGCATAGCAGCATCTACTTATGAAAATACACATACGTTCACATTGCCCACCCAGACCCCTCTATTGTTACCACAAATATTTGTATACATTCAGCCATAATTACAATAATCTGGCAAGGGGACAATACAGAACTTTGTTTATTCCTTACTCAATGTTCTACAATTCACCAAGCATACCAATTATTTCCCATATGTTTTATTTCATCAATTACCACTGTTTCTGGATTCAGCTGTCAGCCTTCATATTCACACAAATATTTCATAGTTCTATTCTATTCTATGTACCTTCTTTCAATAAACATGCACAAGTGAAATAAAATGTTCTTTTTCTCAATGGCTTTTTTTACCCTATTTAAATTTATTAGCCACCAAACTCCAATGGACTTGCTAAAGAGCAGATGTCTGGTGTGAATATCGATGCCCAACTCACACACTGCCCTTTTCAAATGTTGTTCCTTATCTCCTCTAATTTGAATCAGAATTCAGCAGGATACCTGCCCACACATTTAACAAATCTCTCCCCTATTGTGTTTATACTGTTTCTGACTACCTCTCCCCTTCCATACAGGGTCAATAATGTTCCAAATTTTGGATACACACAACTACTTACTTCTGAAAAAAGAAGAATTTCTGAATTTGCCATTCAGTCAAGAACCCAATGTCTTGATGTTGTGATCCAGGACAATGGGATTTATTCAAATGAGTCACACATTTCCACCAAAGAACCCAGGTAGAAACTTAGTGGTCCATACCACTTAGTGGCTTCCCTGTATGAAATATAAATGGTGACCCGCTAAACACCATAGTCCAGCCTTCTAAGTTTTTTTTTTTTTTACAAGAACAAGAATTCAATTTTTCCTATGGGGCATAATGAAATGGACCTATTATTTTCAGTAATAAATGCTGATATCTTTCAAATAAACCCCTTTTCAAACCAAACAGCACCAGTTCTGTGCAGCAGTATGAATTTTCTGTTTTTTTCCCTATGATATTTATGCTAAGCTCCTTTTTGAGTTCCAGAGTTGCTGCAGCTTGGAACAGATACGCTGTACCATATTTTTTTAAAAAGATGTCATGTACTATTAATCAATTGGACTATTATTGATTTAGTTTCATTTTCTTTGACTTTGCCACATTTCAGAAAACAGGTGTTCAGGGCCATCTTAAGGCAACAGAAACCCGTCTTAGCTGCATCCAGTATTTTCTTGGACTATATACCTTTTCTCCTTCTATATACTGTAGGTTCAGTTCTCTTCAGTACAGTATTATTATTACTCTATCATTAGTATTTGCCTCACTTCAATCTACATTAGGCGCAACTTAGAACTATGAATAGGCAGCTCCAGCCAAGGAATTGACCACTCATAATACAAGGTCTCTCCCAGTTTCTTTTTCTCTCATCACATTTAAAAAAAAATGGGGGGTGGGAGAATCAATGAAATGGAATCACTCAGGAGGAAAGGGAAGAATGGAAAGGAATTTCAATTGGATGGCATCTCGGTATTTGAATATAAAGCCCTTCTGATGTAGATGTGAAGTAGAAAATAGGCTTGCTTTTGCATAAACAAAGAAAAATAGTTAGGAATGAAGGTCTAAACATGACTAGTCTGTGCTGTTCATTTTGTATTTCCCTCACATTTTTTTTTTTTTTTACACAGAAGGCATTTAAAGTAAAGTATAAATTTATCCCTCTTGTAGACATCTTTCTCACACTTCCTTCTCTGTTTATATTCATGGTCTTCCCTGTTGCAACAAATAACAGGGGAGTCCTCATGTTTCCAACTTTTCAGCCTATAAAAGCTCACAGACGACAGTACTCTAGTTTTGATAGTTAGACGTTTTAGTGTCTCCTGAAACATCTGATAAACTGATCCAATGTCAAATAGCCCTGAGTAGAATTTTTCTCCAAAGAGCTTCAAGCATGTATTTTTACATCTACAAAACCAGAACTACAAATAAATAAATAAATAAATAAATAAATAAATAAATAAATAAATACAACAACAACAACAACAACAACAACAACAACAACAACAGGGTTTTACAAGTTTTACAAGCTTTTGATACCATCGACCATGGTATCATGCTGCACCGGTTGGAAGAGTTAGGGGTGGGAGGCACCGTGTTGCGGTGGTTCTCCTCCTTTCTATCTGATCGGTCGCAGTCTGTGTTGACAGGGGGGCAGAGGTCGACCCCGAGGCCCCTTGTATGTGGGGTGCCACAGGGGTCGGTTCTCTCACCCCTTCTGTTCAACATTTATGTGAAGCCGCTGGGTGAGATCATCCGTGGTTTTGGGGTGAAGTATCATCAGTATGCTGATGATACTCAGCTATACATCTCCACCCCGGACCACCCCAATGATGCCCTTAAAGTGATGTCCCAGTGCCTGGAGGCTGTACGGATCTGGATGGGGAGGAACAGACTCAGGCTCAACCCATCCAAGACCGAGTGGCTGTGGTTTCCGACGTCCCGATATAGTCAATTGGTGCCATCACTGACTATTGGGGATGAGTCATTGCCCCCCACGGAGAGGGTTCGCAACTTAGGCGTCCTCTTGGACTCACGGCTGTCTTTAGAAGAACACTTGACAGCTGTGGCCGGGAGGTCTTTTTATCAGGTTCGCCTGATTCGCCAGTTGCGTCCCTTTCTGGATCGGGACTCATTAAAAACGGTCACTCATGCCCTCGTCACTTCACGCCTGGACTACTGTAATGCTCTCTACATGGGGCTCCCCTTGAAGAGCACCCGGAGGCTCCAGCTGGTCCAGAATGCGGCCGCGCGGGTAGTTATGGGAGCAGCATGGCGCTCCCATGTGGCTCCCCTCCTGCGCGAGCTGCACTGGCTCCCTGTGGTCTTCCGGGTGCGCTTCAAGGTCTTAGTTACCACCTTTAGAGCACTCCATGGCTTAGGACCGGGGTACTTATGAGACCGCCTTCTGCCACCAATAGCCTCTCACCGCCCAGTACGCTCCCATAGAGAGGGGCTTCTCAGGGTGTCGTCAGCCAAACAATGTCGACTGGCGGCCCCCAGGGGGAGAGCCTTTTCTGTGGGGGCACCCACCATCTGGAACGAGCTCCCCCCAGAGATACAGAAGATTCCGGATCTGCGCACTTTCCGCCGTGCCCTCAAAACATTCCTGTTTCAGCAGGCCGGCCTGGCCTAACTTTCCCTTTATATTGCTTTTTGATTTTATTTTAAACTGGGATGTCTTGAATTATCTAGGACCAGAATGTTTAGTATATTTTAATTGGTTTTTTTTATTATTAACGTTTGTATTACATGTATTTTTATCGTTCATTTTTATTGTTCACCGCCCTGAGTCCCTTAGGAATAGGGCGGTATATAAATTTAATAAATAAATAAATAAATAAATAAGTCACTTAAGTGTTTTTAGGAAGGTAAATATAAGAGTCTAGGTAAATATAAGAGTCTAGACCAGGAGTTGTCCAACCTTGGCAACTTTAAGGTTTGTGGACTTCAGCTTTAAGAATTCCTCAGCCAACCATAGCTGGCTAGTGAAATCTGGGATTTGAAGTCCACAAGTCTTAAGGTTGCCAAGGTTGGACACCATCTGGTCTACATATTTTCTGATTGGCTGACTAGGTCCAGGACATCAGAAAAAGGTCCCTGTCCTTCCAAAGAAGCTGGCTTTTGTTTACCCACAGACTAGATTTATTAGATAACCATTTGTCTGAAGCAGTGTAGGGTTTTCTGCCTAAGCAGGGGGTTGGACTAGAAGACTTCCAAGGTCCCTTCCAACTCTCTTATTCTGTTTTCTGTTACTTTCATTTCTTTCCAGGGATGAGCAGCTGAGTGCTCTTTTGTGACAGAAACTAATGTTAGCCTAAGGAAATGTGTGGATCAATTTACAATTTCATGATAGGATACTTTTCAGATTGGTCGATTTCTTTGCGAGTAGAGATTTAAATGTCCTTTAGAGTGGGGGTGTGGGGTGGGGACTGGGGGTGATTAGTGTAAATTTCTGTTAGGTTCTTTCTAAACCTCCCTTCCCCATTCATCTGCATGAATCCTCTTAGTTCTGCTGCTGGTTCTCACCATTATTTCTTTCTTACTTTGCCAACATTTTGTTTCAGATCTGGTCAAAATCTACTTGGGTGTAGGAAAGGATAAGCCTTTCCAATGAAGCAATTAAACAATTGGTGAATGAAGGCTTTTGGGATATGTGGGAGGTGAGAAATGGTTTTTTTGGGGAAAGAAGAGCTATGTATTTACTTCACTTATGAAGCCTACAGGTAACCTTTTCTCCTCTCCTCCTCTGTGGCTCTTATTTTTATAATGACTTCTGCATTTCTGATATGTAAGAGCAAATATATATTAGAGCAAATATACACAAATATATACATTAAAAAAAATACCCTGATGAGCAGTTTTGTATTTTACGCTCATTTCATTTTTGCTACTATCACAACTATAAAGCACAGATGCCATATCTTCCCCCATACTAGCTCTGTTTACCTGAGAATACAGAATTCCCTATTATTGCAAATTTCAGATTCAAATTCCTCTATCTCTGGAAAGTGTCCAAACTGAAAAAGATAGTTAGTGCTTCATCAATTCCATCTCCCAATGCCTCAAAAGTGGTTTTAATGGAATTAATTATCTGTTTTTAAACTTTTGCCAATTCAGAAATGCTAAGAACAAGCATATCACTCCTATTCCATGCAAAAGAAAAGAAATAAAAGGAAGAAAAATCCAAGCAGTATAGCACAGGTTAGTCAATTTCATTCACCTTTCCTGGCTTTGAAAGGTGAACTGCAAAACCATTAAAGCAGAATTCCACTTACAAGACCTGTTTAGTGTAGCTGACGTTTAAGAGCCATGAGGAAAATTAAGGCAGGAGTTTCAAACAGCTTGCCTCCTCTTTTGAAAATTCTATTGTTTCCAATTCAACCAATTCCTCTTCCACCACAGCTGAGGAAGAAGTTGCTGAAGAGAGATTAAAAATGTGAAATCGGAGTGGTACAGAGCTGATCCTGGAGCAATGCAGAATAAGGTGCCATGAGGTACATCTTGAAATATTCTAGGAAATACTTTCAAATCCTCACTTTAAATAATCTGAACCTATATTTCTGCATCTGTACAATCTGCATGTACTGTATATGGCTTTTTAAGATGTAAAGATGTAAAGTTTTTAAATGTTTCAGTGGGTACAACAGTGACCCTGTAGCATTATAATAGTTGTTTGTCAACTACAGAGATATATCTTGAGACATCAGGCTATTCAATGCAATGTGAAAAACTTCAAGTGAATATGAAAACACCAAGCTCTCTTCCAGAGTTATTTTTGAGCTCTACTTTTTAACACAAATTAATCATATCAGTGATTTTGCATTTTGTACCATTCAGTCAGCCCCCAATTTAGTTTCTTTTATCTCACAAGTGAAAATACTTTGTGAAAGATGTGAAAAATGTTGGCCTATGAATTATCTTTTTCTTTTAAATACCCACCTAACTTAAAGGAAGTTCTTTAAATGGGGTAATTGTGGTAGATGCTATTGGATTGCTGCAGGGCATCCATTAAATAATAGACTGATGGGGAAATGAAGCTCATCTGCAGCAAATAGTTTTCTTAATGAAGCAGGTAAAATCTCCTTTGAATTGTGCTCAGTGTCTAATGTTTTTTATAAACGTTTCTTGACAACAATATATTGGTGGCTTGGATCTGTCTTCTCCTGGGATGTTGTTTGACTACAGTACTTCGTGTAGCCTACAGATCTGGTAGACTAACCAAACTTGACACTTAAAACCTCATAAAGGTCATCTGAATGCTACTAAGCTTTAATTATAGCAAAGCATTTTCCAAATGATGCTGGCATATATAAATATGTCCTTGCATAATTCTTAAATTCAGGAACTTACAGTAGCTTCCAAGAATATTATCAGAGCCAATGGAAGGTTTCATTTTGGGATAGAATTATTCTAAAGAGACTAATGTATATTTATTTCCTTACTAAGCTTCCTAAGGACTGAGGATTTTGTTTCTCCTTTATCTGAGAACATTATATGCATTGGAGCTATCAATCCAAGTTTTTTTCTATGGGTTTTTGCAAACTAAATATTGCACAGTGAGCAAAGGGAATTGACAAGGATACTGTTTTCACACTGTTGTTGTAATGCCTTAATTTCTTACTTTCTGTTATACTATGGAAGCAATTAGGTAAAATCAGGAGCTGAATGTTGTTCCCCACTGTTAAAAAAAAGGGGGGGGGAAGGAAGGTGGATGAAAAACTATTTCCATTAAATTAACGGCTTTATATAAATCTATGCAGTGACCCACCTTTGGAATATAGTATGTCATGCTAGCAACATTGTAAGGCTGGAAAAAGAATCAAAACTCATCAAAGATAAATCATTTACTTTAAAGAAAAAACTTCTTGGTCTCCTGCCTCCGAAGTCCATTCCAGTCCTACGGTCTATGCTTTCTATGTCTATGTTTATGTCTATGTCTTCTTATATTCAGGGTTCAAAAGATATTAAAGAGAGACATGACAGAAACAAAATCAAGCATTGTAAGGTGATCTGACAATATAGAAATTTGAGGTCACCATCTCTGGACACTAAATCCCATCAGCTAGGGAGCTACATTTGGTGGATACTAGGTGGTGGGCCTTTTCTGCTGTGGCTCCTGCTTTGTGAAATATCCTTACCTCCGAAGTAAGGCTGGTTTTTTAACCTTTGACCTTCCAAAGATCCTTTAAAACCTGGTTTGGCCATTAGACCTGGGGCCTTCAAGGGACTGGACAATTACTGAGGTGGCTCCCCTGTTATTGTCTTTAGCTTCGTCTTTTACAGTTTTTTTTAATAATGGTAATAATGAGTATTGTTATTTATTTATTTATTTATTTATTGAATTTATATTTCCGCCTATTCACCCATGGTGACTCAAGGCAGCTTACAGAATATAAAACCACATTTAAAACAATAAAAAACTAACAAAAAGAATCAAATAAATAAATATAGTACAATATAACAAAACCACCACCCCCACCTCTCACCCCTCCCCCACCCCAGCGACAACAGATCGCACGAGCCATTTAATGGGCTCCATCCCATTCTGGGTTCCCCACGTCAATTTATTGTTACTTAGCCTTGCTGTATGCTGCCCAAAAATCACTTATTTTTGAGATGGGTGGCTGTATGAATGTGACAAATAATTGTGACTATATTTATTATAATTACTTCCTCCTGCAATGCAGAGCTGTTACAATATGCAATATGCTACCGTCAAACCTTTTTCTCTACTCTGATGGTACATATGCATAATGCCCCCAGAAAAGATTTCTCTGAATGACTAAATGCATTGCCCTACAAATAAGGTCTAAGTACTCCATTTGCCCAGAAGGATAATTTGGGTGGTGGGGGTAGTGGCAGGTGAGATATGACAATCAGACAAGAATATCTGCAATCAGGTGAACAGCTTAGGAAATCAAGGAACATCCCTAGGTATACAATAAGAGAGAAAAATTGGCAGGTATGCTAGATTTAAATCATATGTAATGATAACACGACAAACAAGAAACTGACAAGGCCTTCTGACAAATAAATAAATAATGAAGGCGCCATCCTGTTATTAGCCTAAGAGACAGAGCGAGAGACACTCTGTATTCTGCATTCACAGCCAAACATTTCCTTAAGGAATAAGACGGTTGAAGGTGTAAAATGATATGAATCATCTAATCTTCTACAAGTACCCACTTCTCCTGATTGTCAGCTATATGACTCAAAGGCTGTTGATATAACAATAAAGCTGTTGTACTATATATACATCACTGTCATGGGCTTTGATACATTCACACCATTACACGGAATGGTAAATGATGCATTGTGAGTCCCAGAATGGTGCACTCCCATCATTCTGTCCCTTCACTTTTTAATATTCTGAAAAAGTAAAGTCTTGCTTATTCAAAACAGGCCCTTCTGGCATGGGAAGTCTGGTTTTTAATTAATGTTTAAACTGATCGTATTTTACTCACAAGATCTTACCTAAGTGATCTTATGGATTTGATGGAGATTAATATGCTTTATATTTTTTGGTTTTATAGACAGGAAATTGTTTGCCATTCAGAACAGCCTATAGCCGTGATGGCAAACCTATGGCACGGGTGCCACAGGTGGAACACGAAGCCATATCAGTGGGCACGCAAGTGTTGCCGTAGCTCAGCTCCAGCGCGCATGCATGCGCCGGCCAGCTGATTTTTGGGCCTTCCGATCCCACTGGAAGTTGGGAAATGGGCTGTTTCCGGCCTCCGGACGGCCTCCGTGGGGGGGTGGAGAAGGCCATTTTCACCCTCCCCAAGTCCTAGAAAGCTGCTGGAGCTTGGGGAGGGTGAAAAATGGGCCTACTGGGCCCACAGTGCCATCACGTGCTAAAAGTGGGGGGGGCACATGCGCAGGGGCGGAGCGCATTGAATTTTGGGTGTGGGCACGCACGTGGGCGACCTCCCTGCACTCTGCTTTTGGCACGCGACAGCAAAAAGGTTAGCCATCACTGGCCTATAGGGTAAGTAAGTAAGTCTAGCTAGCATTGGGGTGCATGGTTTAAGGTCATTAACATATAAGAAATTAACATATGTCTGATAATGCTCTCTCTCTCTCTCTCTCTCTCTCTCTCTCTCTCTCTCTCTCTCTCTCTCTCTCTCTCTCTCTCTCTCTCTCTCTCTCTCCCTCCCTCCCTCCCCCCCTTTCTTTCTTTCTAGCTCTATGAGATTTTTGGCCTTGCCACATAAATGCATTCATAGTAATTGCCTAGTTTCTTCCTTCATTTGCTGAAATTTTTTTTCCATTGCCCACAACTAGTGGGGAAAAAGTCATTTCAATGGCTCTCATAAAACTTATGGCTGGTAAGGAATTCCAAAATCTTGAGACTGAAAGCTATAGAATACAGAGTAGAGATTTTGTGACCCTCCAAATATTGCTGAATTACAAATCCTAGCAATCTCAGCTATTATGTTTAGCTATTAGTGATAATAGTAACTTGCCATTCCGTGACATTTAGAGAAACACAGGTTCCTCACCTTGGATTTAAAAGGACAAGTAAGAAGCAGAAAATATTGATTAATGGGTTATACATACTGCTGAAGAATTAGATAATGTACGATAAGAATCATGCAGAACATAAGTTAATAGAGGAAAGTAATGGTGGACTCAGGTAGTTAAACTATGTAGCTCACAAAGTGGCAATTGCTGTTTAAAATACTTCCTGTGCTGAAAGATTTCACCTGAAATGATTGACATGGCCTGTGGTAGTCATTACAATTTTCAGGCCTGGGTAATGCTAGGTCCAAGGATAGCAAAATTGGCTATTTACCATGGAAGAAAACCCATAGAAGATCTACTGCCTTAATACCTTTTACACCCAATTTTGAGTATCTAAGATCTATTGTACTCTAATTCTTACTAGGCATAGCCCAACCCTTCCACTTTGAAGTATGGAAGGTAAGTGCTGGTACTACATTTGGAGACCCCTTTCTTAATTTTCATATCTATAGAAGTTAGAGGTGGACAACTATGGCCTTTTTATGACATGTGGTCTTCAACTCCCAGAATTCTTCAGCCAGCATGGTTGGCTCAGGAATTCTGGGAGTTGAAGTCCACAGGTCATAAAGGAACCATAGTTATCCACCCCTAATATAAGTGGTATATAGTGTTTCTGTTTCTGCAACCAATATTATGATGGAGTTTGAAGACAAAGAGAAATAGTTCTCATTCTGATGGATCAATTTTGGAAGTGCTATGGATATAAGCTCAGAATGAATGCAAGAACCATGGCCAATCTCTGAATGGCTACCATTCACAAAATGGGCTGAAGTAAATCTGGTTAACAGCTCTCAATGACCACGTAGTTCAGAAATTTCCCTCTCTTCTTGGTATTCCCAACAGTTAAGATTTAGTTACCAACTATATAGCAACAGGCCCCTGGCACTTAAGATACATGGCCTATGTTATCCAAAGCATTGAGCTCCTGATGAACAGCAAAAGGAAAATATGTAATTACATAATCAATGAAGAAACTTACTCTCGCTGTCAAAGTAAAGAGGAAGTGCACAAAACAGACTTACTATGGCCACATGGCTGATTATATTCTGAAGATAGTTCTCTAGAACTGGTGTGCCACTGGAGAGGAATATAATGCAGTGTATCGCTCCACTGGAATGCACACTGAAGCTGAACTTTTTAATTAAAACCCTCATTCTTTTTAATTCCCTTCCTAAACTTCTTGATTAAAAATACAGCACATTTCTCTATCTTAAAAATGCAGTCAGGTGGCTGAGCTGAATTTTGATAAATACTACTTTAGTCACTGAGATCTACAATATTCTTCTGTTTTTTCCATGTTATTAAGGGCCCAAGTATTTTGGAGCACTGTTCTGTAGTAAAAGTTTATACATTTTAGCAATTACATGTTCACCATTTGTACACAATTCTATTTTAAAATCAACCTTACAATGTTCAAAGCCATAAACTCTTTTGGCTATTTTAAATTTGTAGATAAGCTGTAGATAAGAAAACCATTGACAATTATATCCATCTTCCACCAGTTTTTCTCTTCATTTTATCTTGACAAAATTCTAGTATTTCATAAGTTAGCCATTAGTGCTTGCCTATTATTCTTGTCTATAAAATGCTTCTTGGGCTAAGAACTGCAAACAGCTCTTTTTTAGGCGCAATCTGGGTTTGCATCTATTCCCTATTTTCATTGTGGCATGTGTAATATAATGGTTTATATTAGAAGAACTGTGTAATATAATGGTTTATATTAGAAAAACTGTGCTGCATTCTAACTGTGGTTAGAATGCAGCACTGCAGGGCTAACTCACTGCTCACTCCAGGAGTTTGATTCTGAGTGGCTTTAGGTTTGATTCTGAGCGGCTCTAGGTCGATTCAGCCTTCCATCCTTCCGAGGTGGGTAAAATGAGGACCCAGATTGTTGGGGGACAATATGCTGACTCTGTAAATGGCTTAGAGAGGGCTGTAAAGCACTGTGAAGCGGTATATAAGTCTAAGAGCTATTGCTTTTTTAAAATTTCACAATAACTTTGATTTTGTCATATTAAATAGCCATGCCAGCCAAATCTCATGAGCTAATGATCCCAAGGATTCTTAGCTTATTTTTTTTTAAAAAAAGCTTCCCCAAATATATGCAAATGTTATGGAAGTTAATATTCTTATAAAAGCCCTAATTAAGTGGTGGGATTCAGCCAGTTCGCACCACTTTGGGAGAACCGGTTGTTAATTTTCTGAGCAGTTTGGTGAACTGGTTGCTGGAAGAAATCATTAGGGCAGAGAACCGGTTGTTAAATTATTTGAATCCCACCACTGCCCTAATTTCACCACAAATAAGAGAGGACATCATATTCCATTGGAGACTGTAGTCCAGACCAGGGTGTTGAGACAGATCAGGGAATTTTGTGTTTTAAAATAGAGCACTTCCTGTCATCCTTGATAATATACAGGCTGATTTTCCTTGGGACAACAGCTGAGAAGAAAGTCGAATCTCCTTTACATGCCAGGCCCCAATGAAAATCTTGTAAAAGATATTGTTGGAAATCATGCTTATCCTTACACTGACTTTCCAGCTGGTCACAGAGGATTGCTTAAAACTATCTCCATGACTTTTACAAGCAGCTTTTCAAAAGCTTTAATTAGTTCAAGAATGAAAATATTGAACACACCACCCAGTTCGTGAATGGAGTTTTTTCAAACGAAGTAGAATGTGGTCCCTCTAATAGAATTCACTTTGCAAATCGCAACTGTTTTTCTTTCCATACAGTAAGCTATAATATTTGTAATAAAACTTTACCAGCCTTCAGCCTTCAAAGCTAAGACGTAATAGGGGAAACCATGCAGGCTTCATATCTTCAATTTGAAATTCTCTAATGTGAATGGAAGATGAAGCTTCATTTAGTTTGGTTAATAAGCTCTTTCTTTTTTGTGTGTTTTTTCAGGGAGCCCTGTGCATGATGAGAATTAACTCTGGTGCTTTGCTGATGCCAGGCACTTTCCGCTAATCCTGGAATCTTAATATCTAAGAAAAGGCAGGATATTTTGTATGAAATTCAATAACAAGAGTAGAATTTTAATGTGTTAATTATTCATCCTCAGCTGGTGTTCTTAGAATATCTTCCTGTTCTGAACATGTATTATGAATGGTTTCAGCTATACATAGAAAGGTCTAAAGGGCCACTGCTTCAATTACCTGCCATAAATTAGCTGCCTGCTGTCTTGGAAAGGGATTACCCACCCTGGTGCATGCAAAGGAAACATATGGGTGATGAGGAGCAACAGCCTTTCAAAAGGGAAGCATCCTTAATACAACTCAGCTTAGATATTGAAATAGGTTATCACATATAAGCACAAAAGTTTCAAGATGCCTCTTATGATCAGAAATGTAAATGCTTTGCCATTAGAGAGGAAAGACATGTCTTTGTTTCTCAGACTCAGCAGTTCATCTGACAACCATTTTCCCCACATCATCTGGCACCTTTCAGTCCTAGTGCCTCAGGCTAGAAAATTAGTTAATTGGCAGCAAGTCACCAATTAACAGGACAGGTGGCAACTCAAGAGCAGATCCACCTGATAATTCACTTGCTTGACACCCAGCTGAAGTTTCCCATTTAACTGCCCTGCTGTACTGACAGGGAGGGGAAGAGAAAAATGCCTGATCCTTATACAATCTGCCCATCCCTCAATCCTGTTGTCTCTACTTAGGAAAATAGCAAACTGTCTTCTACCACAGGAGATCATCGGTCAAGCTATTCTCATACTGTGGATGTTGAGAAGAAGCTGTCTGGAGTTCCACCCCCAAACTTTCTTAAGAGATACAAACCTGTGACTTCTAGTACCTTCTTCAGTGAGGTTCATAGCAGGACAAAGCATCTTCCAAATATATACTCTTAAAAATAATTAGCCATTATTAAAGCACTGAGGTTGTTACCTATGGTAGTTTGCATAATGAAATGTTTGCAAGGAAGCCACCAAGCTCAGAGAGCACCAAGAACCCCCTCAATTAGCCATTAGTCTGTTTCTGCTTGCATACTTACCTGAGTATCTTTCTTTGCCCAGTGACTACTATCACTTAAGCCTGTTGCAGGTAGCCTATCCCTCTCACAGGGGTGTCAAACTGGTGGCCCGTTGGCCAGATGTGTCATGCACAGGCCACGCCCACTCCAGCTCCATGAATGGGAAAAATGTCATGAAATGTCATGTGATGGCAATGTGATGTCGCAAGTTTGACACCCGTGCTCTACAACAGAGTTGGGAAACTATGGCTCCTTTATGACTTGTGGACTTCAACTCCCAGAATTCCTGAGCCAGCATGGCTGGTTGTCTTAGGAATTCTTGGAGTTGAAGTCCAGAAGTTATAAAAGGGCCATACTTCCCCACCCCTTCTCTACAAGGCCACTATCACCAACTGCTCTATGGGAAGGATCCTAAAGAGAGAGGAAAGGAAGCAGGCAAATGCCATTCCAAAAGCCTAATGAATTCTTCTAGCTGTCACTATCAACTGTCCTGTAAGAAAGATCTCAGAAATATTTCTTTTTAAATATTATTCATTGTTGATGTTGCTTATAAGATTTGTATCCTGAAAAGTAAGATATAATATTAATAATAGCAATAGCAATAACAACAACAACAATAACTATGTTAATGCAAGAGTCAGCATGAAGATGCTAAATGGTAGCAACAGATTCTGGAATAGTGTTCAGGAGCAACAACTGAAGAGGAGCAACAACTGAAGAGAGTGATCATCTTTGGACTAGCTGAATACCCGTGCTCTGCTATGAAACTATGTGATCGGGCTTGATAAATTGACACTTACAACTTGAAAATTAATGAGTAGTTATGATCAGCCTCTCCTCTCCCCTTCTCTCCCTCAACCTTGCCCCACAGAAGTCTATCCTATCCTATCCCCCTTCTCTTCCTCAGCCTTGCCCCACAGAAATGTCTCCTATTCTATGCCCTTCTCTCCCTCAGGCTTGCCCCACAGAAGCCACCCCTATCCTATCCCCTTCTCTCCCTCAGACTTGCCCCACAGAAGCCTCCCCTATCCTTCCCCCCTTCTCTCCCTCAGACTTGCCCCACAGAAGCCTCCCCTATCCTATTCCCTGCTTGCTGCTGTTAAAGTAAAACTGAAACTCCTCTCCTCTGCTTGTGTTTTGCATTTGGAACAGATTTATTTTCAGGTGGGGAGGGGGAGTAGAACTCCTTAGCATCAGAACATGTTAATCATAATATAGAAAATACTAATGCTCTGATGGTCATTTCGAAAAATCCTTTCTTAGTGAGCCAAGAGGAACATATGTGGCAAATTTCAAGTTTGTAGGCTTTATGGTTCTGGAAATTTTGTGATGATGCGTGAGTGGTATTTTGCTTTTATATATATAGATTGGATTGAGACTGAATAATAATGAGGAGTCCTGCTTCCTTTCACTAAAGACCCAAGTAGTCCAGAGCTATATTCTCACATGTATATTCAATTATCTCTGGAAAGTCCATAGACACTTTCTTTTGTTTCATTCTTATTTTTCGACTTTTTAGTGCTGTTCTCTACAGAAAGCAACAGTGGCTTCTGCTAGGAAGTCAGAATGATAAAAGGAGCATCATGACGTTCTGATGTGAGCTGCACCCTTCCTCTACGTGTGTGGTGATATGGCATGCATGTCCCCAAAGGAGCAAAGTTGTGATGTCAATATGCCAATTTTATTACTCCAATGAAGTAACAAGATCCCACAGATGTCTTAAGTTGGTCATCGTCTGTTTGTCACTTATTCTATTGTTGTTAGGATATTTGTTTGCAGCTATTGATGATTTTTCTGGGAAAATATAATGCAGTCATTTTCCACTGAGTGGCTTTCTGAGCCACTGTTACTTTTGCCTTTGATATGTATTTCATCCCTGTCATTGTATACAGTATACCACTCCACTGGATTGTAATTGGTTGAATGGACACCGAATATAATAATTATATAGATAGAAGTTTATTGAATAAGCAGTGGATAGTTAGTGGCAGCATTTCCAAGGTTTAGTAATAGTAACATGGCAAATCTTAGTAACTTGACAAAAATTCAACATATAAGGAAGAACAATGTCATTACCTGGAAAGTAATTCTGCCAGTAAATAAGCACATCCTGGTTGAGGATAGCAGTTCTGCCACTAACAATTACAAGTGGAAGGATATTATTTTCCAGCAATTATAATATTCAGAGGACTGGTATCCCTGATCCCAGAAGTAACTCGCCTTTACGAGTAGCAATTGATACGGATGCTTCATATATTATAATTGGCTGCTGACAAAGGATGAAGGACAATATGGGAGGAAGTAAAACTAATCATTGCATTAGTACAACGATTAATACAAATGGGAGAAATAGGCTTAAAGTTGTAAAGGGGTCAGAATGAAGGTTTAAGTCACAGATTTCACAAAGAGATTGGATAAAGAAAGCAAAGAAATAAATATAGAAAAAGATTGAGAAAAACATGGCTGGGATCACACAATGCATTACTCTGTAAACCTGGATTAACAAAACCCAATTGCTGTGTCCAATGAACAAGGTAATAACCAAAGAAATACATGGTGCAATGATATAGCATAATATACTGCTTCACACAATCTATATAAGATTATGACTGGGCTCCCCAAAATACATTGACACCCACACCCAAAAATACCTAACCTCATTTTAATCTGATGTTGCTCAATTTTCAAAGTGAGTTTAGGAATACAATATGTTCTCTCCATTCTCCTATACTTCCATGGTGTTTCTATTATGATCTGCATCTCTTTCAAACCAAACATTCCAGTTATCCTATCTTGACTTGCATACAATCTAATATTTGTTTAGAATCCCCTATGCAAATTTTAGTTAAACTACTGGCATAATGTTAACCTTTTGTGGTTTCTAAAGCAGACACCCCAAATGTTCCCTGCTCTCTAGAGTCAGATGTCCTGTAAGCTTTACTGCTGTCTGTGTATTATTCTGAGAGGTCACTTAGAGTAAAGAAGGCAGAATCTGTCAAACTGGTTAACTTCCATCAATCTAAACCAGTATTTGTCATCTGTAGCAACCTGAAATGTGTGATCTTCAATTCCATGCTGGCATGCTGGCTGGGAATTCTGGGAAGTGAAGTCCACATATCTTCTAGTGTTTAGACATTGGTTTAATCATCCAAGTACTTGCACCAAATCCAAAAACAATTGTTAAGGAACCCAAAGGTGCTTTTACAACTGGCAACTGGACTTTCTGATTTTTCTTCGAAGATGTTTCGCTTCTCATCCAAGAAGCTTCTTCGGCTCTAAAGAAGCTTCTTGGAGAGCTGAAGAAGCTTCTTGGATGAGAAGCGAAACATCTTCAAAGAAAAACCAGAAAGTCCAGGTGCCTCTTGAAAAAGAATCCTTGGGACAACCAAGACCTGGATGACTAAGAATCTCCATAGACAATTGTTAGGGAAGTTGTTCACAGAAATGACAACGCAGGCAAAGTGGCATCACTTCTGTTTGTGATGAGTAGAACTGCTATAACATTTGTTCCACAGATAGACCCCCAGGAGAGTTAAGAAGATGCCATGAAGTCCGACCGGAAAATAAACCATATTTTAAAATCACGGGTTTGGGGAAAGGACAATAGTGCCTAATTACAACAATTAACAATGTCATTGTGGGTTTTATATCCATTCCCTCTGTCTTTGACTTTAATGATACAAAAAGAAAAAAAGAATTTGATCCATCCCTTCTAGGAAGTGGCCTCTTTTCTTTCATATATGTTTTATAAGGTGGGTTTTAAGTTCACATCTGTAAGCTTTTTTGTTCATTGTCAAGAGGGCTTCAGCCTCTTACTCACCATCCCAAAGAGAACTCGATCTACCTCTTGCATCAAAGCACATTAAACCTATCCTTGAGTCCAGTGGTGAAATCCAAATTTTTTTACTACCGGTTCTGTGGGTGTGGCTTGGTGGGCATGGCATGGGAAGAATACTGCAAAATCTCCATTCCCACCTCACTCCAGGGGAAGGATACTGCAAAATCTCCATTCCCTCCCAACTCCTGGGGGAAGGATATTGCAAAATCTTCATTCCCATCCCACTCTGGGGCCAGCCAGAGGTGATATTTGCCGGTTCTCCGAACTGCTCACAATTTCCGCTACCGGTTCTCCAGAACTTGTCAGAACCTGCTAGATTTCACCCCTGCTTGAGTCCAAACACAATGAGCCATGTGCAAAACCACCTTTGAGGCAACCTGATGGTTTGATCTCCAGCTAGAACCACGAGAAAGGGAATGGGGGCAGGGCAAGGGGTATAATGCTAAGCTAAATCATCTCATCCCCCATCATTGCCTCCCCACTGGCCTCATTTGCAGGTTGTTCACTGTGACTCCTGTCTCTCTGCCTAAGAATCTAATTCATCAGCTTTCCTGCAGATGGGCTCATCTCCTGGGAGTTCAGCTGGCTCTATAATTAGTAGCAGTAGCATCTTCAAAGAAGCATGGAGAGCTGCTCCACAGAGGCTCCACGTGTTCTGGTCTCCCCACAGGCATCTCTCTCCTCCTCACTTCCACAGGAGCTCCAGCCCAGGGGGGGTATGCCTTTTCTGTGAAAAGACTTCCAAAAATGGTGAATTTAGGGGTAGCTAAACATGGATTAGCTAAACATGGGCAAACAAGAGAGAAGCTGGCAAGAAAGAGAAGGTCAGCTGGTTGTGCATAGGGATTATTGCTGTTGGGTGGTGGATGCTTCCTCCTGACGCCATTCCTCAGTAGCCATGGCAGCCAATGTAATGCACTGCTGCTTGTTGGGGAGCAAATGGCTCAGCCTTAATTAAACTGCAGGAGTGAATCTCACAGGACATACCTTTGGATTGTGAAATATTTTGCATGATGTTCCTTCTCCTGCTTCCCCTCCACTGATTTAATTCTTTAAAAACCCGAGGAAAGTGCTTTATCGATGACTAGGAATCGGCATCTTTGGTAACTGCCCCCTTGATAAAACTGGACTGACATCCATGGTTGTTTCCCTAGATCCATTATAACATTTCTTTCATTTGAAAGAAATGAAATAAGGTAATCCTCATTTAGCAACTGCCTTGTTTAGTGACCATTCACAGTTACAGTGATAATGACCAGTTCTCACGTTTATGACCTTTGCATATCTGGAAAGGGAAGGAAAGCTGAAGTAAGATCATAAGTATGGGCCTGGTTTCATTTAGCAACCACTTCACTTAAAAACAGAGTGTTACCAGACCCAATGCTAAACTTTATTCAGATCAGTGGTGGGTTTCTACCAGTTTGCCCCAGTTTGGGCGAACCGGTAGCGGTGGTGGCGGGAGGCTTCGCCCACCCGCCCAGATGTCATCAAAAATGCTCTGTGCACAGGCAGAAGCGCTGCGCGCTCGCAAAGCAAGTGCACGCACCCGCACACTTCTGACAGCGAACTGGTAGCGCCGGGATTTGAATCCCACTACTGATTCAGATGACTAGTTTGGAACCCTAAAAACTTCTATTTGGAGGACTGAGCCACTTATACTGGAAGTGTGTGTCTTGTGCCAGGAAGAGCCTGGTCTTTCCCTTACGCCAAACTTCCTAACCTAGGGCCTTCCACATGCATTGGGACCACAGTGCATCTAAAAGGATACATTGACATTGTAATCCCCACCATCCTGCAGAGCTGCTGTATGTGTTGAAAAGTACCTAATGGGCTGCCTTAGGTAAGGAATGGTATCATGAGTGGGAAAGATGCTGGGTTGCAAGACAGGACATGGCTGTCTGCTTCTTTCTTTCATATTTATATATTTACTGTATATTTCTGCCTATTTGCTCACAGTGACTCTAGGCATCTTACAGATAAAAAGAAGGGGAAAAAAACCCCCACCAATAACCCCTACCCACTCCCCAGTGACAATACACAGTCAAATAAGCTATTCTTCAACATATTCCAGGGGTGAAATCCAGCAGGTTGTGACAGGTTCTGGAGAACTGGTAGTGGAAATTTTGAGCAGTTCAGAGAACCGGTAGCAGAAATTTTGAGTAGTTCATAGAACTGGCAAATACCACCTCTGGCTGGCCCAGGAGTGGGGTGGGAATGGACATTTTGTAATATCTTTCCCCCAGGAGTGGGGAGGGAATGGAGATTTTGCAGTATCTTTCCCCCAGGAGTGGGGAGGGAATGGAGATTTTGCAGTATTCTTCCCCTGGAGTGGGGCAGGAATGGAGATTTTGCAGTATCCTTCCCCTGCCATGCCCAACAAGCCATGCCCAACGAACGACACCACGCCCACCAAGCCATGCCCACAGAACCAGTAGTAAAAAAAATTGGATTTCACCATTGACATATTCCAATAGGTAGTGTGTATCATTTCTGCAAAAGAAGACTGTGTGGTATGCAAACTCCAATTGTAGTTGATTTGGCTACACCTTGGCTATGCAAAGAATAACCTATCATTCAGTTTGTCAGACATTCTGACAAACTGAACTGTGATACATTTGTACTTCAGCAACATGGTCTATCAAAATTATGATTTCTTGGGATGTTAATATTGTGTTTGCTGATGAAGTAGCCCATTTTATGGCATTGATCACGAAGAAAGGCTTACGTAGCATGATGCAAACATTAAATCAGAGTTCAACTAGAGGTAAATGCGAAAACAAATCTGTAACCTCCATCTATATTTACCTATCTTGCTTTCGGCATACTTAGATTTAGAATCATAGACTTGAAAGGCACCATTTAGGTCTCTGGATCTAAATTTAAGCATCCCCAAGTTAGTTGTGAAGCCAGGAGAAAACAGCTGAAGAAACACATCTTTGAAATGTTAGAACTGTCAAAAGCGATGCTCCCAGATGTCAAAGCTTTATTTTAAATCCTAGCCAGTGACAGATTCATATCTGGCCATTCTAACAATGCACAGTCTGTGATCTTTGGCCATTTCCTGCCAGAATTATTGCACATGTTTTAAAGATGTGTGAATAGAGAGAAGGAGAGACAAAAGTATTTCTATCAAACAGAAAAGGACTGAGCGGTTGTAAAAAAAAATACAGTGTTGATTTGGGTGGCAGGGGGGAGAATATTCTTTCTAATTGGTGTGGGTTTGCAGAGGTTGTGTTGAAAGGTAGCATAAGGTAATAACAGGGTGCCTTTGTGTTTATATTTCCTGGTTTGTGTGTGAGAAATCAGAAATGAGACACAGCCCAGATCACTGACGAACCAATATATAAATCCACATTGTAATATTTCTAATGCTAACAACTTTATATTATAACCAATGGCCTTCTTTTACACAGCTTCACATTGTTGTACTGAGATTCAAGGGAAAATGCACTAATGTTCAGAAAATATTCACAGACGGGAAAAAGTTGGAAATGTGCAAACTTTGTCAGGCAAAGCATCACACTTGGGCTTTGAGTGGAAGGTGTTTTTCCAAGAGTAGATAGGGCTAGATCAAACATGTCACCTGGTTGTATTAAAATCACATCCAATAAATTACTCCTCGTATTAATATTTTCCCTCTTTGATCTTGAGATTGCAGCAAGTAGAAATGCAATAAACAGCATGGCAGTTCTCTCCCATGGGAATTTTGAGAGCTGCAATCCTGACACAGCGGATAGATACCAGATTTGGGGAACCTGCTTTGTGTTAAAATTGAAGTGCTTCTAATGCACATATTTTTAGTCAATAAAATACACTATCCACCCATTAGACGGAGATAACACAAAAACTAAAGATCTTATAATTGACTTCAGGAGGAAGAGAGATGTACATTTACCATTGTACATAAATGGTGAGGAGGTGGAGGGGGTGGGTAGTTTTAAATTTCTGGGCACTTATATCTCAGAGGACCTCTCATGGACTATGAATGCTAACATGCTTGTGAAGAAGGCACAGAAGAGGCTGTACTTCCTGAGAATGCTCAGGAAGATAAATCTATCTCAGCATCTACTTCTGTCCTACTATCGCAGCACCATTGAGAGTGTCCTGACATATGGCATTCTTGCATGATATGGGAGCAGCTCTGTAGCGGACAAAAAAGCTCTACAGAGAATCATTAAACTGCTCAGGATATCATCGGACTCCAGCTACCAGCCCTGGATGACATTTTCGAATCTCACTGTTTGAGAAAGTTGCACAACATTCTCAGAGACTCTTCCCATCCTGCTTACAATCTTTTTGGACTGTTGCCTTCTGGCAGAAGATACAGAACAATTAAAACTGGTTCCACACATTTCCTGAATAGTTTTTATGCCAGAGCTATAATTGCACTCAACAATGAACTAAAGGGCCGCCATCAGTGAGTTGTTGGACAGTATTACTTGGTCTGTTGTATGGCTGTTTGGGTGGTTTAGGGGTGGAGAATTGTGGTGGGTGGGAGTGTGTTTGGAGATTGTGTGTTGGACCTAGTCTTTCTGGGTGTTAAGTAAATTTCATTGTTGGGTATACTGTGTATACACGTAAAAAGACAATCAAGTTATTTATTTATTTAGATAGCAGTAAGCTAAGGCAAAATAAAAACAAACCAGAGGTGGGATTCACTTACCTTCCCTACCAGTTTGCAAATGTGATATGCACCTCTGCGCATGGACACAGCCTTCTGCACATGCACAGTAGTTGCGCATTATGTCCCAGTGGGGGTGGAGCCTTCCGCAGTCATCACTACCGGTTCGTGCGATCCTGACAGAACCAGCTGAATCCCACCACTGAAACAAACACAAGAAGTGGGTGGGTGAAAACTACATCTTTCCAAAAGACAACTGTGGACTGACAATGCCCCAAACCTTTTTGTAGGAAAAGAGAGGGAAAGGAAGGACTTTGGGAGCTGTGATGGAATAGGGTATCCTGAAAGATAGCTGGCTTAAAACCTGGGTAAGTATAATACTTATTGCAACAGGTCCCACTACTTATAGTTGATAAACATAAGCTACAAGTACAAACTGGAATCTGGTTTATAATATAGGCAGATGGTTCACAAATTGCTTTCCTGAACAGAATGTAAATGCATCAGGCAGACAAACAAGGCCTTAATGAGGTCCATGCCTGCAAATAGGTTATACAGCACAAAGAAATGTATGGATTGGGTATATTTTTTTCCCCTTTAAGTTCTGCAGTCTGTTATATAACACAGAAGCAGTTTTCCCTTGTCCTTTTTAATTTCTCAGCCAAAAGAAAAATAGAATTTGATTCACGTGCCCACTTAAAAAGTACTCACCAACTTTTTAGTGCAGTAATGAGGTATATATTATGCTACTAGTTTGTGGATTATTTTTATTTAATTTTAGAATTACTGTAGCTGAGTTATAGAACTCCAGACACCACTAGTATTAAGAGTTCAGATTTTCTGTATTTTTTTACCGCCATCCATATTTTTACAGCCAGGCTAAGATCCTTCCTTACTTCCTTCCTTCTTCTGCCCATCTCAATCTAATCGATTATTTTATTCTATTGTTCAGTCCCTTCTTATTCTTTCTGAACTGATGGACATAATGTCAATTTTGATGACTTTTTAAAATTATTTTCAATTTTTCCCAAAATCTCTTGGAAGTCTTCTCTGATATCTCTTTACTATATGTATTCCAAATATTTAAACTTTAATTCATTACTGGTGCTTCTAGAAGAAGTCTGGTTTTATTTCGGCTAGTGTTGATTGATGTACTATTATTGCGGTCCACTATTTTCTCAACAATTTTCTCCAGCACCAGAAATTTGAAA
The DNA here is from genome assembly GCF_059756535.1 of Pantherophis guttatus. Classification (NCBI taxonomy): domain Eukaryota; kingdom Metazoa; phylum Chordata; class Lepidosauria; order Squamata; family Colubridae; genus Pantherophis; species Pantherophis guttatus. The sequence continues at coordinate 276,247,211 of NC_142063.1, read as the reverse complement.
ATACCCATTTTGATTCATGCATTCTCATGAGCTTTCACAGCCATATGTTAAAACTGTGGAAATCACAAGCCTTTAAAAAAAACAAAAACATTTTAATAGTGGAATACAGACAACTATTTTAGTCACAGAAAAAAAAATACAGGTTATGTAATGAGAGGAAAAAATCTATAAACATTAGTATTGATTAAAATAATTTGGTTAAAAAATTGATATACTATCTATGTAGTATTAATATAGATATATTTTTTCAATTGATATTGTTCATAACAAGAGATGTGATCTCTGCTGGGACAGAATTAGAATTAGATATTTGCAGGAAAAGGAAAAGTTACAAGATCTCTCTCACTCAAAGCCTAACAAAAGTATCATAATGTTGTTTCCTGTGATTGGAAAGTTAACATGATTAAAATATATGAATTTCATCTTGCACAATATAGGGTTTAAGTTATGCCCCTTGGAAATCTGTTCTCATCTTCCTGGCTTTCATCTGGTGAAAGCCAGGAAGATGAAAACAGATTTTCAAGGGACATTGCTTAAGCCCTGTACTGTTTCCATGAAATTGGCACATGTCCATCCCTCATAACTTTTACCTTAAGTCAGCCATTTAAGGTAGACCCCATCAAGAAACAGATACCACAGGAATTCCAGAAAATCTGCTTTATTGTTGTAGGGAAATGTTTCTCAACCTTAGCAATTTTAAGATGTGTGAACTGGATATGTGGCTGGCTAGGGAATTCTGGGAATTGAAGTCCACACATCTTAAAGTTGCCAAGATTGAGAAACACTGTGGTAGGGTATAATAACAGAATCTTGAAAACGTGTCCCATCTTACAGTAAAAAACAAAAATAAAAAGAGATTCTTTTAAATTTCTTTCTCAAGCTGGCTTCAATTGCTGGCTGTGCAATTTCTTCTCCAAATTCCTCCTTAATGACTTATATAATTCCTTTCCCCTTAATGGGTCTTTCATACCTTCCCCGAAGTATGAACTTTGACTTCCTTTACAGCTTACTTTCATGCCATCTACTCCAAAACAAAATTGCAATAGCTCTTTGGGTTTCCTGTATAGTAGTCTACAGTAGAAAAGAGATCTTTCTGAATCTCACCTAAAATGTGGGCATTGAATCAGTTTAGATTGCCTCTGGAGTAGTAATCTGAATTTAGTTGGTGCATTTCCAAGATTCTCAAATAAGGCATCTCTACACGAGGGCTCTGCACAAGTTCAGAATCAGTTTTGAATTTTTTTGATTTTACCACATCGTCTGATTTTGGCTACTGTGTTTCTCAAGTTGATTTCAAAGTGGATCCAGTTGGTGTTTCCCTTTGAATTTCTTGGTTGGGCAAAACATATGGATGGTTTGTTTTTCCATTAGAGAGAACTCTTACCTCAACCTGACTTTGGGCCTAAGGTAAATTATTCTATCATGAAGGGTCCTTGGTGCTCTCTGAGCTTGCTTTTTCCTTGCAGATGTTTCATTACCCAAACTTGATAGCATCATCAGTGCTAGTAGGGAGGGCAGTTTGCTGTCAGTTTATATACTAGTGACTTGCTTGTAAACTGTAAGCTATAAACTGACAGCAAACTACCCTCCTTAGTAGCGTGGATGATGTCACCTAGTTTGGGTAATGAAATATCTATAAGAAACATTCAGAACTGATTTTGAACTTGTGAGGAGTCCTCGTGAAGAGATGCCTTACTCAAAAAGCACCAAGGACCCCTCATGTCAACCCTGAGCTACAAATATTCTCCTTTATTAAATTATTCTATCTTCTGCATAGAACATCAGTATCTTTTCCTAACTCTTGTGTGTAGAATTTATTTAAATCCCTATTTCCACTCATCCCTTACTTATTATTTCCTCAATGAAAGCAATGGTGGTGAAATTATGGCATGTTGGCAGTTTTGTATTCAGGCCTTTGCCCTCAAAACCTAAGCAAAATGGAAAAGGCCTGAATACAAAACTGCCAACATGCCATAATTTCACCACCATTGCTTTCATTGAGGAAACAATAAATAAGGGATGATGGTTCAGAATGGTTGCAAGCAACCAGACAAAGGTACATAATGTACATTTTTAGATGTCCCCATGTTGAGTATAATTTTCTAGTGTCAATATCCATTCTGTTTAGTGGGCAATTTTATGAAATCTGTTTGCCAATGTCTTCAGAGAACCTTCTTGACTTCTTACGTTAGTCTAGAGCCTTGAAATTCCTAGGCAATCCAAGTTCTAACCAGGACAGTCACTGCTTAGTTTCTATAATTATCAGCCAAGATGCTGCCACTTGCTCAAGTGAAACTGTCACTAGAAATGTATTTTATTTCATTTCTGGGAAGTTGGGGGGGGGCATTTTTATACCTCCAGGATTAGCATTTTCTCAGGGTATTAGTTGAAAATTATTACTCTGGTCAGCTGGAGATGAACATTGATTAGTTCATGATGCTTCTGGCATTTTGAGGTTTACAGAAGTGAAGAGCATCACAGGTCAACTTCCAAATGCTTCAGGAGCAGTTATGTGTGTGTGTGTGTGTGGAGGGGAGGGAACACACAACATAGCATGGAAGTGTTTCTACACTAAATTATTTCTAAAGACCAGACTTTTAGTCCCCACTCACAACAAGCTGATGGTGTGTGATGATCAAAGCAAACAGGACTCATTTTTGCTAGCTGATGGTATCCAGGAGCAGTACACTATAGGGAAGGAGCAGATGTGCAAGACATTCCAACATGAATAATGATGGCTGGTATTGTCCTAATCTAAATTGGAAGGAGAATATCAGCTTCCCACATTTTGAAAAATGACAGTATTGGACCGTTTGCCCATGTTTCATCTTCCTTGGTTATTATGTGTGAGGGAAGCTGATATCCCACATGACATTCAATCAATCAGAATAGAGCTGGAAGGGTCCTTGGGGTCTTTTAGTCCAAACCCTTACTCAAGCAGGACAACCTATACCAGTGATGGCTAAACTTTTTGCTCTTGCATGCTACAAGCGGGGGAACTGCGGGGGGGAGGGTGTTCGCGTGTGTGCATGCCCACACCAATAATTCAATGCACCCTGCTCCCCTGCGCATGCACACGTGACCCCCTGCACTGTCCCCGCTTTTGGCACATGATGGCACAGTGGGCCCGGTAGGCCCGTTTTTTGCCCTGCCCAGGCTCCAGACGCTTTCTTGGAGCCTGGGGAAGGCAAAAATGGCCTTCCCCACCCCCCGGAGGCCCTCTGGAGGCTGGAAATGGCCCATTTGCTGACTTCCAGTGGGACTAGAAAGCCCGTTTTTCGCTCTCCCCAGGCTCCAGAGCCTTTCTAGGGGGTTGGGAAAGGCAAAAACGGCCTTCCTCACCTCTCTAGAGGCCCTCTGAAGGCGGGAAATGGCCCATTTGCTGACTTCTGGTGGGCCCAGAAGGCCCGAAAATCAGCTGGCCAGCACACACATCCACGTCGGAGCTGAGCTAGGGCAATGCTTGTGTGCCTACCGATATGGCTCCACGTGCCACCCGTGGCACGCATGCCATAGTTTCACCATCACGGCCCTATACCATTTCAGATGGGTGGCTGTTCAGTCTTTTCTTAAAAACCTCCAGTGATGAAGCACCCAAAACTTCTGAAGATAAGCTGTTCCACTGGTAAATTTACAATGACAAAGTATGGTGGAATCTGCCAACCGTATTCTGCTTGGTACTTTGGTTTCAAAAGCTATTCCATGTTCCTGCTACTTCCTTACCTTGCATCAGCTGGTCACAAATGAACTGAGAGTTGCATTTATATTAATGACTGTTTCACCATTCTTTAGAACTAACGGAGACCTTCCATTCAGTGTAAGCAACAAAGCATGAGCAGAAATCAATCCCTCTGCATGCTTATATGCTTCATTTCTTCTCTTTTCTTTCCCTTTTTTTATTTCACCTACTCAAAGGGAAATACTGTGATTTTGTTCCCGAAGATCTTTTGTGTAGCACTGACACTGTACATTTAAATATCTATTTCTCCCTCTATCATTTGCATTTTAATGCTTCAAACCAATAATCACAAAACCGTCCATGAAGACGTGAAATAATAAGAGGAACATAAAGAACTTTTGATCTGATTGGAAGCCTCCCTTAAAATTATGCCTTAGAGGTGGCAGCTAGTTAATAGGCATTTTAGAGACTGTTTAAATGAATAGGCCACTTGTGGGTACGAGACGAGTAATACCATGGAAGTGTGAAGCACATCTGGTTCTTGGTCCATGGGCATTTTCCTTCCAGTGGATTTGAAGTACTAATATGGGAACAAACCCATTTTTCATTTAGTGGAACCAACATTCTAGTCCAAATGGAAAAGGAATTCACTTTGCACTGTCCCTGGATTTTCTTTGGCTCATAAGGGAAATAAAATTCATGATGGTTTTCTACTGCTTAGAAGAAATAGGATCACAAATATATTTGGAGATAAAACCAGACCTAGTGCAGTTTCAAAGTAAGTTTCCTAAATGTATGACTCAAACACTCCACCCACCATTTATTAAGGTTAATTAGAAAGTTGCGAAAGTATGTACTGCCTGAATTTTTCATTATTTGCAGAAAAGCAGCAAAAAGCAAAGATACCCTGGGCCATTTGCCTGTGATGTCTTTAATTAAGTCATCATTTGTACAGTCCAGGACCATTAGCCTGTCATTCTTTCCTGTTAGGGTTACTCATACTACCCTTTGTGCAATCACAAATAACCCTGAGATGCTTTTCCATGCCAAGGTGATGATATTCTCTTCACCAAGGCACTTCATATCACTACAGGCATCTCCTTCAACATATCCAGTAGCCTGAAAAATTTTATCCCTGCACAGTAGTCTTTTCTGTGAGTTCAAGATGGCGTTACCTATGGATCTGCCATTATTTTATCCCCACAACTACCCTGTTTGTTTGGCTGACTCTGTGGTTTCTTCCCCAAACTGCCAAAACTTTACCCTTAGACAGTCTACTGTCGACCTCACCCGATTCCTAAGAGGTCTTTAAGGGGCGTGCATAAGCGCACCAGCGTGCCTACCTTCCCTGTCCTAATGTTCCCTTTTTTTGAATCTATTTCATGTATTAATAATCATGTTTATACTTATATCTGTTATCTAATACATGCTTGACGAAAATAAATAAATAAAATAAAAATAAAATGAATAAATAGTTGCTCCAGTGAAGTCTTTTTTTCCCCTTGCTGACATCCTCCTGCTACCTTCCATTTAAAAATGATTTACTGGGTGTAACATCTCTGTTTAGTGTTCTTTAAGAACTAGAAAGTCTCTTTCCACTGCCATGATTCCTTTGAATACCTGGATGAAATAGTCTGATTCTTTTTCTCTCTCTTCAGATATGACACTTTATTGAAGTGTCATGGAAGACATTTGCTAATACACAAGCAACATATGGTATCATCTGAAATAACTGATTTAAATCAGGTGTTCCTCCTTCTTGCTGAGACATTTTACCTTTTTCTGGGTAAAGGGAAGCGTCTAGGGCCGTGATGGTGAACCTATGGCATGCATGCCACAGGTGGCACACGGAGCCGTATCTGTAGGCACGCAAGCATTGCCCTAGCACAGCTCTAGCGTGCATGCGTGTGCCAGCCAGCTGATTTTTGGGCCTTCTGGGCCTACTGGAAGTCGGGAAGCCCTGGTGGCGCGGCAGACTAAAAGCACTGTTATTAACATCAGCTGCCTGCAATTACTGCAAGTTCAAATCTCACCAGGCTCAAGGTTGACTCAGCCTTCCATCCTTTCTAAGGTAGGTTAAATGAGGACCCAGTTTGTGGGGGCAATAAGCTGACTTTGTATAAAATATACAAAAGTATGAAGGCTATTGCTTAACGCATTGTAAGCTGCCCTGAGTCTCCAGAGAAGGGCGGCATATAAATCATTTTTTTTTTAAAATGGGCTGTTTCCGGCCTTTGGAGGGCCTCCGGGGGGTGGGGTGGGGTGGGGATGGCTGTTTTTGCCCTCCCCAGGCTCCAAGAAAGGCTCTGGAGCCTGGGGAGGGCGAAAAACGGCCCTATCGGGCCCACCGGGCCATTACATGCCAAAAGCAGGGGGAGCGTGAGGGGGGGGTTGCACGTGCATGCACGGGGGGCGGGGCACATTGAATTATATATGTGGGCACACACGTGCGCGACCCTCCCATGCTCCCCCCGCTTTTGGCACGCAACGGCAAAAAGGTTAGCCATCACTATTCTAGGGAAACTTCAGGTTGCATGATTATATTAAGAATCTTCTGTGTTCCCTTGAAAAATGATGAAAAAAGCAACCAATGAAACATCGTCTTGTAGCTGCTGGGGAGGAATACTGGTAGGATAATCTGTGTGTTTATTTTTAAAAAATGAAAATAAAATTAATGGGATTCATTCGCTATGAATGGAAATCTGTATATGCTTGTTTCCATTTGTTTCTATTGATTTTACTTCTCCTGGCAACAGCCAAAATCCTCTTGAGATTAAAACAAAAAGAGAGAAAGCAGCTTTTAAGCAAAAATGATTTTTAGTTCCAAGTTGCAATTCATATAGTACCAAAAAAAGAGAAAAGCCCAGGATATTTTTCAGGATCTAGGGTCAAATAAGTAAACTAAGAATCATTTTCCAGACTTGGGAGAAGAAATGAAGTAGCCCCAGAGGGAGTCTGGCTAAGCTCTGGGGAAGCGCTGTAACCCAACCTAGGACAAACTGGAAGTTGTTGGAGAGTCTGCAAAGTTTGTTACAGCCCATCTGTTTCCGAGATTTTGACTGGGAATTCCCAACACATCTGGATGATTCAAGGTAAGACAGAGCTCTCTGTCAGGTGGGCTAAACTGAGGGAAAGTGACTGGCCCAAAGCCACCAGGCCAGCTTTCTTACTTAAGATCTTGCAGACTTCTGGTTTCTAGTTCAGGACCTTAACCGCAATAAAAATTGCCCTTTTATTGATGTTACATCAGTTGGTGTAGTTTCCCCCATTAATCATTTCCTACTTTTTCAAAAATGACCCAAGCCATTTTGCTGCTTAAGGCAAATCTCCAGTCCCTCCCCATTCCATATCCAGAAATTTGCCATTAGCAGCGGGATAGTGTCTTCCACCACACCTGGGGCAGCATGAGTGTCAGACTTCGATGCCATCTCAAAATAAATGAATTTCCAAACTGCCAATCTTTAAGGAAATCTTTTCTTTATTCGAGCACAGCAACCGGATCATGACTCGATGCGGACAAGACTGACCTTTTGCCCCCCAATCCCTCCCTTTCCGATCCCCAATTATCTGCTTCTCATTGGCTATCTTCCAAGTCAGTCTCCTGACTTCTTGTCTCATCATTTCACAGGAATGTCCCTCCTCCCTTCATTTCCTCAGTGACCGAGCTTCAAAGGGATTTAGCAGGCAAAAGTCCAGGGCTTATCTTGTAATTGTAATTGTACAATCTTCCTTTCTATGTCAGCGGTGAGACGCTGACAATGAGATTTAGGAACTCAGCACAAGAGTTAAAACATGGAAAAGCCAGGAAGTTGTACATTTGGTCTCAACACTTATTGCGTGAAGTGAATACCTCACTCTGATGGAACTTTAGAAAAAAAATCTTAAGAGTAGTTTGATAGAAGAACCAATAACTTAGAGAGATGGTGAGCTAAACTTTATTGGGTATGTTCAAATGGAGGCTGGAGGGTCACTTGTCATTAATGTTCTCCTTTGGATTCCCACACAGAACAGGAAGTTGAGCTCATTGACCACATCTGGAATGCTCTACCCGACTCCATTGTTACATCCTCAAACCCTCACAGTTTCAACCTTAAACTGTCTACCATGGACCTCACCCCATTCCTAAGAGATCCGTAAAGGGGGCGTGCATAAGCGCACCAGCATGCCTGCCGTCCCTGTCCTACTGTCCCCATTTATTTGTATTCATTTCCTTCATTCATGTCCACGTTCATATTTATACCTGCTATCTTGTACTTGTTTGACAAACTAATAAATAAAATGAATAAATAAATAAAATCTGCCCTTTCAAACTCTGTAATCTCTAATTCTGACTAATGTTAGAGTCAGTCCCCCCTGCTCAAAGAGTCCTCTACTTCTATACCGCCTCACCTGCAAAAGTTTCTTCAACATTTTCCAGACTTTTGTCTCCTCTTCTGTGAAACACCTACATGCCAGCTGGACAACATGATGCTCTGCTGGCACTTCAAGATGAAACGTCTGCTGCAAATTACTAGCTATTGTGACAGAAGGGATTTTAGCAAATTAGGTATTGTAAAATGATATGAAACATGACCTAGAAAAATATGCAAATGGCAAAGAGAAGTGGAATTACTCCCAAGTATAGAAACGACTTACAAATGTAAGCCAAATGTTTTGTTAAGGATTATAAAGTAAGGGACATTTTGTTTTAACTTGGAAGAAGTCTAGGTGTTTCTCCAAATACTGGACTTTAAAATGAGTTGGTCATCTTAAATTCATATAGAATATAGAAGGAGAGGTAATCTTCATTTTTTCAAGCATATTAAAATGAATCACACTGATCCTGTTTCGATATATCTAATAATATCAATATATAAGATAGTCTTGTATTCCTGTTCTAACCTCAATCATGGCTGAAGCTATGAACAAAGCCTGTGCATCCATAAACTATTGTTTTGAAGAAACCAAAGAACAAGTTGATTTGACAAGGGGCTTTGACTCTCGGTGAGCTCTCTGAGCTGAGCATGATACTTCTTCTAAGTGCAGTCATGGTATACTATGTACTTAGAGCAGTTCTTCCCAGGTTGATGTCCTCTACATAGGTTGATCATTGTGGTGGAGATTTCTGAATGTTGTAATCCCAAAACTTCCAGAGAACACCAGATTAAGGAACAAATGATCAGCAAAATCACTTGCTAAACAGGAAGGAGCCTAGGTTTTAATTGCATCTTACTCAAAATTTTCTTTTTCTTGACAGATCAATAATATGACTCATTATAAATCAGCTCTCGTGTTCTTATTTTAGAACATGGGGCTCTTTTTCTGACAAACCATGTGAAATTGTCACATTTACAAGGATGGTGTTATGGCTAAAAATAGTGTAAGACTGATGTATAATATTATTTCTGTCATGGAATATGACACTAAGCAAACACATGCAAGAACAAATTACAAGGTGTGTTATGATGATGCATGCTGCACGCGCAAATTAACACTACATCCTACACTGCAATCTTCCCAACCCCCTTCCAATTTTTTCTTCAGATGTTCTTCGATGTACTTAGATCTTTGCTCAACGTTAGGACACAAAACTGTTTCAGTAACACAAATACAAGTAGTCCTCAACTTACAACCATAATTGAGGCCAAACTTTTTGTTGTTAAGTGAGAAAATTGTTAGTTAAAAAGTTAAAAATGGAGTTTTGCCCCATTTTATGACTTTTCTTGCCACATTTATTAAGTGAATCACTGCAGTTGTTAAATTAGTAACGCAGTTGTTAAGTGAATCTGGCTTCCCCATTGACTTTGCTTGTCAGAAGGTCGCAAAAGAGGATCACGTGACTCCAGGACACTGCAACCGTCATAAATACGAGTCGGTTGTCAAGCATCTGAATGTAAATCACGTGACCATGGGGATGCTGCAACGGTGGTAAGTGAGAAAAATGATAAGTCACTATTTTCAGTGCTGTTGTAACTTTGAACTATCACTAAATGAACCGTTGTAAGTCAAGGACATACTTACCTATAAGTATGAACTGGGAACTAAAATCATGAGCCGCAGTGGCGCAGTGGTTAGAATGCAGTACTGCAGGCCAGTTCTGCTGCCTGCAGACTGACAGCTGCCTACAGTTCGGCCGGCAGTTCGATTCTCATTGGCTCAAGGTTCATGACTCAGCCTTCCGTCCTTCCGAAGTTGGTAAAATGAGGACGCAGATTGTTGGGAGCAATATGCTGATTCTGTAAACTGCTTAGAGAACTGTGAAACAGTATATAAGTCTAAGTGCTATTGCTAAATGCTATTCTAGAAAGGCGAACTCTGGTGTGTTGCTAAGGCAAATTTAATGAAAAAAAGGCAGAAATGTATTTATTGAATGTATATTGGCAGTAAGAAATATTGATACTATTGCAGTAATGCACCTGTCTGGTGGAAAGTGGGCAAAGCCTCAGTTTAGATGTCTTAGTTTAGGCTTCAGCCCAGCACTTGAAAATCCTGTTATCAGGATTTGTAATTGTTTTCCAACAATACAAGAAAATTGAGTATTGACCATAGAGTTCCCCAGTTCTCCATCTGCTGAATTTCTGCCACAATAATGAGAGATATTGTGAAGTCTGACTATACTGCCACATACACTCTGATAGCAGCTCCTTTTCCAAAAATTCCCACTGCTGATTAATTCAGAAGACATTTTCGCCTTTGGCCAGATTCTAGATTGCCCCTCGCCCAATTTCATTTGAACTCTTTAAAATGCTGCTGGACTGAAGCTGTTCTTCTTTGACAAGTAGATAACTATCAATGCATTTGTATGCTGGTTTGTTCCCAGATGAGCGAGCACAGGATTGCAGCCTCAGGGCATTTCCACCAAGCATCATTTCTCTGTCCCAGTTGCCCCACAACAATTTCAAGCAGACTTGCTGATTGTCATTTCTGCTGATCTAGGAATGCTGAATCAATCAGTGGCTCCCCCCTCCCCAAGCTGATTAATAAGAGCCTGCAAAAGATGTCACTTTATTGCTATACCACCTGTCATTCCTCACCCTCAAGCACATAGTAAGGTAACAAAATAAACTGAAAGCACATGTTTATACATAGTTCTTTGATCATTTGCAAAAAAAAAATAAAAAAAAAATTACATGAGCCTCTATAAGCCAAATCATGCCATTTTGTCTCCTATATTAAAAGCCTTGTTGAAAGCTATGTGGGTCCCATGAAATCATACCATCAATTTTGCTATTAATTCTCCCTGATATTGCCAAGTTGCAATAAATCTTAGTTGTGAGAGCAGCTCAGTTTGTATCAACATGCTTTTCTGCTTATTGTTTCCCAATTTTGACAACTTCTAGACATCTAGGGGAACGCGGTGGCTCAGCGGCTAAGACGCTGAGCTTATCGATCGAAAGGTAGGCAGTTCAGTGGTTCGAATCCCTAGTGCCGCGTAACGGGGTGAGCTTGTCCCATCTTCTGCCAACCTAGCAGTTCGAAAGTAGGTAAAAAATGCAAGTAGAAAAATAGGGATCACCTTTGGTGGGAAGATAACAGCGTTCCATGCGCCTTTGGCATTTAGTCATGCTGGCACATGACCACAGAGATGTGTTCGGACAGCGCTGGCTGTTCGGCTTTGAAATGGAGATGAGCATCGCCCCCTAGAGTCAAGAACGACTAGCACATATGTGAAAGAGGAACCTTTACCTTTACCTTTAGACATGTGGACTTCAATTCTCAGAGTTCCTGAGACCGTAATGGCCATACTTGAGAATTCCAGATTTTACTGATAAATCCATACATTGTTGAGAAATCTGGAAGTTGAATTTCCCAAGCATGGGAAACCTGCCATGAAAGAACTGTTAGAGCAGCTGAAGCTGAGGAATCAAAGGAGGGATGAGGCAAGACTTATTTCTTTCAGTGAAGAAACAGATCACCCACAAGCTTACAACATTGCACCAAAAAGATTTCATCATCATCAACAACAACAAAAACAATATGACTGTATCATAGCAAAACTGGAAAGAATTTGACACAGCTGCTAAACTCAATGAAAGCCATAAGATGCTAGAGGCCTATGAGACAAATGTGCCCTGAGACTTGGTTTGAACAAAACTTTTTAAATAGAAAACCCAAATGCCACCCTCTCTTCCATTTGTATCCCTCCTTTGTTTCTCTATAGCTTCTTTAATCTCTTAATGTAAAAAATCCATTCCAGAAGGGAAGAGGGAAATGTTACACTATAGTTTTGAATTGGTAACCCTGTATGGGGCCTAGAAATATCCTAAATCAGGACTCCAACTTTAGCACATCTTTAAATTCCTTGACTTATATCCCCCCACTTTTTTTTTTTTAAAAAAGTGAACAATACTGCAGGAATGCCAATCTAGATTGGGATTATTGCAAGGAAATTGATTTTTTTAAAAAACGTTGACACTGCCATTTTCCCAACAATAGTTCCCCTCCAGCGAAGACGTTAGTTGAGAGAAACAGCAAGCAATCGAGAGAGGGGAAATGTTCAGCAACAAAATAGTTTTAAAGTAAAGACACGATAACTTGGCTTGGGGTAAATAATTATAGGGGCTGACCAAATGATATCATTGAAGCGAGTGGGGAGAGTTTTCATTAATTTTCTCTCTGGATTTATTTGTTTGGAAGGAAAAAATAGTAATATAGGCTAAAGACATTGTGTTTCCATTTCTTTTTCACTAACAATCAGCTAGAAATCACCATACTGATTTTGGATGTTTTTTACACGTGAAAATGAAAAGGATAACAGTTGCCCACCTCAGATATGAAGAACAGGGGCTGCTCCAGATCTGCCACCCTGCAGTAACTATTCTTAGTAGTGGTGGCCAATGTATGAAATCTTTTCAATGCCATTCCTAACATTATATCTCGTGAATAACTGGCCATTGTTTGCACTATTTTGCCTATGCCTTTGCCATTTTTATATTTAAATGTATCTTACTTTGTATATACCGGATGATATACCGGATGGAATTCTGAATTCTGAACCTATTCAACAATTTAAAGTCTGGCGTAGAGACATGTACACCGAACAAGATGGACAAAATACCAGCCTTTCCATTAGACTGAGAGTGGGTAGCCTTGTTACCTTCCCTCTCCAGAGTCCCCTATCACAGATCATACCACGGAAAATAGCCAACCATCAAATAAGTGGTTTTTGTTTTAAAAAAACAAAGCTGCAGGAGGAAAATTAGCAAAAGGCTAAACGTTATAGTCTCACCCCTTTCCATGACACTCCCTGCCTAATGGATGAGGAAGGGAAGGAGGAGTGGATTGTCTCCTCCCTCATAACACCGCCAGTTTAGGGGACTGATATTCAATGCCATGAAAAGCCAAAGCCTTGATCTAAAAAAAAGGCCTGCTTTCTTTTCTTCTCTCCCTTCTCAATAGAGCTCAGAAAATTTCCAAGTAGCTGGAAAATGAAGGTGTTCAGTGAGGATTAGCGTGTGGTGTCAGCCTATTGGAATTTTGCAGGGTGGGAGAATAACTCATACAGGAAGAATTCAGAGGCAAGGAAATCACTCCCCCTCCAGTTTTTTAAGCTGGGCTGCTTCCTTTCCTAAGAGGATTTCTCTTTTCACTTCCCGATTGATAATATCCCCTCTAGAAAATTGCCTGCTGCAATATCTTCCCAGATGTACTTCAGAAATATTGCTGTATTTCCATTCTCTGGATGGAATTGACAAATAAACCATTTTTTCACATCAATCTTCTATAATTAACTTATTTTTACAATTTTATTTTATTAGATGCACAAAACAAGAAAAGAAAGATAGGGGGGGAAAAAGTGACCTCTTATGAATTCCTACCTATATATTCATATATATATTCATATATATATTCATATGCACTTCAAGGTTTTGGTTACTACCTTTAGAGCGCTCCATGGCTCAGGACCAGGGTACTTACAAGACCGCCTCCTGCCACCAGTAGCCTCTCACTGACCAGTTTGCTCCCATAGAGAGGGGCTCCTCGGGGTGCCGTCGGCCAAACAATGTCGACTGGCGGCCCCCAGGGGGAGAGCCTTCTCTGTGGGGGCACCTGCCATCTGGAACGAGCTCCCCCCAGAGATACGGAGGATCCAAGACTTACGCATCTTCCGCCGCGCCCTAAAAACGTTTTTATTCCAACAGGCTGGTCTGGCCTAACTCTCCCTTTTAAATTGGCTTTTAAATTGGCTTTTAAATTGGGTTTTAAATTGGGTTTTAAATCTCTTTTAGATAAATTTGGATGTTTTAATCTTTGAGCCTAAATTATTTAATCTGTTTTTTTTTTAATAGTTTTTAACTTTTGTATATCTTTGTATTTTATTTATGGCTGTTCACTGCCCTGAGTCCTTCGGGAGTAGGGCGGTATACAAATATGAAAAATAAATAAATAAATAAATAAATAAATAAATATCTTATTCTAACATTATTACTATTAATATAAAGTGAAGTTTGCTTAAATGTAGAAGGTTTTTTTTTTAAACTTAAGTACAGAATCCAAATTTTTAAATGGGTTTCCAGTGGAAAAATGCAAAGTCAGTTATTGGAAGATGTGGATCAGTGGTGAAATCCAATTTTTTTTACTACTGGTTCTGTGGGCGTGGCTTGGTGGGCATGGTATGGCTTGGTGGGCGTGGCTTGGTGGGTGTGGCAGGGGAAAGATACTGCAAAATCCCCATTCCCTCCCCATTCCTGGGAAAAGGATATTGCAAAATCCCCATTCCCTCCCCACTCCTGGGGGAAGGATATTGCAAAATCCCCATTTCCCCCACCCCACTCTGGGGCCAGCCAGAGGTAGTATTTGCCAGTTCTCCAAGCTACTCAAAATTTCCACTACCAGTTCTCCGAACTGCTCAAAATTTCTGCTACCAGTTCTCCAGAACCTGTCAGAACCTGCTGGATTTCACCCCTGATGTGGGTTCTTAACATGCTCTGTATTTGATGGGAAATGGCCCTTTCTACTTTGCAGTACCAATTTTATTCCTCCTCTCACTTGCCCATGTTAAATGTATGTAATAAGCTATTCTCATTTTCTTTCTGTTAGCCTAGTGTGTTTCAGTTTGGCAACTTTAAGATATGTGGACTTCAACTCCAGGAATTCCCCAGTAAGCGTTTAAAAACATTACTGTAGGCCGGGGTCAGCAACCTGCAGCTCTGGAGCCGCATGTGGCTCTTTCATCCCTCTGCTGCGGCTCTCTGTCACCGGTCGGTGCCACAATTGATAGGGCTTTCAGTTAGGACAAGTAGAGGAAAAAGGATGCCGCGCTAGGAGGAGATTCTATCGTGGGGAAACTGGACTTCCGGTCGGCTCCAGAATTCAATGGGGGGCTTCTGGTTAGGACCTTTGTGGCTCTTTGAGTGTTTAAGGTTGCCGACCCCTGCTGTAGGCTAATCTGTAGCTTGATTGTATATAATTCAAAAGGAGACAGAGACAAGATTCTGCTATATTTCTCTTTCTAACCCAGGTGACAAGAACTGTAAAACTGTTGCTTTTCCCACCAGCCCTGTAAATACACACCTACAGAATGGGAAGTGATTGGAACTTGTTTTGTTAACACGAGTGGGAAGGGAAAAGCAACAGAATGCTCTAATGCTCAGGGGGAGTGTTAACAGCCGTCTGGACACCCAGTCATCACTGTGACCAAAGGGGAGGAAGGAGTTGAAATCTGTCGAGTGAAAAACACCATCAGAGTTCATAAAGCTAATGAGAAGCAAAAGGGTAAAAAGGCAGTTATAACATTTCTAACTAGTTAATAAATTTAATGTAGGGGCATGTGTGTGTGGAGGGGATGGAGAGGAAGACATGCCTTTGTTTCCAAGAAACTGATTAACATAATGCTTCACACATACATATTTCTGAGGACAGAGTTCTAGATGCCAGACATTTGTCATACGATAAGTATTTTCTTTGCTCAATTTGCATACGTCAATTCAAACACTGCTGCTGCTATTGACTTATCAAGAGACTTAAGCAGTGGTGGGTTTCACTGTTTCACGGTGTTACAACCAGTTCACTCCGCGCAAGCGCATTGCATTTCAGAACAGCTGAGGCGTGGCAATCCGCTCTCCCGCGTCTATCAGCTGGGCTAAAAATGAATGAATATAGGTACGTATAGCGCAGAGGCGGGTGGGAGGGCACAGTTGACAGTCAGAGTGAACCAGTTCACTCTCAGATCACCATCGCTGCTACCGGGGCGAACCGGTAGAAAGCCACCACTGATTGAGAGGCGAAGTGAATGGCAGACTAGCCTTTGAATTTCAGAACTGACCAATGTTGTCATCAGAAGGAAGGTTTGATGTTGTTTTTAAAAAAGGAACACAGATGATTTTTTTGCATTCTGTATTTCTAGCTGAAGCAGGTTTCCTAAGGTCTGAGCAACTGTGTAAATTAGTAAAAAAGTGAGAAGACAGATTCTGGAACATTTTTTTCAGCCAGTCCCCAACAAGTCAGCTTCCTATTATATTTGAGAAATAGGGAACCCATATAGCCAGATAATACTGATTTACAACTTACAGCATCCTTTCCATTGTTTATGCTCTTTGGGGACGAATCCACTCCTCTCTGTAATCCATCCCCTTGCTGGATACTTCAAGGTCTTAATTCCCCCTAGGCAGATTACCTACAAAGTGAATTATTCTTGCTCTCCAAAGGAGTCACTAAGCATATTTCATCTTCCCTCCCTGCCTTTAAAACTTTGGAAAGCATCTTTTTTTGTAAAAAAAGTGATCGCCCCATACTCTAGTACATGGGTGTCAAACTCACCACGTCACATTGCCGCCATATGACATTTGCTATGTTTTCCCCATTTGCAGAGCTGGGGTGTGTGTGGCCTGCATGTGATTCACCCAGCTCGTGGGCCGCCAGTTTGACACTCCTGCTAAGTCCTATTAACAACCTGGTGCCTTCCAACTTATTGGGATTGCACTGACTCTCCAGCAGATAGTCTGAAAATAATTGGAGGTTGAGAAAAGACTACCAAGTCAGAAAAGATGGTCACTAACAAAATGATTTTAATTGTAACCAGTTCCATGATTTATGGGAACATCTGGAATTGCATTTCTACTTATGTCTTGCTATCCTCATCAATTCCTATTGTAAAATACCAAATTATAAGCTTGCCAGGGTAGACATCTTCCTAATACTGTTCTTTAGATTTAGAATTATACAATTATGTTCATGAGCAACAACATATAAAATAATAGGGAGAGTATTTGCCAAAGTTCATTAACAAAGAGAACTGAAATATTGTCTTATCCAAAAACCATTAATAACAAGGTGCTAAAGACAAAAATGAGAAAACAATCATTTCCATCATGCCTATTGGATATATTCTTCAAATATATCTGGATGTTTATGGTTGAAAACAGGAAGAGCTCACCATAGATATTTAATCCAAACTTGCAAAACAATTCTCATGATCGACCCTGCTTGTGACCCAGAATTCAGATTTTTATCTTTGCTCCCATGTGAGACCTTTTACTAATTACCGTGTGTGACATTTTTTTATTGATGACATCTCATCTTTTTTGGTGAAAGAAAAAGGAAATCCTGAGCCGGTGCAAGATTTGAACATCTTGGGGAGAAATGTAACCAATTTCTGTGGAGCTATTGAAGAGGTTGAACTGAAGTATCTGTTTTGCTGCTGTCTAATGATGTGCTAATACTGATGTAGAAAGTTAGCACTCACCCTTCTTCTAGAAGAATGAAATATTCTAGGAAATATTAAAAAGGCAGAATATTATACCTCCCTGGATGAGAAAAGGAGAAACGTGCTCTTGGAAAGCAACCCCCACCTTTGTTAATAGCCCCAGAAAGACTGAGCCATCCTATCTACAAGACAAAAGGCTGGGCCAACTTATCTACAAAACAAAAGACCTTCACCCTCAGGACATGATCCAAACCAGGACAAAGCCATTAAACCATAATACGAAATGCCCAACACCCTTTTAGAACACATGCCTCTTCATTACATCACCCAGCACAGTTCAACCAAGCTTGGGACTCAAGACAACCTACAAAGTTACCCCTGCATGGCCCCATGGGAGTCTGACAACCATTCAGGATACCTGCCCTTACACAGGAACAGGAAGTTTCAAGGCGGGGCCCAAGAGAGGGTAATAAATCTCTTTCTCTCTTTCTTCCATGTGCTCATTTGCCCAGGACCCAAAAAACTTATGTAGTCCTGTCCACCATTAAACCTTTCCAAATACCCTCCATGTTTCCAGTGTCTTTCTCCCCACTTGGAACTGAACCCAGATGGACATTTCTTCCAACACTGATATATAGGGACCCTTTTTATGGACATAAAAAGGGGTGAAGCTTTGATTACATGTCACAGACATGTTGACTCTCCCACCCATCCAGTGAATGTTTAAGACACTTCCAGCTATTTGTTAAAAAAAAAAAAAGGACTATATTATCTAGATGCATCATTGCCTTTTCTAACAAAAGAAGAGTTCATGGTCACCAGGCTTCCTGCCATCAAATTATCACTGTTTTGCAAAGCCACAGTTGAAAAACAGAAATCCCCATAAGGCAAAATGGAGCTGGAATTCTTCCTTTGAATTCTCCTGGGTTCTCCCTTGCCCTGTTTGAACCTCCTCAAGCAATGTGGTTGCCTCAAGCTGGTTCCCTGGAGAAACAGCTCTGTCCGCTTAATAGCAGGCTCAATCCTCCGTTCTCTCTTCTTGGTTTAACAGTCTGCCTTTCTTATTTTTCTAGAGTAGTTTCTCAACATTCAACAGTCAGCATGTGCTAGCTGGGGAATTCTGGGAGTTGTAGTCCATACCTCTTAAAGCTGTCAATGTTGAGAAATACTGCTCTAGAGTGTTTATTTCCATAGCGGAGTGACACTGCAGCCTATTGACAATAAGAGACTGTAATGGGTATCGAGAGAATTGTTGAACTAAATGGTGCTCTCAGCTGTGGTCGCAATAAGCACTGGTGGATGACTGCAAATAGGCTTATTATACGTTTACACTTATAAAGTGTACACTACGTTTACACTTTGCTTTGAACCCTAGAACCTGATTTGATTCCATCTACTACTATCCCGATGCCTCTGGGAGAGGCCTGCTGATTTTCATCCCCAGGCAATCTCACAGCAGTTCTTCTTTTGTTGAAGAAAGCTATGATGCCAGATGTATTCCTTCAAACACCAAGGAAATGCTTTGTCAGGGTTCCTACGGCCAGGCCAGGGATGCTTTGCGAGTTGACATGCTTGGAGAAAGTCTTAACGGGCAAAATGAGAAGAGGAGGAGGAGAGGGGGAGAAGAGGAGGGGAATGAAGAGGAGAAAATCAATTATTTATATTAGTGTATATTCACACTAAAAGAGCAAAATGCATTCTTTTAATAAATAAGTACATTGTAAGAATAAGAGGAGGAGGAGGAAATCAATGGTTAACATCAGTGTATATTCACACTAGCAGAGAAAAATGCATTCTTTTAATAAATTTTAAAAATGTTAAAATAAGATGAAGAGGAGAAGGCGGAAATGGTTAATATCAATGCATATTCACACTCAGAGAAAAGTACATTTTTAATAAACAAATATACAATTGTTATAATAAATGGAGGAGGAGGAGGAGGAAGAGGAGGAAGAGGAAGCAAAGGAGGGACTTTCATTGGACAATTGTTACAAAGTCCCCATACTTAGAGGTTAATGGCACTTTCGCCCATCTGTATTCCAGATGGAGCAAGACTGGGGTTTGGGGTGGGGTGGGGTAGAAACATAAAAGAAAGAAGAATCAGAATAGAGTCCTGAGAATTTTACCTGAAATATTTCAGCTCTTATTATTTCTTCAGGTTACTCTCCATTTTAATTTTCCAACCTTTGGCAAGGTAATTAAGCATGTTCAGTCTTGGAAAGGGGGTGGGAAGGCAGCCCGTAAGAAACTGCACACAAGAAAAGCAAAACAACCCTGCGTTATTTTAAAGCATTTGTGTACCATTAGTCAGGCATGTACGGGGAGCCCTAATCTTGCTAAGATAAATAGCTGTCAGCATCATCCTGCCGTCTAACAAATTGCTTTCGCCTCATTCCCAAGAAGCGTGGCTAAAAATAGCCTGCGACAATGATAAATGTGGCCGAGTGGAAATTCTGTTACCAGCATGGCTCCACTTCTGCTAGCGATTCTAGTAGGGATTTAAAAGGGAAAAGGGCAACATTTAAAGCTGGCTCTGTACAATCAGAATTCACTGCTTTTTTTTTTTTTTTAAGGAGTGCATTTCTTAGGTCCCTGTGATATTATTGTTTCACATTTTTGCCACAGGAATACAGAGGTGTCTTCGAGGACCACAATATTCTCCACAATATTTAAGACTTCGGAGATTATTTCTCAGCACTGTTTATATTCCAGATAAATGATGGATTCAATGTCCTGACATAGCAGGCTGGTCATTGCCAAGGAAGTCGATAAGGCTGACCTCCAAGTTATCTGAGATTTAAGCGTGAAGCTTGAGGAAACAGTTCTACTAACAACTTTTCTCCAACCGGGTGCTCTTTTGGTATGTTGGATTACAATTCCCATCAATTTTCAGGCATATTTAGTCATGGTTGCTGGGAAATTTGGAGGCCCAATACACAAGGACAAATCTAGAACCATTAAATTTTAGGGAGAAACAAAACAACGACACAGGAAAAAAACACAATGATTTTGAATGAATGTTGCTTGTTTATTTATCTTAAGGAAGCTGCATACATCTGTTGTCATGACATTAAAGAAATATGTCTAGAATACTTTTTTAGAACAAGAGATTTGATAATTTGCTTTTGTATATTCACGATAGTCATGTCTTGTGCAGTCCCTTAGATATTAGCAAAGCTCTTGCCAACTGATTTTTCAGAAGTGTAATTCAGCTCTCTGAGGGAAATATATTGTCGAATACTGAAATATCTTTAATGCATTTTGCATTAAAGATGCAAAATGCATTATACTGAAATTTTCTTTAATGTATTTTGTTTTATTAAATGCCATGACTGCTTGCCATTGAAAATGGGCCAGAAATAAATCTTATTCAGATAGTTTGTGACATGGTATGATATGTATAAAAGATCTGGAAAGATCTTCAGGACAGATATGCAAAACCTTTGGAAGGACATGGCTACCTGGATGCTTCCAAGCAAAGTGTCCCTCCTGAAGATTTACACAATGCAATAGGGCATCTTATTGAGAAAACAAGCCTTCTATAGGAAGCCATGGAGAGGATGAAAAACCCATCCAGGTGCTATTAAGATA
Organism: Pantherophis guttatus; assembly: GCF_059756535.1. Taxonomy (NCBI): domain Eukaryota; kingdom Metazoa; phylum Chordata; class Lepidosauria; order Squamata; family Colubridae; genus Pantherophis; species Pantherophis guttatus. The sequence goes on along the minus strand of NC_142063.1, from coordinate 276,226,317 downwards.
ATAACAGGTGTAAAAGTGTGGGTTAAGGCCAGGAAGGCAGGAAAGTGTTAAGATGACTCCGACTGGTTGGATAGAAAGGGAAAATACAGGCAGACTTGGAAGATGTAGTTCTCAATATAGTTCTAATCATCCTATGAAGGCAAATTTCCTCATTCCCCCTTGAAAGTCAGGGACACCTGGTTCTTTGAAGATGCAGGAATGTGAGGGACTCAGAACAGTGGTGAAATCCAATTTTATTTTTACTACTGGTTCTGTGGGCGTGGCTTGGTGGGTGTGGTGTGGCTTGGTGGGCGTGGCTTGGTGGGCATGGCAAAATCCCCATTCCCTCCCCATTCCTGGGGGAAGGAGATTGCAAAATCTCCATTCCCACCCCACTCTGGGGCCAGCCAGAGGTGGTATTTGCCGGTTCTCCAAACTACTCAAAATTTCTGCTCCTGGTTCTGCAGAACCTGTCAGAACCTGCTGGATTTCACCCCTGGCTTAGAAGGAGAGACTGGCTAATTGAAAATTGAGAAGATGGGCTGAAAAAAAGAAGGCCACAATCTCCATCTGTCTCATTGCATGGGGGTTTTCCAGGGCCACTAAACAAGCTGAAGAATTCCAGTTGTGCAGTGTGTTTCAGATTAAACAGAAGAAAACAAATAAAACATATAACGGGAAGTTGAGTTTGGCTGGTAGACTTGTCGGTAGAGATGAACTTAAAAGTGGCAACGATGATTCCAGCAGCGTTGCCAAGCAGATCTGCTAGTGATGATGTTCTAGAAGCAGCCAGGAAAATTTCAGCATGAAACATGTCAACATTTACTAGCGGGTTCAGCTGTCACAGATCCTTTCCAGCAGCTAAGGTACAGGTTGGCTGGCAGACTAGTCAATTGGGTTCAAAGACGTGGCAAAAGTGGTCTGAGAAATTATATTCAGGCTGGTGGCTAAGGTCAGACCTTAAGCAGCAAGAAGAAGAAAAGGGGATGCTTCGTCCAGCATTTCAGTTTGCAGCAGTGACAGTAATAGCACTATCAGCCAGGACTACCACAGGGGTGAAATGCTCTCGGTTTGGACTGGATCACCTGATTCGGTAGTGATGGAGGCGGGTGGTTTGGAGAACCGGTAGCAAAAAATCCCTGCCCCCCCCAATGCCCAGCTGAGCCGTGCAATCATCAGAGGCTTTTTTAAAAAAAAATTAAAAGCATTTTTTCTACAACCTCTTTGGCCGAAAAAATGCTTTTAAAAGTAAAAAAAAAAAAATGTTGGCCACGCCCACTCAGTCATATTACCCCACCACCAAGCCACACCCACAGAACCGATAGTAACAAATTTTACATTTCACCACTGGACTACCATTACCCTAGATTGGGCCAGGGTATTTACGAGATTGCCTGCTGCTACTGATAACCTCCCACCGGCCAATACGCTCTCACAGAGAGGGCCTCCTCAGGGTGCCGTCGGTCAAGCAATGTTGGCTGGCAGCCCCCAGGGGGAGAGCCTTCTCTGTGGGAGCACCCGCCCTCTGGAACGAGCTACCTCCCGGAATACGGCTGATTCCGGATCTCCGCACTTTCCGTAAAGCCCTGAAGACGTTTTTATTTCAACAAGCCGGCCTGGCCTGAATAGGTTTTAGGGGTTAGTTTTTTTAATTGTATTGCTAGGGGTTTTAAATTGGGGCGGCCGTTTAATTTAATTTATTCTTAATTATTTTAACTTTTATATTCTATGTTATTTTAATTCTCGGCTGTTCACCGCCCTGAGTCCCTTCGGGGAGGAGGGCGGGATATAAATTAAATAAATAAACAAACAAACAAACAAACAAACAAACAAACAAACAAGACCAGGGAGGGAGGGAGGGAGGGAGGAGCTTGTTATAGTAGCCAATTTACTGCTATCAGGATCAACAAATAACAGCCAGGGCCCTGGAATAGCCCAACCTAACTAGGACCATCCTACCTGAGCTATAACTATCCCTAAAAGATTGCCAGTCCAGCCAAGGCAACTCCAAGCATCAGTTTTGCCAAGCCAAAACTGGCACAGCATCGACCCAGTCAAACTGGTATAAGCCCATTGTGTGTTAGCAATGAAAACAGACTGAAACAGACTGAAAGCAATAGAAATTCTAGAATGGAAGTCTAGTCAAATTCAACACCGGATGCCCTTGCTACCTTGCAAGGGGAGATGTTATGGTAGGGACAAGGGAACCTAGAGTAAAAGTATAGTTTCTGGGGAAATGGTTACGGTCAAACTTAAACTCTGCTACAGATTAGCAGGTGTTGAATTGAGAAGTCTTTAGGATGTAGCTATAAAAAAGTCATTAACAACAGAAAGGTGAATGAGGTCAGCATAAACCAGACTTGGACATCTGAAAAAGTTAAATAAAAAAGCTTTATTACTAAATCATATACACAGGTTTTATAACAACATTTGAGATGGGATCTTTTTCTTTCAGGAACTCATCTTTGCAATACTTGAGTTTATGCTAGCTAAGAAGCTAAAGCACACAGCTTTAATATACACTGTATAATTAATGAACAAGGTTAGTTTATGGTTCAATGCAGAATGCAAAAAACCAGATTATTATTTGTTTAATTTAATGAAGGAAGGCTAACTTAATCACAAGTAAGGATATCTTGCAAGCAAAGCACATTATCCAATGACAGGACTAGTTTTGCTTCTCTGGGAATTGTTTAGAAATGGAAAAACTATTTTCTGAAATTATTTATAGTACGTCCACCAAATCTGGAATGCAAATCTTTGAACAACAGCTAGAAAATCATTGGAGTTTTCCTTACTGTGTTCCTTACTATCCTTTTGTGGTTCTGGTAAGCTTTGCAGCCAAGATCTGATTGCCCTAGTCACATTGTATGGTAGAAATGTCCTTTTGTGCTGCAATCAATATTCAGGGTTTTTTTTAAAAAAGAAGATCTTTTATTGGGCCTAATTTCTGAATTTGTAAAATTATATTCTGCTGTAGAGTTACCTGTTAGAAATTTAATCATTTGGATAAGATTCATATTGTAACCTATTACAAAATAGCCATAAGAACTGTTCAATTGGAATAAAATAACCTGGAAAGAATAAAAAAAACATTCATTAACCAGAGCTTTGGATGGAAATGTAAGAATGGGCATATTTGCATATCTTTACATTACAATAACTCACTCTTGCTGGGAATGTAGCATGCCAGATATTTATTTTCATTGTTTGACTTTTATGCCTATTAGTAAGGACATGGCTAATTAGCAAACCAAATGATCCCAGAGATCAATCAGCTGGTGTGGTTTTTTTTCCACAGACACTAGACAATTGTGTCTTTAATGCCTACACTTTTGCATCTACTAGTTTCTCTAGCTAAATAAAAAGGTCAAGAGTATCACACTACTATATTGCTGAACATTTTTCCTGATTTATTGTGCTTACACACATTACTTTTGCATTGTTAGCACTCCAAGGAGTGAATAGTTTAATTAACAACTCCATCGTAAAACACAGACCTATAAATAAGGAAATCCCTTTGAAAACTCTCAGATCAGGGTCCAGAGCAGGTCTGCAACTCAGGTTTACCTAACTCCCCTGACACCAGTAGAATTTCTAAGTCAAATTGGCAAAGCACACTTAATGTTCATAAAATAGTTGCAGCTGATTGAAATTCAAGTTTCCAAGGTCGTCTTGTTCATTCTTCGGTGGTGAGATGCTGTTCCATACATTAGGCACTGTGATAGAAAAGGTGTGCTTCTTGGATACCAAGACATGATACTGTTTTGTTTTGCTCTTCAACAGACCCAGAATGGACTCACTCTGCCCAATTACAGAAGCCAGGTAGAAACTATTAGTGCTAGGTGGTCCCTCAAGTAACCATGGCTGATGCCATAAAAGGCTTTATAAGTTGTGAAGTTTACTTTGAATTGTACCTGGAAGCAACTGGAAACCAATGCAGTTCAAAAAGCAGTGATATCATCTGGGTATACTGAGGCATGCCCACTGGCATTTTGAATTTTGATGGTTCTGTTCCAGTGATGGGTTGCTTCTGGTTCTGTCTGAATCTATAGAACCGGAAGTAAAACTGGCGGGAAGCTCCACCCACCTGCCACGATGTCATCATGGGTCATCTGCGCATGCGCAGAAGCGCGCGTGCGCTCCTGCTGTGAACCGGTAGTAAAGGTAAGTAGAACCCAACCCTGTTCTGCTCACATAAACACTAGGCCAAAAGGGAGTTAATCAGATTATGACTTACCATAACATATGAACCTCCTCTGTAAATTAACATTTGCATTTATTACTAATCAAGAACTGCCTCTGAGTTAGTCATTGCCAATTCAGTTTTCATCAGCAAACTCAGAATTATTTTGAATCAAAATCAGAATAGAGCTGGAAGAGACCTTGATGGTCTTCTAGTCCATCTCAAGCAGGAGAGCCTATACCATTTCAGACAAATGGTTATCCAATCTCTTCTTAAAAATCTCCAGTGATGAAGCACCCACAATTTCTGAAGGCAAGCTGTTCCACTGGTTAATTGTTCTCACTGTTAGGAAGTTTCTCCTTAATTCTAGGTCGTTTTTCTCCTTGATTAGTTTCCATCCTGGTCCTTCTTTTCTCTAAACTAGCATAGTATACTAAAACATACTAACATTGTGTAATGTTTTAAATATATATTTGTCATTTTAATGTCCATTGACCACTTCTCATGTCTGGAGGATATCTTTTGCAGATATTTGCAATCCTTCTTTAACAAATGTGAATAATTTGGTATTGTTTCACTTTTCCTAAGCTTTGGATCACTTAACAACTCCTGGGAAATTTTGGAGCAGGGCTGTGGTTGTCAAAACAGTTTTGCCAGATTTTCTTTGTTTCCAAACCCTGCCAGCAAGAAGTAAAATTATTGGAATGAGAAGCAAAAACTCCACCTGACTATGACATATGACTATGACAAATAATATCTGCCACTCCACATCCTAGTCTCTACCAGGAGAAAAGTTCTCTCTCTCTCTCTCTCTCTCTCTCTCTCTCTCTCTCTCTCTCTCTCTCTCTATCTATCTATCTATCTATATATATATATACACACACACACATATATATATACATATACATATACATATATATATACATATATACATACATATATATATACATATATATATACATATATACATATATATATACACACAGACACACATATATATATACATACATATATATATATGTCAGCCAGATTTCCATGGCCAAGTGTGAGCTGTAATAATATGAGAAGCAGTTTCAGATTTTAATACCTGCCAAGGATATTTTTTTTCAACCTTTCTTGCAACAGCAATTTCACATGCCAAATAATGTCTTGAAGGGGATGAGACAATTTTTTTTCTCTTTGGTTGCCAAATCCATTGTTTGTAAAAAGGACTTGGCTTGGAAAAACATATCCCAAGTTATCCTTCCCACTCCAGGAATGGTTTTCTTCTTTCCCAATTTCATGTCCCTGTGACCATGTATTTCGTTTGGGAAATTGAGGAGATTTTCTCCTACGATGCAGGAAGTTCTTCCCAATCATGAGTGTTATGGTCCCATGTTGTCGCTCATCCATTTATTATGTCATTATAGTATTGTACTGGTGCTGATATGAATGATCTCTTATTCAACTTGATCATCTTTGATTCTAAGAGAAAAAGAATGGCTGAGACCTAGAGGATCTGCCACTTTTGCATCAAAAGCTATAACATGTAGATGAAAGGCAGATAAATCCGTGATGCTCTCTGCAAAAATTGGAGGATGGTGGGAGCTTCTTAGAAATTTGATGGGGAAACTGTGACTATTGCAGTTGATTAACCTGTGAGACTCTACTACTGTATATCGGTGTTGTATATTTGTAAATGCATGTGACTATTCTTAAACAGCAATAAATCTTTAGTTTTAGAGAGTTTTAGTTTTAGTCTGAAAGAAGGCTGGATCTCAGAGAAGTGGGATGTAATCATGTAACAACATTATGCAGAGTCATTCTCTTCTTCAGAGTTTGTGTCCTCCCCTTTTCAAAATACATGATGAAAATGCAAGATGCAACAGTATCTCCTGATCTCTCTACAGAGAAGGCAGCACTGGCCTATATTCTTTCCAATGGATTCCTGCAGTCTAAACACATTGTCTAATTGCTGAATATATTCTAACTTTCATGCCCAGGGATTGAACGTTGAAGGGAAGGTGCTAGTTGTCAGTTCCTTCCCAATTATCATTGAGCTTCCAGGGCTGTTCCCTATAATGGTTCCATCATAAGGCTGCATTTTCTGTAATGCCAAACATGAATAATGGATGCTAAACAAAGCAGCACTTCAAGATCATTGATATGGCATGGATTTTCGGCTGGTGCTACAAAGCTGTTCTTTTGCTGTGGGCCTCTTCTCTGGGTCCTGCTAATGCTCACTCTTTAATCACTCATTTGTGTCTCAAGTTTTATTTAAATTGTTATTGTTGTTATTTGCTGAGATCTGGTTTAATTTCCTACAGAGAATATTTTCTTTTGCCTCTCGGGTGTTTTCTTCCTCTCTTATTATCCTCTCTCAGACGCTATTAAAGCTGTTCTGCTGGTGCAGTAGAATTTGCTTCCTCCCCCTCCCCACACAAATGGAAATAGGAAAGAATTGTCTCCTCTCCAAGGCTGACTTTTTTAAAAAAAAGCCCCTTCCCTGCTCATTCTGCTGATGTCTCGACAACCAATTTTTCATTTATAATTCCATAGCTGCCTGTCTTGTCCATAGCCCTGTAAATGCTGTGGGTGTAGACATGCCAGATAGAGACTCACAGCCATTAAGTACCATTGAATGGAACACAAATAAAGTTTACGATTTTATTTCCGTAGCAAGATGAGGTGGGGGGGGGAATCAGTATCAGTTATCTCTTGTGGCCAGCCATTTCTGCTTATGTGACATGCATATTTTATTGGCTCCCATTACATGGCTCAAAAGAAAGCCATTATTCCTGGGCAAGATTGGGAACAGATAAAACATTTATATTAGTAACTGTACCTTTATCTTTTATCGTGTCTTTTTTCAGACACATGCATGCAATGAGACAACGAAGAACCTATCATTAGACTTTAGTCCTAGCCATAATTTCCAAGGAGCGTTTAAATGGGATGGGTGCTACAGGGGTATCACCTTCTTATGCTGGTCTATGACCATAATGAAGATTTGATTCATTGATTGACTTAAGTATCACACAGCCCAACTTTATTCTTAGCATCGCTTCCCCATTCCTTCCAAAACATTGTCTTTAACTGTCACTGAGTTATTAATTGCAAATGACTGGAATGTTATTCTTTTACAGTGTTTAAGTCCATAGTATGTGTTTTAAGAATTCGCTGACTTGATATCATCAAAGATGATACAAAGACAAACATCCAATAACTGAAAGAAGCAGTGCTTGACAGGGAGAGCATTTGGCCATGAAGTCTCCAAGAGACGGACACAACTGAACTGTTAAAACTACTACTATGTGGTTTAAATCCATAGTGCAAGACAGTAGTAAGTCTCTATTCTTTGAAAACCTAGACAAGGGGTGAAAAATCTATAATCCTACCAGATTTATTAAACTGCAATTTCCAGCATTTGAACATGTTTGCTGATGCTCCAGAGACCATCTGGAGTTGCCTTGAAACACATTTGCTGGATGCCAATTTAGGAAAGGCTAGGTAAGTGTAGAGTCTGCAAAGAAACTATGGTATGCAATGGGCTAGATGCTTGAACATGGACATCCACAGGGCTCTGCGTTCCTCACCTCTGACCTCAGGTAACTGCACATCTCTATTTTATATTTATGATTTCAGTGATATATTAGCCAGCTTCATCACAGATCTAATAACTCCAGGTTTTTTTCATAAGCAAAAGTGTGAAGACCTTTTAACAATGACCTACTTCAAAATTGACTTACATAAACAGTTCTTGAGAGACCAGAACTGTTAGTCTTCCATAGTATTGGCCTGTATTTGAAAGATTACCATGGGGTATTATTTGCTAGAGAAGCTGACAGAGTTTATTAAGCCAAAGTTTTGAGAAGAAATGGCACAGAATAAAGAATAAATTTGAACAATCCCTGTTCTCCCTCTAGAAAACCAGGTTTCCATATATATCCAAATGGATTGCCATCCAGGAAGCCTGCAGGAACACCTGTTTATTTTCATCATCAAGAAACTTAAAACCTTATAATTGGCTCCCTTTCAAACACTTTTTCAGATTTCTTTTGCAATAAATGACATGTAGTTTTTAATCCCATGTTGTGCTTTGCTTGTTATTAGTAACACATTTTGTAAATAACAAGGCATAACAGCAAACAGAATCTACAGTTAGAAAGTACCATAGAAGCAGTGGTGAAATCTAAAATTTGTTACTACCGGTTCTGTGGGTGTGGTTTGGTGGGGTGTGGTGGTAATGTGACTGGGTGGGCGTGGCCAATTTTTTTTTTTACTTTTAAAACCATTTTTTTACATGTAAAACCATGTAAAAATGCTTTCAAAAGGCTCTGACAATCCCAGCTGAGTTGTCTGATCAGCAGAGGGTTTTTTAAAAACCCTCTGACAATCAGGCAACTCAGCTGGGATCGTCAGAGCTTGGATCATCAGAGCCATTTAAAAGAAAAAAAGCCTCTGATGATCATGCGGCTCAGCTGGGCATGGGGGCAGGGATTTTTGCTACCAGTTCTCTGAACTGCCTGCTGCCATCGCTACCTACTCGCCTGAGCCGGTCCGAACCGGGAGCATTTCACCCCTGCATAGACGCCATCTAGTTCAACCACCAATTAGATTCACTAAATTATCTCTATCCTCCAGTCTCTGTTAGAAGATCTCTAGGGAAGAGGACGCAGTGGCTCAGTGGCTAAGACACTGAGCTTGTCGATCGAAAGGTCGGCAGTTTAGTAGCTGGAATCCCTAGTGCCGCATAATGGGATAAGCTCCCATTACTTGTCCCAGCTTCTGCCAACCTAGCAGTTCGAAAGCACGTTAAAAATGCAAGTCGAAAAATAGGGACCACCTTTGGTGGGAAGGTAAGAGCGTTCCGTGCGCCTTTGGCATTTATGCCAGCCACATGACCACAGAGATGTCTTTGGACAGTGCTGGCTCTTCAGCTTTGAAACCAGAGATGAGCACTGTCCCCCAGAGTTGGGAACGACTAGCAAATATGTGCGAGGGGAACCTTTACCTTTACCTCTAGGGAAGGAAACCTACACATCATGTCAGTCTGTTCCACTGGCTGACAACTCATAAAGTCACAAAGTTCCTCTGGATCTCAAGTCTGAAGCTCTTTCTTTGTAATGTTAACCTATTGGTTCTGGCCCTACTGTCTGAGGCTACAGAAAATAAGCCCAATCCCTTTCCGCAAGACAACATTTCAAATATTTGAAGATTACTATCCTAGCTCCCATCGGTTCCCTTTCCTGCAGGCTTAGCTGTGGTGCCATCATTTCTGGAATTGGTGCTGGCAGCAGCTACAGGCTTTGGATGTCCTCTAACAAAGCTATTTGGGCTTGTGTGTGTTTTGTATTTTTCATTTATTTTTGTTAAACTGTGTTGCTACATTTTATTTCCATATTTGATACGGGCTTCATTAACATTCTAAATATTTTAAAGGAATACATTAATCAAATACTTTGATCAAATCAAATAAATATTCATATTTATCTGGCAATCTTTCTGTGAGATAGTCACACTTAATTGCATATATCAATATGGAAATAAAGGTTCCTATGCTTTTTCTCAAAACATTTTTTCCTTTTCCCAGAGGAACTAAGGAAAGAAAATGTCTTCTGCAAAGTCACTCTTCATTGGCTTTTGGTACAATAATGACATACAAAAAAGGGGTGGGTTCTAAAATTTTTTACTACCAGTTCTGTGGGCGTGGCTTATTTTGTGGGCATTATTTTGTACCCATTTATTTTTGCAGGCACCGGTCTACTCATTTGTTTTTGGTCTACCACCAAACTGCCTTTTACCACTGATCAGCTGTAGGGTGGCCCTTTGAAGCCCCGCGGCAAGAATTTAAACAGTTTTTTTCCTTATAGCCCATCAGCTGGGACTCAGGGGGCAGCAATAGATTGGGGTTGGGGCCAAATAAAAGATAAGAATAACTCGGGAGGTGGGGGGACAGAACCGGTTCTGTGACATCATATCGTCACCACTACCAGCTCGGCGGAACCGGGAGGAACCCACCACTGATACAAAAGTTACTGTTGACAATAAATCAGCACTGAATCTGTGGAAATTAATGATTGCATTGATGCCTGCTGGAATGGGTACCCCTGATGCCTTCCAGATATTTTGATAACTACATCAGTATAGAAGTTGTCTGGCTGGTTAGAGATGGAGGTTTTGCGGTGTCACACATCAGGTATAACTCTAGAGTTACGAGACACAAAGTGGCTAGCTACAATAGGTTCCAATCCAGATGGGCTAATATTCTGAAGCTCAGAGTGTCCAGTTTTGATTACAAGTTCCATACCCAAACTCAAACTGGCACTGCATAGCTTTTGCATTAAATCCAGCTGGTCCCTGAGAAAATACATCATATTTCAAGATCTATTGTGGTGGATGGTAAACTAATCCAAATAACAGATCATCTTCAGGTGTTTGGAGTAAATGTTTCTCATAGCCTACAAGTAGAAAATGTCTTGAAAATGAATTGAAGTACAAATATGCACTACAGAAGTATCTATATTCTGTTGGCTGTTCTTTAAAACACCGCTAGGTTGTAAACAAGTGGCTTCAAAGCTCATCCATGCTTAAAGCGGGACAGATCTCAAATCATTGATTTAATCCAATCATGACTTACTTAAAGTTTACTGATTTCCATAGGACTAAATCTATAGCCACCCCATTAGATGTTCTGTATCTTTACTAATAGGTCAACGATTTCCACATAAACATATATGATGCATCTAAAATTTCCCACCACTAATGGACCATTTTATTTTTCTCCTTCTCACCATGACAGCAGCTGGTTTTGCTCAGCATGTTCACTAGGGCAGCCTAGTTAGGGAATGCAAAAAATATGTCATCTGCACTGTTTCTAATACTGGAGAAAATACTGCCAAGCTGTTCTAAGTGATTTTCCAGTGAAGCTATTCATTCTCATTCCCTGTCTCACAAACACACACAAACTTGCCCAACTGCCACATTACCCTTCAGCCTCTCAATCTGTGCGATTGTTTTCTTTGTTCTTGGGAAGCATTTAAGAAAATAAATGTCGACATTGAGCTCCTGCTGCAATTAAAGTGCTGGAACTTTGCCACTGTGAGCTGTGTTTCTTTATGAAGCTTTGCCCATTGATTCTTAAATTATAGACTAATGAACCCATCAATTCATCATAGCATTTCTATTACACAATTGCTGTTGTGGGATACAGAGCTGAAATGCCCGGAGGCACCCAGAGAATGCACTGCCATTGGCCCAACTCACAAAACAATCACAATTTCAAAATTCTGCTGCATCACGACTCTTGGGCAGGTTATCTGCTTTTGCTCCTTTCTTTGATTTTTCAATCCTCATTATCTGAACAATAATTAAATTAAGAGTGGCACTATTATCATCAACCTCATCACCACCCTCAACGATTGAGGGAGGGATATAGTCAACTATCGTACTGATGGACAATAGGCGAGATTCCTTTACTTGAATTGTGCATTTCACACTGCACAGGTAGGCTCAGTCATCGACATAAAACATCATAAAACACAAACATCCAATTCTCTGCTGTCTCTTCAGCAATCTGTATCTGCATATCTGAGGCAGCTCAACTAGCACAAAATATTAATGAATAGATAGATCCGTTTTAGAGAAAAACAGGTTTCTGGTCTATTTGATGGAATGTAATTTCTTGGAGCTGGTAGCAATTATTCAGCTATTGGAGCATTCATTCTTCTTTTATTTATACGGGTCCTTTGGATAGACCAGATGCTGAATGTACAAATCAAGTGCTTGACTACCAGCTACAAAAGAAGCAATAGGCATTGCAATTCCTTTCTCAACCTTTTCTCCAGGTTAGATATGATGAATGGGTTCTCCAATTTTCAGATATGTTGGGATGTTGTAAAAGAATATAGACCTGGCCCTGGGAATGAGGAAGGGATGGATAAACTATTAAGAGGAGAGTTTTGGAAAAGATGTCTCAGTCCTAGGAAAGAGGAAATCATGATAAACAAATATGCCTGCCTTGATTTACTTTTTTATAAGATGGGGCAGAGAAAGGGACATACCTATCCCTTAAGCTTATCTACATCAAAGGGCTGATAGATGCTAAACACATTCCTCAAGCCCATATGAGGAACTTTGCCACAAAAACATTTTGTCCTTATCCCCCACCTCCAGCCGCATTTCCCTGCCCTGAGGTAATATTCTACAGGAATCTGGTAGAAGAGTTACATTGGCAGTGGGTCCTCAGCTCTGCTTTGTTTTTCTTTAAATTATACCTCCACATGATCTTAGTTCATGTTCCTGTTGTCACGTGTGGATTTTGCCCACAAACAATGAGAGTTTTAATGAAATCTATGCATCATCCCTGTTTGACAATTAAGAGATGCTCAAACAAATAAATAACAGCATGGATATCCCTAAGGCTAACAATACTTTTAAATGATAAAAATTATTCATTTATTTTTTAAAAAACATAATACACCTGGAAGGCTATAGCTTAATTATTTATGCGAATATACACATTTTAACAAAAGTTTTGATTGTGGCGCTTGAGGTTGCCTTACCAAAGGGCTTCGGAAAACACCGGTCTCTAATTATCTGTAAAGCAATTACTTCATATGCCTTACAGCTGTAGAATGGATGTTTCTATTTTAAGTAGCAAAAATAAGTCTATGGGAAAACATCAGTCAAGATGTGACCTTAACTCTGTTGTAACCTGTATCATTCCGTGCCATGAATAAAATGACACCTTAGCTTTTTTGTGTGTGAATGACAGCACCTCTCTTCTCCTGCAATGGGCTTGGCTGATGGAGGAGTGTTGCCCAATTGCTTAATCAGGGATGTTTCCCTTGGAGTAAGTGGTTGAATGAATACACACCCATTGAAATCACCCAGTTAGTGCAATAAAATCTTGAAATAAGATATAGAGTTGCAGAAATATTCCACAATGAATAATAGCAATAGCAATAGTGCTTAGATTTATATATAGCTTCACAGTGCTTTACAGCCCTCTCTAAGCGGTTTACAGAGTCAGCATATTGCCCCCAACAATCTGGGTCCTCATTTTACCCACCTTGGAAGGATGGAAGGCTGAGTCAACCTTGAGCCTGGTGAGATTTGAACTGCCAAATTGCAGGCAGAAGTAGCCTGCAGTACTGCACTCTAACCACTGCACCACCGCAGCTAACAATAATTGGAAGAAGAGTGAAAGAACATCCTGTTTAGGTCCAAGAGCTGAGTTTTTCTTTCCTCACCAGATTTTCTCAGGCAAAATTCATGGTAGAATCATACCAATTATACATCTCAAGGGTTTCACCATCAGTTCCTATCTAGAACCATAAATGTCCCTGCAAGTAGGAGCCATCAACAAAGGCATTCAAAATGCCCTTAGAGGACATTCGAAAAAGCAAGGGCAATCTGAGATTCTAGAATAATAAGTATCTCCTTCTCCTGCTTTTGCAACAGCTTCTGAAATAGAACATGCCACCCTAAGGAGGAAATCTCAGGTCTTTAAAAAATTACAAAGAATTACAAAAATTACAAATTGGGGGATCAATTTTCCAACTAACATTCTCCCTCCAGTTTCAGTAAAATGAAGTATGTGTAATGCTTCCTGAAAAATAATCATCTTGTAGTGAGGGAGCAATCTAAAAACACAATGTGTTAGAACACTGTGTAAAGTGACACCCTGACAGGGGTGCAGGGCTGGCTCCAGACTAAGTTAGAAAAGGCACCTGCCTATGGGCACCAAGCTGTAGGGGGTGCCAAAACTGAAAAGACTTCTCAAAAACACAATTAAAAAATTAAAAGCAATAACAAGACATTCCATAAATCTTTGTATTCGCTTGAGAGTTAAATATCATTTTGCAGAATTGTTGCCATATGACCCCAATGGGTACTGAGGTAATTAAAATTACTTACTGTGTGAATAGGATGAAAATGTCCGAGAAACAGAAAAAAATGTCTGGGCTGAAAATTATAATTATAAAGCTCCTGGCTCAAAACTTGGAAGGAAGGAAGGAAGGAAGGAAGGAAGGAAGGAAGGAAGGAAGGAAGGAAGGAAGGAAGAAAGAAAGAAAGAAAGAAAGAAAGAAAGAAAGAAAGAAAGAAAGAAAGAAAGAAAGAAAGAAAGAAAGAAAGAAGAGAGCACCTTTTTCAATTTCCTAACTAAATTGGAAGATAAGTCATACTATGGGCATACCCAAATGTCTAGAGCAGTGGTGAAATCCAATTTTTTTTACTACCGGTTCTGTGGGCGTGGCTTGGTGGGCATGGTGTGGCATGGTGGGCGTGGCTTGGTGGGCACGGCAGGGAAAGGATACTGCAAAATCTCCATTCCCACCCCACTCCAGGGGAAGAATACTGCAAAATCCCCATTCCGTCCCCACTCCTGGGGGAAAGATATTGCAAAATCTCCATTCTCACCCCATTCCGGGGCCAGCCAGAGGTGGTATTTGCCAGTTCTCCGAACTGCTCAAAATTTCCACTACCGGTTCTCCAGAACCTGTCAGAACCTGCTGGATTTCACCCCTGGTCTAGAGCCATTTTGGGATGCACAGTTTTGGATTCTTACCATGTCATGAAACTTCTGCATTTAAAAGACTCAGTCTCATATTCCCCCTAACTGCTGCATGAACACGGCTTGCTACCTTTTTGTGATATTGCCTTTGTTTATTTATTAATATTTATAAAATTAAATGCGGCAAAAAAAAGGGTGCCTTGCAAAGACCTCATTCCAGGAGGGACTCAGATAAGTCCATTTCAATCAAAACAACTGTTGGAATGCTTTTCAAGGACAGATCAAAAAAAAAAAAAAGGAAGGCTCCTTTTCATTATTTGAGATGCATCATGCTGTGAAAATTGACACAAAAAGGAGAGATTACCCAGCGAATGCTAGAAAAAGATTTTCTTACTATGAACTAGAACACAGCCATCCGTATGGTAATTGAGTATCCAGGCATAAGCAAATAAAAGATTTGAGAACTAAAAGACCCTGCCAAATCTTTATGTCCACTGAAAAGGCTTAAATTCTTGACTGAAAATGAAGTGGAGTTTAGAAAAAGCCATGACTGAGAATGAAGGATGCTTGAGGGTAGCCTTAGATTTAAGAAACCAACTCTTTTTTTTATTACACACTTATCTTTATTGACAGAATCCTCAACCATAAAAAGAATATCAAATTATATAAATGTGTCAAAATCTGATAGCAACTGAATTGACGTGGTTTCATCTGCCTTGGTTGAGAAAATTGCTCAGAAGCTTATCAAGATTGCTTTGTAGTTCTTACAAACAAACAGCTGCTCTTTCAGTTTTCCAAAAGGGCAGTAGGACAAACCCTTTAAGTTTAGCCTTTTGAATGATTAGTAATGTTTTATTATAGTATAAATAGCATTGAATGGTCATATTAAAGTTATGATGTAAAGTTCTTGTTTTTAATGGGTTTGAAATTACCTTTTGTTCCTTTTCTCATTAGTCAGAGTGCCATTTTTGGGTGAGGATTATTAATCCAACTGGCCCAAAATAACAAACTCCATGACAAATGTGCATCCAGCTGCAGTTAGATAGGAATGATGCCAAGAACAGCAGCAGTTATCATTTGTTTTTTGTCCACTTTTGTTCTTCAGGGCAGGAAAGAAATGTGTTTCCATCACTGTCAAATAATATTATCAGCATTAGGGCACTTACTGGATGATTGGCTCTTTGTTTAATGAGTAATGAATTGAGAACTAAATAGAGGAATGCCCCTTCCAAGAATTAGATGGGCAAACGCCTTGTAGCAACATCAGAATCACTGACTGACTGATTGACTGACTGACTGACTGACTGACTGACTGACATGGTTTCCAAGAAGTCTTCAGAATACAGGACTGGAGTGATATGCCCTCTACCAGTGGTTTTGCACATGACTAATCTTCATCCATTTCTCTCACTAGAAGGGAAAACGTAATGCTAAGGATCTTCGCACATGATTGCCAATTTCAGGAGGGAAGATTTTACTATTGTAGCTGAAGTAATTTGGAATTTTTCTGTACTTCGACATGAGCTGTCACTGCATCCCATCCTCACTTTTTCATGCTTCCCAGATCACAGTGTCTTTCCAATCTTCACATTTTGGAGACCAGTGAACAGTTTGCAGGTGGATGTTTGGTGGGAAATCTCTCTCGCTCTTTCCTGCAGTTTGCAAGGATTTTCTCATGCAAGTACCTGATTATCGGTATGCATGTCTCATCTGTCTTGCATTTAGCTGGCCACTTGAAGAATTACTTTTTATTCTGGTGTTAAGGACAATTTTTTAAAAAACAACCCTTCATACAAAAACCTGGTGTGAATGAAGCAGAATGAAGCAGCAGGTTCTGACCAGTTCTGGACAACCGATAGTGGAAATTTTGAGTAGTTCAGCAAACTGGTAAATACTGGCCCTCTGACTGGCCCTGCCCCCATCTATTCTCTGCCTACTGATTCCCAGCTGATTGGGAGGAAATGGGGATTTTGCAGTAACCTTACCCTGGAGTGGGGAGGGAATGGAGATTTTACAGTATCCTTCCCCTGCCATGCCCACCAAGCCACGCCTACAGAACCAGTAGTAAAAATTTTTGAATCCCACCACTGCAATGAAGGATATCATAGCTCTGCAACCTGATGAGAGTGGGTGTGTTGATTTTTTCAAAAGGAGCAACAGGCAACAGGCAAGGATTAGACTTTAGGCTACCTCCAGACTGCTGCATATTGGGGGAGGAAGACAAGTTAGAGGTAAGCAATGATTTGTTCAAATAATTAGCAACCTTTTCGATATTCAATATTTTCAATATTCTCCACTCTAGAACTGGATGGAGAATATTGAAAATATTGAATATTGAAAAGGTTGCTAATTATTGGATGGAAGGCACTGTCAGGATTTCAGAAAGTGGCACCATGAAATGTTGTTTTGGATACCTTTTATATTATGGTAGCGAGCCTAGTCTAGCACCACTCAATCCTATTTCTCTTTAAAATATACCAAGTTCATTTTGGTGTGAGATTTTGTGAGCCAGAGTAACTCGGGGGAAGTATTGACCAATTATAGCCCTCCTATCAACCATTTTAACAATATTCCATGATTACATTCCATCTGAACTGATAACAAACTAGCAAGAGGAAATAGAAATGATGAGAACGAGGCATCTTATAATGATATTGTAGAACTAGTGCATATGATTATGGAAGGCAATGTTCTTAAATGCTTTGCCCCTTCCTACCGTTCCCATGGCCTGAATTTGTGAGAGGCAGCACACACAGAAGAGCTACTGTTAGTCATGTCCTCCTAGGACAGGTAAAACATGTCTGCCAAGAAGGACACAGGTATATTTCACCGGAGCAAGCATGTTTCCACCTGCACTCTTGATTCATCATTCGCCCTCATTGTCATCTCTAACAGGAGATTACAAAATATTTGTGAGGGCTGATTCAAATGCCTTTTGTTAACATTCTGACATAAAACAATAATCTTACCCAACCCATCCTAAACACGAGCTCATCAGGATTCATTAACAGCATGTTTTGTACAGCATTCTTTAATGAATCAGAATGGCAAAAATGAGCTGCAAAGATTGACTCAGGCAGAGCACCCTCCAGTGGAAAAATAATTCTTGCTGTGGCACTCATAGGAAGTTGGTTATCTTGAATCAATATTATGCCAGACATAGTAGGCATCCAATACAAACCACGAACATCAAATGACATCAAGTGTAACGCCATTCAACTGACTCAGATAAAACTTGGAGGCCCTGTCATATCCTCCCATTATCTAAAATTGGGAGCTGGAGAAAGCTTTTTAAAATAATTTAAAATATTTTTAAATAGCAATTTTATACAGCCAATTCTATTTGTGGTAAATAGATAAAAAGAACTTGTGAGGAAGAATTATATTTTTCCAAGGAATAGGGGGACATTCTGGTTTTAATGAATTTACTAAATATAAATAGGACAAGTTTGATTGGAAATAAGGAATAAGTGTAACCACCAGCCCCCCAATAAAAACTGGGGAACCTGCCAGCATAAACATCAAGTGCTAACATGGACAAAAATCAATCAATGTTTGGGTGAACTTCCATAGAAGATTCTGGAGAACCTTTTTGTGTTAATTTGATCTAAATAAAGTAGAAGTGAACAGTCTATGGATCATAGGCTATATGATGCCTCCTCACATCCCTCCGCAGTATGGTTACTAAAGTTTATTGCCAAAATCGCTTATTTTGGGTAGCACAATTTTATAATTTTATTATTCTATACTTTATTTATTAAACATGACACTCAGTCAACTGAGCATTCAAAAATATGTCACAAATACCATTGACTGGTGCTAATGGTAGATACGGGTTGCTGCCAGCGTCTTAAGTATCAACCAAATATCTTTTTAAAATATACGATGCTCCAAGTAGCACAGTTTTTTGCAATTCCACTGGTGTTATTGCAGGAAGCTGCAATTTCTTAATGTGTTTTGTAAAATTCTTGGACATGGTACCAAGTGCCCCGATGACAATGGGTATCACTGTAACATGTTTCATTCATAGCCATGTAATTTCAATGACCAGGTCGCGATATTTTGTGATTTTTTTCCAGTTCTTTTTCTTTGACTCTGGCATCTCCTGGTACCGCAATATCAATAAATTGTATGTTTTGGTTTTCAACAACTGTGATATCTGGCGTGTTGTGTTCCAAATGACGATCCATCTGTATTTGAAAATCCCACAAGATCTTCAGCTTCTCATTTTTGATAACTTTTTCCACTTTATATTCCCATGACTTTTTGGATAAAGGTAAGTAAGATACAGGTAATTTATTATTATTATTATTATTATTGGTTAATCTTTAGTGAGATTCACAGCCTTTGAGGCTGGTTAATAGCTCAGCAGCTCGAGTCCTAACCAAGGACCTAGGAACTGTTAAAGTATCGTTGGAGGATGTAAGCTGTTCCGAGTAAGGTGGTTTTTTGTAGAGTCAAAATGTTCAAGTCCGGTAAATTTAGAATTTCTAAATAAATAAATAAATAAATAAATAAATAAATAAATAAATAAATAAATAAATAAATAAATAAATAATAATAATAATAATAATAATAATAATAATAATAATAATAATAATAATAATAGTAGTAGTAGTAGTAGTAGTAGTAGTAGTTGTTGTTGTTGTTATTATTATTATTATTATTATTATTATTATTATTATTATTATTATTATCTTTTTACAACCCTGTAGCCCCCTAATTAGATGGAAATTCAAGTGGGAGGCCTCTTGGAGACCAAACATCTTCATTTCTACCCTTAAAATCCTACCAAAGTTGTCCAAAATCATCCAGAATGGCATCCCTGAAATGTGAACAATTTGTAAAGTTTAGAGGCCTCAATGTACAATATATACAGTTTGGAAAAAATTGGAAGGTTAGGAGGTCCATGATAGCTTCAAGAGGTACTAGGTTCCATCATCTAAATCACTCTGGCATCAATCTTCTAGTGAAGTTTATGACAGACTAGTCTTCTTCAAAGAAGATCATGGTAGTGATCAGCACCCAAAAGGCCAACAATTTATCCTAAAATCTCTATGGATGAAGGAGACATTGTGTATAATCCACTTGTTCTCCGGGCAGCTGCTCCTCATAAGTCAACTGCAGGAATAGAAGTTTTTGCAGTTGGCTTGCAAGCTGAGCCGCTGGGAAGCATGGAATTTCATCTAGGTTCACAGCCATAATGTAGCCTTTATGGCCAATAAGCCCAGCTGAACTTTATTTTTTTATCCACTTTGGAATTAATTTTTCTAAAACAGATTAAGAGAGATTTTCTTTTATGGCAGAATAAGATTTCTGTTGATAAATTTCATCATTTTCTGGATAACAAAACTAAAAGAAGATTTAAGAGTTAAAGAATATTTGGCACTGATTTAAAAATCATATGTAATACAGCTTTTATTAGACGTTATTGTATATAATACTGAACTCAAAAGAGAAAAGATTAAAAAAAAACCCGGTTATTCTATATGAGATAAAAAGAAAAGAAGAATTGAAGAAATTTACAGAGTACACAAGCATCTCTCATCAAATTAAACTTTATACAGCAACAGCTATTAATGTTAACACTAAAAGAAATGGAATTAAAAATAAACTATGCAAAAAAATTGAATTTGCAAATAAACCAGAGAAATTGTTAGCATATAAATTAAGAAAAGAAAATGATACTAAAACTTCAAGAAGCAGATTTTATAGTAATAGATAATGTGGCTATGCAAAAAGCATTTCATCAGTATTCTTCTAATTTATATAAAGGTCATAATATTCCTTTGGAGAAAATAGATGAATTTAAAACAAAGCAAAACAAAATATACCAAGGATTACAGAGAAACAAAGACAAATTATGAATGGACCTATAACAAGGGATGTTTCTGAAGAAAATATTTGTGAAAATATTAATTTAAAATATTAAATTAAATATTAAACCAGGAAAAGTAGCTGGACTATATGATTTATTGGGTTCTTATTTTAAAAAAGTTATAAAACAATAAATCACTTTGACAGCGGGGTGGGGGAAACAGTGGGGCACAGATCAATCCCAAGTTGGGTGAGATCTAAAAAATCTCTCGCTGTCAAAGTTCAGTTTATCCAATGATTCCATTTTATTGCCTGAGGCAAAAGATAAGATGGTCTCTTACTCTCTATTTCACACAGAGAAGTAGACTAGCCTAGCAGCTGAACGTCACTTTACCCCAATGACAGGTTGACATCATGAGGGTTCACAAGTGGGGATAAGGGGAACAAATAATGATCATGTCATGCAAATACTATAAGTGATGGATTTGCTTCAGATGTCAGGACATAAGTATGTGTGGTGACATCACCATAAACATTTATAGACTAACAGAGTTGGAGATCTTCTAGTCCAGGGGTGTCAAACTCACATCATCACAGCAGTGTCACGTGACATATTGGGACTTTTTTCCCTTTTACTAAACCAGGTGTGGGCGTGGCAGCACATGACGCATCTGGCCCACAGGCCGGGAGTTTGACAGCTGTGTTTTAGTCCAACACCCTGCTCAAGAGGAAACCCTAGAACATTTCAGTCAAATGGTTGTGCAATCTCTTCTTTAAAACTTCCAGTGTTGGAGCACTCACAATTTCTGGAGGCAAGTCATTACACTGATTAATTGTTCTAATTCTGAGGAAATTTCTCCTTAGTTCTAAGCTGGTTCTCTCCTTGATTAGTTCCCATCCATTGCTTCTTGTTTTGCCTTTAGGTACTTTGGAGAATAGGTTGACCCCTTCTTCTTTGTGGCAGTGCCTTAGATGGTGGAACACTGCTTTCAGGTTACCCCTTGTCCTTCTTTTCATCAAAGTAGACATACCTAATTCCTGCCACCGTTCTTCATATGTTTTAGTTTTCAGTCCCCTAATCATCTTTGTTGTCATTTGTCAACATGGTTTACTCTAGATCAGTGGTTCTCAACGTGGGGACCACGCCCCACAGGGGGGCAATTTGATTTTTAATGGGGCAATTGGAATTTTCTTTAAACCAAGTTAATGGCCTTTTAGGCTTCCTCCATGTGCGTAGGAGTCACTTTTTGAATAGTAAGAATTATATGTCATGGGGTGGGGGGAGGCGTCAGGATTTTAGAGATGCTTAAGTGGGGCATGGCCAAAAAAAGGTTGGGAACTACTGCTCTAGATCAGCGATGGCTTACCTCTTTGCCATTGCGTGCCAAAAGCAGGGGGAGCACAGGGGGAGGTTGCGCGCATATGTGCCCACACCCATAATTCAATGCATCCTGCCCCCCGCGCATGCACACACAACACCCCTGAACTCCACCCACTTTTGGCATGCGATGGAACAGTGGGCCCGTAGGCCCGTTTTTTTTGCCTTCCCCAGGCTCCAGAGGCTTTCTTGGAGCCTGGGGAGGGTGAAAACAGCCTTCCCCACCCTCCCGGAGACTTTCTGGAGGCAGGAAACAACCCATTTGCCAACTTCTAGTGGGCCCCAAAGGCCTGTTTTTCACTCTCCCCAGGCTCCAGAGCCTTTCTAGGAGCCTGGGGAGGGCAAAAATGGTCTTCCCCACCCTCCTGGAGGCCCTCCGGAGGCCGGAAACAGCCCATTTCCCGATTTTCGGTGGGCCCAGAAGGCCTGAAAATCAGCTGGCTGGCTCGCTCATGCATGCCATACCTGAGCTAGGGCAACACTCATGTGCCCACCGATATGGCTCAGCATGCCACCTGTGGCACACGTGCCATAGGTTCGCCATCACAGCTCTAAATGTTCCTGGGTAATATTCTATACCTGTCTTCCAACCTAAACTATTTGAGGAGATAATGAGGAAGGGCAGGGTTGTTTCACTCACTCATTTATGAACCTGGAGTCATCACACTTATTATTAAAAGAAATATGATAATTCAGCATCATATCACCAGGAAGCAGAGGCTGGCAGCCTTAGTTTCCTATTTTGGAGCCAGTTCAACCTAAGAAGCAAACAACAAGTGAGCATTTTGTGCCCCTTGGATGCCAAATGGGAAGGCATAAGGGCTCAGGAAGAATGACACAGAACCACTTCCTGCCTTTGATATCTACAGCTTTATCTGCTTAAAGACAGGAGCACCTTGGATGTTCAAAGAACCTTCAATGTATTATTGGAGGTTGGAGTAGGCTGCTATAAATTACATAGGAATGATGAAAGTTACTTCTGCTATGGAACTGAAACAGTGAAATTGTATATTCTGGTGCATTGATATCAGTAATAAATGCATCCTATTTCTCACTATACCGACTTAGCAATTACACAGTCCAATACCATCACTTTTATTTAAGAAGATTGGATGTGTGTGTGTGTGTATGTGTGTGTGCGTGCACATGTGCATCACAATCAAGAAAAGATGACTTTCAGCTGTGAATATGACAAAGAAGACAGTTTTATATTTAAAAATAGTATGAAGGTACCATTTTCTTTGTTGTGGCAGGCAGTTAGGGAAAAATGCAAATATTAAAATCCTTTATCAAAAGGCAGTATGCCGGGACTCAGTTCACCCTACTGGAAATAATTGCTGGCTATTCCAGACAAGAAAAATGGCTTATTGTAATATATACTTTATTATTAAAATACAGTAGCAAAAAAAGGCCTTAGAGTAAAATAAAATAATAATAATGGTGGTGACAGTTCAATAAAACTTCTTAATTTTGTGAAATGGTTGGGTGGCTGTAAAGTTCAGCTGTCAAAAGCTGTACTTATGAAACTGGCTTTTTAAAAAAAATAATTATGGATAAAATAATGACAATCAGATCATATAGACTTGATCCTACAGACAAGATCCCATTCTGCCCTGGATGCACAAAGACAAAAACCTGCACATGTTTTTTTTTTTAACAAGATATTTAAATGTAACTTCTGTTTTGTCATTCTCACATAAGCTATTATACAAGAATGCAGAGAATTAGCAAGATGTTGCATGAAGTCTTCACCAGTCTCACCTGAAAGCACTTGAGAAGTTTCACAAGTGAAATCTCACATGCTTTAGCCATCTCTGTGTGGTGCTTTTTTTTTTTTTTTGAATTATTTAAAAAGTAATTTGAATTTCATTTATGGAGATTGTGAGCAGGATTGTGAGGGATGAGTCAGTTTCTGCTGTAACACTTTGTTTATAATAAGATAGCAGATATTATAAATAGAATAGTTCATCAAGGACCCTTGTCCTGTGAATACTTTAATCAAATAAAATCTATTGTTCCCCATTGGACTTATCCCTATGAAAGCCTTCACTTTCTGAGTTCCTGCTGATTTGGGAACCATTTAGCTTTCTTTCTGCTGGACAATAAAAATTACAAAAAAAATAACTTTGTATTAAATGGAGCAAAGCAGATGAATACTCAGTGTATGGGAACCTCCATCATAGAGCAGTGGGTTAAAGAGAACATCGAGAAATAATCTACAGTATTCTGTAACCTACTTCTTTGTGAACATTAAAAGGTGAGAGATGCAAGAATTATCAAGACACATAAAAGGCATATTGGAAAGCAGTTCTCAGAATAATAGCACCGCGTATAAATGAGGCTTATTTTGAGCTACAGCATCTCTGTGGATCTGTCTCTCCCCCAAAGCTACGTTATAACTAGACTTTTGCTCTGAACTGGAAAAAAATTCTATAGAAGAATAGACTGACCTTGAACATCCTTTTGAAAAGTGAATCTCTTTTCTTTTGGCACAGAGAAGGGAGTACAAACTCTGCCTAATAAGATAGTTCAGTCATTGCCAGCTGTTCGCACCCATTCTGATGCCTCACAAGAGTTCTTGGACATTTCTCTGTGTTTGAAACAGAAACGATAACTATACAATTATTCCAATCAGATATTGAGCATACTTGGCTTCACATGACTCAGAAAAATAATATGCATCACCATCAAATATATAACCTTTAAGTGTTTCGGTTATGATTAGATTTTCTCATGATGGCCAACTGTATCCAAACGGCTGATGTCATGAGCTACTCCAACGCACCTAATATTTACACAAGTATTACTTTCTTATAGATTAAGAACATTCCATGAGTCTCAGCATTCATGTACTTTTCCTGTTATTTTGAGATTCTGATTGAACATGACATTTAAGTCTGCCTCCTCAAAGCTGGATCCCACCAGATGCATTAAGTTTCTAAAGTTCACAATTCCTAACTATGGATTAATTCCATAATATCCTAAAGTTGGAAAAAGATAATGCAAGTCATAAAAGAACAGAGGTATGGGAATAATAAATATTGTTAGGAATGTTTTGTACATTGTTTGTAACCTAGATTATGAGTACCAACTTGGTACCAGACATTCAAAGTTGCTGTTAGCTTTATTAGCCTCCTTAAAAAAGTTTTCAGTCAATGAACTCTTGCAGGATGTTTAATAGTTGTTTCATTGTATCCTGTTGACTTTGTTAATCAAATTATTTGGACAGTTCATTTCTTGATGTTCATAACTTTTCTTTATTTTTAATTAAGAATCTATCATAGCAATTATAAGAAAAAAGATACGTTTTCATAACTGAGGCAGACTTAAAAACTGTAAGACTTTTTATCTACTAATTAACTCATTCATTCTGCTTAGGCACTTTCTGGGAATAGCACATCGATTAAGGTAAGTGGCACCAGATGTTAAATTTTACAGAGCTGCCACTGGAAACACTGTAATTTTTTCCTGTATTTTTTATTGAGTCAAAGGATCTGATCAATATTCAGCATTACTAGATATCAATTAATAGGTACTTTATCATCAATCTTCAAGGGGAATAACCTGTTTTGCACTGTTGTTTTTCTGTGCTAGAAAAAATGTTTCCTCTTCATTATCTAGCTGCTACATATTCTTGTTGATCTTTGAAATAATTGCAAACATATTACAGTCTGGGCTTCTTTTTTATGTTAATAGTATTTAACAATTAAGAAAGTTTTATGTCCATTTGTGTTTGTGAATGGGTTCATCAGAGGAATCCTTCCCTATTAGATATTGTTATAATAATATACTCAGAAAATGGAAATCCTGTCCTAATAAGGGGCAAGGTAAAAAAGAGCACAGAAAAAGGTAGATGGTAAAAAAGATTGCAAAAGAGTAAGGAAGGAAGGAAGGGAAAGAGAGAGAGAGAGAGAGAGAGAGAGATAAAGAAAGGAAGGAAGGAAGGAAGGAAAGAAAGAAAGAAAGAAAGAATAAGGAAGAATAAGGAAGGAAGGAAGGAAAGAAAGAAAGAAAAAGAAAGAAAGAAAGAAAGAAAGAAAGAAAGAAAGAAAGAAAGAAAGAAAGAAAGAAAGAAAGGAGATAATCTCTTTTAAGTGAATAATGGAAGCAGTTGACCCATCAGAACAGATGTGTTAAACTCGCGGCATCACATGACGTATCGCAACTTTTTCCCCCTTTGCTAAAATGGAGTAGGGGTGGGCTGCGGGTTTGACACCCCTGCATTAGTGGGTTAAAAAAGTGAAATGTATACTCAAGAAAGGCATAAAAATAGAAGAAAACTGTAATGAATGTTTTGCATCTTTATAACAAAGATTGGAGGGCAGAGACTTGACCTTGTATTGACTTTCTCCAGGAGAAAATCAGAAGACCTAAAGCACATAGAGGTAACCAGAAAAGGCAATATAGTAAGAGACTAGTAAAGGTTTCCCTGTCCGACTCCAGGGTGTGAAGCTCATCTCCATTTCTTGGCTGAGGGAGCCAGTGTTGTTTCCGTGGTCACGTGACTAGCATGGCTATATGCCAAAGGCTCATGGAATGCCTTTTAAGAGACTACAGAGTTACAAATCACAAGATCCTAAGGCCATCATCTGAGAGTTATTAAATAATTCGAGTGTAACATCCAAATTCAAACAACTCCAAGTGTACATAACAAAAAAAATGTAGCTTTGTCCCTGAACTCAGGCTGAGTATCACAGTTGGTACCAATTTTTAAAATAGGGCTAGGGACTATTCAGGGAATCATGGCATGGTTGGCTCAATGTATTGTTTAAGCAACTGATAGATATAGTAATCAAATTTTAAGAATAAAATAACTAAGCATATGAAGAAACAAATGTTGCTGGAGGAAAATTGGCATGCAGTCTATGGTACAAATGTAAATCCTGTCCCACCATCCTTTTAGAATTTGTTCAGAGTAGCCACAACTTTATCCTCTTAACCTTGTATATGTGGATGTTGAAAAATCTTTGACAAAGTTCCTCACCAAAGGCTTTTCAAATAATAATAACCTGCCTATCCCAGGTCCTTGAAAAGGACTTGATAGGTAGACCAAAATGCCAAATCCAGCCTGAACATTTGGCTGACTGTGTGACGGACCATAATATTTGAAAAGAAGAAAGTGTGGATAATTGATGTGGTAATAACAGGGGATAATAGAATAGAAGAAAAAGAATCAGAGAAGATCATAAAGTTTCCAGACCTGAAAATCAAAAATCAAAGATGATGGCATAAACCAGCTGTGGTGGTCCTAGTAGTTATTGACATATTGGATGCATGCCAAAAACTCTTGGCCAGTACTTAGAAAATCTGCACATTGACAAAATTTCCATCTGTCAGTTACATAAAGCCTGCTTTGATCCATAACACCCTAGATGTAACAATGTTTGTTAAGAAAAACAAAAAAGCCTGGATAGTGGAGATGGTAGTACCTGCAGACAACAGAATAGAAAAGAAAGAACTAATCCTAAAACAACTGGAGCACCACTTGAATACTATTGGCAATGACAAAATCACCATCAGTCAATTGCGAAGTGGAGCCTTGCTTGCAACAGTTTACATCCTGTGACAATACCTTTAAAACTATGAACCACTATTATCTACCTATCCCAGGTCCTTGGGGAGGACTCAGTTAGGTGGATAAAAATGCCAAATCCAGTCTAAACTGTGTGTCCAACCATAAAATAATAACTTTATTAAATTTCTATGCCACCCAACGACTCTGGGAATCTCACAACAATAAAAGAAATTACAATAAAGTCAATGAAACATAAAAAATGCAAATGCAACGAAGTGAGGGGTCTCCCTCTCCCTCACCAAAGGCCTGGATGAAGAGCCAGGTCTTCATGGCTCCTCTAAACAACAGCAGAAGGCAGGCATGGCTCCAAAGATTCCTGTTCTTAATTAGGAAACCAATCATACTAATGAATGCACACTTTTCTCAGTAGAGTCCTTCAAGAATCTCTTTTGGAGATACCTAATCTGTGGCTGAATCATAGTGAAATCTTGGCACATAAACCTTTAATTTTGTCTGGTTTACTTAGATAAACTTAGATACAAGACTAAAAACTTGTTTTCCCTAAATAGTTATAGAAAGTGATGTTTTTCTTTCCTTATATTTTATTATTTTGTTCTTTTTCCCTTTGGAAAAAGAATTCTATTTTATAATGTTGGTGACTTGAAATGAAAATAAAATAGAAAGGAAGTAAATTGTAATAATGTTCTTATTTTGCTTGTGCATTATAGACCTTGTTCCAAAATGAAATCATGATTTGATGTTAATCTTATGGGATAATTATACATATGTATAGGTATTGTGATTAAACTATTCATTATATTTTCCACCTAAAAAAAAATCTCTTTTGGGGCCCCTCTTTTTACATTTGTTCATATATTTATCTTGGTTTAGGGATCAGCAGTGAGCTGACTAAATTTGTGGTCAGTATCAAATGACTTAGATTACTGAAAAATAAAATGAAATGTGAAAAGTTGAAGGTGTATCTCCTTAAATTGGGTCAATGGTTAACCAGACAGCAAATGGAGTTTACTTTAAAGTGAATGTAAAATGATGTACATTGGCACAAACCAGTGGTGAAACCCAAATTTTTATACTATTGATTCTGTGGGCGTGGCTTGGTGGGCGTGGCAGGGGAAGGATACTGCAAAATCTCCATTCCCACCCCACTCTGGGGCCAGCCAGAGGTGGTATTTGCCGGTTCTTCGAACTACTCAAAATTTCCACTACTGGTTCTCTGAACTGCTCAAAATCTCTGCTACCAGTTCTCCAGAACCTGTCAGAACCTGCTGGATTTCACCCCTGGCACAAACCTCATATATACTGGTGGGAATTGAGCCATCTATTACCAACTAGGAAAAGAGCATGTTTTCAGAGACGATAGGGTTTTGGCAACTATGAAAAAAGTAAATTCCATGCCAGGGATCATTAGGAAGCAGGCTAAAAAAAATTGCCAACAATATACTGACATTATACATCTTTACTTCTGAAATACTATGTAAAGAATTGGTGTTCACATGTGGAAAAAGATCTCATAGAGTTGGGAAAAGTTTAGAAAAGTGCAACCAAAATGATCAGGGAGCTAAGATATCTTCCTTATAAGATCAAACTAGAATGCATTACCTTGGAAACAAGGCAACTGAGGTGGGACATGATTCACAGCATGGAGAAAATGAAGTGAGGAAAGCATTTCTCCTCTTTCAAAACTAGGATAATGGGTTATCCAACGAAATTGAATGAAATTTGATTTAAAACAGGCAAAACAAAGTAGTTTTCACAGAACAAATAATTAAATGGTGGAGTTCATTTATATGGATGTAGTCATGGCCACTATCCACAAAAGGGAGCATATAAAGTTATGGAGAATAGGTTCATTGAAGGCTAAGATTCGTGAAGAATTGTTAACTCTGGGTTGGGGTTATCAGGCGTCCAAATATTTGAACAATGGGTGAGAGAGAATTGTGTTCCCATCTCCTATTTCTGAGAACCCAGAGGCAACCAGTTGTTACAGCAAGATACAAAATGCTAGACTGGAATGCCTTTGATCTGATCTATCAGGGTTATTTTTATGTGCATTTATCACTCTTGCCATCATATCATGCTTTTGGAAAGAATAAGAATCAGTTTCACTCTTTGAGGCTAATTCACAAACAACACACAGGAATCCACTCTAACCCAGTCTAGCCCAACCCAGGCCAACAGTCTCAAGGGTGCAACCCTCAGTGCTTCTCCAAAAATCATTGCTAAATTATAATGATTAATGTGATATAATATATGTAAAGTAAATTATGTGAAGTAATGAACTTTTATTTAAGTCACATTTAATTTATGTATTGGTCTGACCTACATTTTTCATTGGCCTCACCTACTTTGAGGTGTGGTCCCTCAAGACTCCTCACTCTCAAAAAGATTATGCACCTCAGATCTAGAAACAAATACAGTCCCCACCATCACCACACACACACGTGCAAACAGACATAAGCAATCTTAATTCTTCTTAGGAACATGCTGTATAGTTTGTGTTCCTAAGAAGTAGTAGGTTCTTCTAAAGTAGAGGAATGGAGAAAATGTTCTAAGCTGACAAGAGCAGTAGATTTACCATTACCTTCCCACCCACATATATTCAAATGACAAACATTGTAGTGTACTGTTCAAGCAGCCACAAGTTGAAAACTAATTCCATGATGGATAGCTGGGCTTTTAATCACTGTCTCCAACGATGAGCTTTGTGCATTCCCAAAGCAGCTGGGAAGCTTCTTGATGTCTTTGGACAAAGAAATAGCCTGGAGTATACTAAGTTTCTGTTATATAATTGTACTCTTGTGGCAAGCTGAGCTCATGATATCTGTACTTCAAAGCCCAAGCAGGAGAAGTTTACTCACAATATGTTTATCATGGGGCGATGCTTCTCCCTACTATACATTAAAATTACAGCGAATGTATTTATTACACATATTTTATGCCATCTAACTCAGCTTGAGGCTTACACTAAGGATGAAAACAAAATATTAAAGAAGCATAATTAATTCAAATGCTCACCCAACTGTCAGTCACAAATCTCAAATGCCCGTCTACCACTAATACTGAGTCCTTTGTAGAAGGATAATGGGGTGGGGAAAGGGGTGAACTGCTCCCGATTCAGACCGGATTGCCCAATCTGGTAGCGATGGCGGCGGGTGGTTCGGAGAACCGGTAGGAAAAATCCCTGCCCCCCCCATGTCCAGCTGAGCCACATGATCATCAGAGGCTTTTTAAAAAAACTTTTAAAAATGCCTCCTTTTGGTGTGCACTGCGTGTGCGCACCTCACATTTGGTGTGTGATGCGCACTGTGTATGCACAGCCAGCAAACTGGTAGTAAACCGGTTCAGATTTCACCACTGGGTGGAGGGGGGGAGTATCAAGTTCAACTCTGGGGGTCAAAGAAGGACCCAGGGAATGAGAACTGTAGAAAAATATTTTCAGGTGCGCATCACATTGAACTCTTGTGATCCAAAGCATCCAGAGGCCCAGGTGGTGCAGTGATTAGAATGCAGGCTACTTCTGCTGACTGCCGGCTGTCTGCAATTTGGCAGTTCGAATCTCACCAGGCTCAAGATTGTCTCAGCCTTCCATCCTTCCAAGGTTGGTAAAATGAGGATACGGATTATTGGGGGCAATATGCTGACTCTGTAAACCGCTTAGAGAAGGCTGTAAAGCACTGTGAAGCAGTATACAAGTCTAAGTGCTATTGCTATCCTCCTCCTGCATCTATGCAATGGCCAAGGCAGATTCTATCTGGATCCAAGTCATATAGGGCTCTATGGGTCAAAAACAGACTTTGAATTAGATTTAGACATCTATTGGCAATCAACGTGGTCATACTTTCTTAGCAACACTTGCTTCCTAACCACCTGGCTGCCACAAATTATATGGAACCTTCTTAATTGTTTTCAGAGCTAGTCCCATATATAGTATGTTACAACAATCTAATTACATGATGAAAAGAGCAAGAATGACTGTCACTAAAGTATCCTGGTCCAGATTGTACTATAACAGGTACCCCAGTCTCAGTTGGGGGGGGGGGGCATAGGTTCCACTTGTTCCACCTGCAGCCATAAATCCAAGAGTGGCTCCCTGTATATATGCCATCAAGTTGATATCACCTCTTAGTGATCACATAGATGGATTTCAATATGATCTGTCCTCAATTTGACCTTTCAAAGTATCCCAAGATTACACTCTTCACTACTATAATCAACTCCATCTATCTTGCTGCTGGTTGTCCTCTTCTTCTCTTCCTTTCCATTTTTCCCAACTTTATATTGGAAAATTCCATTTTTTTCACTTAAGGGAGAGGTGTTGTTGCATGTGCTGTGTCCCAGGTATGATCATTTGAGCCTGCTCATTGTGTCTCAAGAGAGGACATTGGATTAATTTGTTTTATAACCCATTTGTTTTCCTTGGCTATTTGTAGTAGTCTCAGGAGTCTTGTCCAACACCAAAGTTCAAAAAGGTCAATACTCTTTCTATCCTGCTTCTTTGAAGTGCAACATTCACTTCCAATAGAGTGCCATAGGTTCAGCCATTGCCTGCACAATCCTGATTCTTATAAGTAGAAACACATCATGGCATATGAATATCTTTTCCAAGGCATTCATTGATATCCTAGCATAGCAAGCATTTGTTGCTATTTTTTAACTGCTGGTTCTATAATTGTTGATAGTCAACCCTAAAGGGCAGAAGCTGTCTACCATATCTCTGTTGTCACTTCTAAGCTTAGTTGCTGTAGCTGTTGTCGTTAACATGGCCTTCTTTATATTTAGTCTTAGTTCCATTTTTTCACTGTGTTCCTTGACTTTTATTATTATAACTTTAAAATCATTCCCGTGTTCAACCATCAGAGGAATCCAAAAGAATTCAGAATTTCCAAAAGAATTTCATTTTTTAAAGCAATCCTGAAGATGAAAATGCTTGTCATGATGTAATTAGAATGCAGTCAATATGCATGTGATATTGAAACATCATTTTTAAAGAAATACATACATACACTGAAATATATATATATATATATATAAAGCATGCATACTTCAAGGACAGATATGGATGGATGGATAGATAGATAGATAGATAGATAGATAGATAGATAGATAGATAGATAGATAGATGATAGACAGACAGACAGACTAGATGATAGATCGATTGATAGATAGATAGATAGATAGATAGATAGATAGATAGATAGATAGACAGACAGAGATAGATAGATAGATAGATAGATAGATAGATAGATAGATAGATAGATAGATAGACAGACAGACAGACAGACAGACAGACAGACAGACAGACAGACAGACAGACAGAGATATACTGTATTTGGACAGAACTCACTATTAATATTTGTAAAGAAGAATATTCTTTCCCTAGCCTTTCTAAGTGGTTATTGTATTTCAGGACATTACTGAATTTTGAAATACACATTTCTTCAGATGCACTGTTGGAATCTCTTTTTTTACAGTGATACTTGGATTATGAATAGCTGTTTATTCTGACAGAAAATTATCTCATTATTCACTGGGGACAAGATTATCTGCTTGATGCTGGAAAGCTGTTCTCCACAAAGTTGTTCTTACTCTAGTATTTAATTTATATACTAACTGGGGACTCATATTTTCATACTGTATCCATTTTCCTCAAAGAGGCAATCAGAATGAGGAAGAACAACTTAATAACCACAATCTGTCTTCTTTTGCTGTCTAGGTTGCATTTATCACATGTTTCTTTCCTCTTCCTTTTCATAGTTAATGGGGAAAAATTATGAAGGTTTTTCATAAACTTCAAAGGACAACAGCCTCATAAGATACTGAACATTGCACAGATACAATGGAATATTTTGATCATGAGGAATCCCAACTCCCAAACATTCCCATATCCTAAACCAGTGATGAAATACAAAATATATTTAGGAGTTGTATCAGAAAAGCTGTGACATTTCAAATTGAACTGACAGGACAGATGAAACCTGATCAGAAGATAGAGGATCACTGAGTTTTACTTATTTGCTTGCTCAATTTATAAAGATTGCTGAATTTGGAAAAAG
The DNA here is from genome assembly GCF_059756535.1 of Pantherophis guttatus. NCBI lineage: Eukaryota > Metazoa > Chordata > Lepidosauria > Squamata > Colubridae > Pantherophis > Pantherophis guttatus. Next base: position 276,192,870 of record NC_142063.1, on the reverse strand, counting down.
GCTGGAGGACGAGGGTGGGAACAAATAGAGGCCATAGATACTGAGGGAAATGGGATAAACATATAAGCCAGTGGTGAAATCCAATTTTTTTTACTATTGGCTCTGTGGGTGTGGCTTGGTGGGTATGGCAGTGAAAGGATACTGCAAAATCTCCACTCCCACCCCACTCCAGGGGAAGGATACTGCAAAATCCTCATTCCCTCCTCACACCTGGGAGAAGGATATTGCAAAATCTCCATTCCCACCCCACTTTGGGGCCAGCCAGAGGTGGTATTTGCCAGTTCTCCAAACTACTCAAAATTTCTGCTACTGGTTCTCCAAACTGCTCAAAATTTCCACTACCAGTTCTCCAGAACATGTCAGAACCTGCTAGTTTTCACCCCTGCTATAAGCTTAGCTATATCCTTTTTTGAATTGCCTCTGCTGTCAATAGCAATAGCACTTAGACTTATATACCGCTTCACAGTGCTTTACAGCCCTCTCTAAACAGTTTACAGAGTCATCCTATTGCCCCCAACAATCTGGGTCCTCATTTTACTGACCTCAGAAGGATGGAAGGCTGAGTCAACCTCAAGACAGTCAGGATTGAACTGCTGGCAGTCAGCAGCCTGCAATATTGCATTCTAACCACTGCAGCACCATGGCTCTTACTCATAAATCAGTAACTTATGTTCTTACTTTTTAGGGCAGTTGTCAATTAGAGCAGAGTAATTTTTTTCTCTAGTATCTTCACATGCCACTTACAAAGTTCCACTCCAGCCAGTCTTTGCACTACAAAAAATTGCTGGAAAAATAATGGTTTTTTATTCCCTCTAGAAGTATAGCTTTCTTGCCCACCCCCCATCTCTAAACTAAGGAGAAAACTAGCTGACTAGGTAAAACACAGCAAATTATACTAATTCCCTCCAATAAAATAAGATCTGATCTCTCTTCTTCTAGTGATATCACTATAATGCTGTGAAGCCTTCAGAGATAAAAATGAAAATCAAAATAAAAGTAGGGACTCTGGCAACATAATATTGCTCACCTGGCTTTCTCTACTTCAGTGGACAGATTAACCCTGAAAGAAAGAAAAAAAATCACCAGGAAAATCCTTCTGTAGGTTGGATTACCAAACTTTGGCGAGCAAAAACCCAGCTATCACTACATAGCATCAAAGAGATACAGAAAATTCTTAACGCTTTGATTTCATGTCATGACTTGGGAACCGGCTAGCTTTTCTCCAGTAAGCAGGGCAGGCAGGGAGGCTGAATTACCAAAACAGCATCTGTGATCCCCTTGCAACCAGAAAAGCAAGGGAAAAAAGCCCTCTCAAACATATTCTGAAGAATTCTAAAGGGAAACACAGATGTCTCTTTGACAGGAGAAGAAAACTCTTGGGAAATTAGATGACGGATTTTTGTCACACTATTATTCTTTGTTCAGAGGCGATTATTTTTCAATCCACAGGCCTCTAGTTCACAGTCAGGCACTGCTAGGTAAGCAAGACCCAAAGCTACATCAAGAAGAAAACCATGTTTCCCCACCGGGTTTTTTTTTTCTTTGTTATAGGCTGTAAGAGTGTGGTTGATTGTAGTTCTGTATGATGTGAGCAGGAAAGAAATCAGAAATCTTGACATTTTCTAAGCTTACCAAGGACTGCAGACTTTCTTGTAGGTGGTTTACGTCTTTTAATATTAGTTCTCTTGTAAAGATACATAAAATATTTTGTAAGAGATTGACAAACATGATAAAGGAAAAGTAGAGGCATGTTCTCAACCTTTCCATCAGAAAAAAAATGCTTTATGTTGAAAGGCAGAATAACAATAACAATAACCCATCAGCAAAAGTGGATCATCAACACATTTGAATGTAAATGTTCAAGCTAAGTCCTTTGTGGCACTATGTTCTCTAAGAACAGGTTCACACATTCTTTCAACCATATGGGGGCAACCTCAATGATGATGGGTCATTGCTAACTGATAATTGCTGTGGATGGAACAATTTTTCTTAACATCGGAACATCTAGGTAGGTTTTGACTCACAGCTTCAAAATATCTGTTGCTAAGCAAGGAAGGTGTTAAGTGAGTTGCTGCCCAGTTTTATCACTTATGGTTGTAAAGTGAATCACTATTTTTTTTAAAAAAAATTTTTTATTAAACAGTTTGTCTTTAAAAGAACACAAAAAATAATCACACACATATAAAAACAAACATGTCAAAACGTAATGTATTGAACATTACATAACATTAATGGTAATTTTACAGCATTTCATATCAACTTACGTACTTTGCTTTTGTAGTTCTCTGTTCTATCATTTCTATTTACTACTCAATAGTAGAATAATCGCATTACTCATACATACATACATATATATATATATGTTTTTCTTCTAGCCAGGTTTTCCCTATGTAGCCAAGGTTTTTTTGTAGCTCCAGCTCAGTAGAATCTCATCTACTCGGTTCTGGGCTTTTTTCTTTTCTAACACCTAGCAAGCTCTCACTGCTAGGTGGGAGACCTAAATAGATCCATTTCTAGCTCATTTTCTATATATATATATATAAGAGGCGATAGACATCACGATCTCCGGAACGTTTAAAAGTTTAAAATTTTTTATTTTAAAACTTGTGCTAAGCTTTCGTCGGCCCCTACCGACTTCGTCAGAGTATAAAATCCCCAGACACTCTGACGAAGTCGGTAGGGCCCAACGAAAGCTTAGCACAAGTTTTAAAATAAAAAATTTTAAACGTTCCAGAGATCGTGATATCTATTGCCTCTTCTATAACTATACCTGGAACTCGCATTTTTAGGACAATTCTTAATATATATATATATTATATATTTGTTTTCTGAGGTTTTCGTGGGTGTTTGTATGTAGGTCTTTGGTTATTCGGGTTTTCTCCAGCGTAAAATTGGAAGTGTCTTGGCGACGTTTCGACGAAGTCTCATTTGTCATCTTCAGGCTGGTGTTTTCGGCTTCATGCTTCTAGGAGCAATGTGTGATCGCAGCTGTTTCTTCCTTATATATATATATTGTTCTTTTTTCATAGGTCTATATGTGTATTATTGTTTTAGCCAGGGTTTTTCCTATGTAAATCAAGATGTTTATATAGCCATAGTTCAGTGAAATCCCAATTCACTATTTTCTAGGCTTTATCAGAGGTTAATGTCTGATAAAACCTAGAAAATAGTGAATTGGGATTTCACTGAACTATGGCTATATAAACATCTTGATTTACATAGGAAAAACCCTGGCTAAAACAATAATATATATTACTCTGGGCAGTGTTACTCAATTTAACCTTAACCTGGATAGATGGAGTTGCCATTTGTTCTGTGAGTCAGGCAGCAAAATCTTAAGCTGATTCCAAAAGCTGAATGTTTGCTTTCAGACTGACTGTCAAGAAAAGACTGAGAAAGGACAGGGAAGGAGTCTGTGTCTCCCCAGACTTGAATTATGACTCAGATTTTTTGCTTTTGATCTTCGTTCCTGATTCACACTCCACTCCTTACACATTTTACCCATCCTCCAACTTGGTTGACTTGTAGAATGGGCTACATGATTATCATTTTCCCCTCTCCACCTCATTCTTCTGGAGCTGATTCAGTGTCTGTTCTCCATCCATGCTGGGGAAAACAACTCTTGCTTCATTCACTGTTCAATCTCATGTGGCTCAATAAATTATATATTTAAAATATATTCTTCATAGTTCATTTACTGCTCATCTTGGGCAATGCAATACAAGACACTTGCAAATTTGTTCCAAAGTTTTGGCTGGTGTTTTGATCAGAGACACAGCTGTTCTGTGCTTTGTAAAAAAAAAAAAATCTGAGGTAGAATTTTTTTTTTATTAAATGTTGCAAAAAGTAACAAAAAGCTATGAGAATTTTCTGCCCAATAATTTTTCTAGGCAATACAGGTAATCCTCAATTTACGATCATCCAAAATTTCTGTTGCTAAGTGAGACATTTGTTAAGTGAGTTTTGCCCCATTTTACAACTTTTCTTCCCACAGTTGTTAAGTGAATCAATGCACTTGTTAAGTTAGTAACATAGTTGTTAAATGAAGCTGACTTCCCCATTGACTTTGTTTGTCAGAAGTTTGCAAACTGTGATCATGTGACCCCAGGACATTGCAACCGTCATAAATGAGTCAGTTGCCAAGCATCTGAATTTTGATCACATGACCATGGGGATGCTGTAATGGATGCAAGTGTGAAAAATGGCCGTTATTTTTCAGTTGTAACTTCAAATGGTCATTAAACAAACCGTTGTAAATCGAGGACTACCTGTAATATGTAGGAAGTGTCAAAAGAGTAGCAAAACATCCTGCTTCAAATTCTTTGCTAAGACAGTGCAATTTCTGAGCTCCTAATAAATTATGCTTAAAAAAGAAAAGTCAATTTAAATTGCATGGTTTATCATATAGCAGATGTTAGAGTTGAATTGAATGTTCTGGAGTCGAAGGAAAGATACTGATTGGGCAAAGCCAAATATGCTTGATTAGGATATTGGAAATACCCACCACAAGAGCTCCATGAAACAAAAAGTTTCCAACTCATTGTGGGTAAAATGTTTCAGGGGCCTCCTTAAACCCATCGCTACCGGTTCGCTCATGGGCGCATGTGCGCTCGTGCGCGATGCATCTGTTCCAACCCGGGGTGAACCAGTAGCAACCTACCACTGAAGGAGGCGGTCCCCTATGAAATATGGCAACAGCAGCAGTCTATCCGGAAGAAGAAAAAACTCCCACAAGATGACCATACTACAACACAAGTTTCCTGTGTAGCAAAAGTGCAGTATGGGAGGGAGAAAGTGCAAGGATTACAAGGAACCAGAAATGTTAAATGTTTGAAATATACCTGTAGTGTGAATATGTTAACATCATGGAAATGTGTGAGGGGCATGGATTAGTCCTATATGGTAGAGTTCAGGATCAGGTTAGTTAAGTGTGGGAGGCAAAGTAGAATCAAACGAAGTATCTATACAGGATCATGCAATTTTAGCCTCACTGACCTTACCCTAATATGCATAATCTGTGATTCAGAATCCTAAATCATTCAGTGTCATCTGTAGGCTTATCTCTCTGATTTAGGGCCTCCAGCTTCATCTCATTTATGTTAGGTTAAGCAGTGTCAGCTTCAGTGAAGATCCTTAGGAGAATGTGGTGTTTACTTTCCTCTAACAGGAGAACATGTTTATGTAGCATGTTTATTCAGAAGAAGAAATTCTCACTATGCTCAACAGGGCTACTAGTATATGAGAATGAGCACAAGCATACAATTCGATTCAGCCTCTCATTCCCCACCTGACAAGATTTTAAAAAGAGAATATGATGAAAAATCTAAGCCTGCGTATACAATGTAAACATTTTCAATGGATTTCAAATGTTTGGCACAACAAGGCATTTTGTAAGAATTGTCCTGCTGGGACAAGCTAAGGACCATCTTAATTCAGCTTTTTCTTTTACCACCTCATAATGCCCAATCAGACGTCTTTGGAATGCTTGCAAGCAGGAGAGGGGTTACCTAGTTGTTGTTGTTGTTTTACAGATTAACAGAGTTGGAACGGACCTTGTAGGACATCTAGTCCAACACCCCGCCCAAGCAGGAGACCCTACACCATTTCTGAAAAATGGCAGTCCAATCTCTTCTTGAAAGTCTCAAGTGATGAAGCTCCCACAACTTCTGAAGGCAAGCTGTTCCATTGGTTGATTGTTCTCACTGTCAGAAAATTTCTCCTTATTTCCCAGTTAAATCTCTCCTTGGTCAATTTCCATCCATTATTCCTTGTCTGGCCTACAGGTGCATTGGAAAATAGTTTGACCCCTTCCTCTCTGTGGCTGCCCCTCAAATATTGGAACACTGCTATTATGTCTCCCTGATCCTTCTCTTCACTAGACTAGCCATGCCCAGTTACTGTAACCATTCATCGTATGTTTTAGTCTCCAGTACCTCTTTTTGCTGAAACCAAGCTGAATACTAATTTTTCTCATCTTTCTAATTCAGGACTGTCAAACTCACGGCCCACAGGCCAGATGTGTCACACGCTGGCCATGCCCATGCCCAGTTTAGCAAAGGGGAAAAAAGTCACAATACATGATGCCGCCGTGACAACACGAGTTTGACACCCATATTCTAATTCATTGTCCCCCCTTAGTTGAGACAGATTTCGAAAAATAAAGTCCAAACATAAAGGAGGAGGAGGGAAGGGTGTGGCAGCATGAGGATAAGTATTGTAAATTATAAATGGAATATGTAGTGATTGTCCCCATTTTGCAAAATTTGGGGATTTTACATATTGCTCTTTTAGTGAACATTCAATAGAAGAACAGAGAGTTCAGGGTTGAATTGTGGAGTCCTTGGTGGTCTATTAGCTTGGTTGTTTGCAACATTTCATTACTCTACCAGTCCACCTGTCATGGAATTGCACAGCCAGTGTCCAAAGGGACTTAGAGATGCTGACACTAACCAGTTTTATATAAATAAATATATTTACAGTAAATATAAGGAGCATCATCAGGTAAATCAACACAGCAGGAATATCAGGAGGTAAATCACAGAGAGCACACAAAGCACACAGAGGAAAAAGGTGGGAAACAAGGAAACTAACTTCCCCTTTATACTCAGAGCAACCAATCACAGCTTAGGTTGCCTCATGTAGCAGCCAGCTGTCTTCAACCAATTAGCTATAAGTGTGTGTTCTTTCTCATTGTATAACCCTTCATCAAATTTTTAAATATCTTAACACCACCTTATGGAATCTCCTCATGGCCCAAAATGAGGTTAGCTCCATTCCTCTTAAGGTTCTTCAAATGAACAAAAAATGGATTTTTTTTTCATGATTGTTGTCACTGGGCACACATCTGTAATGTTTCCACATGCAATGCTTATTAACATTTACTAGCACAGATGTAGAAAACAAATAAAAATACCGACTTTTTCCTTAAAGTGCCCACTTGTTAAGGAATCAGCTTTTAAATACACAGCCATAAATAATCTAATAATAAAACTGTACCATTGGCATATTCAAATGATAAAACAACAGAAGAGGAGTTAGGTCTTGGTGTGAGGTCTACAATAAACTTTCAAAACTCCCTTCAGTGTAAGTATGATTCTTTTAATGGGTTTTCTTATTTTGCCTTCCATATTTATGTGTAACTTTGCTTGACTCATTTAATTCAATATAACAAGATCTGAAGGAATTTGTTGTTGGTTAGTGTCTATGTGCATATGTATATATAATAACATCATTATGAGAATTTTCTGTTTTATATATTAAATAGACCAAAGTTAGGCCAATCTCTTAAATTCAACGTCTGTTTCCAAAGTTTTAGCCAGCAACAACTAGCTTCAAATATTATAAATGAATTTGGAACAGCTGTGCACAGCTTTCAGAAATCAAGACTGGTGAAAGTTAAAAATCAGCAGATCCATAAAATATAACAAGATTATTTGTATAGGCAAAAATATTGCTCCCAGTTTCCCCCTCATCTGAAACTTTCCATGAATCCAAAGTTGCCATCTGATTTTTTTGTGTGATTTTAGCCACCATATTTCTAATTTTTATATCTCTATAAATATACTTGGATATGTGTAATCTCTTTGTTAAGTTGCATGTGTAGAGACATGTTGAGAGAAGAGTATGAATATATAGAAGGAGGTAGAAAAGAAGATTAATTTTACTCTTTCCAAGAGTGACATACAGAATGAATTTGAAAAGTCTTGGTAGAATAGATCCAAACATCTTGAAAGGTGCATTTAAGCTGTGTTATATCCTTTTGAGAGTTGATCTGGTCAGTCTTCCTTCCTTCCTTCCTTCCTTCCTTCCTTCCTTCCTTCCTTCCTTCCTTCCTTCCTTCCTTCCTTCCTTCCTTCCTTCCTTCCTTCCTGTTCTATAGCAGCCCATCTCAGTTAATGAGTCCTGGCAGCTTATAATTAAACAAAATATATTATATTTAAAAATACTAAAAACATTTTAAAATGCTAAAAACATCTAGATTAAATAAACATAGGAGCAAGATACTGGATAATTAGCAATATAGCCAGGACACATTCAGGCTTGAGAACATAGCCACATTTTTAGGGCATTATGAAAGGCAAAGAGGGTTGGAACCATTCAGCTCGCCAAAGGGAAGATGTTCCATAGAGTAGGGGCCACTGTGGAAAAAGCTCATCTTCTGGTCCCCGCCATCTTTGGCTGATAGGATCTGCAGCACACAATTCTGCTGGATCTAATTGGATGGGTAGAGACTCTTAGAAAAAAAGTTATGTTTCAGATACCCCAATCCCATGCCATGTAAGGCTTTAAAGGTAACCACCAGCACATTGAATTGCACCTGGAAATACACCAGTAACCAGTGCAGCTCACACTGGAATAGGACATCCACAGCAGCTTGTTGGAGAAGAGCAAACTACCAGCATATTTAAAATGCCTGCTGCAGAGATAGGCACTATGAATATCTTTTTCTTTTTCTCACGCACACGCACACCTAAATTGTAGTCATCACAGACTGAAGAATGGGGAAGAGAATTGTTGTACAGGAAATCCTTTCTATTTTTAGTCTTGAGCAATATTTTTCCAAATATTGAACTCTTGCTGTTGTGAATGATACCAATTTTATTGCATCACCAATGCTTCGGAGAATAATTCAATGTGTCATATGTTTTCTTAGTTGCTGCATTTCCTTTCAATTATTCTTCATAAAAAGCAGGAAATAAGATAGTAACAAATGGATTCAAACAATCTAGTTCCACAAATTGTTAGGACTTCATAGCAAATATCCCATGAACAAGAGATGTACCATGATCTCTCTGATGCTCCTTCCAAGAAAACCAATTTTTATTGAATTTGTGATAATAATCCTCATGAGGGTTTGTTTGGGTTTTTTTGCCAAATCAATGTAAATAAATAGATTTTCTTTGTTCTCTTGAATCTCTATCATTGCTATGAGAATTTTCTGTAGCATAAAAGCAAAGAAATGCCTTAGGGACAATCACAGTTTTCCACAGATCTGTTTTCACTTAGCATCCTTTATCAAGTCTTCAGTTGATGCAAACAGGATTATTATAAAAGAGTAAACAGCTGAATGTTTCACAATTGATCAAGATCCGATGATTAGTAAAATGTTGATCATTCAAATCTAGGTCACTGAGAAGAAGAGTCTTAATGAATCCAGAATAAACTTTGTTTTTGCTTTACTAAAGGTTGTATTTGTTTAGGATCTGCCTAATTGGCCTCTCTTGTGTTCCGTGTCATTTTGATGAATGTTTTTCACTTTACTTTGGACCAGGCATAAATGTATACCTAGGATTATTAATTGTAATCATCTACCAGGAAATCTCAGGGTTGTTGACTTGACTAGACAATATGTGCCCTGCTGGGTCATCATTTCAGAAATATTGCTGTTGTGTGTGAGTTGGGACTTGGGAGGCTATATAAATCTGTTTAATAAATAAATATTTCCTTATCTAACCAAAGAAACAGAATAGTCAGGGAGGGCAAAAAGATCAGGGGGAGCAGGAAAAACTTCCAACTTCCTGTCAGCTTTCCTCTTGAGCAGTAAGTGTCAGAAATCTTCTTTCCTTCCTCTCTGTTTCTTCTTCCCTCCCTTCCTTTGTCTTTTCTTTCTTTTCTCCCTCCTTCTCTTCCTCCTTCTCTTCCTTCCTTGCTTCCTTCTCTCCCTGCTCCGCCCTCCCTCCCTCTTCTTTCTGCTTTCTTTCCTCCTCCCAGTTCCTCCCTCTCTCTCCCTCTCTCTCCCTCCCTCCCTCCTCTTCTCTCCCCTCCCCTGCAGGCAAATGACTGCTGCCAGGTGGGAAAGGGAGCAAGGGAATGTGATGGGAGCACAGAGGACTTGATGCTGCCATAGATTTGTGGGAAGCTGTCAGGGAATGCTGGCAAAGAGGATCACATGATTGTGGCTGACTGTGGTAGTACAGTTGTAGGACTGAAGCAGCAACAGCCTGGAAACTGAACCTGAAACAGTGACAACTTCCCCAAATTTCAATTCCTTGAGACTCATGAGTCCCAGCATTCTATAAATTAGTCCATTTGAAGTATCTTCGTTGAAAAAGTTTTGCCCTAGGATACACTGTTCATGCTTTCAGACACAAGAGTTTCAGTAATATATAGACTGGGAAGGAAAAATAACCCCAAAGAAGGCAAAGGAGCACCACCTCTGTACTATTGTCACAAAAACTCCAAGAGTTGAACTTAGCTTGAGGGAGAATTAGTCCCATCACAACAGGAGAGAGCCAGGTTGGAAAGGCTGATGTCAGTCACAAAAGATCCCTTTGGCTATTTATGCCACAGTCCACTTTCTTAAAATGTTCCAAGTCTCTTCATTACACATGCAATGAAGTCTCTTTCGCCCTTAGCTGAAATGGCCAGGGTCCAGCGCAGAAAATGCATTAAGAGTATCTTGCTGTTGATGTTTCAGCTGCCTGTTTATTCTGCCCGAAGAGACTCCTAGTTCCTCTTGGGTCAGTACATTATGTGAAACAGGATGCTATTATTTCTGTACCAATAGAAAATGCCAAGGACAATATGCACTTCCTTTTCCCCCCCCATTACAACAAAGGTCCTGTTGACAACTTTTCAGGAGAAAAGTGTGACAGGATGAATGGAACTTGGAAGCCATTTTCCAACTCAGCTTTTCCTATGCTTTGATTTTTCCGAATAATGAAAATCAGTCCATTTAACCAGAGTTAGCAAAATCCACCATTAGCAATTCTTTCCAGAATTTAAAAAGTTTACTGATGTTTACTGATGGCTAAAGAGACCTGTACATGTGGAGTCTGCATTCATTTAAAACCAGACTTGTGATTTGACCAAGTAAACAGCATTTAAGAGCCTGGCTGACCTACTTCTGACTATTTTGAGATGTGTGCACCTGAAAATCAAACTTAAAAAGGCTTTCTCTGAAGAGGTTGTGGATGGACTGGTTTTCCATCAGTAAGAACACTCCAATCTCCCATGATTTTAAACTTCTTTAAAAGGCAAGGAAGAAATATCTTGGTAGTATTATGCTTCCCCCAGCGCACACCCTCCCATTGCAATAATGATTTTTGAGGGTACATTTTATTCACCCATCATACACCATAAAGGTGTATGGGTGAAGCAAAAAGGTGGGGAAGTCTGTACCCTGACAGAAGGCAATTTTTACATTCTTCAGTTGGGCAGGTGGAATGAACAGTGACTCACTAATTTTCAACATCTGAAGAATTGCAGCAGCCAAGAAATCCATTGGTCAGTTTCAAACCGCTTGTAAAAGATTGGGGAGTGAAAAATGGCAGCAGGATGAAAAAACTTTTAAGTTGGAAAGAATCTAGAGAACATTTGATGCTTGAAACAACATTTGAGCTTCCAGGGAGATAAGATCCCCATTATTTCCTTCCGGTTCCATGTTCTAATTCCTCTTCTATTCCATGTTCTCCTCCCATTCTTCACACTAATGAATTATGGGCTAATGTTTTGTCTTCAGACTTGGAACTTTGACACTTCAATCTTGAAAGCTGTATAGCTGGGGATGAAATAAAGCCACAAAGCAGCACAGACTTTGTTGGTTATGAGACCCTCAATCTTTTCTCAGAAGCCAATTGTAGTGTAACTCTTGTATCCTGCTGATATCATGAGACTTGTCTTAATTCTCCTTGATATCCCAAGTATTTAAGCATCTTGTTAAATATTAGTGATAACCACCATCTGTATATAGAGAGGGTGCTGATTGGCATCAGAATAGTCGGTGACTTAGATTACCCACCTTCCTTCGCTCTTAAATTGGATTTTTCAACCTTGAAGAGGTGTGGACTTCAATGTTCGGTATTCCCCAGCCAGCTAGGAATTCTGGGAGTTGAAGTCCACACCTCTTCAAGCTGCCAAGGTTTAAAAAAACCTGTTCCTTTTAAGAGTTCCATTATGTTAATGTTGCCTGGGCACAGAAACTTACATAAAAATCAAAAGTGGGCTAGTCACGTGACCATAATTCCACAAACTGGAGTGGGAATTACCACAATTAATTATTCCCTGGTATGGCCCTGGGTTGAGGCCTGTTTAAGGAGGAGTTTTCCTCCCACAAGCAGGAGGACAGATTATCTAAACAATGTTTCAGGATAAAACAGGTTAAGATCCTATAAGCAACACACAAAACTGTGTTGCCTCGATTGTTGAAAGTGGTTGAATGGGGAAAATTTCAGGAGGGTATCTTTTAAAATAATTTCAAAAGCTTTCCCCATGCAACCTTAATATTCTTGCTACTGTCTCTTTTCTGTGATATGGGACTTCTTATTGTTCTTCAGGGTCAAAAATGTGGCATTTCACAAAGAAACTATGGGGATTCCTCCCCCCCAACCCCCACCCCCTGCAATTCTAAAACCTCGGGTACAAAATTAAAAAGCAGAGGGAAGCATTAAGCATTTTAAAGAGTTCCCATTAAATCTCCAATGTACTGCAAAATAAAAAGGGACTAGAAAATGCATTGAGTGAGCTTGTGTGTTTAGCACTGATGGCAAAATGTAATGGTATTACACCACAAGAGACTCAGACATAATTATATATAACAGGTATCCAATCTACTTCCCACTGTTCTACTTTTATTCCTTGGGTCCTATGGGGATTTCCTTTCTTTCCCCCTCTTTTTCTTTTACTAATTTCACACCTTTGCTTAGCAACCTGAAGCACAAACTCTCTGCTGCATTCTCTAGACTTGGCACAGCTTCATTCTGATTCAGACTTTGGTGTTTAAGATTTCAGTTTCTCCTCCACCCCCATGTCCAATAGCTCCCCCTGACAGTAATATTCAGCTTTTGAAGACAGAGGTTAGAAAAAAGACATCTGGTTAAGGTGTTTTGTTACTTTTTCCCATCTGTTGTATCTGATGCAATATTGGAGTCATATTGTTGCCTGGCCAACTAGCTCTGGAGGATACCCGGATGGGAAAGTTTTGCCTAGAAGAGGGATGTCCAACCTTGGCAACTTTAAGAGCTGTGAACTTCAACTCCCAGAATTCCCTAGCCAACTATTTAAGTCCATAGGTCTTAAAGTTGCCAAGGTTGGACACCCTTGCCTAGAGTAAGATTCATGAACTTCATAATACATGGAGATTTTCACACAGAATGCAAGATTAACTGAGAAATTTATAAAGAAATCAGAGTTGACACAGGCAGATGGTTTGTTGGTTAAACTATATGTTTAATCTCTGTTAAGTCAATTCATACTTTCATCACTCTGAAGTATTCATGCTTAGGCTTAGTGAATAAATATGAAAGAAAATTGCTCTGGATTTCCTTTAGAACAAAATGTTCTACCAATATCTCCCAATCATGGCATTGACAGAAACAATGCATAAATTATATTTATTATGGAATATCCTGTATGAAAAAGTCTGCTAATTTTTTTTTATTAAAATAATTCACAGATAATTTGAATTGAAGAATAAAGGACTATATGAGATACTGACAAAGAATAGATTTAGACTGATGTGTAGAGTATACCCTACTTTGGGATGCTTGTAGGATCAGTACAGAATAAAGGCTCATTTCCCAGAATATATGTATTATCAGACACTTCAGTTAAAAGAGTTAGGCTTTCAATATTTACTGCCTAAAATGACTTTTTAGGCTGTTATAAGGACTATGTTGGAATTTGTTATACTAAGAACTTTTATCCTCTTGGCTATTCCTCATGAGGTACAATAATACATAGCTTAGGTTTGTGAATGCCAAATTGTAGACACTGAAGTTCAAAGAACTAGAGGTTGGGGATGACTGATTCAGACATTGGAACCCAATACAAATTACAGTGGTCTTCCAATAAGCAGGGTACTATCAGAACAGAACATAGTTATCATTGCTTTTCAGCCTTTGTTGCTCAACACAATGATATAAGATTAGGACCAGCATGTAGATTAGTTCATATTTATAAACACAGAATGATGAAAAGAACCTTAATTAATCTTTCTGTTAGTTAGTTTAATAAGTAAGCCTTGCTAGGACAGCATTCCTTCTGCCAATTAGCTTGAGTGGAGTCTACCCCCAAGTCTTGTCTTGATTGTACCACTGTTCATAATGGAAGAGAAAGGAGAGAGTGGTTTTGCTCTTATTTTATTTTGCATCCACTCATATGCCACTTTAGGTGATGGCATAAATTTAAAATTTAAAAATCCATAAAATACTTATAAAAGCAGCCCCACCCAAAGATTGCTTTCATCACTTTATGTAAAGACAGCAAAGTGAGGGCCCATCTAACCTGAGGGTACAAGTTATTCCAGAGAGAGAAAGTTGTTGCACAAAATATTCTCTTGGTTCGAAACCCCCAAACCAGAGGTGAGTTTCAGCAGGTTCTGACCAGTTCTGGACAACCGGTAAATACTACCTCTGACTGGCCCTGTCCCCATCTATTCTCTGCCTCCCGAGTCCCAGCTGATTGGGAGGAAATGGGGATTTTGCAGTAACTTTTCCCTGGATTGGGAAAGGAATGGAGATTTTACAGTATCCTTCCCCTGGAGTGGGGTGGGAATGGAGATTTCACAGTACTCTTCCCCTGCCATGCCCACCAAGCCATGCCATGCCCACCAAGCCACAACCACAGAACCGATAGTAAAAAAAATTGAAACCCACCACTGCCCCATACTCACCTGACTTGATTTCTTTTAGAGGAGGGACTTGGAACAATCTCTCCCTCTCCCTACTAACTGTGTAAGATGGACAGGTTTTACACGAAGAAAATGGTGACAAGGGCTCAAGCTGTATAGCTGTAGCAATAGACTGGGACCAGAAGCTTTGTAAAACAGGCTATAGCTGTTTGCAGTGTGTTAACTCATCTAAGTGCAGTAACGAACAGTAAAGAACAAAATGGAAAAGAACAAAAAGAACCCTAATATGTTTGTTTCCCATATTGAAGGGGGAGAAAACAGCACATGAGTGTCAGATATGACAAGTTGATCTAATTTAAACCTGCCGATCAGGACAGCAGACAGAGACTAGCAAAGCCTGAGAAACTCATGCTTTGACCAACTCAAGTGCTGATCCCATCCCATCCCTCTCAAGTGAGCTTTAAAAAGAGATGAGAAAAATCTCAATTTTGCCTTTGTTCTTTCTTCTTCTCAAACTGGCTTTCACCAGATTAAAAAAAAAAAAGAAAGCAAAAAAGCCATTCCAATCAGCTGGAGAATCAGAAGGCAAGAACTATCTAGGGAAATAAACTGGTTTGGATTAGGATCATTTTTCTTTCATTTATATTACAGATTGATCTGAGCTGTTCCTTTGTATCCTCCGTCTGGTATTGTTGTTTTGTGTATATGTGTATCCTCCCTTCTTGGAAAATTAGCTTTAAGTTAAAATCTGCATTGTTCATGGTATTTTCCTTTTCACCCATTGCTTTCCACTCTCAATTAGCTCATAATCTATGTGATAAACAACTTGCACCTTCTCCTAAAATCAGTACTCTTACCCTGACAAAGGCATGAGTTATAGTATATAAGTCACACTTGCTTTGGAAAGAAAAGTATAAATTTTCATTGTTCAAACAGATTGACAACTCCCCTCCCCAACAATAATTCTTGTGCTTTTAACAGCTGCATTAAAAGCATGACTTCAGTAATTGGAGTTTCCTCCCCCTGAGATGGCGTTACAATGAAGAGAATACCTTCCCCTCCCAATGTCTTCTTTCCTGCCACAAAAAGGTGCCATGACTCTGGAGCAAAACATTCAACCCTTGAGTATGCTCAATGTTAACATAAACGGCATCTTTCATTAACATTGAGCAGCCCTCTCCCAACAGAGGAGAAGGGATAAAATACGACCTATCTCCAGTCTGGGACGCAGTGGCTTAGTAGCTAAGACGCTGAGCTTGTTGATCAGAAAGGTTGGTGGTTCGGCAGTTCGAATCCCTAGCGCTGCGTAATGGAGTGAGTTTCCATTACTTGTCCCAGTTTCTGCCAACCTAGCAATTCGAAAGCATGTAAAAATGCAAGTAGAAAAATAGGAACCACCTTTGGTGGGAAGGTAACAGCGCTCCATGCACTTTTGGCATTTAGTCATGCCGGCCACATGACCATGGAGACGTCTTCGGACAGCGCTGATTCTTCGGCTTTGAAACGAAGATGAGCACCGCTCCTTAGAGTTGGGAACAACTAGTACATATGTGCGAGGGGAACTTTTACCTTTACAAAGATAAACCCTCAAGTGGTCTCAAGAACTCTCAGGAAGAGTGCTAACAACCAGATGACTGCAAAATAACCCCAAACCCTTCCCCACCACCATCTGGTGGGAACCTATCCTTCCATCCCCCCCATCATCCAGTTTCAACTATCAGTACCTATCCTTCCATTTCTCTCCCCCTCTCCCTCCTGCCATCACAACTGATGAAGTTTCTTGGATAAGAAGCAAAATGTTTTGTTCTTATTCCTCAAGGGAAAATACAGTCCAGTTGCCTTTTGGTGGTGTGGAGGGTGGGGAAAGCACCATTGAGACAACTATGAACTGGATAGACTGAGAATCTCCACAGATAAATTCTATTTGTTGTTTAATGGTCCCGATATTGACTTCATAACTGCAGCTCTGGCAGGAGGTTGACAATTGACAGTGGCATTTTAATGTGTGCTGTTTTACACACGTATAATGTCTTTCCTCCCTGTATTAGTACAGGTTTTTTTCAATAGCGGCAAAGAGTTGAACTGAAATGCGATGGCTGGAAATCCAGAAGAGAGAAGCCAATGAAGGAGGAGGGGGGAATTTAATCAAGACACAAACTCTTCTTCCACCTTTCCCTCCCCGCCCCGACAAATGCTTTTGTCAGAAACAGGTGGAGGTGGACTATTTTTGAGCTTAATGCTATCCTTAGCTGGAATCATTTGCCCTCCAGAGCCTTCTCAAATGTGAAGTCAACAGGGACTTCTCTGACTGTTACCTATGATGGTATCCATCTGTCATCTAAGTCAGAGTTCCTTATGCAAGACAGAACATGTGGTAATTCTGCATGGGTTTGAACCAGTGGTGAAATGTAAA
The DNA here is from genome assembly GCF_059756535.1 of Pantherophis guttatus. Lineage (NCBI taxonomy): Eukaryota > Metazoa > Chordata > Lepidosauria > Squamata > Colubridae > Pantherophis > Pantherophis guttatus. The sequence continues at coordinate 276,175,888 of NC_142063.1, read as the reverse complement.
ATTTGTTACTACCGGTTCTGTGGGCGTGGCTTGGTGGAGGGGTAATATGACTGAGTGGGTGTGGCCAACTTTTTTTTTTTTTTTAACTTTTAAAGCCATTTTTTCTACAACTTCATCGGCTGAAAAGCATTTCAAAAATGCTTTTAAAAGCCTCTGACCATCCCAGCTGACTTGCCTGATCGGCTGAGGCTTTTCTTTTTTTAAAAAAGCCTCTGACCATCCCAGCTGACTTGCCTGATTGGCAGAGGCTTTTCTTTTTTTTTTAAAGCCTATGACCATCCCAGCTAACTTGCCTGATTGGCAGAGGCTTTTCTTTTTTTAAAAAAAAAAGTTCTGGGCTGCATAAACAGAGGGATAGAATCAAGATCACTTTATAATGCCTTGGTAAGGCCACACTTGGAATATTGCATTCAGTTTTGGTCGCCACAATGTAAAAAAGATGTTGAGACTCTAGAAAGAGTTCAGAGAAGAGCAACAAAGATAATTAGGGGACTGGAGGCTAAAACATATGAAGAATGGTTGCAGGAACTGGGTATGTCTAGTTTGATGAAAAGAAGGACTAGGGGAGACACAATAGCAGTGATCCAATATCTCAGGGGTTGCCACAAAGAAGAGGGTGTCAAACTATTCTCCAAAGCACCTGAGGGTAGAACAAGAAGTAATGGGTGGAAACTAATCAAGGAGAGAAGCAACTTAGAACTATGGAGAAATTTCCTGACAGTTAGAACAATCAATAAGTGGAACAACTTGCCTGCAGAGGTTGTGAGTGCTCCAATACTGGAAATTTTTAAGAAGATGTTGGATAATCATTTGTCTGAGGCGGTGTAGGGTTTCCTGCCTGGGAAAGGGGTTGGATTAGAAGACCTCCAAGGTCCCTTCCAACTCTGTTATTCTATTTCTAAATTCAGTCAGCTGAAGATAATTCAGATTAAAGGATCTGTGTGATCAGATCTTCCCACAGCGTTCTGATATCCTCCTGTACTGGGACATAGCAGTGTGTGATTTTGTTTATAGGGAAGCGATTTCCTGAGGATAAAGGGATCTGCCGGTCAGAGGGCAAAAGGCTAAGGAAGGCTCATTGAAGATAGAATGAAGCAAACAATCACTTAATTACAGGCACACTACACATGAGTTTCTGCTATTGGCTCTCACAGTTATGACCTTCGACAGAACTGAAAAATAATATGCAGAGCTATATATATAAGAAGACGAGTCATAGACAGTGAGCTAAATCTTTAAGAACAGGCTAAACATAGTAATAAAAAGCTACATATTTTTTTTATTAAGCTGTTAAGGAGGCTTTAGGCTAATTAAAGTGGTAACAGCCAATTAACATATTAGAAAGATAAGACAGAAGATTTAGGCTAAATATCAGGCAAAAATTGATCTGACTGCAAGATCCATCAAAATGTATACAAATGTTCCAAGAAAAAAAAAGCAAGGAACTTCTTTTCCTTAGGACAGCTATACAGGATATAGGAAATCAGAAATTACTTTGAAGAGAAAGGTAATTGCTAAAAGCTTCTTCTTCTTTTTTTAATGTACTCCATCAGCCTCCACACATTGATGGAGCACTCATCTGATTCTCTAGTACTTGGAAATGTATCAGTGCAAGCAAACTTCATTTTCTCTTGATTTTGTCTTTTTGCTATAGTAATTAATTGAGCAAGTTTCTATGAAAACCATGGAACTCAGATGCCCCAACCCTGCCAGCAGCTATTGAGGCTTGAAATTGGATGGTTTATGTTTGCACGCAGCTGCCCCATCTGGTGAGCTGCTCAGTTGTAGGTTGCAATCTCTGCATAGCTAGAGATCAATGATCTCAGGCCTGGGATTGAGCCAGCCCAACCTGACTAAACCTTTCTGCTGTGATGACAGTGGTTTTGATTACCCAGTCATGGAGGGGAGGCACTTCACGGTGACTTTCTGCCTCCCACCTTCTGCTTGGTGACTCTTTGGCTTGCACTCAGTGGGCAGCGGATTAAAAATGAGACGAGGATGTAGGTCTCCCGTTGTGAATTCTGCTGAAATGCCAGGCGTATACTTGACTCAGTTTGTGGGCTGTCAAAGCATACTAAGTTTTCATTTTGCAGCAAGTAATAAATGCAAGCAACGGACAAGGAGCCTAAATTGCACTGCAGTCATAGGATACGGAGCTAAGTCTACGTTCATTGGGGGCTTTAGCGTTTATATCTTGCTGCAAAATCAGGAGGAATTATGGACTGGTTGTAGCATCTGTTCATGCAATCAACACTCTCTTCACTTCAGACAGCAAGCCGAAATGGTTCAGATGATACTTTTCCCTAATACGCCTTCAAATCTTTGATACTACAACCAGATGCTAAGTGAATCTGATGAAACGGAGAGAATACTGTGCTCCATCAGCATATTCTCATTCCAGACAGGATAAAGGTGCTGCTAATGGATGGTTTGCGTATCTGGATGAGCCGTTCCATCTGTTCTAAATAAAATTGTATTCCCCCTAAGGAACCAATTTTGCAGCTTCAAGTACTTGCAGATCTATTTTTATCATTAGAGGTTCGGGATTGCTATCTGTCTCTGAACACCATTGACACCACTATAGTTAATCTGGATAAAGATAGCTTGCCTTTTTTTGATCCATGATAATCTCCTGATGAATCAGCATGGCTATAATTGCTTTTTATGTGCAATGGTTTGTGAAAGGTTTTCCTCTTTTTTTTTCCTTTTTGCATCCAGCTTAAAACATACAATTTGGAATCATGGCACCTCTTTTTTTCCCCTCTCTTTTGATACCCCACCTCCTGGTCCATTGAAGACCTTGCATGGATGACCAACTCACAGTCATTTACAAGAGTTGGGTATATCTGACAACATCCTTCACCAGCTGCCATTTGATATGAAGATACTGACACTGACTTTTTGGTCTTTGGGGAAAAGAATAGCATAACAAGAGACGCAGTGCGAACAAGACAAAGCTAGGTGGACCAGATCGAAAGAACAATATGAAAAAAGTTCTGCTTAGTCTTAATCTATCTCTAACTCTGTGCATCAGTGAAGTTTGAACACCTAGTAAATGAATGGTTTTTCCCCCTTCTTTCCCTATAAGAATCCAATAAAAAAACTGGTTTGTTTCTTGAAGAGCAGAACTCTCTGAACCAGCACACCAGCTATTCCAAACTTTGCCAAAGGTTTAATCCCAGAAGCTCAATGCAGCATAGATTCAGTTTTCCTATGGATGAAATAACTTCAGTACATTCTTTTTCTAAGTCTGGATTCTTTCTTCCCACGCATTCAAAATGTTTAGGGCACAAGCAATATTGGAATTATATTTTCAGGGAGGATAACCTCAGCTCCATTCCTTCCTTTTAACTTTCAAATATTTTACCAGCAAGAGCTGTTCTAGACAGACCCTCTGGCTTTGAACAGCTGGACACAACTGTCACAAATTGCTTTTCAGAATATCCTGGAGAGAGCTAGATATGCTGCAGAAAACCTCATATTCAGTTAGCTTTTCATATATATTTTTTTATTTACCAACATTAAAATGCTTTTTTTCCTCCTCCTCCTAATTTTACCTTGTAGAGACATTCAGTTAAATTGCTATGAAGGGAGAAAAACATAAAGCAGGAAAGAGGTTTTCCAGCATATTGTTAATTAGCCTTTAAATTCTCAGTTAACAAGATCAAGTGAGAGTCTTACAGAATCTTAAAAACATACAGGTTGCAAGATATTGTGGACTAGAGCCTACTTCATTATCCCTAAAGCAAGTTGTCCATAATTGGTATGACCTTTGTAAAGTCTGAATTGCTTTATCTTTCTTTGTGACTGTACATCTCCTATTAGCAGTTGAAATGTCACTGAAGAAAGTCACCAGTTGAAATGAAACTGGCCAGTGGAACTTTTCTATTTGCTATGTACTAGATTTTTGTCATTTCCTCTTTTTAGAGTAAGGATATCTAATCTCTAACAATGTGGTCCAATAATTGTTCTTCAAACATGTCATTTTTATTTCTGAAATACAGTACACCAGAGGTCTTCAAACTTGGCAGCTTTAAGACTTGTGGACTTCAACTCCCAGAAATCTCCAGCCAGCATAGAATTCTGGGAATTCTGGGAGTTGAAGTCCATAAGTCTTAAAGTTGCCAAGTTTGGGGACCCCTGCAGTACACTTATGGCAGAGGTCCCTGATTGTTTTCATATGTCCTTGGACAAAGCCTCCACTGACATTTCTTGTTCTACTGCAACAGTGTTTTTCTATTTCTACTAGCCAAAATCATGCTGAGTCAGAGGTGGTATTCAGCAGGTCCTGACCAGTTCTGGAGAACCGGTAGAGAAAATTTTGAGTAGTTCAGAGAACTGGTAAATACCATCCATGACTGGCCCCGCCCCCATCTATTCTCTGCCTCCCAAGTCCCAGCTGATTGGGAGGAAATGGGGATTTTGCAGTAACCTTCCCCTGCCACGCCCACCAAGCCATGCCTACCAAGCCATGCCATGCCCACCAAGCCACGCCCACAGAACCGGTAGTAAAAAAAATTGAATCCCACCACTGTCAGCTGAGAGGTCAGTCTGACCATTCTGAGAGAAGCTTAAGGGTGAGTTTGACCTCCTAGTAAACTATTTGAGGTTCCTTGGATATGACCTCTTGTCCCCGTGCATGGGAGAGTCTGCAGGGATGTGGCGCATGAGACAATTGCTTTCATCTCATTCTCTTCCCAAATTCTTCTATCTTCCAAGCCAAGAAAAGCAGGGATAAAGAAGGAGGGAATCCATTTCCCACTTTCCTTGCCTTGGATGGAAGGAACAGCAGGGAAGAGATGTGGCAGGAAAGAGAGAAGCGGCAGAGAATGGTTCCATTGGTGCCAGTACTTTGATCACACACAACACCCATGGTATCAAAGAAGGCATTCTATAACCTCACTCTTCCAGGGCTGCCAGAATGGACACAACTAGTCTGCTTCACTGCCAAAACAGAATAAAGAACTGAAAAGCAGTTAATGCTTCTATCAAGGCCTTTAACTCCACTGCATGAACAAGGAAGCAAGATCCATCCAAAGCTTTTTCAATGACTTTAGGGCAGGGGTGAAATCCAGCAGGTTCTGACAGGTTCTGGAGAACCAGTAGCGGAAATTTTGAGTAGTTCAGAGAACTGGCAAATACCACCTCTGGCTGGCCCCAGAGTGGGGTGGGAATGGAGATTTTGCAATATCCTTCCCCTGCCATGCCCACCAAGCCACACCACACCCACCAAGCCATGCTCACAGAACCGGTAGTAAAAAAAATTGGATTTCACCACTGCTTTAGTGGTTTAACCGTTGAGATGTGAGCATTAAGATAGGAGCCCTCCAGCGCTCCTTGATTAGTTGAGTTCATTTTGTATAAATATACAAAAGTATGAAGGCTATTGCTTAACGCATTGTAAGCCGCCCTGAATCTCCGGAGAAGGGCGGCATATAAATCAAATTAAAAAAAATTAAAAAAAAAAGAAGAAGAAGAAGAATTCCCTTTATATCACTTCTTTTCTGGAATGTCTGCTCTAACACATTATCTGTTCATTTATTTCATATACTTGTATTTTTTGTGTTTACAGATTCTGCTCTTTCTTTCTCAGCCTCCACACAATCTTTTACTATTTCTTCAAGCCAACATACCTTGGGGCTAGCTCTGGTGCTAGATAACAGCACTTTATCAGAAGAGCAAAGGTTCCTGCTTAAACGTATTTAAAAATGTATAGGCATACCAGGCCATATAAGGCCATATAAGATCATGAAAAATGCTATCTAGGTGTTTGCTGACACCTAGTACTCATCCAGATTCTTGCAGTACAGATGTGGTATGCTGAAAAACATGAGGGCGTTAATAAAACAGCTCTGGGATTTTTCAGGAGGAAATAACTACTCAGTAAATAAACAACATGTATTTTGCTATAAGGACCAAGGGATATTCCAGAATTCTTAGCTCAACTTTGTGTAATACAAGTAAGGAAAATAGTCCTGCTTCAGAAACACTAAGGTATCTGTAAATTCTACTAAAAGAGCTTGAACCATGGTTTGTGGTTTGTTTAAATCAGTGTTTCTCAACCTCAGAAATTTTAAACTATGTGGACTTCACATTCAGAATTCCCCAGCTAGCATGGTTTCTGGGAGTTGAAGCCCATCCAGCTTAAAATTGCTGAGATAGAGAGAGATACTGGTTTAAATAAAAGAAGCTTTTTTTTTTAAAGGGCATGAATAAATATTGAAAGACTTATACACTTCATTGGGTGGGTTCCTAGATTAAGCTAAACCAGGATCTGCAGAATAAATCACAAATGGCTGGGCTCAGACAATATTCTAAGACACAAATGAAGAAGGAGCTATTTTAAGTTTTGCTATTTTAAGTTTTAAACTCTGTCATGAGCAACGCAGCGGTTAGAGTGCAGTACTACAGAATACTTTGGCTGGCTGCCGGCTGCCGGCTGCCTGCAATTTGGCAGTTCAAGGTTCAGGCTCAAGGTTGACTCAGCCTTCCATCTTTCCGAGGTGGGTAAAATGAGAACCCAGATTGTTGGGGGCAATAGGTTGACTCTGTAAACCGCTTAGTGAAGGCTGTAAAGCACTGTAAAGTGGTATATAAGTCTAAGTGCTATTGCTATCAGCTGCAACCCCAGGAAAGGATTAATACAGTGACTGTGAATATCATTACCTTGACTATTTTTGACCCATCTTATAGGACAGATCTGGGCATTTTACTGTCCCTGTCCAGCCTATGAGGACTGCTTTTATTTTGATATTTATTTTGATATTCCATTTATTTATATGTGTGCATGTATGCCTACACACCTTCACAACCCTATTGGTTCAGTCCTCGACAACAGTCCCAGTTTCTCATCTGACTGCTTGGGAAAATTAATTTTCTAGGACTGTTCTAGGACTCCCTGTTATTGGGGTTTTAAATTGTATTTATCCATATCAAATGAATACAATTAGTATGGTATCATTAATGCAAATCAATCCACATTATTACAATGATATTCAATTCAACTTGTAAATATGCCTGCCTGTTTTAGGTCTGTAAACAAAAGAAAAATGTTACCTCCTTATAAGTAAATTAACAAAGCCAGGGCTTTGATTTCTACATTAAATGTAATTAATGGTTCAGTAGAGCCTTCTCTGTTAGTTAAAGGGCCTAGGTAATTGTTGCAATATAAATGAGGAATAAACCACAGATGTATTGTTAAAGAGTTAGTATTGAAGTGGAAATAGTTTATAGAAAGCCATAATCCTTTATGCTATAAGCATGGCAGACTTCCAGAGGAGCTGTTTGAGAGAGAGAGAGAGAGAGAGAGAGAGAGAGAGAGAGAGAGAGTCATGAAACAAGGTGCCTAAAAATACAGTTCTGCTTTATCTTCTAAGCTAATAAATAAACTACAAACCTTTGAAGGGATTTGAGAACATTTAAACTTTAGGCGATTTGAGGATTGAAAAAATTGTAAAAACATTTCTTCCAAGTTATTGGCCACATGTATTCCCTTCTGATGATCCTTTTTAATACTATTTTTCCCAGTTTCCTTCTCCCAGCCAAGATAATAATAGATCTTCCTAAATACAATTTTCTATTAGCTGCTGAAATGTTGTTTGGAGATGTCCCTTTAGCTTTTTTTCAGCTGGGGAGGGGAGTTGCCCACTAGATAACAGACTATCTAGATTTTGTAAATTTCTCTGAGATTTTCATATTAATCTAATCCTGACAATCAACCTCAAACCTACAAGAAATGTTAGGTGGTTCACCAGACAGGGCTAAAGCCTAAATTCTCTGTGAGTCAAAGTTTATAATTAGACTTAAAGGTAAAGGTAAAGGTTCCCCTCGCACATATGTGCTAGTTATTCCCAACTCTAGGGGGTGGTGCTCATCTCCGTTTCAAAGCCGAAGAGCCAGAGCTGTCTGAAGACGTCTCAGTGGTCATGTGCCAGCATGACTAAATGCCAAAGGCACATGGAACGCTGTTAGCTTCTCACCAAAGGTGGTCCCTATTTTTCTACTTGCATTTTTTACATGCTTTCGAACTGCTAGGTTGGCAGAAGCTGGGACAAGTAACAGGAGCTCATCCCGTTACGCAGTACTAGGGATTCGAACTGCTGAACTGCCGACCTTTCAATTGACAAGCTCAGTGTCTTAGCCACTGAGCCACTGCGTCCCCTTGTAAATTGTAAATTGTAAGCTGGACTTACAACTCCTGTAAAGAAGCTCAGAAGCTGCTTCTTTGTACTTCTTTTTCTATTGTATTTTTCTTTTACTTTCCTTTGTTGTACTTTTAGTTTTCTTTTTAATTTTTCTTTTCTTCTGACTAGATATTATTTTGTGTCAGTTTTTATCTTCCTTTTTTAAATATAAAAGAAACTATCTAATATGACTATCATTTTCTGAATATTTTGTGTCTTTCTCTGTCTGTCTTTCCACCTATCTATCAATATCTATCATCTATCACCTATCTGTCTATCATCTATCTATCATTTCTCTCTCTCTCTCTTATATATTTTATCTTTTATCTGTCTATCATTTCTATCTCTATTTACCTTTCTTTCTATCTTTTATCTATCTATCTATCTATCTATCTATCTATCTATCTATCTATCTATCTATCTATCCCAGTAGTGGGTTCCTCCCAGTTTGGCCCGGTTCTGCCAAGCCGGTAGCGGTGACAATATGACATCACCAAATCGGTTCTTCCCCCCCTGCCCCCCTGCCCCCCTATCCCCCGCGTTATTCTTACCTTTTATTTGACCCCACCCCCAATCGATTGCTGCCTTCTGAGTCCCAGCTGATGGTTAGAAGGGAAAAAACTGTTTAAACTCTTGCCGCGGGGCTTCAAAGGGTCACCTTACAACTGATCAGTGTTAAAAGAAAACAAATGCCTGCAAAAATAAATGGATAGACCAGTGCCTGCAAAAATAAATGGGTAGATCGGTACAGCTCTGCAAGCAGTTAAAAGCCTGGTAGACCAGTACCTCTGCTAAATCCTAAATAATTGTCACATGACTATCAAGCCACGCCCACAAAATAAGCCATGCCTACAGAACCGGTAGTAAAAAAATTTAGAACCCACCCTGATCTATTCTCTATTTATATCTATCTATCTATCTATCTATCTATCTATCTATCTATCTATCTATCTATCTATCTATCTATCTATCTATTTTTGGAGTTTGTCCTTGTCTCTATTGCCATCTGAGTGTGGAATGGGGCAAGAAATACTAAAGCCACATTTTGTTACCTCAAAGAATATAAGGATTTATGATATGATATGGTCAATATTCTGTTTCAAAAAATATGTGGGTGTGTATTGGGGGGGGGGAACCAATAAAACTTGTCAAAAAAAAAAAGAATATAAGGATTTAGGTATCTCAAGGTACTGACTTGCCAATTCTATTGAACGTTTAGCAGCTTTTTCAGAATTTATCACTTCTTTTGAAAATATAAAAATCTCAGGTCCTTCTAGTTAAGCCTGCTTGTTTGAAATTTCAAAATGAATGTAATACTGCCACTAAAAACAAATGTAAATTTAGAAAAAAATCTGTAATTTTAAAAAAAATTCTTTTAATTGTTATAAATAAGGGCATCAGGCTGCTTGCTTAATTCTGGGTCTTGGAGGATATCGAGTATTACACTCAGTGCCAAGCTGAGTGTAATGGTTTTATAGTTAAAAGATCAGTTTCAAAAAGGTACATTAATAAAAATGGAATGTAACCTGCTAACTTGTTCTGAAGTATCTCCAAAGTGAAATACTCTGTTGCAAGAAATCAATAAAAGTTAATTTCAGCCTGTGAATAAAAATTGAATTCCAGAATTTTTTTTCTTGAAAATCCTCACGTAAAGGCTGAACATGGATGCCAAAAAGGATCCTCGCAAGATTCCAGATGGATTTTTATCTACAAAATATGGCCTTAGTTGATTTTGTAGGCAGATTAGATAAAATGTGATGTTTCCCCCTTGAAATCATTTTCAAGAAACTATTCTTGCCATCAAATTGAGAAAATGGTAGGATTTTTTTTTTAAGCATTAATTCATAGTATCGAGAGCAGGAGTTTGCCTATAAGTACTCTTGAATTATAACGAACAATGATGTTTCCTCTGAAGCTTCAGATTCAGAGTGTTCATGAGTTTAGACATAAATGTCAGATATGTCAATGTTAGCTGAAAACTGTCATTTTTTAAAGCTTCAGGCTATTGGTCTTTAATGTGACATTCTAAAAACATGGAGATGTCTTCCTTTAACTCCTAACTCCAGTCAAGTACACCATCAAAATTCAATGTGGAACAAAAGAACTTTCTGATTGGTTCTCAAGATTTTACAATGTTAGACAAACATATTGAAGTTTATCCTACTATTTTTATGTAATGAAGTACCTTGATGGCAAGACTGGATTCTTTTCATGAATTGCTTGGCAGAGCTTTTGGAAGCTAGGGCTTGACAGTGAACAACTCTCAGAATGAATGAGATATTTGAATACATTGTCAACAATCTTGCTTTTGAACCTGGCATCCTTATTTGTTTATTTATATGTCAGATTTAGAAGGCTGCCCAACTCTGTAACATTTCTCTGAGAGACATGTAACATTAAAAGAAGAATAGCACTAAAGAAAGAAGGATGCATGTCCAAAAGAGAAAATGTTCAGACTGATATATGAAATCCTATAACGGGCTTGCTATCCATCATAACTCAAGATATGCACTTCAACTAATTAGTTCTGCTCAAGCTCATGTCTCAGAAAATTCCAGCAGAATTTCAAAAATGTTGTCAACTTTAGTATGGTCTTCAGGATTTAAGAAAACAGTAGGTTTCCTTCTGCATTACCTGTAGATAGATACAATGCACAAGAAACCGAGCACAATTTTCTTCATCAGTCACTCATCTCAAATAATAGCAAAAAAGAAAAGTGATTGTTTATCCTGGCGCTTGATTTTAGAAGTAAACAAGACATTTTCTGGAATTTATTCTAAATTTATTATAGGAGGAAAAGTTTGACAACACTCAGAATCCAAGGCTGAACAAAGGTATCTCAAATAGAGTGTAATGCTATATAGCAGTGATGGCTAACCTTTTTGCCATTGCGTGCCAAAAGCGGGGGGAGCACAGGGGTTCGCACGCATGTGTACCCACATCCATAACTCAATGCATCCTGCCCCCCTGCGCATGCATGCACAACCCCCTGCGTTTCCCCCGCTTTTGGCATGTGATGGTACAGTGGGCCCGTAGGCCCATTTTTTTGCCCTCCCCAGGCTCCAGAGGATTTCTTGGAGCTTGGGGAGGGTGAAAATGGCCTTCCCCCGCCCAAGAGACCCTCCAAAGGCAGGAAATGGCCCGTTTTCTGACTTCCGGTGGGCCCAGAAGGCCTGAAAATCAGCTGGCTGGCTCGCTCATGTGTGCCATAGCTGCGCTAAAGCAATGCTCATGTGCCCACCAATATGGCTCAGTGTGCCACCTGTGGCACACATGCCATAGTTTGCCATCATGGCTATATAGGAATGATCTTGGGAACTAAGAGGAAGAACCACAGCCTAAACATGGTCTAGGACCATGATGGCGAACCTATGGCACGCGTGCCACAAGTGGCATGCAGGGCCATATCGGTGGACATGAGAGTACTGCCCTAGCTCAGCTGCAGTGCACTTGAGCGCGCAGGCCAACTGATTTTCGGGCCTTCTGGGCACACCGGAAGTTGGCAACGGGCCATTTCCGGCCTCCAGAGGGCCTCCAGGTGGGTGGGGAAGGCTATTTTCACTCCTAGAAAGCCTCTGAAGCCTGAGGAGGGCGAAAATCGGGCCTACTGGGCCCACCAGGCCATCATGTACCAAAAACAGAGGGAGCACAGGGGGGTCACAGGTGCAAGCGCAGGGGGGGTGGGGCACATTGAATTGTGGGTGTGGGTATGCACACGCACGACCCCCTCCATGCTCCCCCCACTTTTGGCACGTGACAGCAAAAAGGTTAGCCATCACTAGGTCTAGGACAACTCACCACAGCCAACTCACCATGGCCAGCTCACTGCAGCCATCTTGCTGTGGCCAACTCGCTGTGGTCATCTTGCCATGGCCAATTTGCCTTGCACCATTACACCAGAGTGAAACTGCCACAGCCATTTCACCCAGCTAACTTGCCGCAGGACAACTCACTGTGGGACAAGTCGCCGTGGACAATTCCACACAGGATAACTCAATGCAATAAATATTATCCTCTACTGTTTCTTCGACATTATTGTCATTTTTGTCAATGGAAACAATGTTGAAGAAATAGTGGCAAATAACATTTACCATGTTGAGTTATTTCACATGGAATTCTCCGCAGTGAGTTGGCATGACTAGATGGCTGTGGTGAGTTGGCTGTGGCAAGCAGCAGATTCTTCTATTCTAGCCAAGACAAGTCTGATAAACAAAATTTGAGTCCAAAAGAGGAGGAGTGGAGAAAACATCTCAGAAGGGACTCTTCCTAGTTTTCAGATGAGTAAAAGTAAGTATTTTCAGATTGCATGATTGTTGTTAGCCCTTCAAGGTAATCCAGGCAAGGAGCTCAACAATGAGTACTAACTTTATCTTTATTAAAACCAGTGGTGAAATCCAAATTTTTTTACTACCGGTTCTGTGGGTGTAGCTTGGTGGGCATGGCAGGGTAAGGATACTGCAAAATCTCCATTCCCACCCCACTCCTGGGAGAAGGATACCGCAAAATCCCCATTCCCTCCCCACTCCTGGCAGAAGGATATTGCAAAATCTCCATTCCCACCCCACTCTATAGCCAGCCAAAGGTGGCATTTGCCAGTTCTCCGAACTGCTCAAAATTTCCACTACCGGTTCTCCAGAACCTGTCAGAACCTGCTGGATTAAATGAACCCTGATTAAAATGTTATATTAATAGAATCTTGCAAGTCTGAAAATAATAGACTCTGCCACACTGAGTATGCACATGAAAGCTAATGATTAATTTTCAACAAATATTTACATGCACACCAAACTGGCATCTCCTGAGACAAAAGCAGCCAATGGTTTTTGTTCTATTCTCTATTAATAGGAAATGCATTTAAACAAATCAAACTTAATGGGCCCAAAGAACTGCAGCAAAATATCAGGCAATACCACTGGGTCCTACCCTGTAGGAGCTTCTGAGGCAGCTTTGCTAAATTTGTGCTAAAGGCAGGTCACAATGGACAGAACAGGGACAGCATGATGATATCTTCAGACTCAAGTGAAATTACATTGGAGGAAAGTTTACTATAATGCCTGAAAACTATTTGGATTCCCTAAACATTATAACTGCTGAGATCATGAAAGGGAACCAAGAGGCATCTTAAGTGAATTGTTCCTAAATATGTTTATATGCCTACCACTAAAAATGAAATTGGATCTTATAATCATAGGGTTTAAAGATTGGAAAGAAGATAGCTGCAGAAGATTAGCTACTATAACCGAACAACAGGGTTGGAAGGGATTTTGGAGGACTTCTAGTCCAACCTCCTGCTCAAGCAGGAAACTCTATACCATTTCAGACAAATGATTATCTAATTTCTTCTTAAAAACCTCCACGAGTGCGTCTTGGTCTCCAGCTCAAAGAAAATAGGAAATATCTAAAATGCTTCAGAGAGTAGCATCTCAGATTCACTATAATAACGGCATTTTGGATCCAGAATACAGAACCAACTTCAGAATCAGAATAGAACTGGAAAGGATCTCGGAGGTCTTCTAGTCCAGCCTCTTGCTCAAGCAGAAGATCCTATACCATTTCAGACAAGTAGCTGTCCAGTCTCTTCTTAAAAGCCTCCAGTGATGAAGCACCCACAACTTTTGAAGGCAAACTGTTCCACTGGTTAATTGCCCTCACTGTTAGGAAATTTCTCCTTAATTCCAGGTTGCTTCTCTCCTTGATTAGCCAATACACCAATTTCCAACGGGGCTAGGAAATTTGTAATGCACAATCTGAAATGAGATCTTTCGAAACTGGATGTTACTACTTTGTTGCCATTAAACAAAGACTTAGTACCTGTCTCCCCTTCCTTTCCATTTATAATTCACCTTGTTAGCCATCCTAGGGCTAACACACACTCCTACACACTAGCTTCCTCATTAATCAGTACTAAATGATCATAAAACTGTTTACCATCTGGATAACTTTTAGACATTCTCCTGTTAATGTAAACTTTTAGAAAGAGCATTCCCTTTCACCTATTATTTATTTGTTTGTTTTAACCAGAGAAATGGCTTATTTACTTTATTTTACCATCCTTTTACAATAAAATCATTTATGCTAAAATCTCTTGTAATCCTGTAAAAGCAGTTTTGATCAGACTCAAGGAATACTTCACTAAGTGCAGTAGTGCTCTTGAATCATTGTAATGAGCACAAGTTGCTTTATACAGTCAGTAGCTCCAAAATGTTCACATACAAAAAAAACCCCCTCTATGTGATTGCATCATCACCACCATTGCGGAGAAGATGGCTAATTACTCTAATTTCCACAATCATCATGATTAAACGTAGGTTTAATTTTATTTTGCGATTGGATGAATACGTTAGCTGTTTATCTAAATGCATTGTCTTAAATCAGCCCTTAATTATGCATCATGTATTTTATATGTTATTTTTATGTATTTGATTATATCATTGTTAGAAACTTTTGTAATGATGAGATAAAGGAAATATATCGGTATTAAAATGCAAATACACACCTAATGAAAACTGAGAAATTCAACCTGATCCATAACAATCCATCTCCCAATCTGAGTTTCTTCCATGACTACAGGTAGTCCACTTACAACCACAATTGAGCCCCAAATTTCTGTTGCTAAGCAGGACAATTGTTAAGTGAGTTTTGCTCAAGTCAAGTCAAAATTTTATTTGTTATTTATTATTGTGTTCTAGAATTTTTAACTGGATATTCCTTAAAAATTTTTTTAACTCGCTCTGGTCTTTGACTGTTATAAACATTGACATGCCTTGCTCCATTTTATGTCCTTTTTGGCTGTTGCTAAGTGAATCACTGCAGTTATTAAGTCAGTAACATGGTTGTTAAGTGAACCTGGCTTTCCCATTGACTTTGCTTGTTAGAAGGTTGCAAAAGGTGACATGGGACACTGCAACTGTTATAAATACATGCCAGTTGCCAAGGGTCTGAATTTTAATTAGGTGACCATGGGGATGCTGCAATGGTCATAAGTGTGAAAAACGGTTATAAGTCACTTTTCTCAGTGCCATTGTAATTGGTCATTTAATGGTCATTAATGCCATTTAATGGTCATTAAGCAAATGGTTGTAAATCAAGGACTGCCTGTAATGTAAGTGAGGGCAATTATGAGCTCCTATCTCTGTCTACCTTCCATTTGAAAGAGGCAAGGAGAAAAACAATAAATATTTTGGTCACATCTATCCTTTCCAATACTCTATTTCAGACTCTATATGGCTTTTTTTTCTCGGATGCTGAAAGCACGCGCACACATGCCAACACCCATAATGCAATGCCCCTCATGCAGGCCGTGTCCCCTGTACATGTGAGTGCCCCCCCCACGCTCCCCACGCCTCTCGTGCATGTGTGCATGGTCGTTTTGGTGCTAGCAGGCCGCCCTGAAGCATCCCGGGACCAAAAATGAGCCGTGGGGGGGGCACACCGCACCCCCTCATGCCCTGTTTTGGTGCTAGCAGGCCACCCTGAAGCCTCCTGGAACCAAAAATGGGGCATAGGGGGGCGCCACACACACACCCCATGCATATGCGTGCATCTCCTGGCAGATACCTGAAAATCAGCTGGCCAGCAGAAGGCGCGCGGGCATGCATGGTGAAGCTGACCTGGGCATCAGCTTGCGTGCCCGAAGAGATGGTTCCACGTGCCACCTGTGGCATGTGTGCCATCGGTTCACCATCACGGCTCTATACTCTATTTCAGACAAGTGCATGGGAAAGAACCTGAATTACATATACTCCATTAAAATTGATTGATTCCAGCAGGACTGGAGATGATTTTTTGAAATGATCTGCAACAGTCATGTGACAAAATATTTTTTAAAAAAGATGTAAGGTTATTCTGATTCAAAATATTGGTTTAATCATTTGGACATTTGATTTTTCTTTCAAAAATGGGGTTTATTGCTTTATTGCTTTGCTTCCCATTCTCATGTCAGAACTGGAACCTTTGAAGTATCTTGATGAAAAATGCCCATCAAAACTCAATGGGGCCTTTCATTATCTTGACAAAAGGGCTGAATGAGAGATCTTTATCTTTAACTTTAATTAAATTTATATACCGCCCTACTCCCGAAGGACTCAGGGCGGTGAACAGCCAAAAGATAAAATACACATAGTACAAACATTAAAAAACCATTTAAAAATGCATTAAATACTTTGGCCCAAAACAAATTTAAAACACCCCAATTTATAAAACAAATTTAAATTGTTAAACAGATGTACTTTCAGCTGTTGATGACTGCAATATTAAGTGAAACCTTGAAGGTCAAACATTAATATAATATTTTTGCACAACTTCGTAGGACTTTTCAGACAAACCATGAGACATGAAAAGATTTATGTGCTGCTCATAAACTCATGTAATCTGTAATGTGGGTGCTCCCTATGTATATGAATGTCCAGTTTTGAGAATTATTTTCTCTAAGAAAAAGAAGATGCAATAGAGTTGCCCAATGAAAATAAATGAGATAGAGTTGACCCCTTTCCTGGACAAAAGCCACAGGAATAATGAGCTTGGAGTGCAGGTTGCATACTTGTAGGTGGCCAATTCCCATGCTTTATAGAGAACACACTGTGTTCTCTATATAAATGCTTTCTGTTGGAAAACATTTTCTGTTTGAACAGTTATCCAGATTGCTCTGAATTTGAAGATCAAAAGTAGGGGGAGCTGGGGAGGAAGCAGGAGCAGGAGGAGCAGAAGAAGCAGAAGCAGAAGCAGAAGCAGACGCAGACGCAGAAGGAGGAGGAGGAGGAGGAGGAGGAGGAGGAGGAGAAGAAGAAGAAGAAGAAGAAGAAGAAGAAGAAGAAGAAGAAGAAGAAGAAGAAGAAGAAGAAGAAGAAGAAGAAGAAGAAGAAGAAGAAGAAGAAGAAGAAGAAGAAACAAGAAACAATTTTGATCATATTCAGAATGAATTCAGACTTAAACATGCACGTTTTTATCTATCTGGTTTTGGTGGCTCTTGATCAACTAAGCAGGGACATGCTGGGTTAATATTTGATGAGAAGGAAATATTAGAGCTGTAGGCTAGCCTGAAAAAATGACAAAAAGTTCTAGAAGTAGGTATCTGCAAACCACTTCCCTGTGGCTGCTACGAACAAGGTGATACCAGGAGGCCAGTTCATCTGAAGGAGACTACCTTTTTCTTCTTCTTCTGAGATTGCAGTGCTGCTGCTATCCAGAATGAAGCATTTCAGCTTCTGAGATTGTTGCCTGAACTAAGTTGGTTTTGCTCAGGTCTCCAAGGTTGTTATTGATTTGTTTGTTTGTTTGTTTGTTTGTTGAAGACACTGGGAGGATTACTCTGTTGTTGGTATCTAGATTCAATCTTCTAATTAGACAGATCTGGGACACTGCATGACACTTATTTTTCTGAGCATTTTTCTCTTGCACCTGTGAATGATGAGCTATTGTATCAAGAAAGATTGCCAAGGCAGCCTCCTGAGGATTAGCCGGCTTGTTTTCAGAACTGAGCAGGAAATAAAAAGAGCCTGAACATATATCTTTCCTCCCAGAATTCAGTTCAGGAGTGTGCCAGGAGTAGCTCAGCAGACTTCTGAGATTTTGTTTGGTTGTGTTGGTTTATTTTTTATTCACAGACTATAACCCAAGCAGGCTTTTAATTAGAGCCTCAAGGGTGGCTTTTATTCCTTTTTCTACTGTTATTTTTGGTGGCTTTTTTCTTTGCTTGGCAAAGTCAGATCATCACTGTTCCATTCAACATTCGATTGTCTTGCCTAGGAGGGAGGGAGGGAGGGAGGGAGCGAAAGAGAGACAGCGAAAGAGAGAGGGAGAGGGAGAGAGAGAAAGGAAGAGAGAGAAAGAGAGAGGGAGAGAGAAAGAAAGGGGGAGAGAGAGAGGGAGAGAGAAAGAAAGATAGCGAGAAAGAGAGAGGGAGAGAGAAAGAAAGGGGGAGAGAGAAAGAGAGAGGGAGAGAAAAAGAAAGAGGGAGAGAGACAGAAAGAGAGAGGGAGAGGGAGAAAGAGAGAGAGAGAAAGAAAGAAAGAGGGAGAGAGAGACAGAAAGAGAGAGAGGGAGAAAGAAAGAGAGAGAAAGGGAGAGGAAGAGAGAAAGAAAGAGGGTGAGAGAGAGAAAGAGAGAGGGAGAGAGAGACAGAGAGAGAAAGAGAGAGAGGGAGGGAGAGAGAAAGAAAGAGGGAGAGACAGAAAGAGAGACAGAGGGAAGGAGGGAGAGAAGGAAAGAGAGAGAGAGAGAACAGAAGAAGAAGAAGAAGAAGAAGAAGAAGAAGAAGAAGAAGAAGAAGAAGAAGAAGAAGAAGAAGAAGAAGAAGAAGAAGAAGAAGAAGAAGAATTTGCTCCAAAGCTTCCAATCAATGTGTTGATTTGAATGTGCAAACGAAGCGAGCAAGCATCTTCTTGCATTTCCTATAACCCAGCCAGCCACACTGCCATCACACTGAGTCTGGGTCATATTTTGGATGCAGCCCTTCAGCTTTAAGCACATATTGACAGGATTAAAAAGCTATGCTTTTTGTTTTTCCAAGTATGACAGACTATCTATAAATATATGAAGGTGTGGTCACATAATAGAAGACTCTCTCCTCCAGTAAGTTGCCAACACTCATTAGACCAGTGTGAAGATTGTTTTTGTTTTCTGCTAGGTTTTTGAAAGATGCCAAAGATGCCACTCCTTTCCTTTCTGTGTGCCACCCCATTTCTGTCTCTTGTACTTTTTTTTCTCTCTCTCCATCACCCCAACTCTCTCTGTTCTTGGGTCAGAAGAGGCTTGCTTAGAGCAGGGGTCTCCAACCTTGGCAACTTTAAGCCTGGAGGACTTCAACTCCCAGAATTCCCCAGCTTTGCTGGCTTCAGGCTTAAAGTTGCCAAGGTTGGAGACCCCTGCTCTAAGCAAGCATTTGGAGGTGAAATGAACCACTGGCACTAATGCTTGCTTGGGTTACAGTCTGGCTGAACATCTTCTCACACTGTAACATTGTGCTACAGCTGCACCACACAATATTTTTCTGGCTGAAGGTTTCTTGATGGGAACTCTTCCAGGGGATCAGCTCAGTTCACATCTGCAGCAAAAGGAAGCAGTTCAGCTCCTCCTTTTCAAAAGCTCCTCCTTTAAATGGATCTCTCACTGCCGTTTCCAGAGTGTCCTATGGACTGCAGTATGGTACCAGGAAGAGATTCTGGGTTGCACAAGTCATTTGGGTCTTTTCCCAGATTATCTTCAAATATATAAAGAGAGAAGCAAACATGTTTATCATCTAACATTGGTCACCAATTCCAAGACCATTTAAAGCAGTGTTTTCCAATTTTGGCAAACTTGAAGATATGTGAATTTCAATTCCCAGAATTCTTTCAGCATGCTGGATGGGGAATTCTGGTAACTGAAATCCACATATCTTCAGGTTGTCAGGATTGAGAAATACTGATCTAAAGAATGGCTTAGTAGCAGCAATACAAGTGGGACAGTGGTGGGTTTCAAATTATTTTACTACCGGTTCTGTGGGCGTGGCTTGGTGGGTGTGGCATAGCTTGGTGAGCGTGGCTTGGTGTGCATGGCAGGGGAAGGATACTGTAAAATCTCCATTCCCACCCCAATCCAGGGGAAGGTTACTGCGAAATCCCCATTTCCTCTCGATCAGCTGGGACTTGGGAGGCAGAGAATGGATGGGGGCGGGGCCAGTTCTCCGAACTACTCAAAATTTTCACTACTGGTTCTCCAGAACTGGTCTGAAACCCACCTCTGAAGTGGCAGTTCTTTTTGTATATTCTCCATTATCAAAATAGTTGTCCTGCTTCTGAATGCTGGTCATTCTTTCATTCATTGATTCCAAACTGAGCATTCAGATCTCTCTCCATCACCTCTGTTTTTCAATTCTACATGCCTGCACAGCAATTTTTATTGGACCGTGAGATAGAGCCAACGGCTAGCCTTCATTCTTTCATTTTCTGTATTTAATGGGTAAGCAACTGAGATCTGCAGATAGCAGGCAGGGCATAAATCTTCAGAATAAGCAAGTGAATGCTTTCACAAATCTTGTGACCCCACCCACTTGTTCCTCCTGTTAGCCACCGTTCTGGCTGGCAGCACTCAAGATGAGTTTTGCTATTAGAAATGGAGGCCTCTGTAAAAATGCAGTTTAGAGAGAGCAGTGCCTGGGGGAAGGGATCCGTTCCTTTTTTTCCTCTTGCCAGCAGGAATTCTTTAAGTAGGCCAAAGGAGGGCAGTCTCTCCATCAGAGATCCAAAAATAGAAGATTGGTAATTGGAGGGCTTAGGTGGGTTGGGAGAGAGTTATGAATCTGGCATGCCTTTCATTCCAGACACTAATTTGTCTGTGATAATAACGTGTCAGAAACTGAGAAAACAGCACCCTTGGAGTTATTATGCCTTGACTTAATACACTGAGATCAAGAGCAGAGAAGATTTTTATTTCACAATCAAGCTTTAGACATCTTTAAATTGCCAGGATGAAAGTAAGGGGGTATGACCCTTTGATTTCTCCAGGTCCAATATGGTTTGGCCTTGGGACAGAGGCACCTCTACTGAAGGATGAGTTCCAGCAACTGGGACAGAGAGCCATTGCTCATCTCTTGAGTATTTATATTCTTGGCTTTCATGGGATTCTGTTTTTTCCTCTATGCTTTCTGCTCAATGACACAAAAACACTGAATAACATCATTCAGTTTGGAGAAGTGAAGGACCATCAGTATAAAGATGACATTTGGCTGTATTTTTCCTTTTATCTACCGTAATTCAGCCGAGACAGAGAAAATATTAAATTGGCATCTATGCAGAGTAACACACTAGAGGAGGGCTAATAAACTGAAAGTCAGTCAAGGATGAACTTATTAATAATGTGTGATTTATTAACCTGGATGAGTGCATCCGTCTTTACATGGCATATGCTCTTCTGTAACTACAAAGAGCCTTTAGACATATTAAGCTGCTTTATTGGTTTGATCATTATCGGGGTTTATGGATCCATGCTCCAATAGTCTCTAGGATGGATGGGCATGAGGTTGCTTCTGAAGAGGTTCTGAAACAGTAATTTTATCAGTCATAATAGCTCCAAGACTGCTAGCTAAGTAATTATGCCTAAAGGACCATATAAATCCATCAGAGGTACAAAACAATGCCATTACATATTGTATAAGATGGGTTTGAGATTTGCTGATCAGGACCTCTCTAATCACTTTAATTACACACTCATTTTATACCTACAATATAATAAAGTTACTAGTCATCCTTTAAAAAAAAAAAAAAATTCTCCGGGTTGTCCAGTAATGTTAAAAACTAATAAAAATAATATTTTATTGAATTGAACTTAAAGTGAAATCAATTCAATACCATATTATTGTTATTACTTTTCAAAAGTAATACATACTGTACATGCAGAATTCCTGATTGCTTATCATAATATACGACACAATGCCCAGGGCACTTTCTGATCAGATCTGTTTCATTTTAAGGTTTTATGAGATGAATATGGAATTTAGTAGAATCCAGCCTAATTCCATTTGTTGGCCTTTCCTGCTTTTACCAAATCCTGAGTCCAGGATTTATACATTAAAGTCATTTGTATGAGAACCCACATTCAAAGATATCATAATGTCAGGCACAAAAGGTCAGGTCCACATGTGAAGGTCCAATTCAACTGATTTATGGCTAATCATGCCCATGCACAGCAACTGTTTGGTGAACATCTGTTTGGAGTTAAATAAGGGTCAGTGGAATTCAAGGGAAGTTTGACTTAGTTCATTTGTGGCTACATAGAGATTCTAGGTTGATTCCCTCTTTTAACACTGCCATCCTTCTCCTACACATGATGACACTATTCTTCTCATAAAGATGAGAGAGGGAAATCATTGGATGCTGAATAACTGAATACGATAGCACATGACAAACTTCCCATTCCTGGGCATCATGCTCAAGTTGCTCAGATGCAACTATTCTGGAAAATAATGTTTTTTCTAGATTTCATTTTCAGTCAGGATTTAGGCCGGTTTGGGCACTAAAGCAATTGCACATCGCAGCCTAAGCTAAATATTTCCTATCCTGCTTCTGGTTCTTAAACCAATTCTTAAACCATTTGCAGTCTTAACTGTAGTGGGTTGGCAACAGATCTGGGCTAGTGCTCATTCTGGATTAGGGCCTGTGTAAGGCCTTACTGGTCATTCATCTACTTCTTGTCTTCTTATCTGCATATGGAAGGCAAGCCTTACCCATGTGTGAACTGGTCTACCAGTGTTTGTTCTTACTGGTCTCTTTATCTTTCCCTTTCTTTCCCAGATGTTTGCACACATGGATGCCTTCATACCCCTTTCCCACAATTATTCATTTAACACTACAGCAGTTTCTTTTCTTCCCCTACCATATGATACTATTCTTGCTCTGGTGCTACCATAACCAAAACAACAAGGGAATTATTGTTCTTTCATTCTAGTTCTCATTTATACCTCCACAGAAAATTTATAGCAAGGAAAAAGTGATAATTTAGGTTCCTCTCTTGTAAATCTTAAAGGATTTACAAATGTAAAAATAAAGGGAAAGGGAAAGAAGTTTTGCATTGCTGTGGACACTAAAGAAAAGTAAAGCTATACTGGTAGAATTTTACAAGTCTGAAAATATAATTCTCCTAGCCACTCTGTCTCCAGTACAGCCCAAAAAATTGGGAAATCTCTTCTGAGCCTCTTCTCTACCCATTATCCACTTGTGGGCTATGCTATCTCTTATTTTACCATTCCCTTTGCAATATCACTTTGCCCAGACTTCCAAAGTCTTTACCAAATGTCACCACATCTCTCTGCTATCAACTACAATTATCAATTGGGTAAATTCATTCGAAGATTTAGAGTAAAGATTGGGAAGCATTACTGCTTCAGACAGGAAGGTGGTGCAGAGAGTAGTGAGGATTGCAGAGAAGATTATTATTTTTTATTATTATTTATTTGTCAAGCATCTATAAGATAATAGGTAAAAGTATAAACATAATTTGAATACATGAAAAGAGTAAGAGTAAAAAGGAACATTAGGACAGTGACAGTAGGCACGCTGGTGCACTTATGCACGCCCCTTACAGACCTCTAAAGAATGGGGTGAGGTCGACAGTAGACAGTCTAAGATTAAAGTTGTGGGGGTTTGGGGAAGAAACCACAGAGTCAGGTAATGCATTCCAGGCATTGACCACTCTGTTACTGAAGCCTGATTTTCTGCAATTGAGTTTGGAGCAGTTTACCCTGAGTTTGTATCTATTATTTGCTTATGATATTTATATATATGTTTTACTTCTAGCCAGGTTTTCCCTACGTAACCAAGGTTTTTTGTAGCTCCAGCTCAGTAGAATCACATCTACTCGGTTCTGGGCTTTTTTCCTTTCTAACAGCTAGCAAGCTCTAACTGCTAGGTGGGAGACCTAAATAGATCCATTTCTAGCTCGTTTGCTTTCATCAGTAGGCCACACCCATATCTTATGTATCCTCCCTGTAAAGGTACAGTATCAATTTTCTTACTTCTTCATAGGGTTTATGTGTGTTTTACTTCTAGCCAGGTTTTCCCTACGTAACCAAGGTTTTTACAAAATTTTCTTATTTTTATATTCTATATATAAACTATATATATTCTTTTTAATTCATAGGCTCAAATGTATGATATTTTTGTAGTCAGGGTTTTTTTCTCCTATGTAGATAAAGTTGTTAAATGGCCATAGTGGGATGATATCACAGGCCTGAAAGTGATGATTGGAGATATCATCCCACTATGGCCATTTAACAACTTTATCTACATAGGAGAAAAAAAACCCTGACTACAAAAATATCATATCAAAAATATCATAGTATATATATGTATATATATATGTATATATGTGTGTGTGTGTGTGTGTGTGTGTGTGTGTTTTTCTTCTAGCCAGGTTTTCCCTACGTAGCCAAGGTTTTTTTTTGTAGCCTTGGCTACGTAGGGAAAACCTGGCTAGAAGAAAAACACACATAAACCCTACGAAGAAGTAAGAAAATTTATATATATATATATATATATATATATATATATATATATATATATATATATATATATATATATATATATATATATATATACACACATACATACATACATACATGTCGGTCTTTGGTTATTCGTGTTTTTTCCCGCGTAAAATTGGAGGTTTCTTGGCACTTCGTCGAAACGTTGCCAAGAAACCTCCAATTTTATTCGGGTCTTCTCCCACGTAAAATTGGAAGTGTCTTGGCGACGTTTCGACGAAGTCTCATTCGTCATCTTCAGGCTGGTGTTCTCAGCTTCGTGCTTCCAGGAGCAATGTGAGATCGCAGCCAAGTTCCCACCCAATCAGCTCACACCTCCACTAGCAGTTAAAAGGAAGAGACAGCTGCGATCTCACATTGCTCCTGGAAGCACGAAGCCGAGAACACCAGCCTGAAGATGACGAATGAGACTTCGTCGAAACGTCGCCAAGACACTTCCAATTTTACGTGGGAGAAGATATATATATATATATGTAGGTCTTTGGTTATTCGGGTTTTCTCCTGCATAAAATTGGAGGTTTCTTGGCAACGTTTCGACGAAGTGCCAAGAAACCTCCAATTTTACGCGGGAAAAAACACGAATAACCAAAGACCGACATGTATGTATGTATGTGTATATATAAATATATAAATATATATATATATATATATATATATATATATATATATATATATATATATATATATATATCTAGAAGCATGAAGCCGAAAACACCAGCCTGAAGATGACGAATGAGACTTCATCGAAACGTCGCCAAGACACTTCCAATTTTACGCGGGAGAAAACCCGAATAACCAAAGACCTATATATATATATATAATATTATATATGTCAGCCTCCTCTGGAACCACCTGTGCTCTGCCAAACAAACACCACATGCACACACTCAAAGGTGAACACAGGTGGTTCCAGAGGAGGCTGACAGAAAGTCAGAGACGCCCGATTCCTCTGCTTATCCGGCTTTATAGAACGCCCCCAAGCACCCCACCCTTGCTCAATTGTGCATTTAAAGTGACCGCGCTATTTACTCCTTCAGGTTCGTTGTGGATTGCCAGTTACTTCCGGATCTCGCTGTCCCTCGTATTGAATAGCGTTTGTTTCCTTTGACATTGTTTTATTGACCCTGTCCCCAGATTCCCTATACCGTCCACCACCTGATATCACAGTGCCCTGGTAAACGCTACAACACCCTCCTTCACCGTGTCTCTGTTCTTCTGGCTTGTCACAGTCCCCGGGATCGTGTGTCGAGGGAATGGCTGACACTCGACAATATTATAATATATAATATTTTATTATATTATTTGCTTATTATTATAAGTTTGCATCTATTATTTGCTTTTTGTTTGCTTATTGGCAGTTCACTTCCGTCTAAACAAGACACAGGATATAAGCAATGCTTGACCGGGGTTCGCAATATTGTCTGGGACACTACACATCCTCCTCATGACCTGTTTCCCTTGTTACCTTCTTGGAGGAGGCTTTGTGGTATCCAAAGCAGAACATCCAGATTCAGTCACAGTTTTGTTCCATGTAGTATCAACCTTCTCAAGCTTCCTCTTTCCAATATGTATTCAAGATGGACAGTGATTTTTTATCTATCTGTCTGTCTGTCTGTCTGTCTGTCTGTCTGTCTGTCTGTCTGTCTGTCTATCTATCTGTATGGGTGTGTGTCAGTGGTGAAATCCAAATGTTTTTACTACTGGTTCTGTGAGCGTGGCTTGGTGGGCATGGCAGGGGAAGGACACTGCAAAATCTCCATTCCCACTCCACTCCAGGGGAAGGATACTGCAAAATCCGCATTCCTTCTGCACTCCTGGGGGAAGGATATTGCAAAATCCACATTCCCACCCCACTCTGGGCCAGCCAGAGGTGGTATTTGCTGGTTCTCCAAACTACTCAAATTTTCCGCTACCGGTTCTCCGAACTGCTCAAAATTTCTGCTACCAGTTCTCCAGGATCTGTCAGAACCTGCTGGATTTTCCCCCTGGGAAAACACACACACACACACACACACACACACACACACACACACACCAGGGGGGAAATCCAATAGGTTCTGACAGGTTCTGTATACACACACACACACACACACACACACATATAATGTTTGTAAATGTTTGTTATGTATGTGTACACTTTTGAGAGCAGGCAATAAAATTTCATTTTTAATGTGTGCCAGTGTGCCCACAGTAAAAAATGATAATAAAGGTTATCTATCTATCTATCTATCATCTATCTATCTATCTATCTATCTATCTATCTATCTATCTATCTATCTATCTATCTATCTTAAAATGTTATTGGTACGATGTCTTTTCATCAGATCTAAGTGAGTGGATGGAAACAATCAATGTCTGGCTGTAGTAATGGACTGTTTGAAGTCTAATTAACTGAAGATCCATACATCCAGGCAAGACAAACATACAATTAGTGAATAGCTTATCTGCTCAGGTAAGCACCCTTCAATTTCTTGTGGAAGGGGCTGCAACCTTTCTAAAAGTTTGGGCTGGTCCTTTAGTGATCCTTCAGTGGTAATGTACACTAATATTTCAGACTGATTTGGATATTTATAATTTGGTACAATGAACCAAAAGATCAAATGCAACAGAAGAAAAAGTCCTAGGGGGGGGAAATGTTTCTGTAGGGCAGTTTTCCCCAAGTGGCAGTCTCCCTGTTTGCTGAACTACAATCTCACAATTGCTTGTCAGCAAAGACAAAAGGCAGCTGTGACAACTGAGAGTTGCAGACTAATGAATATGGAGGATGCAGATGGAGGAGGCCTAGGCTGAGATATATATATAATGCATATGTTTCATCTCAATAGATTAATATCTGCCTTGTGTTTGTGTACATAATGTGTCCCTGTGCACTGCAGCATCTGAGAATTTCCATCAGATATTTGAAGCTATAAATAATACTCCAGCACTTCTTTTCCAGCATTAATAAATATCACCAAGAGTTTCTTTAGCACGAACTGTTAAAAACTGCTTAACAGTGACTCTATGTGAGATAGTGACAGTGAGGTAGTGCATTTAATGTTCCCCTTTCTTTTTGAAATACAGTCTCAACTATCTTGAAGGAATGAAAGCCGCTTGCTTATTCCCAGCCTTTTCCTTTTTTTAAAAAAAACTCTACAGTTACTTACTATGTTTACAACTTACTATGTTTACATACAACATCGGAAAAACCTAAGGACATAGCCATTTTAGCCTCTTTTAATATGTATTTTGGCATCTTATTTTTACAACAAGGTAGTTAAAATACTGCTTTCTGAGAATGCTTTGAACCTGAATGAGAATTTTATATGCTTTTATATGCATTTTTGATATATCGTTTGAGCAAAAGTGCACTGTATCTGAAAATGCAAAGCTCTAAAAATAGAAAGAAAACTGCTTTGTGAACTATAGTTAAATGAGGTTTAAAAGTCTTCTTACCCCACCCATAATATTATGCAGCTATATAATATTAAAACCTGGGATTTTGGGGTTTCTAATCATTCAGGGAGCTCAACCAATCTCATTGTACATATGTTGTGCAGTAACAATAAAGATTTTATTTGATTTTGATATTTGATTTGATTTGATTCATTTAAAATGGAGTGGTAACTTAATGTTGACAATTAGATAGGCCGTATTTTCAACAAACATCCAAACAAAGGCAATGTTGGGGGAAGAATAGCAGGCCTTGTAATTATTAAGGCTCCCTGAGCTCTGTTATGGCAGAGAGTAGTTTCAAAAACAGAATTAGAATGGATGGTAGTGTTGGAAGAAATGTCCATCTGGGTTGGACATTTCCAAGTGGGAAGAAAGACACTGGAAACATGGACTGCTTGGAAAGATGGTTTAATGGTGGACAGGACCACAATGGGGTTTTATGGGTCCTGGGCAAAATGAGCACATGGGTGAGCAAGAGAGATAGATTTATACCTTCTCTTGGGCCCCGTCTTGGAATTTCCTGTTCCTGTGGCATTCTATTGGCTGCTGTAGGGGTCATAACTAACCTTGTAGGTTTTATGAATCAAACTTGGTTGACTCTTGCTGGATGATGATGTAATGAATGGGCTTTGGGCAATTCCTATTGTGGCTTAATGGCTTTGTCCTGGTTTGGATCCTGAGTGAGGGCTAATCCTATCATGTCTTAAGGGCCGTGTCTTTTGTGTTGTAGATAAGCTGGCCCAGCCTTTGTCTTGTAGATAGGTTGGCACCAAAATATCTGTTGGGGGCAGGGAGCTGAGGCTCTGAGTTTATGTCTTTAGAAATATGTTTCCCCTTTAGGGAAAATACAATATTCTGCCTTTTTAATATTTCCTAGAATATTTCATTTTTCTAGGAGAGGGGTGGGTGCTAACGTCCTACAGTAGGAAACAGCTTCTTTCCTGGACACCTTGTCAATATATTGGTATAAGCAAGGTAGATAAGTCAAAGAAAAGATGCTAGCTAAGCACTGGTTGTAACTGACTCCAAGTCTCAGCACGTTGCCCTTGAATGTTCATCTAGCTACCACTGAATTTAAAGGCAATATATATTTTTTTTAATAACAATGCATCTATGACCCCCGTGTTGTAGTCTCAGGAGGAAGTCTCATTGGCTGAGTTGCAATAGAAGACATGGCTCATGAATTTTGATTGCAATAAAAACTGGTCGTCAGCCTACTGATGTAGATATTTTTTTCTGATTACAAGCTTCTCACTCCTACAAGTTTCCCAGAGCAGCACATTAGATGAAGTGTGGCATGTCCCCCGCTCCCCTCCCCCTAAAATGTAAAATGGCTGAGCTCAATAAATGTTTCCTGTTGAAGGTGTTGCGTAGTAGGCAGAAGGTTGCCGTGTTACAGAGTTTGCAAGCAGCTTTTTAAAAATGCATTTCTTTCGTTAGTGTTGGAGCTGCAGGCTTTAGTTGCTGTAATTGGGAGATGAATCAGCTGTAGTGCACTGATCTCTGGGGGCTAAGAACTGAATCTCAAAGCGGTACCAGAGCAAAACTTGATTATTATTTTTTTTGAGGCTAAGTTTCTTCTTGTATATTACTAAAACTGAATTTATTAAGAACAATTTTTCTTTAATAGCAAACGTTTTATGTAAACTAAATGTTATCTGCAATATCAAAAAATTGTATCTCTATACTATATCCTCTGTGTACTTAATTAATTAAACACTCAGTCGGTTCCAAAGGAAGATGAACATTGAAATCCTACTCATTCTTTTCCCACTTGGAAAAGAAACCCCCCCTCCTTGAGTTCAATGATATTTACTAATAATAGGGGAATTGTATATTGCAGACTAAATCTATGAAACTGTATTATGAAATTTGGCTGTTTTTACAACTTTAAATGAATGGAAATGTGTACAGAGAATACCCCATATCTGAGGCTATGCTGGATAAGGATGCCATGGTGACCATTTATTTGGTTATTGAAGGTGTGCCT
This sequence comes from Pantherophis guttatus, assembly GCF_059756535.1. Lineage (NCBI taxonomy): Eukaryota > Metazoa > Chordata > Lepidosauria > Squamata > Colubridae > Pantherophis > Pantherophis guttatus. The sequence continues at coordinate 276,146,265 of NC_142063.1, read as the reverse complement.
GGATAAAAGTAAAGGCATTTGTTCCTTCCTAAAACAGGAATAATTAATTCCTCTAGCAGCCTCTACAGGTAGAGTGAAGGAAACAAAATTAGAAATGTTACAGAGATGAAGTCTACATTGTTGATATGCAGCCCAAATCCCCTGCTGGTTTTGAAAAAGCATTGGCAGAGCCTGTATGAATCTGAAATCAAGCACAGCTTTGTGGACTATTCTCTTTTTTTTTCTTTCTTTCTTTTTTTTCAGAAAAAAAATCCCACCCTTATTGTTCTCTAAGACTTCACATCAAACGCTCTGAAACTGAATTAAGACTTTGAAAGAAGTCCTTAGCTTATTCTTGCTGAGCGCTTGAAAGCGTGAGGTCACATGTGGAAAAGCGCTACCGTGGGGTAGCTTGGATTCTCATAGTTTAATATTCCTGCTCACCTTGGCAATGTGTAAGGTGACAATCAGAGCATAAGGCTTGACATCACAGAAAGAAACAGCTGGGAAGAGTGCAGTGAAACTCTTGATGCCATGTTTTCTCTGCCAAAAGAATCTCAATTAACACAGCAAATTCTACTCTTGCTGTTTTAGTTGCTTAATCTTTTCAAGCAAAGTAGCCCCCTCCGGGAGAATTAAATGTGCCAGGCTTAAGCCTAATAATTTTACAATGACAACACTACAAAAAGGGACACACATATCCGTTTGAAGTTTTTGGGGGCTAATGTTTATTCCATTTGCTGCAAGGGCAAATACTTACTTACTGAATGAATTCCCCGAATAGACTTTAATCGAAATGTATCTGTGTTTTTAAATGTTTAATAACACCATTTTTCCTTAAATATTACTTAGAAAAGACAATTGCTGTCAAATTTCCTTGCCAGCTGTTCTAATTTAGAAATATTCCCCTTATAAAGATTGGACAACCATTTATCTGACATGGTATAGGGCATGGGTCAGCAACCTGCGGCTCTTGGAGCCGCATGTGGCTCTTTCACCCCTCTGCTGCGGCTCCCTGTCACTCAAAATATGCGTCACAACCACCAATGTACGATACTTGCCCGCCCATGATTTATTGAGCTTTTCAACCCCCGATAGGCCAACCATAGATAAATCCAAGAAAAGAAAAGTTTCAGAAGAAAACAGAACGTTTAATTCAACTAAATATGCTAGTTTTGTGGCTGCTCAAGAAATAGGCACGGGAAGGGTTTTGTGGCTCCCGATGTTTTCTTTTCTGTGGGAAATGGGTCCAAATGGCTCTTTGAATGTATAAGGTTGCAGACCCCTGGTATAGGGTTTCCTGCTTGACCAGGGGGTTCAACTAGAACAGGGGTGTCAAACTGACGGCCCATGGGCCAGATGCGTCATGCGCTGGCCCCACACCCAGCTCTGTGTAGGGAAAAACGTCACAATACGTTACATGACAGCAATGTGACGCAGCGGGTTTGACACCCATGAACTAGAAGATCTCCAAGGTCCCTTCCATCTCTGATATTCTGTTATAAGCAGTTGATTATCAGTTTAAAGTTTTGAAAATTACTATAGATTTGATACTGCTATCTGAACCACTTTATCTTCATCTCAGTCTGTCCTTCCAGACTGTAAAATTACAAGTATTGGTATCCTTAAGATACATTGGTCTTCTTTTTAATTGATCATTTTAAAATTCTAGGGAGTTGCATGTCTATGGAGTTTCTTAGTCCTCCAGGTCATGGTTGTTGCAAAGGTGCTTTTTCAAGAGGCAACGGGACTTTCTTGCTTTTCTTTGAAGACAGTTCACTTCTCATACAAGAAGCTTCTTCAGCTCTGACTGGATGGTAGGGATTGGAAGGATTTATATTCCTTGCAGGCAGCTGATCATTTGCATTCTTTTTAGAGTGTCAGTGATGCCACTTGGAGGTTTATCTGTGTCCTCAGGGTCACCTGAGTAGTGCAAATGGGTGTGGAGTCTTCATGGAACTGCTGAAAGGACTGTGTCATAAACTGGAGATAGATGATGTCATATCCCTCCCCCTTTGTTGAGAGATGGCTGTTCAATTTTGACATCAATGGCCTCTTTGGCCCCTCTTTCAAACCAGTGGTCCTCTCTGTCCAAAATGTAAACTTTGATGTCCTCAAAAGAGTGGCCTTTGTCTTCTAAATGCAGATGGACTGCTGAATCTTCTCCTGATGGACATAAATATAATTATGATGGACATAAATATAATTATGTTTGTCGTATTTATAAGTATGTTTACAGTTGTATCTGTCATAAAATACATGCTTGACTAAATAAATAAATAAATAAATAAATAAATAAATAAACAAACAAATAAACAAACACATAAATAAATAAATAAATAAATAAATATTGTGCCATGGTTTTATGTAGTGGTTGTTGTCAGCAGCGTCAACTCTGTCACCTATAACATTGCAAAACATCTAACCACCATATTAGCTCCTCAACGACTCTCTAAGAGGATGCAAATGACCAGCTGTCTGCAAAGAATATAAAGCCTTTCATTCCCCACCATCCAGTCAGAGCTGAAGAAGCTTCTTGGATGAGAAGCAAAACATCTTCAAAGAAAAAGAACCTTTTTCTTTGGGAGGGAGTCTAGGGAGTTGCTATATTTTTATAAGTCTAGGGAGTTGATATATTTTTCATAAGTATGGTACCATCCTAGGATCCTTTAAGAGAAAAGGTAACATATAAATATGATTAATAATGAGAAAGTAGTAACAGACAACTGGAGGACATCCAGCTGAGCTGAATGCAAACGAATTTAACATTATACTAGTAGAAACAGACAATCGTGGTTCTGTGAAGCTTTCTTTAGTAAAGAATTCCATATTAGAGTTTCAGAAAAAGAGGACATCCCAAAGGAGTAGTAGTTTATTCATATTTCCTCCTCTGCCACAGTGAAACTCAAATGGCTCATTGAATTAATTATAAACCATTGGCTCAGAGCCATCAAAGCTAAGGGTGAGAGTTAGTTCTGACAACATCTGAAGCAAACAGCCTGAAACTAGATTCGTCTATTCCTACAGCAAAGCAGAGATGGAAAACTATTTCTCCTGCCCCAAAAAGAAAAGTTTTAAGGATTGATATACCCACTGTTGCAAAAAAACAAAACAACAAAAAAAACAAAACACAAATTTGCATTCGGATTTTATTAGAAATAGAATATGCCCTTAATATTGGTTGAAATTCTTCAGCCTTCATTGGGATTTAGTTTCTTTCTCTCTCTCTCTTTTTTTTTTTTTTTACTGCTTATTGGAAATTTACATCTTTGAACTTAGACTGGCAGCTGCCTTCAGCGTTGTCCAGAGAAGTCTGATGCTATTGTGCTTGAAACACAAATTCAAAATCACGACCTCGGCTTCTTTTATCAATGTTCACTTTATGAAACCTACCACTGAGAGTTCGCTGGATTGCAACTTCTGGCCTCTTATGGCTGACAGCACCTCTATGATGGGAACTAGCTGGGAAGGCAGCAGCATAATAAGGACCCTTCCCAGGAAGTACAACTCCTACTCCTCCTCCTCCTCCTCCTCCTTCTTCTTTTGCCATATCCGTCATTGGATGTTGGCGATCATGTTGGCAATCCTATTTTTGTCAACAGCCATATGAAAAAGTGCTGCTGAGTTTTGTCCAAACCAGTCCCTTAGGTTTTGAAGCCATGATGTTCTTCTTCTGCCTGGGCCTCGTTTGCCTTCAATTTTTCCATGGAGGATTAAGTGAAGGATGCTGTATTTTTCTGGGTGTCGCATCACATGTCCAAAAATACTCTAACTTTCGCTAGAAAGTACAACTAGGAAACCCATTCCTGCTTTGCCATGGAGGCTGGGCTGGCCCACCAGCTGCATTTGCTGGCCACAGTTTCATAGTGCTGTCACTGACTGTTGCCCATCCTGAAAAGGTCCGTGGTTGAAATTAGAGATTTGAGTACATTTTTTTTTTCTTCCTGGCTGCACAAAGCAAAAATAGGATGGATTTAGGGAAGCCTATCACTGATGTTCTTTGAAGACGAACAGAGAACCTGAAAACAACATTCACAGCAACAGAGACGTTTACAGAGATAGGGTCACTGCAGACAGGTTTCCAAGTTGTATACTGGGCAACAGTGCTCTGGCAAAAGGGGTGCCAAACAATGGGAAATGTAGCAGCCCAGTGTTGTGTTGCAGAGTACCAGGTTGGGGAAAGAAGCCTGCCCGGTTACTACTTCATGTGTCTACATATGCACTATAGAAGAAAAGGGAAATGAAGTACTAGGAAGATGCCATGTGATGGGCCTTGATACTCCGGTGGCAAAAAACTGTTTTGCACACAAAGATCTTTACAGATCAGCAACACTTTTGCCCAGAGAGCAGTGGTGAAATCCAATTTTTTTTACTACCGGTTCTGTGGGCGTGGCTTGGTGGGTGTAGTGTGGCTTGGTGGGCATGGCCTGGTGGGCGTGGCAGGGGAAAGATACTGCAAAATCCCCATTACCTCCCCACTCCTGGGGGAAGGATATTGCAAAATCTCCATTTCCACCCCACTTTGGGGCCAGCCAGAGGTGATATTTGTCGACTCTCCGAACTGCTCAAAATTTCTGCTACCGGTTCTCCAGAACTTGTCAGAACCTGCTGGATTTCGCCCCTGCCAGAGAGGCCATCAAACTGATGCTTGGACATATGCCTTGTCAGTAGGTACCCTGAAAATGTAGTGTAATTAATAAAAGCTAGGTTTCTATCATCAACAAGAACTTTCCTTTGTTTTCATAATGAAGTAAAAAAAAGAAGACATGGGATAATTTCAAAGAGTGGACTATCCCACTGCAACATATCTTACTTTATGCAATATGAAAAAGCAACAAAATGGTATGTTTTGGCGGAAATATTACTTTTAAAAAGAGGTCTTCTTCTTCTTCATTCATTGGAAGTGGCTGTTCTGGATCTCAGTGCTTTTCCTAACCTTATCTAGAGATCCTAGAAGTTAAGCCTCAGACCTTCTGCTGATCAGGCATGTGGGAATGTTGCTGAATATAACCGCAATTGAGCCAAAAATTTATGTTGTTAAGAGAGATTTAGTAAGTGATTTTTGCCCATGTTACGACTTTTCTTGCCACATTTGTTAAGTGAATCACTGGAGTTGTTAAATGAGTAACATGGTTGTTAAGTGAATCTGGTTTCCCCATTGACTTTGCTTGTCAGAAGGTCACAAAAGGGATCACATGACTCCAGGACACTGCAACTGTCATAAATACGAGTCAGTTGTCAAACACCCAAATGTAAACCATGTGACCATGGGAATGCTACAACAGTCACAAGTGTGAAAAACGGTCGTAAGTCACTTTTTTCCGTGATGTTGTAACTTTGATGGTCACTAAATGAAGTCTTGTAAATCAAGGACTGCCTGTGCTGGGGTTCTTAGGAGGAACTAAGATTTGATGTCTAAAAGATGCCACAAAAACTCCAAATTCTGGAACCAATTCACATGTGTGCTGAAGCCAATTCATATTCTGCTCAGTTCACAGCTTTTCTCTAATTCTTCTTCACAATGCATAACAAAGTGTGGCTGGTTGATTGGGCTGATTTTGATGGATCGTGACTTTGTGGCCTTACTTGATAATTGGTACATTGATTCATCCATTCTGTTCTTTAGGAAGCTATTTGTCTTCCTTGAAACTTACTGTCAAAGGGCTCATAATTAGACATAGTACTCAACTTGGACAATGATTGTAATAATGGTTCTAATAACGTTCATCATCGGCACGCAGCACATTTGTGTAACTCGATGACTCCTGCAATCATGCTGACTTGTATAAACGCCAAAGATTTTTCTTTTGTGATGTCTTCAATAGATGCAAGAGGGTTGGTGCTTTGAAGAAGTATAACCCATTTCAGGCGCTAATAGATGTCTGGATGTGTTGCTTTTCTAACGAGCTGTAAAACTGAGATCATCACGTTTATTGCTTGGTGATATGAACAGTCCCACATCATTCATTACAAGCACATGGGGCTGGTACCAACTATTTGGTTAGTTTCCAACTGGGTCATTATAGTCTGCATATTTAACATTTCCTCATAGATTAATTAAAGCAGATTACCTCCATTAAACAGCTGGAAACGGTTGATGATCTCATGCCAAAAGTTGGTTGGTTAAGGGATGAAGTCTCAGTTGGTACTCTAGATGGCTCAAGCTAAGAATTTCATTTAGAAATATGCCATTCCTTAGCAAGTCACTCAGGCACTCGTCACTTCCCGCCTGGATTACTGCAATGCTCTCTACATGGGGCTCCTCTTGAGGAGCACCCGGAGGCTCCAACTAGTGCAGAATGCAGCTGCGTGGGGGATTATGGGAGCGAGGGGGCGCTCCCATGTGACACCTCTCCTGCGTGAGCTGCATTGGCTTCCAGTGTCTTCCGGGTGCGCTTCAAGGTGTTGGTTACCACCTTTAAAGCACTCCATGGCATAGGACCTGGGTATTTGCAGGACCGCCTTCTGCCGCCGATAGCCTCCCACCAACCAGTACGCTCCCACAGAGAGGGACTACTCAGGGTGCCATCAGCCAGGCAATGTCGGCTGGCAACCCCCAGGGGGAGGGCCTTCTCTGTGGCAGCTCCTGCCCTCTGGAACGATCTGCCCCCGGAGATACGAAGGATATCGGATCTCCGGGTCTTTCGCCGTGCCCTGAAAACTTTTCTTTTCCATCAAGCAGGGCTGGCGTGAAACCCCCCCCCCTTTTTTTTTAGTCTTTTAGTTTTTTAGCTTTTAATTTGTCAATGGGTTTTAATTTGAATTGTTTTAAATTTGGGCCAAAGTATGTAATTCTTTTAATAATTTTAAATTTTGTATTGGTATGTGTTTTAGTTTTGGCTGTGCACCGCCCTGAGTCCACTAGGAGAAGGGCGGTATACAAATTGAATTAAATAAATAAATAAATAAATAAATAAATAAATAAATAAATAAATAAATAAATAAATAAATAAATAAATAAATAAATAAATAAATAAATAAATAAATAAATAATAAGGAATTTTAATAATCCTTTGTATTTCCTTATTTCCATCCAATTGGAATGTTGATCCAGAGCACACAGTGACCAATAAGAATATCATGTCACTTTTTAATCTCCTATTATTTGTGGTTTCTTCCCCAAACCCCCAAAACTTTAACCTTAAACTGTCTACTATTGACCTCACCCCATTCCTAAGAGGTCTGGAAGGGGCATGTATAAGTGCACCAGTGTGCCTACCGTCCCTGTCCTAATGTTCCTTTTTACTCTTACTCTTTTCATGTATTCAAATTATGTTTATACTTTTACCTATTATCTTATTTATGCTTGACAAACAAACAAACAAACAAAAAAACAGAGGGAAGCCAGAAAACAGGGGGAAAGGGCCGTACTAACTAGACTCTTAGTTCAAGGGGGGGGGAGAAGTAAGCATTATCATATTGAAGTTACTATACATTTACAAGGAAACTGAAAAAAGGATTTGAAGTCAGTTAGCAGCTGACTAGCAGTTGAAGTGAGTTACTAGGCCCAAGGAGTTTTATGGCTCTCCAGATGTTGTTGAACTCTCCATAGCCTTAGCTAGAATGACCAAAGGTGAGAGACACAACATCCAGAGGTCACAGATTCTGTCTATATCTGATCTAAAACATTGCCGTTGTCTCTGCCTGGGACAAAAAGCAGCAGAATGGAAATGAATCTTTTTTTTTAATAAAATAAGAATATTCCTTGGAGGGGGAAAAAAGAATTATTCCCCCCTCTCAATGTATCTCCCGTTACTTAAAGTATATCTGGAATTAAGCTAAAGGGAAATTGGTAAGGGAAAAAGTTGCAGCTGGCAATTCTGTTGCTGAGTCTTTTCAAAATAATGATAGAATTACATATCTCATAGGGCCACTGTTATTCCCATCATGATAAAAACCATCTACTTGTAAAAATCTGTTGGTTTAGCTACTATTGCTGCAAGAACAGCAGTAGGTGCATTTCACTGGAAAAACACTAATATATTTCTGCATGTTTTCCGTCTGGGAGCAATATTTCAGGATACCTTGACATCATGCAATCTTTTTGTTACTCAAGTGGGTACATTAGTTTATCTAAAACAACTTTTGCCGCACCTAGAATGTGTGGCTTGCTTTTAATTTTTTTTTTATTTTATTTTATTTTTTTTGTTTTAAATTTATATACCGCCCTTCTCCCTGAGGACTCAGGGCAGTGTACAGCCAGAATTAAAAAACATAAAATACAAATATTAAAAAACAATTAAAATATATATAAATTTGGCCCAAAATTAAAAATACAAACCAATTAAAACATTTAAAATTTCTTCTTAAGCGAGCCCGGCTTGCTGGAAAAAGTGGGTTTTAAGGGCACGGCGGAAGGCACTAAGGTCTTGGATTCTCCTTATCTCTGGGGGCAACTGATTCCAGAGGGTAGGTGCCCCCACAGAGAAGGCCCTCCCCCTGGGGGTCACCAGCCTACATTGATTGGCTGATGGCACCCTGAGGAGGCCCTCTCTGTGGGAGCGCACGGGACGATGGGAGGTCGTCGGTAGCAGCAGGCGGTCTCGAAGATAGCTAGGCCCGATGCCATGGAGCGCTTTAAAGGTGATAACCAGCACCTTGAAGCGCACCCGGAAGACCACTGGGAGCCAGTGCAGCTCGCGCAGGAGCGGTGTTACATGGGAGCACCATGCTGCTCCCATCACTACCCGCGCTGCTGCATTCTGGACTAGTTGGAGCCTCCGGGTGCTCTTCAAGGGGAGCCCCATGTAGAGAGCATTGCAGTAGTCAAGGCGAGAGGTGACGAGGGCATGAGTGACTGTGCACAGGGAATCCCGATCAAGAAAGGGCCGCAACTGGCGAATCAGGCAAACCTGACAAAAGGTCCCCCTGGTTACAGCTGTCAGATGTTCCTCCAAGGACAGCTGCATATCCAGGAGGACTCCCAGATTGCGAGCCCTTTCTGTGGGGGCCAAAGACTTGCCCCCAATAGTCAGTGATGGAGTCAACTGACTATATCGGGATGCCGGGAGCCACAGCCACTCAGTCTTGGAAGGGTTGAGCTTGAGCCTGTTCCTCCCCATCCAGATCCGCACAGCCTCCAGGCACTGGGACATCACTTCAAGGGCATCATTGGGGTGGCCTGGGGTGGAGATGTACAGCTGGGTGTCATCAGCGTACTGGTGGTATCTCACCCCGAAGCCACGGATGATCTCGCCCAGCGGCTTTACATAAATGTTGAACAGAAGGGGCGAGAGGACCGATCCCTGCGGCACTCCACAGATGAGAGGTCTCGAGGTCGACCTCTGCCCCCCTGCCAACACAAACTGCGACCGGTCGGAGAGAAAGGAGAAGAACCACCGCAACACGGTGCCTCCCACCCCCAACTCTTCCAGCCGGTGCAGCATGATACCATGGTCGATGGTATCAAAAGCCGCTGAGAGATCTAACAGGACCAGAACAGAGGAGCAACCCCTGTCCCGAGCCCTCCAGAGATCATCAACCAATGCGACCAATGCCGTTTCTGTGCTGTGCCCAGACCTGAAACCTGACTGGAACGGATCTAGATAAGATCCGTTTAAAAGCTTTAAAAGGTTAACTTGAAATGTCTGTCTATACCCGTGATGGTGAACCTATGGCACGTGTGCCACAGGTGGCATGCAGAGCCATATCTGTGGGCATGCGAGCGTTGCCCTAGCTCAGTTCCAGCGTGCATGCGTGCGCCAGCCAGCTGGTTTTTGAACCTTCTGGGCCCACCGGAAGTCGGGAAACGGGCCATTTCCAGCCTCCGGAGGGCCTTGGGAGTGTGGGGGAGGCAGTTTTTGTTTGTTTGTTTGTTTGTTTGTTTGCCTGGGTAGGGTGAAAAACGGATCTCTGGAACCTGGGTAGGGCGAAAAACAGATCTACTGGGCCCACTACTAATCTTTTTGCTGTTGTGTGCCAAAAGAGGGAGCATAAGGGGCCACATGCACATGCGCGGGGTGCTCGGTGCAGGGTGCAGGGGGGCATTGAATTATGAGTGTGGGCACATGCACGCCCGACCCCCCCCCCATACTCCCCACGCTTTTGGCATGCAATGGCATCACTGGTCTATACTGAATTTACTGTGGGTTTTTCTTACATAGCTCATTATTTCTTTCCCAGGCATCCAGGTCTCTGCCAATAAAATTCTATCTGCAGAGGACTCTGGTGAAAAAGAGAGGGGAAAAAAGATGGAAAGCTGCTCTTCTCCAGCCTGGTACTATCAAATGGATGGGGGTTATCATCTGTCCATTGGCTAAACAACCTAGAAATGAGAATCTCAGCACACCTGGAGAGAAAGGTTGAAGAAAACTGATTTACTGGAGGTACAGCTGTCTGTGATATATGCCATTTAGGGGAATCTGAGAATGTTTTCCCAGCCAGTTCTAGAAAGGAGAGTGTGTAGATTTTCAGTTTTATCCTTCAGGGTGAATTTGACTTGACAAGTGAGTGATCCAACACAGTCTTGTGTGCTTGCTACAGTGAGTACTATCTGTTCAGGCTAGTTCCTGGATTATTTTTGTAGAAATGATGTGTGTTTTCTTATTGGACTTCAGGAAAAGAATCTTTCAAAATATTGCTGAATTACGGTTCCCAGCCACTTTCACCATAGAACATATTTATTTGTGAGTATGTGTGTATGTGTGATTAAAGATTTTTATCAAGTTAAAAGATAAAAATGAATCTGTCTGTCTGTCTATCTATCTATCCATCCATCTTTTATATCTTTTACCACAGACCATATTGATAGGTCTCTGAATACTGAAATTTAGCAGCATCTGGATGGCTATCACACACACACACCTATACTTTTTCAATTTTCAGGAATATCACTGAAGAAATAAAGCAACAGCCAAGCTAAAACTTTTAAAGGTAGACACTGAGGATTGTATGATGACTGAATATTCCGTCTTACAAAACTAGTTGTCAGAAAAAAGAATTATTATTTTTTATGCCTTCACCAGGCATTTTAGTCCTTCACATGAGCTGCCACATGGGAGAAGAAAGAAGGTACACAACAACAACAACAAACAACAAAGGGGGGGAGCGGGGGGAACTGCTGAAAGCTCATAAAGCTAGTGTGGTATAGTGGATATAAAGTTAAATTACAGTCCTCAATGGTAACTGAGGAACTTCATGCCTCTCACTGCCTTTCAATCTAATCTACTTTATATAATTGTTATGGCTGGAAATGAAGGAGGAATACAATTTATGCTACTTTGAGCTGAATGGCAAAGGTCAGGATGTAAATGGTAATAAATAAATGAATTAAAAGCATAAAAAGTTGGTATTTTATGGAATTCTGTTTATATTGACTTGTATCCTTTTTCATGACAATCAGCTGACATGGTCCAGGGATGGTTTTGACCAAGTCATTGTTTCTAAGCAAAAAATAACTCATAGGTGTCAACTTCGAAATGGATCAGGCCTGTTGCAGCCATCTTTCCATTCCTAAGGTTGCCACACAGTATGTGAGGGGGAGAGGCTTGGAATGCAGACTGGACAAAACAACCTGCTATCCCGAGGGAACAAAGATCATACCAATAGGTGCTGGCCAGAGACTGGAAGAGGTTACCAAGGAGTCGCCAGAACACCTAATTGGACAATTTGACCTGTGACAATGAGGGAGAGAGTTATCTATCCTTTAATTATACTGAAAATGCTGGAAATATCCAGAGCTGGTTTCATTTTCATTCATGCCAAAACGATGTACTCAATAAAACAGTCCTTTTGAGAGAGCTGAAAGTCTCGGAGTGCTGAATTAGTTGGGTTCATTATTCTGAATCTTGACAATAGGATGCAACCAGTGACTATTTAATGGTCCAATCGATAAGACCATGTTTTACATATCAGCTGTCCTTAATCTGTTGCCATCAGGTCACTGCTACCACTCCCAAATTCTGGAATTGTAATTTTGCAGTATACGATGACTTTTATGGCTGATCTAGTAAAATGCCCCACTGTACCAGGTCAGTATCATCACATTCCTTTCCGATGCAATATCTTTGTGTGTCAGATCATCAGATTGGATCAAAGCCTATTTAGTTATTGTTCCAGGGAAAATATATCCTTGGCCTTTTCTCTTCAGAACTTACAATGACTCACCAGCCTTTCCCTACATGAGTCCCATTTTTTCTGGGTCATAAATTTTCAAACACGAATCTATATTACTGAACAGAACAATGCTCCTAACCCATAGCGACAAATAGGAAGGAGAAAGCCAGCTTTGTGGGGAGGGCGAGACTGATAATGCATTAACAGGAGAACGTATTTACTTACTCAGGTAGAACATGGCGGCTAGAAAACTGATACCTTGCTAACAGTTGTATTATGTTGCACTTGGGCAATGAACTAAAGTCTCTGAGACAAGTCAGTTAAGCAAGTGTGATACTACTGAGTGCTAAAACACATTTCATCTGCTCAAGTAATTGCAGTCCAGCTACGGAGAGGAATTGAAAGGATGTTGGGCTGCAAGCGATTAATACCTCACAGAATTCCAAGAGGTATAATATTGAAAGCAAGGCAACTCTGAAATCTATCTGATATAAGGGGCGGGGGAGGGGACGGAAACACAAATGAAAAACTAATGCCTTGTTTTCCTTTTGTTGGCTCCCCCACATAAAACTTTATGTACATTTGTGTGTGTGTGTGTGTGTATACATACACACAAATTTATATACATTTCCCCCCTCCAGCAGGAGGGGAGAAGAGAAGACAAAAAAAATGTTTAGTTGTTTATTTACTTGGCTTCTTGGTCACACCGATTAATGAGACTAATGAGGGGCTAACAGTTTCCGATTACAGAAACAAGATTAAAATGCAGTAAATGGTATTAAAACAGTAGCCAAATAAGAACCAAGAACCAGCATTCTGCATTCACAGCAGGAACAAGCAGCCACACAAACATCTCCAAAGGTCCTACAAAATGATGATGATGTCCGTCTATCATATTCGAAGAGGACTTTGACATCTAACAGGTTGTGGGCTGTCCACGATGTGACCGCAGGTGGCTGGTAAGGCCTATATGGGCACGAAATGTTCTGCCACATGTCGGATAGACATGTGTGGGCACCATTGTTGTAGCATTTGCAGCTCTGGCTTTGCGGAGTGCTAGCTTCTCTTGTGCTATGGTTGTTCTGCTGCCCTCAGATGTCTGGCAGCCTAATGTCAATCCTAACCCTAATCCTAACCCTAACCCTACAAAATAGCAAGATGTTAATAGCCCTCCAAAATACTTACAAGGGTGGAACCATCCTTAGCTCTGGGAACAAGCTGTTCCAGAGGAGAGGGGCCTCCATAATAATGTTGAAACAGTATGAATTGAATTAATAGCTACTGGTTTAAATTGCCTGTAAAAAGAGGCACATATTTTTGAAACAAATAATCCTAAAATACTGTGAAAATGCTACTCTCTTGAATATGTATCTTGTTCTAGCAGAAACAGTAGAAAAGGGGTTGCATTGGAAAGGGAGGAAAGCGAAAGCATTGAAAAGAACCAGAGGGAAATGAGATGGGGGAGAAAAGGTGTCAGGGTAGGAAAAAAATAGGAAAGTAACAGCAAAGGAACAAAGGATGATAGCTAGTTTGCCTTTCCCACACAGAAAGTGTTGTAAGGCAAGAGAAGGGAAATATTGCTGGTGTTGCAATCAATATTGCAATCATAATGCTAAAATCCATCAATAATCAGCAAAGCAAGTAAAATATAGAAGCAGACATTCCATACAGAAATATTACTTTTATATAAAATGTTATGTTTCTATCACATGTCAGGCAAAAACAGAAGATCAGCTTGGATGGAAAAAAGCAAGAGGGTTGGCACCAGGTGATACATCCTAAGGAAATATTTCCATTGAAGAAATGTCACCACTTGTGATTTCCAAGTAGTCTTGGGCCATGTTCTCTTCCAGCTTAACCCATAGCAGAACCATGACACAAGGGATGACCTGTGGCAAAAAGTCTCCCAGAAAGATTTCAGAATCTAGACAGGCTTGTTGAGAAAGGAAGTTTCCTTCTTTCAAGTCAAGGCCACGTGTGGTCTTGGAGCAGAGGTGGGTTTCAGCAGGTTCTGACCAGTTCTGGAGAACCGGTAGCGGAAATTTTGAGTAGTTCGGAGAACCGGTAGTAAAAATTCTAACTGGCCCCGCCCCCATCTATTCTCTGCCTCCCAAGTCCAAGCTGATCGGGAGGAAGTGGGGATTTTGCAGTAACCTTCCTCTGGATTGGGGATGGAATGGAGATTTTACAGTATCCTTCCACTGCCACGCCCACCAAGCTACGCCCACCAAGCCACACCATGCCCACCAAGCCACGCCCACAGAACCGGTAGTGAAAAATGTTGAAACCCACCACTGTCTTGGGGAGACATTACCAGCAGCTGCAGTGCAAAATATAGTGGGAGAGGTGAGGCAAAAGCGTATGTGTGATAGCACTTCATTGACATTTACTATAAGGAATTAAAGCTGAACATGATAACTATAAAGTGATATCTTAAGTTTTTTTTTTCTCTTGTGCCACATTAAAAATTACAATTTTGAGCAATTTCTAGAGGTCTCTGGAGGGGCTGCCTCCAGGAACTGGAGTGTATAGGAATCACACATGGCTGATTTAGACGCTCTGGTGTTTGGAGCATTGTTTGAAGTAGACTGAAATGTGATGAATCAAAATTCAGAGAAGAAAAGGAGGAGACCACAAAGAAATCTTATAGGTGTTATACTGAATTCTGAAACACAGATACATGTAAAAAATACTGTAAATGAAATCTGAGATGGGAAAGCAGGAGTAACTCTCTCTTTCCCATTAAGCTGATGGCTTTTATCTTGATAAAGAGAAAAATTTAGATGGCTGGATACTTTCGGGAGATGTCTGGAAGTTAAGAAACAGATGTGTTGTTTTAAGTTTAAGGCTGATGTGATAGGTCATTCTCATCTTCCATTTCATGCTCCATCTCTTTCTCCTGAGAGGTCTAATAATAACCAAAATTTCCACTCCAGAAAGCCTACCCATTTATCATTTTCTCTGTCACAATCTCCGTACAATTATTGTCAACCAGGGACTTGAAAATCGCTTGAAAAGTAAATCTAATATAATACCAAAGTGCCAAAGCTTAAAGCACAGTTGAGTAAGTGGACCAGATCATGGTGGATGTTCTAACACAGAACGCACTCTGGATATTGCTGAATGAGATTGGTTCTCAAAGAAACAATTAATGTAATCAATTCCAGTTTGCATTTTCCCTTGTCTCCAAAATTGAGTCATTAATCTTTAGGTCTGCTCTGTTGTCATACAAAGAATTCAATTAAAAGAGTTCATAGGAATAAATAGATGGTTTGTTCCCTTCAAAGTGCAGGATAACAACAGAGAAGAAACTTGACTCTTCCTGAAAAACTAGTAGGAGCCTAGAAATCATAAGGAGACAAGATGGTTTCCAGATGTACGTATTATTTATTACCTGCATTTTCTGCCCCTGCTTAAAGCAAAAGAAATTGCCATTCTCTAGCGAGTATATGTGAACTTCAGCTCCCAGAATCCTTAACCATAGCCATGTTGGCTGGGGAATTCTGGGATCCAGAAAGATTGAGGAAAGTTGCTTAACATATATCAAGATTTGCATTTTAACTGCGTGGGGCCATGTCCCACCCTTCCTTAAAACCAGTGGTGGAATTCAAATTTTTTTACTACTGGTTCTGTGGGCGTGGCTTGATGGGCGTGGTGTGGCTTGATGGGCGTGGCTTGGTGGGCATAGCAGGGGAAGGATACTGCAAAATCTCCATTCCCACCCCACCCCAGGAGAAGGATACCGCAAAATCCCCATTCCCTCCCCACTCCTGGGGGAAGGGTATTGCAAAATCTCCATTCCCACCCCACTCTGGGGCCAGCCAGAGGTGGTATTTGCCGGTTCTCCAAACTACTCAAAATTTCTGCTATCAGTTCTCCAGAACCTGTCAGGACCTTCTGAATAGCACCCCTGCTTAAAACCAAACATTTCCCTAGCACCAGGGAGTACATGTTTGTTCTGCCAGCTTTTCACTGGCCTGGTGGAATGGTGCAATCAATATCTTCAGCAGGGATCAGAGAGATCCAAGCAGTGTCACAGCATTGTAGTGCTATCCCCATCCCTTTTCTGCATGCATTTTCTCCATGGACATGCCCCAAATGGGAAAGCTTGCAATGCAATTGTTGTGGCCCCGCCCTCCGAGCCTATCTCATCGGAGGAAGAAGGCTCCGAACATGAAGAAGAGGAGTCGGCCAGGCCTCCCTCTCCAGGCCCCTCCCCTCTGGCACTGCCTCAAGTGCCGGCCGAGGAAGAGGAGATTAGTCAGGAGCCAGGTGTCTCCGATGAGAGCGAGGGAGGTGATCTGTCGTTCCTGGATCCACGTCAACAAAGGCGTGATAAATGGTTGCAGCAGTTAAGGAGGCGTGCCAGGGATTATAACTGAGTCACTGGACCACACCCCAGAGACTATATAAGAGAGTGTGGTGGCCATTTAAGACTCTGTGACGGACAAAAACTAACTCTGGCTAGTCACTTGAACAACGCTTAAAGCTGCCGAAAGGTTTCTTGTTTGGAACTGGACTATTTATAAAATGTGTGTATTTCTGTTTATCTGGTGAAGGGATATTCCGTTTATTGAAGTAAAAGCACTTGGCAGTCGGTGCTCGTATTGCTGCCAAGTTTCTGATAACAACCTGTGTGCATGCCAAGTGCTTTCTTAACCCTCGGCTGGCTGTGTTTGTGTGTGTGTGGAGACGGGAACAGAACAGCAATGTTGCAGTACAGGTAGTGTTTGATTTACGGCAGTTCATTTAGTGACTATTCCAAGTTACAATGGCGCTGAAAATAATGACTGTTGACCATTTTTCACACTTATGACCATTGCAGCATCTCCGTGGTAATGTGATTTACATGTGGATGCTTGACAACTGACTCATATTTATGATGGTGGCAGTGTCCCGGGGCCATGTAGTCCCCTTTTGAGATCTTCAAAATGGGGAAGCCAGATTCATTTAACAAGCGTGTTACTAATGTAACAACTTAATATTCGCTTAATAAATGTGTCAAAAAAGGTCATAAAATGGGACAAAACTCACTTAACAAATTTCTTGCGTAAATATTGGGCTCAGTTGTGGTCATAAATTGAGGACTACCTGTACTGCTTTTGTCACCTGGGTACGCCACTGGCTAGCACATTATCAAGTTCTTTCTTGAGAAGTAAACGAGAAGAAAAGAGTGCAAGTTGCCCAATGTCAGCTTGTAAACTGCATGGGATTTAAACTCAGTTGCCTGTGCATTAATACCCCCCTCCCCTTCTACTACTAATACTGCTACTGGCTCTCGTTCCAGTAGTATGAGAGAATGCAAACCTGGACTCCCTTAGCCTTTAGGGATTTTTGCTCTTCTCTGTCAAATACTGGAAAGAGAGAACAATTAGTTGTGCCCTCTAAAATATATATTTGATCTGTTGGCATAATTCCAAAAGCTGGAGAATCCATTAAGGATTTTTTTAAAACATGGTTATTATACTTATGTAGTAACCATGTAACTAAAACCAAATCATTGCCTAGGGCCCAGTGAATTCAGCTTTCAGGGATTGTTTTCTTTCTGGTTCTTTTGTTATTACTGTGATGAAATCAATCCCTCCATTTTTGTTTTAGGCTTAGTTCTGGTTTTGCATAGTCAGTTTTCAGCAAATGTGCTCAGGAAAGGGACCTTGATTTCTAAATCATGTATTTAAGGAAAGGGAAAACATTTCTTAAGGCTTCTTTTCCTTTTTTTAAGGAAAAGAAAAGCATAAGAACTGAACTTGGGTAGGGAAGAAATAAACATTTTAGCATGCAGTTACAAAGAGATTTAAATAACAGCACATTTATATTATCCAAATGACATGTCTCTTTCAAGGCCCCTTAAACCAATGTGAGAACAGAAGGTTAAGAAGCACCTTCTAATCCCAAGTCATCACCCTGCCCAATTTGCCCAATGTGCACAGACTGCTGCTGCTGCTGCAAAAAAAAAAAAAAAAATCTGCTGTGTGAGCAAACATTAAGCAATGCCACTAATGAGTCTAGTGGTTGCAGCAGCTCAGCTGCCCGCTCGTATTTTGGTACCATTGAATTTTTAGTAAGTGGGTGGGTAGAAAATAGCTAATAACACATTGTTCTGAAATGAGAGGATGGATGCCAGTTGTCTACAAAAGGGTTGAGTCATTAAACTTAGTCTAGGGACATATTTGTCTTGTTACTTTATCGATTGTAACTCTCTTTGGACATGTCTGCATTGCACTGTTAGGCTGCTCCTGTCCTGTGCTTGTACTGGCTGGACTTCGCACCTGTGTAAGAAATGCAAGTTTGCCAGCTTACAATAGGCGTGTCAAACTCCATTTCATTGAGGGCAGCATCAGGGTTGTGTTTGACCTCGGGGGGGATATGGTGGGTGAGGCCATGGCAGGCGTGGCCATGGTGGGCATGGCCAGCTCGATGTCACTCGTGTCGGTGTGGTGGCCCAAGTGTTCTGCCAGTGAAAACGGGCTCCTGAGCTCATTTTCAGCTGTGATGGCCTCCTGCAACCCTCTGTCAGCAAAAATGGAGCTTGTGAGAGCCTCACATGGCCCTCATGAGTTCCGTTTTTGCTGGCAGAGGCACTGTGAGTGGTCCTTTGCTGTTTCCCGGGCAGCCCCATGGACCACATCTAAGCACCTCGTGGGCCGGATCTGGCCCCCGGGCCTTGAGTTTGACACCCCTGGCTTACAAGATATTCGGGAGAGACGTCAGGCTTACACTTCTGTTGGACAATTCCCTGTGACTGTTGCTGTATTATTCCACCTTTCTGTTTTCATGGTCAATCATATTCCTTCCCATGGCCAGGTTTTAATGGATATATATGTTTGTGGCAAACACATCTAATATTCCTTCCTTGTCCTATTGCCCCACAACAGTAACCCTATGAGGTGAGTTGGGCTGAGAGAGAGTGATTGGCCCAGCTCTCAGGCCCAAGGCAAAACTAGAACTCAGACTTTTTGGTTTCTATCCTGGTACCTTAACCACTAGACCAAATTGGCTCTTGTGTATGCACACACGAACACATACACACGTACCACATATAAAGAATGGTTGCAGGAACTGGGTATGTCTAGTTTAATGAAAAGAAGGACTAGGGGAGACATGATAGCAGTGTTCCAATATCTCAGGGACTGCCACAAAGAAGAGGGAGTCAAGCTATTCTCCAAAGCACCTGACGGTAGGACAAGAAGCAATGGGTAGAAACTAATCAAGGAGAGAAGCAACCTAGAACCAGGGAGAAATTTTCTGACAGTTAGAACAATTAATGAGTGGAACAATTTGCCTCCAGAAGTTGTAAATGCTCCAACACTGGAAGTCTTTAAGAAGAGATTGGATAACCATTTGTCTAAATGGTTCCATTAACAATTTACTACATAATTTACATTAAATGTTTGAATTGGTTGCTCTCTCCTACTAAGCCTTCTTTACCCATTTGATGCAGGATCTTTGAACATTCCTAAGTGCAATAAGATTTAAACCTTTAGGAAAGTACAAGATGAAGCCACTTTTCAGCTAAGGATTCCCACTGAAAGACAATTTCTCTGCCCAACATACATCACAGGGCTGTTGTCTTGATGAAAGCATAGGAGGAAAGAGTGCAGTATACATTGTCTTGAGTATCTGAGTGGAAAGTAAGTAGAAAGTCTCTTTCAGGTGGATCCTTCACACCTGGGGACCACAGGGATACATTTATATAAACGTTCAGAGCAGCAATATAGAAATGGTTTGCAATTTTGTCTTCTTTCAGGATGTTCATTGATTTACAAGTCTAGCTTTCAGTCCTGGGACTTTCCATAATCTCCTTTCCAAGCACTAACAGATGCAAATCTCTT
The DNA here is from genome assembly GCF_059756535.1 of Pantherophis guttatus. Lineage (NCBI taxonomy): Eukaryota > Metazoa > Chordata > Lepidosauria > Squamata > Colubridae > Pantherophis > Pantherophis guttatus. Next base: position 276,126,400 of record NC_142063.1, on the reverse strand, counting down.
TAGCTGCTTGAGATCAGCCAAGGTTGGCTAACACAAGATGCAAGTTTAACAGACAACTACACAAATAAAATGCAGTGTTGGCATGCTTGATAGTCCCTTCTTGGGACTGATAGATGCTGTAAAACGACTTCCAGTACAGAATATGTATAATCATATCGGCATTTTCAGCCTGATGGTCCTGAAGGGATGTTAGTCAGAGCTGGATCCTACTTGCTGCAGAGTCTCTTTCTTCCCTGCCTTGCCACACATGCTATGAACTTTCTTTTTGCCTCAAATTCACTTTTGAAAGAAGTGCAGATGGAATTTGTAGATCCATTTCTACAAACATCTGGAAAAGTAGGGCCATTCACCTAAGACTGTGTCATTCCCTTCACCTTTCCTTTTCCTTTGATTGTTGTTGTTTTTGTTAGTTGCAAAGTCATATCCGACCCATCGCGACCCCATGGACAACGTTCCTCCAGACCTTCCTGTCCTCTACCATCCTCTGGAGTCCATTTAAGCTCACACCTACTGCTTCAGTGACTCCATCCAGCCACCTCATTCTCTGTCTTCCCCTTGTTTTGCCCTCAATCTTTCCCAGCATTAGGCTCTTCTCCAGTGAGTCCTTCCTTCTCATTAGGTGGCCAAAGTGTTTGAGTTTCATCTTCAGGATCTGGCCTTCTAAAGAGTAGTCAGGGTTGATCTCCTCTAGGACTGACTGGTTTGATCGCCTTGCAGTCCAAGAGACTCGCAGGAGTCTTCTCAAACCGGGATTAGTGGGAGAGCTTTTTCTAATATATTTCTTTTTCTAATATATTTTTCAGTGTACATTTACACAGTTGTACGGTTATGAATAGCCACATGGCTATGTTCCAGCAACACCACATCAATACACTTGCACTAATAGGTCGTTTTTGTTTGTTTGTTTATTTGTTTGTTTGTTTGTTTGTTAAGAAAAAAGCAACCTGAAATAACCACCAAATGGGGGCACTTGGTGGTGAATACAACAAATTTGTTGTAATCACCTAATGGTTGCATTATTTTTTTAAAAAAATAAAGTCAGCAAAAATATGTATTCATTCACGACATTGTTCTAAACAGACCAGGAGCAGCTGTATTGTGTAGCCATTCTGGAACTAAAAACATTCCAATGGGGACGTGTAACCTACTATCAGCCTAATTAGGCCAGCATTCCAAGCAATCATTTGGGGCATCCCTGGCATTGTTGGATTAGTGATGCAACATTGCCAGATGTGCTGGGCTGGGCTGGGCTAGACTGTACCTCTTGAATCATGCAGCTTGACCCCTGCTGGGCCATTCAGAATTTCTGATTTAAAAATCCTTTCCTAGAAACTGAACTGAGGCTGTCAGACAGACAAAAGGCTGTATAAAATAGTCTGCCTCTGTTTCCTTGACAACTACTTGGTAAACAAGGTCAAGAAAAAGTTGAGTCTGCTGCTGTAGATGAGAGCTCTCGAAACTTGCCTGAATACTTCAGTTACATCCTGGAATTTTATTTATTTAGAAGTATGTGCATGTGACAGCTTGACATAAAAAAACCAAACGTTCTGGATATGCTGAAATGGAGAAGAATAGTCTCTTGTGCCCTGTAGGATGGTGGAAATTACCATACCGATTCATTATAAAGGCTCTTTTTGAATGCAGACACTCAAAACATCCAGCAACACTCATGAATAGATTGATTTATTAGCATCTAATTAGAACACAATGCTACGCTGGCTTTTATTGTCAGGTTAGCCCTTGTTCAAAGGCCTCGAGGGTGGGGAAGAGTGTTCCAGCATCATTCGGTTTTATGTTTGAATTGTTTAGAAGTCTGCCTTGCCGGATAATAGAACAAGGAATCTACTGTGTCAGACATTTTTTTAAAAATAAAATAAAATAAAATAAATGACTCAAACACCTCCAGCCTGGTAGAAAAATAAATCTCACAGCAATGAAACAACATGGTTCTAATAATTAGACGCTTTGTTTGGGTCTGTGATTGAGAATACCAGGTTTTAAAGAAAAAAAAAGAGATGAAAGTTGTATATATTTAGGATGAAAACCTTCTTATCGTAATTGCAACTCTACTGTTACAGGAAATGGGTGGCTAATAAGCACTGCGTGGCAGTGCGCATTGAGTATTTTCCCCCTCTAGACAATAGCAAATTGTGTAAAAAGCCAATACAATGGAATAGATATAGCTCAGGGTTGAACTGCTCTCTGAGCTTGGTTCATTGCTTACAGACGTTTGATTACCTACGTAGGTAACATCAACAATGCTAGTGAATATGATGTTTGTTTTCTGTTTATATATAATAGGTTCCCCAGACAATGTCCATAGGGTTGTAGTTTTCTCTTTGATTTCTATATCTATCTGTTTTCTATTTGTCTGGTTTTAATACTTGCTTATATGGGTATAGGTTTCTGGAGAGGATATATTTTAACTTTTCTATATTCTTTTTAGCATTTTTATTGTCTCTTTTGAATGCTGTGTAACTGTGGTTTATCACTATGGGTCTATTGGTGGCTGATTTGTCCGAATGTCAGACTTCCAAGACTTGCCTAGCTTTTTTGAATTTAGCTTGATCTAGGATACTCGCAGTTTTCCAGTTGAAACTAAGGTTGAGTCTGTCTCTGTGTTATGAGATTAAAGAATTTTTGTATCTTTTGACTGCTTGTTGGTATTCATGGATGTGCTGTTTCCCCTGTATGTGACCTGGGTCATAGTTCAGCAGCTGCTAATCCGCAAAAAAAAAAAAAAAAAAAAAAACACACCCCATATTCTAATCACTAAATGTGCCAAGAACGTTACTACCTGTGACAATTTAAAATTAGTAAACTTTATATTTATACACATACACTGTGTGCACAATTATTAGGCAAGTTGTATTTTGGAGGATGCATTTTATTATTGAACAACTACAGTGCTCTCGGTCAATCCAAAATGTTAACAAACCTCAAACCTGAATGTTTAAGAAACTAAAAGTGAGGTTTTGGCTTTCTTAGGAGAATATCTATGTGTGCACAATTATTGGGCAACTATTAGTGTGAAGAATTATTATGCAACTAAATGAAAAATGAAAATTTGCCCATCTCATTCATTTATTTCCATCTGTTAAAGTGAGACTAATAAACAAACAACTCGAAAGTTACAAATAAACATTTCTGACATGGGAAAAAAAATTGGTGACCAATATAGCCACCTTTCTTCTCAATAATAGTCATAAGCCTCCCTTACCTTAGCCATGTCTCTGAGTATTGAACACCATGTACTTCTGGGCACTCGAGGTAGGTTGCAGTTCTGGAATATGAGAGCACTGGAGAATAATGGGTTCCTGATAGCTTCATGTTTGATTTTTCTCAAATCTTTGGCAGTTAACATGCATCTTTACTTTCTGATTGACACTGAGCTTGTCAATCAGAAAGATTGGCAGTTCTGCGGTTCAAATCCCTAGTACAGTTCTCCTGTGTGAGCAGGGGGTTGGACTAGATGATCTCCAAGTTCCCTTCCAACTCTGTTACTATTACAATCTTTTTTTCTCAACATGTTGACTACTTACTTTCTCAACTGTTGACTACTTACAACAAAACGTTTGATGGATCTGTGATCATATCCCAATATCTTATAATTTCAAGAGTGCTGCATTCCTCTGAAAGATTTTTTACAATTTTTGACTTTTCAGAGTCAGTTAAATCTCATTTTTGGCCCATTTTGCCTGAGGAAAAGAAGAAATACCTTGATAAAGGGTGTTGATCTCTTTAGGCTACACCCTCCCTCATTACACAAATATACATCACCTGATATGCTTATATCCACTAAGTATTCAAGTTTATTCATCTTGGAGATGGAAAATATGCATAAAAAATGATGATACAGTGAAAATACTCACTTGCCTAATAATTGTGCACACAGTGTATACCTCTGAATTAAATTTTCCTGCTTCTGATTTCAATGATACACTCACCCACATATTTGCTATAAAAATTAGTGGGTTACTCAAGATTGAGGCAGTAACAGTAAACAAGGAATGTAAACCAGAAGAGCCTGAAAAAAACTTCCCTGAGTTTTGGTTTTAGCAGGACCAAGCAGAAGATTAGTTCAAATCCAGTCCAACGTTCCAAGACCCAGGTCAAAATTATCAGCTAGTCCAGAGGTAATGGTGCCTATATTTGGTCAGTCTCAGGTGATTCTTGGATTTGTATCTCCTGAGGCTGACATTCCACAGATTCTTCTGGAGCTTCTTCTTTAAGGTCAGAGTCCTGATCCATGACAGAAATAATATTAAATAGTTAAGACATACAGTATCTCCCCCATGTTCTACTGTGTTGTCTCATGGTGGGGTAGGGGTATTCCTGGGAAGGATGAGTGAAGAACGCCAGTAGTTTTTGCCAATGGTAAACATTTCCAGCAGGGTTACCCGTGGTATAAACATTTTTCCAGATGTCTGGCTAAAGAAAGTTGGTGCCTAAATGGGAGTTATATCAAAAAGCTGCAAACCTAGTATGGCTGAAAGAATGGGCAACCCTGAGAAATAAAAGACTGTTAACTTTAGAAGGGTATGATCTCCAGAAGGGTTGGCATGCATATCTCTGGGATACTGGGAAGAAGATAAAAACTTATTTCCATAGACATAAAATAAGGGAGATATTGATACAAATATGGGGAGAGATGAGACAGAAGCACTATAGGAAAATTCCGAGATGGCTTTCCACCATGGAGGCTATAATATATCCAAATATATTAGAAATGGGTAAAACGGTCAGATACAATGAATTATTAGATGGGGGAGGGAACCTTAAAACAAGGGAAGAATTGATGGAACAAGGTATTTCTATAGACTGGTGGCCATATAACCAAATTAAATCTAGATATAAAAAAGATAAGGAGGAATTTGGCATTGAAACGAGCATAAATGGATTTGACAAGATATGGATGGGTACGGATGACAAAATTCTAGCTAAATTATATAATTACTTATTGGAGTACGATATGGCAGAGGAAGTAGTTAAAGAACCAATGTTAGCATGGGCCAAAAATATAGGACAGAATATAAATCTGAACGAATGGGATTCAATATGGAATAATAATCTTAAAATGACAAAGGCGACGGTTTACAAGGAAAACCAGTACAAGCTGTTTTATAGATGGCATATGGCCCCAGCTAGGATAGCGAAGATCTACCCCAATTCGAGCCCTAAATGTTGGAAATGTGACCATCAGCAGGGTACTTTTTATCATTGCTGGTGGACATGTAATCAGGCACAAAAATTCTGGAGGATGATATGGATGTGGATTAGAGAAATAATAAAAGAAAATTTTGATTTCGACCAAAAAGCCTTTCTCCTGGGAATTTTGAAAACTGAATATGCAAAAAGGAAAAAGTATTTAATTATACATATTCTGACAGCCGCTAGAATTTCCTTTGCCCAGTATTGGAAAGAAAAACAAATACCACCTCAAGAACATGTTATTGGAAAAATATTGGAGTGCGCCGAAATGAACAAATTGACTTCAGAAATTAATGACAGAGAAGATTCGAAATTTTATAGCGTGTGGGACATGTGGTACGAATGGATGGGGAAAAGAAATAAAGAAGGAAATAGAGATTAAATATTAATTAAATAACAAAATCTAGATGAATAGTATTATATTTAGTCTTAGAGAGTTGAGCACTATTATCTTTAAGTGTTTTGAAATTAAATCTAGCTTTAAGAAACAATATCAAATAAAAGACAAGTAATAATGCATGTAGATGTATATATGTATATAATTGCACCAATGAACTGAAAATGTACCGAATGTATCACTATATGTTATAATAAAAATCAAATTAAAAAAAAAAAAAGAAAGTTGGTGCCTCTATTAGGGAGGAGTGCTGGGAAGGAGAGGGCAGAAAATCATGTTAGTGACAATGGCAAAGGCATCTGTTCATATTGCACAGGGAGAAAGCAATGGTAAACCACTCCCATATTTTACTAAGAAAACCATATGGACAGAGAATATAAAGTGACTGATGATATAGTGCTGGAGGATGAACTGCTCAGATCAGATGGGCTCAATATGCTCCTAAGGAAAAGCTAAGGATATTTTGGAGTAGTAATGGTGTTTATATCATGATTAAAATAAAGCCTTTGGGACTCTAATTGGAGATGTTGCTATGCAGGAAAAGAACATCTGAAGCTGCAAATATAGAATTGCAGTGGGAACATAGAATGTAAGACGTGTAGACATGAGGAAGTTCAACTTAATTAAAGATGCAATCAACTGCACATCAACAATTTATGCATCAGCTTATTGAGATGGGTTAAGATTGTTACTTTCAAATAGAAAGTGATCATATTGAACAGTGTTGCTTTTATAGTTATGAAGGATAAAGCAAGAACAGTACTTGGCTCCAACACAATCAGTGATGAAATAATATCCATTAGGCTTTGCGGACAACCTTTAATATAATTATCCACATTTCTGCTCCAACCAACGATGCAGAAGAAGTTTATGAGTTTTACAGTCTTTAGTCTTACGGTCTTATTATGAGCCACGGTGGCACAGTGGTTAGAGTGCAGTACTGCAAGCTACTTCTGCTGACTGCTGTCTGCCTGCAATTTGGCAGTTCAAATTTCACCAGGCTCAAAGTGGACTCAGCCTTCCATCCTTCCGAGGTGGGTAAAATGAGGAGCCAAATTGTTGGGGGCAATATGCTGACTCTGTAAAACTGCTTAGAGGGCTGTAAAGCACTGTAAAGCGGTATATAAGTCTTAAGTGCTATTCCTATTAGTCTGAAATTGACAGAAAATGCAAGCAAAATATGTTGCTTGTGGCTGGAGACGATAAAGTTGAAAATATTAAGAAGGAAAGTATAGTTGAAAATAGCCTAAGAAACCAAAATTAAGTTGAAGAATGATGTACCAATTTCTGCTAATTTAACTATGTCTTCATTGCTTTAATAACCAAATAATACCTATATGAATAGACAAGACCTTCAGTACACTGAAATTAAATTGAATATATTATTAATAGAAGGAGACAGAATGGCTCAATTAAAACAGCAAAGATGTGGCCAGTGTCTGACTATGGAACAGATCATCACCCACTCATTTTGCAAACTCCAAGTTAACATAAACAGAAGAAGAAAGCCAGCCATTTTTTACAATGTGATATTGATCATATATTCATAATTTTTAAGGAGAACACAATGACTCAATTTGAAGTCCTGAGCTTCATTGATCAGGAAGCAAAGGAATTGTGGAATGAAATCAAAGAAATTAAGATAAATATAAAAAATTAAGAGACGGACAAAAAGAGAACAAAACAAAATGGATGTCAGAACAAATGGTGGAAATTGCCAAAAAGGCAAGGGAAGCAACAGCATCTGTAAAGACTTTGAAGACTGAAACAGAGAACTTGAAGTTAGATCAGCACTCCACTTCATTACCAAAGTGGTAAGCTACATGAATTGAAGGGACAGTTAAATAAATCAGGCAAGTAACAGAAGATTCAGTAATGATTCTAACCAGGGGTGAAATGTAAAATTTGTTACTACCGGTTCTGTGGGCATGGCTTGGGGGGGGGTTGGGTTAATGTGACTGGGTGGGCGTGGCCAACTTTTTTTTTTTTTTAACTTTTCAAAGCATTTTTTCTAATGCTTTGAAAAGTCTCTCTGCCGATCAGGCAACTCATCTGGGATCGTCAGAGACTTTTCAAAGCATTTTTTTACCACCTCTTCGGCCAAGAGGTTGCAGAAAAAAATGCTTTGAAAAGCCTCTGACGATCCCAGCTGAGCTGCGTGATCATCAGAGTCTTTTTTTTTTAACTTTTAAAAGCATTTTTTCATTGGAATAGGTTGTAGAAAAAATGCTTTTAAAAGTAAAAAAAAAAAAGCCTCTGATGATCGTGCAGCTCAGCTGGGCATGGAGGGGGGGCAGGGATTTTTGCTACCGGTTCTCTGAACCACCCGCCGCCATCGCTACCAGATTGGGTGATCCAGTCCGAACCAGGAGATTTCACCCCTATTCTAACCAAAGTATGCCAGCAAATTTGGAAAATGACACAGATTGGAAGATGTCAATCGCTCTGCAAGTATGAAAGAAAGAAAATTTAACAGATTATGAGAACTATCATACAGATAGTCCTTGACATATGACTGAAATTTTGGTTGCTAAGCGATAAAGTTATTAAATTATATCGCATGACTGGGCTGATTTTATAATCATTTTTATTGCAGCCATTAAGTGGAACGTGATTATTAAGTGAATCTGGTTTTCACAATTGACTTTGCTTGTGAGAAACTGACTGGGAAGGTCCCAAATTTCAATTGCATGACAGCAAGTCACTGCAATTATCGTAATTGTGAATTGGTTGCTAAGTGCCCAAATTGAGATCCCACAACTGTGGGATGGTGCAACATTTGTAATTTAAGAGGACAAATGATAAGCTGTTTTTTCAAGGCCATTATAACTTCAAACTGTCGTTAAATGAATGGTTGTCTGAATGTATAGGATTACTTATACAATAATCTTAATTTCATCAACTAGCAAAATAATGCTTTGGATCATCTAGCACAGAAAAGAGCTCTATATAGAAAGGGAGTTGGCAGAAATTGAAGCTGGCTTTAGAAATGCCAAGGATGAAAAAACATTATTGCTGATGCATAGTTGAAAGCCTTATGATAAAGGCTTAGGATAAAGAATATCCTAAGGAAGTTAATATCTACTTCATTGAGAAAGGCCTTTGATTATGCTGACCTTGTCATATTGTAGATTATGTTTAACAATGGGAAATTCAGAATACAGGTAATAGCAATAGCACTTAGACTTATATACCACTTCACAGTGTTTTACAGCCCTCTCTAAGCCGTTTATAGAGTCAGCATATTGTCCCCCAACAATCTGGGTCCTCATTTTACCAACCTTGAAAGGATAGAAGGCTGAGTCAACCTTCAGACGGTCAGGATCGAACTGCTGGCAGTCAGCAGGATTAGCCTGCAGTACTGCATTCTAACCACTGCCCCACCATGGCTCTTATCCTCGATTTACGTCCATAATTGAGACCAACATTTATGTTGCTAAGTGAAACATTTGTTAAGTGAGTTTTGTCTTATTTTACAACTTTTCTTGCCACTGTTCTTAAGTGAATCATTGCAATTGTTAAGTTAGTACCATGTTTCCCTGAAAATAAGACCCTATCTTATATTTTTTTTGAACCCCAAAATAAGTGTTTGGCCTTATTTTTGGGGAGGTCTTATTATTTTGGGGCACGTGGAGCAAGATGGGGATCCTCTTGCTGTCTTACCTGATTTCCAGCTCTGTCTCCCTAACCCTAACCAGAGGAAATGGCGGGGACCGGCTGCGCATGTGTTTAAATATTTTTGGGGGAGGTCTTATTTTCGGGAAAACATGGTAGTATGGTGGTTAAGTGAATCTGGCTTTCCCATTGACTTTGCTTGTCAGAAGGTCGCAAAAGGTGATCACATGACCCCAGGACACTGCATCCATCATAAGTATCAAGACCCTGATGTTCCAACAGGCGGGGCTAAACATACGAACATGTGAATGATTTTTTAAATATTATCTAATTCTGGGTTTTATTTAATTGACCAAACTAAGTAATAATTTTAATTAGCAATTTTATGATGTTTGTGTGTCTATATTTTTCTTGACTGTACACCGCCTTGAGTCCTATGGGAGAAAGGCGGTATAGAAATATAATAAATAAATAAATAAATAAATAAATAAATAAATAAATAAATAAATAAATAAGTATGAACCAGTTGCGAAGCATCTGAATTTTGGTCACGTGACCTTGGGGATGCTGCAATGATCGTAAGTGTGAAAAACAGTCATAAGTCACTTTTTTCAGTGCCTTTGTAACTTTGAATGGTTCCTAAATGAACTGTTGTAAGTCGAGGACTATCTGTATCTCATTGTCCTCATGCAAAATCTATACACAGGTCAGGAAGCCACAGTACTGACAGAGCATGGCAAAAACTAGGTCCAGGTCAGTAAAAGGAGTGAGACAAGGCTGCATATTTCCTCCTTGTTTATTCAATTTATATGTGCAATATATATATTGATAGAAGCTGGACTGGAAGAAAATGAGCATGATTTTGAAACTGGAGCAAGAAACAGCAATAACCCATGCTATGCTCATGACATTATTCTGACAGCTGAAAATGCAAATGATATGGGAGCTCTAGTAATGATAGCCAAGGAATATAGTGGAAAAAAATAGGACTAATATTAAATATAAAGAATCAAAATTTATGACAAGTATAGCAACCAGTCTTAGAACTGACACTGACTGAAGGTATTAATGCAGTGGGTAGCTACTACCTTTTAGAATCAGTTGTCAAATCTAAAGGAATCAGCATAAAAGAAATAATGCTACTCTACAGAGCACCCTTTGTTAGAATAACAGTGAAAGCTTTGCAAAAGATATCCAGATACTGGGATCTATCTAAACCTTCAAAGATCAGAATTGTGCAGGCAATGGTAATTCTCTGTTTAGAAGTGAAAATTTGGGCTTTGAAGAGGTAGGCTAGAAAGAATATTGACATTTTTGATCTTGGGTATTGGAGAATACACCTGAGAATACCATGGATAACTGAGAAAATAAACAAATGGATCTTTGAACAAATCAACTCACAATTCTTACTCAAGGCACAAATAACCAGATTCAATTGGTTATACTTTGGGTAGAAGATGCAAAGACCCAGATCCCTTTAGAACTTCATAACACCAGAAAAAGAGAAGAGGAAAGAGAAGAAGAGGACGAGCAATACCATGGTTGATGGATCCAATTACAGTGGCTATGGGTGCATCATTGGCCATGGCAAGTTGACCGTAGTGAGTTATCATAGAAAAATAACACTTGCACCATTAAATTGCTCTAAGTATTTGACTTTTTAACCCTTTGAAGTCCCTTCATCTATAAAAATCAGACCTGCAACAGGAACGCCTTTCTCTAATAAATTAGGTATGTTTGCAAATGCCACAACCTTTTATTAACAATCTGCAGGTTATGCATTTCTATATTCTCAAGAGAAAAGTGGCTTCTTGCATGTTCCATTATCTCATTGCTTTAAATAACCTTCTAGATTTGCACTTTACATGTACTAAAAAAATTCTCTTTTTCCTGTTTCAAAGGTAACCTCAGTATCACAACCATTCTGAGCCCCGTGAGGTGAATGAATTTTAAAAAAACAGGGAAAGAAAATGCACATATCTGCTCTAAAAACTCTGTGATTAATTGTATAGAGATGCAAACATAGGTGTGCATATGAAAATAGTATAAAAGAATCAGAAGTCATTGTATCTTAAATGTAATGCAAAATATTCACTTTTTGAAATATAGAATTTTATCTATTGAAGGGGCCATTTAAGCAGATGAAATATGGAGGGAAAAAAGTCCTAATTCAGGGGAAAGGGGGAGAAACGTGGGGAATATAAGACACGTTTTCTTAACTATTATCTTCATTCTTTTAATAATGTGTTCTCTTCTTTTCTCTTCTCTTCTCTCTCTCTGACATACATACAGACACACACATTGATAATTGACATAAATGCTTTTAGCAGAGATTTTTGAAAGCCTTTTCAAACTATTGGATGGACATTCAAACAGAAAGATTATAGTTGCATGTGAATTTGCAGAGTCTAGCATCTCTAGATAGGATCTGGAAAATGTCTGCCTCAAACATTGCAGTGCCAGTATTAACAGGACTGGAGTAGATGGACTTATTAACTAGAAGGTAGCTTTACTTCAATATAAGCCAAGGAAGGACAACCTGAAGCCCATAGGATATCAGCAGTTCCCATCATCACATTTGCAATTCTTAGATCCTCCAAAGTGAGTGTGCTGAACATTTTGGAAACTTTTTTTAGGCAACATTTTCCACTCCCTTCCAAAAGTTCCACAAAAAGTATCTAAACATTTTTCTTTCTTTCTTTCTTTCTTTCTTTCTTTCTTTCTTTCTTTCTTTCTTTCTTTCTTTCTTTCTTTCTTTCTTTCCTTTCTTTCTTTCTTTCTTTCTTTTCTTCCTTCCTTCCTTCCTTCCTTCCTTCCTTCCTTCCTTCCTTCCTTATCCGGCTGTCCATCTCTTCTGTCATATGTATGCCCAATGCCTGGTTGTATTGATATACTCCTGTGTATCTATATATGCATTAGTCTTGATTTATATTTTAGGTCCTCCTGCTTCCTATAAAGTGTCTCAGGAGTCCACAGATGGGAAAGCTCAGCAGTCTACAGAAATGCTGAAAAAATTATGAGGGATGACCTGAGGTACCCACAGTGCTTGAAATGGACAGCTTGCAGGAGCTACCTTAAGCCTCTAGTTGTAGATTTAGTTGCATGGGGATTCACCCACTGTCCATATGCCATCATATTACTGGAAGTTAGCAAGATTTTAATGAAGCCCAGCAGGCACTCCTAGTACCAAACCCAAGAAAAAGTCTGCAGCAAGGGTGATGCCAGATGTGAGTTCTGCCAGTTGTTCTTAATGTGTTTCTAGAGAGTTCCTGAGAAAAACAGGTAGTTAAAAACATTCCCTGCAGATGCAGGTTGCTGCCACCCTGTGCTTAAATCAAAAGGTAAAGATGCCCTCAAGTCATGCACAGCTCCTAATGACTGTGTTAGGGATGGTGTAGTTTGTCGCTGTTTTCTTTTGGGGTGTTTTCAAGATTCCTAGTTTAGCCTACAGTTGAAGCAGCTTCACCTTCTTTCTTATTTTTAGGAGTCTGTCCCACTATTAAGCCTCATAAACCTCTGAAGATGGTCTCCAATGAAAAAAAATTCCTCACAGTTCAAATAAGGTATAGGATTTCATGATTTTGTATTACAGGTACAACTTACAATAGTCCATTTAGTAACCGTTTAAAGCAGCGGTGAAATCTGAACCGGTTTACTACCGGTTCACTGGCTGCGCATGTGCACCATGCACCAAATGTGAGATGGGGACGTGCGCGCATGCATGCACACAGTGCACACCAAAAAAAGCCTTGGGAAGGTAAATAGAACAGCGCATGGGGCAGTGGTGAGTTGCCCCCAGTTCGCACCAGTTCTATAGAACCGGTAGTAAAACCGGCAGGAGGCCCCGCCCACTGAGCCCGACGTCACCCAAGTGTTTCTGCGTGCAGCCCCATTGCGAACTGGTAGTAAAGGTAAGTAGAACCAACCCCTGACAGGGGTGATCAGCTGTGGTGCACGATCGTCAGAGCCTTTTTTTTTTACTTTTAAAAGCATTTTTTTACAACCTATTCAGGCGAATAGGTTGTAAAAAAATGCTTTTAAAGGATTAAAAAAGGCTCTGACAATCACAGCTGTGGCACGCGATTGTCAGAGCCTCTTTTTTTCCTTTTAAAAGCAGGAAGTAACGGCACCCTAGCGGGTGGGCGGAGCTCGCGCCACCATCACTAACGGTTCTCCGAACCACCTGCCACAACGCTACTGGATCGACTGATCCGGTCTGAACTGGGAGCATTCACCCTAAAGTTATAATGACACTGAAAAAAGTGACTTATGACTATTTTCAGTTACAACTTTTGCAGCATCTGTGTGGTCATGTGATTGAAATTCAGATACTTGGCAACTGGTTCGTATTTATGACAGTTGCTATGTCCCAGGGTCATGGGATCACCTTTTGCAATCTTCTGACAAGCAAAGTCGATGGGGAAGCCAGATTCACTTAACAATCAGGTTACTAACTTAAAAACTTCCATGATTCACTTAACAACTGGCTTGAGTTAAATTTTAAATTGATTTTAAATTGGGTTGTTTTTAAATTACGGCCAAAAATATTTAATCATTTTAAACTGTTTTTAAAATTTGTATGTTCTGTTTTTTACTCTGGCTGTTCACCGCCCTGAGTCCTCTTGGAGAAGGGCGGTATAGAAATGGAAATAAATAAATAAATAAATAAATAAATAAATAAATAAATAAATAAATAAATAAATAAATAAATGTTGCAGGAAATGTTGTAAAACGGGGCAAAACTCACTTTAAAAATGTCTCACTTAGCAACATAAATTTTGGGCTTAATTGTGGTCAAGGACTACCTGTACTAATTCTAATATTTAGTTATGCTTTCGTAGCTTTTATATATTAACATTTATATCATACTATATGATGCAGTATACTGTACTTTATGAAACCCTAATTATAGTTTTTAACATGCTATTCTTAGTGGCATCATAATGTTAAAGCTTTGTGCTATTTGTTCATTAATTACAGGCCAGATAGTTCATACTGGAATGACTGCAAATATTATAATTACAATATGATTTTGTGCTTGTAATGATCGAAATAAATATTTGAATTAAAGTGAATTAATAAACATCAATCATTCACTGCCCAAATATATTTAAAATGACCTTAGCTACTTGGTCAAAGCCAAGATGGTATTGTGGTTAAGGTATTATCATGGACCCAGGTTCTCCTCCTCTTTCAATCATAGAGGCTCACTGGGTGACTCTGGAATTGTTAATCTCTCCCAGCCCAACCTCCTTTCCAAGCTTGTTGCACTTAAACTTCTAAAGGCGGGATATAAATCTAACAAAAATGTATCTAGACCTAGACAAAAATAGGTCCTCTACAAAATGTCACTGCATCAAGCTGGGTCTTCCTCTGAGTGCTATTCCATTGCTGACTATTTTCCAGTATGTTGTGATCCCAAATATTGTAAAGATATGATAGGATTTATTCAATGTACCATCTTAGTCAGTGAACATCAATGTATTTATTTGTGTTTCCCTGCCTCACTGCTCACCCTACATTGTGTCTCTCAAATCCTAAAGGGATAAATCCAACAGAGCAAATGACAAGTAACTGAGACTAAAGCAGCAGTTGCCACTGTGAAAGCAGTCTTCCCTTAAAAAAAAAACTCAAAACAAACACATATCCAAATAATGAGAGACAACTAACTGTTCCAAGTTTACAGCAATACTGGCAAACACCATTACAGCATAATTTTCTGAATAATTTTGTATATGCTGCTTTGTCCTTCCCTGAATTATATGGATTGGGCCAAGAGCTTGTCAACACTCAAAAGGATTTTAAACTCATTTGGCTTTGTGCATTGGTGCTGTGATTGAGCATACCTGTATGTCCCTGTACATCATACTGTGAAGTCCCTGACTCATGTTTCATAAGTGGCCTATAGTACATGTTTCCTTTTGGCTTTGTAACCCTTTCTCCTTTGCAAAATCTGAAGAACTGAATTGTCAATCTTTAATCTTTTTAATCTCTGTAATCTTTTTTGCTTGGATTTCAGTAGACATGATGCAACAAAAGCAGGTTGAAAATGCTGTCATGCATCACACAAACTCTAGTCTGGAGCAAGAAACAGTGGGCGACAGCAATCCTCTACATTCAACTACCACCCAAGCTCCTGATTTCACCATGTCTTCTGGCTTTCTTTCTAGGATTCCTAACATTCTAGGACATTTTGTTAGCTGCTCCTACGCCCTATTCTCTTTTTAGCTTACACTGATCTCTCTGTTCTGGTGCAGGCACTAAAAATGAATGGGGATATTTCCAAACAGGACAGGCAGGGATAGAACATTAATGTGGTGTGTTTCCTTAATGAAGTAGCAATTCATTTTTCTGGGGAGCATACACTTATATCAGCACCCACACTGCCCAATAATTCATGCTATTGCAGTACTGTCATTTCAGTTAATACAAAAGACAGCCATGAACAAAGCCTCAGCCCAAAATGTTACAAGGGTTGGGGGTTTTTTTTATTGATTTATTTGCTAAAATCTGGAATAATGCCTTGTGGTTGCCCCACATTGCATTCTTAACTCCCACCAGATACTTTTCTGTAATGGATAATGTGATTCTGAATGGGAGCTAATCAGCTATTTGGCTCTGATCTGTGATGGATGGTCACTGTCTTAGATGGTCCAAAATTAATACTCAGCCCATGGCTCTGAGCTGAGCATGGTTGTCAGTTTGGAAAACGGGATCAAATTGGTGGTGGATATTGGTGGATTGCCCCCGGTTCGCACCGGTTCTATAGAACCAGTAGTAAAACCGGCAGGAGGCTCCGCCCACCAACCCCAACGTCATCAAAACGCTTCTGCGCATGCACAGAAGAGCGTGTGGCCCTGCTGCGAACCAGTAGTAAAGGTAAATAGAACCCACCCCTACTGGATATGAAGCTACCATATTTTTCAGAGTATAAAACACACTGGAGTATAAGACGCACCTTAGTTTTTGGGGAGGAAAATAAGAAAAAAGCTGATAGGCAGGTGGATCGGCCTCCCGGAATACTCCCAATCAGCTGTTCCCAGAGGTGAATTTTAGCAACAGGTTCCTTGGTTGTGAGCTCTGTGCCTTGCTTTTTTTCCTGCCTCTGAAACTTCTGAAAATCCGTTTCAGAAAAAAACTTTTTCCTGCCTCTGAAAGCCTCCGAAACAGAGCTTCAGAAAAAAAGCCTCTGAAGCTCTGTTTGGGGGCTTCTTTTCTGAAGCTTCATTTCTGAGGCTTTTTTCAGCCTCTGAAACCTCCGTTTGAGAAGCTGGGCAGGGCTACATTCGGAGTATAAGACGCACCCAGATTTTCACCCTCTTTTTGGAGGGAAAAAGGTGCATCTTATACTCCGAAAAATATGGTAGTTTCAACACTGTCAAGAGCCTTTCTGGATGTGGTAGGATTGGCAATAGCCTTTCTGAGCTCTAACAAGGTTAGGCTAACCATGCCAGGGCCTCTTCATATACAGTAAGTGTTTAAGCTGGTCCTTAAACATAGCTAATTAACCTAGGAGAACTTTATGTTAGTCACTAAATGTAAAGAGAGGATTCATTGGGAAAGACTCTGATGTTGGGAAAGATTGAAGACAAAAGGAGAAGGGGCAGCAGAGGATAAGATGGTTAGAGATTGTCAACAACGCAATGAACATAAAATTTGCAAACTGGGAGACAATGGAGAACAGGGGCATGCTATGGTTCCATGAGGTTATGAAGAGCTGGACATGATTTAGTGACTGAACAACAGCAACAACAAAAACTTTATATTGAGAGGTCGGCAGAAATATTTTCTGACCATTTCTTTTTCAATCTTTTCTTGTTAAATCTGCTGAAAAACATTGGTTTTAGTCGTTTTTACAAGGAGAAGAGAATTGCAGAATTTCAGGAGAAATATTCTTGCACTTATTTAGTTACAAAGTCGTCAGGAGCAGGGGTGGGTTCTACTTACCTTTACTACTGGATCGTAGTGGGGCCGTGTGCACGCGCACTCTTCTGCGCATGCACAGAAGCATTTTGATGACATCAGGGTCAGTGGGTGGAACCTCCCTCCGGTTTTACTACCAGTTCTATAGAACCGGTACGAACCGGGGGCAACCCGCTACTGGTCAGGAGATATGTGTGAGTGCCCTTCTTTCATTGTAGAACCTCATAGGTAACATCCCTAACTCTTCACCCATCAGTTCCGTCTCAAGGGAAGATTTCTTCCCTGCAGAAATTCAGGGGGGGGGAAACACTCAACCTTTTTAAAAAAATTACTAGAATTTTTAATAGAGAATTCCTTTTTTTAAAAAAAAATAGTTTTTATTGAACATTTTTCAAGTTTAAAAATCACAAGTAGAAAAAAAACCAAAAAAAAGAAAAAAAAATACAAATACAAACAAATAAAATACACAAACAACACAACAATACAGTATAATTCTATAGCTTTCCATATCAGCATGTATGTTCTGCCTTTATAATTCACTATTCAATATTTATCTTCTCATAAAATACAATTCTAATAATAGTATAATAATTATATTGTAATAATAATATAATATAATATAATGTATTCTGATTATATATACACAGTTATCTTTCCATTATGGGCATTAGTTTTGAACATTTATTTCTTACTTGGACTTCTTGAATAGAGAATCCTTAATACGTGTCCACTCTGAGTGTGACCTTATGATAGTTGTAAATGCAAGGACTGATCTTCACTTTTTTCATTGATGTTGCAACTTCAAACAGTAATGGTTGTAACTCGAGCAATACCTGTAATTAACATGCCTATGATTACTGCAAAAAGTTTTGGATTTACTGAATGGGTGCCCTACTTTAAGTTTCTGTAACTTTTGCTCACTTCAGGAGAGCTTTTCTTCTCATCTCATTTCAGCTGGTGTGAAATTAGTAATGTGCCCAATTCCTTTTACTTCTCAAATGGGAGATTGCAAAAAGAGAGGGGGTGGAGGGAGAGAGATACTTGTCACTGAATCCTGAAGCTGGTTTTAATAAATTCAGTTTCTGAGACAAGCTATGTTCTTCTGCCTTTGTAGTTCATTCAGATCGCAATGTGCTTTCAGTCAAGATCAAAACCATTTTACAGCATTAAGGCCTTTTAGAAAGCTGCTCTGGTCTCTCATTTGAACTCTGGAGGAGCCTGTTCCTTGTTGCTACTTACCATGATTTAAGTATTGTCTTTGTAGCTGCTGCTTTTAATGGTTCTGTTTTGAAGTTGACTGCACTGTCTGGGTGTTGGAGGCCTGGCCATCTCCCTTATGGGAAATGAACTGCCTTTGTCTTGATGTGCTAAATCTGATGTCATGGAATAAACAGATGAAAATACGCTATGCTCTAAGCCGAAACATTGCAACCATCTGCATGAACTGTATCCGGTATAATTATATAACACTGTGGCTGATATGTGCCTGCTTTATTCAAACATCAGAGAAAGCAAATTTACCCTTGCTAGGGTGGGGAATCATACCCTAGCATTGTTGTTATTTTTGCTCATTAATTACTGAATGTTTTATAATTAACATTTTAAATCATCTTTTTGTCTAATCAGCCTCCAGGGTGCTACATAAGAGTTTTCGGTAAAAGAACGAACAATAAAAATGTGAAAACAAAAATAACAACAGTAAAGCCCACATTAAGAAATTAAAACAATAAGTAACTGAAAATCATTAACAGGCCAAATTAGAAAGCATTGGATCCTTTCGATAGAGAGGCAGGGTCTGTGCATTTGGTAGGATTTGCCATTCATGTGAAATATAAAAGGACTTATCTCCACAACAGAGATCTTTTGCTGCAAATCCAGCTCTCCAGCTGTCTCTTGACCTGCATATGAAATCTTTTAAAGGCTTAATGATTGGGATTTGTACATATCTTGCTAGGACAATATGCATCCTTCACTCATTCAATTGTGTGGCATAAAACAGCCAATGAGAGATTAAATCCATTTTTTTTTTTTAGAACTTTCATGCTTCTTCCAACACAATGCTTTAAAAAGAAATACATTTGGTCGCTAGTCCCTAAGTGATAAGATACCATGTTAAACCCATTTCTTAGATTCTATGGGTATAATCATAATTTTTTTTTTTTAAAAAAAAAAACCAATTTCCAAAATAAGCAAATAGTGCTTTTTATTCAATCCCACTCTACAAGAATAAAACTCCCAAGGTTTGTCTCTGCTTGTCTTTTAAACCTCTTCAATCATCACCATACCTGAAAAAAACATTTTGGCTGTGCTTGAACAAATACTGTATTTTTCGGAGTATAAGATGCATCTTCCCCCCCCCAAAAGAGGCTGAAAATTTGAGTGTGTCTTATACTCAGAATGTAGCTTTTTTGAAGCTTTTTTTCAGCCCTAACGAGGTGCTAACGAGTGAAGTGATCTCCTCGTGCTTTGCCTGCTTTTCTCATTGCTGCTTCTTCTCAACTGTGGCTTAAAAGCTGTTTTTTATCCCCAAGCAGGGGATAAAAAACCAGCAAACTAATGTGCTAAAGCTGATCAGACTAAGGACACTAGCCAGATGAATACCTGGTAGGCAGATTTTTTTTCCCCTATTTTCCTCCCAAAAAACTAAGCAGTGTCTTATACTCCGGTGCGTCTTATACTCTGAAAAATACGGTAGTTACCTGTGATTAACTAAACCACAGTTTACAAACTGAACTATGCACAACACATTAAGCTAAAGTGTGGGTGATTTATGGTCATTGTGTTGTATAGCATAGGGCTCTCAAGTGTAGTCCTGACCTCCAGCTACCAGTTTTTGGAATGAAGTATTTGTGTGACCTGAAAAATGCCAGATTGGGAAATTGGAAATTATTTCCCCTCAGTCAGTTCTAGGAATCTTATGCTGGTTTGAGGTAAAACTCCCCAAGCTCTGAGCACTAGATTGCCTACTCAAAAGTAATGCTCTGTTTTTGTAATTACAAGTGTTGGCATTATGAATTTCACCTATAAACTTCTATTTGGAGTTGCTGCCACCTAGAGGGACTGCAAGACAGGGATCATAGAGGATCCCTTTGATCAGGTTCACTCTTGGTTCAGCATAGGACAAGCAACTGGAGGAGTTCCACACCTTATTTCCCCATAATTAGCAGATGTGCACAGTTCTGGCCTCAGAACATCACTCCTCTGAGTTAGGAATTAGGTCATTGCAACAGAATTTTACAGCTTTTGACATTTTGTTTAACTTTATTTATAAGTGGTTTACCATTGCTTTGTTCCTAAGGCTGAGAGAGAGTGGCTGGTCCAAAGTCATTCAGTTGGCTTTATGCCTAAGGCAGGAACTAGAATTCCCAGTCTCCTAGTTTCTAACCTGAAATTTGACCAGTACACCTCATTGCTCTCTTTGATGATCTAAGCTGCAAAAATCCAGATAAATACTAGATGTCAGAAAAGAGAGATCTTCTAACTTAAGGCGATCCAACAGCTGTACTTAATAGTACAGCTATTGTTATTGTTATAGATACAGCAAATATACAGCAAAGATACAGATACAGTTATTGTTTTAGATACAGCAAAACCTACCTTTTTCTCCTTTTCTCACTTTTTCTTTCATCTTTTTTTTAATATTTCTTTTCCATCTACATTTTGGTAGTTTTACATTTTATATAAAATTCTTTTCCAATAACAATTATATTTAAAAACACACACATACACACACAAATGTATGTGCCTAGAACAGCTCAAAGTGATGGAATCTATGCTTCTTCTATAAGATTCTGCCACTTGTGTTGCTGCATGGCCAATGGCACTCTTAGAGGGTTAGACAGTCTGCTGCCTTCCTGTTACAGATTACAGAATAAGAGTCGGAAGGGACCTCAGAGGTCATTTAGTCCAACCCCTGCTCAAGCAGGAGACTCTATACCATTCCAGTCAAATGGCTGTCCAAACTCTGAGAAAAGGGGAGATATAAATCATATTAATATAATATATGAGCCCCTTGCTTTATATTAATGTAGATGCCATTCTTAGGGAACTACAGTTGGGAGCACCATTTGGATAAGCAAAGAGTCTTTAGAAGGCAGCCTATGGTTTTCCTCATTCACTCTCCACTTTGACCCACCAACAAGCTGGAGTCGTGGCTGGTAGCCTGCAAGAAATATGGGTTTTAATGAGTCAGGCTTGTTATTTCTTCATTTGCCTGGTCATGTCTGTCTGCCAGACTTTGCTCAGTGATCCTCAGGAAATCTTAATAGAGAGAGGAAGCTTTAATCATGTCACAGTGAATGATGAGCAGACACAATTAAAGTGTATTAAGGGAAGGTGAGGGAGATATCAGCTCAGCTGATTTGACATTGTTTTCATTTGAAATAAATGCCTCCCTTCCAAACGATTAGTGAATAGCCAACTAATTAAGTGACAGGTTGAATCTTATAGCATCTCAAATAAAGGTCTGCTTTTCAAAAATGGGGTTGGATGCATATTGCCATAAAAGAAAAGCTAGTATTTTGCTACAGAAATGCTACTAAGAGCATTTCCATGCTGAAGCTGTTTCTACTGAGTGCAATTCTCTCAATCCTCCAAGTTTGTTCAAACTTCAGTGGTGCAATAGTTAAAATGCTGGCTTAGGAGTGGGGAGACTCAGGTTGAAGCCCACTCTTTGACTTTGAATCATTATTTCCATTCTTCCTTCAGGATAACTATTGTGGGATCAAAAGAAGAAATAGGCCCAGATAAGCCACCATGAGCTCTTGGAGTAAAGATGGAGAAAAATATGTAACTTACCTGGCCTTTATCTTTGCTAGCCTTGGACCATAAACAAGTGAGCAGTCTCTCCAGCTAACCAATAGGAGACTGTAAAAAAATTAAAATACTGTAAATCTGTAGAAGCCTGGTGGTGCAGTAGACTAAACTACTGCTAAAGTAGTATTTAGCTGCCAGCTGCCTGCAATTACTGCGAGTTCAATTCTCACCAGGCTCAAGGTTGACTCAGCCTTCCATCCTTCCGAGGTAGGTAAAATGAAGACCCGGTTTGTGGGGGCAATAAGCTGACATTGTATAAAATAGAACACCGCTTGGGGGGGGGCAAAAGCCCTACTAAGCAGGTATATACAAAAGTATGAAGGCTATTGCTTAAAAAGCATTGTAAGCCACCCTGAGTATCCGGAGAAGGGCGGCATATAAATCAAACTAATAAATAAAAAAATAAAAAATAAATCACAATATTTGAGAAGCTGCCACAAAGAAGAGGGAGTCAAACTATTTTCCAAAACACCTGAAGGCAGGATGAGAAGCAATGGATGGAAATTAATCAAGGAGAAAAGCAACCTAGAACTAAAGAGAAATTTCCTGACAGAACAATTATCCAGTGAAACAGCTTGCCTCCAGAAGTTGTGAATGCTCCAACACTGGGTGTTTTAAGAAGAGACTAGACAACCATTTGTCTGAAACGTTATAGAGCAGTGCAGGGGTGTCAAACTCGCATCATCACAGAGTCGTCACATGACATTTCGTGACTTTTTCTCCCTTCGCTAAACCAGACATGGGCATGGCCAGCGCATGACACATTTGGCTCACGGGCCACGAGTTTGACACTCTTGGAGCAGCGGGTTTGATTACAAGACCTCCAAGCTCCCTTCCAACTCTGTTATTCTGTTATTACATCCAGTCCAGTCACCAATCCTAAAGTAAAAAAATCCCCTCACTCCACATACAAAGGAAAGAGAATGTAGTGTTAATGTAGGAACCCAGGGGAAAACCTGATTGTTCTAAACATGCCATCTGAATTATGTACCTTTTCATTAGGGGCAGCTTGGTCTGGGATCTTCTGAAGATGCCCATATTAAATTGCAATTAATTAGTTAATTGAGCAATCAGGTGGATCATACCTCCTTGGGGAATCCCCCATTATTGCAGATAAATAAAAAGAGCTTTGGCTGCCATTCAAGTAATGGAGCTGAAAAGATACAGTTTTAAATTATTACTCAACAGGGTCTGCCTTTAGAAGGGGATATTTGGGGACATTCATGAACAATTTATTTGCCTTTGTTACAGACTCTTTATTTTATTCAAGCATGCACAGACCATATTTGCCCCTCCTCTCCGTGGCAAGGAGAAAAAAAATGGATGATAGGTTATGTTAGATGTTTTATATTAATTCAGCTTAATGCAAATATTTCCAAAGTATATCTAAAATTTTCAGTGTGTGTAAATGTTGCATGACATGTCCAAGGCAGATGCTTTCCTCTCTCAGCCACACATTCCTGCTACTTTATCTCATAATTTTCTGTGTGATTTCACTTGTAACTCCATTGCAGCAATGAGCAGAAAATTTTCAAGTTGTATCAAGAGTGTGTGACCAACTCATAAGCATAAAGCGATGGCTTTAGAGAAGATTTTTTTAAAAAAATAAATAAATAAAGCGGTACAAATGAGGACAATGTTTGTTTTCTATCACGTATGAACCAGGACTCATTATTTCAACAGTGAATATCTTTTTGGTGGAGAGTAACTGAATAAAAAAAGGATATGAAAAGTTTGGCACCTTTAAGATCAATGGTGATGATACAATAGTCATCATGTGCTGTTTGTGAGATTTTTAAAAAGTTACTAACATTATGGCTGAAAAATCAGATCATGTCACTTGGCTTAGCGGTGATATATATTCAGGCTAAGAAGTTATTTCAAAGATGTCAAGAAAAATCATGGTGATCATAACGCAGACTTTGTGGCTAGAAATGGTTTAGTAGACTTAGATAGTGTTTTGATTATAATAATGAGGATCTGAGTGGTGAGATTGCCACTACTGATACTACAACAGACATTTATCCTGTGGTGTTAAGGAAAAACCTTACTGATGACACTGGCACAGCAAATCTTGCATGTCAGCAAGATAGGAAGGCAAGTTATTCTGAAAGAAAATGCAAAACAGAATGTGCATTTCCAGAAAAGGCTATACCAGGTTTTAAGACCACAAGGGGTAGGCAGAAACTTTTGCTGATGGCTCATACATTAAGCGATGACAGGTTGCAAACTCCTGCTTCCTAATGCTGCCATTCCTATGCCTAGTTATTCCAGCTGAAAGGTCTGGATCACAGTAGCGCTTTTGGAATAGCACTGCAGATAGATATAGAAAGTCTGCTCAAGATTTGGCTTGCCATTGATAATGCCCCTGGCCATCTTGCACATTTAGTAGATTATCATCCAAATGTCAAAGTAAGATTTCACTGCCCCTGGTTTAATTAAGATGGAATTAATGTCAAAGATCAGGGTGTGTGAAAATGGATGATGATGTGGTTTTCATACATTGCCCATAAGTGGTGAGATCAAGAAGTAAGGGATCTTCCCTACATTTCTTTTTGGTGCTGTCTCCTTCTTTGTATCCTGTGGAATTCTTAGATTACAGTTCCCATAATTCCTAGGATTCCAAGATAATTCCAACCCAGCATGTCTAATTAAGGCATTGATACAAGGAGTGGAAGAATCATTAATGTAGTTAGAATAAATAGCAATAGCACTTAGACTTATATACCATTTCACAGTGCTTTACAGCTCTTTCTAAGTGGTTTACCGAGTCAGTATATTGCCCCCAACAATATAAGAATTTTGGGAGTTGAAGTCTTAAAGTTTCCAAGATTGAGAAATGCCAGATTAAACAGTTCTGAGAAAGAGAAAAGAATGAGGAAATCAGAATGAACCACCCTGATTTCACTTAGTATAAAAATAAGATGAAACAAAAAGAAACTGAACATGCTTTCCAGATTCTGTTATTCTACCTTACAACAATAAAGAGCATTCTTAGGAACTTTACCATTCCACATTCTTGACCTGACCTGGCAGATACAGTTACTAAGAAATACTAGGATTCTGATTTTGGAAATGTCATGCTGGAGCTACTGAAAAAATTGCAGGAAACAAGCAGAAGGTCCAGCAAATATTACCACACAGTTGCTTGAAGAATGGATTAAGATATTTGATTCCTGCCAATAAAGTGGGAATAGCTAGTAAGAATGTTCTTGATGTACCCTTGTTGACTTCTAATTAGAATGGACATGTAGTTGTTTTACCTTCATTGTCCTTAATATAGATGCAGGAAAACTGCAGGTACTATTAGTATACGCTAACAGGGCTTGTGGAAGATGAACAAATATCAATATGGAATGAAACCTCTTTAAACGGAATGAAACCTCTTTAAACGGAATGAACCAAAAGTTGGAGCTACACCATAGATCAACATGACCCAGGTGGCCAGAAAGGCCCAACAGAGACTCCACTTCCTTAGAGTCTTGTGAAAAAAAAAATAGAGTGGAATAACAACTGATGACCGCCTTTTACCGGTCCACAATAGAAAGCGCCCTCACTCATTGCATTATGGTGTGGTATGGCAGCTTGACAGCTGTGGATAGAAAGATATTACAGAGGGCGGTGAGCACAGCAGAAAACATTGTGGGCTGTTCCCTGATATCACTAGATGACATCACTAGGGCTCGCTGCCTTAGAAGAGTGAGGAAAATCCTCAGGGACGACTCACACCCTGGGCAGCACTTCTTTATTCTCCTGCCATCGTAAAGGAGATATAAAAGCATAGGCAGCCACACAAATAGGCTGAAGAATAGTTTTTATCTGTGGGCTGTCAGGCTACTGAATGGAAAATAACTTTACAACAACATAGTACAATTGACTTGCAGGGCCGGCGCGATGTGCAATGTTCACATGGTGCAGTAGGATTATGTGTTTGTTAATAGGACTCACTGGGTTATGGATTTTTTTTTTCTTTTACTGCCTTTCACTGTGAGTTGTATTGGGTTGGGGGGGGTGCATGAAGGGAAGCTCAGCCAATCTCATCGTACACATGTTGTACTTTATTGACAACAATAAAGGTTTGAACCATAAGGTCTTGAGAAAGCTAAAGTCTTGTAAAGCCAAATGGAAATGGTTGCATTTTATCTCTTATTATGATTTTATTAATTAAGAAATAAGCATTGCTTGGGAATACATGGTTTCCTTGTTTGCTATATTGATTCTTAGGAAAGTTATATTGGAGCAGAGCAGCTAAATGCAAAAAAGGACAGAGATCTTGCAGCTTTCTTTGCAGGGAAGAGGGTTTCTGTCTGCTGCATTTGTCATGCAAATTGTAGCTGTTGAAATGCCAGCTTCTGTGAGACTATACAAGGTGCCTGAAACTTGCCCACCCCATCTCTTGCTGTGGTTAAAGGGCCGCTGCTCCATTTCTCTCACTCTGGGAGGGGAAGAGGCAGGAGGAGGAGGCCTTTGCAAACAGACACAGACTTGAGGGATTTCCATTTGAAGCTGAGGCAAGAACAGCTGCCACCGAGTCAAAGGAGAACGCATTCCAGCTGCATTTTTTCCCTCAGCTTTCATCAACTTCAGGCAGCTTCTACCCCATCTAGTTCTTTTGTCCCCTTCAAGTTTGGGCAAGCTGATGCCATCTGGGACTTCCCACGGAGCTGGTTTAGAAATCATTTCCTTCTCCTCCCAGCTACAAGCTGGCCTTTCCTCTGCAGAGTTTCCCCAGAAAAGAAAAGAAAAAAATATATCCTTTGTGGTGTTGCTTTATTATAGGAGAACTTACAAATGCCATCATTTAACTTGGGGAAGTGCTGGTGGTCTTGTCAGGCAACAAGAATTCAGTCCTATCCCATATCAAAAGCAAAAATATTTCCTTCTAATCTATGGGTATCTTTGGGGAATAAGGAAGAAATTGCAGCCATTTAAGGGTCAAGAGCAGTGGTGGGCCCCTTCACAACCTGTGAACTTCAAATCCCAGCATGGCTAGCTCTGGAATCCTGGGAGTTGAAGTCCACAGATGGTAAAAAGGGGCCATAGTTGCCCATCCTTGGTCAAGAGGGTGGCTATTGAAGTTGGGCCACGATCAGCATAAGATATATCATGGCTTCTGGGAGTTTGCTGGGAACCACAGTTCTTTCAAAACAAGCAATTATATTCTAGTTTCAGCATTATCTGGTTGTGAAACTGAAAATAGAAATAATACACTATCTTGACGCTTTTTCTTCATTTTATTTTTTTAATGCTTTTTAATTAATGACAAGAAAAAAAAGAGCAAAACATAAAAGTGATCGTGATAATGATCCATACATTATCAGAAAGAAGAAGAAAAAAGAATACATAAAAAGTGCCATGGGGAAAAAAAAGAATGCAACAAAAAATTGATTATTGTTATAATGTCAAATATTATGGGGGGGTTGTCAGAGTTTAATACTTCAGTTTATTTGATTTTTTTTAAAACTCCTGAATTCAGTTAATTCAGTTAAATATTTTCCCTACCGGTTCTGTGGGCGTGGCTTGGTGGGCGTGGCTTGGTGGGGGTTCATGTGAGTGGGTGGGTGTAGCCAACTTTTTAAAAACTTTTTAAAGCATTTTTTCACTAAAAAAAGT
Source organism: Pantherophis guttatus (assembly GCF_059756535.1). NCBI lineage: Eukaryota > Metazoa > Chordata > Lepidosauria > Squamata > Colubridae > Pantherophis > Pantherophis guttatus. The sequence goes on along the minus strand of NC_142063.1, from coordinate 276,098,826 downwards.
TTTTAAAAAGATCCGACAATCAGCTGTGACAATCAGCTGTGCCTGCGATCGTTGGAACCTTTTTTTTTTTACTTTTTTAAAATATTTTTTTACTACCTGTTCAGGTGAATAGGTAGTAAAAAAAATGCTTTAAAAAAGTAAAAAAAAGGTTCCGAAGATCGCGCAGGACAGCTGATTGTCACAGCTGATTGTTGGAACCTTTTTTTTACTTTTTAAAGCATTTTTTTACTACTGGTTCAGGCGAATAGTGAAAGCAGATGCCCGGTGGTGATCCTGTTAACTCCGAGCTGCTTTGTGCCTCCAGAACCAGCTGATGGGGCAAAAGAGAAACTCAGGCTCTGCTTCCAGCCGCAGCACATGCAGAATGAAATCTGCTGAAGAAGGGGGGGGGGAATCACGCTCTGCCTATCAGCTGTGCCGTGCGATCATCAGAACCTTTTAAAAACTTTTTTAAAGCATTTTTTTTACTACCGGTGCGCATTTCACCCCTGACTTAAGATCATGCTATAGATTCTGGGGGAGCCTGAGGTACAGATTTGATGAGACGTAGGACAGCCCAGCATTAGGTAAAAGCCTTTGGTATCTCATTAGCAATAGCACTTAGACTTATATACCACTTCACAGTGCTTTATAGCCCTCTTTAAGTGGTTTACAGAGTCAACATATTGCCCCCAACAATCTGTATCCTCATTTTACTGACCTCGGAAGGCTGAGTCAACTTTGAGCCAATGAGAATCAAACTCCTAGAATGAGCAATGAGTTAGCTTGTGGTACTTCATTCTAACCACTGTGCCACCACGGCTCTTGTGACATTAGATGGTGACATGGGTGAAAAGACCTGGTCTTATTCAGATGAAAATTGTTAGTCAATGTATATGAGAAAGGGGAATGAAACAAACTGATTTTCCTAAAGGAATTTCTATGAAGCGGAATTTTCTGCCAGTCAGGCTGCTTTGTACACAGAAAGGGGCATTAAGTGAACTCATTATACAAATACCCACTCAGAATTTTTCAAAAGGTAGGTGGAATTTTTGATGAAGTGAAGAGTCAACATTGTTTGATAAGAGACAAACTATCTGTCATTTCCCCAAAGATAAATACTGCTGGTGTTTGTTCTTTTCCACAGAAAAGCAGCCTTTTAACTTGGTATATCTGATAGATGACCATATATATTGTTTTAAGAGGTAATTATGTTTCAGTATGCAACCCTTATTTGATTACTTCATATATTTTAAACGCAGTGGTTTTTCAAGAGGCCTTCTACATTTTCAAAATCGTGTTTGAATGTCTACAAAAACATTCAAATGTCTTCTTTCTGAAATTACATTTAGATCTTTTGATCACGGAGAGAAAATATCTTTTTGTTTCCAGCACAATGATGATCAATTGATCACATCTTTCTGTGTTTTCAGTTGGTATTCCATTACTCATTTCGTCAAGTCCAAACAAAGAAAAAAATACTGTATATCCTTGTAGGCGCACAGTGCTTTTAAAGGTAGAAATGTAAAGACCTGGGATTCTGCTTGCCTTCCCCCACCTCATATCAGCTTGGGATCCATTTGTGTTTGTCATTTAGTTTTCTTATTAGTGTGAGATTGAATTGAACCATTCACTTGTGTTTGAAAAGATCTTCAATGGCTGACATCTGCTCTGAACTTTGGACTTAGAGGTATTTTTACAGAGCTTAACATCATGATGTGTTCCAGTGGATTATCTGCATCCAACACAGGGTTAGCATTTCTAGCCATGAAGCAGTCTCAAACGATTTCTAAGGGGTCCATCTGAAACTAGGTTTTTGTGGTTTTCTCTTAAGCAGCACAAAACTAGAGCTCTGTAAAAAAAATCTAAAGCCTTTGTGACTCAGTTATACATGCTGCATTTCTAAAACAAAGCACACTCGGTGTTAGTTGCATTTAGCTTATTAAAAGAAAAGCCTGGGGCAATTAAATAAATAATTGCCTTAGAATGTGACATGATGCAAATTATGTGGCATGTTCTTTATATTTAGTTTTTTGGACTTCCTGTTCCATTCCTCGTAAGATGATTTATAGGCTTTTGAAAGTTTTAATGTCAATACTTTGGGGGGCAACTCTTCTAAAAGACAGTGGCCCAGTTCATACAACATTCTACGGTAAGTGGGAGGAGGGTGTAGTGTAAACATCCTACCCAAGTGGTGTCAAACTCACATTGTCATGGTGGTGTCACATGACATATCAGGACTTTTTTCCCCTTCACTAAACCAGGCATGGGCATGGCCAGTGTGTGACGCATCCGGCCCACAGGCTGGGAGTTTGACAGCCCTGCCCTACCCCAATAAACTAACCCACCATGAATCAAATGAGTGATGTTTAGCTAAACTGTCCCTGAGTTTGTTTCAGGTTTACCCAATTCCTTTGGTTAATTTTATCTTGCAAATGACTTAGCAAAAAGTTAAATGTTCCTTCCTGGTTCTGAGACAGAGAGAAAAATCCAAGAGATATTATGAAGGGGAAAAATGGCTAGATGATAGAAAAGAGTGAATTGGGTAAGTCATCCCAAGACAGATGGGATTTATGTGGGGAAAGGATGACTGGATCAGCCATGTTGTATGTACATGGTCTGAGGGAGACAGGCTTATCAGATGTCAGAAACTGACAATGGAAGAAAGGGATGGCAAATCTCAACCCCATCTTTCCTCCTATGCCTTTGCTTCTGTTGAAGGACAGAGCCCTAGTTGCCATCCTTCTTGACCTGCATACCACAATGTCCATCCTTACATTCTGTTCAGTGTGGCATGAAGACACTCTACTAATTGCTTTTTTGAGAATTTACCCTCATCGTGCACCCTTCATTTCATCCTCTTATCCACTTCTGAGATAACTTACATTCATCTTTTGCTGTCTTGATTTTGTATACAGTAATGTTTTCCTCTTTTCTCAACATAGGCCTTGCCACAAAAACATTCTACAATCTTCAGTGACAATGTTGCTGATGATATCTTATGGATGCAAATACCCTGGCTCCCACTGTCTACTTTTGGCCACTGCAGGCATGTGAGGGTTGCTGGAATTCATTAAAAATTTGGGAGTTTGCAGAAGCAAGTCTGGGTGTGCTGTGTGTTGACATCTATCTCCAATTGCTTTGAGTTCTAATTTAAGTGGGCATTTTCTCCACCACACTGATCAGTGGCCATTTCCTTCCATGGCTGTTCTGGCTTGGGCTGCAGGAGAGATTGGCTGCCTGGCTTCCCAAAAGTCATCTGCACATGTAATGCCTGAGGGGCACTTCACCAAGTGCTGTTCAGGCATTATTAAGTGGACTTCTTACAGTACATACATGGATCTAGGATCTAGTGGCCTTCTAAAAACACATTTCTAATATGTTTGTTAGTCTTTTAGAAGAGTAGTAAACACCTTTTAAAAACAGAATTTGCACCCTCTGCCTGGAAGGTCAATTTAAATTGGACACTGCTATTTGTGCACAGTTATGTTGTCCCAAACAACAAGGGGAGTTTCACAGTGTCATCTTTTAACTTTTTTTCATGGGAGATGGGAGCTCCTTGTGCTTAATCCATGGTATCTTCTAATACTATGGTCCGTAGCTACTCTCTGCCTTCACTGTCACTCCCTTGCAACATTTATCAATTTGGGATTTTTAAGAGTTTTGCTACTTGACGAGAGGTTTTTTTCCCCCCATTTCTCCTTTTAGCTTGAAGAACAAATCACAAGTGCAGTCAAGTGAAGTAAGGTGGAAGGAAGTGTCCTCAGTCCCCCTCACAACCCCTCTTCTGCCTGTGACCTGTCATTTGGGCCATTTCTGATCATGGATGTCTCAGTCTTCTGGGTCAATGGAAAGGGTGCATCCAAAAACAGGCTAATAAATTGATGGGGGCAGAGGAAGGCTACCAGGTGAAGCAGAAGGGAGCTTAGATGATGCATCAAGGGGGGAGCTTTCTTGTTGTGCTTTGCAAGTTCCCTCCCATTTTATCTCCCACCAGGGATGAAATCCAGCAGGTTCTGGAGAACTGGTAGTGGAAATTTTGAGTAGTTTGGAGAACTGGCAAATACAACGGGGTGGGAATGGAGTTTTTGCAATATCCTCCCACCAGGACTGGGGAGGGAATGGGGATTTTGCAGTATCCTTCCCCTGGAGCGGGGTGGGAATGGAAATTTTGCAGTATCCTTCCCCTGCCATGCCCATCAAGCCATACCCACCAAGCCACACCATGCCCACCAAGCCACACCCACAGAACCGGTAGTAAAAAAATTTGAATTTCACCACTGTCTCCCACCCTTCCTCTGCCCCAGTTATCTATCTGCTAACTAGTTTCCCAATCTTCAAGAAAACTGGTGGACCCATGTTCAGTAACATCTTGGGTGGCAAGTTGTGTGGCAACCTACCTACACATGCAACTGGTTAGTCAGGCAAATTGATAGATACCATATTTTTTGGAGTATAAGACGCACCTTAGTTTTTGGGGAGGAAAATAAGAAAAAACTGATTGGCAGGTGGATCAGCCTCCCAGAATACCCCCAATCAGCTGTTCCCAGAGGTGAATTTTAGCAACAGGTTCCTTGGTTGCGAGCTCTGTGCCTAGCTTTTTCTTCTGCCTCTGAAACTTCTGAAACTCTATTTCAGAAAAAAAACTTTTCTTCCTACCTCTGAAAGTCTCCAAAACAGAGCTTCAGAAAAAAAAACCTCTGAAGCTCTCTTTGGGGGCTTCTTTTCTGAAGCTCTGTTTGGGGGCTTCTTTTCTGAAGCTTCGTTTCTGATGATTTTTTTCAACCTCTGAAACCTCCCTTTGAGAAGCTGTGTGGGGCTACATGCGGAATATAAGACACACCCAGGTTTTCCCCCTCTTTTTGGGGGGAAAAAGGTGTGTCTTATACGCCGAAAAATACGGTAAAATTCTATCTGGAGCACCTGCTACACCAAGTGTAAAGAAAATGGGTTAGTAATATTTTTTCTGGCTGGTTGGTGAAACTAGATGGGAAATAAAATAATGTCAGAAGAATCGACTGATCTCTGCCTTTCCATTGTTCCAGAGAAATGCTGGGAAGACAGGCTCAATCATGAGCCTTGTCACTGAGGCGGATCAGAGTTTAGCTGTTAGGGCACTGCTAATTATGGTAGTTTACATTTCCGCCAGCTTGAGAATCAGATGAAATGGATGCTAATTTGGCCCATAAATTAGCATACATACTGCTTGTAGTAGGGGATGCTTATTACTATTTTTTTTTCTTCAAATATGATACGTTAGGAGCTATTTTCTTGAGGGTAGCAGCAAGTTATGAGTTTTCTGTCTCTTTGCTAGCAGCTTGTGGTTTTCTGAATATTTACAGCCCAAATCTGTTACCTCTTATGATACAACATGTTTCTGGCAATGATTTTATCCTATTAACAGTTTTCCTTTTTCAAAATTCTCCAGTAAAAATGTACTGCTTTGGTAAGACAGCCAGCACTTTGGCTGCACTACTCAATGCTTCCTCACTCTTTTGCCAAAGAACCCCCTGTCCCTTTCTCCCAGACTTAAGGAAAAAAATAGACCAAGAAAGATGTTTTTTTTTTCCCCTGTCTCAAACAAAAAATACAAAATTTGCCAGTTTTATGAAAGTAATAAAAATTTACCATGTGAGGAAATATTCTAAAACTGGATATACAAATAAAAGAAAGGAGCTTATTTGAGAAAAGAAGGAAAACAAGAAGAAAGATAATTGTCACACCTAGATTATATCAAGGAAAACTAATCTTGGTCTATGCTAGGTACTCATTACCTGTTTGAATGGGATCCTTAGAACAAAGGCATATTTCAATACACAGAGAATGATTTATTTGTTTGTTTATTTATTTTGTCAAGCATATATAAGATTACAGATATAAGTATAAACATGATTATGAATACATGACATGGATACGAATAAATGGGGACATTAGGACAAGGACGGTAGGCATGTTGGTGTGCTTTGATTTTAGAATGATCTGAGAATGCATTTTAGCATCCTGCTTAGATATTAAGTAGACCTTTTCTTCTGATTCTTATAGTTCCATCGATAGTGGAAATAAATGAATGTTATAAAGTTAGAATGTTAGTAACTTTCTTGTGCCAGTCAAGCATAACACTCTAAGTGTGATTTCAGATGTTTTGCCAGCAAATCAGCAAACTTCCTGGTGACAAGGCTCTTTTTTTTTTCCAATGATCCTTCAGCTGAATGGTAAAGGTGCTGACCAGTTTTCAGAGATAAAATATATGAATAGAGATTTTTGTCTGAGATACATGCTGGAAAAGAAAATGTGATTTATTCAAGCTTAGAGCTATAAAATTAAGTAGGGATTTGATATAGGTAACAAAATATCTTGGGTTGCCTTACCCAAATTTTTACATTACCAAATATTGCACACAAATCTATAACTAATTTGTCTATGTGTGGGCAAACTCTTGTATAATTATTCTCTCTATAGGTATGCAGTTCCACAGTGAACAATCTCTATAAGGAAAAAAAACCAGAATTATACTCTGATTATCGAAGTTCATGTCATCCTGTATTTGTCTATTCCTAAAATGCCTCAGGTCTCTCTGAAGTATGAATAGAAAAGCCATGTTAATTGTAAAAAAGCCACAAATTAATGGAAGTCCTCAGTGGTCCTGAAATCCATGTAGCAAAATAGCCTGAGGAATCTCAGGGAGACTGGAATATCAAGCAGGGTACAAAAGTATATATTTTTTATCTGCCGTAAAATAAAAAAATGTATTAACATTCAGGGGATGAACAACCCATAATCTATAGAAGTTCTATTTTGCATGTATACATTTACTCTGTATTTCACACAGAATTATATGGAATATTACTCCATCTGTACCTTCAGAACATGCCAAATGCTAGTTTTGTATTAGTAGGAATTTGAAGTAAAAAAAAAAAAGTTACTGTATGTTACAATTTCAGGAGGACAATATGAACTGTATCCTTGGAACAGCCTTGATTTCTGAGGTATTATGTTTACCCGAAAATAAGAGAAGCTTTGTCTTCTAATAATTTATCTTTAAAATGGGAAGGTAATTTTAAATTCATGGAAGATTATCTCACCCTCATTTTGTGTTGGGAAGGACCACCTTAAATTCTTCCTTTTGCCTAAATATAGTATTCCCCATATAGTATTCCCCAGAGTTGGTCTCCTCCGGGTCCTGTCAGCTAAACAATGCCGGCTGGCGGGCCCGTGGGGGAGGGCCTTCTCTGTGGCTGCCCCAGCTCTCTAGAATCAGTTACCTCCTGAGGTCCGGACCATCCCCACCCTACTGGCCTTCCAAAAATCTGTGAAGACCTGGCTTTTCCAGCAGGCCTGGGGCCGTTGATCTCGCTTTGCGATCTGGCGAGATCCGGCCATGAATGGTGTAAATGCGTTCTAAGGTTTTTAATGTTTTTTAATCTTTTCAATGTTTTTAGAGTGGTTTTTTTTTTAATGTATTGTGAGCTGCCCTGAGTCTCCGGAGAGGGGCGGCATATTAAATTTAATAATAAATAATAATAATATTGTTTTTAATAAAGTTTCAGGGTAAACAGGAATGACTCTAAATTCAAGGGGCAGGATTTTGGGGTGGCTCATTTTACAACTTGCTATCTAACCTGTACATCAGACTCAATTAGTTTAGCCATCCATTTTCAAAAAGCTTTCAGTCAAAGAGTTTCCAGCAAGGAGAAGAATATAAACAGATGACAGAAGTTTGTGCTTCCCTGAACAGATCTGACTTGAAATTTAGAAGTCTTCCTCAATTCATGGCTCCTTCTTGAGCAGCAGATGGGGGCTGTAGGCAGGGGGGCTTTTTTCCAGTTGAATCTTGTATGACAATTGTTGTGGACTTTTGTGGAAGAGAAAGCTTTCTGCACAGCCATGCATGTCATTGTCGCTTTGTAACTGAATTATTGCAATTCGCTCCTGAGGACCTCTTGCATTGCATAGCTGGTTCAGTTCAGTATGCAGTAATTATTGGTGCCCCAGTTTTCACTCAAGTGACACTATTGCCATGGGAGCTGTACTGGCTGCCAATTAATTTCTAGATACAATGCAAGATGCTGGTTGTCACCTTTAAAAGGTTCAAGATCCAGATAGCAATAGCAATAGCACTTAGACTTATATACCACTTCACAGTGCTTTACAGCCCTCTCTCAGCAGTTTACAGAATCAGTTTATTGCTGCCTGGGTCCTCATTTTACCTACCTCGGAAGGATGGAAGGCTGAGTCAACCTTGAGCCTGATGAGATTCGATCTGCCAAACTGCTGGCAGCCGGTGATCAGCAGAAGTAGCCTGAAGTACTGCCCTCTAACCACTGAACCACTGCAGCTCATTTATCTTCAAGATCATGTTTTCCAGATTGAATCTGCCCATCCAACAATATGAGAGGTAAAGAGCTTACTAAGGGTCCTTTTACCAGAGGAATGTCATCTACAGCAGGGGTTCCCAAGCCCTGGTTCATGGACTGGCACCAGGCCACAGCATGCTAGAAACCGGGCCACACAAACAAGCAAAGCCCCATTCGCGGAATGCAGGCAGCCACACACTCCATGAGGCCACAGAAAAATCTCCCTACCTGGAACCCACCCCTGGTGCCCAAAAGGTTGGGAGCTGCTGATCTACAGGGACCATATTAAGCCTTCACAGGGCTGGCCCCCTCTTGTGGAACAGTCTGCTCTGGATTTTAGGACTATCTTCTCCTTAGCTTGCTTTTAAATAGTTATAAAAACATAGGTGTTTAATAGAGCATATGAGGACAAATAAATATTGTTCTAATCAAGATGGCGCCTCTGGTTGTGACTGTCAATGTTACATGGTTTGGTTTTATTTTTAATCCTATAGTGTTGGCTCTGAAAGCCGCTTAGTGCTTGTTGGAATCAAACAGCATAAACCCCCAAAGCGATTAAATAAATAAATAAATTATAGTACAAATGCTTCTTGAGATTCTGTTTTTAAAACAGATTTAAATTTCTGTTAAATATACCTCTAGTCATACAGTATTACTTCTAATAACAAAGATTGCTTAATGTGTTTAACTATAGTATAGTTTAAAAGTTTCATTTATAAATTAAAGTATATTTCTATATTTTGCACCAATTTGTGCTTGGAATTAATCTGGGAGGCTGATGACTTGGATTTCAGCTTTTTCAAGAAAGCTGAAATATACAGTTTTACTGGTTGGTGGATGGAAAGAAAGGAAAACTTCCTTTTCAAAAATGAAAATATGGGATAAAATATGAGACTGGGCGGTTTTTCACTTTTAACCATTTGGTCATGCTGCTATTCTGGCAAACAATGGAAAAGGCCATCTGTTGAAAGGAAACATGGAACATTCTAACTGCTGAATTGATTTAAAAGACTGTTCAGCAGCATTAAATTAACAACAGCTAAAAAGCCATCTTCTCTTCTTCGGACGCTCTCAGAATGATGAGTTGGAAGCGAAAGTTGTGGGAAACATGGAAGTCCAATCTGGAAACAAGATAAATAAGACCACTTTAAAGTCCAATCCAGAAATATAATGAATAAGAATCTTAATTGTCTCCTAAACCAGGATTAGATGCCTTTAAGCCACCTTTGGTGTTCCCTACTTCAGAATGTCCTCTGATTGCTGAAAACCAAAGGTATAATTTTCTAACATTTGGAGGCAAGGAAGTACAGACGTACAGATGGAAACCTTGGTCCCCATAAAATGTTAAATATCCATCCCAAAGTGGGAATCCAGTGTTAGATCCAGTATCTTGAATGCTTCATCCTATAAGTGAGCAACTCTCTTTCTTGCCTACTAGTGTTGAAGGAATCTGTTGGGCATCTGCCATTCATCTAATTAGCGTTACAGCTGAAATGTTGGTGAATCATTATATAATTTTCACCTGTCACAAGAGAGACTTGGGTTTTATTTGGGCCAGTGCAAATCAAAACTTAAAGTCAGTGAGGTATGGCTAAGTTATTGAACAGGTTTAGGGTTATAACAGAATCAGGTTCTTGCTTGATCACTGTTTTGATCTCAAGGCTGGATGAAAAAGGGAGGGAGGGAGGGAGGGAGGGAGGGAGGGAAGGAAGGAAGGAAGGAAGGAAGGAAGGAAGGAAGGAAGGAAGGAAGGAAGGAAGGAAGGAAGGAAGGACCTAAAGGAATGATGGCACATTGCTTCTTGAGCAAAATTATTTTAGATTATTCTTCTGAACACCACTGTTAAAATATAATGCCTTTTTTTTAAGCTTCAGGAGAACAGTTATTTTCAGTGGAAGTTCTCTTTCTGTGTTTCCCTATAAAAACAAACATGTCCACATAAAGAAATCATTACACTGGCCCTGAAGCATATGTCTCTGACAGATGGGAGTCTGTATATCTCTGATGTGTCATATCTGGAATAAGCAGACTCTCTTAAGCAACAAATTATGACAAGGTGGGAAGCCACTAAGCAATCTCAAAACCAACCATTTTATACTCAGAACATGAGTGAAGTTATATATCTACCCTTGGCCCTAAAGTGTGACTTCTCCTGGCACCTAAATACTGAGATTGCCCAGGCTACCAACTTTTAACATCAGTCAACCATAAATTTGCTGTTAAAACTTTTCATATCATAACCATAATGGCAGGTTGCTAACCTTGACCTAACCCTAGAAGATCTCTTAAGTAAGGCATACACTAAAGAGGGCAGAGTGAACCCATTTATTTTGAATGAGCTCTCTCACAAGCTTGCTGCCATTTGTTCTGAATATTAATGTTTTCCATTAATCCCTCCCGTGGGCCTTTCTGTAAACGAAAGAAAAACAATACACCGACCTTCAAATTTATGCCATCCAAAAGCTAGAATCATTTGAGCCTAAATCCTCCCAGGTTTTTTTATTGTTCTCAGTGAAACCTCCAGTGGCATTCTTCACAAAGATCAGAATAATAGGATTAGAGGTATGATCAGACTCCTGGGTGGAGGTAATATGTGGTGATTTCAGAAGTCTAGCAAGGAGGATAATTACATTTATATGGATTAGTACAGTCCGTGAACCTGTGCCCACCCCACTCCCAAACCAGATGTACCAAAGTTCCCTCTCCCTTCCTTTTCTCCCTTTCTACTTTTTCTGAAAATTGTAATAATTGTGCAGGCTTTTCCAGAATAATTCTTTTATTTCTCTCTGATAAATCAATTAATTTCTTCCATTTCTGTAGTTAACACTATCAGTTCTAGTCAACCATTTCCTGTTTGCTTATCGCTTGGATCCTTATCAGAGATAAAACCGCCCACTAACTGTGATGGAGAACCTTCTCCCCAAACCTTGAACCATCTATGATTATCCCTCAGAGTTGAGAGCCAGCTCCCTGGCACTATCTTCAGTTTTGATTCACACACTGTACTAAATTATGCTTAAATGTGCTTTTCTAGTTGGGGGCTTCAGAGCTTGTGGATTATTGTCTTTTTATATACTTTATATACGTTTATATACTTAACAAATCATTTTTTCTTCAACCATGATTGTGTAAGGTAAAGGTAAAGGTTCCCCTCACACATACGTGCTAGTCATTCCCAACTTTAGGGGGCGGTGCTCATCTCTGTTTCAAAGCCAAAGAGCCAGTGCTGTCCGAAGACGTCTTTGTGGTCATGTGGCCGGCATGACTAAACACCAAAGGTGCACAGAACACTGTTACCTTCCCACCAAAGGTGATCCCTATTTCTTTTTCTACTTGCATTTTTTACGTGATTTTGAACTGCTAGGTTGGCAGAAGCTGGGACAAGTAATGGGAGCTCACCCCATTACGCGGCACTAGGGATTTGAACCACTGAACTGCCAACCTTTCAATCAACAAACTCAGCGTCTTAGCCATTGAGCCACCGCATCCCTTTTGTTTAAATCAAAGCTTAATGTGACTCCATGAAGGTAAAACTAGGATTGGGTTTATAGATTTTTTTTTAATGTGCTCATTTTAAGAAACATTACTCTGGAAGAAGGAAAAGCAAGCTAAATAATGTCTGTGGCAGATTGGGGCAATGACTTTCAGCATTTCCCCTGCTGGGATTCCTCCTTAGGAGCTGCGCTGCCTTGACTCTGCTGTATGCGATGGAAGGAAAAGTCCCATTTCCTTCCATTATACCATCTAACTCAACTCTCAGCTATACTATTTCTTTGCTTAAATGACAGTCATACAACGCCAAATCATCAAATCTCCTTTGCTTGCAGTAATATCCTATTTTTTTTTTTAAATGCCATGTTTGTGGAATGCTTGCCAAAAGCAGAGCTCCCTTTGTTTTATGAACAATGGTATTTGTTTATCCCGTGTTGTCAATATTGATATAGTTACCATGAAATCTAAAAGCTAACCCTAAAGAGAGGATCTTCAAATGCGCTGAGGTTTTTTTTAGTCTTGAGGATGTTCATTGGAGCCTTGCTGTGACTCTCACTCCTGCTGTGCAAATCTCTTTGCCTATTTGAGTTCTTGCAAGCCGTGCTTCTGACTGTTATGATGAGAAAGACCCCAAGCCATTCATCTCCTCTTAGCTTGGAACTAATGTTGCTAAAGGGAAACTAAATTGCATTTTTCCACTACTCCCTCATTTAAAGCTCCATGAGCCTTTCCTTAGCTCCGTATTCTGATCTTGAGCTTAAAAACTGCCGAAAAGCAAAACAGCAAAACAAAAATCAAGCCAGAGATGTGCCTGCTATTATTTTCAAATTTAATTTATGATTTAAAAAAATATGCCTGTATGGTTATAAAATCGGAACACTGGACTGAAAGAAAAAGAAACCCCTGAAATGTTTGAAATGGCACAAAGCTTGATTAAAAAAACAAAGGCCAATGCAAAAATGTTGGAACTGGAAAAGGCACTGGAAAAGTATTAATTGCACTGGACTAATTCAAGATACGATTGAAGGGAACCTCCAAGAAGATAAGTAAGAGAAAAGCATGGTGAAATATGCCACACCAATAAAAGATTTGCACATCACTCAGAACAATGAACCCCAGAGATATTTGTAGCATTTGGGCAGTTGAATTATTTTGCACTGTGTTGGTCTTATGAAAGAGAGTTCGCTTTAGAAATCATTTCAAAAGAGGTGTGTGTGTGTGTGTGTGTGATCTTGGACATCTGGTGATGTGGTAGGCAAGAGGAGTGTGTGAATGTTCTGACATTTATGATATAATTGGTGTGTATCTCCAGTGATCTGACACCTCTCTGATTCTTCTTCTTGCTTTAATCCAGTCCTGAGAAAATACATTATGATGAAACAACTCCATGGTGCCTTTTCAGGAGTGATGTTTTCTCACCACTAAGCAGAGGTCCTCCTTTGAGAAAGAGTTGTAGACTGTTCTCCTGGAGAAAAATCCCTCAATTTTTCTGCCCATGAATTTGATAGAGTTTGAAGGCCATCTATAGCCAGCTCAAGTTATTTGATCACCAACCAATTGGCTGACGTGACACAATTCAACATCTCCATTGCATTTGTGGTTACAAAAACTAATTGCAGAGGAACAACAACAGAAGAAGGCTCAGCCTGAGCCTCAGCACCCCAAAGGCATTTGTAAGGTTGGACTGGATTTATTTATTTTATTTAGCATATGACAAATACATGGACTTATAGTAGTTCAAATGTTAATGTCCAGTCCACCCAGCCATTCAAGGACAGGGTGGTCTATGTTGAAAAAAATCAGACATTGGGCCGGTGTAAGCTCTTGATGGACATTCGGACACAATGTGTGGACTGGATGTTGGACAGCCTCACCTAGCAGGGCTTTCCAGCAGAACCATGGTTACTGCAAAGTCTGTTTGGCATTCAAAACAGAAGTATAGTGTGTGTGTGTGTATATGTGTGTGTGTGTGTTTGTGTGTTTGTGTTAAAAGTAACACAAACTAGTATAGAGAAAAAGAAAAAGAAAAAAGTGCAAAAAGAAAAGATAAAAAAGAAAAGAAAAGAAATAGCTTCCAATTTCCTTTGCAGCAAATATAATTGCAAACTTATCTCTTACTCTGTGATTACAAAAGAACTTTTCTTCTATTATTCATTTTTTTTCTAATCATCAAAACCACAAGTCATTAGTGCAGTTTTTTTCTGCTTCGTGGAAAACATCTATAAGGGTTCCCAATCAGCCATAAATGTAGATGTTGTCTTTTCTCTAATCAAAGATGTCAATTTAGCCATCTCTGCAAGTTCCATCCTCTTCACCAACCATCCTTCTATTGTGGATAGTGTTGAACCTTTCCACTTCTGAGCATATAATAATCTCACTGCAATTGTCATATATAAAAACTAAGTTCCATGGCTCTTTTCTAGCAATCTGTCCATTAATCAAAAAAAGTTCCTTGATTCATTTTTTTTCATCTGTCCAAATTCCCCTGCTTCAATTCATGTTAATGGAATAGTCACATTAGTTGCATGAGATTGACCAGGAAAGATATTGTTAGGGATATTGAAAAGTTTTATCTCCCTCTTTTGGGGAATGAGTGGGGATACAGTGACAGAAGAGAAAAAGAGTTAATTTTCTTTTTTTTGTTTCTTGTTAATGGCTGCAATTTTAATTTTTAAATAGTGTTTTTTATTTTTTATTACTGTTAGTAGCATTATTTTGTTTTTTATCTACCTTAAGCAGTCTAGTGAAGAGGTAGTGTGTTGATATGTTAACTAAATAAAGATGGTCCACATATTTCTTAGAGATGAAAAACAATCTGCAAAAATTCTGAAAACTAAACGGTAGCAACAATGATTATAAATCTTGCACTCTTAGAATTCTACTTCACTGTATATTACTCAAGGTCTGATTCATGTGATTTAAAATCTGTAATTTAGTATCTTTCTCCAGTGTTTCTACAAAAGGAACATAGCTGTTTTAAATGAATAGCATTAATTACAAACATTTTGGAGTTCAAAAACTATCATCAGCTATTTAGTAACCTGTGAATTATTTAAAGCTCGTGATTTCTTACTCCTCTAAATAAATAAACATGTTGCTTCTATACCAACACTGTGTCCTACTACATTTTCTAATGCAGCAAATATTGCACATGAAAATATGATTGCAACTTACTTGGAAGACACTCTGACTGCAGACTCCCTGCAGGAGCTAGTCAGTTACAACTAAATGACCTGAGGAGTTCTCTGTTCTTCCATGCGAAGCAATAGACTGGTAACCAAAAATGAAGATAGAAAGTAGTCAGCAGATGGAAAATACAGCAGGAAGTCAACTGCTGGCAGCCAGCAAGTAGGGAACACAATGGGAGGGATATCCACCTGCCAAACTAATTGATGCAAGTGACACTTGCTAGTGAGTTGCACAATTATTTACACTTGGTCTGGGATCTACATCAAAGAGGGTTGTGCCTTTGTAGTTATCAAAAGTGATATAATACACTCAAGAGACTAAATCTGTTCCTACTGTAATTCACTTTGCCACGATCTTATTTAGCAGCGGCACAAAGTCTCATTAGAAACGGTTGCTATATTATTACTATTGTTATTTGCGTGTTAATATTTGCTATTAACTTTCCTTTGGGTTTTTATTACTTGTCAATGGTATAGTCTGACAATGCACTATTTTTCAAAAATGCTAACAAATAAATAAAATTATATATATAAATTGTATTTTTAGAATAGTTTGTTTTATATATATATATATATATATATATATATATATATATAGAGAGAGAGAGAGAGAGAGAGAGAGAGAGAGAGAGAGAGAGAGAGAGAGTGAGAGAGAGAGAGAGAGAGAGAGAGAGAGAGAGAGAGAGAGAGAGAGATGAGGATTTCTAGTCATTTCTGTATGCTGAGGAGCTGGAAGAGGACTGATGTCCTGTGGTAAAAGAAAGGTTGGAGCACACAGAAAAAAAAATTTCTGGAATATTGAGAACTACCGGTTATAGGTCACATTGTATGTGTCCAAGGCTTCAAAGCAGGATCTTCTCCAGCGGTTCCAGGAGATGTCAAAACTCTGAATTTGATGCTCTCTGAAGTTTTATTCATCTCTTTTTTTGTCTGAATTCCAGTCTGTGCTCTCTGGTGTTCATCCTTTTCACACATTTCATGCTCTGTAAATCTCTTATAATGTAAAGAAATACTGGTTTAGCTTCCCAGCACACAAATGCAGGTTGTTTTGAAGTTTTATGTAATTGGATTTTTTTTTCAATAAGATGGGATGGATGTCTTTCAAACAAATTATGCGTAAAGCAGGATATAATAGATGATGAATAAAACCGGGAATACATAAAGCCCCCTCCCACTGCAGAGGTTAGTAACTTTATAAAAATATACTTTTTAAGACCTTCCATCTAACCCTACTTTGTTTATTCATCAGCTGGTCCAATAAATTCAGCACAACATGCTGTGAGCCTTTCAGGAAGACAGTATTGGGGTCCGGTCAGATTGCTGGGACTTCCTATTTATTCCTTTCCCCCTGAATTTTGTATCTGCTGAGGTGTCTTTAGGGAAGCCATAAATCTAAGGCATTTGAAGTTCTGTGGCAACTTCCCAAACAGGACTGTTATGGTAGCATCCAAGGCAGTGTGATACCTCCCAGTCCCTCTGAGTCACCTACTGTGAATAAATAATGACCAAAGGAAGAAAGCAGAATAACATATGGCCAAACTAATGTGCCAGTGGATGAGAATTCTGTGCAGGCTGCCCCAGTGCTATAAAACGTGGTGCGATTGGCTGACCAGCTGTTGGATTTATGGCCAAAGGAAACTGGCTTGCTATTATTTTTAGCATGATAGTGTCTTGTGTGAATTAAAATATAAGCCAACACATATTGATTTTGTCCAAACAGGACAGCTTTGAAGAATGAGAAATTGTTGCTTCCTACCCCCACGGTTCTTTGCAAATTACTTCATGTAGTCCGTCCAATTGTCTATCTGAAGCTCCAGGATCTGTACATTTTGGCTGGCCATTGTTAACAGTCTTAACCAATACTGACTCTTGACCCATCAGGTCAGACTTGGCAAACTTATGCTCAGAGTGTATCTGAGCATAAACCCTTGGAACAACTATGAACTCAATTGAATCTCTGATAGGGAATCAAGTTCTTTTCTTGATATTTATGTATTATTTACATTTATCAGTATTACTTATGGGGAACCTTATATTAAGTATTTTTGTGACATAGACTAGTCTTACATCTATGCAAGAGAAAAGGAGGTATTGGTGTTGGCTTTATGCTTGGAAGTTTCCATCACGGGGAAATTTAGCAAAGATCCCTTTATAGCAGTGATGGCGAACCTTTTAGACATCAAGTGCCCAAACTGCGTGCGCGCGCATGCCCAAACTGAAAGGTGTGTGTGAATGCACGCATGCACAGACATGTGCACGCATGCACATGCATGTGGAGCAGAGACCTAAAAACCAGCTGGCTGGCGGGAGGCAGGGCATCCCCACACCGGCAGCACAGCAAGAGGTAAGATTTTTTTTCTTTTGTGAGCTTCTGTTTCATTGTTTGCAGGGAAACAGAAGCCCATGAAAGAAATGCCACGGGGATCTGACCTGGCGCGACGACGCATGTGCCAGCAGAGAGGGCTCTGTGTGCCACCTCTGGGATGCGTGCCATAGGTTCGCCATCACAGCTTTATAGTGTATATGTCATATGGTGGCACCCCTCAATTTATTTATCAATAGAAGTCACACCTAGTCAGGAGATATCTTGATTCTTTCTGAATAGTGAAATTGTCACCGATGGATATTTTATTTTTATCTTAATTAAGAGGCCATCTCACTTTTTTTTTCCATTTCAGTAGTACAAAAGAGAAAACAATGAAGCTTTGATTTTGGGCTTTACCTATTAGATATACACGGTTTTATGGAAATGGTTAGTTTAAACTACTATGTAAAACTAAAAAGTTGTGGTTTTATGTTATTACCCTATTCTACTGCACCAAATCAGAAGTCAATGTCTTTCTTTTTTCTCCTTCTTTTCCCTTTCTCTTCCCTATTTCTCCTTCTTTTTGCTTTTGTATTTTTTGTATGCTATATCATAAATTAATAAAATTGTTATAAACAACAACAAAAATTTAAGAGGCCATCTCACCAGAGGGATCCAGTTCAGAGTAAGTAACCATTAATCATTGAGTAATGGAACTTGAACTCAGCTTGCCTTTTGCCAGTATACCCAAGTTTCTGTGAATTCTTTTTAAGGACTATGTTCTTCTTTGATCAGGATTACCAGCTACTCATGTTCATACATCCATGTTAAGGATGTATTACATAATGCACCCGGGAAGAATATTTTGCACTTTTTGCACCAAGACTATTTCTCTAGGCATAGTACAAATAACAATAACAAAAAAAGCAGTGAGCCTTTTCTTCCCTGTCAAATATGATCAACTACAAAAGGCACAGATTGAGCAAATAACTGTGAAGCTGTATAGTCCCAACAACTCTGTCAATGTGCTCAAATGCCACAACCGGAATTTCTCCCAATAATTTAAGGATGAGAAGGAACATTGGAAACCAGAACTATCTTTATAACAACTGCAGAATCTAAGATGTCACAGATAATAGCAATTTTTTCCTGCACAAAAATGTCTCAAGCGTTCCAAAAGTGAGGTTTGAAAAGTCCTCCCAACTGCTAAAGAAAGCTCAGCTGGATGATATTCAGGAAATATAAAGATGAGGAGAGAGGGAAATGTTTTTCTTTCCCCAATCATACTCCTCCTCCCAAGGTCTTTGTAGTATTCAATTTACTTGCAGTTTTCTTAAATTCCAGGTTAGTCTCTAAAAAATATGAACAGGCTTCAAAGCAGTATTTAGGAGCTATCACATGAAGTACTTGGACCATCTCTGCATTCTATGTGCTGATGAGAACATCAACATAAGCTCAGTCCCTCTGCTGGGAGCCCATTGAAATCCATCACCTCCCAGAATACAATATCTTGACTTCTGCCCCATCATCAGTCTAAATCAAAACAGGAAGCAATCTGGGTAGGACTAAAGAAAGATTATGAAATCCCTCTTGTCCTTTTAGCGCGCCATCCTCCTGAACTTTTGTACTATTTTCTGAGAGCCCCTGAGACCCATTAGGATGATAAAGAGAGTCTGTAAACAAATCATATGGAACCTTATGGAGAAGGAATTAGGGTTTTT
This sequence comes from Pantherophis guttatus, assembly GCF_059756535.1. Taxonomy (NCBI): domain Eukaryota; kingdom Metazoa; phylum Chordata; class Lepidosauria; order Squamata; family Colubridae; genus Pantherophis; species Pantherophis guttatus. Next base: position 276,079,787 of record NC_142063.1, on the reverse strand, counting down.
TTGAGATTTATAGTACCATCCATGTTTTTGCTGCATAGTCTAGACTGCTTGTTCCCCATGTTCTACATGGCCCCTCAATTAAATAAAAAAAAAAAACCAGTCTGTGGGCAATGTTGTTTTTTTCATGCTGAATAAAGTGAAAGGATTTCCACTTTAAAATGGAATTTCTATTAGATAAATAGAAAATGTTCTATTATCCTAATTATAATTTGCTAGCTAAATGGAAAAGAAGATGGGTTTTGTCTGTTACAAGGAAATGTCTATTAATGCCATAAATATCCTGCCAGGAACACCTGTGCAAAAAAAAATAATTAATGACCGTGCTGAATATTAGCAACTCACCCCAATAGATCTTCTATAGACAGATCACCCCTGGTTGCCTTGTGTATTAAAACTTCATAGAAGCAAAGACTAATTTAAAATTGTGATTAATCCATCACCCAGAAGCAATATCAGTCTTTCATTTCTTTCACTACATAAATTCAATGTTATATTTAATGGGGTTATTAAACACTGACATGCTAGCAGTACTGATCAATACTGGGCTTCCAGCTAGGTGCTACTGAAAAGTTTGCATGAATGAGATCCAAGAGGATGGAGTTTACCAAGGCCACGCTACTCCCTGCTTGCATGTTTTAACTATTTCTAACTTTGTTCTATGATTTGGACATTGGCTTGAGAACATTTGAGATGAAATCCCAATGCTACAGTAGATTCTTGACACACATACAAAGAGAAAAAGAGAGAGAGAGAAATAGAGAGCGGGGGAGAGAGAGAGAGAGAGAGGAGAAGAGGTGAATAAAATAGGGGCTCCATTTCTAAAGAGAGATGGGATGTTCTTCAAGTTGACAGGATTAATGTTGCATGACCACTTAGAGTTGAAATAGTTCAGTGGGAAATGAGATATGACATGTCATGTGCAATGAAGATCTGATACTCTGGTGACCTCAGGGCCTGGACAGCACTCAACTGAATTGGCCTGGAAGGATGAGACACACTGTGAGGCAGTTAACCAGTTTTCCAAAGACTGAAGCTGTTTAGGACAAGAGCTTGATAAGGAAGACCAGGCAATAGCCCAGCAGTACATATCTTGGTAGCACAAGTAAGAATGGAGCAGGAGGGCTCCAATTTTGTTAAGGCAAATGTGGACATTCTCGGTTTTCATTTTGCTTTGCTTTGCTTTGCTTTGCTTTGCTTTGCTTTGCTTTGCTTTGCTTTGCTTTGCTTTGCTTTGCTTTGCTTTGCTTTGCTTTGCTTTGCTTTGCTTTGCTTTGCTTTGCTTTGCTTTGCTTTTTTTGAGAGTGTATATATCATTGGTCTAATGGTTAGATGCTTGCCTAGGAACAATCGGACCTACTTCAACCAATATTGTGTTGAATGTTGTGGTCAGACGACTGCAAAGGGGTGGTGAGGCTATGATCAACTTCATTTTTGCTGCTTGATGCAACACTTCTTTTCGGTTCTGCACACTGCCTTTCAGGCACAATTAGGAAATAGGAGACTCCAGTTCTTTTGTATTGGGCTCTTCCCTGTAACTCCAGGGCTGGGTCAGTCAGAAGACCATGCGTGCCAGTTCTACCTTTGGCTTGAAAAACCAGCTTTGGGACAGTCACTCTCTCTCAGCCCAACCCACCTCATGGAGTAGTTATTGTAGAGAAAATAGGAAGAGGATATGTTAATTCCTTGAGTTATTTATAAACAATAATAAAGGCAGGATAAAATAAATAAGCAACACACCCGTATTTTTTGGAGTATAAGATGCACCTTTTTCCCCAAAAAAAGAGGGTGAAAATCTGGGTGCATCTTATACTCCGAATGTAGCCCCGCCCAGCCTCTCAAACGGAGGTTTCAGAGGCTGAAAAAAGCCTCAGAAATGAAGCTTCAGAAAAAAAGCCTCCAAACAGAGCTTCAGGGAAAAAAGCCTCTGAAAGGAAGCTTCAGGAAAAAAGCCTCCAAAACAGTGCTTCAGAATAGAGCTTCATTTCTTAGGCTTTTTTTCTGAAGCTCTGTTTTGGAGGCTTTCAGAGGCAGAAAAAAAAAGTTTTTTCTGAAATGAAGTTTCAGAAGTTTCAGAGGCTGAAAAAAAAGCAAGGCACAGAGCTCACAACCAACAAACGTGTTGCTAAAATTCACCTCTGGGAACAGCTGATTGGGGGTATTCCGGAAGGCCGATCCACCCGTCAATCAGCTTTTTTCTTATTTTACTCCCCAAAAACTAAGGTGCATCTTATACTCCGGTGGGCCTTATACTCCGAAAAATACGGTATATAATAATAGACAGAGCTTCATTCCTCAGCAGTCAGGGAAAAAGGTCACAACTGGTGTGGACCAGAGAGATTTTAACATTCCCCCGGCCCCTCCTTCCAACGATCCTGATCAAGGAAGCAATTTCCACATAGGAAGTTAAAACCTTCACCTCCAGCAATATCAATAAAAGTTGCTGTTTTCTACTGCCAATAGTGAGGAACTGTTCTGTTGAATCCCTGAAGGCCAGCTGATGGCTGATTTTTTAAGGGGGTGGGGAGATAATAGATGAAAGTGGCTTTGGGACTTCTATGTGTATTATGTACCACTGGCTGTTGTCAAATAGTATTAAAATTATGCTGCATTGTGTCATCACGTACTGTAATTCACATACATGTGCCTTTGGCATTACGCTTGATGGGCCTCCCAATTAACACTCTGATCTTGCTTCCACCTTGGGGCAGCTGGACTCTCCATGCAAAGAAAGGAACAAGGAACAGTGCTTGTCTGATCTTCAGAATCACTGGATGTTCTTTGGAGATTTAATTCAGAAAGGGGACTTTAGAAGTGGGGAAAATCACTTTCTTACCCATGGAAAATTAGACAGCTGTTAATTGAAAGTTGCTTCTTCTCCTAAATGGAATAAATGAGCATGCCTAAGATAGTATCCTCAAAGGAGAAATGCAGTGGCATTAACTTTTCTGTTTTCCTTTAAAACTAAATAACATGAATGCTAGTCTTTCCTCCCATTTCTTAATAACTAAATTGTAATTGTGAACAGTCAGTCATTCTAATTGTCCAAGTTGTTTATTTATTCTATTTATATTTATTTATATTTACTTTCATCGACTTCCCAATTCCAGGGGACTGTGGGTGAGCTACAATAAGCCAAAAGACACAAAAAAAACAAAAACAAAAACAAAAAGAGCAGTTCCACTTATATCCAGCTTAATAGACAATTAGAGATTCATCACCATTACCCTCCTCCAGATGGAACTCCAATCATTTTGGCCTGGGAAACCAAAAAAAGAGCCAACATCTAAATGCCAACTGGACCAATGCCAACCATATATTGGAGGTTGCTGGATTGCTCCAGAGAGCAGAGACCACAATGGAAAAGGCATACTTCCTGGGTCCTATCAGGTGGTTTCATTTCAGGGAAGGGACCTGAAGCATGTTCATCCTATTAGAGTAGGATATTAGAGATAGATTGATGCTATCCTGTGCTGTATGGGGCTTTGTAGGTGTTAAGCAACACCTTGAATTGCACCCAGAATTCAGTAGGGAGCCAGTGTATTTCCCAAACTAGTGACATTACAGAGCCATACCAAAATACATCTGTAACTTCCCATGCTATGCATTCAAGACCAATTGTAATTTTTAGACAGTCTTCAAGGACATGCCCATGTAGAGCATATGAAAAAAAAGTCCAACCAGGAGGTGACTAAATGACAGATATTAGGTTCTTTTTGTTCAGTAACAGACACAATTGGCACACAAGACAAAGTGTGCAATGGCCTTAGCTATACTAACAGTCAGACCCATCACAAGACTTGCTGATGATTCACATCTGACCCATCACAAGATCCATCACAAAAACCCTATTTGACACACCCACACCTGAAGCCCTTATAAACAGAAGAACACTGACACTGACATCCCCTAAACTCCACTGAAGATGATACCTAGTCTGGTAATGAAGCATTCGGAAACCAACCCACAAACTCGGAGAACAAACCTTCACGCTCATCCTACACTCGAGCTACAGATATTTGACACTATTGCAAACACTATCAGTCAATCCAAAGTACTCCCAAATTGTATATCTTTAAGAAGTGAGCTGCCATGTTCCTATCCTGGTGCCTGGAAGCTGGGGGAAAGGGTTCTGGATGCAGCCAACCCTACCAAGTGGCAGCTGTGGGTTTGAGGCTCTCTGGATCCTTGGACTCAGTGTCTTTGGTGGGGAAGTACAACCCCATTCAGAACCAAAGACAAAAAATCTTGAGTCCCAGGATCCAGAGAGCCCCAAACCCACAGCTGCCACTTGGTAGGGTTGGCTGCATCCAGAACCCCTTTCCCCCCAGTTTCCAGGCACCAGGATAGGAACATGGCAGCTCACTTCTTAAAGATATACAATTGAGCATCATTGATGTACTGATGATATTGAAGCCCAAGCTGATGGATCGCCTCCCCCTAAAAAACTCTATGTAGATTTTTTTTTTAAGTAGGGAGAGAATAGAGTCCTGAAGCAGACTCAAAGGCTAGATTGCTCCTCCCCCACGAATACCAACTGGTACTGGCCTCAGAAAAAGAAGAATTGGTTAGCTCTCTCAACCAATAATAAGTTGAGATAAGGGGAATCTTATCTTATTAGAAACTTAATTGGCATTAAACAGCAACTGTCAGAACCTCAAGCCACCTAAGCCATCAATGATTGGGTATTGGGAGCCAGAACATAATCCTACAGTTTCTTATGAGCAGCCTATCCTCTGACTATCACCATCCATGTCCCATCACCACCACAATGTTCCCGCCTATTCCCAAGATCCCAACTAAATTAACTCTTCCCCACCTCTGCACTCTGTAATCTCTTCCACACGCCTAATCCTAACTCTCTCACACCAGACTGGTTGTGACTAACACTCAGGATCTCAGCATTATAAAATTGTGTACTAAGAATGTAAATAAAGATTTTTCTAATTTTATCCAGAAATTCCAAATTCCATCCATATTAGCCTTCTTCTTCGTTGTTTCCAGAAAAGAGGTTCTTATCCTTGTCTTTTCATAAGGAATTTCAGGATTCTAGAATTTCACAAGGAATTCTAGGAAAATAAAACATTGAACTGCCAAGCTCTTGGAAAAGAACAAAAATAACAGGATGGATTCCATTCCATTCCATGTTGGTTTATCCTCTTCCTTGTCCTTTGTATCTCAAAGCAAACCATTTTACAGTGTTCATCATCTATTTGATAGGAACTTTCCCCTGTAGTGTGCTTTTATTTATTTGATAACTGGATGTTAAAATGAGGGGAACAATTAAGAATTTACATGCAGTTGCAATTCAGGCACTCTTGGATCTTCCTCCTTTCCCTCCCTCCTTCCCTTCTTTTTAATCAATTTAGTTTATTTGTTTGCAGGAAAGTAAACATTCAATGAATGTTTAGGGAAAGAACATTCTGAGGGCATCTTTCTTCAGCAGAAAGAAAACAGTCGAGCAACACTATTCTGTTTCTTTTCTCATTATTTATAGGAGACTTCCTGAGGGCTGAGTTAAATTGCCATCCACAATCCTTGAGCTGGCAGAAAACTATCACATATAATTGGGTGCCTCGGCTGGTAATCCCTCTTCTGCCATAGGCTTGATGTCAGGAAATTGTTTCTCTGTGGCCAGGACACATTCAGAAAATGGGTTGGTCCCCACCTATCAAACATCATCACCAGATGTTGATAAACCTTTCACCTTTAACTCTCCTTAATGTGGTTTGGAGCTGGGAGGGGAATGTGCCCTATGCTCAGAAGCAACCTGAACAATCAGTTAACAGGCATATGGGAAAAGGTGACATGAAGAGCAGAAAGACAGATTCCTCTTTCTTATGGACCTTTTCCTTGAGCAAGACCCCTCCCCCAGATGCTCTTCTGACTGACCCAGGTCTCTCAGCCCTGGAGTTACAGGGAAGAGCCCAATACAAAAGAGCTGGAGTCTCCTATTTCCTAATTGTGCCCGGAAGGCAGTGTGCAGAACCAGAAAGGAGTGTTGCACCAAGCAGCAAAAATGAAGTTGATCATACTCCCACCAACCCTTTGCAGTCCTCTGACCACAACATCAACACAATGTCGGGTGAAGTAGGTCCAATTGTCTCCTTGACAAAACCTAGGTAAGGATCATTGGAGGAACTTGACTTGGATGCCAGTACAGCTGGGGATGGTGGAAGGCTGCCTCCGGTATGGTCTGGCAGCATCATATTGGATGAAGGCAACATGGTGAGGACCTAGAGGGGAAAAAGAGATTGTTGAATCATATTTGTGCCTCAGTTTGATGCAGGTTTTAGATTTTTCTTTTTCCTGTGTCCATGAAGATAATGGTGTACTTATTCATGAAGAGAACATGGTACCTATTCACCAGGAGAGAAATTTTAAACAATTCACCCTCTGCATTAAATGTTGATATAGGTATGTAGTCAGAGGTACTATCAATAACCATAAAGTTGGTGTATGAGAGGACAACTGAAAAGTGTATATTGATAGTTTTTCCCACAATAACAACCCATATTAGCCAGTTTGATCTAGTGGTTAAGGCATCAAGCAAGAAAATGGAAGATTGTGAGTTCAAGTCCCACTTTAGCCATGAAAGCTGGTGGGTGACTTTGGGCCAGTCACTCTGTCTCAGCCCAAGCCACCTCACAGGATTCACCTTGTGGGGGAAATAGGAAGAGGAATGTATGTTGGCTCTGTTAGCTGCCTTGTGTTAGCTAACATCATAAAGATCTTAAAGAAAAAGAACTTTATTAGGTTGTTGCTGTTACTTGAAGAATTAGAAAGAAATAATCATTGGTTTGCCTGTTAGTTCATTGTGATCATTGAGAAACTAAATGGGGAAAAAAATTAAGAAATGAAATCACCATATAAATTAACACCATGCAATATAATATGAAATAGAAATATATATCAACTGATATTAGTTTCAGCTTTTGAAAATTGGTATTTCAGCACTGTGGTTTAATATTAATTAAACATTAATCTTGAATTAATACAATCCAATTAATGCAGTGCAATGCGGAACAATGCAGATCCACACAACCAACAATTACCTAATCTCCTGTTCAACAGCACTTCTGGAGCAAATGCGTATGTATCAGCAGATGCTTGAGAAAGACACCTTAAGCTATTGCTGCACATAGGACTATTGGCAAATACCCTTCATGGTTTTTGGGACCATTTACATGCTGCCTTGCAATGTTATCTGTTGACAGCTTCTAATAAAGTAAGGAAACTAGTGCCATGTAGACATACTCTCTGTGCCTTAGATAGCCAATCATTTATTGCATTATTGGACCTAATTTTAATAATAGCAAAATAAGTGAATTTTGGATGAATGTTGTGACACCAAAGATAGGTTAGATGATCTCTCCCATCATCTTGCAGTCCTACAGCTTCACCTGTTTGGTAGTCATTCCACTTTAATCTGCTCTGATTGGACCCCACTTCAGCTAGTGCCCATCTTAAGTATTGCTAGGCACCACACCTTCAGACAAACTGGACCAGGTTGAGACAACAGTAATAGTGCCTTCCGCCGTGCCCTTAAAACCTTTTTTCAGCAAGCCGGGCTGACTTAACACTTTTAAATGTTTTTAATTGGTTTGTCATTTTTTTTTAATTATGGGGCCAAATTTATATATATCTTTTTAATAGTATTTTAATGTTTGTAGTTTATGTTTTTATTTGGCTGTACACCGCCCTGAGTCCTCAGGGAGAAGGGCGGTATATAAATTTGATATAAAATAAAAATAAATAAATAAATAAAAATAAATAAAGATGAACAGGAGAATAAAACCTAATTCCTATGAGAGAAGGTTGAAGGAACTGGGTAGGTTTGGTCATGAGAAAAGATTGCTGAGGGGATGGGGGAATCAGAGCCTCTTGTATCCTTCAAATAATGTCTTACAGAAGAAAGTCAAAGACTGTTTTCTCTTGTTCCTGAGTGCAAGACCTGGAATAATGGATTTAAGTTACAAGAAGATTAGGACTAAATCATAGGGGGGGAAAGCTTCTTGATAGTAAGACCAGATCAACAATAGAAACAATGACATACATTGTCCTCTTTATTGCTTGTATTCTGACTGAGGGCAGACATTAGATTTCTGCACTAAGTAAGAGGTTAGGAGTATAGCCTAAGAGCACCTTCCAGCTACACTATTCTTCTACTTGTCCACCATATCTTTTAAGCCAAAAGAAAAATAACATTGGGAAATGAATCCACACATCTCCAGCATCATCTTCAATTTACTCTTTGGCCCTTATTCACTCAGTTTTAGACAGCATATTCCCAAGTTACTTGTAGCAAGTAATTTAATGGATCGGATTTATTTAAGTGATATCTAGACCTTAATTTTGAAGATTAAGGCTATGATTCTAATGCGAATGAAATATCTTCCACTTAATAAGTGTTCAATCCAACAAATGAGTGATAGCCATCAATTGCTAACTGAAGATCCATTCACAATAGACGGGTTTTTTTAATTTCTCTCTTAGCCTATACTTTATGTATTACAAAACCCTTTTAGGCTTTACTGATAGAAGAGACATCAACTATGTTTCTGCATACAGATGATTTGAGAAGTATATTACATAATACTTGTCTATATAAGTGAGAAAAGTGGTTTATAAGAGAAACTATATTTTTGTCAATCTTACCTGACAGCAGTGCTCCAGGTTCAGATAATTGCATCCAAATATAAACAGAATTAATTCTCCATAACTCAATTAAATAACTGCAACATGTTCAGCTGGATGTGGGGAATAACATTGCAACCTCTTATCTAATTTTTTGTTGATAAGGCTCTGAATCTCTACTGATACTATCAGGCATACACTATTGTTGCCAGAAACCACTGAATCAGCACAAGTCTGGGATGAAGAGTGACACCCCAGTGCTCAGAATGTTCAGTGGAGCTTTGGGATGAATTACATCTATCACCACTATACAAAACTGTTCCAGAGCTGAGTTTCAAGAACCAGAGGAACGGCAAAGTGGTTTAGATGAACTTAGCAATATGTGGACACCTGTGGTTAGTACAGAGTGCTTGTTACTAAACAAGCATAGGTCACTGCTAACTTCATCAAAAGCATAATGAAAGCATGGAGAGCAGGATAAAGTAATTGAAACATGAAGTGGGAGTAAAATAGGAAAAAACTCAAAATAGCATGAGCCGCAGTGGTGCAGTGGTTAGAGTGCAGTACTGCAGGCTACTTCTCCTGATCACAGGCTGCCAGCAGTTTGGCAGTTCGGGTCTCACCGGCTCAAGGTTGACTCAGCCTTCCACCCTTCTGAGGTCGGTAAAATGAGGACCCAGATTGTTGGGGAAAATATGCTGACATTGCAAACGGCTTAGAGAGGGCTGTAAAACCACTATGAAGCAGTATATAAGTCTAAGGGCTATCGCTATTGCTATAGCATAGCAGGCATGAGAAGGAACACCTTTTAGAAACTTGTATACAAATCACTGTAAAGAACATGGCATTATGCAGTGCTCCAGACCAAGATTCTTAGCCATGATATATATATTTTACAGAGATACAAGATGTGCTGCAGAGCATTAATTTGACTCAGGAGAAGAAAGGACTAGGCAAAGCTCTACTAGAGCTTTGGTCTTGTGAACCAACATTCCCAGATGGAACAGTAAGTTCCCATTAGTGACACATTCTGGCACCTATTCCCATATGAGGCTTTTGAGGTAGAACACTTAATCCAATATTGACATGATAGATAAAAGAAGCAGCAATGACAAGCCTTTCCCATCTCCAAGACTTCAATAGAGCCATTAAATCTAAAGGAACCCAAATCCATAGTTGTAATGCAAGACAGGACTGTTCCACAAATATTGCTTATTTCCTCCCCCCGCCCCCGATAAATAAAACACAAAGAGTGCATTATAAATCAATATTATAAATAATTTGTTTCAGCTTATAATGTAAAGAATGCCAGAGCAATTTGGAAGCTGCCTTTCAGTTTTTTGGGAAGTTCTCCACACAGATGAATGTCCAGAGATTTAATTCTCATCTTCTTAGAAATGATATATAAAGGAAAGCCGAAGACAGGGAGGCATGGTTTTCGTTATAAGTGCATCACTAGCAAACTAACAGCCAATTTTTCAAAGCGCGCTTAAGAGACTTGACTTGGGAAAAGTCTTTTGAGGCTCATGAAAATGAGCTGCACATCATAATTTTTACATAATCCTCATCCATAATGTCAAGACTTGTGTGGGATTTCTCCATAAACCTTTTTGAAACTGCAAACCGTTGCCACCCAGACTTGATTAGCATAACCAGTCTTCCCTTCCCATGTACTGTTTGCTTTCTTGGAAGGAAGGAAGGATTCTTCTATTTATTTGTTTATTTCTGCAAAACTTGAAGGACCATCAGGCAAACCAATGTTAGACGGGTCATTGAATGGGATTGCACTGGGTAGGGAAGGCTATTTAAAATATACAGTCCAATTCTCAAACATAATACACCCTTTGAAAGCACACAAAGAGAGAATTAAATGTTGAATGTTGGTGAAGTTACATTTTTAATGCAAAGGTAGATGCTGGAGAAGAGGTATGTTGTGAATATAGGCTGCAACCTCACCTCATCTTAAATACTTTTATACATTTTTTATGCTTCCCCAGTCAGGAATATAATAACACCGAGCAGATCTGATGACAAGAGTGCACAATTTCATTTTCATATGGTCCTCCCTGTGAATGTGGGAGAGGCAACACATTTCACTTATCACCATGTATGCTAGAAGTCTTATTGTCTGCAAGTGCTATTCAGCAAGCATTTTACACTAATCATTCTCAAGCGGCCTGTAGTTTCCCTATAACACAATGAGTTTAGGAATAGGATTCAGATGTGCTTCCAAGTATGCCTTTCTGTCTGTGAATTGCTTGATCTATTCTACTATGTAAATCTAAATCAGAGCATGTGAACACTCCAAAAGGGAATATTCCATCTGATTTGTGGGAGAAAATAATCTTGCTGCAGTGGGTCCCATTTGTATATTTGAGAAGTCATGTTAGAAGAAGTAATTGTTAATGCTTGTTAAAGCTGGTAGGCAGAAAAAATAGTGGCACATAATAGGTAGAGCTATTATTCCTAACTTTGACCCAGTGTCCTTTGCAACAACACTAAAACCATTTAAGCGCTGCCTGAAGACTTACCAATAATAAGAATGATTTTTACTTAGCTTCTATTTGAATCTCAAGTAGGAAAACTGTGGCTGCCCTAAGCCACTATCTCTATCCACCAATTAGTCTATCATTCATGTGGGAAAAATGCATTAGTGTAATTCAATTTAGAGACTGTCAAAACCAACTAAGGTGAGGGATACAGTCAGCGGGGTGCTGGTAAATGTTAAAGAACTGGCTGTGGCCCAGTTGTTCTCTCTTACAAAGTTCTACAAAGTTTAACAATCAACTCCCACAAGCCGCTGCAAGCTGCCTCTAGCATCCTGTAATGGAAGTAGATCACGCATGGATGCATACTAGAAATTTAGAGATTCATTTTCTGGACTTGTTGCTGTAGATCCATGGTTTCTGGGCCACTTCATGCTGGAACAGACTAAGTTATTGGATGGTAATGGCAGACTAATTAGCTCGGAAAGGAGGAAGACCAAGAGCCATAGCAACTAGAGGTAGGAGGGTCACACTGAAAGAAATTTTATTTCAGTTATTGAATAAAAGTACATTCAATAAAGTGAACAGTACAAAACTTTTCCCCAACAACAAGAATTGTTGGCAGCCATTTGTGTGTGAAGCTTACACATAATGTAGTAAAATGTTACTACTTTGGGGAAAATAAATTTATCTTGATTATTTAACAATGCAAATAAAAATTACCAGAGTGCCCTGGAAATTTAAATAAACAAGGGATAATCAACTGGTGGTGTATATCCCAGTAAAACTGGCAATACAGAAGAAAATACAATACAGAAGAAGAGCAGGGAGTTGGACTAGAAAACCTCCAAGGTCCCTTCTAACTCTGTTATTCTGTTCTGTTCTTGTTCTGACCTAGGCTTCCTGATATAGTAAAATTAGTCCCCAAAACCTCTTTTTTTATTTTAATGGCTGTTAACTGTCCCATGTTCCTCCCCAGCCTCCTCGCTGTCCGACTCTGTTGCCAGCTCCGCAGGCTGCTGGCAGACCACAACAATTCTGTTCAAAACAAGCTGTGATTTCTATGGGAGGACTGCATGTTTTGTAGAGTGGGAGAGAGATGTTTATGCAAATGTTTAAATTTAGCGGTTTCCAAAGAAATGGATTCAATATTTAACAATGTTTATGAAACCACCTTCTTCCATAGGTATATATGTCTACCCTTTGTTTTCCTTTTTGGAGAAAAATAAGGCAAACTCAGAGTGCATTGATTGAATCAATGTAGTATCATTCCATCTTCTAGACCAGATGGTAAAAGTGGGGACACCCTGCCTCTATAACAGGGGTCTCCAACCCTTGGAATTCTGGGAGTTGAAGTCCACAAGTCTTAAAGTTGTCAAGGTTGGAGACCCCTGCTCTATAATACATGCATTGCACAAAGACTCCCAAAGGGATGAGTTTCCGTCATGAGGCCACTTCTGCCATCTTGTGCTTTTTTTATTGTGACCCACAACTGCCAATGTAAACTGGCTGTGTAGCCTAGCAAACTCCTGCTATTCTTTGCTTAAAATCACCTTTCTAAGCATCTTTAAAATGACTCCATGGTCCTTTTCCAACTGTTTGTTTTTCTTTCTCAGATATACTTGCACCCTCTCATGAAATAAGACAGATTGCAAAAATTTCATTATTTTTCCCTTCATCACATTTTGCCATAGTTTTTCTTTTCAGGAAGCAAACACTGTTTCATGGTTCTGCCATCTTACTCTTTAGAATTCACTGAAAACTAAACCAAACCAAGAATCTACTCTGAAGTACTTGGTTTTTCCTCCCCTCCAAGATGGAGGGGGTTCTCCTTCAAGGCAGTTTCCCCATTGCCGATATTCCTGAATTTCAAAAACGAATAAAGTTAAGACCCAGCTTCTTTCCATTCCTCTCCACCACAACATCGTTCTTGCAGATGGACTTTTCAAAGCAGCCGGAAGATGGTTCTCATCCAGAAATCAAAATCAAAAACAGTGAAGCACAAATCCAGCAGTTCATCAAGGCAAACAGCACAACACAGCCCAGTAGAATAGCTCATTTGCTAACCTTCTGAGTTGCAGATTGGTCAATAGGTCAGAATTTATTGATCAGGTTGGTCAATCTTCCATTTCCACTTCTCTTACTCCTCCTTACCCATTGCTTCTTCATGGAGAGTCATAATCTCTGTCCCCTCTCTTCCCCTTTAAGAAATATTTGGGGTGGAGTAGTGGAGTAGCAGTGGCTCAGTGGCTAAGATGCTGAGCTTGTCAATTAGAAAGGTCAGCATTCAGCTGTTTGAATCCCTAATGCTGTGTAATGGAGTGAGCTCCCATTACTTGCCCCAGCTTCTGCCAACCTAGCAGTTCGAAAGCATGTAAAAATGCAAGTAGAAAAATAGGGACCACCTTGGTGGAAAGTGTTCCATGCACCTTTGACATTTAGTCATGCCGGCCAGATGACCATGGAGTTGTCATCAGACAGCACTGGCTCTTTGGCTTAGAAACAGAGATGAGCACCACCCCCTAGAGTCGGGAATGACTAGCACGTATGTGCGAGGGGAACCTTTACCTTTACCTTTACCTTTAGTGAACTCTGCATGCCAGTGATTTTTTGAACATGTGTGCTGAGTTTCACAAAGATAGGACAAAGGGGAAAAAATAAGAAAGGGATAGCTAATTACATGTATAAGTTATTAAGTCCGGAGGTAAAGTATGTGTGGAAGAGTGAGCCTATCGAGGTAGTGCCCTATTCTTGTTTCCTGGGAAGGACATATAAAGAATTATGGGAGTAAGTGCTAAGAGTGTAGAATCCTAATAAAGTCACCCAAGGTGTGAAGACACCCCAGCTGCCCAGTTAAAGCAAATAGGCACCTATATTGGCAATAATAAAATAGGAAGATTCTGGAGATGGAAGATCACTTCAGTGACAACAACAAAGCCTCTTATTGCATACAGCACTGGAGAAATCCAAGGTTAAACCCTTTTGTATTTTACTAAGAAAATAATGCAGATAGAAAAGGAAAAAATGATTGACAGTATTGTGCCACATGTAAGGCCTCTCAAGTTGGATGACACTCAACAATCTACAGGGGAACAGCTAGGATCCTTCGGAATACTAATGCTGTTTATGATGTGGCTAGATTAAATCTTTCAAGACATCTAATTGTTGAAGTTGCCATGCAGGAAAAGTAGATCTGAAGCTGCAAGAATAGATAATCTTTATTTAGCAACTACAATTGGGACCAGCAACTCAATTGTTAAGCAAAGTGGTTGCTAAGTAAAACCATGACTGTGCTTATGATCTTACTTCAGCTTTCCTTCGCTTTACAACCTGAGAAAGTCATAAATGTGATGATTGGCTGCAACGTTACTTTTCATCACCATCATAATTCTGGACAATTGTGCACATGGAACTTAAGAAGCGTCAATGCAGTGAAAGATGAAATGGATCAACCTCATATTGACATTTTAGGCATCACTGCATTGAGACGGACTGGAATCAGATATTCTCAGTCAGATCACATGGTTTACAACCTAGGATATAATCAAAAAGGAAGTTGTTTTCATAGTTAGAAAGTGGATACAACATTAATTTTTTTTAAATTAAATTTATATACCGCCCTACTCCTGAAGGACTCAGGGCGGTGAACAGCCAAGAGATAAAATACATATAATACAAACGTTAAAAAACCATTTAAAAATACATTAAACACTTTGGCCCACAAATTGACTACAATGCAGTCAATGATTGAATAATATTAACTAGATTTTGTGGACAACCATTTAAAATGATATCCACGTTTACGCTCCAACCGCTGAAGCAGAAGAGGAAGAAGCTGATGGGTTTTATGATCAAGTTCAATTTGAAACTGACAGAACAGGTAGATAAGACTTGTTTCTTGAGATTGGAGACTGGAATGCCGATGGAGTACATAAAAATTGAATTGACTGTATTATTGGTACAAGAAGGTAAAATAGTTCAATTGGAACAGCAAATACATGGCTGACAGATCACAAACTGATCAAGGCAAGTTCCCAGTTAAGCTAAAGTGGAAGGGAAAAAAATGAGTTTCATTGTATTATCTTGAGCATATACCCAACAGTTTCAACAAGAACCACAGGAATCACTGAAGCCCTGAACTTCATTGATAGAACCACAGGAACTGTGAAATGAACTTAAATGTTAATGATGAATTTGAAAAAGAGATTGTCTAATATCAAGGAATGGAAGAGAGTCAACTGGATGTCATTAAAATTGTGTAAATTGCAAAGAACAGAAAAGACAAGAAATATAAAGATTTTACATCAAAGGTTTTCATAGAGCTGTCAGAAGAGATAAGCAGCAGTATTACAACAACTCTAAAGACACTGAAAAGGGGAAAAAACATGGAAAAATAAGGCAAATCTTTAAAAAGTTTTTTGAATTCAACAAGAGGTTCCAATCTTGGTAAGCTAAAGAATGCCAATGGACAAATAATAACTGATTCAAAGATCAAGAAAGATGGAAAGAGTATGGAAATATTGTACAATAGAGGTATCAACATCCAAGATGCCTTAGAAGAGATTCCTTAATAGGAATTTCTCCTTAATAAGAACTTCTAGTACTAGAAGTAAGTACTACTTACCCAGGCAAGTAAGCAGAAGAAGAATCAGTAAAGGTTCTAACCAAGCTATGCCAGCAAATCTGTAAAAAGGAAACCTAACAGAGTATGCCAACTATCTTACAATATCCTTAATTTCACATGCCAGCAAAATATGGTTTATGGATATCTAACCAATAGACCCCTATATGGAAAGGGAGATGCCAATAGTCAAACTATCAAAAAAAAACCTAGAAACACAAGACATCATTACTGATGCATGCTGAATAATTCAGCAAACCAAAGAAAACCAAAAAGAGCCACTGTGTGCTTTGTTCATTATAGAAAGGCCTTCAATTGTGTTGATCATGCTGAGCTGTAGAATGTGTTTAATAAAATGGGAATCCCCAAATATTTCATTGTGTTCATGTGAAACCAGTACACAGGTCAAGAAGCCATAGAGTGAGTGGAGAATGGCAAAACAAAACATTTCCTGTCTATGAAGATTCTCAGTCATCCAGGACACGGTTGTCCCAAAGGTGCTTTTTCAAGAGGCTGTGTCCCACAGTGAAGGGACACAAGGCAGGAAACATCCAAGAAGGCTCCAGGTACATTTGTACTATGCAGGTGAACCTGAGGACACAGACAAACCTCCAAGTGGCCTCAACGACTCTCTAAAAGAATGTAAATGACCGTCAGTCTGCAAGGAGTATAAATCCTTCCATTCCCCCCACCATCCAATCGCAGCTGAAGAAGCTTCTTGGATGAGAAGTGAAACTTCTTGTAAGAAAAACAAGAAGGTCCAGTTACCTCTTGAAAAAGCACCTTTGGGACAAAATGTTTCCTGTTTGCCAGAGTGGCGAGGGGATCTTGACAACTGTACAATATACTCTGCCATTAGTTATTCAATCTCCATGTGGAACATATATTGAAGGAAGCTGGAGGACGACGAGCATATTTTTAAAACTGGAAGAGGGAAACATCAATAACCAGTCCTCTGACAGTTAAATATGCAAATGATCTACAAACTGTAGTAATGAAAGTCAAGCTTCATAGTTAAAAAATGGGATTAAGTTTAAATATAAAGAAGACCAAATTAATGACAAATGCAGCAGCCAGCCTTAGAATTCACAATATAAGATACTGAAGTGATAGATACTTTTTAGGATTTGCTATCTGGGTAAAGGAACCTGCAATTAAAGTGACTTATGACCGGTTTTCACACTTACAACTGTTGTAGAATCTCCACGGTCATGTGATCAAAATTCAGGCATTTGGTAACTGCAATGTATTTGTGACAGTTGTACTGGACTGAGATCACCGTATCAGTGGTGGGTTTCAAAAATTTTTACTACCGGTTCTGTGGGTGTGGCTTAGTGGGCATGGCATGGCTTGGTGGGTGTGGCTTGGTGGGCATGGCAGGGAAAGGATACTGTAAAATCTCCATTTCCTCTCCAATCCAGAGGAAGGATACTGCAAAATCTCCATTTCCTCCCAATGAGAATAGATGGGGTGGGGCCAGTCAGAATTTTCACTACTGGTTCTCCGAACTACTTAAAATTTCCGCTACCGGTTATCCAGAACTGGTCAGAACCTGCTGAAACCCACCTCTGCAGCATATCTAACCTTCCCAATTGACTTCTGATAAGCAAAAGTCCATGGGGGAAGCCAGATTTGCGTAACAGCAGCATGATTCATTTAACAACTGTGATAAAATGTCATAAAATGGGACACAACTCACTTAACAACTGTCTTGCTTAGCAATGGAAATTTTGAGCTCAGCTGTGGTCATAAATTGAGGACTACCTATATTATATCAATCCCATGTACTATCGTAGCATGATATTACTCATCCCCAAATGCTTTTTTTTCTTGTGCAATCATTCAGTCACTTCCAACTGCGATCTGATGCACATTATTTCCCAGGATCGTCTGTCAATAACCACTCCTCTGAGTTCTTGTAAATCTCATAATGTTTGTTCAAAGACAATTTTGCCTCATGAGTCAGCTGAAATTTCTGTTTTGCCTTTACATACATAGCCCTATCCTGCAAGAAAGTAGACCGGCTTCTTAAAAAAAAATAGATGCATTTTGGTCAATAGGTGCTCATCAGTCCTATTATTGAACAGTTCTGATACCTTTTATTCCTTCCAACCCAACTGAATGTTGGAGATAAATTATATAAAGGTACTCAGAATTCTGCTTCTCTGCCGAATTACTCTCTCAAAAAAGAACAAAATGGGATAAAATCTGGTAAGATGGGAGAAGCTGTCAAACAAAATAGCAATAGCACTTAGACATACTGTATATACTGCTTCACAGCCTTTTCTAAGTGGTTTACAGAGTCAGCATATTGCCCTCAACAATTTGGGTCCTCATTTTGCTGACCTCAGAGGGATGGAAGGCTGAGTCAACCTTAAGCCAGTTAGGAAGTATTGAATTTGAAATGAGCTGGATCTAAGTTGGGTCAGAGGAGAAAAGCATTCCAGAAAAAAACAGTCCAGAAAATAAATGTCTCTCTAGAAGAGATACGAGGTCAGCCCCACCCCATTCTTAAATTCTTCCTTCCTCATCCCAGTCATTTGAATCATAGATCACTCTATATGCTCCCCAGTGTGCACATATACACAAATATACAACACAACCAGAAAAGAGAAAATATAGGCAGCTACAACATTATTACTTTGTTGCAAAGAACAAAACACAGAGACTTCCTGTGTTCATTGCTGGTATGAATTTCAGAAACTCTTGGGGTTTTTTTATTCCAAAAGACATCAAATAAAGTGCATATAAATAAAATACAGTTGGATAGCTGTGGTTAAAAACTCTGAAAGTTTAACATACAATAAGCTATATATGATCAGCTTTTTAAAATTATTTGTACACATCCTGAATAAAGGATCACTAATGAATATGCTTATGTATAAAATGTTTATGTATAATATGTACATTTTAAAAGCATTGAAACATTTGTGTATATTTTAATCAGACTAATCATCGTTGAGAATTTCAAGTTTTTTAAATCATTAGTTAATTCTTTAAATAATTTTGCCTCTAGAATTAACAAGCATTTGCTCTCAATTTTCAAGACAAAATGAAAATCATTGAAAAGCAATTATGTGATCCTTTGATATTAATTATCACTGCTATACAGAGTGCCAATGGGTATGTACAGTCCTCATTTCATTTAGCAAAATTTGTTTCTTAGTTTCAGCTTCAAGTTAGTGGGGTTTCTTCTTTGCTTTTTTTGTCTCTTTTTCTTTTAAATATATTTTGGAGGAAAAGGTGCAACAGAATGCATATTACCCCAATCAGGTGTTTTTTTTAAACAATGCTGCTTATTTGTGGGGAAAACATTGGTGTTCTGTTATCCTGTTCCCCTAGAAAGTCATGTTTTCTTTGGATTTTCAAAAACAATGTGATTGTGTTCTGGGAAGACTAGTATTATGATCCTCCCTTTCAAACTACAATGGTCTTGAGTGGCATCTCAATAACTGTGCAGTTGTCACCATCACTTTAAGCTAACACAGTTTCTCATGAATGCTTTTTTGTGGGGTGTAAACTGCCTGGACATTTATCTGATTTCATGCATTCATTGACATGGCCCTTTTTCATAGCTTGTCTTGGTTTCTAATTCTGAAATACCCATCCCTTTGAAACACATTTATATCCATAAAAAATGTTACTCTCCTGGCAATCTTATTTAGATGTCAATGTCTGATAGAATTATACCAGTGCTGGTATCATCCTTGGGTTTTTGTTCTTAAACATTCTTGCTCCTGTGACTTCTGAATGTAGGGGTTTCCCGGCTGCATTTCAGGTACAGGAAGAACTAAGCCAAGGGGCTTGTAAACATGCCATCATTACTCAAATGCCTCTGTAAGGCAGAGGTCTTCAAACTTGGCAGCTTTAAGACTGGCTTGACAGCATAGCTGGCTGGAAAATTCTGGGAGTTGAAGTCCACAAGTCTTAAAGCTGCCTCATTTGAAGACCTCTGCTGTAAGGCATAATTTAAAATTACCACTTTTAGGAAAGAATGGATAGGCTGTTGTTGAAAACTGTTTCTAGAACCCGGCAACTGAATTGTGCAAGCACCACTATTTCTCCAGGAAGACCTCCAGTTTCTATTTGCCATCTCCCCGGCTCCATAATAATGGCTGTCATTAATTTTGCAGAGATAGTGAAAATCCTCAAAGTCGGATAAGATGGCATTCCATTTTTGCAAGGAAGCCTTAAAGATCTTCCTTCCGTCTTCCTGCTTGCTACTCCTTTAAGCTTTCCTTTCCCAGACGCCAGCTGTCACCCAGGAAATTTGCAGCAGCATCTTCTCCTGCCTCCTTAGTTGGCTGAAGCTTCACCAGCATGGCCTGGAGAGTTTCCTTCACCATCTGGATCTCTCTTTGTAGAGACTGTATATGCTTTATTAAGGAATAAATTGAAAGGTAATTGGCAGCTCCTTTCCCCTCTCCCACTTATTTAATAAGTTGTTGTTGTACTCTGCACAACAGATGGGCACTGCTAGCTAATTGCAGCATCAAGTTCATCTAAATTGATTGGATTAAATATTAATACATATTTCACACTAGCTCCCCACCCCACCCCACCCCCACGCGCACACACACCTGTCTTTGTAAGCCTGTAGGCAACCAACAGCCTTATGCAGTGTTTTTGCTTAAGGGGTGTAAAATGAACAGCATTCTAGGGACGTGTATGTGCATATGTAAGTGTGAATGGTTGCTGTAACTCCCAAAGTGGTACACAGAGAATTGCAGCCACTATTCAGAGAGAAAGATCAGAAATCTTCATTTCAAAGTTATATACATGAATATAAATAACCTGTTTCTCACTGTGCCAGAACTTCAGTTTATAGATGTTAATTTTAACTAACATAAGATTTGGTCTCTGAGTTCATGTTTATAGAATTCTCTCTTTCTTCCACCCATGCACACCCTAATATGCAATTAACATATACGGCTTCCCCTAAGATGAAATGCAATCCCATATTTTTTTATGTATAGGCAGCAATAAAAACATTATAAACATGAGGTTCCGTTCTGTTTGTGAACACATGTGCTTTAACATAAAATTTGTAACACGTAACTTGGCACATTAGCATGTACCCCCAGTTAGGAGTGCTGACTACAACTTGCAGTCTTGGAAATGAGAATTTTTTCCTCTGCAGCCTTATTTCTGCAATTGGATCAATATGTATGGAATGACTCTCTATAATACTAACCAATTTCCTATGGAATCTAGCACAAATGGAGCTTAATTAGAACAGATGCAATCAGAGTATGACTAATTTCTATGTACAGCAAGAAAAACTATACTTCAAAAACAAGTGTTACATGCTTTGCTTGGGAACCAAATGTTGAAAATTATTTTAACATGAAGATAGTTACCATCTTAACATGCAAATAGTTCCTGATGGGCCTCCCTATCTTTTATTTTGCTTCAGATTTCTGATCCATTGGACAAACCTTGCTGATTTTCATCCCCATTCAGCAAATTGCTTCTTTCATGGTGCAAAATAAAGGAGAAAAGGGATCATCTGGTGATCCATCTCTACTCTGCTGTGACTATGTGCATCAAAGGGTTAAAGCTGGAATAACCATAGGCCACTCCTTTTGGGACTGGCCATGCTATTGATCTACAGCACTGTCTCCAGTAGCTCTGGAAAGTTCTGTGCCTTTTGACACTGTCGAAATATATTATATTTTATACCATCTCAATATTCCCTTAAACATTAACAAAATCGACAATGAACTAAGAATTGTGTCTCTGCTAAATCATTGACAGTCAATCTAAAACTAGGTTAATCTCGGTAGTAAAAATAGCAAACAGGGGGAAATCCTTTATTTAAACTTCATTGAACCCCCAAATAAATCACCCAGACTTAATCCTCACATCAAAGAAGAAGGTCTGTAAACTCAAATAGAGTTAATTAAAACCTTCTCCCAGCAGAATTGCACATTCACCAAAATAAGCATCACAGATTACATGTACCTACTCAAACTCCATGGCCCACAAAGGACCACCTTTCTATAAAAATGTCTGATTTCTGTAACCCTTTTGTAGCTTCCTTTCAGGGCTGGATTCTGTGCTCTTTAAATAAACCAACTCCTTTCCATGCAGCATGTTTGGTGTCCTTGAAACACCCTGGCTTAGATCGGGACCCTCAAATGCCTTGCACAATACAGATAAATAGATACATGGATAGTGTAAAATCTTGCCTGTTATTCATGTCTCTCTCCTTGATGGGTTGTGTTTGTTTTGGGGTTTGGTTTTTTTTTGGCTTGTCTTATCCTATTTGCCAGTTAAATGTTTTGATGTTTGCTGATGCAGATAAACATCAAACTATATTTTTGCTAGTTGATCTGAGTGGTGTATGTGCTTTCTATGAAGGTAAAAAATGTGGCCTTAAGAGGTAATTGGAAGGGAGGGAAAATCCCAGGAAGGAGATGGGGGAAATCAGAAATCAGAAGGGAATCATGGGAAATATATGTAAATATTTTTAATCTCAGTTTCGCATTCCAATTTAAAAAGCATTTTTTCAGCTTTTTTTTTCTATTAAAGCTCTCTCAAGAATCCAGCTCCCCCCATAATTTACATAAATTTGCTGAGTTTTTAAAAGGAATTGAACTGTTCTGTATATGCATGTGTATAATTTCACTTTTTAATTTTAGAATTCTGTTATTGTACAAATGAAATTACAGACAAAACACAAAAAGAATAAAACAGTAATAAATTGAAAAACAAAAATAAAAATAATGATCCATATAGCAAGTTTCAAGTTGAGAATATGAATATATAGAAAGGTCAGAAAGGTTTTAATTATATTATTAAATTTAGACCTCACAGAAATATAGTGCTCCGTTTTTTCATTTTCCACAATATTGGGATCCTGTAAAGATAACTCACCTTTTGAATCCACATATTGTAAAGTCTTATTTTTCCCCCCACCTATGTAAGACTTGGCTGGGTTACATAGAGCCATTTCATTTCATAAAAACTCAACATCCACATTTTAAAAAATTTAGTTCAACCTTGTGCAAAATTTCACCCAGGGTTTAGAGATTTTCATTTTCCATTGCTGAAGAAATATTGCTCACATCTTTAAAATGAAAAATAAACTGACCATCAATGAAACCTTCATAATTCTACAGGGGTAGTGAAATGGGCAGAGAAGTTCTACAAGGCATTGTCAGACACACTACATACTCTTCAAAATGTAGTGGTGGTGCTACAGATGGTGCTCCCTCTGCGTCAGAGATCCATCCTCACCCTGCATTTACACAAGGTCCAAACTATCTGGAGATAGTTCCAGGTCCCGATTTCCTCCTGCTTCAGTTGTCTGCTTTCAAGGAAACAGAGAGTAGTAAGTAATAAGCTCCACTGATTGGTTTTGTGGGCCACTGAGCAAAGTCACTTCAATGAACTTCCATCCTCCCAATATGACCTTGGTAATTTTCCTCTGATCTAAAGTGACCTTAACTGATCTCCAGTTAAGGTCACTTTAAAGGTTGGATCTGGTTAGTTCTTGGAAGCGAATATACCAGGAAATCTCAGGTTTGTAGGCAAGATTAGGAAGTCAGAAAACATCCAAGAAGAAGGCAATCCAAAGTAATCAAAAGAGCAACATGCTATGACTGCTCACTAGGCATCAACAAGAGTTGAATTTGATCTAAGAACTCTTTCATTTTTTACTTCTGGGCCAATTGGAAAAGCAAATAAATGCTTCTGCTCCTTCTCTTTGCTTGCTAAGAGAAGGCAAATAAACAAGGAAGCAATTTACTAAGTGATTACTAACATGACCAAAGGTTCAGGGAATAGCTATGGATTGAGAACAGATTCCCTGCAACACAGATTTGTAACACAGATATTCAGAGACAGCAATTTCTCTGGTGAAAAAGGTTTACGTTGATAGTAAATGCACAGTCTCAGTATGTAGCACTGAGGCTATGCATATGATATTCTTTTAGCAGTTTTAGTTAAACAAATAACATATCGTACCAGACAAAAGAACAGGGATAGACATTCTGATTTCCACATGTACCTCCCTCCAAATACATATGTTTTGTAGTCTGTTTTAAAGAAAACAAAATACTAATTCTCCCCCCCAAAAAAAGAAAAAAGGAATCAGTTAGTAATTCAGAATCACTACAGAAAATTACTGGAAGCTTTTTTTTTTTTTTTTTGGAAGCATAGTGAAAAAGGAATCCTTTGTACATGCAGGATTAAACGAGTCAACCCATATTTTAGTCAAACTATTACAAGCACTCAAATTGTCTGGCAAAATCATAACTGCTAATTAAGACCCCAAATAACTGTGAAATTGCAATATAAAATCCATTTAATTTTATTGGGAATGCTAGAACTCTCCCTATCAGTGAAATAACACCTCTCATCAGCTCCTTAGACACCAGAAGTACATTACCTCAGCTTTTGGCTCTTCCAATTAACAATTCAGATTATTTTCATCTGCTTTTCTACTGATTGAGAGCCATTGGCTCTTTTGCAGACTTGCTGAACTCTGGTTCTTTTATCTAAATATATTGATCAGGCAAAAGGATACATACAATCCAATACCAGCTTACTCGGGAGTAAGTCCCATGAAATTCAAGGGATTTATACCAAGTGAGGAAGTCTAAGAGTGCAGTTTAATTTGGTTGTTTGCTTTTTTCCCCCCATCTGCCAAATGTGAAACCTACTGCTTAATATTTACTTTTGAGAAGCTACAATATTAAATAAAAATCCCTGGTGGGGCTGGGTAAATATTCAGTGTTAAGCATTAGTGCTGGCTTCTGGCTTCATCTATGTTGTGTTAGTCAGCTCCTGCTAGCAGGCTGGTTGATTCCAGTATTCAGTGCCATTAAAATGTAGATTGAAAAAACAATGACATCTGGGATTTATTCCTTCTAATAGAAATTTAATTATTAATCAAACCCACAGTGAGTTTAAATATTGGCAGAACCGCTTGCTTGACAGCACCAGGAAGTTGGATCACTCAGAAGGAATCTTTCAATCTCTCTTTTAAGAGATGCAGTTCTACTTCTATCTATTAAACCAATTTTTATCTTAGTCAGACTCGGAACTGAGGACCTATTTTGCCATCTGCAAGAACTGATGCGTCTTAATGTATGCCTTAGGCATGAAAATATCTAGGGTTTGGGTATGTTTGCCACCAGAAATACTGCGTGCATCTTTTGAAGAGCAAGTAAGTGCCATTGCTAAGAGCTACTTCCAACATGACGTTTGCCAGCTTCTCTGCCCATTTAACTTTCCATGCCAATGAACACTTAATGTGAACGTTAGAAGCTGTGGGAGGTGGAACCTTCAAATCAGTTTCCAAGGCCAGATTGCACTTTAAGATACAAACTCCTACTCGTGGAAGTTGATCTTGCCGAATTCAGAATCCTATAATGATTGGGCAAGCAGAGGTAGGTTTCACATAATTTTACCGGTTCGCCGCACACAAAAAATGTGAGCGCGCACCCTTCCGTGCATGTGCTTTGCTCGCGCATGCGGCTTGCATGCATATGTGCAGCTTAGAAACATGGCTAAATAGGATGGCATAGCGCCAGGGTGGGGGGGTGGGCGGGTGGGGGCGGACCCACCCACAGGTCGCCACTACCAGTTCACTCGAATTGGTCCGAACCGGCTGAATACCACCTCTGGGGGCAAGGATATAAAGTCAAACAAAACTGAAGTACTTTTCAAATTTAACAGCACAAATGCCACATCCACACAGCTTCTGTGCCATGCCTCCCCCCACCCAATCTGGAGCCAGCAAGAAATGATGCTATCCTAAATTTTTCTGCCTCCTCACCATACATTTAGAATGGGTCGTCCTGTCTTGTTGATGTTTATACAACTTTAGTGCACAATGTTCTAATAGCTGCAAATTATTATGGTTGGGTGTAGATTTTTAGAACGGAAATGGCATTTTTTTAATCCAGCTATCGAGTCTTTTCCAAGGACTTGGGATAGGCAGATATGTTTAATAATATTCATCGCAAGATATAAACTGTTCTAAGTAAAGCTATTTTTTTGCAATTGATTGATTGTGATTTTGTCAATGCCGATAGAGTTCAAGTGGTACTCCGGATGTTTTGGGATTGTATTCATATATCACTATTGCTTTCTTTTGCCGTAGTCATTCTACTTCTGTTTGCAGGTCTTTGTATATTGTTATTTTCTCTAGTTCTTTCTCTTCTATTCTCTTTGTCTCCAGGTACTACCATGTTCACTATTCTGACTTATTTTTTTGTCTTTATTAGCAACAATTGCTACATCTGGAATGGCAGATGTCTGTTTATTATTATCTATTC
This sequence comes from Pantherophis guttatus, assembly GCF_059756535.1. Taxonomy (NCBI): domain Eukaryota; kingdom Metazoa; phylum Chordata; class Lepidosauria; order Squamata; family Colubridae; genus Pantherophis; species Pantherophis guttatus. The sequence continues at coordinate 276,053,757 of NC_142063.1, read as the reverse complement.
ACAACAATGTGAAATCACATTGCCAGTTCTTTAACTGGTATTGGCTTTCATATGCATCAAGCTCTTCCCAAGAACGTAAGATGGCATCGTGCATTGATTTAGTATATGTAGATATAGTATATAAGCAGTTTGGGCTTTTGCATTAACAGATAGAAATGTTGTCATATTTCTATGCACATGTGCAAAATGTTGTGCATATTTTCTAACTGCCATCCAAGATTTTTTGGTATGGCACCCAGTGTGCTGGGACTACCATAACTGATTTATGTCATAACTTTTCTATTTCGATTTTGGGATCTTGATACTATGTGATCTTCTCTACTTTTTGTCTTCTATTCTCTATCCCCTGGTATTGCTACAACAATCATCAACACTTTTTTCTTTTCAAGGATGTGTGGTTTGTTTTCTTGAAAATCAGTGAAAATGGGGTCATAGCAATAATAAATAATAAGGATGATGAGTCACCCTGGAAGATGCCTGTCCTAATGTTGACAAATGACAGTTTTAAATAATCTTCAATCTTCTATGTTTTCATTCCTAACATTACATCTTGATTCAGCAAGTTTTATCCAGGGAGCCATTGTCTTCTGAGATTTTCAGAAATTCAGGTTCCTCATCCATGGGATTTTATCTGAACGGTATCTAAATGGCCACATTTTTTGCACAGGGAAAATTGTAGGACAATATGCATAATTTATTTATTTATTTTATTTTATTTATTTTACTTCGAATTTATATACCGCCCTTCTTCCTGGGAACTCAGGGCAGTGTACAGCCAGATAAAAACACATAATATAAACATTAAGAACAAATTAAAAGGAAATATCTCAATTTGGCCAAAAAATTTAACATACAAATTTAAAATCATTTAAAAGGCATTGTTAGGCCAGCCCGGCTTGTTGGAAAAGGAAAGTTTTAAGGGAACGGCGGAAGGCACGGAGGTCTTGGATTCTCCTTATCTCTGGGGGCAGCTGATTCCAGAGGAGGTGCCCCCACAGAGAAGGCCCTCCCCCTGGGGGTCATCAGCCTGCATTGCTTGGCTGATGGCACCCCGAGGAGGCCCTCTCTGTGGGAGCACACGGGTCGATGGGAGGTCGTCGGTGGCAGAAGGCGGTCTCGGAGATAACTAGATCCTATGCCATGGAGCGCTTTAAAGGTGGTAACCAACACCTTGAAGCGCACCTGGAAGACCACTGGGAGCCAGTGCAGCTCGCGCAGGAGCGGTGTTATGCGGGAGCGCCATGCAGCTCCCGTAATTACCCGCGCGGCCGCATTCTGGACCAGTTGGAGCCTCCGGAAGCTCCTCAAGGGGAGCCCCATGTAGAGAGCATTGCAGTAGTCCAGGCGAGAGGTGACGAGGGCATGAGTGACTGTGCACACGGAATCCCAATCAAGAAAGGGGCGCAACTGGCGAATCAGGCGAACCTGACAAAAGGTCCCCCTGGCAACAGCCGTCAGATGTTCCTCCAAAGACAGCTGTGTATCCAGGAGGACTCCCAGATTGCGCGCCCTCTCAACGGGGGCCAAAGACTCACCCCCGATAGTCAGCGATGGAGTCAGCTGACTATATCGGGATGCCGGGAACCACAGCCACTCAGTCTTGGAAGGGTTGAGCTTGAGCTTGTTCCTCCCCATCCAGATCCGTACAGCCTCCAGGCACTGGGCCATCACTTCAAGGGCATCGCTGGGGTGGCCTGGGGTGGAGATGTACAGCTGGGTGTCATCAGCGTACTGGTGGTATCTCACCCCAAAGCCACGGATGATCTCATCCAGTGGCTTCACATAAATGTTGAACAGAAGGGGCAAGAGGACCGACCCTTGCGGCACTCCACAGATGAGAGGCCTCGAGGTTGACCTCTGCCCCCCTGCCAACACGAACTGCGACCGGTCTGAGAGAAAGGAGGAGAACCACCGTAACATGGTGCCCCCCCATCCCCAACTCTTCCAACCGGTGCAGCATGATACCATGGTCAATGGTATCAAAAGCCGTTGAGAGATCTAATAGGAGCAGAACAGAGGAGCAACCCCTGTCCCGAGCCCTCCAGAGATCATCAACCAACACGACCAATGCCATTTCCGTGCTGTGCCCAGGCTTGAAACCCGACTGGAATGGGTCTAGATAGGACGTTTCCTCCAGGAATAATAAGTAGTCCTTGAATATTTTAAGGGGAACTGTGTTTTAAGATATGTATCCTTTGATTTGTCAGTACATGAGAATCTTCTCTATTTGGTAACTCAATTATTTTGTGTACTTTTAGCTATTTTCAAGGATGGGGGACTGAGAATATAGGCAATGCACGTTGCTTCAGTGTGCAACCATCCCTAAGCAGCAATGTCACCATAAGACTTGGAACCATGGAAAAGCAGTGTTCACAGTACATTAAAAAAGTGCCACAAGGGTGTCAGCTCTGTGTATAGATTCAGCTGAACAAGATGGTAGTGGCCATCAGGAACAACATTACACAAGTGGTTGAGTCCTATCCATCTTTCTACAAATTCAGTAAGTGCATTTTCTTTCTTAAGAGGGCATTAATATTAGAAATATAAACTACATAAAGTAAGCTGGATAATATAATTTGAGCTATTTTTGCATGTTTTGATTACTGTAAATCTAATATTAAAATTACCAATTTCTTTACTAGCAATTTATAGCTTCTTCAATAATAATACAACTACCTTTGTGCCAGATATTTGTAATCCATACAACTTTATAACAGTTAACAGATATTTTTTGTTAACAATACTCTACTCTAATATTTAACATAAAGTATTATAAATGTGTAGTTTGGAAATAACAAGACTTTAGAATTAATATTAACAAGAATTTATCTATTCTTCAATTTTCATATCTAGCATGACAAACAACTAGCACAAAAATGGTTCAGATGAACCTTTATGGGCTCTGTGAAAACCAGCATATTTTAAACTGACCTAATTTAGATCAAGCCAGGGAAAAGATTTCACTCAGTTTCAAGAGCACTAGATAAATGATTTTCTGACAGACTCTGAGGAATTGACTGCTCAGGAATACATCTGATCCAACTGGTAATTTAGAATTATATTAGATGGCTGATAGAAAAAAAATTGAAAACTATTATGTGAGTGCAAAGCAATAAGTGCAAAAATTTCAGTGCAGTGCAAGCAAAGACAATCTTTGGAAAGCCTCTTGCTACTACAACCAACCTCAAACAAGCCCTCAAACAAACCTTTTGCTTGTTTCAGTGAAAAATTCTTCTGATTCACCCCACTCCTTAACAGATAAGATGGAAAAGCTGGTCACTGAGATACATGGGCCCAGTTAAAAATGGCACTATAGTGGTTAAGATTAAGACTGGGAATACTCTGGTTAAAGTCTATAGCCTAGGGGTGGGTTGTACTTACCTTTACTACCGGTTCACAATGGGGCTGCGCGCACTTCTGCACATGCGCAGAAGCTTCCTGATGACATTGGGATCAGTGGGCGGAGCCTCCTGCCAGTTTTACTACCGCTTCTTGCTAACCGGTCCGAACCAGGGGCAACCCACCACAGCTATAGACATAGAAGTTCACCGAGGGACTTTCCTTGTTCTTTGCTCAACCTTCCTCGGTGAATTATTTTTGTGGAGCTAAACATAAAAGGAGACCCCTATGTAACTCTTGGAAGAAAGGGGGGAGCTAAATCTAATTACTAATAATTATTTGTGATGATGCAGGTAAAGGAAAGGAGGAGGGAATTAAAGGGCCTGAAGCCAGAGACAGTGAGCACAGTGAATACAGAGGCTGAAGCAGGGGGAAAGTTAGATGCCCAAGAACAGAAGGTTTGCTGAGACAAGTGAAAATGGGTTTTGTTACTGGATGAAGGGAGCAAGGCAACAAGGAAATTACAAGGTGCAGCCCTAAAATATTCTTAAAATGGACGGAATCAAAAAATATTTTGGAAGGAAGTTGATGAAAGGCAACCAGCACTCACTAACACAGCTTAATAAAATTAAAAACCATTATCCTTATGTGGATTATAATACCTAATCATATAGAGAGAGAAGTAGGAAGCACAAGTGCCTCATTCTACATAGTATATTGTGCTGTATAGCATCCTGCTATTTCTTTCTTTCCTGATGACAATTTAGGTAATCTTTAGGCTCCAAGGTTGCACGCTTGATACATTTCTTAGTTGACTGAAATGTCATCAAGATAGAATTGACTCCCGGTGAATTCATGGACAAATATTCACCACTTCAAGTTGTCTCTAGTAATAGTCTCTGGTTCTTCCAATGAAAGTCTTACAACCTGTGGAAAAAGTCAGAATTGGCTGTCTGCCTGTTCCTAGAGTAAAACTCTGGTGGGGTAGCATATTAAAGGTAGAGTGGACTGATTAGTATAAATAAATATATAAATATTAAATAGATATTTATTTTTTTGCCCTTGCCTAAAATCTATTTTTAAATAGATTTTTTGCCTTTGAAAAAAATATGTCGTATGATAATTAGGGTAGCCGAGAAAAGTGATAACATGACTGATGAGAATCTTTCAGTAGAACTAAACAAAAGCCTTTTTTTCCTCGAATGGCCAATACTTCAAATAAAAAGAACCTTTATGAGAGGAGCACAGATAATTATGTGATTTACTGGAACTCTATGCTCAGCATGAGCTAATCTGCTTCCCTTTAAAAATATTTGTTTTAGATGCATGCTCATGAAACAAGGTTTTCTTTTCCAGTCTCCGAGTCAATGCTGTAGCTAGGAATTAGTTACTTTTATTTTATAGCACTCAAAAGCATACTATTAGATCTGTTTAAAAAGTTATTTCTCATCAATCCGATAGTTTTTAAACTGTCATTATTTGGCTAGTTAACATCTTTAGGAAACAATACTACAATAGTTATCTTAAGCAAGATTCACACACGGCAAGTTTCAATGCGGGAGTTGAATACAACCCCTTCTGCTGGAGTACTTAATACAACACATAAAAAAAAAAGGATATGAACAAGGTTTTCATCATAGCTACAGGCTGCTAGCTGAAGTTGCTCTTCCAAGAATATGAGCTTCTTGCTTATTTGTTCACATTTCTCTCTGAATTCTGTAGAAAGCATATCGAATTCCTGTAAGTACATAAAAAATATGAAAAGGAAATGGTTGTCATACATTCGGTTGTTATTACCATAATTGGTGTTTGATAATATTTCACTGCTCAGAAGCAAATGAAACACTCTAGCAGCAGATATACTCTCAAATACGTATCAGAAGTGAGATAGTTGGGAACCTTATGTTAAAGAGGACTATTTCAAAGAGATAATCTCCTTCTCTTTCTTTCTTTCTCTCTCCCTCCCTCTCTCTCTCTCTCTCTGTTTGTAGACACATGCATACTTTCAGCTGATTGTGCAAGTCTCTTTGTTGTGCACTGGTTTCATATATACTTGGACCAATGGATTTGTTCCACACTTATCAAGCTGAAATTTATGCAACAGGAGATTAAGCCTTAGTTCTTATTAAGGTGGTAAAGTTCTTTCTAGACTATACGGTTTGGTAATTTAGAAAGTGGTGCTTGATACCCAACTAATGCTGCAAGAAGTGTTACTGCAAATTCAATTCCATGGTTGCCACACTAAATTATTATGATAGCTTTGCTCATTGGAACTGTTGAGAGTTAAAGCAACTCTTCCATATGCCTATGGAAACATAATGTAATTTGTGATTTTGGGAACTATGACAAAGTATCAATTATACACCAAACAGTGTGAGATCTTCTTTGTTTTTTCACATTTAATTATTCTCTGTATTATTAACACAAAACACAAAAGGATGTATATAATAGTCTTACAGTCTAATTATTATGGTTCGTTGTACAGTTATTCAGATATTCAGATTAGATTTGGCATGTTTATCCACCTACCAAATATTATCACTGACCCCACTTTCTTCCTGACAGTTTTATATTGCTCCTCAAAATGATATAACTGTTTTTCACTCTTCTTTTAGCTAGTCTTCCATTTTAAACATAATTGCAAGGAAGGAAGGAAGGAAGGAAGGAAGGAAGGAAGGAAGGAAGGAAGGAAGGAAGGAAGGAAGGAAGGAAGGAAGGAAGGAAGGAAGGAAGGAAGGAAATAATCTAATTTTGCAGGAGGCCCCAGTGTTTAGAAAGAAAACTTTTGACATTTATAATCCCTAAAATGGTCCCCTATAGAACTTTACAATAATTGTATTTGATTTAATGTTGCCCCATAAAATTCTATTAGAAGATAGGTTTACATCAGTTGTCAGTGTAGCAGAAGCTTTTAAAAACATGGACAATCAGACTGAAGAAGAGAAGGAGAATCTTCATATATTGATTGTAAATGTTCTAGGGAACTTCTGAATGAAAGACAACAATGAACAACTCATCTCTCAAACTGTTAAATTATTTCTTCCGTATTTATAAGGATTCTGCATATTTTGGTTGTGGGGGAATATCTGAACAATTTTCAAAATTGGGAAATATTAAGAAAATACCTTTACGGCTAGCAATCTCTATCAACACAGTAAGTGTTGCTCATTTACAAATTTATAAGGCAACCACTCATGAAATTATTATGTTTTTGTTTTGAAAATACGCAGTGCCAACTGATTATCAAAAAGCATGTACATCTCAGAATCAGTGCTGAAGAAAGCTTGTATATGTTTAGGAATATGATCTATTCACAACTATTACTTGAACTAAATACAGGATATTGGTAGCAAAAGCTTTCAGCTAAAGCTCATAAATGCACATTTATCAGTGAAAGTAATGAAAATAAGAAACTCCCATCTAATTTCCTCTCTGAGGACTTCAACGAAGTAGAACCATCATAATTCAAACCAGGCAATGTTTTATTTGTTTTAAGTGTAGAAATTAAGCTGCAATTCCAATGCTGATTTATTGAGTGTTTCAGCTGAATCTAACCAAACAACACCACTATATATGGCTATAGGTCAAACTCCCACTTCAATCACAGTAGAGACAGCCAACACTGATTTGAAAATGTTAGTTGCTATAAACAAAATTAGACATTGTGAAAGTTGTGACCTTTTGAATGTTTGCTATCTACATATCTTCTCTCCCCCAGCCAAATCACAATACTTGAGCAGACTGTTTAAATCTCAGATTATACAAGAGTATATAACCTGTATTCAAATCTCTGCTATCTATGCAGTTTTCTGGATGATTTAAGCAACTGGGTGTGTCTTTACTATGAATATATCTACTTTGATCTTCCTTGCTTGCACATTTGCTAAACCAGGTAGAGTTTCTCTCACCTGTCATCCAACCAAAGATCGTGACTCGTTGCTCATTTACAAACTAAGATTTTAAATCATGGCTTTTTCTCACACATGAACTCTGGCTTCTTTTGAAGTTACTAATCAGGACCTCTAAATAAAACTGCATCCCATTTAAACCTTTCCTATTATTATTGTTATTTTCTTTATTTTAAAAATGGTGCTAGCAACAAGGAACAAAATGGATACAAACAAGCTACATGTATAAATGCATAATTTATATAATCATCTTTTATTCTTGATCAAGCATTTTGTGCAAATTCATCCATTACAGCTCTAATAAGAGCTGACAGGAATATAAAATATGGTTCATCTACATTCCTTGGAAGAAAAATATGAAATACAAGCAACTAAAAAAAATGTGTATGCTGAAACTGTTATTTCAAATGTAATTAGAAACAAAAAGTAAGTATATTAGGAGAAATGATATGAATATAGATACACGCACACATACACACATATCTGTTTTTTAAGAAATGCAATTAAAAATATAATGTATAATTAACTATGACCTTGGTCTGAAATGTGTGACTCATTAGGTTTGGGGAATTATCCCACATTCCTCCTGAATATCATTTCTTCCCATCTGCACCCTCTCTTCTCTCTGTCTTTCCCTTATAATAGTCATTTTGTGTATAAATAGAACTTAGATGGGTCAGAGGGAAAAGTCCCAAGTCCAGATCAACAGTAGGAATCCTACTCTTGGTACAATCCACCCCACCCCATGCAAATTAAAATTAACCCAATGCAATCTACTTAATGGAATGTGGAAAAAATTCTTGTAGATGTACTTTTGCTGTCAGAATTTCATATTTTTAATAACTGAAGATAATCTCATTTTTAATCAGAATCATTATTTTATTTATTTACAAATTTTGACAGATTTAACCAAAGAAATTAATATTCCAAGGTGGTTACAAAATAGAGAATAGCTCAAATGAAAAGGTAATCATTTGTCTTTATGTCATCCCTATCAGTCATTCTCTTTAAAAACAACATAAAACCTTTTCACTTTAATTTCAAAAATAGATAACTAAAATGTCTCTCAGCGGGTCCTATGCTTATTAATGTCACTGCTAAAAAATTTATCTCCCTGATCTACTAATTATATATAAAAGCTAGTGACACTGAAACTATTTTAAATATTTCCCAGGTGGAATTCTGCTGCACAGTCTCTGTATGTACAAAAAACTTCCTTGTTAGCCAAATGGCATTCTAAAACTGGCAAGTTGATCTACTGTTACAAGAAATAGCTTTCATTTTGGAAGCTCCTCTAGTCTCTTCTGTTAATTAAAAATAATATTTTTCAACTGAACATTCTGAGGAAGTAAAATTCTGAAGGAGCCCAATATACTATAGTAAAGCTGAATCCCTACTTTTATGAGGATGACAGGTTTTCAGGCCTTCTAGATTTTATAATATTTAGTTCATTGGTTGGTTGATTAATTGGCTGGTTGGATGTCCATCTCGCTGCGAGATGTCAAACTTTGTTGATAGCAAAAGGAAGCTGCTAACTGCTTTTCACAAGATACTTTTTATTCCAGATCAGCTGGTTCCAGGTTACATTTTAACTACCAGCAAACCAAGAAGACCCTCCTCATCCACCATCTGGCAGACACTTATGAGCAAGAGGTAAAGGAGTATGGGTGTTGTGGCCCGCCAGCAGCCTGCGCGGATTGTGGCTGATCCCGACGAAGAGGAGGCTGGTGTGGTGTCACGCCAGCAGCCTGCGCAGCCAGCGCTTGCGTCGGAAAGTGAGGAGGCTGAAGAGGATGTGGTGCCAGGGGCAGAGACTCAGCCAGGGCCTTCAGAATCTCCAGAGGCTCCTTCAAGTGGAGAGAGTGACGTGGAGGAGCCTCTCCTCAATGCTTGAGCACACAGGGTTGCCAAAAGGCAGGAGTGGCTACTCAGGAGGAGGAGGCCTACTCGAGAATAGGACTTGAGGATAATTGGCTACTCCCTTAGCCTATTTAAGTCACACGCAACTAGTGCTTTCTTGCTGGAAACAACTCGTATTTATTATCAGAGTATTTTGGTTTATCGTATCTTGTTTTCTGGGTTGGTTGCCAACCTTTGCCGGTCTTATTTATTCTTGCTACTTAATAAATTTGATAAGGACCATTGGTGTGTGTCAATATCCTTGGAAATCCGGAGCTGGGGTAGAACAATGGGGCAAGAGGCTTTGGGCAAAAGAGGATGCCAGCAAAATATGGAGATCATAAACCAGGAAAGAAAAGATGTCTAGGAAAGATAAGAATGCTGAAGAGAAATGTTCCGAACGGAATCAAATGAGGTTAAAGGAAAGTAGAAATAATGTATTGAAACTGCCTAGAAACAATATTCTAGAATGAAAGAAACATTTTTAAGGAGAGAGTGACAAAGAAGAACACAGCCATACATTGACAGAGAAATGTGAAATGATCAAGCAGATCTGAGAAATGGTCAAGTGTTACAAGATCAGATAATTGAGAGAGTAAGAGAAATCCAAGAAGTTGCTTCACTGACTATAACAAGGTCGGTCTAATAAGTGTGCCAGAGCATGATTCTTCAGAAGTATCTTTACAATAAGCAAGAAACTACTGTACTCGGGGAACTGATCTGATATTTCTAGTGGTGATACTGGTTGTGAAAGCTGAGCACAGATAGCAAAGGAAAGAAGATAGATTCCTTCAAATCATACATTTGAAAAAAAAGTTTCTATGAGTACTATTGAATGTAATAAAAACCAATGGATCTGATCTGGGCCAAATAAAAGCTAACTGCTCCCTTGACCAGCAAGAAGTTCACATTTTTGGGGAAACTGATACAAACAGATGATGAACTAGGAAAAATCATTATGTTTGACAATGTTAAAAAAAATAGGAAAGGGGGAAGACAACAGATAATGTTGATACATAGCTTAAAATAAATTATTAGTCATATTGCTTAAGATAGATCAAGATATTAAGCATTCATCCGGTCCTTACATTGTATGTTGTAGATGCAATGTCTAGAAGCCATAGCAGTTCCACAAATACAACCAAAAATATGGATCAGATATGTAGATGACACCTTCACCACAATAAAACAGGACCAATTGGAGAACACCCACAGAACCATTAATAACATTTTTAAACAAATCCAGTTTACTAGAGAAGAAGAAAACAACAACTACCCTTCCTGGACATCCCGATCAGCAGAGACCACAATGGCAGGTCTAAAGAAAAAAACCCATACTAATCAGGTGCTCCATTACCAAAGCAACAATCCAACCATCTACAAGAGAAACTACGTAAGGACTTTATTTAGATAAGCCCAAACACACTGCAGCAACCCAGAACAGCAAAAAAAGGAAATAGAGCATCTATACAACATATTCCAGTAAAATGAATATCCACACAACTTATCAAAAAGTCTCTGACCATTCAACCCAATACAGCACAACCAACAAAAAGTCTAAAAAGAATCACACTGCCATACATATCTCATAAACCACCAATAGACTACTACAACCACATGGAATCAGCATAGCACACAAGCCAACTAAAGCCCTGTAAAAACAGACCTAAGCAGACCAAAAGAACCAACAACTCCAGAAGAAAAAACAGGACAACATACAATGTAAGGACTGCAACAACCACTATATAGGACAAACAGGCAGAAGTTGGCCGAACGCATCCACAAACACCAAATAGAAGTCAGAAGACATGATAAAAATTCTTTAATTCCACAACAGATAGATTGATTTAACCAGGGGTGGGCTGCTAGGGTTCGCAGGGGTTCGGGAGAACCTCTAGCTAAGATTCTGTGCAGTTCAGAGAACCCCCAAATCCCACTCCTGGCTGGCCCCGCCCACCCCACCCTGCCCCTCCCAGGAGTCCCCACGCGGCCCATTTTGGATGCAGGTAAGTGCAGGCGCAGAGGCTCGGGGAGAGCAAAAAACAGGCCTATCAGAAGTTTGGGAAGACTGGGAAAGGGCTCGTTTCCGGTCTCCAGAGGGCCTCTGGAGCCTGTGGAGGCCATTTTCGCCTTCCCAGAGGCTCAAGGGAAGCTTCTGCTATGGTGCAGGAGGCCGACTAGGCCATGCCCATCATGGCCACGCCCACCCAGCAATCGGGCAGAGAACCCTTGCTAAAATTTTTGAAGCCCACCCCTGGATTTAACCATAGTTTCAATTGGAAAAATGTGATCAAGATCAAGATCAAGACCAAGCCAAGTTCAAAAATGCTAGGGAATTTCTAGAAGCCTGGCACTCTGACAAATCAGCCATCAATAGACACATAGACATTAACATCTATAGACTATGCAAAAGAGGCTATCACCCAGTCCAAAAAGGAACAAAAAAGACCCAAGCACCACTCCATCACCAATCAGCACCCAGATCAACATAGATTAACTCCAAGCTTAACATCAGACCAACAAGCAAGTAAACAATACCCCAATCAAGAAACTGCCAAAGAAGCCAACAACAAGCACCCCAACCAAGGAATCTCTAAAACCACTCCCACCAACACTGACAGGCAAACCACTAGAATATAAACTGACAGCAAACAGCAGTCCTTACTAGCACTGATGTTGTTACCTAGTTTGGGTAATTAAACATCTGCAAGAAAACAAACAAGCTCAGAGAGTACCAAGGACCCCTCATGTCAATTCTGAACTACAATTATTCTCCTTTATGGAATTTTCTACTTATAAGATATAGCCTTATTTGTCTTGTCTAACTGCTTATATCATTTTTAATGGCTGAAATGGTGAGTAGAGAATCTTCTTATATTATTAAAACAGAGGACCTCTAAGCTAACCAAACTATTGAAAAAATACTAAGTAGATTTCAAACTTAGGTTTAAAATTAGGTAATTTTCTAGGGGAGAACAGCTTTTTCATAGTTCATTCAAGAAATTATTCATAAATATATGGCATTGTATGCCAAGAAAAATCTTATAACTCTTCATATCTATATAAATCCTTTATTTACTGAACAAGGATTGAAGTGCTCTAGCAGTATAAACATTGTTTGTTCATGTTGTGGATTATAAATCTTATGCTAAGAAAAACATTTTGAATATAAGCCTCTCTGAGAAAAGTTAAGCAGATTTCCTATTTATGATGATATTTATTTGTGTCTGTTCAGTGTCACATATATTCCAGTGTGACAGTCCAGTTTGTTTTCTGATGGGACTTCACAGGTTCCTTTAGGCTTTGGAGCACCCCTACTGCTTTTGATAAGCATCACAAGTGGGGTGCAAGTTTACTTCCTGGAGACCATATGCTATATCTCCTGGTGTCTAAGACAGCCCCTATTCTCTTGGCAACTGTTACTGCTAATGGCTAGACATTACCTATGAATAATAATTATTTTTTTCTAAAAACAGTGTTTCCGTTAATTGGAGAAAAGGTTCTATGATTCTCTTATAATTCAACAAATTCCAGACATATTGATCCTCGCATGCCTTGGTTTTCTTACTTCAATTTTTCTAGTATAATTTAATTACTTTTATCCTGAATATTTTACTCCTTTTATTACACCTTTCCACAATGAGAACATATGAGCTTAATTCAGTATGAGTAGACTATCAAGAATAAAAACACGAGTGTTCTCATCCTACCACTGAACAAACATTTTATTGATTCTAAGAAAATGTCATTTCATGCTGACCTTTCTGTTTATACATGCCCATGGAATCAGCGAAAATATTTTTTTTCTAGTTGAGAAATTATTAAGTATAGTGAGTCTCAGTATTTATGAATGTAGGTAACAAGCATTTATTTATACTGAAATTAGGGGATTTAAATTGTATGAGAGTATTTATGAATGTAACAGGGGGAGGAAATATCCAAATATGCCCTTTGTAGCTCAATATGGCTTTCTGAACCATTAAAATTATTTAACAAAGTCATTGAAGAATAAAACTATTTCACAAAATAGTAATTAGCAATAAAATCATTTTATCACCATTATTAACATCAGCAGCAACTGTACCATCCTACTTTAGCAAGATAAATGCATGCTATTCTATTAGAGATGTAAAATATCACACTTTTCAACAACAACAAAGCATTTCTCACAATCGAGAAAAATGTTCCTGGTTGATCTTTACATATACAGTAGCTAGGATCAAACATCTTTATTACTATAAGTTTGTGAGCTGAAGCATGCAATAGAAGGCATCTCGCTTGTGAGGGCCCCTTGGTGAGGGGTCCTTGGTGCTCTCTTGGAGCTTGTTTTCTTGCAAATGTTTCATTACCCAAACTAGGTAACATCATCAGTGCTAGGTAACATCATCAACAACATTTTGGTTGTTTTGAGAAAACCTTCCTCATTCTCCAGCGCACTGTTTCGAGAATCGAAAGTGTGGGTTATTCAATGTCTATTAGCCAGAGACTGAGTGAGTGTTCAGTCAGTGTTCAATTCCTTTAGACACGCCTCCCTCGCTCAGCTGAGCTTCAGTTTTATTCACTCAGTTGAGCTAGAGAGACTGCTTTTTATTTGCTCTGGTGAACCAATAGATAATTGTATTACACCACATTTTGGATTCCTGCTAAATTTCATTAAAATTTTTATTTCTATTTCTTCTGATTGGAGTTGAACCATCGATTGTGTATTGTGGAGACTTTCTTACCAATCTTCTCCTCCGCTGCTGACGGAATAGGAAAAAGGACAGGAACTTTCCACTATTCTCATCTACATGAGAGTTTTTCACATATTTGCAGAATACAGAACCTGATCCTTAAAAAACTAAAACTAAAAAAAAAAATACAACCATCAAGACCCCTGATCAAGAGACAAAATTCTAACGATAGAAAATTGATTGCATTCAAATAAACTTTTTTTGTCCATATCTCTCACAAAATCAAATTCTTAAAGAACCCTAGAGTTCCTCAGGAAAAAAAATCAAAAATCCTCCTCTAAATTACAGTGCTTTGATATTGCTTTTAAGTAAATAATTTTGCTTATTTCTAATACACATAGATAACAAATTATACATTTTAACAAATCATAATATGAATACAACTGATCCCGGATCTCCGCACTTTCCGTAAGGCCCTGAAGATGTTTTTATTTCAGCAAGCCGGCCTGGCCTGAATAGGTTTTATGGGTTAGTTTTTTAATTGTATAGCTTGGGGTTTTAAATTGGGAGGCCAATTAATTTAATTTATTTTTAGTCATCTTAACTTTTATATTGTATGTTTTTAATTTTCGGCTGTTCACCGCCCTGAGTCCCTTCGGGGAGAAGGGCAGTATATAAATTCAATAAATAATAATAATAATAATAATAATAATAATAATAATAATAATAATAATAATGCTTTTTAAAGACAACTAAAACAAAAGCAGAATATAAGAAAGTAGTAATTGAGCAGCGAGCTGAAAATTGGAAAAGCAAAGCTCTGCATGGCCAATACTTGGAAAGTATTGAAGGCAAAGCTGACCAGAAACTAACTTGGAACTGGTTAAGATCAGGAGTACTGAAAAAAGAAACAGAAAGCTTTATTTTGGCAGCTCAAGAACAAGCCCTAGCCACAAACTGCATGAAGGCAAAAATTCAACGTTACCACCCACAGCAAATGCTGTCTCTGCAATGAGAAAGATGAGACAGTTGACCACCTGATCAGTAGGTGCAGCAAAATTTCACAAACTGACTACCTACAATGCCATGACTGTGTTGCTAAGATCATTCACTGGAAATTGTGCCAGAAGTTTGGATTTGAGTACAGCAAAAACCACTGGGACCATCAGGTTGAGAAAGTTTTAGAGAATGAGAAACTCAAGATCTTGTGGGATTTTAGGATTCAGACTGACAGGCACTTGGTCCACAACACACCTGACATAACAATAGTTGAAAAGAAAAAAGTATGGTTCATTGACATTGCAATACCTGGTGATGCACGGATTGAAGATAAGCAGCAAGAAAAAATCACAAAGTACCAGGATTTGCAAATTGAAGTTGAGCAACTGTGGAAAAAGAAATCGTGTGTTGTCCCGATTGTAATTTGAGCCCTTGGAGCAAAACCCAAAGGGCTACCCCGCTATTTAGAAATTCTAAATTTGCCAGACTTGAACATTTTGACTCTACAAAAAACCACCTTACTCGGAACAGCTTACATCCTCCGACGATACCTTAACAGTTCCTAGGTCCTTGGTTAGGACTCGAGCTGCTGAGCTATTAACCAGCCTCAAAGGCTGTAAATCTCACTAAAGATTAACCAATAATAATAATAATAATAAGCTTAACAAATTATGCAGACATTCCGTATGGAGATTTTTACAGTTCCTTAACTGTCTTATTCTCTCTCTCCCTGATTCACATAGGTCATGGATGTCAAACTCGATTGTGTCACATGACATATTGTGACATATCATGACATTTTTTGCCTTTATGGAGCAGGGGTGGGCGTGGCCTGCACCTTCCCACGGGCCGCCAGTTTGACACCCCTGATGTAGGTGTTACAATTAGATTGTTCTAATGGCATAGGACCCGGGTACCTCCGAGACCGTCTTCTGCCACCAATAGCCTCCCACTGACCAGTCCGTTCCCACAGAGAGGGTCTCCTCAGGGTGCCATCAGCCAAGTTATGTCGGCTGGCGACGCCTTTTCTGTGGGAGCCCCAGCCCTGTGGAACGAACTGCCTCCAGAAATTCGTAAGATCTCCGACCTCTGGGTGTTTCGCTGCGCATTGAAGACCCTGTTGTTCCGCCAGGCCGGACTATCAACACAATAGTTTTAAATTGGGGTATTTAAATTTATTAGGGTTTTAAATCTGAGCCACTTTATTTAATTATTTTAAATTTTATATTGTTGTTTTGTCTGTGTTTTTAAATAGGCTGTACACCGCCCTGAGTCCTTCGGGAGAAGGGCGGTATAGAAATAAAATTATTATTATTATTATTATTATTATTATTATTATTATTATTATTATTATTATTATTATTATTATTATGTTCCTAAAGCTGGAGCCACATACAACAACAACAATGTTCAACAATCATTACAACTTCTTGCATTCCTAAACGTCTTTCTTTGTATATACCTCTATGTTCATCAAAAGGTGTCTTAATTAGGCAGGAAGCTTTTTGGGATCTAGGATACCATTTTTCTAGTGCTGCCAAGAAGCAAACTTGAGATCATTTCATAATATTTGTATCTATCAGGTTGTCTCATCCTGCCATGAACCACTTATGTCAATTTATCTAAGTACAAGTGGCTTGAGATGGTGCTAGAATAACAAGATCTGATCTGTTTGTTCATTAAAAAAATGGGTTACCCCATGCATAATTGAAACAGAATGGAAATACAACCAAACAAGTTAAGAAATACCAATTTCTATAATGTTCATTTTATCTGAATTTTATCTAGTTATTTCCAGCAATAATAAATTGGAATAAAGTGAACAGGAAAAAGAATACCTTCAGTGTTGTATTGTAGACAGCATCTATTTTTATTGACGTTAAAAATCTTAATACACTATCTTAAATCAAGTCTTTTCCAGGAAGTATGTAAACATCATCCCCAGTATGACTATGCTTAGCAGATCACTAAATGCCCAATTCCCTTTATAATATAGTGGTACCTCGGTACTCACCATTAATTGGTTCCAGGAGGCACAAAGAGTACCCAAAAAAGCTGAATACCAAATGAATTTTTCCCATAAGGAATATTGTAGTGAGTCATAAGATAACCAACAACGACAAGTTCAACCTTGTGCGTTGAGTACCAAACAAACGATAGGTACCAGGACAAAATTTTTGCAGTCAAAATGCATTGAGTACCAAATTCAATGAGTTTGAAAGCAGTTGAGTACCAAGGCACCACTGTGTAGGATTTCTCTTCTCTTCCTCTCAGTACAGAAAGCAAAACATAGACTCTCAATACAGTTCTTTTTACTATATATAAAGAATTTATATGCTGCCTTGAGTCTTTGGAGAAAGGCGGCATACAAGTTGAATAAATAAATAAATTTAATTAATTTAAAAATAGAAGTACACGCTTTCTTAAAGACTTTGCCCTTCATATACTGTATATCAAATCCCAGATCTAGAGGCTATATTAATCTATAGAAATTTCTAGTGTGCTGACAACAGCACTACAGTTAGTTAAAAGTAGCTAACTATTGCAATACACAATGCAATATTCTCTACAGAGAGGAAGGAAAGCCACAACAAATCCTTTAGAGATTCTAGGCCTATTTATTTTTATTTTACTTATTTTATTTGTCAAACATGTATAAGATAACAGATAAGTATAAACATGATTATGAGTACAGGAAATGGATATGAATAAATGGGGAAAGTAGGACAGGGACGGTAGGCACGTTGCTGTGCTTATGCATGCCCCTTACAGACCTTAAGTCTGTATTTAAGTTATTTAAGGCCATCTCTTTTATCATCTTTTTTTAATATAAATTTTATTAAAAGTTTTAAAGTGAACATAAAACTAACACAAACTAAATGAAGAATAAAGACAACAAAGAAAGGGAAAGAAAAAAAAGTGCAAAGGGAAAGGATAAAAGAAATAGAAGCCAAAAAGTTTTGGATGCAAACACATACACTAATGCAGAATATTTTAAAAACTAAAATACAATTGGAACCAGAGGCTTTTCTTTGGGGACTAATGGATTAGCAACAAGAGAAAAAGTTGTGGAACTTTGTTTCATGACAACTGCGACAAGATTATTATACGCTCAAAAGCTTCGACACTGCCCACAATGGAGGAATGGTTGGTGAAGATGATGGAACTTGCAGAGCTGGTTAAATTAACTTCTTTGATTAGAGAAAAGACATCTTACATTTAGGACTGATTGGAAACTCTTTATAGATTTTTTGCATGAAATGGTAAAAAAAAAATCACTTAGGACTTGTGGTTTTGATGATGGGATAATAGAAATGGCGAGGTTCTCTTTCTATGATTTTTTGTAATCATAGAATGAGAAATAGCTTTCTAATCATACTTGTATTTGCTGCAAAGGAAATTGGAATCTCTCTCTTTCTTCTCAGGGATGAAAATTGAATATTCATTCTGAAACATACTATACAGCACAGTAATTTGGTTGTTACTCTTCTTGCCCGTCTCCTCCATAGCTTTTGGCTTTACTTCCTGCTTTAAATTATCAGAAAACATTTTCCTAAAATGTGCTTTATACTGACAATGAAGGAAGAGGGCAGGCAAATCAATGATCGTAATATTAATATTTGTACATATTTGTAAAAATTCTCCTTATATGCCCTCAAATTCAGTAAAAGACTAAAGTAAAATAGCCTATAGTTACAAATCCCATCAAAGAAGCAACAGCAGCGACAATATTGGTGTCAGGATAACATTCTGTTTATGGACACTCAAATATTGTCTACATTATAAAGAATAGATTATGGTTTCCTGCTTCTTTATAGCACAAGATTGAAGGAAGATGTGTAACAGAGGCTTTACAGCCTAAAGAGACTTCTTTTCACTTAGTGAAATGGGAATTGTTAAATAATCATCATTTTTTTTCATTAAACTAACATCAACAAAATGGACTTTTGGAGTATATCTTAATTTGAAAAGAAATTCACTTTGCAAAATTTGGCTATAAAATGTTGTATTTACTTTTTTTAAAAAAATAGTTATTTTTTTAAAAAAAATAATAAAATGGAAACAGTACCTTCCATTTTTTTATTTTGTATTGCAAATTGCCAAAAACTATTGCCAATGGGCCAAATTGATTCCCCATAATGGGGGAGGGACATTCTCCCATTTCCACAGAAATTTTGTGGATGATTAATTTTAGTAAGTCCTCCCATTTTCTGGTTTATCAGATTTTAATTTTCTTGGAGAAGCACTATTCCCAGTATAGTATGTCCTTCCTTTCCTTGAGCAAATTTCTTTACATTTTTTTTTCAGCTTCTCGGTTTTGCAAATCTGCAAATTATAAATAGAATTGAGAGAGAGGGAAATTGGCTCACTTTAGGGAAAAAAAGTCAAATTCCCCAGCATCAATTCTCCAGCCTTCATAATTAGCAGTTGCTAGCGATCAAAACAGAATAAAAATATGCTGCTAGATTCTAATTATAATTCCAAATTAGTTGGAGATTCTATTTGGTAAAGTTTTCATTTAACATATCTATGAATTTTCATGCACCTTTTTGGCACAAATGTACATATTTGTAATTTTACCTGATATACAGTTTTTGCCAGCAATTTCCCCTAATGCAAAAATTTTGGTACACTATTTTCATGCATTATTTGTAGGTATATATGCATGCAAGATTTCTCTAATGTTTATTTTTATTTTATTTGTAAATGACAAATGGTATTGCAGTTTGGCTACCTATGAAGTTGCAATTATTTTTCCATTATTCAAAAATGTGAAATTGTCTTAAGTTTTTGTACAAATACAAACTAAACAACTTGTCTCCTCTTCCTTCTCCAATGCTGTATCTCTGCAAAAGCAGTGACTACAACATTCTTAAAGGTGCTCTACAGTTTTCTACAGGTGTTTTCAGGAAGTATTTATCTGTAAAATCACAAGAACATGTCAAGTTTATATCACCTTCTCACATTATTACATGACTTTATTCTCATGGACATGCTCCTTTAGATTCCTCAGGGATTTCTTGGACAGCATTGTTAAGGATGGGTAATGATAGTGAAAAAGAGTCAAAACATTTCTCATTAGACAGTAAAATATTTAGACAAAAATGAATATTTAATGGGCATGGAATCATGTTCATTTGCAAATTCCTGGAACCATCGTCTTAATGAGAAAGTCAAACACAATATCAAGGACTTTTGCAAGGAGAATAGTTAATTATCTACTCATAAAGCGCCTGATTTTAGGATACCAGTTCAAGAAGGCAGGGAAATCTTATATGTTCTCAACATATAAGATGAATTCCCAGAACAAAATAAATTGATGCTTTCATTTTGGACAGCTCCCGTCATGTATATATGCTATACTGTACATCCTCTACAAAATAAGCATGATACAGAAAAAGATGGGGTTCTGCTGAACAAATTTAAAAATGGAAAATGTGTAATGTATATATCCTTCTATGTACATTTTTTATCTTTAGAAAAAAAAATATGCCTTTTTCATTTGATGGCAATCGAAGCACTTGGAAAGGTTAAAATCCCCCAGCATGACTTCTCCAGTCCCTGCAATTAGTAGGTGTTAACTATACACAGAAATATGTACTCTGCAGGAGATCTTGACTGCAGATTTCCACCACCTGTCTAATTAGATTTCTGGGATCCAAATACATGCATATAATTTTTCATTACCTAAGAATGGTAAAGTAAGTTATCCTATTATATTATGAAGATAGAAACTAAGCACCTTGAAATGATATCAGCAGTGTAATTATTCTCAGTAATAAAGCTATTGGACAAAGCTATTTAGGTCACACCTGAAGCAAATTATTTCTGAGAAACTTTTCGGAAAGATTCCAGCTTCCTCTATAAAGAAAAAAACCTTAAAGATTAAAAATACTCTGAACCAACCCAACTGCCTGAAATGAACTTTTCTTAGGTCCATATTTTCCCAAAGAAATTTGTAATTTCATCATTCCTGAGTGGGAGATGAGGGACAAAGCATACCACATGAGAACCAGACATGTATCTCTGATCTTAGAGGGTTTGTTGCAGGAGTTCATACTTTCAAGTAGATTTGGAAGACGCGCTTTGGAACATATAAGCCTAAAAAAGTCAGCCTGCTTTCACAGACATAGTTCAGGAGAAAGATACTGTGCTTGTACCTGTAGGAAGTCTGAAGTACTGGTTTTGAATCATTTAAAGAAGGCTAATACTTCTTCTTGAATGAGAAAGAAATATATTAGCTGGGTCGCACCTCATTCTAAACTATAATGAATGAGTTTTCATATGCTAGGTCCTAAGCAAAGTACTTTTTTTTTTTAGTACAAAGTACTAAACAAAGTAACAAAGTAGGGACGTGGTGGCTCAGTGACTAAGATGCTGGGCTTGTCGATCAAAAGGTCGGCAGTTCAGCGGTTTGAATCCCTAGTGTCGCGTAACAGGGTGAGCTCCCGTTACTTGTCCCAGGTTCTGCCAACCTAGCAGTTTGAAAGCACGTAAAAAATGCAAGTAGAAAAATAGGGACCACCTTTGGTGGGAAGGTAATAGCGTTCCGTGTGCCTTTGGCGTTTAGTCATGCTGGACACATGACCACAGAGACGTCTTTGGAAGCGCTAGCACTTTGGCTTTGAAACAAAGATGAGCACCACCCCTAGATTAGGGAATGACTAGCACATATGTGTGAGGGGAACCTTTACCTTTACCTTTACCTTAAGCACAGTACGTTACAGCTTTACATTACAGTAATAAGGGCATTCTGAATATTTCTAGTTATTATTGCAAAAGCAGACACTTTATTTTGTATTCAGTACTGATCTGCTTCTTCTCTACTTCAATTTACCAGGAATTTTGGACCACAAAAACTTCCTTGGAAAATCCAACTACTGTTATCTTCTCCTGTTTGTGGTTCCCAGAATGCTTGCAATGCATTCTTTGATGTTCCACCAGTAGGCACTTTTTCTTTTATTTATTCATCAAGGACCAGGGTGTGATTAGGGTGCTGGGCTGGAGGTTAGCATTCAGGACCCTAGTGCTGCCCTTGGGCAAGGTAAGCTCCCATCCTTCGCTCCGGAGACATGAAAGAAACCTGCAACTGGGCATCCCCCAGGCAATAGTGATGTCACCAGCCTGTCCTTTCAACCCTGAAGTGAGTGTTCCAAAATGAGTGTGATGTGATTTATTCATCATATTTATATAGCTGTCCATCTCATAAAATGTGAGTCTTGGTGGAGCACAATAAAGAAATTAAAAAAACAATAATATAGAAAACAATCAACAATTAAGAAATGTCAATATAATTTTTAAAAGGCAAGGAGAGAGCTGTAGATTTTAACAATAATAGAGCTCCTTCCACAATTCTTCATTCCCTTGGAACCCAAACTGATGACACAGCTAAGTCTTAAAGGACTTGTAAAATGCTAACAGAGATGGTGCATGATGTTCCATAAGGCAGATGCTACACAGAAAAGAGGTGCTACCTCTTCTGCTAGATGTGATGGGACAGGCAGACATTGTGTGTGTGTGTGTGTGTGTGTGTGTGTGTGTGTGTGTGTGTGTGTGTGTGTGAGAGAGAGAGAGAGAGAGAGAGAGAGAGAGAGAGAGAGAGAGAGAGAGAGAGAGAGAGAGAGAGAGATGTATGTGTATGTGTTATGTATGTGTATGGGTAGATATATACCTTCTTTTGCGAATAGGCAATAGAATTTCATTTTTAATGTGGGCCAGTATACTCACAGTAAAAAAAAAAATGACAATAAAGGTTTTAACTCCTCTCCCCTCCCCTCCTCATCTCATCTCATCTCATCTCATCTCTGTAGTTTGCACCAGCTGAAGTTTCTAGATGCTCTTCAAGGACAGCCCCATGTAGAGCACATTACAATAATCCATCTTGGAGGTGACCAGGGCATGAGTGACCATGAGCAGAGCTTCCCAATCTAGGAACCGGCACTATTGGAGCACAACACAAAACTATACAAAGGTGCTGCCAGCCACAACTGCCACCTGCTCTTCAAGCAGGAGTTACAAGTCTAGAAGAACCTTCAAGTTGCAAACTGGATCTGTTTGAGGCAGTGTATCCCAATTGACAATCATAGCAGGCAATATCAACAGCTGCAATTAATAGGTTATGGAATCAGGGCTCCGTTCGTGAAAGGGGATTTCCAGTCTTGCTTATTGGAATTACCATACAGCAGACAGAAAATATAAAACCATCTCTACTGTACCATATAAAGATGTGTGAGAAAAGGAAGTCAACAACTTCACTGTACAGGGGGTGACACCATTAAAAGAATATTTGAAGACTGATTGGAAAGCCTTTCCTGCCCGCTCAGAGGCTGACAACTGTTATGTCTGTTGTCATAAAACAGGGGTGTCAAACTGGCGGCCTGCAGGCCGGATGCGTCACGTGCAGGCCACGCCCACCCCAGCTCCAGGAATGGGAAAAACATTGCAAAATGTCATGTGACAGCAATGTGATATGGCGAGTTTGACACCCATGCCATAAAAGAACAAAGATATAGTTCTTAGCCCTGTTTATCTAAGTGTTTGGGGACTTCTTTCTTCCCGAGGGAAGTCCAGTAAAGTTGCCAAACTCTGTTTTGCTGAAAGGCTGAAATTTGGCTACTACTTGTAATTTGATTCAGAACTAAATTTATTGGACCAATGAGAAATTCTTAATGTATTTGTGGCTTGCCTCCTTATAAATTTCAAGTAATCTCTAATATGTAATGAGACACCATTATATAATTCAGAGTTGATTTGCTTTGTCTATATGCATAGTTGATTAAGTATTCATTTAATTTTGGGAAAGACAGTAGCTTTGAAGACGAGCTTTGGTAAAATAAATTAGCTCCCAAAATAATTCAGAACTTTTCACCCATATTATTGAGTAAAATAATTATAGCTGAAGGAAGACTTTAAAAAAAGAAAAATCTTTTGGTGCACTGAAAATATTGAGTACATTTTTCTGACCTTAACATCCTTGACTTCTGGTTCTCTCTATTCTCCTCAGTCTGAGGCAGCTAAGAGCTAACACTTTTTCATCCTTTTAAATAAATGATAAATGCACAACAAATGTCAGATCCATCCAAAGACTCACTTTCTCAAACTTAGAGTTTTCATTTTACAAGGCACTGCCTGGAGCTACCAGCAGCACTTTCAAAACACTTTTCACCCAAAGGACTGTCCTGCACCAGATAGTCTCTCCCCAATAAGATCTTCTTTGAAAGACCAGATTATATCTACCATTAGACATCTCAATCTGTACCTTTGAGCCAACCCTGATGCCTGAATTAAGCAAACCCATCCTAATCTGTTCCATTTTAGCTCACCTCGGATGGAAGATTCCTCAGATGGACTATGGCATTAATAAATAAATTAACAACTGATTTGAAAAGTATTAAAATGACTGAGTAATGTGGACTTTTTTCTGAAGAGATTTTTTTTTCTAATATAGTATTTCAATAGGCACGTTTTTTCTTTGGCTCTTTCCATTGCCCAGGAAACATTTTGGAAAGATTGTGGCTGGCAAGAGTGGTTATTTTTTTTGTCTGAATCAGTAATATATAAAGAACATTGATATACGGAGGTTTCTATCTTAACCACTGTAAAATAAATCCCTGTGATTGAATTTAAATGGATACTGAGTGGCTGTACAATTCCTTTCCTTTTCTCCCTTGTTATATTCTAGCTTTGATATATACCCTGGATATTTGTGTGGAAAAGGTTTCTAGCTTTTTTAAAAAAAAAAAACCTAGACATTGTCCTTCTGAAGTAGAAAGACCTTGAAAGAATAAAACAGAACTGGCACTTTCACTATTAAAGGCGCAGATGCAGCCCTCTGATTTTGCTTATGTTAGATGTACGCTTTTATTCCAATGCAAGTTCAAGATTCAGAAAATAATGATGTAGTTTAGCCAGGAGTCAAAATGCAGAGAAGAAACAGGGTATTTTGCAGAAGAATGCATACTTTCATTTTAGAAATAAACAGTCCTTTTGTGATACAAGCCAAAATACTTGCAAATTTTTAATTGGCTCATCAATAAGCTTGGGCTACTTCAAGCCAGCCTTGCTTGCTTCTTCTCTTCTCTGCCTCTGCGCCCCCCCCCCACCAAATTTATCAGTATGGCATGAAGGGGTGGTTCATGTCTTGGCCAAATTAGAGCTTGAGGCTTGCCAATAAGTAACTTCAGAGCACAAAGATTCAATTATAGATTAAATTTGCCAGGAATTTGGGGTGGAGGGAGCAACTGGGAAACTCTTCAGTGGAAGAAAGGGGAAGACTGCAGGAGAGCTGACTACAGGGAAGGCTGAACATAATGGCTGGTAGGGAAACATCCAGAATGGCCCTCAAGTATCTCATACTGTTTCTGAACTGAGAGTTGTTTGGGTTATCTTGCTGCTGTCAACTGAAAGGATAACATGAATTACAAAGCGAGAGAGAGAGAGAAAATCACACAAAGAAACAACCCCCTACTTGAGATAACACACTACATGTACAGTGGGTGCATGCCAGTAGGATGTTATTACGGGGATTATGATAATCAATGAAAGTCAACATACTGCAATGCATCAAGCATCCCTTTCTCATTTCATCATCTGACTCCAATAAATAATGCATTTCACTTTTTTTTTTACTAGGCTGGCTTGCTTGCAGGCCAAAATGGAACAAGCTTCATCAAAACTGAAAAGAATGACTGCTGGAAACTAACTGGAAAACAAAACAAATACATAAAAAATCGATACCTCTTTCACTTCACAGGGCGTACTTTGGTGTTTCTTCCCAATAAGGGGGTGTCGAAAAGATTTTTGCTTGGAACTATTAACTGAAAAGCAATTTGACTGTTCCCACTTTGAGGTTAAAAAGGCAAATTCCATATCCTCTATTTCCTCAGTCTGTCTCTCTTCTCCGTCCGAAACATAAGAGCCATTTTTGTGGAGCAGAAACTCATGGATCAACAGCTGGCAGGCCTCTAAGTCAACTTCACATACTCTTCCTAAAAGATGGCTTCTTCCACAGCTGAAAGAAAAGGCAACATAAAAATCAATAATTTGCTTAGATAAAAAAGCTCATGTCTCATTTAAAATGTCAGGATTCTCTTGGTTTCTTTTAGGGCATTTTGTTTTTACCATTATAAAAACAGTTCTAATAAAAGATTCAGTAGATGTGTTCCCTTGTCAGTTTATTATATTCTTACCCCATCTTTATTACTTTATAAGTAACTCAAGGTGGCAAATATACCAGTGGTGGGTTTCAAAAATTGTTACTACCGGTTCTGTGGGCGTGTCTTGGTGGGCATGGTGTGGCTTCATGGGCATGGCTTCGTGGGCATGGCAGGGGAAGGTTACTGCAAAATCCCCATTTCCTCCCAATCAGCTGGGACTTGGGAAGCAGGGAATAGATGGGGGCGGGGCCAGTCAGAGGTGGTATTTGTCGGTTCTCCGAACTACTCAAAATTTCCACTACCAGTTCTCCAGAACTGGTCAGAACCTGCTGAAACCCACTTCTGAAATATACCTAACACTCCTTACTCTTCCTGTGTTCCCCACAACTACAACCTTGTGAGGTGAGTTGAGTGGCCCTATGACAATTCACAGTGGCCAACTCGCCACAGCAAACTCACCACAGCTACCTTGCCATGGGACAACTTATTGCAGGGCAAGAGTTACACTAATATCAAAGAAATTGAACAGAATAATTAAAGAAAGAATGCAAAAGGAGAGACAAAATGAAACGTGAATGACAAAACTTAAAATATTTATTTATTTATTTTAAATAATTAAATTGAATTGTTAAATTGTCCCACAGTGAGTTGGCCATTGTGCATTGTCCCGCGGTGAGTTGGCGGAGGCAAGTTGGCCAGAGCAAATCGGCCCATTCTAGATTTGGGCTGAAAGTGAGTGACTGGCCCAAAGTCACCCAGTCTAAACAAAATTGTTTGATTAGAATAATAGCTACTTATTTCAGTATGAATTTTGGTGAATTTGGTTACTATCAAGGAACTTGCTTAACATCAAGGGAAACCTGCAGTGACATTCATTTAAGAAGGGATGGTTTAGTTTGTACTTCATCCTATTCTGCAGCTCTTTCAAGAAATCACAACATTCAGTTTGGCCTCATTCAAATATATACTATCTATACAATGACCAGGATCCAATGCTCAAGGCTACCATGGGAGCTTCAGAAAAGCATGAAAGCATCCATTTTCAAGAGTAAAAATACTACAAAGCATGAGTCAAGTCTTTTTGATAGGAAGAAATAAGTAAACACTGGAGTCCATTTTAGGTATGCAGGATTTAATATAAAGCCACAGTCCTCTAAAGAAGCCGGTGAGAAGAATGACCCAGTTATTTTGATTGCAAAAGAATTAGGGACACATAAGAGTACATAGCAATTCCAGCTAAATCTTGTTAAAATGACATAACCTAGTTTCTCTAATGAGCAAATGACAAATAGAAATAATTTTGAAGCTAAGGAAGAATGTAATTATATGGAAGAATCAACTTCAATTTGTTTAAAATTTGTACACAGTAAAGCTAAATTCTTTATTACATTTGGTATCTTTTCTGCAGAGTATATATAAATGAAATTTCCTCATTAAGAAAACATGCAACTGAACCAGTGGTGGGATTCAAATAATTTAACAACCAGTTCTGTGCCCTAATGATTTCTTCCAAAACCAGTTCACCAAACTGCTCAGAAAGTTAACAACCGGTTTTCCCGAAGTGGTGCGAATTGGCTGAATCCCACCACTGAACTAAACTATTTAGGGTATGACTATCTACGCGTAAGAGTATCTGTAATTCAGACAGGTTCAAATGTAAATAAGAGTTGGATTTAACAGTTTCAGACACAAGAAATAAACTTTTTTACTTGTTTAATTTTCCCAGCAATCAATGCTACAACCCTCATGCAGCCTGCTGCTATACATAGTCCTCAACTTATGATGGGATTCCTTCTCTTTCAAACCAGTGGTCCTCTCTGTCCAGAATATGAGTTTGCTCTCCTCAAAAGAGTGAGCCTTGTCTTTCAGATGCAGATGGACTGCTGAATCTGGTCCTGATGAGTTGTGAAGTTGTTGTTTTGTTTCCCTAATGTTTTCAAAAGAAAAAAACCAAGAAAGTCTAATTGCCTTTGGAAAAAGCATGGGACAACCATAACCTGGATGATTGAAAATTTCCATAGATAGTGAGGTTGATGGTACTGAAGCTTGCTTGCCCTAGGAATCTATTGCTGTGTTCAGCAAGACTGGAAGCACCCAAATGAGGATTGGTGAAATGATGTCATGAACTAATTAATAGGCTGACTAAAAAAAACCTGTTAAACCTCAAGGCAAAGGGATTTTGCCACCCTAGCAATTGGCTTGCTCCTGGAATAGAGGACTTCTGAAGGGAAGCTGAGTGGCTGATCCTCAACATGATCATTGGATAACAATACTGAAGGAGATTCAAACACAGGCATAGATGCAGAATTATCAAATTCAGAAAGATCAGCAAGGGTTCTGCTAGATGATGAATAGGGTGGATCTTATGGGTCCATGTCATTGGACAAAATCGACCTTAAAGAAATGTCCTGGAGCAGACAACATCCTAAGGATATGACAATGACACCTGCAAAAGCTGCCTTTGATGCAGTCAGCCCAAGACAGCATTAGATGGCAGAATTTGAGCTCACATACTGTAAATGTGGGAACTAGACCCTGCAACAAACCCAGATATCTCCCAGCAGCAGCAGCATCACAGCCCCAACAAGTATACACACAAGATTAGAGGCATCTTCATATGTTCTCACTGTAATGTGATATATGGCATCATCTGTCAGTGATGCTCCTCTGGATTCTAGGTAGGACAAATAGAACAAACTTTATACAAAACTATTAATGGGCATAAAGTTTGACATCAGCATTCAAAAAACGCCCAAAGTAATATCAAAACATTTTAACGTCCCAGAACAATCTATGAGGTGGCTGTTTTGGGGAAATGGAACTTTAAACACACCACTGAGCAAAAATTACTAAAAGTTTTAGTGCAGAAAAGAGCAAAACTAATTAGGAGACTGGAGATTAAAACATGTAAAGGAGGGTTGCTGGAATTGGGTATTTCTAATTTAATGAAAAGAAGGACTAGGGATGACATGATAGCAGTGTTCCAATATTTAAGGGGCTGCCACAAAGAAGAAGGAGTCAAGCTATTCTCCAAAGACACCTGAGGGCATGAGAAGAAGCAATGGGTGAAAACTAATCAAGGACAGAAGCAATCTAGAACTAAGGAAAAATTTCCTGACAGTTAAAACAATTAAGCAGTGGAACAACTTGCCTCCAGAAGTAGTGAATGCTCCAACACTGGAAGTTTTTAAGAAGAGATTGGATAACCATTTGTCTGAAGTGGGGTAGGGCTTCCTGCCTGAGCAGGGGGCTGGACTAGAAGACCTCCAAAGTCCTTTCCAACTCTGTTATTCTGCTTTCAGACAATCTCAGAAGATCTCAACAAACACAAAAGGTTTTTAAGATATTATAATTGTTAGTTGATAAAATACTGACAATCTCTCTCAAATGTAATCTGCATCTGCGTAATCAGTCTGCTTTCCCTTCTCTCCCCACCCCAGTTTAAATCCTATATAAATTTAGTCTCATGAAATGAGACAGAACTCAACCATGTGCCATTGAAGAACATTTGTTAATTTAAAAGGGTGCTACCTGACTCCTGATTTTTACCACTCTATAGACTAACACCACTCTCTTCCTACAAATGTCACAAATGAAAAAAAAAAAAAAAAGATTGCAACCAGCCTGTTCAGTAAACGCCTGGACGTTTTCAAAAGAGTTCACTGGGTGACCTTCACCAAGGCAAAGAAAGGCACAGTTTATGCCCATACAAGGGAGGAAGTTTACTTCTACTTCACTAGCACTTGTAAAATGTCATGAAGCCAAAAGCTAGAGGCTTGCAGAGGGAGAACAAGTTATCTTGATGAACAGCTCTAAGGAGATTTCAAGAAGAGTCAAAATAAAACTGAGAAATCAAAGAGAAAAAGCAAAAATGTTTACGAAGGAGAATCGGTTCAAAGATGAATGTGTTGCATGCTGTGACTGCTAAAAACAGAAAAAAAGGTTTTAGTGGGAAACACCCCCCCCCCAAGCTGTATGGTGTATGTGAGGATGGGGCTCCCTCCAAACAATTTTGCAACTTGAGGGTTTCGACTGGAACTCTGAACAGTGTCTCAGTGATGTCTATAAATCACAGAAACCAAAATTAAGTTTTAGTTCCTGAATTAATTCAAGATTCAACCATATGAAAGTAGTTATGTTTGCATGGATTAAACATGGAGGGGGCAGATATGTTTGGATTTTAATATTTAAAAAAATAGATTTCTTTCCTTCAAGGCTGCCTTAATAGAAAGGCAGTCTTATTTCTGAGTTGATCAAATTCAATTTAGGTTCTGCAAGTTTTTTTATTTAAATTTGGAAAGTTGTAGAACTTATAGGACTGGAATTTCTTAATGCTAGATAAAATAAATGGATACTTGGTTAGTCTGTGCAGGCACCAAACTGTAGGACTTTATGTTCTATGTATATATGCATTCATTTGATTTAAAATGAATATACTACTTATGCTGAAATATACTACCTGTGCTGTAACTCAGTTCACAATTAAACTTATTAATGAAAAACAGCAAAATAATATGGAAGCTGTTCAAGGTTGATCCAGATACTTAAAATATGAAAGCAGCAATGAAATGAAACAGAACTGGACAGTTTCTAAAAGAGAAGGTTTTCACCAACTTCCTGAAAGCTATGCATGAGGAAATACTTGGGAAGTATAGCTACAAGTACTTTTCTAAGGAACTAGAATAATTGATTCACCTCTTATTAACCTACTACTGCTTCTTCCAACAAAAGACAATTACAGGCATTATACTCTTTTACTCTTTGCAGCCTTATTCTTACTACGCTCTTATTTTCTACAACTTCTCTGTTGGCCCAATATTCCTCTAGAACTGTTCCATCAAGAATATTATCTTGAGGAGAGTGACAGACCTCTGCAGTGCTGTACTTTTGGGATGTGAAAAATGGCCTTAAACTGAATGGATTGGAACTATCTATTTTGGATTCTTTGATAAATGTATTATGTTTATGCTGAGCTACAAGGCAAGAGAGTTATGGGATTGGGGCACGCAGAAGATCTGGTTGTTACCCTATTACGGTGGTTGGAATTAATAATTTAGATGAAAGACATTACAATAGACACTATATGGAATACAAATATAAAGTCACTCGGGTGGTTTTTTTATATATGAAGACATCTACTATTGATGGGGGCAGATGGTAATTGAAGATACCGAACATACTGTTGGAATTAGGATGTGATGTTACCCTAACATGGGTGATGGAGTTAACAATCCAGCTGAAAGACATTACAGAAGATATCATATGGATTACAAGCTTAAAGTCATTTGAGGATTTTATTTATATAAGGGAATACTTCTTAGTGGTGTGGGCAGAAGAATAAAGATATTAAAAATTATTATGTATGGTAGTCGTGTAGGAAAGTGGGTGGAGATAGGTTAGCTTATTGATTGTTTAGTTTAAGAAAAGGGATATTATGTTTAGATATGAATACATGTAAAAGATTTGAGTTAAGAGATATATGTATGGGAGTGGCTGAAATGGGCAGACTATGAGTTGAATAAATGTCAAATTAGGATTTATTATATAGTTTTATAGTTGAAGATTGCTTTGAAATGTTATATTAATATATATAAAAGATTTGAATTAAGAGATATATGTATGGGGGAGGAGGAAAAGGGTAGATTATGAGTAGAAATTGCTAAACTGGGGGATATAATAATATTATTATGCTAAATTAGGAGTTATTATATAATGTTACAGTTGAATGTTATTTTGAAATGTATAGTATAAGGGGGATATAATAATATTATTAGAAAGAAAGGGTCAGTGTATGGGGGGTGGAGCAAAGGGATGGTAAAGTATTATAGAATTTGGGTTTTATTTTGTAGAAGCCACAGGGGGAGGGGAGGGGGTGGGGAGGTTAGGGAGGAGGGGGGAAAGGGGGAAAAATTGTATTTGAAAAACTTTTCCAATAAAAAAAAAAAGAACAGATTTCTTCAAAAGAGACTTGGACTGAGCTGCCTTTTTCATTTAAAATAATGGGAAGAGCTATTAAATACTATCCTGGAAGCACTACCCTGTTTCCCTGAAAATAAGACATCCCCTGATAATAAGCCCAATTGGGCTTTTGAGCGCATGTGCTAAAATAAGCCTCCCCCCGAAAATAAGCCCTCCCTGAAAATATTTAAACGCAGATGTAGAAATCAGGTAAGATGGCAAGAGGAGCCCCATCTTGCTCCACGCATCCCAAAATAATAAGACCTCGGGCAGTGGTGGGTTGCCCCCAGTTCGCACCAGTTCTATAGAACCAGTAGTAAAACCGGCGGGAGGCTCTGCCCACCGACCCCGATGTCATCAGAACGCTTCTGCACATGCGCAGAAGAGAGCAGGTGCGAGCGAGTGAAGCGAGCACGCGCGGCCCCGTTGCGAACCGGTAGTAAAGGTATGTAGAACCCACCCCTGATTTAGGATGATAGTTTGCCATAAGTGTGAGGAAATTCCAACAAATGCAACAATTCATTGTGAAAACAGGTTTCTCCTTCTGCTTTCCAATCACACACTGCCTAGTTGCTTCTCAGTGACTGATTATATGTTTTCTCTCTGCTAAAAGTTAAACACATCAACAGCAGTTAGAATCTGCAGTTTCCTGGCTGATAATAATAATAAAAAAAAGCAGTTTCTGAACTCAGGCTGCACAATACCAAATCTAAATTGAAATCTAAAAATAGCCTCACAAAAGAGTTAAGAGTGAAAAAAAAGCTGACATCAATAACTTGAGGGCAGAGCAGCTCCTTGGATTTTATGAGAGGGTACCGATTATGTAACTATTCTTGTTACGTTGGGAAGCATTCAAGAAAATGAAGGGGAAGAGCAATTTTTCTACTGCTGAATCCAATAATGGATGTTTGATTATGGTTATTAAAAACAACATACCGCATAATGCAGAGCAATAACAAGTCATAAAAAGCATTTCAGCATGAGTCAAGGATTGGAATTAAGCTCAGTTTCTCTCGGGGAGGGGGGTATTCTTTTCATCTGCCAGACATTTATTTCATCTAGGACACAACTTTAATCACAGCCTGTCATTTTTCTATCAATGTTCAACATCAGTGTGTTATAGTTAAATTATCTCCATGGGAAACTTAAAATGAGAGGCTGCTATAGTTGATTGTTTCTTCTTTGATTTCTTTCTAAGGTGACAAAGATAAGCTTACAGAGTGGAGTTGTCAGAAGCAGGAAATAAATTAACTAATCTATAAGGAAATCAGCAAGGCATCTTGTTAAGAGCTTACATTCTAATTGATTCATTTGATATACTGCCTCATCTTTAAAGGATATTATCTCATGTACAATATAAAGTATTTCACATTTAACCGCTCTAAGCCTTTCAAAAACATAAATCATAGACATTCAAATGGTCCCATCCACAGCCAGCTTGCTATCTTCATTCCCAAGAATACTTCTATTCGATCAGATCAGTCCTTCCTATCGTTGTCCCTCTCTTCCAAATATGTGCTCATCGTTCTATGGTCATTGATTATGCTCACTCCTCATTTAGATGTCCTAGGTCAGGGGCCTCCAATCTTGGTAACTTTTAAACCTGGAGGACTTCAACTCCCAAAATTCCCCAGCCAGCTTTGCTGGCTGGGGAATTCTGGGAGTTGAAGTCCGCCAGGCTTAAACTTGCCAAAGTTGGAGACCCCTGTCCTAGGTTGCCTTCAGGTTTATTCATGAATGAATGAATGAATTGTACACAAATCATGAGGTTTCCCCAAATGTGCTATTCTTTTCCTTTTGTGTACAAAGAAAAGGGGCAGGATGGCACTGACAGCACTGGAGAAGCTCAACTAAAATTCTCTCTCTCTCTCTTTGTGGAACTATAAAACACATTTAGAGGGAGGAGCCAATGGTAATCAGAATGCCAATCTTTGTTCCTGTGCTTAGTATGCTAAGATATTGTTTTAGCTAAAACAAGACTAGCACTGAGACCATGTATTTACTATCTGCATAGCAGTGTCTTTCAATCACAGCAAGTGTAAGATGTGTGGCTGGGGAATTCTGGGTATTGAAGTCTACAGATCTTAAATTTGCCAAGGTTGAGAACCGCTAGCTTAAAGGATTGGGCTTCACTTTTTTCTCACCACCAAATTTCTGGCTACAAATACTTTTTTTTTTGCCAGGAGATGAACTTAGAGGACAGGGTAAAGGGTAGAGGACAGATAAAACAAAACATTTTCATAACTTTCATATACTGAAGTTCTACTGAAACTGTCTTTTTCAATCTCACTCAAGCACGAGGAGCTGTATTTCATACTAATTTGATTCCTGTGATTCAGATATTCAGATGTGAAAATGTCAAGAGCTGCACAACAATGCAAGGATGTTTGTTTGTTACATTTATACCGTGGGGTCTCACAAGACTCTTGGAGGTTTTACAGAAATACATATAAATCATTAAAACATCTATAGTCCAGTTAAAAGCATACAAAAAACAAAGGATATGCATCAACTTGCAAATGCCCTCTGGAAAGTTTCTGTTTTCAATTGCATTCAGATGGCAGCCAAAGTTGAAACTAACCAGAGTTTTAGTGTGGAGAACACTTTTTTTAAAAAAAAATTTGATTTATATGCCGCCCTTCTCCGGAGATTCAGGGCGGCTTACAATGCGTTAAGCAATAGCCTTCATCCTTTTGTATATTTATACAAAGTCAGCTTATTGCTCCCACAAACTGGGTCCTCATTTTACCTACCTTAGAAAGGATGGAAGGCTGAGTCAACCTTGAACCTGGTGAGATTCGAACTTACAGTAATTGCAGACAGCTGGTGTTAATCACAATGCTTTTAGTCTGCTGAGCCACCAGGCCCCTATTCAATTAATAGTGATGAGGGCATGAGTCACTGTACTAAGATTTTCTTATTCCAAGTAGAGTTGCAACTGGTGCATCAGCCAAAGCTGAGCAAAGCTTCTTTCCCCCAGCCATGACTTCCACCTGCTGTTCAGGCAGCAGCCATGAGTACAGGAACACCATCAAGTCCCAGACGTACTCCTTCTGCAGTAGTGCTTCTCCATCAAGAGACTCTCTGGAATTGCCCAGGCAATAACTCCATCCTGCGTTGATTCAAAATCGGATGCCCAGACACCAGAACAAAACCTGAGCAGCCTTACCAGCCTAGGATAGAGATGTAAAGCTGAGCATTGTCAATATACTGATAGTATTGAATCCCCAATCAATGAATGACCTCACCCAGTGGTTTCAGATATTACACAATAGTGGGGAAAGAACCAAACCTTGTCACTCTCCATTGAGAATCACCCTCTTCCACCACTAACTGGAATTGGCCATGGAAGAAGAAAAAGAAGTTGCTGCAAAACAATAATCCCAATCCCTAACCAACTAGAAGGATGAGATACTTAATGCTAGTGCAGGCTACTGGAAGTCCAAAAGGATGAGGCGTGGTGGCACAGTGGTTAGAATGCTGTATTGCAGGCTACGTCTGCTGACTGCTGGCTGCCTGCACTTTGGCAGTCCGAATCTCACTAGGCTCAAGATTGACTCAGCCTTCCATCCTTCTGAGGTCGGTAAAATGAGGACCCAGAAGGTTGGGGGTAATATGCTGACTCTGTAAACTGTTTAGAGAGGGTTGTAAAGCACTGTGAAGCAGTATATAAATCTAAGTGCTATTGCTATCACCATCCATCTCCTTATAAAGATCCTCCACCAATGTGACCAAAGCTGTCTCCACCCAATCACAATCGTGGACCCCAAATGACAAGGAGCCAGATAATGCATTTCATCTAACGCATACCTAAGCATTAGTCTAAAGATGCTAGGACTTATAGTCTAGTCACAATTGAAGGATTCTTGGCACTCTGTTTCTCTATTTTTGAACTGGATATGCTCAATGACTTAGATTTGGTAGTATCTCAAGCCTATGCAAAAACTTCCTCTCTTGCTTTTAAATTCACAATTGTACATTCCTCCAAAATATATTTTTTTTTTACCATCAGAAATATTGCATGGTGGAGCATCTCTCTTGGAGCAAGAGGATCTGCCAGATGCAATTCTTTGGATTTTTTTGAAATATATTTTAAGAACCGTGTCTTAAGGAAATAGTATAACTTAGAAGATTTTTAAAAAGGAGATCCAAGCTCAATTCAGTAGCCTGGAAGGATAAAGGTAACCTTGGATCAGTTTGGAATCAAAGAGTAAAGTAAGAACTGGGTGGTTGTATTTTGCTACTTCATAAACATCAAAGGGATCTGTCAAGGACAGAGAGTCCTACAATCTGACCTATTTCTTATGCTGATTTTTTAAAAAAGTTGAAGCTTTGCAAAGAATATATAAGCACTATAGAATCTCTAGCTCTGAAATGGTTTAGTGCAGTTTCTTTATTTTCCAGCTAATCAATGATACTACTCCAGGACTTATTAATTTGAGACTTGGGGAGAAAAATATCAAAGACATTAAAAAAAAAAAAAACAGGACCTTGTTTTGGTATCCTCCAAATCATTTCCTGCAGTGAAGCCTGCCAGGATTGTGGGGTATTTCACACCTACCCATCTCCTTTCCTTAGAGGGAAGAATGATTATGGGAAAACAGGCAGGTCTCCCAAGATCTGGAAAGGAAAGCTCAGAGCTGCCTTTCTTGTCTTTACAAATAACAGAACAACAGGCTTCCCAAACTTGTTACCAAATGTTAATTTTTAAGGAACTATTATCCTTAAGAAATAAATTATTAAAGGATTATTCTTCAATTTTGTATTAAAAATTCCTTCTTACAGAATTATTATTCCTTAAGGAAATAAGGCTGGACTCCATCTCCAAAAGAATCAAGCAACTTTGTCTGACAAATGCCGAAAAAATTATTTTGCACATCCCTGCAAAAGGTTTGCCAAGACTTCCTACCCAAGAGGACACATATCAGATTAAATAAGGCAGTGGGACATCAGTCTATGGATAATGTTTCACCACTCTTATCTCTCCAAAGTAGACCTTAATAGTGGCTTTAAATTGAACTGCATTATATCATAAGTCTAAGGAACTCCACCACCAAGCCAAAAACAGGCAGGGAGGCTGATACAACAACAATACCAACTGATTCCTACAGCCCAACTTAAGGAACAGGGAGTCAAACCCAGTAATCTCTGGAGCAGCACCCCTAAAAGCTATAAGGGATTCCCAGATGACAATTGCCAAACTTCCAAACTTGGACAACTGCCAAACTTTCCTGGCCTGAAATCTCAACTGAAGTCAGACCTGGAACCCAGCTGGGTGTATCTCCAAAAATGCCCCCACCTTCTGGGCCCAACCTCGATAACACATGCCAGGTTGACTCTCTCATCAATGATTGGATTGCAGAGGAAGGAGACCTTATTACAGTCTGACCTTACATTTGAAAGCAGCAGCCAGAAACTGGGGCATTTGAAGGTCTGCTGACTGGGTACAAGGGCTGAGACAATAGACCTTGAATGGAAAGCAAGTGTAAGATAGTGGCCAGTCCTACATTCTCCAAGAACTGTCCACTTCCTGTCTCCCATGTCTCCCAATGCCCCCATTGCTATAATACTTTGGCATACCTGTACATCCCCTAAAGGTAGCACCATCCCCCACTCTAGACCTCCCAGTTCCTAATGTCCTCCATTTCATTCATCCCAGGGAAGCCAAATACCTTGATCATTTTAGCTTTACTAGCTCTCAGTGTCATCAGGATATCCTGTGACCCCCCCCTCCCTACTCCACCCACACAAATACATTCACAATAATCACACTCAAAGGGGGCCCTCCTCTGATGCTCTCACCATCTGGCTATGGCAGGAGTACACAACTATAGCAACTTTATGATCTGTGGACCCTAACTCCCAGAATGGCTGGCTCAGGAATTCTGGGAGTTGAAGTTCACAAGTCATAAAGTTGCAAGGGTGACCCATTCCTGGGCTAAGGGCTCCCTCTTCATTTACACCTCTGGCCTCATCAATCTCTCCTCTGGCTGTCACCCAGAAAAGAAGAAGGAGAGCAATGGGAAACCCACAGTTCAAAATCATCAGCAACTTAGC
This sequence comes from Pantherophis guttatus, assembly GCF_059756535.1. NCBI lineage: Eukaryota > Metazoa > Chordata > Lepidosauria > Squamata > Colubridae > Pantherophis > Pantherophis guttatus. The sequence goes on along the minus strand of NC_142063.1, from coordinate 276,015,768 downwards.
CAAAAGATGGAATCCCCCCAAAAAGAGTTTGTGCCTTCACCAAGGGTCCAAGAAGAAAGAGAAAATGTTTTCTCCACCTCCTCTCTCTTTTCACTGAGTGAAAATAATCTTTTTCAGATTTAGGATAATCACCTAACCACATTAAATGGCTCTCCCTTAAAAAAATGCTATTTATTTTGACTGATACAAATAAAAAGTAGTTTGGACCCTGAAAGAACAGCGATAAGGGATTTAGAATCCATCACTGTCTGGTCCGTGAGATACCGTGAAATTTTGCATCAACATGTGATAAATACAACTGCAGTCTTTCAGAAGAAATGATTGAGATATCATTATTATTATGATTATTACTAAACTGATATGATGTCATTTGTAAACAGTTTGAAAAAAGAGGGTGCAACAGAGCTCAACAAATAAATAAATCACTTATTAATTAGAAGTTTATCCCTCTGCTCTAAAGACTCAGGTCAGATAACAAAACAAGGCTGGCTGGTTACCAACAAAACAGACAGGAGAAAATGGCAAAAGGGGAAAAAGAAATAAAACTAGATGTAATAATAGCATGTTTTATTATACTGAGCTCACTATACATGCAGACAGGATAAAAATAACTTTTTAAGAGTTAGCAGTTAATAACAACCCTCAGCACTGAAAATCTTGTTTTTTGCTCTCAAAACAGTATCAAAATTGATTTTCATGGGATTCTAGAAGGACAAAAACAATTACAGGGTATGATTTGTTTATGGAAATCCTAGAATCCATGGTGATAAGGATTACACAAAATCAGGGCAGTAAAACCTATCAGTGACCAAAAGTTATTACAGCTGTATGCCTGCTTTTCCCCAGAAATTAATGTTTGTGATATTTATTTCTATGGCATAATCTCCTCATACTTAAAGGCACAGTAAGGGCAGCGTCTTCTACCAGCAAAGCAATGTTGTCCCTGTACTTTCAAGGAAAGTGCCCCTAAAGACTCCTTTGAATATTATAGCCACACAAAGTGTAATATTAGATAAAGCTGGACTTATATTTACTCAAATTGTCCCTTAGAATATAAAACAAAGCCACGTTCTTTATATAGTCTTGTATCAGGACTTGGGCCACTCTACGCTGGAAATTGGGATCCATCTTGGACATTTTAAAAAAATCTAAACTTTCTATTAATGGTTCTGAATATCATGTAAACATATTCAGATAGCATCCTATTTGTACTTTTTAATCTGATTTTCATTGAAAACTTCTTACCGGGTAATATACAATAATCATATACCAGAAATAATGTATGAACAAATATATTACATTAATAGTTCAAAAAATAAGATAACAATACCATCATTTTGGGAAACTGGGCAAATACTGTAAAAAAATATTTCCCTAACAGAGACACAAAAAATAATGGTTTTCCTTTCATTCCTGGTATAGTTTTCTTTATCAAAATGGAAATCTGATCATTATTCATCAAATTATTAAGGTACCATCCCAATGAAATGTAGAAAATGCTCAGGACCCTTTGAGGACATTGAAAGCCCCATAGCAACTATTACAAACTCTTCCTTTTCTTTCTCTCACATCGAGATCTTCAATCTGGCCAAAGATGAAAAAATCTACCTCTACTAAGTAACCTTAAAAGTAGTACTTTGAGTCACCTGTCAAAGACAGATGAGCATTAACAATGGAATCAGCAGAGCAACCAAAGATAGCAAAGACCCATGGAAGGCACATGAGCCAGACAAGATGACTTGGCAAAAGTGATAGATAGGAGGTCAGCCAAAACAGCAAAGAGTTGGGAGCAATAAAGTGGGAGCAATAAAGTGCTAGAGCCAAGTGATAGTCACCACACCAGAGAACCCACAATAGGATGCTACAAAGTCACAGTGGGAGTTGCTTGCTAGATTAGATTCCTCTCAAACTAAGTGCCATTCCAAAAAACTATCTGGGAAGAATACTGTTATGGCTTTTATTTACAAGAACACCCCCATCTCCTCAGTGTGATCATAACTGCAACATTCATTCCAGCAGACATTTGCTCCATTTTTAAGGAAAATCCATCTGTTAACAGACAACAAGGCATCTGTCCTGGTAGAGCTGGAACTGTGGAATTATCAGCTTGTGCCAAGTTTATTGTGATTTTTACAGAGATTTTAGGTACCATTTGGTCCATTGGTGGGTTGCTCCTGGTTCTGTCCGGTTCTTCAGAACTGGTAGTAAAAGCAGCGGGAGGCTCCACCCACCTACCCGGATGTCATAATTGACAATCTGCGCATGCACAGAAGCTTCTGCGCATGAGCAGAAGCGTGCGGGGAGGGGGGCTCCTGTTGTGAACCGATAGTAAGGGTAAATAGAACCCACCCCTGATTTGGTCTCTTTGGAGTCAGAATTGAATCCTGGTAACCACAATAATAATTCCATATAGTTTTCTAGGCAACATTTTGAGGTACTAGATGAATATTACTCCCATTCTTTTTCTGACCATGATCAAATGAAACATTTAAAATGGACAATGTTGTGCAATTACTTGTAGAATTTGCCAGCAAGGAATAGCCAATTAAATTCTATTTATTTTAGGTGGCAATCTTTAGTATAGGATTATAACTATGAATGCCAATTGGCTTGATGCCATGGTTTATTGTTTTTATATTCTATCTTTCTTCTATTCAAACTGTCAAATTTTATTTATTGTTTGATTTGTTGTCTTAGTCTATAAGAATAGAATTAAACTAAATTAAATGCTACAGAATGTTGAATAAGCCTACAGCTTCCATCTTAGGTTTACTTAGCATTGTATTGACCAATATAAAGCATTAATATTCAGTTATGTTTACGTGCATGTGTGCATATATGGCAGGAGGGAGGGAAGGAGGGAGGGAGAGAGAGAGAGATTACAGATTTTAGTGTAAGCAATATTATGCAGAGGTCAGAAAAGGAATAAAAAATGGTAAAGTGAAGAAAAGCATGAGATACGAAAAAAATTAAATCTAATTTATAGCAATATTGTTTACTATACTTTTTCAAACTTTTTTATTCATATAAACCATCACTTTTTCAAATCTGCCTTCCTTCAAATTGTTATATTATTTTCCAGTTAGTTCAGCAATCTTTAATTAGTGTACGTTACAATATAGTTAGATGTCCTTTAGTTGCTTCAAAGTGACAATAAGATATTCTATATATACTGGTACAGAGAAACCAGCACAACAACCTTCCCCTTTCTAAAAACAACTATTCATATGAGGAACTTTTTAAAAATGTAAATACCTAGATAATCCTGTTATAAAGGAAACACAACACCAAGAGATAAGCCATTTAAGAGGCAACCAAAGCCTTAAGGGAAGCAACAGAGCTCTTCAAAGCTAGAAGATTAATCTCCACAGGAGTTCCAGAAATGAAATAGAGGAAACAAGCTTTATCTGAATAAGGATTAAATAATAATTTTCTTTTCTTGCTTTCTATATTTGTGGGATATAAGGACGAGAATATTTATTGATCTTCAAAGTTCTTGAGAATCTAATAGGAAATTATTTGATGACATGATACAATAAACCATGGAAAAATTCAGCTGAAAGGTGCAGAAAAAAAGACTAACTGGGGGCCGATATAGAGGATTTTCCAGTATTTCAAGTTAAATAGATTTTTTTTTTTAATCCAGAGCTGCACAACTAGAGGCCCAGGACCACCCTCTAAAGTACCGAATGTCCTTGAATGTGTCAGAAGAGGAACATTATGGAATACATGACAGAGACAATATTAAGTTTGCTCATTTTTAGTTATATGTAAAAGAAATGAAATCAAATTTAAATTTAATTGTTGGTCTGCCTGTTACTTTTTGTATACAGTCACTAGCATGCAACATAGAGGCTAAATATTCAGCTCGGAAAAATTGGTTCATTGCCAAAGAGTAAACAAGGCATTTCAAGCCTTAACTTATCAAACAATTCACTTCTCAGCATGAAATTTTTAGAAAGCAAGAAGATCCATATCCTCTATGGATCCAGCACTATAAATTCAGCACTATAAACTTGGCAACTTTAAGATTTGTGGAACTTCACCTCCCAGAATTCCCCAGTCAGTCAGTCAATCAGTCAAGCCCTGTTCACCCAAGGCTACAATTTGAAGTGTTTGTCCACCTAGTTTTTTGACCAAGTCCATATATATATATTTTAAAATCAGGAAATGTTGGAAAAAAGATTTTTCTTCATCTATAAACTTTCCAAATCTGTCAAAGGAGTGGACAGTGCACTCAGGGATGGCTGCATCCTTTACAGATTTTGAAATGTACATAGGTTTGATAAAAATTATTTGTTCTAGCTCTGTGCTATTTATGCACTTTTTTTCCTATCAGACACAACGACCTTAGTCTTTAACACATTAATTTTCAGATTCTGTATCCTATATCGTGCAAGTCATCTTCACATTTACTGCAAACCATTCAGGTTTGCAACAACAGAACATAAAATGTCGGGTTCAGGTTCCAGTCAATGTGCCTCCAACATCACCAGCCAGCCAGAGGTGGTGTTTGCTGGTTCTCCGAACTACTCAAAATTTCCGCTACCGGTTCTCCAGAACCTGTCAGAACCTGCTGAATAGCACCTCTGCTTTGGGAGAAGATTAAAGAAAAGGTTATCAGTATGGGGTATATGAAGTGGGGAGGGGGCTCAGAAAAGTCAAGATGGTGGTCGCAACCATGTGTTCAAAGCCTCACAGAAAAAAGTCGTGGGGCTTTGACCATATGTATGTATAGTACAGCCATTATATTGACTTTTTTTTTTACTCTCCTGAGGACACCCTTGTTACCAGTCCTAGTCAGATGCATCATTCCTGTTATTGTAAAGAAAAGTATTGTTCTAGTTTGGCACATTTTGGACAGTATGCCACAAAAGCTAGTAGACTCCAAGCAAATTCCTGCTACTCTAGGTAAGCTGTGATTTCTCCATGTTCTACCAATTTGGAGGCCCATGTAGTATACCAACACATTTCTCTGGATACATAAAGGGAATTCGTAATAATGACATTTGTTGTCCCAAACACCTTATAGCAGGAATAAGCTATCATAGTAGACTTTACTCAGAACTAGGAATCTTCAAGACTGCACATTCAGTAACATAACCAGCTAATTCTCCATAGACTTGATATATAAATAATAATATGTTAACATAATAATAACATAAATAAATATGTTAGATTTCTGAGAGGTTAACCTATCTATAAGAGGGGGAGTGAAGTCTAATCAAAGCAGCACTGAAAACATTTTCTAAAAATTTGAAAGATCCCAGGATGTCTTTACCTTTGCAGTTTATCTTCTAGCACTTCCATATACTTGACAGTGTTTTCTTTCAACTTTTTCTCTGTAAGACAAACATGATTTTTTTTCACTGAGAGAAGAAAGAAAAAAGTTATAACAAAAATTATAGAAATTGATAGAAGAATTTTACATATTTCGCTCCAAATGAAATTTTGTTGTGTACAGTTTTCAGATTTAAAGTTAAAGATGTGCTCTTTAATAAGAGTTGCATTTGGCGAGATGGGTAGCTATGTAAATTTGACGAATGAATAAATAAGAAATACCCAGCTGCTAAAACACTAAAGGTAAAGGTTTCCCTGTCAGTAGTATCTGACTAGGGCACGGTGCTCATCTCCGTTTCTTGGCCAAGGGAGTCAGCGTTGTCTAAAGACAATTTCCATGCTCATGTGGCCAGCATGGCTATATGCCAAAGGCACACGTAATACTGTTTCCTACCCACCAAAGTGGTGCCTATTAATCTACTTGCATTTGCATGCTTTCACATCACAAGGTGAGCAGGAGCTGGAGCTAGTAAGGGGAGCTTACCTGTTACACGGAGCTTGGCTCGAACCCAGGCTGTCAGCTCTTCAGCTGACAAACTCAGTATCTTTAACCACTGAGCCATTGTGTCCCCTTGCTAAACACTACAAGTGGAATAAGATTCATGAAAGAAAACACACCAGTTTCTTCAAAGATGGAGAATTGTCTTAGGTTCTTTTGAAACTATATCCAGTTTGTGGGACTCAAAAGATGCATCAACAGCACAAGTCTTTATACAACCAGGATGTATTTCTCCCTACAGTCTGAGAAGATATTGTGTGCTTGCAAACTGTCCAACATACAGAACTGCACCAGAATATATAGCTCTAACTATGTCTGTTATTGTCTCACTCTATATTCCCTCCTGTTGATAGTAATTCTACTTCACTAGACTGATTACTAGAAACACAACTTGTATTACTGCTCACGTACTAGTCTAAACCCCACAGTATTACTAACAAGGTTTTCTTCCTCCAAATTCTGTTCTGACTCCTAATTTAATTTCTCTCTCCAGAGGTTTTTCTGCTTCCTTGATAGATCTGCTTCTCTACTTCTTTCTTCCTGACCCTTCCTTCTCTTAGAAAAAATATTCATTATTTTTTTCTGGCTGCTTTTTGACTGTTTTGCAGGAAGAAGCACACATACCTGTTCCACAGCAAAGCTTTTATAGGCAGCTTTGTCAGTGCTAACATTGGGGAAAGGGATCAAAAGGGAGGGCTGAAGGCCAGCAATTGTCTGTGGATCTGCTCCTCACAAGAACATACATGACAAGGTCTTTAAATATTTGTCTATAGAAGGACCTAATTATTGATTGTGATGGCCTGAAAAGAGTAAAGCGAGTAAATCCTATGTATATAATAATCTTAGAACTAATCATTCCAGAGACATCATTTACTCAGATAAGGTTTTAAGATTTCAGCATTTGTTAAATTTAAACCCCATTTACAAGCAGCTATGTAAATCAGCATACATGGAGAAATTGGTCCATAACATATATGGTCCAATAACATTGCAGAGATGCCCTCACTTTAGGAACCCAACCTGTGTGAAAAAGAAACTTTCACTACCTAAAAGATGGGAAATGAAAAAAAAAACCTTAAAACATTGGATGGATTACCATGTCCAAGTGTGTTTCTCCACTAATTGGTCTGATGTTTCTGATAGAGGTAGACAGACTTATCAGGATAGACTTTTCTGTTCCTAGCTTCTGGTGATCAAGAGACTTGGTCCTTAGATACTCCAATTTGGTTTAAATCAGGGGTGAAATGCTCCCAGTTCGGACCGGATCACCCGATCCGGTAGCGATGGAGGCGGTTAGTTTGGAGAACCGGTAGCAAAAATCCCTGCCCCCCCACCCCTCTCCATGCCCAGCTGAGCCACACAATCATCAGATGTTTTTTTTTTACTTTTAAAAGCATTTTTTCTGCAACCTCTTCGGCCAAAAAATGCTTTTAAAAGTAAAAAAAAAAGCCTCTGATGATTGCGTGGCTCAGCTGGGCGGGGGGGGGAGCAGAGGGGCAAGGATTTTTGCTACCAGTTCTCCGCCTCCATTGCTACCGGATCAGGCGATCCGGTCCGAACCGGGAGCATTTCACCTCTGATATTACCTAATTTAACCTAAAAATGCCTATATCATGTAGGGGCTAGAGGAAATCTATCCACCTTGGTCCATGGTCTGATAATTTAAAAGGTGGGGAAGAATCACATAATATGTTTTATATGAGGCATATCATCTTTACACCAGAGTTAAGGTATATTTAAATTGCCCCTATTTATTCTAAACATTCTTCTATCTTCCAGAGTTCAATCCGAGGACTGTAAAATTACTGAGATGTGGCTTCCTTGAATCTCACAGCAGTCTCATATAAAAGTTAAAAAAAAAAAAAAGTAAAGTCTTCTACCTGTGTTCAGGTTTAAATAGCAAACACTGTCAATCAAACAGGTGATAAATCCTTTGATAATACAACAGCTTTATGCTCCAGCTTTCATTCCTCTCTGCCCTGATCTCATCATCATACGGCCCTGGAGGATGACATAACACTCTCCTTCATTCTAATGTACAATAGCAATAATCCGGTAACTGGAGGAAAAAGGGATCTCTGCTTCATAATGACTTTGTTTCTAACTAATGTTTCAATATATTCTATTACATGAATGATAAACCCTAGTTCCAATTTCTCCTGCTGTGCCAGCTGGATTTTAATGGGATATTATCTGACATAGTAATTCTTGCTTTTCGCAGTTGTGTCCTATTCCCTATGTGCAGTTTTACAACGTCCTTGAAGCAGATAGCTTAATAAATCAGGAGTACTCAATGACAAAAAGGGACCAGGTAGGAAACCATCAATAAGCGAAAAGTAGGTCAGTTAAAAAACCCTCCAGGAATAACATACACAGAGTTCCATCAAATGCTTTATCTAAACTGAAATGACAAAGAACATCATATGATTCTCTCACGTCACAGGGAATAAGTTAAAACCCTTTAAAATAACAGTCAAATTATTTCCCACCAACCATTTGAAGAAAATGCCACCAAATATATCTGGATTTTCATTATGTTTAGATTGACTCCAAGCTACTGACATGAAGTTTTAACTGAATGCAAGTCAGTGGCAATTGCTCAAGGAAAGGGAAGTATAGGAATCCAACGTTTCTAAATCAAACCACAAAAAGAATGTAATTGTGCTACAAGTTGGGCAAGAGAGAATTATGCAACTGCACTCTATGTACTGTATACGTCAAAAGATTTGTTTTCATTATCTCTTTGTGTTCTTGTCCCCAAGGTTGATGTGCTCAGCTCTTATTGGCCATAAAAGAGACCTACCCATATAAATATTATACCTACTAATGGAAGAAGATAATAATAAAAACCATCCTTTGCAGACACAAAATATGCTTCTAGCAGTGCCCTTTTTTATGCTTATCTCTTTGGAAACAAGACTGTAATGCTGAAAGCACCATCAGATTGTATAGAAGAAAGGCAGCCAGACCAATACCCATCCTCCCAGCATCTATTTGCTAATAATATTATACTGTCGTTGCAGGATATTAATTCAGAAAAATCTGCTTTAAAATGCTATGAATTATTCCTAGGGTTCTAAAATGAATGGATTCATGTGAATACACCATACGCCCCATATTATAGCAATAGCAGTAGCACTTAGACTTATATACCACTTCATAGTGCTTTACAGCCCTCTCTAAGTGGTTTACAGAGTCAGCCTATTGCCCCCAACAATCTGGGTCCTCATTTTACCGACCTCAGAAGGATGGAAGGCTGAGTCAATCTTTAGCCGGTCAGGATCGAACTGTACCTTATATGATGAGCACAAGAGCTCAGAATAGGCCAAAATTATATTTCCAAACATGCTATTGCAAGAATAATATGATGCTTGAAACAAAGCTGATAATCTTGGTCTGTATTTCCAGATTCCTACTCCTCTTCTAGGCATAACAGTCCTAAGAATTAAAGGAATTGTCCACAGTAGGTAACCAAGGCCAAAAAGAGATGCACAAAACCACAAAACTATTTAGGTAAACAGAAAATTAGAAGGTCTGCAAATACTTACATATTTAAAGACGAGCAGAAGTCAATTACCCAAGCAATCATCAAGAAAAAATAGAGTCATACTTACCGTAGTACTTTCTGATATTATACTTTAAAGTATTATTTCAGTGACAGGAGGATAAATAACTTACTAAAAACATAGAAGAAAACTGGTGAAACATCAGAAGAGCCTTGCTGGCGCAGTGGACTAAGTGCTGTTAAAGTAGTACTTAGCTGCCAGCTGCCTGCAATTACTGCGAGTTCAAATCTCACCAGGCTCAAGGTTGACTCAGCCTTCCATCCTTTCGAGGTAGGTAAAATGAGGACCCAGATTGTGGGGGCAATAAGATGACTTTATATAAAAAAGAACACCGCTGGGGGGGGGCAAAAGCCCTACTAAGCAGTATATACAAAAGTATGAAAGCTATTGCTTAACGCATTGTAAGCCACCCTGAGTCTCCGGAAAAGGGCGGCATATCAATCGAACTAATAAATAAATAAATAAATAAATAAATAAATAAATAAATAAATAAACAAACAAACAAACAAACAAACAAACAAACATTAGTTCTGGAAATTAAATAAAAGTATCCATGTAGTTTTGAACTATGCCCACATAATACACTTGAATCAGAAGGTTTAGTATGCTATAATTGCAATAAGCCCAAAAACATTATGTGGTGTTCACAAGTATACGGTCTCTTAAAGTTTTTGTTCTAGCTTTAGGCTTTATTCAAGTTTGTTAATAAAAACAATCTGTTGTCCGCAAAAAAGATTTAAGGTGACTTTCAATAATGAAGGCCAATGCAACTGAAATTATGATTATGTGAAACAGATGAGGAGTGGTACAAGCTTCTTAAGGAGCATAAAAGAGAAATGTTAACATAAAAGAGAAATTTTAACATCGCAGGTCAGGAGCCAAACGTGAGCTACAGTAAGAGTGCTCCTTTTTCTTTATGCAGACCACTAGATCGTCATCAAAAGTTTTTAAGAACTACCACACAGGCCTCAAGGCATGTTTCCTTCCCTGAATGGCATGTGCCAAATCACAAAAATTAAACAAATGACTCAAATCTGACAAGATGATAAACTATTATGAACTTGTGATTATATCCTTTCTTCTACTTTTAAAAAATTATGTTGAGATCTACACAAAAGATCATCGGCTTTAATGGTCTTTGGACCACAGGTTGAAAACTAGTGAGCTACAGAATCTTAGAAAAGCAGGTGACAATTCCCAATGGATGAGGAAGTTCTAGATTGAACCAGATCCCTCTTCAGGCATTCAGCTGAATGAACGGAAAGCTTCAAACTGGATGGAGAACTGATTGTGCATGTTGTTTGTGCCCCTTCCCTCCCCAATCTCCATGCCTTCCATTATATTGAAGTCTAATTGGAAAGCTGCACTTGTACAGTATATGCAAAAGCATGACTACAGGTATTGTGTATTCTGGAATCATTCTTTCTTAGTATCCTGGATCACTCAGCTCAGGGGTGGGTTCTACTGACCTTTACTACCGGTTCGCAATGGGGCCGCACGCACACACGTTATTCTGCACATGCGCAGAAGCGTTTTGATGATGTTGGGGTGGGTGGGCGGAGCCTCCCTCCGGTTTTACTATCAGTTCTATAGAACTGGTCCGAACCGGGGGCAACCCACCACTGACTCAGCTTCAAAACAATATCAGTACCACCAGAGGTGGATTTCACATAATTTTACCAACGGTTTGCCACACACCGAAAATGTGCATGCGCACCTTCCTCGCATGCACCTGGCCTTCCCCGCATGTGCTTTGCCCATGCACGCAGCTTGGACGTATGTGCGCGGCTTAGAAAATGTGACTAAATAAGACTGCATAGTGCCTCAGGTCACCACTACTGGTTCGCTGAGACGGTTTGCCCAGAACCGGCTGAATACCACCACCGAGTGGTATTCTTCAGAATTCACTCTTCTTTAGAATTCCAGTTCAGTAAGTAGAGCTTGAGAGGTAAAGCTGCATGTGCAATTTTTAGCTACTAAGATAAACTCAAAGAAGGTCAACATTAATTTCAGTTCCTTGTTGAGAACACTGTCAATGATGCGTTGCGTATCCGTGTGAACAAGGAGAAAGGAGCACACGTAGCCTTAGTTTGCTGCAACCTCTTTCTTTATTAGAACGATCCTCCACACGATGCACGGCAAAGCTGACGGTAATGCGGATACTCAAAGTCGGCGTTGGGAGAGGCTGCCTCCCAACGCCTTTAAATAGCGCGCCGGCGAGGTATTAGGACCGCCGCCCTTCCGGGTTTACTGCGCATGCGCCGCCGAGCCGCTGTCCCGTTGCGGCGAAAAGGCACACAGTTATCCCTCTCCCCGGCCGCCACCGTGCCCGAACGCCTAACAAGATAATACACCCCCCCACCACCGTGTATCAGCGTAGACGGTCATCTGACGCTCCCATCGCCAACTTCCCCGGGTCATAAGCACGGTAATGGCTGGGTGTCGAGTGGATCGCGACAAACACACTCCTTCTCTTCAGTTCCTCAGAATCCCAAACATGGCATACCATGAGCTGTGATTTATGGATAACTCATGGATGGTGGGGGTGGGGGGGGGGATAACCCAACCATAAGACTAAGTACAATATTATCAAACAGAGAAGAGGTTATCTTTTTTTTTCCTGATCCAATTTGCCTTCATTCATGAGATTTTTTTTTCTTTCTCTAATCAAAAATTGGGTAACATTATTAATATTAGCAAGATGATGGAATACGAACTCTAAGATCCCATTCAAGACCGTTAATCCACTGATCTATTTTTACATGGTTTACATGAAAGATGCAATTTCAATGAAACAAGGTAATTAGGTCTTGGATGAGAAGAATGTGGTTTGTTCCAGTGCAGCTGCTCCCGGTGATGAAAAAATATATATATATATCTCACTCTTCACATAATCCATTTGCCTTTATGGCAGCTACAGCTGAAGTATACATTTGCACACAAAGCTTTGCTCATGCTACATCACAACCAAACAACCCCACCCCTTTGCCTGTTAGTATTCTGCTTCCTCTAAATCCAGTGGTGAAATCCAAATTTTTTTACTACCGGTTCTGTGGGCATGGCTTGGTGGACGTGGCTTGGTGGACGTGGCAAGGGAAGGATACTGCAAAATCTCCATTCCCATCCCACTCTGGGGTCAGCCAGAGGTGGTATTTGCTGGTTCTCTGAATTTCTGCTGCCAGTTCTCCAAACTACTCAAAATTTCTGCTACCAGTTCTCCAGAACCTGTCATAACCTGCTGGATTTCACCCCTGTCTAAATCTAAGGTGGACCAATACAAAAGTGAGCCACTCCTGCAATAACCAATGGATGCCTTAGACCAGGGGTGTCAAACTCGATTTCATTGAGGGCCACATCAGGATTGTGTTTGAACTCAGGGGCTGGGGTGGGCATGGTCAGCTTGTCATCACTCATGTCAGGGGCACCTGTGGCCCAAGCTCTGCCAAAGAAAATGGGCTCCAGAGCTCCATTTTTGGCTGGGACAGCCTCCCGCAACCCTCTGCCAGCAAAAACAGAGCTCGGGAGGACCGCGTTTTCGCTGGGAGAGGCACCATGAGCCAGTCCTTCGCTATTTCCAGGGCGGTCCTGTGGGCCAGATATAAGCACTCCACAGGCTGGATCCAGCCCCCGGGCCTTGAGTTTGACACCCCCCTGCCTTAGGCTCTTTTTTATATTATACTTATACAACTATGTTGCTCGTACTTACGGCTATGCCAAATGCCATTTTGGGTTAAATCCCAGATTATCCTATTATGCTTCAATGGCTGTATAACAGCTTACTTGTAAAATACAAGCAACAGCTAGAGGCATTCAATCCAGAAATTAAGTCAATTAACTCAAATGAAAAAAAGTCAACTGGTAGAGTTCAGTGCCAAATTTTCATTCCCCCCCCCCACTCCCTCACCTTCTTAACACATGAATTGCTGTCATTGAGCTGGCAACATTCTTTTATGCATTTGGGGAAATTCCAGGCACTCGAAGGCTCCGTTTCATCCAAGAGAACAACATGCCGTTTTGTGCTACTGGTGCTACCCATCCAGAAGATCTTAATTCGTTAGTGAATTATGTCAGGAATGCTGACACCAATCAGAAATGCATAAAAGCAGCTGATCTTTCTGAGTTTTCAAGCCCTGGCCATTTAAGTATGCATAAAAGAACAGGGGTACAATCAGGGGTGAAATCCAGCAGGTTCTGACATGTTCTGGAAAACCGGTAGCTGAAATTTTGAGTAGTTTGGAGAACTGGCAAATACCACCTCTGGCTGGCCCCAGAGTGGGGTGGGAATGGAGATTTTGCAGTATCCTTCCCCTGGAGTGGGGTGGGAATGGAGATTTTGCAGTATCCTTCCCCTGCCATGCCCACCAAACCACGCCCACCAAGCCACGCCCACAGAACCGGTAATAAAAAAAATGGATTTCACCACTGGGTACAATCATAGCATATAAGAAACTGATAAAAGCAGAGCTGTTGTCTCAACCAATGAAAAGCCATGGCAAATACATGGCAAATATTGAGCTATCCAGGAGCCTGGATAGCTCAAAAGACTAAAAGCCTGTTATTAACATTCAGCTGTCTGCAATTATTGCATGTTCGAATCTCCCCAGGCTCAAGGTTGACTCAGCCTTCCATCCTTTCTAAGGTAGGTAAATTGAGGACCCAGTTGTGGGGGCAATAAGCTGACTTTGTATAAAATATACAAAAGTATGAAGGCTATTGCTTAATGCATTGTAAGCCGCCCTGAGTCTCTGGAGAAGGGCGGCATATAAATCTAATAAAAAAAAGACAAAAGACAAAAGACAAGAATAACAACACTTAGCTTTGTGGTTATTTTTAAAAAGCAATAAGCTGCGGAATGCCTAAAGCGGTAGACTGAGAATATGAAAGCAAAGAAGTACAATTATTTTTTTTTTTACAAATCCATAAGGGAAAAAAACCCCACAAAAATACAGCTATGATTGGAAGCCGGGAAGAAAATGTTTGTGAAATTAAAAGCACGTTGAAATTAAGGGGAACAATTGAAGGAAAGGCAAAGAAGCCCTCTTATCTATGCAACAGCCCTTCTAGCTTCCATATTTAAACAGCTATAGGGAACTATGGGGTAGCTAAGGGTGGTAAGAATTCAAGATGATGCCGGTTGTATATACTGCCATTGCCATCCACTGCTGTTCTCATCATCCCAGTTTGCATGATTCAGAAGACACCATGTTAAGTAAAGCTGAGTTATTCCTTTGACTACTGCAAGGGTGTGAATCAGGGGTGAAATCCAGCAGGTTCTGACAGGTTCTGGCGAACCGGTAGTGGAAATTTTGAGTACTTCAGAGAACTGGCAAATGCCACCTCTGGCTGGCCCCAGAGTGGGGTAGGAATGGAGATTTTGCAATATCTTTCCGCCAGGAGTGGGGAGAGAATGGAGATTTTGCAGTATCCTTCCCCTGCCATGCCCAAGGCACGCCCACCAAGCCACACCACACCCACCAAGCCACGCCCACAGAACTGATAGTAAAAAAATTTGGATTTCCCCACTGGTGTGAATGACCTCAGTTAAGAGACAATTGCTTTTACCTTAAATATTTTTATCTTGCCTACTGTCCTAGAACTGCTAAACATCTTACAATTAAATTCCAAGATCAGCACAACACAATGGGCTTGTTTCCATCCCACACAATCAATTTACTCATTTTGTGAGGCAAAAGTCCATAATCCACAGCAGGTCAGCCACCTCCAATGCTCCCAATTGCCACAAGGGAGTCTAGGGGGCTGTTACTCCCTTCTCCACTTCTTGCTTGATTCAATTTTACCCCCCTCTGCAAAGAGAGGCAGAGCATCTAGAAATGATCTATTCCTATGTGGCTCTCTAGGACTTTGTTTCAAACACAGATGGAAATGAAAGTTAAACCTGACTTAAGAAAGTCACAAAATAAGGTGGGGATTAGTCTAAATTAACACTGGTCAGTGCTGGGCTAAAACTATTCTCCTAAGAATTAACTGGTTGGATCTATTGGGTCAACTTCGGAAATCACACACACATTCACACACACATTGACAGACACACACACACATACACACCCATGACCCAGTTTAGTAAGTGGCATCCACAAGATTCTACTTAACTTAAAGGGTAATTTAAAGGGGGCAATAATTACAAGGTAGAGTTAAATAAAACCTATATACAGTTGGGATAGGAATTCAAATTTACGATTAAATTTCTGCAAGAATTTCTGCAAACAGTCCAACAAATGTAAGAACCCTTTTGGATTCTACTTACACTGAAATAAAGCTAGTTTCTAAAGTCGCTGGCCATGAAAAAAATCAGTCTCTATTACTAATAAAAATTGAGATTGAGAGCAAATGCAAGCTGACAGACAAATGTAGGTGAATTAAGTTTTAATATTTTTGAAGTGGCATTTTTCAAAGTAGTTTTAGGCTATTTTTCCATGGGAGAACTTCATTGGCTGGATCACCATTTTACACTCAACATAGGTAAAACATTTTGTAGGAACTAGACTAGTGCATTATGAAAACAAGCAGGTCTTGCAACCGTGTGGGACAAATGCTAAGAAAAACAACCCTCAAGAGGAATTTTAGCTGCAGAAAAGCATAAACAGTATGTGAAAGGTATTTTATTTCCACATCCTTAAAATGTCAGTTTTAACGTAACACAATCAATAAATCATGACAGTTCCATGGAAAATGAATAGGCATGCACAATCACACAGCATCTCAGTGGTCAGAGAGTATGACAGGTTAAACAGAATCTAAGGGCTTCTGATAGGCTGTTCTTGTGCAAAAAGAAGTTACTTCTTCTAAGGATATATTCACATGTCCTGCTTAGTCCATCACCTGAACAGGCAATCCATCTCTTTGGGAGTACAGAAACAGACAGAAACAGACAATATGCTGCTCCTTCTATTCCTAGGTAACTGAAAAGCAATTTCCACCCATATTTTTCAGATACGATTCAAACATACTATTTTTCTGCCCAAATCTCCTTAAGCCCTTTGGATTGGATCATTTCAAGCATTCCATTCTGATTTAGTTAAAAGTCACAGCTATGATTCGCTGAATAATGTCTGTGTTTCAGAATAATAATATTCCACAAGTTTCCATGGCTACTCTTTAAAGATACTACCATATAGCTGTAATGGGAAGTAGGAGTAACCATGAGGAAAAGGAGGAAGTGCAACCAAGGCAATGGTCAAAAATCTGAGTCCAAAGTAGAAATGTAAATTGAGAAAGTGTTTCAGATATGACTCTCTCTAAGTATCTTCAGGCTAGGGGTTTGGTCATAATGAAAAATGTTGGATGACTATTACGAGGTAAAAAAAAATCCTCATTATTTTGTGATTGTGTGGATCACTGCAACTGCCCAAATTTTTGAAGGCTGATGTTTTTGCTTTGTACTGTTTATACTTTCACTTATTTTACTTTGAATTGATATAACGATCAAGTCAACTATCAAGAGTTCAGGTCTGACCCCCTAACATATTGTCTTGGAATATAATTCCACTATTTTTAATGAACTTCTTTTTTGATTAGGTCTATCTAAAAATTAGATATAGGTCTTAAATTTTCATAAAGGTAGAGAAATGACATTTAATAAATACATTGCAATCGCCAATTCTTATTTGCATATGTTCCAATATTCTGTGGCAAAGGAAGTCAAGTGTAAAGTCTTTTTTTTTTAATATGTCCTTAGGGTTGGATTCTACTTCTGGTAACTTCATGGGCACATCCATGTAGCTTTCTTAACAATAATATGTAAGAGGTTTCCATTGTTTTCTTCCAGAACTGTTTTTTTTTTCCCCTTTACTCATTCTTGCTTATTCTAGTACTCTCTAATGGTGTCTCAATCAGACACTGATCGTACTTAGCATTTCTTTTTTAATAATTCCAATGAAACTATAAAATGTTTAATTGAGGAAATAAAGCTAGAAAATATTTTGAAAGTCATTTTGGAACTGCAAACTTACATGTCTACATTGAAATCACATTGAATTAAATCACTCATTAAAGTAAATTCCAAAACTATTTAAACTTTTTTTTTAGTTTTACATACCATGGAGAGACTTGCTTCCTAGCATCTTGCTAGAATAATTAAAACATAATTAGTTTAAAACCTTTAAACTGTCAGAAGCATACTTTGAGCCCTAAGCCTTGGCACCAGTGAATGACATCTGCTCATAAACCAGGGGACAATTACAAAAATCAACATATTTCTCTGCAGGTCATTCAATACTAGTGCAAGGCCAGGATCCAAATTAGTTTTCTGACATGGCAGTCTTACTTGGCCTCTTGGCAAAACTCTTCTGAAATTTGGAAACATTTCAGGAATGAATGTGCTTGATATCTGTCACTAAAGCCAACTGTTCAAAGAAAAACAAAACCCAAAATTCCAATAAGGGCATCTCAATTCAAGGATTCTATACCAGTTTGAAAGCAGTTTTACCTCTTGTGTCCCATAATATCAGCAGTGTTGGATAACTGAGATTATTTCTGATTCAACCACAGTATATTTGAAATTGTTGGGAAGATAGAATTTGTTGGATTTCTTCTTGCCATAGACTGATTTCTTTTTGAGACATGGTGGTAACATATTCTTATTGGAGAAAACACCCTTATTCCTCCTGCAGTCTCTGAGCTTCAAGTCCTGAAGGGAAATGATGGCCTGGTAGCTCACCCTTAGTAACCTAGACATTGACAAAGTCGTTGCTAATTTTCCTCTTCTCTGAAGCAACGGGATTTTTCTCTTCTTTCTTTCCCTGTGGTGATAAGGGAATTGTTGCTGCTTCAAGATCTTTAGCCATTCGGGACATAGAGATGCTTTCTGCTTATTGTTCTCGGCATTTCAAGTCAGCAAAAGTCAAGACAATGACAGATTACCTTCAAGGGCTTCTGGGGGATCAGAGAATCGAAACAATGACCATGTAAGAATGAGCCCAAGCAGTTTCATATATTCCAGCTAAATACCTGGAACACTCCAATAACTGAGATGGGAATTATTGGAAAATGAATTTCTATCTGAGTTATATGTCCCTTCAATTGGAATAGAAAACTTATAGATAATATATATATAATACATTACACTATGTAATGTAAACATATATTCCTATGTTTAAGGTGACACAAGACTGTTGTTGTTCCTTCTTTTTTAATTACAATCAATTTTTCATCTTGCGCCCTATATTTTTTGCTTAAGACTATGACTGTCTTTTTTACTAATCAATAAGAAACCCTTTTTTATTGAAATAAGGTTGCAAATGTGGTAATAAATAAATATATCTGCCATGCCTCCCTCAGACCAGATCAGTGGTGGGTTGCCCCTGGTTCACAATGGTTCTATAGAACCGGTAGTATAACTAGTGGGAGGCCCGCCCACCGACCCCGACGTCATCAAAACGCTTCTGCACATGCGCAGAAGAGCGTGCGTGCACATGAGCGAAGCAAGTACATGCGTGCAGCCTTGCTGCAAACCGGTAGTAAAGGTAAGTAGAACCCACCCCTGGACCAGATACCAGGGAAAGAGAGAAATTTTGGTCTGGTACCCAGCCAGCAACCCTGAGGTATACACACAATGCTAATTCACAATTTTTAAATATGTGTGGTGGGTGGGGGAGGATGTTAACAAATCACAGTAACCATGCTTAGCAATAATGGATAATAATTGGTTCAGACAATGCAGTATAATAATATTGGCTTGAAAGCAAACCAATGCTAGAATTGTTTCCTATTTGTTTCTAGGTTTTTTTTTCTTCCTTCAGATCATATACTGCCTTTCATTCAAGAACGCAAGACGACATACATAGCATTTAAAAGAAAAAAGGTAAAGATTTTCCCTGACCAGTCATGTCCAACTTTAGGGACTGGCGCTTATGTCTGTTTCCTAGCAGACAGAACCAGTGTTGTCTGAAGACGCTTCCGTGATCATGTGGCCAAAATGACTATATGCCAAGGCACATGGAACCTATTTATTTACTCGCATTTTCATGCTTTCAAATTCCTATGTTGACAGGAACTGGGGCAAGGACTTCCCATCATGTTGGTGTTTGGGTCTCAAACTGACAGCCTTCCAGTCGAGAAGCCCAGCATCTTAACCATTTCCGACAATAATCCTGGAAGGTTGATTGGGCTGAAAACAAGTAAGTGTCCAAAGCACCTCAGTGAGGTTCTGTGGCTAAATGTAGATTAGAAATTGGGTCCCCTTGCTCGTCTACCATCTTAACAATCATTTCATACTGGCTTTCAAAATGTTTTCACACACACACACACATTATATAGTGCATTAAGTTTTTAGGTTTCACAATTTCTGCTTATTCACCAGCATATGAAATCCATGGGGTTGCGATGGGTCGGACACGACTTCACAACTAACAACAACAATCCAGTACTAGTTTCATTTCTTGTTTAGCACTCAGGAAATAAATCTCAATTTCCTGATTCATAGGCAACACGAAACTTTTGTTTCTATAACTCAGAACAAAGGACAGAACAGGTTAGGGCAAGAGAAGAGTCTATCAGACATACAGTCACAGCTGAGCTAATGAACCAAGAATCTATCAGTTCCTATTTTTTGACTGACAGCCAGGGTTTTAGTTTCAAGGGACTATGAATGAAGACGTTAAGAAGTGCCTGCTAAATTCACAGGTTTCAATTTAACTGGATGATTTTTAAAATTCTGGCACTTGATTGAGATGGTTCTACAGGAAAAATATCCAATGTTTACTATATTTTTTTTTATTTTCAAGTTTTATATACAAAGATAAACAGTGATTTCTTATTCAAATGCATGCTTTTTCAAATCAGCATGTAAATTATACCTGTTAAATTCATAGTTTAGTATGCTGAAATGCTCTAATACTGCTAAATCCCCAATGAGTCGTTCAGAAATTTAACTTATATTTAAGGGGCTATTACAAAAGAACAATTTAAAAGCATTTTCACAGTAATATTATGCATTCAGATTTTATGCAGAGAAGGAACAGTTATGGAGAAATTACTTCCTTACTATCATTTTTTTCCACCACTTAAATTGGCAGCTATATTCTTGACATACATATATTCATGGATTCTCTGTCCCAGAGGATTGTATATATATTAAACACAAGTTAAGCCTACTAGGATTTAATCTATGTTCATTTGATGTTCATTATGGGGTTTACCAGAGTATTTTGCTTAATTATTTCCCCCCCCCCTCTCATCTGCAATATTGAATGGTGGTAATAATGAACTCATATAATTGTACAAACCCCAATAGTAACTATTCATCGTTTGCTAATGTAACATTATATTTGCATTAAAATATTCGGTTCAAAACACGGTCTGTAAATGAGTTCAGAGAGTTACAACCACAAATCTTAAAGTAGAACATCAGGTCAATTAGCAGCTAAGCCAAAAGTGTTACGGGAGAATAAAAAAGACGTTTTGCAATTAAATTCCAAATTAATGTTCTCAGACTCAAGTAGATGTGCAGACAGGTGATCCCTACATGTTAACATGTAATACAATCTCATAAAGGGGTAGATATGGAAAAGTAACATCTGTTTTTTAAAAAAAGACTAAGAGCATGGCAAGTTGGTCCCAACATGGGTAAGAACTACAGACCATTTCATGAAGGCAGGAACGTGGTCTTCTCTTTCATTGCCATCAAAAATAGTGGGTTTTTTCCTTCCATAATACATTTTTTATTAGGTTATAAGGTAATATAAAATGCAAAATACAAAAGTAAATAAAAGAGCAATAAGAGGGGAAGGAGAAGAGGAGAGAGAAGTGAGGAAAGGTAGGGAAAAGAAAAGAAAAAGAAACATTGACTTCCGACTCTCTCTGTTGCAGTAGAATATAACAGGGGTCTCCAACCTTGGCAACTTTAAGTTGCCAAGGTTGGAGACCCCTGGAATAGAGCATTAACATTGAATCGCAGCTTTTTGTTTTTCCATAATAATATAAACAAGTCATTTCTAATAAGATCTATCAATTTAATCTATAAAACCCCAAGTCCAAGTCACATTCTTTTCCACATCAAGCACGAAATTCAGAAGCGATTTCCATGTGGAAAAAAAAATCAGAGTAGTCAGTTTTGCGATTTCAAAACATAGTGGTTTTTTTGTTTTACTTAGCTGGCATAAAAGGAGCTGATTGATCTTCCTTTCACAGTTGGCCAAAATTTTTACTCTGACTACCAGGGACTGAGGCAGAACAGCCCTGCCCCTTGGGTTCCTAGTTCCTAATCCTATCTATCTATCTATCTATCTATCTATCTATCTATCTATCTATCTATCTATCTATCTATCTATTTATTATCCATATATTTTCATATACACTCATGGGTGAACAACGGAAGGACAGATTTTTAGTTTGGTTTTGCTTTGCTATCAGTGCACTAATGGAACTATGAAATGATGGAGCTGTTCTATTTTTGTTTTGTTTTGTTTTGTTTTTAAAAGTTTGCTGCTGGAACAACAGAGCGGTTGTGACTGTGTTTTAGCAGTGTGTAGGAGTCATTATGTGGATGGGAACAATACAAAAGATTTAACTATGGGAACCGTATATTTTCATAGAACCACACTGAAAAGAAAAGTATTTTTCAGGAATCCAGTATGGGTGAGACAACTGGAAAACAAGAAAAGTCCACCAACCAGGGACCTCAAAAAGCTTGGTCAGACAATAAATCAGGCCACCACCGTATCCAAAGTTTAGAAGGGAGCTGAGATCCAGAAAGGGGTTTCTTAAAATGGTTCAGTTCCAGACAGTCAAAGATCTTAAGACTGCCATGCATGAAAGCTCTCAGTTTCAAATCTAACATTCATTGTGGATGCTCACCAAGCATCACACTCTCACATAGCTTTCTCATATCAATCTCTTGTAAGATTGTCTGGACCTTCTTCTGAACAGTCCACATTAAGCAGTTCAAAATACTGCACCAGGTTTTGAGATAATAGGAAAGGAAGAATGAAAGTGTAAATTTGTGATATTTCAATAAAATATAAATATCAACAATCAAATAAAGCATACGGAACGTGGCAGGGGAAGGTTACTGCAAAATCCTCATTTCCTCCCAATCAGCTGAGACTCGGAAAGCAGAGAATAGGTGGGGGTCGGGCCAGTCAGAGGTGGTATTTACTGGTTCTCCGAACTACTCAAAATTTCTGCTACCGGTTCTCCAGAACTGGTCAGAACCTGCTGAAACCCATCTCTGGATCACACACTCTGAGTGCTAAGCTGTAGTCTTATGTTATATGAAAACTGCATTGATTCTGAATTATAGTTGCTCCTAGAGTTCTTTGTCTACTTGATGTGTTCATTTTAATTCCATCTGGGGAGCAGGTTTGAAAAGCTGAGTGAGCATGCAGAAATGTTGTTCACCTTTTCTGGGTGTGGCTGCATCCCTGTGGTAACTCTGGGGGGGGGGGAAGATACATGTACACCATGTTCCATGTGCACACAACTTTACAAAGAGCATCCTGCAGAAAACCAAGAAACATCACATTTATTTATCCCCAATTTGTTATTTTATTATGAAGTGGATTTGTTTAAGCAACAAAAGACAAATATAACACAATGTTTTATGTGGGAGATGAAATTAAATAATTTAAATTGGCAGGTAGGGAATGATGGGAGTTGTAGTCTAATGAGCATAGAGAATATTAGGGAAGGAAAAATCAAATAACCCATTTTTTAATTCACTAGTTCAGGCACCATTTCTGTTGAAAGAAAGATATTTCGAAGGCGTGGGTAGAATGATTTAATTCAACAGCTTATATTGTCACATTTCTGGGAGGTTTGAATCTCTTGGGAGGGTTTAAACCCCCATAATGGAAATAATTAAACTATCTCTTTCTTTTATTCTTCTAGCTGAGTGAAGATAATATCCAAAGTACATCTAAAAGCAATGAGGTTATTTCAAACAACAAATTAGTGCTGACGACCAAAGATGAAATATGTTGAAAGCAGAATGCTGAGAGCAGCCCAAATGTAGAGATTACACAATAAACCTCCACAAAGAAGAAAAAGGAGGAAGAAAACAGAACTCATTCAAGAAGGGGAGGGGGAGGGGGGAGACTTCCCAGATCATGCAAATTTACTGAAGTCAGTGAAAAGCTCTTAAGAATAATTAGGAACAGATGATACAGACAGCATGCTATTCAGTATGCAAACGTAATGAGTGTAACATTATAGACGTTTTATTTAGCAAAATTTTCCAAAACAAAATAATACAATGAAAAAATTCAAGTATATTAAGTACAGGTAATTCATATACCAAATTAAGGGGCGAGGGTAAAATATAAGAATATTTTGCTGGTGCATAAACTGAGTTCTCTTTGTAATATAATAGCTCACTGCTCATCTTTCTCCAAATCTTCTATACTTTTGCATTAAAAGTCCACGCGATGGACGTATTTATTTAGATGTATGCTGAATTGTGTTCAACCAGTTTTTCCCACAGAAAGCCAAGTCATGATTTCCAAATCAGTGTTTTGGTCCTCAAAGTTGTACTGTAAATTTGCTTTGTAAGAAGTGCACACTAGTCCGATTATATTGATTGAAGAAACATCTATGCCACCCTTCCAGGTAAATCTATTCCAATTTAACTTTAAAACTACCTATAGTCCAGCAGGATTTCTGAGTTTACTTTATCATTACAGTAGCTAAGTTTCTTGGTAAGCCAAACAAGCCACTACAGATAGTCTTTGACTTACAACCACAATTGAGTCCAACATTTCTGTTGTTAAGTGAGACATTTGTAAAATGAGTTTTGCCCCATTTTATGACTTTTCCTGCCTTACTTGTTAAGTGAATCACTGCAGTTAATAAATTAGTAACCCGGCTGTTAAGTGAATCTGGTTTGCCCGTTGACTTTGCTTGTGAGAAGGTCATTATACGTGATCACATGACCTTGGGACACAGCAACAGTCATAAATGTGAAACAGTTGCCAATCATCTGAATTTTGATCACGTGATCATGGGGACGCTGCAAAGGTTGTAACTGTGAAAAACGGTCCTACGTCACTTTTTTCAATGCTATTGTAACTTTGAATGGTCATTAAATGAATTGCTGTAAATTGAGGACTACCTGAATCTATGGGGAGAGAAGAAACTGTTCCTTCCTTCCCCTGAGTCCTCGTATTTGTTGAACTCAATTTTTAAAATTTAACTAAATTTAATGTTTAAAAATCCCCTCTCCCTCACCACCATCACCAGCACACAAAGACGTAGTTTAGAAAATCAACTGATGGTAGAATAGGAAGGAGGGAATATATGGAAGGAACCCAAGGGGAGCAAAAAAGAACAATAATCAGCCATGTCCCCACATACCAGTTTCATTTTAGAGACCATCGACCTTTATACTTCTCCATAAGCAAGTAAGCTGGCAACCCAATGGTGGGTTGCTACCGGTTCGCCCCTGATCGGGCGAACTGGCAGCGGCGGCGGTGGAAGGCTCCGCCCATCCATCCAGACGCTTTTGCGCATGCGCAGAAGCGACACACGTGAACACGAGCACACGCACGCCCACGAACGAACCGGTACCGACAGGATTTGAAACCACTACTGTGGCAACCTGAAGGCAAAGCAGGAACTCATTTAAACAGGTTGAATTTAGTTATCTCTCAAAATCAGAGAGATGCAAAGCAAGTCCTGAATTGACCTCTGAGGTCAACTCTTTCCTGGATGAGTTATTTTTCTTTCAACACAGAGGAAGTTAAGTTTTGTGTGTGTGTGTGTGTTTGGGGTTTTTTTGTTTCAGTTCTAAAGAATGATTAGCTCAAACTGTAGGTAAAATACAAATTATTAAAGCAGTGAATATTCTGAATTGCTACTCATTCACTCATTTTTCCTACCTAACTGACAAACAATTGTGTGAATCATCAGCACTCAAATGCTTGTAAATGCATAACTCTATAGAGAAAGGTGATCATAGACTGTGGCCAATATATATATATATTCTAATTTATCTATTCTATTCTGTAATTCTATGTGTTCTTATGCTGTCTTTGCTTTTTTTTTCTTTCCTTTTTTTTTTTTGCTTTTTGTTTCCATTGCTTTTCCATCCGTGTAAAATGGCCCACAAGTATAATAAAATAATTTTGCAGCTATTGCAGCTGACATAAGGACTAATGTATATATCTTGGCATGTCATTTCTTAAATATATAAGCTTTTTTTTGTGGTAGATTATTTACTGCAATGTACCCCACATTATTTACAAAATGTGGTAGAAAATTTCTCTGAAGCTGATTCAGTGTGCTGAGCAAAGTGTGCGGGCTGTGAGACATATTTCGGATAACTAGACTAGTGATCATGGGAATTCTACTATATGAGAACTGACGGATATTTAAGTATTTAAAATACTTAGCCTGGCTGTCTGCCTTATTAAAACTATTTCTGTATTTTTATCTATAGATTTCCAGACTTATAAATAAGTTCCTAAAATCAAGCAGTTTAATGGCCATTTCTGTGAATCTGCTTCTGGTTGTATTCAAAAACACTATACTGCAACTGCCATATTTATAAGTTAATCCTCTCTCTGGCATCCAGCTATTTAAAGTGCAAAGCATTATCACTCAGCCCAAATGTTATGGCGCCCAAATATTTACAGCAGAACTGTCAACCTCATAGGCATTTCTAAAATACCATATTTATCCAGCAGTAGCGTACCCTCAGAAATATTTCAGATTTTCTCGAGGGATTTTTTTTTTCAGGAAAAGCAATGACAATGATCATGATTTAGATCTGAATTATAGTATTGATTTGGTTGAGACCGAAATCTGAGTCAAAGTTTCAGAGTACAGATCCCACTGACAGATTGACTGATTACGTGTAGATGCTGCCACAATCTAAAAGTTTAGGAGGCTCATAGATAATAAAAACTCATAAAGCAGAAACCCATAAGACCATAAAACCAAGAATCCATTAAAATGCTATAGGCCAGGGCAGTAGTGGGTTGCCCCCGGTTCAGACCGGTTCTGTAGAACTGGTAGTAAAACCGGTGGGAGGCTCCGCCCACTGACCCCATCAGGAAGCTTCTGCACCTGCGCAGAAGCGCACCCACGTGAGTGAAGCAAGTGTGCGTGGCCCCATTGCGAACCAGTTGTAAAGGTAAGTAGAACCCACCCCTGGGCCAGGGGTGTCAAACTCAAGGCCCAGGGGCTGGATCTGGCCCACAGGCTGCTTAGATCTGGCCTGTGTTATCAACCTGGAAACAGCAAAGGACTGGCCTGTGGTGCCTCTGCTTCATTTTCGTTGGAAGAGGGTTGCAGGAGGCCGTCACAGCCGAAAAGAGAGCTCGGGAGCCTGTTTTCACTGGCAGAGTGCTCAGGCCACCACAGGTGCCCCTGACACGAGTGATGTTGAGCTGGCCACACCCATCCTGACTATGCCCACCCTAGCCCCCCGAGGTCAAACACAACCCTAATATGGCCCCCAATGAAATCAAATTTGACACCCCTGCTATAGGCAATTATCCGTAAAACACTAAAATTGGATACAACATAACTCATAGGTATAACTTAGACAAGCACAGGACTTAGCATCCTATGTCCACAGACTTAGCAAAGAAGGGTTATTTTTAATTTTTTTCCCCTAAATGTTAATACAGGGTCATCCTGACTTCAACAGATCATTCTGACCTCAGGATCCAAGCTATGCCATAAAGCAGGGTATCGCCCCTCTAAGTAGACCAGATCTGGAAACAGACACTTCACTAAATATTAGCACTCCATTTTATTGATTTAGCCTTTAATGACAGAAATCTTGAAAGCTTGCAGAGTTTCTCATTCTCTTATACAAAGAGAGCCAAGGCAAAGCAATCTTGAGTTTCTTTCTCATGCTTTTTTGTTTTCACCAAGCTAAGCTCCTATTTTACTAATGGTTGCTGGCTATTTCTGTGAGGTCATCTCTATACTCCTCTACAAAGGAGCAGCCATCAATTGCTTCTGGATTCCCACCAACCTACCTAACCACCTGGGAAGTGGGTGGCAGAATCTGTAGCATATCTTCTCAGATGTTACAGAAATGATGGATAGATTCTACATGAAGATGATGCAGGTAGCAAGAACCTGAACTGTTAGATTAAGTTTTTATAAGAAAGTCCAGATAAGAACACTATGTTGGAAAAACAAAGAACTTATTCCAGGTCACTCTCTTCCCAAACACCCACCATATCAATTTTTACATTCTGACGTTCTGAAGATCTCCCATCAAATCAGTAATGTGGTCTAACCATTTTTCACTTTCAAGGTCAGCCAGGGTCAATTAATCTTTCCCTCTAGAAGCATATAGGATGTAGAGGCTGATAATAAAATGATGCCCTCCTCCCATTGGCTATTATTTATTACGTAAATAAAATATTGCTAGTCAAGACCCTTGCCAAAATATAATTCCCAAACTATGTACTATGATTGGATTTCCTGATACACTTTTCTTTTGGAAAAGCAGCATGGGTTAAGATATGGAACATAGAGGAAAGGACTCAAAGTGTTCCCATACATCAATTATCCAAATTACTTTTCCCCACCTCCTAGTCTGAGCTGCTATTAGCTGCGGAAGGAACTCATGTAGGCAATTGTATGTTTAATAAGATCCTATCCTGGGAAGCAAGGAAGAAGGCCTGGTTGTCTTTAGGAAAAGAAAATATACCCTGTGGAGTAAGTAATTTAGCCCTGTATCAAGAAGAATGATAGTTTCATTGATAAATACACATGTAAAACACCATACTCACCAGGAAATACCATTAGCGCAACTTTCTCTTTCAATGATCAAAGATTTGGTTGGAAGACGTTTCTAACTGATGCTTTTTCCAGCTTAGATCATAGCTCATGAGTCAACACTTTTCTTGTAACATTTTACAATAACACAATCTGAAAACCAATGAATAATAATAGTGCTTTCACAGCATATTAACCACATAAATTCAGTTCATAGTGTGCATGTTAGATTCTCAACCAAACACCAAATCTAGCATTAGATTCAGACATATAGCCATAAAGTGATGTTTTCTTTGAAGAATGGTGACAGAATGAATTTTTAATTGATTCCTTTATTTGCCTGCAAATACTGTCTCTGTTTCTAAACAGCTGTGTATACAAGGGAAAGTTTTAAAAGTAGACACATCACTTATGTCCTCCACTGCAAACCAATTTTGGATCTCTGTCCAACGGGAGGGATTGTGGCAAACCTACCATAGAGTTTCTGGAAAGGGGGCTCTACAAAAAATAATTCAGTAAACAAATACACCCTTGTACACTGAACTCTACCCCCATGCTGCATTCTGAATCAAGTCATAGGTATACATGCTTTTAAAAAGGAAGTAATCATTTATCATTACAATCAGGAGCAAATGGTCTTCCAAGTATTGCCGAACGACAGTCCTAAGCAGTCCTATTTCAATCACTATGGCCAGCAAAAAAGGAAATGGATTAAATACAAACATGATGTAGACTGAATTTGAGACAGAATTGAGAGTTAAATCGCAAAACAAATATATGAAGAAAAAGTGAATGGATAAAGAAGAGATGTAAAAGTGAGAAAGTCATAGTCAGATAAATGAAAATGTAAAAAATATAACTTCTAAAAAGCAAAAGGCAATGTATTACGTGATGTTGGACATGGTGAAAACAAAGAGAGGTACAAGGACAGAAACGCAGAGCAAGATAAAGTGAATAGTTTGGTACAAACTAGATTTACTTAGATCAACTTTATCTTTAATGTCTTTTTATAACTACTTAATTTTCTACTGCATTTTTTTAGCCCTGGTTACTCTGCAAGGGATTAGTGTGATGAATATGTATGTTATAGGTAGTTGCATAAGAACAGTAATTTTATTGGCCAAATTTGATTATTCTAAAAAGTACTAGGAGTCATATGTTATGAGAGAACATTTAATGATTAACTTTGCAAATCACTACAAGTCTTCGATAAGATGTAACTTCCTTGTACTGCAAGATTATGTAAACATTTCCCCCCAAAGAAGAACAGCAGAGAATTAATTATAAAGCCTACTATTTGTTGCTGAACTAAAATTCCCATTTTAATTTATCATTCATTCATGACCTAAGCTCCTCATTTTTTTCATAACACATACATTTTAGGTATACCATTTCCATTTTATTCTACTTGCTTTTGTTTCTTATCATGTACCCAATCCTCATTTTATATAACAAGGGAGCAGAAAGTTCTAATGTATGGCCTTTTTGCTTCATCATTTCTCACAAAACACCATATTTTACCCACTAACTTTCTACCCAAATTTGCACATTTTAACAATTTCTTTATCCCTTTTCTTACCTTGGACCAGTCACTCTCTCTCAGCTCCAGGAAACCAGCTACAGCAAACCACTTCTAAAAGCTTTACCAAGAAAATTGCAGGGTTTGAGGAAAGCTAATCCAATAATTCGATTGGATCAGAAATTAATCTATTTTCTAACAATTCTTCATATAGTTTTATAGTTTCTCTTCCTGCATCCATTCTAGTTTCACTCTACTTTCTTTCTTGTCTTTCCTTTTTTCCATGTCCATTTTTCCTCCAAGATCTATCCTTGACCAAATTAAATAATGATTGGTCTTATGTGCAGTGTTTCTTATCAGCCTTGCATTTTTCATTAATTTTCTTTTTCTTTCATTATGTACAACAAAATAAACTGTGCTTTTTTATTCATTGCTTTTCCATGGGTATGTCAATACATTTTGCTTAAACTACCTATTTGGAAATAACAGATGTTTTTTTCTAAGCAATAGATAACAGTTATCATTTTCATTTATTCACAGGTGTGCAAATGGCCCAATTGCTTTTTCTGTACTCTCGTCTTGTTGTACCAATCCATTTATATCACCTAAATTGAATAATTTTCTGTCATTCATTCAAGATGTTGCTCTGATCTTTTCCAACTCTATAATTGTACTTTTTTATGATATTATTTGATAATTTGTGTTCTTCATAATTGATTCCTTTTCTATTAAAACTGCAATCTCTTACATACCATGATTATAATTGCCGTGTTCATGAATATTGATCACCATGTTCCATCAATGCCTTTGGTCAACTACATCTTTTACATAATGCTCTTTATTAAGATAAGGTGAAAAGCATTCTGCCCAAGATTTGGGAAAATCAATCAGTATACACTATATTACACTGAATTACCTTCATAAAAATTGTGAATGTCCTCCATTATACTAACAAATATTCTTGCAATACAAATGCCAAAGGAAGCACTTCCCAAAGTTTAGGATGAGGAAATGCCAATCCCTAAAATTGAAATGGTTGTGTGCATGAGGCCGCATTAGCATCAACAGACTATTATGGATTAACCAGGCATGTGACCATACGAATGTAATAGCATTCTCTATGTTCCTTCTCTACCACAGCTTTTGTAAGATGTTACTTCTGATATTTGACCTAATTTATAGACAACAGAACTAATAAGCATTATTAGTGTTATTCTTCCTGAAATTTTCTCAGCCTTTGTCGAGAACTGCAGCCAAGGAGGATTAAACCTGATAAATACTTGGGTGGGCATCACCAGAAAAACTCAGCATTACAGTCTACACAAAAGTAACATCCTAGAAGGTGACAGTGGCAAACTACTTTTGGTGTGCTGCCAAGCAAGTAACATTGATGTATCTACAGTATGAAATCACTAGAACTTGCATTTCACTTGAAATAAACTTTATCGTTTTTCTTGGCAGTTTCCACTTACATAGATATGTAGTCAGTTTTTAACTATGTAAAGCTTACATCTTATGATAGACCATGGGCATCATACAGAATTAAGTACAGAGCTCTCTGGTGGATTTTATGACCAACTGATTATCCAGAAAATTTGTCACCAGAATTTACACTGATTTATTTATTCTATATAATGAAATTACTCATTATTAAAACATTTCTTTCTTTAGATGCTTCCTTAATTTCATTTACCAAACAACATCACTTATTCATTCCGAAGAAGGGAATGTTTGAGTGCTAAATAACTTTTTGGCCTAATATTGCCATTTTGATAATTCTGTGAAGATATCATATCTTGTGATTCTCTCCATTGTCCAAGTTTCCACAGCGTCCACTGAATCAATGCCTTTCTCAAACCCAAGTATTCCTATATTCCCCATCTCTGCAATTGCTTTTGGCAAGTGTAGAGAAGGATCTATGCACAAAATCTCTCTTTGGCAAAGTAACTTTCCTTTTTGA
The DNA here is from genome assembly GCF_059756535.1 of Pantherophis guttatus. Lineage (NCBI taxonomy): Eukaryota > Metazoa > Chordata > Lepidosauria > Squamata > Colubridae > Pantherophis > Pantherophis guttatus. Next base: position 275,984,191 of record NC_142063.1, on the reverse strand, counting down.
TCCTTTTGCATGGCTCAACATCCTTCATTCTGAACTGATGTCCCTTAGCTCTTGCCAGATTTCAGCTAGGACTGAGTTAAACATTAGTGTACTACTTTTTTTCATGTGAATTGTCATCAGTTTGGACAGCAGATGAAGTATTGCACAACTCCACTTCTCCCCAAATTTCCCCAGTGGTTAAATTCCTCCTCTTTCTATACTGTGCCTGAATCCATGCGTTGATATACCTCTTTTTTCCTTTGTCCTTGATATGTAGCAGGTAGCATTTTAGAAAAAGATTAGAAAGGTTGGCTTTCAATTTCCTATCTAGCTGTCACATTTAGTTTTCAGAAGTGCTTGGCTTAGTAGTTCATCATTGGCAGCAATGCACCTTATGAGCAATACCTACATCTTTTTTCTAGCAGGTAAAGTATTGCACAGGTACTACTCCATTCAATACACCGGATAGCTTTGCAACCCTGCTGCCTTTGTCTTCCTAGTTACTTTTTCTTTATTGATTTGTTTCTCTATATTCTCTCTTATAATTCATCTTTACGTGAAGTCTATAGCTTGACCTTGCATCCTGACCTTCAAACAACTCGAATTCTTTGAAGGTAGGAATATTGTAGTAACAACACAGCTTGTTCTATTCTGAGCTCCCATCCTGGCCTGCCTGATAGCTCTCTTCTCTTTCAGAGTTCAGCTAGATAGCAAGTTTAAAATATGCAGGTTCTTTTTAAATTCCTGTTAGGAAAAATATTTTCTTCATCTTCTGGAAGCTTGCTGTGAATAAAATATGATTGGGTATCCTTGGTTGACAGATATTTCCACAATTTCAGAGACTGATTTAAAATAGTATTTCTAACCATTTTTGTAATACATCAAAATGTCTATTTCCACAGCAGCCAGTGAGATGCCAGTGGGAAACCAGAGCTGGATATGATTTATGGTAGCCCCTTTCTCTTGCTTGTCCCAGCAACGATCAGAGGCATACTGAATATCAATAAATCAGCTAATCCCAAATCAGTGCCCTCCAGAAATCTTGGTACCACAGTTCCCAGAATTCTTAGCCAAAAAGAATTTATAATTTAATTATGCAGTTACAGATTTTTTTTTTCACCATGGGACCGAATATACTACCATGTCAGTACTTGACAATGAATAGCAATAACCCTCTATGTACGAAATTTGTAAGCCAGTTTGGTATAGTAGTTAAGGCAGCAGACTAGAAACTAGGAGACCATGAGTTATAGTGCTGCCTTAGCATAGGCCAGCTGGGTAACCATGGACCAGTCAATCTCACTCAGCCCTAGAAAGCAGGCAATGGCAAACCACTTCTGCAAATCTCGCTAAGAAAACTGCAGGGATTATCCAGGTAGTTGCCAGGAGTCTAGACTGCAAGATTGACTCAAAGGATACACACAAACGTACATCACACTCACAGAGTTTATAATTTTGTACTCACACACACTGTACAGAGTTTATAATTTTGTAGGAACCTCTTGTATGTTTAGCTAAATACATGCATATGTATCCATATAACTGTACTAAAAGCTTGAATTGTGAAGTAAAGAGATTACCCTTTAAAGTAGCCTTTAAAATACTTAATGTACAATACTCTAAACTTATATTTGGAACGGTTGTTCATTTAATAACAGATCCACGTCATTCGTTCTTTACTGTCAGCAGAAAGAGCCCCCCCCCCCCGTCCCCCACTTACAAGTTAAAATCAACAAAGAATGAGACAAGAATCAGAATGACCTTGGTTGCAAGAAGAAACTATAATATATACCACCGAATCAATGACAGACATTTGCAGCACTCTGGTACAGTAAAAATCAATACAATGGATTTGGAAATATATGAAAGAACAGCTATACAATAAACCCTAATCTGGGACTTCTTTCTTTACTAACAAACTAAGGAGTCACAATTTGATAACAAGTAGATGTATAACTCAACATATTCTGCCAAACAGGTTTTGAAACAAATGATTGTCCAAGGCAAGTATATTGACTTTTCTGTTATTACAGACAGCAATACATCACCTAATACATATTTTAGCCCTCACTCATGGACCAGGGAGAGCAGGAACCGGTCTGTTGTGTCTTTAAGTTGCAAGAGTACACTCATCTAAACAATCGTCTCATTTCCAGGAGGTAGGTAATCAAGTACAATGGGATAAGGATATAGAATTTATATTTTATTTTTATTTTATTTTATTTTATTAAATTTCTATACCGCCCTTCTCCCGAAGGACTCAGGGCGGTGAACAGCCACAAGATCAAACACATAAATACAAAAATTTAAAATAAGTTAAAAACAAATTAAATAATTTGGCTGAACAAATTTAAAATACCCCACAATTTAAAAACAAATTTACATTTACATTTAAAAGGGGGAGATGATTTAGGCCATATTAACCTAAAGACTTTTTTTTTAATTTCATACAGACACGATGGTTGTAAGTTTATTAGGAAACGTGTTGGATGGTTCAAACATATGAGAAACAAATAAGTGATAAAGATAAAAGATATCAGTGTTTGAAAAGGCAAGATTTCCATATCTGATGTCCTGATATAAAGTTCTGAACACTATCAACTGAATGAATATTTTGTCCTTTTCATGCTTAATCTTAATGGTTTGGAGCAATTTATTTTAAAACTAAAAAAATGTATGTCTGCTAATCACTAATATTTCATTGACAGAATTGTATGGACAAAATAGCAAAAAAATCACTGCAGGTGTTAAGTTAGTAACATGGTTGTTAAGTGAATCTGGCTTCCCCGTTGACTTTGCTTGTCAGAAAGTCTCAAAAGATGAACTCATGACCCAGAACCATTGGTGGGTTGCTACCGGTTCTCCCCGGTTCTTGCGAACCAGTAGTGGAAATTTTGAGTAGTTCGGAGAACTGGTAAATATGATCTATGCCTGGCCCCGCCCCCAATCTATTCGCTGCCTCCCGGGTCCCAGCTGATCGGCTAGAAGGAAAAAATCAGGGCTCATTTGACAAAGAAGAGGGGGGGAAAAAAGACATCTTAGCTTTAAATTGAGAAGCCAAGAAGCCTCCCAACTGATCGGCTAGAACCGATCCGCTCCTTGTAAACCACTTGGTGGTGGTAGATTGGCAATTGAGGCCAAGCTGCCTAAAAGCGGTTTCCGATGCTCTCAGTGGTGGCAGAGCGGCAAAAAACTATTTAAACTCTTGCCGCGGCTCTTCAAAGGACCGCCCTACAGCTGATCAGCGGTAAAAGGCAGTGTGGTGGTAGACCAGTGCGCTTCAAAAACAAAGGGGTAAACCAGAACACTCAAAAAACAAAGGGGTAGACCGGAACGCTCCAAGAACAAAGGGGTAAACCAGAACACTCCAAAAACAAAGGGGTAGACCGGAACGCTCCAAGAACAAATAGGTAGACCAGTACAGCTCTTCAAGCAGTTAAAAGCCTGGTAGACCAGTACCTCTGCTAAATCCTAAAGAGTTGTCACATGACCATCAAATCATGCCCACAAAATAAGCCACACCCACAGAACCGGTAGTAAAAAATTTTAGGACCCACCCCTGCTCAGAACCCAGTGCAACCAACATAAATATGAACCAGTTGCCAAGCATCTGAATTTTGATCCCATGACTATGGGCATGCTGCCATGGTCCTAAGTGTGGAAAATGGACATAAGCCACTTTTTTCAGTGCCGTTGTAACTTTGAACAGTCACTAAATCAACTGCTGTAAGTCGAGAACTACCTGCACTTTAGTTAGGCTATTCTAGCTGTTCGTCTCTATCAACATCCTGACCATCGTACCTTAGACTAACTGCAACTTCTGCATCATCTTCAAAGGCAGCCTTATGTAGGATGCATTGCAGTAGTCTTAAATGTGCCGGGATGATTATCTGTTTTGAGTCTGAGTGAGGGCAAAATGATTCAAAGATGATTTAGTGAAATTTTTATTTTGGCATCCTGTCCAGTTGTATTTCTTTTTCATGGGGCAAACCATTTATGTCCTGTCCCCTTCAGATGCAAAAAAAAAAAAACCAAAACATTAGGATCTCATTTTGGCCCTAATTAACACATGTTAACATTGGACCTATGAAGCCTTCTGGAAATAATTCAAAAAGCATGCACAAATGTAGCACTCGGTCATTTTTTTAAAACAGATAACTGATTTCCAGAGATTGCACAACTGCCACATAATCCCAGACACATTCTTTATTGTTTAATGCAAGAGATATACACGGTCATTTCCTTGGGAAACAGTTGCACTCAGAAGATTCTATAATATGTGCATGCACCCTGTGCTTATTAAAAACTGAATTTAACAATCCCAGCTTTGCTTTCTTTCCCCACTTCTTTATTAAAAACCTAAACAAAAAATCAATAGCAAACCATAAAAAGTAACCCTCTTAAGCCAGGGCATGATTCTTCCTTGAGATCATTATGGTTAAGAATCTTTGCAAAACCATTCACAAATCACAAAGGTCAGAGCAACAAGATTATACACCAGATCTTTGAATTAATAGAAGATTCTTGCATTCGACGTCTTAGATTTTCTACATGACTGAATTTCTCACAAGTCATTCGATATAAAAGAAACTCTGACTTTCATCATTTCGTTCCTTAAAACTGCACAGGTGTCGCTTCATACTAATAACATATCAATTTGAATTTTTTAATACAACCACCTCTATTGCCATTCTGATCCTTATCGATTAGTTTTAAATGGCAGTATCACAACAAAGTCAATATTAAGTCAAAATCAACCCTAAAATACAATGTAATTTGAAACCAAAGTTCATTGTTCTGAAAACAGGACATCAAAAGACAGTCTTACTAGCAAAGAGGAATGTAAGTTGCAAAGATAGATGATTGATAGATATTTTCCCTTTCCTCTTGTACTTTGCAGAAATCAGTAAGAACAATGTGAACCTAATAAAAAAGTTCCAACTTTGAAGTTCATAGTTTCACCTTTAATCTACTAATTGTTTTTATTTTCAATTTATAGTGCAACAACAGTGCCCCCTGGTGCAAGGAAAATTGTATTATTTTTCTCTTTAATTTCAAAAAGCTGTTATTATCTTAATTATACATTCCTTGCCATTTTCAAACAAGGTCAGGTAGAATATTTCTAGGGACCATAAAGGTTACAATAAAATGAGAACTGTATCATTCAAAACATCAGAAGACTTCTATAAAATGCAAATCTGTAGACTTTTAGGTCTGGTAAAGAAAGAATCTAACAAGGGCATAATTCCACATTACACTGAACTGAAAAACATATTTTGTATATGCCCCCAATTACAAAAATTAAAAAAACAAGAACTTAATTGTTTATATTGGATTGCACGGAAGGTATTTCTACCACAATGTTTATGTAACTGGAGAATATATTAACAAAACCAAAACATGCATGAGCTTTTCCAACTTGTTCTGATTTGCCTAATTGTGATTTTCATCATCTATAAATATCTTTGTAAAAACATTCCCATTGTCATAAATCTCCTTGATGTACCATTATATGTGGGCGTAGGAATGGTTACATGCCTAAGTACCAACACATCAGGATTTTATACAGAATTCAGCATAGAGAAATGTCCATTTCTTCTTAAATTTCTTACAGAGCAAACAGACTGGGATGACACTCACCTAGAGTTAAAGAAAATAAATCTATTTTGAATCCACACATAAAGGAGAATCTGAGCCTGCAAAATTTACTTCCAGACATGAGCAAAGGCCACACTAAAATAGGTTCTAATTAGTATACATTATAATGACAGGATTAATTTAAATATAGCATAACTAGTCGTTCCTGACTCCAGGGGGCAGTGCTCATCTGTTTCTAAGCCGAAGAGCCAGCGCTGTCCGAAGACGTCTCTGTGGTCATGTGGCCAGCATGACTAAACACCAAAGGCGCACAGAACGTTGGTACCTTCCCACCAAAGGTGGTCTCTATTTTTCTACTTGCATTTTTTACGTGCTTTCGAACTGCTAGATTGGCAGAAGCTGGGACAAGTAACGGGAGCTCTCCCCATTACGTGGCATTAGAGATTCAAACCGCTGAACTGCCAACCTTTCAATCGACAAGCTCAGCATCTTAGCCACTGAGCCACCGCATCCCTGCCCAATGGTTACTACCTGTAAAAGCCTACACCAAGCAAAGGTTTGTTGAATCATTGACATTGTCAAAATTTTCGATAGAAAAGTGGCACTCTATCAACTTTACCAGCAATCCCATCCCCAATGTTAATTAAATAGCTAAATCAAGTTTTCCTCAATACAAACTTGACTTTGCACATTTATTGTTGGATACACATCATACCTTATTTGCTTATTTCGCTCACATAAATCCTTTCATAGCAAATCCTAGAGCACAGTCCTGGTACAGTACATCACAGAACAGGATGAAGAATTTGATATCTTCAATTCCTTTTTTCTGAAACTGAAACAAGGATGTTTTCCTGAACAGGAGATACAAGTTCCTTCAAAAACTACTGTGCCCTATGGAACAAAGTGATTTTTATAACGCGTGTATTATTTGAACACATCTCCTACCTTTTTGTGTATAACAGCAAAAGTAATATACAACTATTGCAGCAGCAAAGCACAATGGTCCATAATAACAACATAAAAAAGAATTAATCCAAAACATCAACGTAGAATCCCTTGAAACATACCAGAACATGGCACAATAGGGTGGAGTCCTACCTAGAAGTAAAACATCTAAGAGCATGGGACTGGCAGAGCCAGAGGCATCTCTGGAAATATAATATAAACCTGGTGGCCAAGACTAGTGCAATCAAAACTCTGCCCTTTTTAAATGCACAACCCAGAGCTTCCATTGCATAGCTGGCTCCCATCTTGACTTTAAAAAAAAAACCTGTCCTTTCTCACACACTGCAAAAACAAACCTAAAATGTACCCCCGATATTGGCAGAACTGAGAGATGAAGTGCTAAAGCTTGAGAGTTCAGTGGGGTTGATTATCGGGAACAAGGGTTTCTGATGTATTGCTCAGGTCTCCTCACACAATTTAAGATGCTTTAACAAGCGAGGTAATTTTGGAGTACATTAACTGCAAAATGTTTTTCTTATACAAAGCTTCTTGAGGCAGAGGTAGCTTCATTTAAGTTTTTATGACACAGTGAACCCTATGAATTGTGTCTGGAAATTAACTTGGAGCCAGTGTTATTACTGTAAAATACAGATGGGCAAATTGATGCTAGCTTTGTTCTATTTTTTACATTCCTTATCATAAGCACATAACAGAGAAGGGCGGCATATAAATCAAATTAAAAAAAATAATAACAGCCTACTTATGCACAAACCTACATATTTGGTGGAACTTAACTTCAATGTGAACATTCATGTGTCTTTTTTGTGAATGCTTCTCTTAATGTGTAGTGTATATATGCATATTTTCCTGGTTTAAATTTTCTTACTGTGGTGCATTTTTAGTGCACCTTTCCCTATTGTAAGCCCTGCATTTGTACATGCATGTATGTGTTTTGAGTTATAAACTTCATCAACAGTTTGAAAACTGTGGGTTTTGCAAGCGCATTGTGGCTTCACAAATGCTTGAGAAATGCAAATTAAATACCTTTATACCAAAATTGGGATCCAATGTCTTTCTCTTCATTCTCATGTTGTTGCATGGAAGTCAACCATTTCCTATACATGGCCTCAGAAAATAATCTGGCTACAGCATACCTACTGAACTTTGCTGACATTACCTAGAATTGATCCAGAAAAAGCATGGATTATAAATAGACTGAAGCTTACCATTAGCTTTTTGTCATACACACAGGAGACAGTGGGATGACAATAAAAAGAAACCCAGAATGGCACCACCTCCAGTAGATACTGTACATCGATTGTCATCATGACTTAAAAGCAGATTCACACACATGGTTGTACAGCAGTGATGGTGAACCTTTTAGGCACAGAGTGTCCAAACTGGAAAGTGCACATGCGTGCGCCAGAGCAGCAGAAACCCAATGACCAGCTGGCCGGCATGCATGCGCGCCTCGGAAACCCGACAACCAGCTGGCCGGCGTGCATGCGTGCATCAGAAACCCAATGACCAATTGGCTGGCGCACATGCACATGTCAGAAACCCAACGACCAGCTGGCTGAGCTGGGCTGATGGCGCGCATGCCCGTAGAGAGGGCTCTGCATACCACCTCTGGCACGCGTGCCATAGGTTCACCATCAGGGTTGTAGAAGATAGGAATTATAAACAGGTGAGGTCAAAAAGAAACAAAATGCAGAATGTAGATGCAATGATAATTGCCTATAACAGTGGACATTTATCAACAGTTCTATGGGTGCTGCCATAGAAGTCTTGCACTGGCAAGTTGATTAACAAAGAATGCCTTGTATTACAAAAATCTGTTCAAGCTACAGGACGTATGAGCTAAATGTCATGAATTGGCATTTAGCTATTTCACATTGAAAATATATTTCTTTGTTCAAGAAAAAATATATTTCTTTGTCCACCATAAAGACAGTGACAGATTATTTTGAGAGTCTGGTGTTTCCCTGTTCATTTTTAACTACTATACTGTCATTTCTCTTGTCAGATTTTAGAATTTCTAAAATCAGTCTTATAGTACAACCCTAACAAATTCTGCTTCTATCATGTCAGATCATAGAGGTGCAAAAACTTATGTGTGCACCAAGTTCTGTAAGAGTTGACAAACTGACCTCCTCTCAAAAAAATCCACCCAGTGCTTTTGTGTATGTGTGGGTATGGATGACACAATTTCCTCAGCACAAAATCAGCATAATAAATCCATTGATTGTAATTAATAATGTACTAGAGACATTAAAAATACCCACCAAAATTCATTCTCAATGCATTCTTGAAAAATCTTCCAATTCTATTTTTCACACCCTCACAAATAATCCATCTTTTCATTTAAAGACTATAATATTAAAAGAAAAAAGAAAAAGAAAAAAAGAGGGGGTGACACCAAGAGCTGAAGATGGAGCAATTGGGGGGTGCATATGGCTGTATCCTAGCAACCACAAACAGAATCTTACTATTAGACTAGAGCTTCTTAGACTCTCCTTTTCAGATGTGGGCTTCTGTGCTCCCCATAAATACATGCACTCAAAGCTATACTGAAGGAGCCAGCAAATCTTGGGGACAGTTTTGGGTCTAATGATAACATATATCTTCAAGATGGGAGCTGGCAGAACACATGTTTCTTCTAAGTTAGCAGAAGTTTATAGCAGGAACCATTTTGGATCTAACCAGCAATATTTAGAGAACAAATTGTAATCATACATGTCTCTCTGCTAAAACATGCTACAATCTCTGCACAAAAACAGAATCTCCTGCTTGAAAAGGATCAGAAACATACAAAACTTTTGACAATTTGTGACTTATTAGGTTATCTTTTCAGAGGTAGCTGAATGACCCCGAGTGGGCAAAGAAAGTATTGGCAGGGGGAGCAACTACTGACTTTCTGCCATCTTCCTCATTGACTTGCTTGTGACAAGCTGACAGAGAGCATCAGAAAAGTTCTTCGCTTCCCTCTTCCTTCCTCCCACTTCCTTCATCCCTCCCTTTCCTCCCTCTTCCTTGTTTTCATGTTTGTTTGCTTGCTTCCCTCTTTCCCTCCCTCCCTCCATTTTTTCTTTGCATAATTGCTTCATTCTCTTCCTTCTTTCCTGTTCCTTCCTTCCTTCCTTCCCTTCCCTTCCCTTCCCTTCCCTTCCCTTCCTTCTTTCCTCCCTCTTTCTCCCTCCCTCCCTTCCCTTGTTCCTTTATTCCTTCCTTCTCTCCCTCCCTCTCTTTCTCCTTCCTTCCTCCCTGATTCCTTCATCTCTGTTTCTCCCTCCCTTTCCTTCTTTCCCTCCTTCTCTCCTTCCTCCTTCCTTCCTTCCTCCCTTCCTTCCCTCCCTCCACTTTCCTCCCTTCCCACAGACAAATAAGTGGCAAGGGAGCACACTTGTGGCCAGCACAGTGAAACTCAGGGGAGTGCATGGATATGCCAGAGTTCCCCACACAACCTGCAACCTTCTTGGTTAGATTCTCCATTGAGTTTCTTCCTCCAAGCTTCCCACAAATAAAGACTTTGCTAGTAGGAAGGTGGCAAAGACCATCAGCAATCATATCAGTCCCTTCTGGCTTCCCCATTGACTTGTGGGAAGTTGTCAGGGAATGCTGAAAAGGAGAATCATGGGAACAGAGCTGACAATGGAAGTGCAGTATTTGTGCTTGAGCAGCAACAGTGCAATAGTACTGAACTAGCAACAACTTTCTCAGATTTAATTCCCAAGGGAGTCAGGGGTCACAGCAGTCTGTAAATTAGCCCAATTAAGTTACCTTGGTTCAATAATTGTTTCTCTATACCTTCTAATTTTGCCCAATTGAAGGCTACAATCAGACATGTCAGTTTTTATAGTACCATATACACATTAGTTGATTCTGAAACGGAAATTATAAAGCACAAAGAAAGCTAGCAGTCATCCTGTGATGAGATTACTCCAAATGCGATTCCCCATAATAATTTCAACTAAGGGGAAGGGTAAAGTAAGTTAGTTATGAAGGTGCATTTCACAAGCCAATACAAATCTGAATTTCTAAATTATAATAAATTCATTTACACAAAGAACGTACCATTTCTTTTCTCTCCGCAATACACAAAAATTTGTACCTAATTTTTGTTAGGTACAAAAATGCATGCATCCTAAAAAAAAAAATACATAGGAGTACTTAGCATACCGTGCTTTCCCGAAAATAAGACCCTGTCTTTTTTTTTTTTTTTTTTTTTTTTTGAACCCTGAAATAAGCACTTGGCCTTATTGCCATGTGCTCAAAAGCCCGATTGGGCTTATTATCAGGGGATGTCTTATTTGGGGGGAAACAGGATACAATTAATAATAAAAATGCAGCAGTATCCAGATTATTATCTCATTTGTTCTATATACCGAAGAACATTTATTTTCAAACAACCAATACCTATAATTTTTTCTTAGTAGAAAAAGTTGTACTAATCACTTAATTAAACTAAACCATCACAGCAGAAGTTTGTAAAAGAAACTCTTGAAACAACTGAAGATCACAAGGATAATGTCTATTTCAGACTATAGCTTCATGTCTGGTATTCTAATTAGAGATATTCTGCACAGAGAGAATTAACTAATAAATGTATCCATATAGCCTTAGGCTGCAATCTAACTCCCAGATTAAAGTTTCTAATCACACTGACTTCAAAGTGATCAAGAAAGGATAACTTGCTGAAAACTGTAACCCCAGAGTCCAATTTCTAGAAAGTCAAGTACACTTAAACAAATCTACCAGTGCTCCAGGTGGGGTCAATTGTGTATTTTTAGCCACAGTGTTTGGAAACATTAACAAACTTAAAAGAGAGAATGGAAACTAACACCCTTCATGACTTTTTATCTCTGCATACCAGTCTATGCTGTTTGAATATGAATTTCATTCTCCTAAAATAATTTGATTTTCATTTTAATGCACAAAAGTTGAGAGAAAAGTGTTAAATATAGTTCTGTTGATCTACTGCAAAGAGTAGGTAATTTTAAAATAGTCATAATTTCAAATTATGAAATTAAAGTCCAAACCCAAGTTATCCCTAAAAATCATTGCTCATCTTTAGAAAATTCATCTTGCAACGTATCGCCATCTCATATAATTTTTGTAAGATAAGAGAATTCTGGACTCTGAAAATAATTTTAACAATAAAAACAATGAGAAGTTGCTACATAAGCCATCCAGATGACATCAATTTGCAGAGTGCTGGAAAAACCATATTCAAAACTCTCAGAGTTTCAAAATGTTTTACTTGAATTATCATGTGTAAAATACATTTTGCACAGTTGACACAATACCCAGTTAAGCAGTCATCTGAAATGATTTTTTTCCAGTTTTTTTATAAAATAAATGATATACTGCATTGTATCATAACAAAAATGTAACTTTTCTCATTGGTTTTTTTTCCCCTTTTCTTTTCTCAACAAGCTTTATTCCAAAAGGTTTTTTTTTTTTTTGGCCTCCACTTCTGTCCTACTAGCTGATGTTTGATAATCTTCCCAGAGAATGATGACATTTCCCATCTAAACATTACTTTTTCATTCACAGGAAACACGCATTTCACTGCCAGGGTGAAATGTATATAAACTCCATTAATTAAAAATACAGAACTTTTCCCATTCTTATATTTTGGAAAGAACCAATAAGATTAGTAGGTTCGTGTGGAAGTGACAAGAGAATCACCATTCTTTTTACTGTACTGCTTTTGGGAAATGTGCTTTGAAAATGCTATTAAGCCATTCTGAATGCACTCTAAAAAGGCTATTAACCCAGATGGCCAATTATGGGCGTTGTGGATTATATTCCATTAACAGCATTGTTTTTCCATGAAGAGAAATATTTCATCTATTTCATTAATGGGACTAGGCAAAAGGGGAATATCTGTGGAATTCTCTTCCCCTTCAATTTAATCCAACAAACAAGGCAGATTATTTGTTGAATTGGATCTTTATTCTCATTCTATTGAATTGTTTGCTTGCAAGAATAGAAATGCTTGTGAACAAAGCACCTTGTAATTAGAATTAGGGGGAAATTATGCCTTCAGTTTTAACAAAATCATTGTAATGATTGTATTTTACATTTTGTAGATGTTGCTTTATTGTTGTTGTTGTTTTCACCTCCTATCAGCATCATTTGTCAAATCTGGACCCTAGTTTACCAGAAACAGCAACATGTTTGAAGAGGGTGCTTTGAAATAATAACACAGAAGCAAAATGTCACAGTTAGAAATAACTGAATGTTAAATGAACTAGTTTTCTACTGATTAATGATTTTGACAATGCCAGTAGAATACAATTTTTCTAATTTTAATTCAAGGATGAGTAATGTTATTTTCTTGATAGTGTTGAACTACAAGCCCCAACAGTTTTCATCTTTAGTTTTTCCAGTTCTATTTATCTTTCCTCTTTTTTATGTAAAAAAAGAAAAATAAATGGTAGGTCTTTGCTCTAGGAATTCATATAGACCTGGAGGAATCATTATAATACTAAACTGGCAAGAGGGATGTAGGTTTCTGTTTGTTTTTAGTCATGCTTATGAAATATGGTAGCAGAAGAAAAAGGAAATTTATAATAACTTACGTAAGGCATTTGCAATATCAATTGTAGAGAGGTACTTCCAATTTGAAAAAGGGGGAAACAGACATTTCAGAACCCAGGATCTGTCTGCTATTCTTTCAGCCAAGTCCCTCTTTTCTCAGGATCCCAAACAGCTGCAGAGGGCAACCACGCAATTCCAAGAAAAGGTGTGGCTGCTCTGAAAAGTTGCAGACAGGTGTTGTGTTCCTGCCCCGGCATGCTCCAAAGGATCGGCTTCAAATTTGAAAAGCTGAAGATACTTTTAGAAGAACTTTCTCTAAGCTTAGCAAAGTAAAACCGCCATATTGTGGAAGAGGGTCATGGATGAACTGAGAAATAAGCCATTTGATCTCAGCAATTTGAAAATTGCCATCTGGATTCTAGAACCACAAAGGGGACAGGATTTTTTTTTTTTGTTGTTGTTTTTAAAGGAAAGCTAGGTGTTATCACAAAACATTATGTACTATCAGCCCACAAGCTGACTTTGCTGTTTCCTGAAACAGCCTGATCTGAACTGAAACAAATACCCCAAGACACTGAGATTCCATATATGTATCCTAAATTTAACCCAAAAAATTAACATTTAGCACATAAATTTTACCTGTTCCACAGAAGAATTTTCATCTTCTAAAAGGCCTGCTACAATGTTTGACACCTTCGTTGTCGGAAGGTATACTTAATACTATACAGAAGAGATTTTGGTCCATCCATTGACAAAAAAAACCCTCCTACAGCATGGTGACATAACAATGTCCTTGTCATTTCGTTCTTACACTATGGGTCCTAGGAAGAGAATATTTTCCTCCTTTTAGTGGACAAGCTGTCTCTCTCTAGAAGAGGCCCTAAATTTGTAGCAATTGCAATCAGTTTCTAACACTGAACAGTACAGCAACCTTAGTAACTACTTTTCAAATACACTTCTGTATATATGACCTGGTTAGTTACTTATTGTTTGGTTTCTCTGGCTCTTCGGTTTGTCTATTTTGCCATGTAAATAATTAAACAATTATGATAAAATGATGGTTAGAAACATTTTAGCAGGTCAGTATCTTAAAGGCAAAGAATTAAGAAAGCATTATTTCCAAAAAAACTAAATAAATGCCTTTAAAGTATCACAAGTATCACCAACATTTCCCTAGTGACGTGGGGAACTTGTTTTATGGAAGGCCATTCGCAATGAGTAGATTCAACTACTTTGAGCAGGTCAACATAAAACATAATCCTGCAACTTCAAGTAGCAAAATAGCACTCACAAAATAATGAAGTTTAACTTAAGTTACAACTAAAATTCTTGAGCCATTTTAAAGCAGTAAATCAGGGTTTCCTAATTTGGACCCAAAGAGCAACCCAAATTTTCCTTGGCACCTACAAGGCTCCCTACCCTAGTAGATTGTCCTGACAGATTTTATTTAAAGATTCATTAAATTAAGAAATAAATTGATAGGATGATAGCATGCTTCAAAGTGTAACTCCCAAATATATTTTCTAAAACAAGTTATTTAATACCCCAGAGATATGTACAGGAAATCAAATAGTTGATGGCTACAGCCCATTATATTGTTTGGAAGTATGCTACACTTTCTCAGAAAAGGAAAGGAAAGCAAGCTAAGACTAGAAATTGTTTCTGAAAGGCATGAAGTGAAAGTAGGAAGCATCTTTCTAGGTTTCCTTCCCATTGTAGTAGCCATTTTGTATCATTGTCTGTAGCATGCTCTCAAAATTCCAAATTTGTCCACTGTCCTCCCCCACCCCCACCCCCGCCAAAAACGGGAAAAAATTGAGACGTCTAAATTCTGTATTTCTTTTGACGGATTGTTTAAAAGAAGAAACAACTTACCCCAGGAGTGGGTTCTTCTTATCTTTACTACTGATTCACAATGGAACCGCCCGCATGCGCTTCTGCGCATGTGCAGAAACTTCCTGATGATGTCCAGGTTGGTGGGTGGAGCCTCCCGCCGGTTTTACTACCGGTTTTTGTGAACCGGTCTGAATCGGGGGCAACCCACCACTGACTTACCCCCAAAAAGACAAAATAGGACAACTTTCTCTAAATTTGGAAACCCTAGGCCAGGGGTCTGCAACCTTAAACACTCAAAGAGCCATTTGGACCCGTTTCCCACAGAAAAGAAAACACCAGGAGCCACAAAACCCTTCCCGTGACTATTTCTTGAGCGGCTATTTCTTAAACATTCTGTTTTCTTCTGAAACCTTTCTTTTCTTGGATTTATCCATGGTTGGCCTACCAGGGGTTGAAAAGCTCAATAAATCGCTTGCCGGCAGGTGTCACACATTGGCTATTGTGACGCATATTTTGAGTGAAAGGGAGCCGCAGCAGAGCGGTGAAAGAGCCACATGTGGCTCCAGAGCCACAGGTTGCTGACCCCTGCCCTATGCATATATCAGGGGCGAAATCCAATTTTTTCCCCTACCGGTTCTGTGGGCATGGCTTGATGGGCGTGGCAGGGGAAGGATATTGCAAAATCTCCATTCCCACCCCACTCTGGGGCCAGCCAGAGGTGGTATTTGCTGGTTCTCTGAACTACTCAAAATTTCCACTACCAGTTCTCCAGAACCTGTTAGAACCTGCTGGATTTCACCCCAGCATATATGCCAATATAGATAGAAAACCTTTACACAGAAACAGAATAATTTTCTCCAAAGTAGGGACAACCGTGTATTTGCTGTGTCTCTTCAAAGCTGATATTTGATTTCAACACTCTTGCTCCAACTAGATTTATTGTTAAACTAGCCTCTGGTTAAACCTCCAAATTTAGGCTACTGCAAATTAAGAAAATCCTTCCAACTCTGACCACTTTAATTAAGGCAGAATAGCTGGGCCTGTGTTATAACAATAGGCTGACCCTGTAATACTCCTCCAGAAGAAAGTATGGTGTGCACACCAATGGTGGATTTATCAAAGTTAATATAACGCAGATGGTGGGAGACCAGAATTGCAGCAAGGCATTCTGGTTCAGCAGTACTACAATAGCATTTTCATACACACCATGTTTTCTGCAAAGAAAGGTGATTTCAGGTAACATCAGAGTATTCTGAAAGACTGAAACATATTTTACATTTAGTTGCTTCCTGCATATTTTAATTTCTTGGCGGAATGATGTTGTTCCTGAATCTATAATATTTCAATTTGCTCTTAAGCTGCCATAAAAATATTTTTAAAACTTGTTTCTTCTATGCTAACTGTATTGAAGAAACATGCTTGGAAACGACTCAAGAATAGAGTTCAGTAAGTTTTCTGTTCCATGCTGAAATAATTATATTAGGTGATATCCCATGTACATTCTTTAACTTGTGGCATCAATGTGAGCAGTTACCGATAAAGCCCTAGAGGTACTGAAATAAAATCAGAAGGTGGGGTTATGACAGGAGAAAATGGCGAATTCACATGCAATTGGACTTATGGGCTTAATTGCACGTACCGGCTGCTTTGGGATCTTTAAATCATAAACTCAGGCCATACTTATTCAAAAGGAAGTAAAACATTCCAAATATACCACAGGTTTTTTTCCCCCCCTGCAAGGCATACACAGATCAAAGGATAAATATATTTGCTAAGCCACTTCTCTGTGCTTCTTCTGCAAGCTTAGCAGCTGGCAAGGAAAGAAAAAACTAATTAACATACTAATGATGTGCCCCATTTTAAATTCCAGCCCTGATTATTATGTGATTAAATCTCTGCCCTTGACTTCTGCCTCCTTCTATCAGTGTAAGAATAAGATATCTACAACAGAAAAGCAAATTTTGCTCTCTCGGTCCGTTCATCGATTATGTGCCATCGAGTCGTTTTCGACTCTTAGCAACCATGTAGACAGATTTTCTTGAAAAAATCTGTTCCTAACCTGGTATTTCAAATCTCCCAATGCTGCACTTCTTGCTGCTGTAATCAAGTCTTGCTGATTACAAAACTGTTGTAATTTTGCTGCTGTTTGTCCTCTTCTTCTCTTTCCTTTCACTTTTCTCAGCATTAGATCTCCTTCCAAAGAGCTAGATCTTTGCATAACATGTTTGAAATGGGATAATCTGGGCCTGGGCATTTATGCCTTGAATGAGAACACTGGGCTGATTTTTTTTTTTATTTGATTTATATGCCGCCCTTCTCCGGAGACTCAGGGCGGCTTACAATGCGCTAAGCAATAGCCTTCATCCTTTTGTATATTTATACAAAGTCAGCTTATTGCCCCCACAAACTGGGTCCTCAATTTACCTACCTTAGAAAGGATGGAAGGCTGAGTCAACCTTGAGCCTGGCGAGATTCGAACCTGCAGTAATTGCAGGCATCTGGTCTTAATAACAGGGTGCTTTAGACCACTGTACTACCAAGGCTCTTTGATTTGTTCAATGATCCACAGGTTTGGAGGTTTTTTTGTTTTGTTTTGTTTTGTCTTGTCTTTTTTTTTTTTTTTGCTGTCCCCAATATTCTCTGGAGTCTTCTCCATCACCAAAGTTCAAAAGCATCCATATTCTTCCTTTCGTGTTTCTTTAAAATCCAACTTTCACTTCCATAGAATGTCACCGGGAATACCATGGCGTGCACAATTCTGATCTTTGATGTAGAGACCTGCATTTGAATATCTTTTGAATCAGGTAGTACTTTCAAGACTTGCTTTTTACTTTTTAATTTTTTGGAATGATGATGTTTTAATGTTCTATTTTTGTTTTAAAATAAAATTTAAAAAATGATTTCGAAAAAAAAAAAAGACTTGCTTTTTACCCAATAAAATTAACAGAATTAAGTGGAGTTTGAAACCTTTTTCAGTCTTCCTATATTCTTCTCATCACTGCATCTTCGTATTCTGAGGGCATGTAGATCATCTTGATGGTTTACATGCCTTCATGAGTAGCCTTCATGAGTAGCAGTCAACACTGAAGACTACAGGTGTCTCTGGGGACCTCAAAGTATGTGTACTATAAAGCAAAATCTTGCAATTTTGAAATGCTGTAATGGGAAATAATTCTGATGGGATATTGTTTGTCCCAGAAGTGTTATCCTGTTTGTAGCATTGTACTATTAAGTCAGGCTTAGCTCAAATGTCTGCTACTAATCTCCATAGTGCTGAAAATGTCTCCATAGTGCTGAAAATTATGTCTTCATAGTTCTATATATTTTCTTCTTTTCACAAGAATTGTGAAAACCTATTACCTAGGTTTTCTTTTTAAAAAAAAATACTTTGGTTATTCCTTATGCAGGCTGGGAAAAGGAACATTGTAATAAATATAAAAAGTACTTGCAAACATTCTTTTGAAACAACTAAAATGCATTCAGTAATGAACCCATGCACATTTTGTTTTTGATCCTCTGTGGAAAGTTTTTTTTTAATTTACTTTAAGCATTTTTATTTTTTATTTGTTTGCAATTTGGCATATACTTCATAAAATAAAATAACCCATCAGTGGAGTGAGATGCCATCAAAACCAATCTAGGGAACTGCAGGTGATGAAGGCAGTGTCACGGAGAGGATGTTTTAACATCATTCAACAAGACAGTCACTGATGAGTTTGCCTCATCAGTCATCTTATTGGAAAGAGCTTCTGTGCATGCATAGGCATGACTTTGGCAGGACCTCAAAGCAGCTGCATCAAGGATTGGAACATCTCAGCTTCACTTCCAAAAGGGTGCCTCAACTCATGAATGGAGGCTGCTGGGCAAAGCAAGTCAACTCAAGCATAAAAGGTAGCAGGGGCAAACCAAGGTCTTTTGGATGGGACCAGGGTCAGTCCTGATTTATTCTTAACTGAGAGACCACCACAAAATTCTGAGCTGTAGACAAGATTGGGAATTAAATACAAGGCTATGGAAAACATGTATTGGAATGTCATTCCCCGACAGCTTAGATTGATACCTACCCAGGGCCTGGAGAATTTGGCTTTGCCATCTTGCCTACAGATCCTGTAGTGGTAAGGTAGAACCTACTAAATGGCTATGTTGTTAGTAAATTGAATTGCACTCTCACAGATTATGTTCTTACAGTTTTAATAGTTTTTATTGCTTTTAATATGTTTAAATGGATTTTGTTGTATGGTTCTGTTGTGTGTGTGTTTACTCTATGAGAGTCATGCAGCTATATAAATTGAAAAAAAAAACCCACTTCTGCATTTTGGCCAAGAAAACAATGTGGACAGATCCATGTACTCAATGAAAATCAAGCACGATTCAAGGGAGACTTTAACTTAGTCTAAAAATGAAATATTTATATTACAAAATGGAGTAATATTAAAAAATGAATTGTTGGATTATACCTGTATATATTAAATTTTATCTTTCATTACATGGAGAATTCATTCATTATGTGTATACATTACTGGTTGTCTACACTGATCGTAAGAACTATTAAACTATCCCTGTGTCAAAATTAGGATACATGTGCAATTCCATATTGAATAAATTTATAATTAATACTGTGACTTGTATTAAGTGGTTAAACAATCTTTATTAAGATTTGTGAAGCATCTCTAGCCCTCTGAATGTTGGGAAAACTTAACATCCAAACACCTCTTGTCCTGAACCTTTTATTCACATTACACAAAACACAGATGTTCAAACTAGCCCCAGGCAAACTTGAATATGATAGAGGGTGTATACAGATATAATCACATGCTACTACATTTTATTTATTGTTGAGTTGTGTAATTTATCAGCTTTATAAATCTGCTGAAAGGCAGCGTATTTGACTATGTTACAATTTATTAAGGAGAGTTCATTGCTAAACAGGTAGAAAGTAATCATCTCCAAATACTCTGCAACCTCTACAATGGTTCACAGTAGTGCCATATAAATGCTACTCAGGTATAACTTGATTGCAGAAGTAGATTATCTAGGAGTTCAATCCAGAAATAGCCAGCCACATTTGGAAGGCTACAGTTCACCCCTGCCTGATACAAATCAGGGGTGAAATCCAGCAGGTTCTGACAGGTTCTAGAGAACCGGTAGCAGAAATTTTGAGCAGTTCGGAGAACAGGCAAATACCACCTCTGGCTGGCCCCAGAGTGGGGTGGGAATGGAGATTTTGCAATATCCTTCCCCTGCCACGCCCACTAAGCCACGCCCATAGAACCAGTAGTAAAAAAATTTGGATTTCACCACTGATACAAATGAAGGTGTTTGTTTATTAAATTTATATGCCGCCAATGTCACATTGCAAAGCGACTTCTGGTGGCTTACAATTAAAACCATAAATATATTTAAAAACATTAGATGCAAAGATAAAAAACAAAAGCCAAGTGCTGGCATCTTCCCTGTTGACCCGCCAGCCAACCTCCAACATAGGGCACCCCCATCAAGACCCCAAGACAACTGGTGGAGCCAGGTTTTGACGTACTCCCAGAAGGCCAAAAGGGTGGGGGCGGGGCAACTTCATCTCAGGCAGCAAAATATTTCAAAGAGCTGGAGCCATGGCAGAAAAGGTTCTCCTTTTACCACCAGCTGAAATTATTTGACCGACAAGGCCTGCAGCAAACCCTGCTTCCATACTGAGTAGCGCAGTCTGCTGAATTGGGGTGGGAGCAGTAGTGGGTTGCTCCCGGTTCGCAACCGGTAGTAAAAATTCGTAGTTGTTCTGAGAACTGGTAATAACATTGGCTGGCAATGCTCCCGAACCGGTCCCCGGCCCGGTCGCCGCTCACTTACCCCACCCACCTCATCAGAGGCTTTTTTTTTTTTTACTTTTAAAAGCATTTTTTCTACAACCTCCTCAGCCAAAAAAATGTTTTTAAAAGTAAAAAAAAAAAGCCTCTGATGATCCCGCGGCTCAGCTGGGAACGTCAGAGGCTTTTCAAAGCATTTTTTTTCTACAACCTCTTCAGCTGAAGAGGTGGTAAAAAAAAAAAAGCTTTGAAAAGCCTCTGACAATCTCAGCTGAGTTGCCTGATCAGCAGAGGCTTTTCAAAGCATTGTTTTCTGCAACCTCTTAAGGTTGTAGAAAAAATGCTTTTAAAAGTAAAAAAAAAAAGTTGGCCATGCCCACCTAGTCACATAACCCCCCCATCAAGCCACACCCACAAAATAAGCCAAGCCCACAGAACCGGTAGTAAAAAATTTTAGAACCCACCCCTGGGTGGGAGGGATGGTTCCTCAAATAAGCTGATCTCATGCCATGAGGGTTTTAAAGTCGATAATCAGCAAATAAAGGCAAGTATGCATGTTGTTGTGATAACGAACAGTTTGAATTGGACCTGGAGGCAAACTAGTGTACAGGTAGTTCTCAACGTATAACCACAATTGAGCCCAAAATGTATGTTGCTAAGAGAGAAATTCATTAAGTGAGTTATGCATTTTATGACTTTTCTGGCCACGTTTAAGTGAATCACCACAGTTCTTAAATTAGTAACACGGTTGTTAAGTGAATTTGGTTTCCCCATTGACTTTGCTTGTCAGAAGGTCCCAAAAGGGGATCAGATGATTGTCATAAATGTGAGTCAGTTGTCAAGCATCCAAATGTAAATCACATGACCATGGGGATGCTGCCACAGTCATAAGTGTGAAAAATGACCATAAGTCACTTTTTTCAATGCTATTGTAACTTTAAACAGTCACCAAATGAAGGGTTGTAAGTTGAGGACTATCTGTATTATTATGTGAACCATCCTAGTTTATAATATAGAAAGCACCATATATAGAACTAAAATACTACCTTTCAGAAATCTTTTAGCAGATACCTAGAAGCTATCACAGTTATCACAGAGGATATAGCGGCACCTTAAAACAAAAAATGAACAAAAGCAAAGATGTACCAACTCTTTAGAAACCCTTAATAAAGGGGAGAAACTCAAATACTTTGGCCACTTAATGAGAAGGAAGGATTCACTGGAGAAGAGCCTAATGCTGGGAAAGATTGAGGGCAAAAGAAGAATGGGACGACTGAGAATGAGGTGGCTGGATGGAGTCACTGAAGCAGTAGGCGTGAGCTTAAATGGACTCCAGAGGATGGTAGGGGACAGGAAGGCCTGGAGGAATGTTGTCCATGGGGTCGCAATGGATCGGACACGACTTCGCAACTAACAACGACAGCAAATAAAGGGGGAAAAGTATTACAAGAAAGATTCCCATTAAAAGGATTTTAAAGAAAAATAAAACTCAGCTCTGTTAAAATGACATTGGCATATGGTAAGAAGTGTCAGTGTTTACAATCCTGAGGCATGTTTTCACTAAATTTATTGTTATACATTTCATATAATTAGATCAAAAACAAATTACTGTAGCCTAAAGAAAGATGTGCTATAGATGAGAGCAAAAGTGAAAAGGGAGGTGGGGGTGGGGAAGGAAATTACATACTTTAATTATTTATATTGCTTGCAGCATTTTGTGCTCCGCTGCACTTTATTATACAAGGCAACAGATTCAGATTTTTTTTTTTTTTTTGAGAATGGTAAGGAATTCAAGGTTCGTTTTTTTTAAAAAGGACATTTGCAGATGTGTATTCTGCAATTGGTTTATACTCTAATCATCAAAGGATGATGAGAGTTTTTAAAAAGTAAACAATGCCTAGAAAGTCCCACCCAAAATAGTTGTACACAATACCCCGACTTTCAAAACCCATTTGAGAGTGTAATCCTATAGTTTTTAAAATAAGAAACTGAGTTAGTGTATATTTATTTTGGAAATGGTGATATCCTTGAGATCTACCTTTAAGAGCTGTTCGGAAGTCTAGTCAAAAGGAAATTATCAAGAAAAAAATCTGTGGACGGTATGTTTTTGCAGAAATTGCAAAACTTTTTTTTTTATTAGCAAAGATTTAACTAATAGTAACAACAATTCATTAAATTTATAGATCACTTGACTCCCAGCATCTCTGGGCAGTTTACATTTAATGTTTTTTGCAAGCTTAATCTCATTGTTAATCTTAAAACAGTGCTGTTCTTCTACTGTATATATTTAGATTTTAAGCATGGGAAGATTTTATTGTTTCCCTAAAATTGTGTATATAACAATATATACAACTGTATCTACCCACATATTTACATGAAAACTGGAGAAGACTGATTTTGTATTTTGGCACACATATACACTTAACCGCATGTTATCTCTTTTCATAATCAACCAAATAGTCTTTTTTCCTGCAATAATGAACCCCTTTTCCTCAACCTGTGGCTCAGAAAGTCCAAGAATGAAGAATAATTTAATTTGTGGCTTGACTTAAAATGTTGAAGATATCGGAAAGCATGAACCAACCTCTTTGCTTTAGCAGAATTACTGTCCGTGCCACATTTGGCAGTGAACTCTGCTGTATTCCACTCAAAAAAATTCCCTCTAGGCCAGGGGTGTCAAATTTGTGTCATCACAGCGGCATCACCTGACGTATTAGGACTTTTTTTCCCCTTTGCTAAATTAGGCATGGGTGTGACCAGCGCATGACACATCCATCCAGTGGGCCACAAGTTTGACAGCCCTGCTCTAGACTATGCACCAGTCCATGATCTCACAAAATACCAAAATACACAATTGGCATATTTGAATTTGCTGATATCTTGACTGGAAAAATGTAGCATACAATATTTCATTATATGTAATATGGTGTTTAAGAATTTTCTCCTTCAATTAATTTATGAATCCTAATTTTATAACAACTGACTCTGTATCTGGTTTTTTAGTTAAAGAAAAGAACTTTTGTGAACTTATTCTTTTTAATGAAGAAATTATCTCTCTTTGTTATGTCAAATTTTAATTTTTTGTTCATATTAGGATACTTGGATTATTTTATATTTGCAAAATATGGATTTGTTTATAGTTTAAAGCTGAAATATGGGATGTTTACTTGAATGCTGCTATTTGGTGTGATTTTCTTTGGAACTGATATTTGGAATAAAAAATGTTGTATATTAGAACTTGTCTTTTTAAAAAACAAATGGTCTCTTTGTTATGTTAGACTTTACTTTACTTTACTTTACTTTACTTTACTTTACTTTACTTTACTTTACTTTACTTTACTTTACTTTAGTGTTTTTTTTAACACCAAAATACTGAGACTATTCTATGACTTTTAAATGGGGTTTCTTTTTCGTAGGTTTTATGTGTATGTCTCTTTTACCAGGTTCTACCTACGTAAACCAAGATATTATGCAGCCCTAGTTCAGTGAAATCACAATTCACTAGTTTCTGGGCTTTCCCCCCCCCCTTTTTTTCTGGCAGCCAACAGACCCTTTGCTGCCCATTGGGAGACTAAGATAGATCTATTTCGGCCTATTAAGGCCTCATCAGTTAGCCACACCCTCATGTATCCTACCTGTAAAAAAAAAAAAAAAAGCCCAGAAACTAGTGAATTGTGATTTCACTGAACTAGGGCTGCATAATATCTTGGTTTATGTAGGTAGAACCTGGTAAAGAGACATACACATAAAACCAATGAAAAAGAAAGAAAAACAAATATTGTACCTTTACAGGGAGGATACATGAGATGAGGGTGTCGCTAACTGATGAGGCCTTATAAGGCCGAAATAGATCTATCTTAGTCTCCCAATGGGCAGCAAAGGGTCTGCTGGCTGCCAGAAAAAGGAGAAAAAAAAAAGCCCAGAAACTAGTGAATTGTGATTTCACTGAACTAGGGCTGCATAATAACTTGATTTACGTAGGTAGAACCTGGCTAAAGAGACATATATATATATATATAATTGAATTGGAGAAGGCTTTGCTTATTTGATTTCCCTATTGTTAAAAAATGAGTTATTAGATGATGAGTTTTATATTTGTTAATTAAGAGGAGATAAAGAGATTATGAAATTGTTTATACGTTGTGATGCTGGTGGAAAGATCCTTTCTGGAGAGGGTGTTCTTTTTATTTGTTTATTTGTTTATTTGCTTTCTTGCAATCTTTTTTTCTTTCCTTTTTTTTTTTTTTTGTATGACCTTTTATTGTTGTATCTAAAACAAAGAAAGCCACCTCCATATCCAAAGCAAGCAACAACGAAAAACATCACTCATGAATAACAGGGACAGAAGCTGACAGCCCTTAATATGTGGTATACATCAACGCTCCCGGCAGAATTGCTCATCTGAGATCTTTGTTTAAAACATCATATAAATTACATTATTGTTTGTCAAATGAAGCAGAACACTGGATGTCATCCTTGCATAAAAATGGCAGCCCTCTGTCATCCCAACAGCTGGCAAATTGCTCTACTCACCAAATACAACCTCCTCTTGCTCCATTTCTTCCTTCAGTCTCTTGTAGCGTTCTTTCACTCTCTCCAGCTTTTGGATATTTTTGGCATTCAGAGTTGACCATTCATTGAGTAGCCCTTTCAGGCGGTCTCTTTCAGCCATTAGCGATTTAATTTCTTCTGCTAGGTCTTTAGCAGTACAGAAATTACTTCCTGTGCGTCCAAAAGATGAGATTAGGAAGAGTTAAAGACAGGGAAGAAGCAAAACCTTGACGTTTTTAAATAGCCTGTTACAAAAACTAAAAAGCTAACCATTTGTATAGCACATACAAGCTGAGCAATGAGCATATATTTAATGTATTCATTCTTGTTTTTATTTTCTCAAAGTGGTTGACAATCAATTAAAATATAAATATAAACAGTTATTATGGTTGGTTCAGTGGTGAAATCCAAATTTTTTTACTACCGGTTCTGTGGGCGTGGCTTGGTGGGCATGGCTTGTTGAGCGTGGCAGGGGAAGGATACTACAAAATCTCCATTCCCTCCCCACTCCTGGGGGAAGGATATTGCAAAATCTCCATTCCCACCCCACTCTGGGGCCAGCCAGAGGCGGTATTTGCCGGTTCTCCGAACTACTCAAAATTTCCGCTACCGGTTCTCCAATCTGCTCAAAATTTCCGCTACCGGTTCTCCAAACTGCTCAAAATTTCCGCTACCGGTTCTCCAGAACCTGTCAGAACCTGCTGGATTTCACCCCTGGGTTGGTTGCACAATCAGCTAGATGTTTAACCTATTTGGGCATTTTTATTTACCTATCAAGTCCTTCCCAAGGACCTGGGATATGCAAATATTTTTGTTTGATGGTTTAAAAGGAAGGACCTGTTCAACTGCAATACATCATTATTTGATTCAAATACATTAAAAAAGTACATTCTAACATGCTGACTCACGAAACTGGGGAAATTCAGAACACAAACTCTTCATATTAGGAAGGATTATGCCATGATAAGAGAATCCAAATTGAGGTCTAAATCATAATGGGGGTCACTCCTGATGATAGACCTCTCCCTCCATTTATCTTTCTCTCTCCCACTTTCTCTCTCTCTCTGCCAGTGCCACCAGGCAAAAGGTCAGGCATGAAAGACCAGGTCCACACATGAAGGTCCCAATTAAAATGATTTATTGATAAACAGTATATGCATAGGAATCTTCTCGGCTAACAGTAAGCACATGCTTTGGAGATACTGGGATCAGGTGATACAATTATCCAATTAAAAGATTCCTTTTACTCCGATATACTCATATTTCACCTCAAAAATGATCAAAGATGCAGATCATATTACTAGTTTCCATTTCACAATTCTATATGGAGAATATGCTGATGGACCTCAATGTCTACAGATATGGTAAAAATATTAGAATAGAACAAAGGAGACCAGGTTTAATCCTTTATCTGGACATGAAAATTACTTGAGAGTCTTCAAGCAGTTACTATCTCTCACTCCCAGCTATCTTAAAGTACCACTATGCTCAGGAGCACAGGCAGAGTTTTGGTATACCACCTTCAGTTCCTGGAAGAAAGATGGATGCATCTAATGGTTAAAGACTACAATAAGCCTTTTTGACTGATTGATTGACTGAGTTCCATCAAATTGTTTTGATTCCTAAAAACCACATAGATATATTGTCTCCATGATAATCTATCCCTAACATGTAATACAGTGATAACACAATATTTAAAATAATAAATAAATAAACTTAATAAATTAGGAGCACAGTGGCTTGCATGGTTAGGATCAGGGGTGGGTTCTACTTATCTTAACTACCAGTTTGCAATGGGGTCGCCCGCGTGTGCAAGTGAAGTGTTCGCACGCGTTCTTCTGCGCATGCGCAGAAGCGTTCTGATGACGTCGGAGTCGGTGAGCGGAGCCTGCCTCCAGTTTTACTACTGGTTCTATAGAACCGGTTCGAACCGGGGGCAACCCACCACTGGTTAGGATACTAGCTTAACAAGCAGCATGTATGCATTCAGGACCCAAGTGCTGTCATGGAACAGGGTGAGCTGCTATCCTTCACTCTAGTTCCTGCTACGGACAAGAAAGGAACCCCGCCCCCCAGTTGGGCATGCCCTGAGCAATGGTGATGTCAGCAATTAACACTTTCAACCCGGAAGCACCTTGATGCTTCCCACATGAGTGTGATGTGATCTTAATAAATCAATGCATAATTTTATTTTTAATAATGATTTAATAATAAATAGTAAATGCAACACAATAAATCTTAGCCACCATAGTATCTTATCAGGGATGCCAGATATTGCACTGCAATAACATTTGGACAGCCATGGCACAACCCTTCTAAGCTGGACTTAATTTTCTTAACCAAGAAAATCTGTTGCCATCTACTGCTGCATTTATTCCTTCGTTATTCTCAAAATCAAAATTCTGTAATTAGAAGTCGCTCTATTTTGTTTTGAAAGGTCAGGGAGAAGATACTCTCCTCATTATTAAAGTTTTATGCTTACTGAATGATTATTAATTCCCAGAAGGAAACTTAATATCAAAACTTGAAGCGCTGATGAAATACGCCCCATATCCCAGTTAATAATTTATAAGCATTTCTGCCTCTAATATATGCTCTGGAGACAAATCTGCCCTTGTTTGCTTTTCTTATTATTTTACTTTATGGCAGCAAGAAATGTGACTTCAATTCTGAGATGAAATATCAAAAACTCATCAAGAAATTATCATGTCACTCTCTTAAAGTGCCAGCAGTGAACTCCTGACCTCAATCACAGTAACAAAAATTGGCACTTTTTAAAAACCACATGAGGACTCTTTTCTAAACATATCTGCATAAATCTGCCCAGTGATAGAAAACACCAAATGATAAGGGATTCTAATCTTATTTTTTCTAAAGACTAAATAAACATTCTTCTGGGAAACAGTTAATATAATTTAATTAATACAATTCTTTATTTTTCTTGACAGATTTATACTTCATTGAAACCGCACATTGTAATGGTTTCATTGCTTGACTTTCTGGTTTCATCACCTCCATATACTTGTCAGGTCTTATTAAGCAAGCTTTTCCAACACTTGAAATGCAAATGGTTCCCTGAAAAGCTGAGGGGGTGGTAGAGAAATGTTGATAGCGCTCAGAATGATTTTGTTCACTCGTTGAGAATCAGATGGCAAGTTTAGCAAATTTGGTTGGTCACAGACTCAGCATAATGTTAAGATTGGATTTGGTATTTTTATCCACATACTGAGTCCTTCCCAAGGATCTGGGACAGGAAGATGTTGTTTGATGGTATTAAAGGTATCAGGATGAAATATGCTCTTCAATGAAAGCTGCCTTTTGCAAGAGATAGATGGTAA
The DNA here is from genome assembly GCF_059756535.1 of Pantherophis guttatus. Taxonomy (NCBI): domain Eukaryota; kingdom Metazoa; phylum Chordata; class Lepidosauria; order Squamata; family Colubridae; genus Pantherophis; species Pantherophis guttatus. The sequence goes on along the minus strand of NC_142063.1, from coordinate 275,955,594 downwards.
TTTTTTCAGTGCCAATGGTATTCAAGTCGTGCTCCAATTCTTTGGGGATTGTACCAGAGGTGGGTTTCAACAAGTTCTGACCAATTCTGGAGAACTGGTAGTGGAAATTTTGAGTAGTTCGGAGAACCGGTAGTAAAAATTCTGACTGGCCCCACCCCCATATATTCTCTGCCTCCTGAGTCCCAGCTGATCAGGAGGAAATGAGGATTTTGCAGTAACCTTCTCCTGGATTGGGGAGGGAATGGAGATTTTACAGTATCCTTCCCATGCCACACCCACCAAGCCATGCCATGCCCACCAAGCCACACCCACAGTACCGGTAGTAAAAAAATTTGAAACCCACCACTGGATTGTACCCAAGACATCTATTACTATTGGTACTGTCTTAGCTTCCTATTTCCATAGTCGCTCTACCTCTGTTTGCATGTCTTTGTATTTTGTAATTTTCTCCAGTTCTATTCTGCTGTCTCAAAGAATTGCAACATCCACTATTCATACTGGAGTCACTGAAGCAGTAGGCGTGAGCTTAAATGGACTCCAAAGGATGGTAGAAGACAGGAAGGCCTGGAGGAACGTTGTCCATGGGGTCGTGATGGGTCAGATACGACTTTGCAACTAACAACAACAACTATTCATACTTTTTTAATCTTTCTTATCAACAGCTATTAATATGTTATATGTCAGTTGCCTGATTGAATTCTAAAGTCCCAGGGCACTTAAAAGTTTTCATTTTCTATTACTTTGTTTGTTTTGTGGTCCTACTACTTCTTGCTTGCAAGCAAATGGTATTTCTTGCTGATATTTCCAATGCATCATTTTTGCTACTTTGTCATGCTGTTGTTTGTAGTCAGTCTGTGTTCAGGCAGTGCATATTAACACTATTTTTGCTTTCCTTTGCCACAGTCATTGTACTTCTATTTCTACTTACAGATTTTTATATTTTGTAATTTTTTCTGATTCTTCCTCATCTGTTCTGCTACATCCACGTGCTACAAAGTTCACTATCCAGACTTTTTTTGTCTTTCTTAACATCAATTATTTAGTCTGGGATGTTACGTTATTATTATTTCTAAAACCCAACTGAATTAGTTTTTTCTGAAATAATGCTGTTGCATTTTAGTGGAACAGAGAAAATATTGTTTTTTGGAATTTCCACTAGACTTGGTATGTTAAGAAATAAGTAGCATTGGCCTAATCTCACGCTACCACAGTGACTGAGTCCCTGGTTTGGGAAGGATATAAATGCTCATATCCTTCCATGTTCCTCTTTTGACTTCTGAGCCTGGCTAGTAGAAAAACTCCCAACTAACAAAGGGAATTTCTAAGAGGAAAAATAACTTGGACACCTTTTCAGTCAATCCCATTTCAGTCAGTGTGTCTTTGAGTTAAAATGTGCTATAATGGACATGTCTATGTCTTTAAAAAGATATTATAAAGAGGGGCTAGTTAAGAGGGTTTTTTTGCATATACCGTATGAATTTATGTAATAAATTTATAAGCCACCTCAGTCAGTGAAACCTATCTAAGATGATGTGTAACCAATTAATAAACACATTTAAAAATCAAATGCATACCAAATAAACTGTGAGATTACCAAAACTACATTAAAAACCATAAATATAAAGGCTACAGATAAAAGAAAGAGAGAGAGAGAGAGGAGAGAGAGGTAAACAGTCAGATCTTCTGAAGGTGAATAATATCTTCATTGCAATAGTAGCATTTATGATCTAAAGAAGGAGAAACTGTCAAGTCTTCTGTTCCACAGAGAAGTGCAATTTAAATCACATACATCTTAATCCTTGCATCCTTTATTTTCATTTACCAAAAAAAAAAAAAAAGCCCATGGTGACTTAAAGAATTTGTTCCTGACTTCTTTAAGAATTTTAGTTCTAGTGAAGGATTCTCTATCATGAAACATTTTGGCATCTTTCTATTCCATCAATAATTACCTGATGCAGCAAGCATTTTCGTTTCAAGAAGAGCTGGAAGTTGAATATCAATGTGTCTCACTTTTTTCCTTAACGTACTGCAGAGCCTCTGACTAGTACATACCTATATGGAGACAGGCAGCCTTGATATGAATTTCATTCATATAAAAGTATAAGGAAATACAAAGGCATGTCAGGTTGTCTTGGTTACAAGACATGAATCATTTCAATAGGACAATCAAGAGGAATTGAAAATAATATGCAACTTTGCTGCAAATCGTTTACCCCACAGTGGGTACAGCTTTCCAACATAAACAGCACTTCTATTAGCAACAGGCAAAGCAGAGAAAAAAATAATCACAAAGAAAGCAGAGGACCAGATATTGTGGGATCATATTTCAAACAAAAGGCCAAAACTGGCAAATCACAGCAAATGTCTGAACTTTCTGCAAATATCTTGTTAATTGTCAGTAACCACTGAATGGAATGTGTTGGACTTCAGATCCAAAGTCAAAAAGGCACTTCGGAAAAGCCATTGATGTGCTCCAACAAGCAATACCTTAATTTCAGATGCCTAATTTCCTAGCATCACATAGTTACTATGCAAATCAGAAAGCCTTTTCAGAAGGCCCTTTCAGGTACACATCTAATCCTGCTCCTATAGGCATGAATTCAAAGCATGCGGCATCCCTGCTTTTTGAAAATCAAAATAGGTAAAAGGCTTGAACCAGATGAGCAGGTTAGCCTATTCTTTCCTTTCATGCCATGATGGAACCACTGGAATAGTGTCTCGCTCCAAGACATGTTGGGCAAAGCTATGACAGCTTATAGTTCTTAAAATAGAATCCATATTTCTCATTAGTGCAAATCTTTGTTGATCAAGAAGGCAGCTAAATTCAGATGGCCCCGAGGAAGTTGTATAAAGTGCTTTTGTAGTTTAAAATAACTGCAAGTAAGTGGCTCAGTGCTTATCAGTTTGAAATTAAAATGCAGCCACCCAAAATAAGACAAGGAGTAATATTGGAATTACAGACTTGACCGAACAAATGGCCTTTTAAAAGAAGAACAAGACTGCGGCTCTCTGTATCCCAGGGTGATATGTTCCTAACATGGGGCTTGTGACAAAGAAAGTGTACTTCTGAATCCTCACTCCTTTCAATTCATGAAGGGTGGAGAACCTCAGCAGCCTGTCTCAGATTAAGATGAGACCAGCAAGGAGAGAAAGTCCAAGTGCCAAGGAATGTGGGTTTTCACAGGTTAAAACCAGAATCTTGGACTGGACCTGAAATCTGGCTGACAACCATCGCAATGACCCAAAGACATGTATAATGTACTGGACCCTTCCCATTGGTAGATGTGTGGTTGCATTTTATTATCGATTGCAGCTTACTCAATCGTTTTCAAGGGCAGCCCAATGTAAAACAGGTTGCAGTAATTTAAATTCAAGATCACCAAATTTGATATTCAACAATAAGGACCTGCTAGGCCTTGCTTAAGGCAGATTGGTGTTTTTCACTGATGTACTGTAACTCACTGATTCATTAGTATTGGGGAAAATAACAGTTTCATTGTACTTACTTCAGCAGCCGTTTCTGTCATAGATATGTTAAGGGACTGTATTTTTTCTTGAAGCCTAGAAATAACAAATTAGTATTAAAATCTGATATCATTTGTTAATCCATCAGACCCATATTCAGAAGCACCACCAACTTCAGCTAAACTTATTAAAATGTAACAAGTGCATCTGATTACCGGCAACCTTAAAAACTTGACATTATTGACAATGTTCTTATTTTAGTCACTGCAAATCTGGCTACTTTCCAGTAGAGCAAGGATAACAAGCAGGCCCTCAGACCATAGAGATTGCAAGATTCAGAGTCAGAAGCTGATGAACCAGCTACATCTATACCTGTTCAGCCTTCACACACGTCATAGCAGGGGTGAAATTAGTTTACCATATTTTTTGAAGTATAAAACAAACCTTTTTCCCCCCAAAAAGAGGGTGAAATACTCTTATACTCAGAATGTAGCCCCTCCCAGCCTCACAAACGGAGATCTCAGAGGCTGAAAGAAGCTTCTGAAAAAAGCTTCAGAAAAAAAGCCTCCAAACAGAGCTTCAGAAAAAAAGCCTTTTTTTCTGACGCTCTGTTTCGGAGGCTTTCAGAGGCAGAAAAAAAAGCAAGGCACAGAGCTCACAACCAACGAACCTTTTTGCTAAAATTCACCTCTGGGAACAGCTGATTGGGAGTATTCCAGGAGGCCAATCCACCCACCAATCAGCTTTTTTCTTATTTTCCTCCCCAAAAACTAAGGTGCATCTTATACTCCAGTGTGCCTTATACTCCAAAAAATACAGTACCTTCCCTACTGGTTCACTTCACTCGTGCGCACCATCGTCTGCACATGTGCAAAGTCTTCTGAATTATGTGCAGAGGTTTAAAATCATCGCAAAAAAGTGAAGTCATGAGGTCCACATGGGTGGGCGGAGCCTACCCGCAGCCACCGCTACCGGTTCACCCGAGCCGAATAGAACCGGGTGAATTTCACCTCTGGTCCTTAGCCACAAAGCCCCTCTCTGGTCTCTCCTCAACAAGACACTCCTGATTGTGAGCTTCTGCTGCCCCAGGAACCCAATCAGTAGTGATCAAGTTACCGCTTATCAGGTGATTGATGGGCTGGTAGAGTTAAGACTATTTTGTTTTTTGTCATTAATGTCAGCAAAAAAATGGGGATGACTTTCTCATTAGTCAGGCCGATCACATTGTCAACAGGAAAAGTCTCCCCAGTAATAAGTGTTGTGCTTTTTCTGATCAGGTGATATGGCAGCCCTTTGATTGCAGCTTGCCTACCAAGAAGGTAGCCTTGCAAGGTACTTCAAGCAAGAAGCCCACCAAGAAATATTAGCTCTAACTTTATTGTAAGGTTGAACTACTGTAACAGATCCTTGCAAGTCTGTCTCCCCTCTTGCTTCTATAATCCAAGAAGCCAATTTGGTCTAGTGGTTAAGTCAGTAGGCTAGAAAATGGGAGAGCACGAATTCAAATCCCACCTTAGTCATGAAAGCCAACTGGGTGACTTGGGCTAGTCACACTGTCTCAGCCCAACTCATCACACAGGGTTGTTATTGTGGGGAAAAACAGGAGGAGGAAAATGTGCTGGAGATGTTCATCACCTTGAGATATTTATAAAAATAATAAAAGAGAGATACAAAGAAAGAAAGAAACTAGGGAGGGACCCTTCTGAGATGTTTGCCATGTGTACATTCCTTCTGTGGGCTCAGCTGCCTCTTTGATGACTATTGTCTAGTCTGTGGTTCTTCCTCCTACTTCCCAGGGTCAATCCATTACCATTACAGATAGAAAATCATTTGATAACCTCTTCTGCTGTTTCAAGCTCTTTAAAGGAAAATGAGGATAAAAAGGTAATAAGAATCAAAGCTTTGGCACAGTAAGGGGCAAATCTAGAAAACAGCAATTTTGCTGATCCCTGATCACAGGTTAGTATATGATCCATCCTGTCCTTCCTAATTTTTCCCCAACATAGAGTCACTAAAAATCGTATCAACCAACTTTCAAATAATACCGTGGAGAAATAACACCAGGGGGGAGGAAAAGAAAGCAAGAGTGTAGGAAACATCATACCTCTTTTTCCTCCCACTCACACTCACCATCAGTGTAGATGACCAGCCTGAGCCCAAGGGAGGGGTCAAATACATCATCAGTTTCAAGTCCCTTCATGCCCCCAAGAAATCTAAGTGCAGCCCATCTTGAATTCCATTGACTCTTATTTACCACCAATTTGTTTGGACTGTTAGTAGTTCAGATTTTTGTAGAGAACTTAACTTGCAATAAACCTTTATATTCATTTAAACTGTCTGGATTTCCTTATTTCCTTGGCATTTGATGGTCAGGCTTTTTTAGAGCTGCTCCGGAGTGAAAATGATACTTTTCCATGCACAGGTTCTTCTTAACAAGATTTATTGAGATGAATAGAATGAGGTTATAAGGATTCCAGCAACTAAATTATTTTCTATTTAGAATTAATATATTTCCTTTAATATATTGAGCCGAGGTGGCGCAGTGGTTAGAGTGCAGTACTGCAGCTACTTCAGCTGACTGCTAGTTCAGCAGATCAGCGGATCAAATCTCACCGGCTCAAGGTTGACTCAGCCTTCCATCCTTCCGAGGTGGGTAAAATGAGGACCCATATTGTTGCGGGCAACTCTGTAAACCACTTTAAGAGGGCTATAAAGCACTGTAAAGCGGTATATAAGTAAGTGCTATTGCTATTGCTATATTAATATATTATGATACAGACTTTTAGATTTTGTTTTAAGATTTCTCGTAATCCAGCAAAGAGGCTTTCTCCATAATGGTAACAGGGAAGCTTGCTGTTTGCAGCAAGTTGCTTCAAATTTTTATCAATCTGGAAACTAATTCTTCCATACAGCATACTAAATAAAGCAACTATAAGCTATTGGGAAATGGGAAAAGACTGATGAGGATTGAAAAAAAAGAACTGGACTTTGCTTATCAAGGAACTCCAAAATGAGAATGAAGACACTTGACTCTACCAAAGACTTGAAATCTTTCGCCAAATGTCATTAAAAGGCATGACCTTCAAAACAGATCTAATCCAACTCCTTTGAAAGAGGACAAATTCAATACTCCAGGGGATTTCTCTTTGCTGAAAGTTACATCAATGAAAAGTATATAGCAAAATTCTATTAAGAGTGAAATGGTTTCTTTGCCCTTCAGCATCACAACATGAATCCATCAGGGCATCTAATAATTCCTTAAGCGCTTGCAGTTTCTACCTGTGAATTTTCTCTCTGTATTTTCTCATCGGCTTGGGGCCGTTGATCTTGCCACTGCGATCTTGCAAGATCCGGCCATGAGCGGTGTGTAAGGGGGGGGGTTAACGTCTCTTATTGTATATTGTTCATATTGTCTTTGTTGTAAGCCACCCAGAGTCCTCGGAGAGTTGGGCAGCATAGAAATACAAAAAATAAATCTATCTATCTATCTATCTATCTATCTATCTATCTATCTTTTAGCAAGCAAACTGTTTAACTATAATATCACTTGGTTTATTTTGTACTTTACTGGTTAAACAGCAATGGGATTTATTGGATAAATTGTATCTTGTGAATAAGCAGAAAACACCCTAGATCCATGATGGCGAACCTATGGCACCCGTGCCACAGGTGGCACGCAGCGCCCTCTCTGTGGGCATGCGAGCCATTGCCCCAGTTCAGCTCTGCTGCACATGCGCGAGCGCCTCCCGTCTGCCAACTGGTCATTGGGTCTCTGCTGCACATGCGCGGGAGGTGGGGCATGTGCAGGGGGCGGGCATGCATGCGCAGGGGCAGGGTGTGTGCATGTGGGGGTGCGTGCATGCACAGGGGGGAGGGTACATGTAGGGGTGTGGCACATGCGGGGGCCGCACACATGCACGGGGGCAGGGTGCATTGATGGGGGCCATGCATGCATTGCATTTTGGGGGTTCGGGCGCGTGCACGCATTCACATACACACGAGCTTTGGGCACTCAATCCGGAAAAGGTTAGCCATCACTGCACTAGATTCAATACTGGAGTATTCACTTTTGCTACCAATTACTACTATATAACTTAAGGAATAGCTTTTTAAGGTATTGCTGTTGTTGCTATATTAGATAAACCCTTCTCAGGTGCTGTTTAGAAGAATCATGAACCCTAGGTCTTCACCCAGGCTTTGGGCAAGCAACAATTTGATCCCTGGCTTCACTGCGCTTGCCATCTTTTATCTTCACCTTTTATTGATTGTATTGTATTGCCTTTTTTTTTATTTTGAAAGCCACCCAGAGTCATTGAGAGTTGGGCAGCATATAAGTCTAATACATTATTAAATTAAATAATGCATTACGATGAGGGTGATGAAGAAGAAGAAGAAGAAGAAGAGGAAGAGGAAGAGGAAGAGGAAGAAGAAGAAGAAGAAGAAGAAGAAGAAGAAGAAGAAGAAGAAGAAGAAGAAGAAGAAGAAGAAGAAGAAGAAGAAGAAGAAGAAGAAGAAGAAGAAGAAGAAGAAGAATATCATTTTGATTCTATGAGGAGATGAAGTGAAAAGTAATAAAAATGTATTTGGATTCCTAAATTTAAGCAAGGATCTGTGAATCTTGTCTGGTTTTCTAGATAAATTATGAATAGAGATGAAAAGATATTGTATTCCATGTTTCAGACTTCAGTAATCACATGAGCACGTTAAAAGATGCTGAGAGCACAAGAAATGTCTCTTGGGCGCTTCAATGTGAAGCATTCATATTGCTCCCAGGAATATGGGCTCTGTACTCATTTGACTCCAGACTTCCCTCTTTGTTTGGCAATTGAAGCCATGTGCTTCCTCCTGCCTTTCAGGAGGAAAAACACATGGAATTTTCCTCTTGAAGCATTGGACCTCTGTCACTTATTGGATGAATCTTCTCCTGCCCTAACAGAATAAGATGCTTTGTATCTCACTAGCTCCTTACTACTTAATTGATCAGTACAAGGAGCAGTTTGGTGGTTTAGTATCCCTTTGCAAGCACTAATGTTTTTTTTTTCAATGCACCAAATAAAAGCACTGAATGTCAAAGAGGCATGGGGAACTAGGGGAAAACCATCTGTCATGTTCTTCTACAGGTTGCATGGATCAACTGATGTGGGATATCAAGTAACAGTGAGAATATCACTGCTGGGTTTTGAATGGTTCCACAGGATTTCAAGTGTGCAAATGACAGCTTATGGAAATAACCTTTGAATTCCCAGGACCTAATTACCAAAAAGTCTCTGATATGAAGCGTAAAAGGGTCCAAAATAAAATTAAAAGTGGAAATAATAGTTTGCATATTTTAGTCAAATCTATGGGTATTCCTGATTGTAAGAGCCTTTTCTCTTACTCTTGTTCGGAGCTGGATGGTTTTCTCTAGAAAATTTGCCTGGATTTAAATACTTGTGGCTATTAAATTGATACAGGATTTGCAGAGAATATTTTTCTTAGGTCTTGTGCATATTGTGTTGTTTGAAGATACTATGGGAAGTATCCATGTTGGTCTAGTTATTTCACAGTGTGATAAATCAGGTATGTAAGTCATATATCAAAGTCATTAAATCCAACTAAAAATAGAGCATCCAACAATTGAACAAACGGAGCTGGGGGGGGCAGGGGGCTTAAAGACACTTAATAGTGTACTACTTGATGGAGAATGCAGTGTCTTCAAAGGAAAAGCAGAACAGTCAACATTACTGTGCTTCAACATGAATTAGCAAAAAAACAGAAATAAGCACATCTCAAGGACAAGTTAATAGAAAAGGCAACAGCAAAGCTCTATTAAACCAAAGAGAGTGATGACAGCAAGCTATCAAGGAAAACAATTGCCAAAGAGCTCCTGCAGAAAAAGAAAGCTACAAAAAAAATCGAATACAGCTCTAACTAACTGTCCCAAATGTCACCTGAATATTCCAAACATATAAATGACCAAGCAATGTTTGGATTAGAAATATTACTGCAATTCTAGCAGTATGGAGAAGACATTCCTTTCTTGTTTGGAGCTTATTATCCTCCAAAATATGAAACCTAAGGCATAAAAAATATAACTCAAAGTGTTCGGATGGGCCAAACATCATATCTCCATACACTTCAGGTACAAAATCTACATACAATATATGACATTGGAATAAAAAGGAGGTTGTGGGAAGGGTTCCAATAGAATTTCATTTTCAGATGTTTCTAGCAGGACTACCAGATTCTGTAGCAGCTTTGTTCCCTATGCCAGGGGTCTCCAAACTTGGCAACTTTAAGACTTGTGGACTTCAACTACCAGCTTTGCTGGCTGAGGAATTCTGGGGGTTGAAGTCCACAAGTCTTAAAGTTGCCAAGGTTGGAGACCCCTGCCCTATGCCATCTGTCTGGTAAACTCGCAACATCTGGGGTTTTTTGCCATGTACACTTATACATACAAACCAGACTGCGTTGGTTCTCTGTGTCATTTTTTAAAAATTTGATTTATATGCCGCTCTTCTCTGAAGACTCAGGGCGGCTTACAATGCGTTAAGCAATAGCCTTCATACTTTTATATATTTATACAAAGTCAGCTTATTGCCCCCACAATCTGGGTCCTCATTTTACCTACCTTAGAAAGGATGGAAGGCTGAGTCAACCTTGAGCCTGGTGAGATTTGAACTAGCAATAATTGCAGGCAGCTAATGTTAATAACAGTGCTTTAGTCTGCTGCGCTACCAGAGCTCATATAATATATGTGGGTATTTATTTATTTATTTATTTATTTATTTATTTATTTATTTATTTATATTTTTGACATGTTTATGTAGTGTATACTGGAGGTGGTGATCCTTTGAGAACTGTATGCCATGAAATTTCATTTTAATGTATTAGTATAGCCGATTAGTGTAGATTGAAAGTGACAATAAAATTATTCGAAGTCTATTTGAAGTGTCTAAGTCTATAATATTTATTTATTGAATTTCTCTGTGCTCATTCTGTAACTCTGGACAGTTTTACCAGGTGCTTTGTGTGTGCAGCACAATTAGGAGTAAAGTGAAGTAACAATACCTTCCTCAATACACATAATGTATGGGCCATTTCAAAATTAAACCAAATCTTCTCAACCACAAGAAGATTGCACAGTGCAGGAAGCCATGTTAAGATTGCACTCTCATTCCAAAGACACAGAATAATCGATTTATGCTATAGGAAAACATATTCTAATTGCATGTTTCTTTTTAAAAAAACACTTTTTAAAAATGTAAGTAGTCTTGTTTTAACAACAATAATTGCAATTGGAATTTCTATTGCTGAGTGATGAAGTCATAAAATGTGAGGTCAAGTGACTGCATTGCTTAGTGACAGCAATCCTGGCAGTTCCCATTGCCATCATTAAGCAAGAATCAATATCGTTAAGTGAGAACCTCCTTGTAACTTCCTGCTGGCTTCCAGAAAATAAAGTCAATGGAAAAGCCATTCACGAACAGGCAGTTCGCAAGCAGGGCAGCAGTCAGATAAATGGCTGTGCAGTACAATGCAAACATGTGGGACTTAGCGTGACTGCCGCCAGATGAGGGATGATATACAGGTGGCTGCCTCTTTGTGATCTCATACTCCATAGCCAGGATCTTTGGGGGGGAAAGCCACTAGAGTGCAAGCAACTTAAAGGAGCCTCTTGCAACAGTCCCTGCCAGCTTCCTCATTGAATTTGCTTATAGCAATAGCATTTAGACTTACTGTATTTTTCAGAGTATAAGATGCACCTTCCCCCCCCACCCAAAAAAAAAGCGGGTGAAAATCTGGGTGCGTCTTATACTCTGAATGTAGCCCCACCCAGCCTCTCAAACAGAGCTTTCAGAGGCTGAAAAAAGCCTCTGAAATGGAGCTTCAGAAAAAAAGCCTCCGAAACGAAGCTTCAGAAAAAAAGCCTCTGAAATACTCCGGTGCATCTTATACTCCAAAAAATATGGTATATACTTCTTCACAGTGCTTTACAACCCTCTCTAAGCGGTTTACAGAGTCAGCCTATTGCCCCTAACAATCTGGGTCCTCATTTTACTGACCTCGGAAGGATGGAAGGTTGAGTCAATCTTCAGTTGGTCAGGATCGAACTGCTGGCAGTCGGCTGAATTAGCCTGCAATACTGCATTCTAACCGCTGTGCCACCATGGCTTATGGAAAACTGGCAAGGAAAGGTCGCAAATGGCATGACCACAGGATGCTTGCATCGTAAGTGCAAGCTGGTTGCCAAGCACCCAGATCACAATGATGTGACTACAGGCCTGCTGGGATGGCTGGAATTTTGAGGACCGATCATAAGTACCACTCCTTCAGCTTTGTTTTAATTTTCACTGAATGAGAAGTCATTAACAAAGAGCAGTTTGATGATAGAGACAGTTTCCCAAAGTGGTGGTAGGCAAGTTTTCATTCTATGGGTTTAAGAGAAGACTAGACAAACATTTATCTGGAATAATTTAATCTGGGTTACAATACTGAACAGGGGATTTGGTTCATTGGCCTAAGAGGCCCTTCTAACACTAGAATTCTAATATTCTAATAAATGAATGATTTCATGGGGCTATCATTAAAGGAAATTCAAATCCAAATAAAACATTACTGATACATACAGCAATTTTCTAAGAACTGGGATATAAAATTAAAGACTATATTTCTTAATATATGTTTCTTCATTAAATGTAGAATAATACAATGAAAAATAAGAGGCAAAGGTATAAAGCAGATTTTCATTTTTAAAAAACAAATAATCCACGAAATGAATACCTTTTGACAGATTCTGGAAATTCCAACCTGTATGGAATTTTATGGGAGGCCACCAAAATATCAGCCAAGGCTTTGCCAATTGTCTGCAGTTCTTCGAGTGACACCCAGCTGAGCAAAGTAGACAGTTCATAATCTTGCTCTTGAATATGGCGGTCTTGTTCTTGAATTTCTATCCTTAACTCTTGATCTTTAGCTTCCAGAACAACCAGCTTTGCTCTTAGAACTTCAATTTCTTTCTGCACAGAGATGGAATATAGTGTATACTGTCAACATATTTTCCTTTTCGAAGGCAAGACAAGAAATAACAAATGGAAACTAATCAAGGAGAGAAGCAACCTAGAACTAAGTAGAGACTTGTTAACAGTGAGGACAATTAACCAGTGGGACAGCTTGCCTTGTAGATGCTTCATCACTGGAGGTTTTTAAGAAAATACTGGACAGCCACTTATATGAAATGGTATAGGGTTTCCTGTTTGATCAGGTGGTTGGACTAGAAGACCTCCAAGGCCCCTTTCAGCTCTATTTTGATTTATTGTATATCTTTATCAAGGAAAATACTGATCAATAAATAATACAAATTACGTAAGAGAAACTCAAATCCTTTTCACATATACTTGAGTTATATGACCATATTGTTGTCCTGTATGACTGGAAAGCATTTATAGATCAGGCCAATCAATCAAATCAGCCCTCTTCACCTGATGGGCAATATGTACTGAGACAAAAATCCCATAATCAAATCATGCTTTTAAAATGTCCAGATTCATCATTAAGCTAAGGTGTTCATAAATGATTCAACATCCCTTTAAAAGACCAAAGTTTCACACTTGCTGATTGATTTAACACCGCTGGTATAGTTAACGTCCACTAATCCACTAATTTTTATAAGAGTTTCTGTGCGGCCTACATTTTTTAGGACTGAATAACAGAATTATAGAATAGAATAATAGAATAATAAAATTGGAAGGAACCTTGGAAGTCTTCTAATCCAACCCCCTGTACCATTTCAGACAAATGGTTGTCCAACCTTCATAAAAACCTCCAGGCTGCATTTTACGTATCATATAAATTACAAGATAAAGGCATGAATTCAAAATAACAACAGGCAGTTACTTTGAAAAAGCATATTGTTGATGTCAAGCCAAAATTTAAACGCTAATTTAACTTTGCAGTTATATTCAGTATCTCAGGATGAACCACTTTTTTTCTTGATTCAATGAATTAGCTGAAGAAATTCAATTTACACTTACTGTATGCAGCCTCAGATATATGCTATTTATTCTCCTGCCTGAAAGATTTAGTAGGAAAAGAACAGGCTAGCTAATGCTTCAACCTCTGTCAAGAAGATAAAAGAGGTCATCAGGACATCAGGTCTGCTATTTTGAGTATAAAATCAAGCTTGTAGCCCAAACACATTCATTCTCTGTACGATCAATCTAGGAATTATGTCAGAAATTCAATAGTCTTCAAATGGAAAATACATCTATAAACTCTTATTTTCATAAAATGAGGTTAAAAAAAAACCCCTATCTTACAGTTGAACATCTGATAATAATTAAATGATGATAATCAGTATTAATGTCAGAAAAGGAAGAAAATGTAGGATTCTTTGACTCATGATGATACATTGATATTTGAGGGGGTCCTTGTGCTCTCTGAGCTTAGCTGTTTTCTTCCCCAGAGTAGGTTACATCACCAGTGCTAGTAGGGAATGGGGTTTGTTCAGGGGTGAAATCCAGCAGGTTCTAACAGGTTCTGGAGAATCGGTAGCAGAAATTTTGAGTAGCTCAGAGAACTGGCAAATGCCAACTCTGGCTGGCCCCAGAGTTGGGTGGGAATGGAGATTTTGCAATATGCTTCCCCCAGGAGTGGGGAGGGAATTGAGATTTTGCAGTATCCTTCCCTGCCACACTCACCAAGTCATGCCCACCAAGCCATACCACACCCACAAACCACGCCCACAGAACCAGTAGTAAAACAATTTGGATTTCACCATTGGGTTTACTCTCTATTTATATTCTAGTGGCTTTTCTTATAAATTGAGAACAAATCCCACTCCCGTCAGCACTGATGATCTTACTTAGTTTGAGTAATGAAACATCTGCAAAAAAACAAACAAACTCAGAGAATATCTCAGAGAACTGTGATGGCGCAATGGTTAGAATGCAGTACTGCAGGGTATTTCTGCTGACTGCTGGCTGCCTGCAATTTGGTAGTCTGAATCTCACTAGGTTGACTCAGCCTTCCATCCATCCAAGGTGGGTAAAATGAGGACCCAAATGGTTGGGGGCAATATGCTGACTCTGTAAACCACTTAGAGAGGGCTGTAAAGCACTGTGAAGCGGTATATAAGTCTAAGTCAGGGATGAGATTCAGCCGGTTCAGACCAATTCGGGCGAATGGGTAGTTACGGCCAGCAGCTGGACCGCCCACTCGCCACGGCACTATCCCGTCCTATACAATCGCCATGTTTTTGACACAGTGCGCATGTGCGCACACACTCACATTTTTGATTCTGGCAAACCAGTTGTTAAATTATGTGAAGCCCACCTCTGGTCTAAGTGCTATTGCTATTGCTATCAAGGAGCCTTCATTTCAACCCTAAGCTACCAATATTCTCCCTTTTTGATATAGTGATCTTTGTTTGCTTGTTTTGTGGCTTCTTCTTTTTGAAAGAACAGAAACTCTGAAATGCCATCTGTATTTCTACATAGTCATTTATTAAAACATCAGCTTATATTTTGAGTCAATTCTTCTAGCTTAAATGTACTGTTAATAAACTTTAAAGATACTGCTTATTTTGCCAGAAGAATAGAATTGTTAACACTGAAGTAGAAACTGTGCCAGTGGCAACAATACCATTTTGGTAGGAATTTTTCCAGTAATGTTCAAATAATTAATGAATAACAATTACAGATCAAATTTTAAAAAAAAGGACTCAAGCAATATTCCACCCCCTTCTCCTTCCCTTATATAGCTTTTTCATATTTTAGAATGTTAATGGTGTAAGCTGCCCAGAGTCACCATGAGTTAGTTGTACGGCCATATAAATGTGATTAATAAGTAAGTAAGCGAGCAAGCAAATAAATAAATACCGATGGCCATATTGATTGCATAGTTCTGTCTATCAAGCTATTAGGGAGACTTTTTTAAAAGAAAAATTGAGATAGATTAATAAATACATTTGAAAAATAATACTGTAAGATAAAAACATGTTTGCTAAACTGAACTCTGAATATCCACATATCTTTCAAAAGATTTGCTTAATTCTTATGGTCCCAACTTCCCAGGGTGAAATGCTCCCGGTTCAGACCGGATCACCTGATCCAGTAGCGATGGCAGAGGGTGGTTTGGAGAACCGGTAGCAAAAATCCATGCCCAGCTGAGCTGCACGATCATCAGATGGTTTTTTTTTTTTACTTTTAAAAGCATTTTTTCTATAATCTCTTCGGCTGAAAAAATGCTTTTAAAAGTAAAAAAAAAAAGCCTCTGATGATCGGGTGGCTCAGCTGGGATCGTCAGAGCCTTTTAAAAGCATTTTTAAGAATGCAGAAAATATAGAAAAAATGTTTTTAAAATTTAAAAATAAAAGTTGGCCACGCCCACCCAGTCACATTACCCACCACCACCAAGCCATGCCCACAGAACCGGTAGTAACAAATTTTACATTTCACCACTGCAACTTCCCTTTTTCCCCCCCAAGTAATAGGTGGGTTTACTGGGGATTTTTGACATATAATAACAAATATGTGCTAAAGAGTGTATTTGTTTATCTGTGCATGCAATCTCGACAATACTATCCCACAAAGTGCATCATATTCTGCTTACCTGTATCCACTTCTTTTCCTCAAGCAGCTGATCCCGTTTTGTACCTGGAATCTGTATCCTTTCATGGTAAGGAAGGCTTAATATCTTCTGATCACTTTTTTCAAGGGGAAGATTCCTTTCCCTGTTACAGCATTTATAAATATTAATGAATATACATAATGATGTTTGTTACAATTTTTCCCAATCCGGTGACTTCCAAGTGTATTGGACTACAGTGATGAGAAATTCAACATACAGTCCAATATATCTGTAGAATACCAGGATGGAGTTAGAAAGGCTAAATAAACAATTATTTCTTAAATATCTAGCAGCGAAAAGACTTAGTAGAGAAAACTCTCTATCCACACAATGATACTTCATTTATTGAATACACAAAATCAGATCAAGGTTGAACATGTATATGTATTTTATAGTACTTCAGCAGTCGGTTGTTGTAAATTGCTTTAGGAGTTGGACAAAAGTTGCCATTACTTGATTAAAATACAATATCTAAACGGTTTCCAGGTGGAGAAAAATGGTGAACTGACATGTCTCCAAAGATCAGAGATGATGCTAAGGTAGAAACTGGTGACTGGGTTTCATCAACACTTCTCCGGATATGGAAAAGCCAAGAGATTGCCCATATCTGCTCCAGAAGGCAGCTCCTTGCAAGAAAACCCCAAAGAAGAAGTGGACAAAGTGGATCAAATTAATGTAAGATGTGTAAAATCAAGAAATGTACCAAAAACCACTGTGCACTTTGTGAGGAAGAAAACGAACAATCAGGCTCTAAAACAAGGATGTCAAACTCAATTTCATTGAGGGCCACATCAGGATTGGGTTTGATTTTGGAGGGCCAGGTGGGGTGGGCGTGGCCATGGTGGGTGTGGCCATGGTGGGTGTGACATGGGACCGCACCTCCGCAGACATGGTTGTATAAACTTATAAAAATAGGGAGGCGTACATTTCTGTGATTTTGTTTTTTCAATACTTACCACTCCAGAGGCCCCGTTTTGGGCCTGGAAGGCCTCCTGGACAACTCCGGAGGCCAAAAGCGATTGCGGGGATGGGGGCACCCTGCCTGCACCCCATTTATGCTAGCAGAGACACTATTGACCGGTCCTTTGCTATTTCCAGACCAGCCTCACGGGCCAGATATAAGCACCCTGTGGGCCAGATTTGGCACCCCTGCTCTACAACAACTGTGTGGGGAAAAAGAACATATCTTTCTGATTGATAATCTTAAACAGAAAATGATACCATTCCAACTGACAAGGAGTGATGAGATTAAATGGTATGTGTATCATACCATTTTCTTTGCCAAAAATAAGCCAATTACTGACCACAGGCAAATGAATAAATGCAAGCTATTGCCTTACTGACTTCCTTGAGAATCAGTATAATAATTAATATGTCAATTTAGAATGCTTAACCTTGTATATTTATTCACCTATCATTTAGCAATAATTTATTGCTTCTTAAATCATGGCACAATGCCATGTTGTATGTGCCAATGGTTTGTTCTGCAGAAAAAAGTAAAAGTCTTTGATTAATAAGGGTACAGAGCTTTATGAAATAGCTTTAAAAATGTTTAATCAATTTTGTGATATTTCTGTGTAGATGATCGATGTCCTAGTTACACAGTAAGATACAGTTGCCTCTTTTAATTGAGGAAAATCCATCATGCCAATAAATCTTTTCTCAACTAGACTATTAATTTCATTCAGTGCCATCAGATAAATAATCTAATCATTCTTCATAAACTGTTTGGTAGCATGATTACACTTTCTATTCTCACCTATTTGGCAACATATTCCACTTATGCTGTAAGGTAAAGGTAAAGGTTCCCCTCGCACTATGTGCTAATCGTTCCCAACTCTAGGGGGAGGGTGCTCATCTCCATTTCAAAGCCGAAGAGCCAGCGCTGTCCAAAGACATCTCTGTGGTCATGTGGCCGGCATGACTAAATGCCAAAGGCACACAAGAACGCTGTTACCTTCCCACCAAAGGTGGTCCCTATTTTTCTACTTGCATTTTTTACGTGCTTTCGAACTACTAGGTTGGCAAAAGATGGGACAAGTTACAGGAGCTCACCCCATTACGCGGCACTAGGGATTCGAACCACTGAACTGCCAACCTTTCGATCGACAAGCTCAGTGTCTTAGCCACTGAGCCACCATGTCTCTACACTTATGGTGTATATCCATGTTTTTGAATATGCTATTCTAAAAACCAACACACAAAGGCCTGAAAAGAACAAAAATCACTCCAAATACAATTCATAATGAACCACATGATTCAACTCTTCTGCCAACAGTTGAATACATCCAGTAGTCTTTCAGGCAGAATAGACACAGCAGGAGATCGGATCTTGTCTGGTGCGCAGAGGGGGCCATCTTATATATATTTGTCCCTCTCCGATATTCTTAATATTTAAGGAAGCCCTACTTATTTATAATCTTCATATCAGTAAGTAAGAAAACATTTATGGGCAGTCAACAAATTTAAAAAGTACAGATATAAACTCAGAAGCAGATTCACAAGTTTCAGATATTTTCCCAGTGACCAAACACAGGAAGTCCTTGGCTTATACCAGTTTGTTTAGTGACCATTCAAACTTAAAATGGCACTGAAAAAAGTGACTTTTGACCATTTTTCACAGTTACGACTAGTGGTGGGATTCAGCTGATTGGGGGCAGTTCAGACGAACTGGTAGTTAAATTGCTGACTGGGTCCACGTCTTCCCGCCCCACCCCTTCCAGTAGTCCCCATGCGCCCCATCTTGGCTCCCAGGTAAGTGCAGGTAGGCCTCCTAGGCCTAAAGCGGGGTGTGGGGATGCAGCATGCTCCCCACAGCCCATTTTCACTTCTGGGAAGCTTCAGGGACGCCTACTAGGCAGGCCCAAAATGGGGCACTGGGAGTGCAACACACACACACACTCCCCCACAGCCCGTTTTTGCTCCCAGGAGGCTTCAGGAAGGCCTACTAGGCCCAAAATGAGGCACGGGGGTGATGCGTCCTCCCTCATGGCCCGTTTTTGCTTCCGGGGGGGTGCAGGAGGCTGAGTGCTACCTGTCACACCCCCTGGCCATGCCCACCATGGCCACGCCCACCCAGCCAGTCATTAGGGCAGAGAACCAGTTGTTAAATTATTTGAAACTCACCACTGGTTACGACGTTTGCAGCATCCCCATGATCGTGTGATCAAAATTTAGATGCTTGGCAACTGGTTCATATTTATGACCGTTGCTGTGTCCCAAGGTCATGTGATCACCTTTTGCAACTTTCTGACGAGCAAAGTCAATGGGGAATCCAGATTCACCTAACAACCATGTTACTAATTTAACAACTGCAGTGATTCATTTAACAACTGAGGCAAGAAAGGTTGTAAAATGGGGCAAAATTTACTTAACAAACATCTCACTTAACAATAGAAATTTTGGGCTCGATTGTGGTGGTAAGTCAAGGACTACCTGTATTTCATGGTCATGACAACAAACATTTATTTTTTCCTGGGGAAAAAATAATAGAGAATTCCAGTTCTCATATTTTTCTTCTAATGTTATTGCCAATAAAACAAATAATAATTATCAAAGAAAAGTTCTATGAATAGACTTTTTAACTTGTGGTTGCTCAGCTCAAACGAGCAAGGCACCATTATCTCTTCATCAGAATTGCCCAGATTTTCTGGGAATATTTGAAAGTTTTTCAAAGAATAAATTAAGCTGCAATACATGCATATGATTTCCAGAGTACTTTTTAAAAATTGTTATCAATTTTGCAGCTAAGTGGTCTTCTATTTCTCCGGTATTTACTCCAATGAGTTTCAACATTCAATCCTATGCTTGGACAAATTACTTAGGAAATTTGTATAGAAACTAATCAGTTGGAAAAAGTCTTCAGTTTAAGGTTTCCTGATGTCAGTGCCTCACTTGCCAATAGCCCACTAGACAGCAAATCCAGCAGAAGGATTTAGACACAATGAAAAATGTGTGGATGTTTGCTATTTTCAGCACAACTATTAATTTTTCGGAGAGAGAAGGGAAAAGCTAAATCAGTCGTAATGGACTGCAGTGTTATCATTTCTGGCACAGGTGATTAAGGAGAGGTACAATAAAATAAATAAATTCGGGATTTTGCTATGGATACTAATCTAAAAATTACTCTAAAGCAGTTTTCCACAAGTGACAGGAATGCAATTCTTAGATTTGCCGGATGGTAATTATGGAAGCTATAGCCTTAACAAAACTGTTTGGCAATTGATTGAAGAAGACAGCTCTTCAGATTAAATTCAGTAACTATTTATACATTGGTAAATTAGTAAAAATACAATCCATTGGTATGCTCTATTGTACAAGCCAATTTCAAATCTCTAGGACTTGCACGTATATTTCAATAAAGATTGCCAGTAAACTTTTTCCCAATGGACTGTGCTCCCACTAGACTGTGCTCCCATACTGTTCAAAACAGACCACCTACATTAACACTCAGAAAATGGGTCAAAATTAACCCACTATGACAGAAAGGAAATTTAAGGTGAATATTGTATTTTGCTTTAAAGCACTTTATGGCAAAAGGAAGATCTTATTTCCCAGCTCAGATTCCTATATACCCGTGATGGCAACCCTATGGCACGCGTGCCACAGGTGGCACACAGAGCCATATTAGTGGGCATGCCAGCTCAGCTCTGGGGCACATGCATGCGCCGGCCAGCTGATTTTCGGGCCTTCTGGGCCCACCAGAAGTAGGGAAACAGGCTGTTTCCTGCCTCTGGAGGGGGGGTGGGGAAGGCCCGTTTTTCTTTCTTACCTAGCTCCAGATCCTCTCTATTTATCTGGGAAGGGCAAAAACAGCCTTTCCCACTCCATTGGAGGCCCTACAGAGGCTGAAAGGGCCCATTTCCCGACTCCCGGTGGGACAGGAAGTGATTTTTTTGCTGTCCCCAGCTTCCAGAGACTCCTAGAGAGGCTCCTAGGGACTCCTAGAGAGGCTCTGGAGGCTGGGACAGCCTCGGGACACCGGGAGTTGGGAAATGGGCCATTTCAGGCCTTTGGAGTGCCTCCGAGAGAGTGAGAAAGGCTGTTTTCACCCTTCCCAGATAAATAGAGAGGAACTGGAACCAGGTAAGAAAGAAAAACGGGCCTACCAGGCCATCATGTGCCAGAAGCGGGGGGGGAAGGTTACGCGTGCATGCGCTTAGGCACATGCATGCGCGACCCACCCCCTCCTCTCCTGGCACGCAATGGCAAAAAGGTTAGCCATCACTGCTATATACAGACTGTGCTAACAGAATAACAGAGTTGGAAAGGACCTTGGAGGTCTTCTAGTCCAACCCTCTGCTCATGCAGGAAACCCTATACCCGTGATGGCGAACCTATGGCATGCGTGCCAGAGATGGCACACAGCGCCCTCTCTGTGGGCACACGAACCGTCACCCCACATACATGTGTCTCTGCTGCACATGCAGGGGGGCACATATGGGGGGGTTGCGCATGCATGCATGTGGAGTGTGGCACATATGGGGGGCCATGTGATGCATGGGGGCGGAGCATGTATGGGACCCACGCACATGCATGGGGATTTGTGCGGGGGGCGTGTGCATTGCATTTGGGGGGTTTGGGCGCATGTGCATGCGTTCATGTGCGCACATGCGCGCTTTGGGCACTTGGTCCGGAAAAGGTTAGCCATCACTGCCCTATACCATTTCAGACAAATGGTTGTCCAATCTCTTCTTTAAAACTTCTAGTGTTGGAGCATCCATAGCTTCTGGAGGCAATTTGTTCCACTGATTAATTGCTGTCAGGAAATTTCTCCTTAGTTCTAGGTTGCTTCTCTCCTTGATTAGTTTCCACCCATTGATTCTTGTCCTGCCCTCAGGTGCTTTGGAAAATAGTTTGACTCCCTCTTCTTTGTGGCAGTCCCTGAGATATCGGAATACTGCTATCATGTCACCCCTAGTCCTTCTTTTCATTAAACCAGACATACCCAATTCCAGCAACTGTTCTTCATATGTTTTAGCCTCCAGTCCCCTAATCATCTTTGTTGCTCTTCTCTGCAGTCTTTCTAGAGTCTCACATCTTTTTTACATTGTGGCAACCAAAATTGGATACAGTATTCCAAGTGTGACCGCACCAAGGCATTATAAGGTGGTATTAACACTAACCCTAAATTTATTTGCATTTAAGTACAGATCAGCACACAGAAACCTATACAGTGTCCCACTATTTTCAACCATACACAGACTTAAAATCCTGAGTTCATAAATTCAACATAATTGTGTGGAAAGGCATCAGGTTCTTGCACACTTACTTATGAACTCCCTCATACAATGTCATTTGAATGTAGACTCTGAACTTGTCCAAGAAGCTGCTAATGGACGGATGCTGTGAAGGAAGCTGAAAATTCAGCAAACTTTTCTCTTTATGCAGCTCCTCAAGTCTTCTTCTAAATTTATCAGCTAGGAAAACAAGGGAAAAGTGCATTATCAAATGCTATACAGTATGTTACAATTTGTCTGAAATCAAATAACAAAGTGATATTAGATATTGGATGTTCTGGCAGATGATACAGAACAATTAAAACTCAGACCACACGTTTTCTGAATAGTTTTTATCCCAGAGCTATAATTGCACTCAACAATGAACTAAAGGGCCATCAGCAGTCAACTGTTGGACAGCATTACTTGGTCTGTTGTGTGGATGCTTGAGTGGTTTAGGGGTGGGGAATTTTTGGTGGGTGTGTTTGGGGATTGTCATGTGTGTTGGGCTTGGTCTCTGGGTGATGTGAATTTCGTTGTATGGGTATACTATGTATATAGGTACAATACAATAAACTTTATATATATATATATAAATATTTTCTGCATATATATATTGTGAGCCTGTCGAAACGTTGCTAGAAAGAAAAACTTTTAAGGTACTGGTAGGATTTTAGCTAAGGTTTTAAAGGACCTTGCAGAGTGCTCTGTAAGGATTTTTGGAAGATTTTAAGCTAGGATTTTAACCAGAATTTTAAACATTTTATTATTTATTATTTATTTATTATTTGTTTAAATTTCTATACCGCCCTTCTCCAATATAGGACTCAGGGCGGTGAACAGCCAAAGTAAAAACAAGACATACATACAAAACATACAAAATCTAAAAACTGATTAAAATAATTAAATATCTTGGCCGTAATTAAAACTGTTCCAATTTAAAATCAATTTAAAATTTGACTCAAGCCAGCCCAGCTAGTTGAAATAAATGGGTTTTCAGGGCCCGACGAAAAATCCGGAGGTCTGTTATTGTACGTAACTCTGGGGGGAGGTTGTTCCAGAGGGTGGGCGCCACCACAGAGAAGGCTCTCCCCCTGGGGGTCGCCAGCCGACATTGTCTGGTGGACGGCACCCTGAGGAGGCCCACTCTGTGTGAGCGTACTGGCCGGTGGGAGGCTATTGGTGGCAGAAGGCGGTCTCGTAAGTACCCCGGCTCTAAGCCATGGAGCACTTTAAAGGTGGTCACCAACACCTTGAAGCGCACCCGGAAGACCACCGGGAGCCAGTGCAGCTCGCGCAGGAGAGGTGTCACATGGGAGCGCTTCGTCGCCCCCATAATCCCCCGCGCAGCCGCGTTCTGGACCAGCTGGAGCCTCCGGGTGCACCCCAGGGGGAGCCCCATGTAGAGAGCGTTGCAATAGTCCAGGCGGGAAGTGACGAGTGCCTGAGTGACTGTACGTAGGGAGTCCCGATCTAGAAAGGGGCGCAACTGGCGTATCAGTTTAACTAACTTATTTATAATGACACGAGAAAACACCCAAGATTTTAATTTTTTGCATATGCACACCCGCGAAAACTTAAGAAGACAAATATAGATAGATAGATAGATAGATAGATAGATAGATAGATAGATAGATATAGATATAGATATATGCAGAAAATATTTATTTGTGCAACATTTGAACTGATTTTATTTTTTTAAATGGATGTATTTTTTAAAAACAGAGCTGAAAAATATCTGTTGACACACCTGACAGTCTAGACTTAATGTTATTTAATTTTCTGATTCCAGCAATCAGCTTCAGTCTAGTCCTTTCAACTATAGGATTACTTTAGTCTGTATTTCACATGACTCATCATATCTTTCTATGGTGAAATTTGAAAAGCACATCATCATTGATTCAATATTATTACCAGCATATGTTCTTGAAAATAAAGATTTGTTGAAAAAATATTGCTGTTGAAAACCAGTAATTCCACATATATGTAGGCCTAAAGTACATTTTTAGTGTTTTTGCTGTAATTTTTGTCATGGATATCAAGTTAAACAGTTAGTCCTCTTTTCCCCTACTTATCTTCTTTTCCAATTGTACTTTGCCTACTCAGACATCTGATAAACCTAACCATACCTTCATAATCACTTCACTTGTGACAGTTTTTCAGTGGCAAATTCTTAGGTCAAATGTATCATGATGCTAATTACACAACAGCCATAGGAAAGGGGACAGATTCTTCCTAAGGTACTTTTACTTTTGAGGACCTTTAAGAGCCTGAACAAAAGGCAAACCTGAAAACAATTATTACTTCTTCATCGAATTAAAAAAGACATATATTTTCATTAATAACTTACAATTTAGAAAGTGTCATTTTCTTCTTTTACAGAAGTATTATAATTTTATAGAGAGCATTTAAATATGTGCTCTTCAAAGTAAAATTCAATACTTGTTTTGTCTGAGTGACAAAAAATCTTCAATGCTTTCATCAACTTACAAGCACAATCATTGTTTTTCATTCTGTTTAATATATGCTTATCCTCTCAGCTGTGCAAATACACTCAGATCTACTGTTATTATTACATCTTAGAAGGAAAATCTGCCCAGGTGCTAAGGAGAAATGAAAATATAATCTGAACTAAGGTTTATCCAAACGGAAAATCATAGGCTTGCGAACATTTTCATTAGAGACAAGAAATATCTCTAAGAAATTGAAAGTAATTAGAATTAACTGATTCAGATACAGAAATTTGATGAACACTAGTTGGTAGCAAAGTGTTTTCTATTCTCTTTACTGCTATCTAGTTGTCACTGCAATTTTTGCAGGCCTGATCTGTTAGTTTAGAGAAAACATTAAAAGAATACAACTGTTTTCAGACAGATAACTATACAAAACTCATAAGAAATCTTCATTTTTCCAGAGCAAAAGTGTGGTTGGAGGGACCTGCACATTTTATTATGAACACCCTCTCCCATCAACAATATTTCCTCCAGAAAACAAATGGTGTTAAAGTCTCAACTTGGAAAAACCAATCAAGAATTCAGAAAAAAAGCCACACAGAAGGTAAAAATAAGAGATTTTCACAAATCCCTCTTGAAAGCAAGCGGTTCAGAAATATTTATGGAAAAATATACTTGTTTAACACAACTTCTTCTGTCCTATTAAAATAGCTTTTGCAGAATTTAATAATTTAATGTTTATTAGTTTAACTTAATCTCCTAGAAGATAATTGCTGTCTGTCCTAATCAAAATGAGGGCACCATAAGACTCTAGTGAGGTTCAAATCACGGTTAACCTTCTCTTGGGTGATGCCTATTTTATCTCGTAGAACTGCTATGAAGATAAGATGGGGAAAAATTGAGGGGTCCTTGGTGCTCTGTGAGCGTGGTTGTTTTCCTGCAGATGTTTTACCAGCCAAACTAGGTAACAGCATCAATGATGATATTACTTAGTTTGGGAAATGAAATATCTGCAAGAAAACAACCAAGCTCAAAGAGCACCTAAGATCCTTCATTTCAACCCTGAGGTCTAAATATTCTCCTTTATGAGGAAAATTTATTTTCCCAGCAATTATGGAAACCACAACAATTATGCCAGCCACCTTGAGCTCCTGGAAAAAAGATGGCCGTGAGAAATAAAGCAAATGTGACTGCTTCTCTAGCCCTGGAACACAGCAAGTGTCAGGGGTTCAAGTAGTGGTGAAATGTAAAATTTGTTACTACCGGTTCTGGGGGCGTGGCTTGGGGGGGGATAATGTGACTGGGTGGGCGTGGACAACTTTTTTTTTTTACTTTTAAAACCATTTTTTGTAAAATAAATAAATAATGCTTTTAAACGCCTCTGACGATCCCAGCTGAGTTGCCTGATCGTCAGAGGCTTTTTTTTCTTTTAAAAACATTTTTTCTACAACCTCTTCGGCTGAAGAGATTGTAGAAAAAATGCTTTTAAAAGCCTCTGATGATCCCAGCTGAGCCGCGCGATCATCAGAGGTTTTTTTTTTTTTTTACTTTTAAAAGCATTTTTTTGGCCAAAGAGGTTGTAGAAAACCTCTTTGAGGTTGAGGGCCTGGTGGCTCAGCAGACTAAAAGCATTGTGATTAACACCAGCTGTCTGCAATTACTGTAAGTTCAAATCTCACCAGGCTCAAGGTTGACTCAGCCTTCCATCCTTTCTATGGTAGGTAAAATGAGGACCCAGATTGTGGGGGCAATAAGCTGACTTTGTATAAATATACAAAAAGTATGAAGGCTATTGCTTAACGCATTGTAAGCCGCCCTGAGTCTCCGGAGAAGGGCGGCATATAAATCAAATTTTTTAAAAATGCTTTAAAAAATAAAAAAAAAAGCCTCTGATGATTGCACGGCTCAGCTGGGCATGGGGGGGGCAGGGATTTTTGCTACCGGTTTTCCGAACTACCCGCTGCCATTGCTACTGGATTGGGCGATCCGGTCCAAACCAGGAGCATTTCACCCCTGGTTCTAAGTAACACCCCCAACGAAAGAAGACTCCGAGGCTTGAAGTTCCTCTTGCATTGGGCTTTCAGGCCTGAAAGCAAGTCTGTTAGCAGTCAGGAGTCAGCCCTTCTCAGGACTGGTATGCATATACCAGTGCTGGTGCAGTTTCTTAAAACTCTACAATTAGCAAAAAAAAATTTTTTTTTAATTTTTTAATGTATCTAAAAGCTACTTGGGACAAAACAAAGCAAGTGGACATAGTCTAAAAAGGCGCAGATGGTAACAATGGTACAACAAAACAGATAACTTTGATTGACTTATTGATTATAGTTCAAGAATTGTTGGCTCTTAGCACACATACGGTAGATAGATTTTCTCCAAGCAATCCGTCCCTAACTTGATTCTTCCAGATCTTCCAATGCAGAGGTGGGTTCCAGCAGGTTCTGACCAGTTCTGGAGAACCGGTAGCAGAAATGTTGAGTAGTTCGGAGAACCGGTAGTAAAAATTCTGACTATTCTCTGCCTCCCAAGTCCCAGCTGATTAGAAGGAAATGGGGATTTTGCAGTATCCTTCCCCTGGAGTGGGGTGGGAATGGAGATTTTACAATATCCTTCCCCTGGAGTGAGGTAGGAATGGAGATTTTATAGTATCCTTCCCCTGACATGCCCACCAAGCCACACCCACCAAGCCATGCCACACCCACCATGCCACACCCACACAACTGGTAGTAAAAAAATTTGAAACCCACTACTGTTCCAATGGTGCACCCATTGCTACTGTAACTGAGGGGGCAACCTCACTCTGCAGTTAATAACAAAATAGCTTCTGTTCCCAAATCAAATCAACATCTTGTACTGAGCCCATAAAGCAATATGAATTCACCATAGATTCAGAAAAATGGGCTGTGAATGTGACTCACCTCCACTAGCATTCTGAACAAACAGATACCATCAGCTATATTGGCAACCAGTTACTGAGCTTCAGTTTAAAAACAGAGATAAGTTACTAACTAAAATAAAATGTTTTCAACTAATGTATCCAGTGGCCACTTCTGTGCCATCTTATCTCATCATGACCAAAACATGAAAAGACTACCATTTCAAAAAAAAAAAAAAAAAGCATTCTTACAAACAATAAACGTCTGTCAGGTTATTGCTCCATCAAATCTGTCAAATGTGCCTTCTTTTTGCGCTGCAGGACAAAATGACACATTATATAAAGGTCAAATGGAAAAAAGTCCCTTCCACAATGCCATCATCCTCCCTTGCTAAGGGTTGTTTCACCCAATAATTGTTGCTAACAATTGTTGGCAATTGTAATTGTTGAATTTCAGAGGTGAAATTCAATTTTTTTTACTACCAGTTCTGTGGCCGTGGCTTGCTGGGCATGGTGTGGCATGGTGGGTGTGGTGTGGCTTGGTGGGCATGGCAGGGGAAGGATACTGCAAAATCTCCATTTCCACCCCACTCCAGGGGAAAGATACTGCAAAATCTCCATTTCCACTCCACTCCAGGGGAACGATATTGTAAAATCTCCATTCCCACCCTACTCCAGGGGAAGGATATTTTAAAATCTCCATTTCCACCCCACTCTGGGACCAGCCGGAAGTGGTATTTGCCGGTTCCCCAAACTACTCAAAATTTCCACTAACGGTACCCCAGAACCTGCTGGATTTCACCCCTGTTGCTAACAAAACAAAAGTTTACAGGACCAGGAAATTATGCACCATTTTTTGCTTCATCTAATTTTTTTTCAGGACCAATCAACATTCCAATCCAGATTTCTTTTCCATGTTTTAAAAAATACCATGGTTTATTTTCTTTTCTTTTATATTTAATATTACCAATATTATATTAATATAAAATTATTACTTTATATTAATATTAAATATTTATTTTATATTTAAAACCATATGATGATAAGGGCAATGAACATGCTATTATTTTTTAAAAGTTTAAATTACCCTAGAAAAGATTAGTGTTTATTTCCAAATAAAAATATATATTAAAGCAAAAATATTTCTCCTACTCAAGATAGAGATTGAACTGAATTCAGTGAAGAAAACTACACTTTTCAAATGCTTCTTGTTTTAAGAGGTGGAAAATCTCTTTCCTTTGATGTATGATCTTACTAATACGGAGAAGTAATTCTGAGCTTTAAAAAATGTTGGAGAAAAAAACCAATTGTAATGTTATGCTTCATAATTGAGGTTAATATCCATGATCCCATAAATCCCAAATATAAAATTACCATTCTGCACTACTATATCTGCCCATCCATTTCCTTGTTTTCTTATGGTTTAAGCAAACAGACAAGAGACTGTCTATATCAATAAGCAGGGACATTTTCCTAAAGTCATCAATATATGAAGAAAACACTGCAGAGGTAGTATTCAGCCAGTTCTAGAGAATTGGAAGCAGAAATTTTGAGTAGTTTGGAGAACTGGTAAATACCACCTCTGACTGGCCCTGCCCCCCATCTATTCTCTGCCTACTGAGTCCCAGCTGATCGGGAGGAAATGGGGATTTTGCAGTATCCTTCCCCTGGAGTAGGGTGGGAATGGAGATTTTACAGTATCCTTCCCCTGTCATGCCCACCAAGCCACGCCCACCATGCCATGCCCACCAAGCCATGCCCACAGAACCAATAGCAAAAAAAATTGAATCCCACCACTGCAACACTGTGTCATCAACATATATCATTATAGGAGGTTTTCTTACATCTTCAAAGAATGCTATTTACAGCTACTGCAATTTGCTGTTAAACGGAAACTGATGTAAGGATCTGATACATTTTCTACCCTCTGAAAGACCTGTGATTAGACAACTAAGTATCACGCGTGCAGCTCCAGCACCAACCAAATTAAAACCATTTTCTCCTCTGATTTATCAATGTGAAAGGATGGCATTTTCCTGAGAAATTTGCTGATTTTATGAGTTCTCTTCTAATTGCATTTGCGAAATTTCCCAATACCTCTGAAATGATATCATTATTCTTTATTCTGGAAATCGTCAAGATTTCCCTGTGGACATGATTAAATAAAATATCTTTTCCAATAAAGAAAGTGTCCCTGGAGGAAACATTTTCAAAGTTAAACATTCTGGTAATGTTTAATAATTAGGTATTCTAGTTTAAGGTTTTATGGTGCTGAGCACACCAAATTTCAGGCGGATTCATGTAGTTCAGATGCCCAGCACCTATTAAAAGTTAGGAAGATACCAATAGTTATTTCCACACATATTTTTTCTTTAAAAAAAAAAACAAACTTCACACAGAACTCTGTAAACATTAACATGGATGTCTTTTTTTTTCCAATTATACCATTCCATTCATTGCAGTGAGTTTCAATAAATTTATGCTCATCGTTAAGATTATTTGTACAGAATTCTTTATTGCTTTAAAATAAAATATGCCATCAGGATTGCAGACTTTTTTTTTCTGTTCATACAATTGCATCATCATAGCCTAAGAATAAAAGAAATCCTTGCTGATTTCTGAGCCTGGTTGTTTGCTTGCAGATGTTTCATTACCTGGCCAGGTAGCATCATCAGTTCAACCCTGAGCTATACATCACTTGAATAAGAATATGCATTTAAGCAAGGACAAGATCAAAACACTGTAAACTCCACATCATCTTACGGATCATTCTGTATCTAGGCTGAAGCAGAAATAAGATTTCACTGTTTAACATTTCAGGAAAAAAACAATGCTAGCAATCAAGCTAGCTTATTTATATGATAGCCTGCATGAAGCTTAGCAGTGGGAATTTCAATCTAAATTCTTTCAAGCTGTGAGCTAACATCTCTAAATTGTAAAGTGTAAATATCAAAAATAGTAAAACTGGTAAAAGAATCCTAGCAATTTGCAGAGGGCAATAGCCAACTTTGTAAAGCACAGCAATTACATTTCTGGTGTAGTATGATCCAAAACACAACTAAAATAAATCATTTTAGTATTCTATTGCTACCTGGTTTAGTATCTGTATGATCTCAAAGGCAACCAGGGACATCTGCAGGAGAGTCCAAAAAACACAATCAATGTTTCATTTTTTTTTTTTACGATTGTGGAGTCATGGACGTCTTTCCTTTTTTTCACCCATTTATATCCCCTGAAGAGTACAATATGAGAAATGTTATTGGGATCTTCCTTCTCAAAACTGTATCCCACCAACTGCATTCGACTCCTGTGATATGATCAGAAATATGATTAGATGGACCTGAACCATCAGTTTTTCTTCTAATAGAATTTCAGGCCTGTAGACTACATCAGCATACATAGAAAACCCACACATACATTTTCAAAATGTATCAATTATTTAGCCACTTGTTAGTTTATATATAGCACTTGGAATCATGCCCATGGTTCACATATTCAGAAATATAGACACTGTAACTGGAGACTCTGTTTCCCTCAAGATTACTATGATATGAGTTATATATATGTAAAGAATGCACAGAAAAATATTTAACAGCAGGTGAAATAAATCAATGCTGTAAATAGTTTACACAACTTGCTATAACATACTAGGAGGATTTTTTTTAAAAAAAAAATGCCCAGTTTTTGGAAGATAAAAATGTGGTCCTAAGATAACTGGAGAAGGATCCACTAAGAGGTGAATAAGCCAAGGCATTATAATATATAGCGGAACCTACTGAGTCATGGTGGGGCAGTGGTTAGAATGCATTATCGCAGGCTAATTCTGCTGACTGCCAGGAGTTCGATCCTCATCGGCTCAAGGTTGATTCAGCCTTCCAAGGTCACTAAAATGAGGATTGTTGGGGGCAATAGGCTGAGTCTTAGTTTAAAAGGGCTAAAGTACTCTGAAGCGGTATAGAAGTCTAAGTGATATTGCTAAGCCCTCCTTAAATCAGACAATAAGTGCTGCAATCAGTTATGTGGGTTACCTCAGCAGCTATTATTACTATAGAGGGATTCAAGAAATGAATTTGTTGCTGGAGTTATCCTTCATTTTTAGAGAGCTTTTACAACAAACAATAGCCTACAGAAGCAACAACAGCAGATGCAGAAGACCAATTGCTCTGACTATTGCTAGTTTTGCATATAATGCTAAGCCACAATATAGTGCATTTGGTTTTGCTTTAAATGATTTTTTGAACCCAATCTCTGTGGTTTGCAAGCTGTAATTTATGAATTAGGGAGATATGTGGCGCTGATCAAATTTAGTTAAGAAATTGTGGTTCATCACTCTACCTGAACCAGCTATCAGGCTCCTGACATCTTCTCTCCTTATTTATTTATTTAGCATATGGCATATAATACACAGACTAGCAATATATATTAACATTTCTTTTTTCCTAATTTTTTCTATATGCAGCTTCTTCCTGGCAAGCAGACCTATAATTTGTTCTTACCTCAAAACCAAAGCAACGGTGCAGCATATAAATTATAACCCTTTTGTTTTTACATATCGCCAGATATTAACCACTAGACTTTGGCAAGGCTGATATTACCATTCATTCATCCATATTCTCTCTCCCTCTTTCTCTCTCTAATTAAAAAAATTAAAAGATGGTACTTTTGTCACCAAAGTGGTTATGGCACAGAAATTCCTATCATTAGAGTATTGCTGAAGCATTTCATAATAGAATCTGACTGTTTTTTAAAAAATTGATCATAACAAAGGATTTCCCAACTAGAACTATCTAGGCTACAAATAAGGGTTGTTCAATTAGTTTTATTTGAAAAAGAAAGTGGGGAAGGAGGAGTCAAGAAACTATAAATAATAGTACTATGCAAAACCCGAAAAATTTGACTCAGATTTCTGCAAGCATACGTTGTTTCGTATAATTCCTGCTTCATGAAGTAAATACAAAGCCATGCTTTCTCACAACTGTAATCAATGCTTTTTAACTATTATTATTTCTAGTGTAAAATCTAACAAATATCCCACACTTAAATAATAGCTCTTTAAGGTCCATTTATTTCAGAATCCAAGTGAAAAGAAAACGTTAAAATATGCATGCCCTCTAAAAGCATAAGCTTCCATGAGTTGATATAAAAATGCAAGCTACCTTTTCCAGGCACCTTCCACAGAAATTCTGCAGTAAAAAAATCTCAGTGGTGAGTTTAACCTTGGAGCTGTCAAATTCTGTCATGAATAATGAACCGTGACAACATTCCAACATCCTTGGACAACAGAAAAAAAAATCTCCTCTATGCTAAGCAAGGCAAAATGTTGTTACTACTTTCCAATAGAATTTTACTTGCCAAGAAAATGTATGAAATGTATTGTATTTAAAATTGAAGGAGCAGAAAAATCAATTTCTCCGTATGTTATGAATTCCATATACTAGAGCAAGAAAATACGTGCATATGAAAAAAAATTCAACTATATTCCAAAGAAGCAAAGCCCAGGGAAAAGATTGAAACTGTTACACGAATTATTGTTGAGTTCATGGGTACCGTTCAGCATGATAATGTAAAATTCATTTCAATTAA
The DNA here is from genome assembly GCF_059756535.1 of Pantherophis guttatus. Lineage (NCBI taxonomy): Eukaryota > Metazoa > Chordata > Lepidosauria > Squamata > Colubridae > Pantherophis > Pantherophis guttatus. Next base: position 275,922,394 of record NC_142063.1, on the reverse strand, counting down.
GCCATGTGACTGAAAAAAAGAAGTTATATGCATGCAAATGAGCATGTGCACACACACACACACACACACACACACACATACATACATACATACATACCATTCATTTCATGTTTTGAGGAGACTCTGAACAGCTTTAATATAATCAAATAAAGAATTACCAACGTCTAATCAGGCAATCTATTTATTAAAATATTTTGGGTGTGCTGATTATATACCTTCTTTTAACTGTTATAAATATTCATGAAAGTAGGTTAATTCAATCTCTAAGTAATATAAACACTCTTAGGAAGTTTAGGATAAAATAGATTTCCTAGGAAATTAAATTATCAAATGGTAGCGAACCATTATCCAAAGTGTGTATCAGTATACTGCAAGATGTGGACAACAGTATCTTAGGTGGCAATGTAGTACCTATGGTAGAAATATTAAATCTTAGTTTGCACAGAATACCTTGACTTTGTTTGGGGTAAAATGGAGCTCTGATTGCCTTTGTGGCATTCTCTAAAGTGTTCCAAAATGGTCTTTTCCATTGGCAGGGATTATAACCCCTAAGATTGATGGAGAATTACAACTTGGAAGAGAAAAGGATTGAGTGCTAAGGAGCATGAATTACCAAAAGGAAAGGAAATGGTTATGTTGTATGTTTGTGAAACTAAGAAAAAGAGGAAGAATGTAATAGAACTGAAGGGAAGTATCCCATGGAATATGTATGTGAATATGCTAGGAAATAAAAGTATAGGCTCCATCATAAAAGGGTTGAAATAAAGCTCAAAAAGTAAGAATCTGTACCAACTAGATTATTGTTAGGGCAAAGGAAAGTAGAAATCTATAGGGGGATAATAGTTACAGGTTACACTCCTGTGAACCAGGATAATGGAAAACCAGTGATGAATTTGGGAAGAAAATGCAATGTTCAGAATGAATACAATTCAGTGAAAAACTTATTCTTTGGATGACAAGAATAGGAGAGTGGAACAAAAGAATGTAGAAGATATGTTTAGGTTATTTAGAAATCTGAGATTAAGTATGCTGACTATTTGGAGAGTATATGCTCAGAAAAAGACCCATTTGTTTTGCATATACAGGTATGGGTTAAGCCTCAGCCTATTCATATTCAATTCGTGTAAATGAAAAGGCAATGCATAGAAAGGCATGGTTTGTTTCAATTTTATAATGAAAGAAAAGAAGTATACGGGAGTACTGAAGAAGTGGATCTTGGGAGGAGGAGGAGGAGGAGGAGATGGAGAAGGAGAAGTTGTTGCTGCTTGGAATTATATTACAGAGTGTCACAGAAGGTACTAAAGGGAAGGGTGAAAAGAATGAAATTGTAAATTAAAAGAGGATATGCAATATATGTGTGTTGTGCGTGTATGTTTATATATAAATTACTGCCAAAATTGAGCATGAAAGTAAAATACTGCATTATGTGTATAGATAAAAAATATGTCAAAGAGTACCATGTCGAAGAAAGCAAGAAATATTAAGCTTAAAACAGACAGAGAAAATACAGAGCAAATTTTCATGGAAGTAAAACGAAGTGTAATGGATATGGGTGAAAAAGGCTAATCAAAGAGCACCAGCAAAGTGAATAGAGATAAAAATAAAAATGATGAAATTGTAAGGATGTTTTGAGAAATGTCTGTGTTTTCTCCAAACCATTAATAATCTGAAATTAAACTTGCTAAATGGTTCAATGCTTGCTGATTATCCAGCAGAATTTTCTTATTGGTTTGCCTCTGATCCCTCCCTAATATAACAATTTTGAGGGCGGAAAAAAGCCACCTTTTATCCAGAATATTTTTGTAGCTAGTATAGCTGGTGGTGAACACTTTCCAGGAGTTTTATTTATTAAGTTCTTAATGTATTATATTTCTTTATTTGACCCGTATTGTTATGGAGGAAGATGACCTTTGCCCTATCCAATGAAATGGGCACCTCAACTGGGAGAAATGATTTCTAACATTTTAAAATCTGATCCAGCTCAGTTGTTACCTGCTCTGGGGAGCCAATTTCAAGCCATCACTCTAACGCAACCCAGCTCCTTCAGCCTGCTGTTATAGCAGCCACAGCCACAGCCTCAAAGACCAGAGATCAGATTTTCACACAGAGAATTGGTTTGACTTAGATTGCCTCGAAGCTAAGAGACCTCTAACCAGGCTTTTTAACAAACCCATGAAAGATCCTTTTTATGTATTCTATACATGATCTGTTACTACAAAAATGGTAGTGCAAGTAACTACTGTATGTCCCTAAGAAGAAAAGGGAATTATTTGGTATGGAACCGAAATGGGAGGATAGGGGAAGAAGCACTTTAAAATTTTGTAGGAAGTAATACTGATACATTAAAGCGTGGAATAGGAATAAATGCTGTTAAAGTTAGTGCTCAGGAAGAAAAGAAAAAGAAAAAGAAAAAAAGGAAGTAATAAAAACTATAAAAATGTTGAAAAATGGTATGGCTGTGGCAGCTGCCAGTGTTCAACACTGAACACAAAATAAAACAAAAATAAGTGATGTTCCCTTCATTGTTTGATGTATTTATAAGTAAATTAATAAGAAATGCCTCTGGTGATGTTGTAGAGGCACATTGACTAGAGACAAGGTGCGCATATTTTGTATACAGTATGTTACGAATGTGAATGATTTGCAAAAAAAATTAGATAGAAGCTGTAATAAAATAAGGAGCATGGATGTTATCAAAGATGAAGGTAGTTGTTTTTGATGTGAAAAAAAATAAGAATGAATTGCAAATTTTACATAAATTGTAAAATCAGAACAAATAGGTGAACTTCTTCATAGAATGTTCCTAAGATGGAGAACAAATGGAAAACTATTAAGATGTGAAAATGCTGGTAGAAAACTATTAAGCAGTATTTAATCTGATAAAGGAATTTATCAGATTCCTTGTTAAACATTTAACAAAAAAAAAATTAAGAAAGTTCAAACAACATGGAAAAGAACGTAACATTTTAATTCTTCGTTCTGTTCTGTAAAAAAAAAACCTCTTTTACTCTTGAAAACAAACTGTGGATTTCATAAAATGTTTTGAGAATTCTGCTCATCTGATACAGAATACCCAAATATCCATTAAGAGAACGGAAGAAAAAGAAGTAAGTAGATTAAAGAGTTAAAAGGTTAGGAAAAACTAACGGTTTATTGGTACCTACTAATAAAACAACAACAAAATTTAATGTCAGAATAGTGACACATTTGTCAGTCTTGGAGATGCAGGAAAAATGAAGCACTAAAGGTAATTGTGAAAATTAAACATACTTCTGCTCCAAATAGATACTTGTATTAGAACCACTTTTTTACATGAATCTTCACTACAAATAGAAATGAAATTCCTTAATGTGAACGACTACCATTGAAAAATAGAAAAACTCAACATCCTCCCAAGGATCATGCAAACACAACAGTCTCCTCGTGGCACAAATAGACATGGATTTAGATCTAGAGACAGGAATAGGAGAAGAAATCTACCTTCTTTAGTTTCACTCATTCATCTAAGTAGATCAGGGGTGCCAAACTCGCGGTGTCATGGCAGCGTCATATGACGCATCACGACTTTTTTCCCCTTCGCTAAACTGGGTGTGGCTGTGGCCAACATGTGACGCATCCGGCTCATGGGCCACGAGTTTGACAGCTCTGATGTAGATGATAAGTATTTTTGGAAAGTAATCAGAATCTAAGTTATTCAAAGTATTCCTTTACAGATTTGCAAATAAACAGACCATGGTTCTGATACCAGTAGCCTTTAGGTTTGAATGAAGCTTACAATTTATTCACTCTGCCAGATTATTCCATTGCTAGAACAGCACAGCAACTATTTTTTGAGGGCACGAATAGGTATCAGCCTTTCCCCGTGTCCTTCCCACTGCCAGATTGTCCCACTTTAAAGTGCAGATGTTCCTTTTAGGTAGTACCTTGAGCTGACATATTGTGATTAGCATTAGACACACTTTTTAAATAAAGAAAGGACATATAGGAAGAGGGTAATTTGGATCATAGAAATCATGGTCAAGTAAAAGGCCTCTCGTCTATACCGCCTCTTACTAGCTCTTAACTCCACAATAAGGTTCAATTAATTTGAGTCCACTACAGATATCCTCCTCATCATCATCCTCTTTTAATGACCCCATAATCCTTTGAGGGTGGGGTCTGGGCAACTGAATGGAGCTGAGTGTTTACTGGCTGGATGCCCTTCCTGTTGCCAATGCAGAGTGTTTTTCAGCAGATATATTCTCTGTGTGCCTAGAGAGAGAAATATCAGCCTCTACCTAGGATTGAACTCACAGCCTACTGATTGTGAGGCGAGAGCTCCCCCTCTAGGCCACTGCACCAGAGTCTACTACAGATATGCGTATGTAAAATGGAATAACTACTGTATGATATAATTAAAAAATGTTTTTTCACATGATAAAGATCTTACTACTGAGGCACAGAAAATTTGATTGAGATGACACTGGAATTGACAAGCCATTTTCTTCTTAAACCTAGCTTGCGTAATTGTTGGGCAAATAAAACATTATTGTGAGCCAGCCTGAGCCATGAGGTTAATGAGGTTTTGCCCATCCACAACTTATAGAGCAACTGGTTGTCAGAAACATACCTTTCTCAAAGTTGTCTTCAGCTACTGCTTTCTCCTGAAGCTTCTGAAGTTTTCTCATCAAGGATTTCATCTGTATCAATTAAAAGATCATGAGCAATATTCCTCTATGCTGCTTTGAAAAATTGTGACCTAAGCACTGAATATATGATCACAACAATCCAAAAGTTTTGATTTCATTCCACTTGGCCCACCCATTTCTGAAGACACTTCTGTCACCCCACATTGTACAATCATCATACATAATTCAAGAGCACCCAGAGTAGGCATAATGATATAATGACAGGATATATTTATATGAAGATGTGAAAATCAGATGAGTTTCCCATGATTCCTAAATTGGAAAAAAATCAAACACATGGCAGATTGCTTATCTTACCCATCTTGAGATTTGCAGGCTTCAACCAGGAAATCTTAAGTTAAAAATTAATTAATTCCATTTAGGTAAGGCTCACCAGTAGCAGTGGTAGTATTCTGAAAGATTGGGTAGGTAAGAGCAATGAGAAAAATATGTAGCAAGGAGAGTGAGAGAAAACTAAAATGAAATTAAAGGGCAGCAAATATTGTAAACTTTTGGCAGAAAGAGAGTAGAAAGGCTCAAGATATTTGGAAAACAAAGCATTCAAAAACTTTTGGGTGCTCCATTATTAAAGGTTTTTAAGAGGAGATTGGACAGCCATTTTTCCAGAATGGTATATGAACTCCTGCTTGAGCAGAAGACCTACAAGGTCTCTTCCAATGATGCAATTCTGTACTTCTGCAACTTATTTTGCTTACTAATTATAACCATCCAGCAATATTTTCATAGGCAACTTCTCAAATTCTCAGTAGAAACGTCCCCCAAAATAAGCATTACAATACAACAGTTACTGCATTGCTTTATATTGAATGTATATACTTGCTTAAAATTCTATCACGCAAAATGGGCACAAAGAATACAAACCTTTACTAAACGACGATTGCCCAGCAAACATTCCTGTAATACTGGTTCATACTCCTTCATCAGAAAATCCCAACTGTGGTCACTAGCGATGCCACAACTCTCATAGCCTGAAGTCACCGAAGAATCAGCAGATGTTGCCTCTAAAGAATCCGTGGAAGAAGAGAATGCATTATTTGCATGGAAAGGTGAGAGCCTCCGACAGTCCTGCAAAATGTCATCTTCTGTAGTTTCCAAGGGGCAGGTACCAACTTCATTGCACAAGGAGTTACGTGAAGCCCACAGTTCCGTTCGTGAAATTCTTTGGACTTCTCCAGACAGATGAAAATTAATATTTTCTGTTTTCTCTATTCCACCTAATTGCACAATTTCTTTAGATTCCCTACTTCCCGATTCACCTGCAGCAGCTTCAGAGGCTAAATTTAGTGAGAGCTGGATGAAACTAAAATGTGAGTGAAAGGAATCCTGAAGACTGGAAGGACCATTGGAAGTTTCTTGGTTTTCAGGCTCCTGGGTGTTGATCCCTTTCTCCTGATGCTGAGCACATAATATTTCTTTCTTTTGTGAACTAACATCCTCAGAAGTCTTCTCCACTGCATCTAGCAACTTGCCCGACCATGCAGACAAGCTTCGTGTAGGTGAGACATCTCCTTTATGGTGGTTAATCTCAGGAGAATCTGACAAGATTGCTGCATGGGTCTGAGACATTCTGTTGTATTTGTGGCAACAGTAGGTCTAAACAGCACGCCAGAAATAGAATAATCCCAAAACAGGTTCACATGGTATCTTCAAAGAACAGGACTTAAGTTCTTGATTGTGTGCTATCTGTATTACTCAGATAGTTTGATTCACTGACAGATGGAGGGTGAAATTCTACATCTTGTAGGACCCTGGTTCCTTTTCCACCTTCTCTTAAGAATCCACGGGTAATTAAAAATATTGAATCTCTAAAATAAACAAAGTGGGAAAATGATCACAAATGTATTTTTCCACATAAGAGGACATTTTGGGACCTAATTTGAAAAAAAAAACCCACACAATACTGCACAGATTTATATCTTGTCATATTCTGTTTACAAAAAGCAGGGCTCCCGAGGTGATAGCGACTTCAAAATTGCTAATTAATAAAATGTAATTTTTAATGTGATAGGAAGTGTTTACTAAAAAAAACAGGGCTTGATGATAATAATTTATTTTTATTTTTAGTTGTATTTAAAGCCAAGTAAAAGGTAGTACTTATTCAGAAGTTATCCACTATTTTGGAGATTTGGCCCCCAGCATATTACTTAAAGATCATAGTTAATTGTCAGCCTGGAAAAGCCTTGTTCTAATGGATTGTGCCATGTTTTTCCCAGAATTTTTAATTGTTCAGATTTCTGTCCATAATTAATTCATATCATTATCAAACGAAGCAGACATACACATATTTTTGCTGCTTTTTATCACACACAGCAAACAGAATGTAGGCAATTTAGACAAAGAACCAATGAAACTAATTCTAAATAGTATGAATGACAATTTTATCTTGACCGTGTGCTGCCTATAAGAGAAACTATTGTGCAAAATAAAGATTTGAAATAATGGTTTTAAAAAGATTGATAGGAAACACTCTGTGATGTTCTGACTGACATTTTTGGATAGTAAATCAAAGAATTATCGACATGATCTCTTTTGCTATATGTAAAGTATGGTATTAGCATCAGTGAGATGCAAGATAAAAAGATTTTGGCTCATACACATAAACATTCCTTACTACTGAAATACATTTTGAAGCAAGGGTATTGCATTATAAAAAGCTATGTTATATTAATGTATTATAGTATAATAATCCACACATACACTAACATGCCTGATAGAAACCTTAGAAGTGGACGTAACCCACAAAGATTTGACCATTACAACAAATGGAGATGATTCAGGTTTCCTTCTTTGATTGTAAAGGCAAATCTGAAGACCTGCCCCAATTATCTACAAAGAGCAGCTAAATCTATTTCTACCCAAAACTTCATGTGCCTCTTTACCATCATTTTAGGGCTTTTCCAAACCTTCTAAATGTATGAACACAAATCTGCCTTATCATGAAATCTCAACATGTGTTGTCAATGCAAGTCTCTCTCCAAGGGTCCACAAAGATGATTTAATCTGGGAAAGATCTTTTTAACAGTCTTAAGCTTTTATCCAGTTGGGTTCCAGGTAGTCCCAAATGCCTTCAATTTCAAACATACCAAATGTAGGCATAAACATCCAACCAGCTCTGATTCTCCCATCATCTCAATTCATCCTTCTTAGTCACCCCAGTTAGAGATTCACCAGGTCATTCCACCAACTGCAAGAATTTCTACGGTTCCTATCATTTGGACAATATTCTTTGTCATGTAACTCAGATAAAATGACTCTAAGAAGCAAAAAGTGAACATCTGACAAAGCTGAGTCATCTCCACTGACTTGTTGTGGCTGTGATAGAAAAGAGGAAAATATTATCACGTATCTAATTTTTTTTCAAGTATCATTTCTCCACTTTGCATAAATCCTCAAATCAGTCTTTCCTGATTTTCAAACACTTGGTGCTATAGAAACATCCCCAGTCGCTTGACTTCATTAAGAGATAGCTTGCTGGATACTATCTATTCTCAAATATAAACACCAGTCAATTGAATTAAAATTCCCATTAAGAGAGCTCAGAGTCAAGCCTATAGAATGAAGTCAGCAAATGAATGGATGAATTTGTGCATTCGATAAATTCAAATGCAGGCTTGCTAAGAATCAATATACAGATGTGTTCCAAAGACTGGTGTTACATAAGTTCAGTCTTGTCTTTTAAGATCACACACATCAAAAAGAAATTAAACAATTGCAGCAGTATTTTCTTTCAGGTCTGTAAAATATAAGTATTCATTCCTTTATTCTAGCTTGAAAAAATTCTTGTTCCTTTAATTTAGGTTCCCTTGAACCATGTCTTAATGGCTGCTATAATAGCAACATGCAGATTCACAAAAAATGATACTGGATATATTGGAAGCAGGAGAAACACCAGCTGGTAAGTGGCTTCATGTTATTCACGCTACTGTAACTAGAGGAAAGCTCCTTCTGTAAGTTTCCTATTCCCAGAAGATACCATCTGCTGTAATTAGCTTTAGTGTAAGCAAGCCAATTGAATGTTTGGGTTTTAATTGTAGGCTCATTTTATTGTGCTGACCTCTAAATACTTAACAGAACTCAAGACTTTAGTGAGAAACAGCATCTATAAACCAGGAACTGGCATAAAACATTGAAATACATTCATCCTCTAATCAATTCTTCCCAGCTTGTTCCCCCGTTTCCATGGAATTTAAGCACAACATTAAATATTGACATCTTTGGAAACAAGCACAGAGTTGTCGGATGTTCTGTATTGATTGATTCACCCAATCCTATTGGTTTGTGCAACAGCAGGAATGCAGACCACAGTCTGAAGACACATTATGTGACAGAATTGGACTGATTCGTACTTAGATGGATAAACATTTGGGAAGGCTATATAAATTACATTGAGCACCATGCAGGAAAGGTGAACTATGAATTAAATGTTTGTGTTTGATGCAACTCTTATCTAGAGCCCAATTAAAAAGAATGGGCCATTTTCATTCTTGTGTAGTCTACATTTTTAATGCTAGAATCCTCATGTTCTTCCAAATATATGGAGATAAAAGATTCATAATAATTTTTAAAAAAGGAGTAGCATCAGAGACACAGGCAATGGATACAGGGCTCTGCCAGACCCATCTATCACAAGAAAGAAACAATTTCATTTACATCTGTGAACAACTGATGAAATACATTTCCACATTATACCAGCTTCACATATTACAACATACATTAAGTGGAGTTTTTCTAAATAGTGTTCTAGTTCTCAGAATAAAATGCAAGATTTTGCCACCTGCCTTGGCCCACACTACCCTTTCCAGAGCACCAGATGCAATATCTCTTCCTCACCTTCCTAATAATTTAGGAATAGGTTGGTGTTTGCTCATCAATAACATGCACAGGTCTCGGCTGCAGTTGTGGATGTTTATGCCATGAAACTTCCACACTCAAAGCTGAGGCCTAGTTAGAATTTGCTGTGCACTTTACTTGGACAATCAAGACAGAGGAAACAAGTTCTGACAACAATTCAGTTTTCCGTAGACTATGCGTAGAAGGACAGATTCATCTTGCCCAAGCAAAGTAGGAGTGAGTACTCGCTGCAATGATCCTTATTTTTATACACAAGCACCATTCAATTATGTCTCCCTCATAAATCTAATGACAACACTTCCCAGGAATGTCACAACCTACAATTTGATTGTACATCGTGCCAGAATGTGGAACATGTTAAAGCTACTTCATATGCCAAAACAACTAATTATTTTTCTGAGGAGTCTTTATCATGATCAAAAATCCACTATAAGAATTAAATCCATAGAAAAGAGTGGTTCAGAATTGAGAAGGAAATAAAATTTCTCACAACTACTTCATGTGCAGTATATAGCTAGTAGGTTATAGGTATGGCAAGGAATGGGAAAAGAATATAGCTGGGAATTAAAATTGGAGACTGAAATCAGGAATGATTTGAGTTATGCAGATGGTGCTATGTTGTTAGCCAAGAGTAAAGAAAGGCCAGTTGTTCAAATCAAAATGGTAAGTGAAACATTTGGGTTCATGTTAAACACTAAGAAAACAATGATAATATCAAATTCCTTGCTTTGTGAATTTATAGCTGATACTGAAAAAGCAAAGGTTGTAGATACTTTTCTTTGACTGAAGAATAAAGACAAAATATGCCATAGAAACAGAACGAAAGTTCCACTAGAAAAATTGTTGTGACAAATTTAGGCAAACTGTGAAGGTTAAATACATTTCAACTATAAGAAAAATCAGAATGGTTAATGAAATAGTTAATGAAAGTTATTTCCAGTGTGCCAAGGATTTTTGTGAAATCTGGACCATGAGAAATACTGAGAGAAAATCAGATGCCTCTGAATTAAGCAATGTCTTTGATGCCTTTGATTATTAAGCTAAGACTATGATAGATTGTGAGAATATCAATAAATCTACCTTGGATCAAATAAAGGTTGACTGATCCCTTGTGGTAATGATCAACAAGTACAAACACCCTTTGGGCATATGATAGTTGAAACAGGTAATAGATTAGAAAAAATGATTATGTTTGGCAAAGGTAAGGCAGGATCAAAAAGATTACTGGAATGGCATGATAAATCAAGATGGAAAGCATTTATCAACCCAGCTTAATGGTAGCAAACATAGTAAACTGCAGATGTTCATATCAACGGTTTGGACTTTTTCATGGGTTATTAAAATATGGTTGGAACATTGATGCTTTAAGATTGCTTGGGGCAAATCAAAAACTGCCCTGGGAATCCCCAATTCCCTATACAGAAACCGCAGATAATTTCCCTGACAAATTAGATGTTTTTAAATTCTGGTTAATGAAAGAAGAACCTTGAATGGCTTTTGGCTTTGATTTTACTGGCAGATAGTGATACTCCAACCTTTGCTGTGTCCTGCTTTGACTCCCAAGTCTACCTTGATATAAAATAATTTAGGAGTTCATCTTCCTATTTTATACATAGCTCCTGTTTTTCACAAAACCCATTGGAGTCTCTTATTTCAGAGAGTTTTGATATTCAAATTCAAAATCTCTCAAGTATCTCTACACCTGAACAAATTGTATTGACAGAGCTTAAAATGGACTAATAAAGAAAATTCTGCCTGGCGGAACATGATTGCTTGTATGGCTCTCCATTATGATGGGTCATTTAAGAATCTGCACTTATCTCGCTCTGATAAGTGACAAAATGTAACAAATGCCCTACACATATACACATACTGTATATACAAATGCACACAAAATACACATACAAAATCAGATACTGTGGTCAAAATCCCTGGTAAGAACTTGAGTAGAAGGCTTACCAGTCAGATAATGGGCAGCATGTTAACACACTGACAATAATCAATTTAAGAAGCAGGCTTCAGTTCAACCATCTGAATTTTTAATTTCACCAGGGAATATATTGCAAATTAAGTATCTGACATACAGTCCATTTGGAACCACAATTCAGTTTACCAAAATAGAAAGTAATTTTCTCTTAGCAACTCAATATGATTGCACATAATGAGAAAAAGACAAGCACAGCAACAAGCACAAGCACATTCACCAAGGACAATATGTACAATATTCCTACATTTGGCAGTTCAATTTAATTAAAATCCAAATCCTAAATCGTATCCAAAACTTTGGTTCTCCCAGGGTGTTAACCATTGCCTCCTCCTCCTCCTTTTTATCATAAGAAAATAATTTTAGAATGCAGCACAGAAAACTATTCCGGAATGCCATGTATAAAATTATATCGTTATCTATTGATTGTATTATACCTTCCTGAGAAGTAATTTGGCTTAAAATTAAATCCAAATTTAATTAATACAAAGCCAACTTTCCATTTAATGCATGATCCTGAGTTGAACCCTGCTGCTCTACATAAAAGAAATAAACAATTATAAAATAAAATGACCTTGAGAATAAGCATTATATTAATATAATAGATTATTTTAATTTACTGTGTAAAAATAAGGATTATGAACAACCTGGACAATACTTCAACTGTCCTTGACAAACTAGTTCCTGCCCAATGATTACTAACCATCTAATCTACTTTTCCAAAAAATTACCTCATAAAAGTGAAATGGGTGACACCCTCATACAATTTTTGTAAATCTGAGAAAATTTCAAAATAGCTTGCCAAGCAGTTTATCTGTTTCTTGAGAGAGAAAAGATCCTAAAACTCCCCTTGAACTAATTTCTCCCAAAATAACTTTTTTTTCTAGGTTTTCTATCGTGGATGTTCATTCTTCATTTTCTCTTCTCCACTACAAAGACAAATTCCCTTCTCTTTATACCTTCAGAAGATACTCAGCAGATAAATTACCATAATTATACAACAGCACCTCTGAAAAGGGAAACCTTCTTCTGCAGTCCTTTGCAAATTGATCCACTTACTGTACATGAGTTCACCCTTTGTCATGGAGGTGCCTCTGCTACCAAACTTAGTTAATTTTGCCTTGGAATCCTCAAAGGTTCGGAAGAGTTGGGAACCCAATAATTTCACAATTTTAATCATTTCTGTCCAAGCGGGGACAACAATTGCATACAGCACCAGCCTGTTAACTGGTAAAATTTAAGGAGTAAAGCTTTCATCTACCGATTTAACTACTCAAATAATATTGAGACAATTGTTTTTCTCAAGGCAGGATCGCTAAACCTTGGATTTTATCTATTGAACATTAAATGAATTTTCTGTCAGGTCCTGACTTTGCCTAGAATTACAGGCCTTGGTCTTGCTTGTACTGGTGCCTTATATCAGAAACACCTGTTACAATGGAGCACAACAAGTCCACATCTTCATCATACCTCGTTTTCACTACTGTAGTCTTCTCTGTGGTATTTTGTCAGCCTTCAAGCTTTGATTTTCTATCAAAATATTTCTGCATAATAAAATTTAATTTTTATATGGTTCATGACTTGCACGAGCTCAAACTGATTTCATACTGCTTTTATCTTTTGCTTTGAATCCACAAATTTGAATCCAGTGCTGTGGGAGACTGGAACTTATTTATTCAGGTATCTTTCAGACTTAGAGAAAGAATCAAATCAAAATCTATGTGAAAATTGCAATAACCTTTTTGTTTCAGAGGGGGATGCATCTGTCATGACCGCAAGGAATATGGAGACAATGCCGGAGATTTTGCCCTTATATTCTCTGCCTAGCCAAAAGCTTTTCAGAGCTGATGTTTTAGTTGCAAGCTAGCATCTCATTTATTTAAATTTAAGATTTTGATTACCACCTTTAGAGCGCTCCATGGCTTAGGACCGGGGTATCTACAAGACCGCCTTCTGCCACCAGTAGCCTCTCACCAACCAGTACGCTCCCATAGAGAGGGGCTTCTTAGGATGCCGTCGGTCAAACAGTGTCGACTGGCGGCCCCCAGGGGGAGAGCCTTCTCTGTGGGGACACCCGCCATCTGGAAGGAGCTCCCCCAGGAGATACGGATGATCCTGGATCTGCGCGCTTTCCGCCGTGCCCTCAAAACATTCCTATTCCAGCAGGCCAGCCTGGCCTAACCTCTCTTTTAAACTGTTTTTAAATTTTTTTAATTTTAAATTTGTCTTGTAAATGTGGGGTGTTTTAAATTTTGTTCTCTGGGCCAATTTATTTAATTGTATTTTAATGGTTTTTTTAACATTTGTATTATATGTATTTTATCTTTTGGCTGTTCACCGCCCTGAGTCCTTCGGGAGTAGGGCGGTATACGAATTCAATAAATAATAATAATAATTTATTTGTTTATGTTTAAACAATTTTTTGATTGTAGCAAGTTAAAGAAAGTAGCAAGTTACAGAATGATCATTGATAGATATAAATTATTAAATGAGAATATGGGTTCCCTAAGGTTATACTGTACATTTGGACATCTGGACAAGAAAGACATAGAAGGGATCAGTTCATTACTTGTAAGAGGAGTAGATAAGTAACATTAACCTCACTGCCCTTTCAATGTTTATTCAGCTCAAAATATATTGCCCGTCAAGAGCACTGAATTTATATCATTGCCAGTTATGGTTCCTAAATCTTTTACCTCTTGTTCCTATCCCACCCCTTCCACTTGAGTTTCATGTGCAACAGCTAATTATTTATTTAAAGCACGTAATAAAGCAACAGCTAATTATTTGTTTTTCGTTGCACACAAAAGTTGGTGGCAGTTGTTTGTGGTTGCTTGTTTGCAATCCTGTCTTTTAAGCCTGTTTGTATGCAGTTACTCAAAAAGGGCAAAACAAAAACAGAAAGCCTTACGAAAGCTCGTGCTACACCTTCAAGCATTTCAGATCATTTTTCCATGTCTTGCCTACCTTTATAATGGAAAGATCAATATCAACCAATTCATTTGGCATTTGGCCTTTTAACAACACCTACCATTGAAAGCCAGTTCAGCAGATTAATTAGTGGGCTTGAATCTAAGTTCTGCTCCATAAGGCCTTTTCCCATGAAGTCTCTCAGTTACACAGGTAAGAGGAAAGTGATGCTATTATTCATTATTCACATTAATTATTCAAGTGTCTATTTTGCCTTCTGCACACAAGTCTGGAAATTATGCAATAAAGAGAAAACCAACACAATATTCATACAAAATGGGTTTTTTTTCCCCCAAGCCATGTAGAAGTTTTTTGAATTATTTCTACTTACCCTTATGATGTCCCATGCAGTGGTGGGTTTCAAGAATTTTTACTACTGGTTCTGTGAGCGTAGCTTAGTGGACATGGCATGGCTTGGTGGGCATGGCTTGGTGGGCATGACAGGGGAAGGATACTGTAAAATCTCCATTCCCACCCCACTCCAGGGGAAGGACATTGTAAAATCTCCATTCCCACCCCACTCCAGGGGAAGGTTACTGCAAAATCCCCATTTCCTCCTGATTAGCTGGGACTTGGGAAGCAGAGAATAGATGGGATTGGGGCCAGTCTGAATTTTTACTACCAGTTCTCCGAACTACTCAAAATTTCCACTACCGGTTCTCCAGAATTGGTCAGAACCTGCTGAAACCCACCTCTGGTCCCATGGTATTAGCTTCAGTTGTTTATTGGCAAATAGCAGGTATTAATGATCTGTTTTCACAGTTTATACAGAGATTAACAAAAGCAGATATTTAAGGCAAGCCTGCACATCATGAGCCAGATCACAGATAACCAGTCATGCTTAGATAAACACCCAGCAAACCCACCACTCAGTTTACTCTCTCCGTCCCCATCAATGCAGTCCTACATATATAGCAAAATAATCAATATTGGTCAGATTTCTTGCAGAACTTCACATAAGGCTAATACAGAGAAGGATCTGGCAAATCACAAATCACGAAAGCTCATTTCAGAATACAGCTATACTATCAAGTGAGAAACTGAGAAGTCAGCTTCCCCAAAAAGTGGTCCATCCAGGTTGATAAGATGAACTTGAAATCAGCACAGATAATTTTACAGCCTCCTTCTGGAGAGGATATTCACATTTTGCCTGGGTTTATTTATTTTATCATAAATGGCTTCCAGAAGCTAAACCAAAACCCCCAGTAAAGCCTTTTCTTTTTATAATGCATTTAATTTTTCACATGTAGGTTTTTAATCTGCTTTTGAATATTTTACATATTTTATTCTAATTATAATATGCTTCTCTTTCTAGATTTCAGTTTTTCATTTTAAATTCTAAGAATATTTTAAAGGGTTCTGAGTTTTTGCTGTTGGCTGGAGTAAATGTTTAATATACAAATGCAAAAAAGATTTTTAAATAAAATAAAAACACAATAATCATAGATTCTTCTATTGGTAAGAAACATATTTTTTTTCAGCTTCATGTAAATTACTACATATGAAAAAAGGTATGCTTCTTAAAAAGGACACCTAGCACTGTAAGTTTAAAAAAATGGTTCTGTTACTTCTTTCCTATCATAATGAATTTCTGTTTGTAAGATGAAATATAGAAGTGAGAAAGTATAGGTCCCACAGAAAATGATGTCTGGATCACCAACCTGAGATTAAGGCAGATTTAATGTACAATAAAGGCCTCATCTTGAACTCTGTTTTCTCAGTTTTAGTCTTATACAAACTTATTTGGGAACAAATACCAGTATTTACTGAATATGGTAGCATTAACTTCTATCTTAGAATGAAGTGGATCTGACTGTTAATCGCTCACTTGAATATGACTATTCAACCAAGCGATATTTTGTTATGAAACTTTCCAAACAAACTAAATTATTAATCAGATAAGATGATGGAGATTTCATAAAGTGTCTGTCTGACTTAGAGACTTTCTGGCACATTTTCCACTGAAAATACAAAGGAGTCTATTGATAGAGACTTTTTAATTCCAGAGGAACAGTGTAGGCATTATCATCAAAATGAAAGCCTTTTGACTCTTGAGGGAACTATGAATGAAACTGAAAGAACAGCACAAAAAAGAAGCTTAAAATGAGCTGTACAGACTCCACTCTTTGAAAAATTCTTCACTCCATAAGCATAGTTCACATGACTACCTAAACAGGAAGATATAAAACTTCAAATGTTTCAGGACAGTTTCAAAAGATATTGGCTACAATTTGTGATAGCTGTGTCAAAGGTTTTTTTTTTAAATAAAAATATAATTATGTTTTCCAAATTAGCATAACATATGGTTATTTCTGCTTCCTACACTGAGATACACTAAATAAATGTTCAAGATGCATAAAAACAGAAAATTTAATCTAAGGATTAAAGCTGGGGAGTTCAGTGTAAATCTAAGGTTGGATCGCCCTCTGTTGGACTGAGACAATACTACCAGGAGAAATATAGAATAACCTGTAGTCCTCGACCTAATTTTGTAGGGTGCTCAGCCCAATTTTATCCAATGAAAGAAGCCCATTGAGACAAAATATAGGTAGGAAAGAGAGAGAAAAAAATCTCTTCCTTGCTAGCTTAAGACAAGGAATGTATGTCTTCTACGAGCAAGTTATTCATACATAATGTTTGGAATCTGTATCCATTATATCAGAATTCTAGAATTTTTACAAGGGTTTGTTGCTAACTGAAAAATAAGATAGCCACTCAGACAATAAAAACTATTTCAACACTGAAACTATTGTACCTTTTTTTTTTTTTTTTTTTTGAGACAGAGGGAGAGATGAGAAGAAAAATCAACCTATTCTCATAATTTTTGCCAATCAACGTTCACTACTGTAGATGCAGTGGTGAAATCCAATTTTTTTTACTACTGGTTTTGTGGGCGTGGTTTTGTGGGCGTGGTGTGGTGTGGCATGGTGGACATGCTGTGGCTTGGAGGGTATGGCTTGGTGGGCATGGCAGGGGAAGGATACTGCAAAATCTCCATTCCCACCCCACTCTGGGGCCAGCTAGAGGTGGTATTTGCCGGTTCTCTGAACTACTCAAAATTTCCGCTACCGGTTCTCCAGAACCTGTCAGAACCTGCTGGATTTCACCCCTGTGTAGATGGCGACAATCATCTACAAAAGATCAGAAGGAGTTCCTAGGTTTATCCACAATGGGTCAAGGCCTGTTCTTCATTATTCCACAGTGCAGAAACATAACGATGGATTTCGGTTAAAGAAAGGCAGATTCCTATTGAACGTTTGAAAAAAGAACTTTGTGGCAGTAAAAGTAGGTTGATTATTCAGAAACATTGTGAGCCTCTTTTGCTGCACATATTCAGATGGAAGCAGGACATTTTGCTCCAAGTAGGGAACCAAATTCCATGGCTGTCAATCCTGAAATTGGCCGTATTGTAGCCATTTTCTTTTTGGTAGTTTTCTCTAGGGAGGTTTCTCTTCTCACGGCTTCTGGGCTGACACAGCCTGGAATGAAGGGGCCAGGGAGGGGGGCGGTGTAGGGATAGCTGGGGTGTTGTAGCCTAAATAAAATTCTTTCCCCTGGGAATCAAGGACATTGGTGCAGGTATTTGAAAGGTGGAGACTGAGGTCACCTAGCAACTGGACTGTATGTTGATTGGACCATGTGACTGGAGACTCTGGAGGGGAAGTGACAAAGTTTTATTTTTAATTGGGTGTAAAACCGGTGGGAACTTAGAGCCAGTTTTCCACCAGGAATGTGCCAATCTGATACGTCCTAATAAAATGTTCTTTGAGGAATTTGCCTACCTTGGAATTCTTATTGAATGGGATGTATTACTTGGAACCTTAACAATGGCTTACAATGGACCCTTCCAAATTTTATTCTAAGGACTGCTTAGTCTGAGTCTAAAATAAAAAGAGAATACAGGAACAGAAATACCAGCACTATTTTACAGCTACCCAGCAATCACTTTCAGAAAACTCTATGTGAAACTGATGAATCCTATTCTATTTTTTGTGATGAACATACTGCTTTGTAGCAGGATCTAATCTGTATCAATCACTAGGACCAGAGGTTTAGTCTTCTGAGCTTTCAGACTCATGCTCACATGTAAGAGAGAAGTTCCCTGAGGATGGGCTCCAGCATGAGTCCAAAAGATCAGAAGACCAAACCTGGGTGACCAACACAGATTAGATCCTGCAACATTACCTTGGGACACATATATTTGCCTTAATCATGATACTGCTTTGTAATTTACTTTTTATCCCTTCCAACTAGGGAAGAACAATAAAGAAAAAAATGATCTCATCAAGGCAATCAATTAACACATATTTAGTATTTAAAACAAATATAAGAACTCCTTATTTTTAAAAAAGCAAAGGACAATATAAATCAATTCTTGATTACCTCACCAAGGAATTTGACATGATCAATAGAGCTGGCCTCTGCAAGACCAAAGTCCTAGTCAACTGCATTGTGTACTTTCACACTCAGGACAAATCAGGGGTGAAATGCTCCCAGTTTGGACTGGATCGCCTGATCAGGTAGCGATGGCGGCGAGTGGTTCGGCGAACCTATAGCAAAAATCCCTGCCTCCCCCCCACATGCCCAGCTGAGCTGCGCAATCATCAGAGGTTTTTTTTTTTTACTTTTAAAAGCATTTCTTGTACAACCTCTTCGGCTGAAGAGGTTGTAGGAAAAAATGCTTTTAAAAGCCTCTGACAATTCCAGCTGAGTTGCCTTATCGTCAGAGGCTTTTAAAAGCATTTTTTTCTGCAACCTCTTAAGGGTGTAGAAAAAATGCTTTTAAAAGTAAAAAAAAAAAGAAGTTGGCCACGCCCACCCAGTCACATTACCTCCCCACCAAGCCACGCCCACAGAACCGGTAGTAACAAATTTCACATTTCACCACTGGGTCAAATGCCTTTCCAAGTAAAGGATGGATTTAAACTGTATTATACCATTTAAACGGTTTTTATGGACATTTTTTTTTTTTGAAGGCCAGAATTTGTCCCTGTGTTCCAGATAAATATTATTGACGTGGCAGAAGAGATGTAATTATATGCCAGATCCTATGGCAAAAGTACACAGGTACACATCTGAAATGGTATCTGTATATTTTTCTCGAGGCCAGCTGACTTATAATAGCTTGACCCAAGATCAAAGTTGATTAATAAGATCCATGACTCATATCTTGCACTTTCTTTTTCCTTAAGCAAACAGTTTCATGACCGTTATGAAGACAACGGAAGTGGATAGGGGAATGTATTTTAGTTCCCTCTAGTGTGCTACTTCCCCCATTTAAATCACAGCTCTCTCCAAGTCTGAAGTCAGAAGAAAAGATACAGATAGCCAAAAAATACTTTTCTGCATATCTAAAGTCTTAATTCCCTATCGTTTTTTCATAAAAGGGAAAGGGAGAGAGAGAGAGAGATGGGTATGGCTAGACTCAATCCTGGATGAATTGGTGCAGAATACAGTGATTGCTTTGTTAGGATGAACAAAGCATTTCCTTTCCTAAGGTTGTCCTTTGATCTCTGCCAGGGTCCTCTAAAATACTCTTTTAAAATCTTTTAAAGGCTGCAATCCAACAGGTGGAACACATATTATTTCTGTTGTAAGCCGGGCGGCATAGAAATATGATAAATTAAATTAAATTAAATTAAATTAAATTAAATTCCAGCGGCAACTCTAGGTCTTGGCTGCCTGAAACCACAGTAACTGTTAAAGAGACCCACGAGAAAAAGTAGCAAACCGCCCTTGGTTATTTTGCCCTCCTTTCTCCTGTGGTTCACACCAGGCAGGGTTGTGTGTTGGTGTCGCTCTTCTAGCCACAGAGAGACGGGAGGTGTGGCGGCGGAGGGGAAAGTCAGGCGGACGAGTCCCCGGAGAAGAACAACGGAAAGTTACCGTGGCAAAGGAAAGTTCTCTTAAGCTCGTCCTCTAGCCTCCGTTACCCACGAAGGCAGGCGGCTCGTTTCCAGCTGTTCACACTGGCCTGGGAGAAGCAGAGGCGGCGCTGCGGCCATGGGAGGCATTAGCAGAGCGTCCGGGAAGGCAGCGGGGTCGCCAGGGTAGGAAGCGATTTCGTTTCCCACGCACATCTGGCGTGGCTCAGGAGAGGGGGAAGCGAGGCAAGGGCGCGACTGCTGCCAACCTGGGTTCCCTTCACCCCGGGAAATCCCAAATCCTCACCTGGGTTGGAATCAGCCCCGTCCTGCCCGAGCTGGGGCGCGCTGGAACTTCTTTCCGGCTCCGCAGATGTTGTGCAGCTGGCGCGCTCCAGCCATCCCAGGCTCGGCCGCTGCCTCTTCCCCGCCCCTGGACAACCACTCGCATCCGCTGGAGCCGACGGGAAGGCCCAGGGCGGCAGCCAAAGGCTGGGTGGAGGCCCCGCCATCCAATCTGCCTCCGCCGAGGCTGGAGAGGAAGAGCCCTGTCTGCTCGCAGCCGCTCCTCCCGAGCTTGCCGCTTTTTCTTGCTCTGGCCCCGCGTCCCCGGGGTCTCGAAGGGTTTGAGTAACTGCGCGGTTAGTAAGTCTCTTTTTGCTGGAGGAGGCTGCTCCTGTTGAGTTTCTGGCTGCCCTGGGATTGGGGATTCATTCCGGTCCTCAGCATCACAAATTAATATTTGGGACATCATCACACCTGAAGCCAGGCAGGAATTCCTCCTAGATTTAATTCAAGGTTCTGGAATCATCTCTCAACCTGTTTTCCAAGGCTTGGACTAGTCTGTGCCTCCTTCACCACCATGTTATTCAATTGAAATTACTATTCTGAGCAAGGTGGAGGGTTTTTGTTTTTTGTCTTTTGTCACAATGTACAACTAAAAGGTTCTTCATACCTACCTTGGACTCTGTTGGCATCTCCTCAAAGGAAGTAGACATCATAGGCTGGAAAAACCCTGATCTAAATATTTCTGAGAAAAGCAGAAATGGGTGTGACTGTGAAGTTTGTTACGGGATTTTGAGGGAACTAGAGATTCTCTAAGAAGTGTTCAGCCTTTGTTTAGCGATACAAAATATTCTAAAATACTCCACAAACATTCTGTCAGTAGTTATGTAAGGACTGCCGTTACATGAACATAGTTACGCATTCTCTATTTCTGCCAAGTTTTCTGGGGACTATTTAGGTCTAGAGTCTTGCCTTTAGTATTATTATATCCGTATTGTGAATATAAGGACTTGTTGAGGCAGTTGCGGGAACAAAAAAATATTGTAGACAATATTGAAATCTTGGTTGGTTAGCTTGCAGTTGGAAATCAACAACCAAAAGGGCAGCTACTTGGTGTTCACATGATGCATAACCATAAAGGAACTGACAATATGTTCTGACACGCACACTTATGGTTAGCATGGCATGCAGAAACATCATCTCAAACTAATGCGAGACAGTGCTTGGATCCTAAAGCCCTCTTGGTGAGAGCTTCTTAACAGTTCAGTTCCATTATCAAGATACATGTTCTCTGATGTCTCTTTCTTGACTGCAGTCTTGGAATGAATAGAATAGAATAGAATAGAACAGAACAGAACAGAACAGAACAGAACAGAACAGAACAGAACAGAACAGAACAGAACAGAACAGAATAGAATAGATTGAATTGAATTGAATTGAATTGAATTCTTTATTGGCCAAGTGTGATTGGACACACAAGGAATTGGTCTTGGTGCATACGCTCTCAGTGTACATAAAAGAAAAGATACATTCATCAAGAATCATAAGGTACAACACTTAATGATAGTCATAGGGAAACAGTCAATATAAATCTTAAGGATACCAGCAACTTAGCAAATTAGAGGATATTTTGAAACAGAGTTGGTATGCAGAAAGCATCAAAAGGGGAAGAGATTAGAAGGAGGGAGGAATCAATGGAGCTGAACAGAAGAAGGGTTTCTGGGGATCACATGTTTCAGAAGTTCCACCAATGAAAAAGCTTAGGCAAGTAATACCAGTTTTAGTAACTAAAAACCTATATAGCCAATCACCAATCCTCTGGTGATTCTACTTCCAGATGGCTGGTTTCCTGTTGCAGGAAACCCTGGATTTAGAGTAGAATTGCTGAGATGGGCAAGGCTCTTCCTCATCTTCCTCAGCAATACAGCTCAAGCTTGCTGACTTCCCGTTGCCATTAGCAGCCGGAAACCGCCAGTCTGTTCTCCACTGATCAGATGCTCAAGTTGGATCAACAGCCTGCTGAGGAACAGACCTGTAGATGCCCATTGCAAATGCTAGCTAGAAACGAACGGGTGCCTTAATTCTGCAAACCACAGCAGAGGCTGGAAGTATTTTATTCTATTGTGGCCAATAACTGGTTTCTTACCAGGACATTGTTTTCTAATGACTGGATAAGATTGCTGTAATGATCTCACCTTTATATATCAGTAGTGTTCATTTGCAATTATTAATTGCTCACAATAGATGGTCTGCAGGAGGAAGGCAAAATGAAGAAGAAATGGAAAGCTCGCTGTCATGCAAGCTAAGTTCACACATCATACAAAGCCATGATTTGTTAAGCACATTGTCATTGTCTGGGGTCACACAGGCTTCAGATTCTATTATGGCTTACTACAAAATCATAGACTGTACTCTCTAATTGAAGATTTCCCACCCACGGTTATGTAGCATATAACATGCTGAGACATTATTTGCCATATTATATATAATGCTTCATTGCATCAATCTTAGATCAGAAGGGGCTTAGATCTGGTCAAAGATACTGTACCAACTTCCCAACAAATATGCTGAAAGATCTAGGGTTACAAATGGTACATTAGTAGTGGGGCGCAAAATAAGTTGTAGCAGCTGAAGCAACCAAGCCTGTGCAGTATTGTAAATCTTTTTGAACTTCTGATGCTTCCGGAAATAGTCCCCTTTTCCTCCCTGGATGTACTCCATCAAAATACTAATATATCTCATGCATCAAAATAATGATGTATAGAAAGCTTAAATTTCTTGTATGAAATATACAATATATTTGGACATATTTGACTGAAATGTGTAGCTTTAATAGCTTATGGATATTTTCTATGGTACAGAAATGTCATGAATAAATAATAAATTTTGTAGCTCTGTAGGCAGGGCTTTATAGTTGCATTGCATAAATGAGAGGGAAGTGGTAGCTTGAAGGAATTGGCCTTGGCAATTAGTCTTCAGCATTAAGTAGAAAACTCCATTATTTACCATAAATAAGGTAATAACATTGTCCCCATTTAGCAATTATCATTGGGATTGCAATTCAGTCATTAAGCAAAGTGGTCACTAAATGGAACCACAACTGTATTTTTGATCTTTCTTCTGCTTTCCTTTGCTTTACAGATCTATAAAGGTTGTGAATGTAAGGATTGGTCACAGTTACTTTTTCATCACCATTGTAACTGCAAACTGTTGGTAAACAAGGCAATCATTAAACAACAACTACCTGTAATTTGTTTGGGACTGTTGAACAATAATTGATTGTTTAATTGATTATTGGAGTTGGCACATTTACTGGAATCTTTCAAAAACATAAAATAAAATCCCAGGCAGGCTGAAATAAGAATAGTTTGAAGTGATAAACAATACTGTCCACAAGATGTCAGTATTGGACTGTATTAGGAACCCTCACAGTACCTTTAAAGCATGATACTGTGATTTCTGTCTGCAAAAAAGCTGCAGAATTTTAAAAGCAAGAACGGTCATTTTTTTTTTTTTTTTTTTACATAAAAAAATTTCAGAGATTTGTTGATCTCTGGAAGTTGCCATGATCCATATAGGAAATAGCCTACAGAAAGCAAGTATGATTTATCCATGTTGGGAGCTATCTCCTAGGTTCCACTAGTAAAATGTAGAAATAGTGGCTGGAGTGGGTCTGGAAATATTTTCTAGGAATAATTTGGAAACACTTGTCATTTCTCAGATTTTGTTTTTCATCTTCTGTTTATAGACATGAAATTCCAGATAACCTGTATAACTTTCAGAAAGTACCCCTAAATTTCAGTAGTTGCTGTACAAGAGACATGTTGCTTGGGTTTTAGCTGATTATAGTTGCACTGATTATAAAGAATCTAGTGCTTCATTCAACTCATTACTTCTAAAATAAAAATGTTCTTGTAGCTCAAAGCAACTGGTTTCCTTAAAAGGAAACAGCTCCCAATAATATAGAATTTTATAGTGCAAAGGAACATCTGTTTAAACAATGCTTGGATTTTGGCCGAAAACCAAGCCAATATGATCAAGCCCAGGTTTAAGCAAGCTAAGAAATAGGCATTTTGCCACTTATTGTTTTGGGATTTCAGTATCATTTTTCCAAATTCTCAGTCATGTAAATTTGAAAGGCATTTTAAATTTCTAGAACATATATATTTCTAGGGAGGGCCAAATAAATGAGACTGTGGTGATCAGGACTGGATCTTACTTCTCTTTCATTATTTTTGTTTAATGTAGCTGGAAAGCTCTTGTACTATTTTTCCTTTGCAAATCATCCTTTTAAAAAGTATTATGGGCTCCATTTAGACCATTAATTGCAGCCAACCAGTTTAAAGACACAAATTCCACACTGACTGGCATGTAAGTGTGAAATAAAATCTAGCAAATTGTCACTCTATAAATAAGATGGGCAGTCTCGAAATTAGATACATGAAATAAAATATAAAATCAATACATTTAGTAAAAACATCTGTTTTTACTCTTTTCTGGGCGTGCTCTTCCAAGGATCCTAATTGTAAGATTGCTGTTGAGCTTGATCAAAGGCTGATGAAAGCAGAATCCATGTTCATCTATGACTAGGTAGTGGGTAAGTGAACAGATCCGGTGGAAGTTGGCAAACGGGCCATTTTCAGCCTCTGGAGGGCCTCCGGGGGGGGAGGCCATTTTTGCCCTCCCCAGACTCCTAGAAAGGCTCTGGAGGATGGGGAGAGCAAAAAATGGGCCTACTGTGCCATCGCGTGCCAGGAGTCGGGGTGGTGGTCGCGCACGCATGCATGGGGCAGGACGCATAGAATTATGGGTTTGGGCGCGCACGTGCGTGACCACACACACACACACCGTTCCTGGCACGTGATGGGAAAAAGGTTAGCCATCACTGTTCTAGGGTGTTAGCTATTCCTCCCAGCTTAGTATCATCTGCAAATTTGGTGAGTTCCCCTTCTATTCCCTCATCTAAGTCGTTTATGAAGATATTGAAGAGTACTGGGCCTAAGACAGAACCTTGTGGCACCCTACTGCTTATTTCTCTCCATGTAGACTTAGACCCATTAAGGACTACTCGCTGAGTACTGTTTGTCAACCAGTTGCGAATCCATCTTTAACCGGTAAAAGTTAAAATTTGATTGTTTTTGTAAACTTGACAGGCTTGTTATAGAAATGGCTTGTACATACTGTTGTGTAAAAGCAAAAAGTTGTGGTTGTAATGTTACCTTCAACTGTGCCAAAGAAAATCGGAAGTTGGTGCCTTTTTCTTTTTCTTCTGCTGTTACACTATACTCCTTTTCCCTTCCTCTCTTACTTTTTCATGTTTTTTTCTTTGTATTTTATACTTCAATAAACTAATAGTTAAGTTGGGGGGGGAGAATAAAAAAAAAATCTTGTATGCCTCTTTATGGGATTTATAAAGTAGGTTGGTGAAAGTACTGAAGACTTCTTTTAAATACCAAAGAGTGATGAAAGATGAAATCTTGCAATGCCATTGGAATGGCTTAAATGTCAAGATCATGCAAAGAGGAATAAGAAGTTGGACTAATTGACCAAGGATAAAACATTTGTTTGACATTCATAGTAACTCCTAAGGAACTTTTTGCTGAATTAGGACCAAAAAACTGATTTTTGGATTGTGTATTGATAAAAAGCTATAGAGAGGGGTTTTTATTATTTGTAACTTCAAAAAAGGGTGAAAAGGTACTGTTATGGTTGGTGTGGAAGTTTGAAGCCCTGTATTATTACTTTTGTTATCTTTTTTTCTGGTATCTTTTTCCTGCATCTTCTGCATTTTTATTGTTCTATTTTCTTCTTGTTTAGTTTGACTTAGCTTTTATATGTTTATTAAGAACTTCAAAAAATATTTTTAAAGACCTACTTTCTTTCAACTATTATTTTTATCTCACATGCAGGCATATGTCACAGGTGTATTTCTAGGAAAGCTTGATGCTTTTCCATAGCTATTACTAATAGTGATCAACTTGTATTATGGAAACTCCTGAAAAGTTGAATGAGTGATCAACTTGTATTATGGAAACTCCTGAATGGAGAGGACCAAGAATATTTTACAACTATGCAGGCAATAATCAAACATAAGTAATATATATGGAACAAATTTTTCAGATAATCCTATATCCTTCAAAAGGCATCTGGACTTTTATTTTTCCTGGAAGATGTTTCACTTTTCATCCAAGAAGCTTCTTCAGTTCTTCAGTCAGAACTGAAGCACCTTCTAGGATGAAAAACAAAAAATATTCAAGGAAAAACAAAATCCAATTGCCTTTTGAAAAACAAAAGGTTCAACCATGACCTGGATGACTGAGAATCTCCATAGACAGGTAATTCTATACAATTGTCTTTCTTTTTCCAAAGACCACATCGTTCCATAATGTTTGCTTATCACTTCAGATAACAATTTGAATTTCCCAATTTCTACATAGGTTTTAGACTATCAATCTCAATCTGATGGCTCCTACACAGTACATTGCAGTACCTATCAATCCGGCATGTTTTTAGCTATGTTAGCTGTGACTGATCAGTTTTTAATGCAACACATCTAGAGAACATCATATTCAGGAAAGCAATGGTTAATTATGCCTAGACAACTAACTACTGCCTAGGTAAATGTATTTCAGATAACCTAATACTTGAGTAGAACAACCTTTTGAGTCAGCAAACAATTTGGAAGTTTGAGTACGGTAGATGTATCAAGACACAAAACACGTTTTCCAGAAAACAAATTGACAAAGCGATTGATCATTATACCCTTTAGACCCCAAAACAGAATTTTTCTCCACAGCACACTATTGGTCTTTTTTCTGATAAATGGCAGATTTCAAAACAAAGCACCTGACTGCAGCTACCCTCATTTTTATTTCTGATATTGCTTATGGGATCTGTAAAAATACTAAGTTCTGACATTTTGTTTGCAATGTGTTACTGCCACCATCCCTTTGGGGATGGGGTAAAACTTCAGCAGGGAATCTTGTAAGTGCTAAAGAAGGAACCATGGATGCCTCTGACCCATTAAAAATCAAACAAAAGTTTTTCTTTTGATCTCTCCAAATAATGTATTGCAAACTCAATAAGCAATGAACTGCAAATACCTCTTTCATCTTGAAAGCAAGCTGATCCAAAATTATGAGCATTTAGAGCAATATTACAATTAGAAATCTTAATTTTTGTGCAAAAAAAAATTAATTACATACAAGTTTACTATGTGGCATACTGAAAAGTGTCACGGAAGAAATGGTTTCCTTTCATTAAAGTATGATAAGAAAAAAAATATCTTGTCAGAAAAAAAAATGCCAACTAATTAATACTTTTACAAGATGCCTTTATTATATAAAAATGCAGAAACATCGTTAAGCCTTATAATGGGAGGAAAAGACTGCTTTCTAAATTTTTATCATATGAGAAATCTGGTGATTCTTAAAAAGGTGGCAAAATACTGCTGTACTATATCATGTATCTGAAAATAGACCATGCTAAATATCAGCAATATAAAAACATGGAAGAACTGTGGTAGGAAATTCAATGTGTTTGTGTATAGTAGAGAGCCTGGATCCTCACCTACTTTTATGTTTACATTTCCCACAGAACACAATGACTTGGATCCTGAATTCTTACATTCGTACAAGTAATTTCTACCAACCAGGCCTTTTATAATTTATTCCACACCATGCTCAAGAGTTCCCTGTTCTCAGGAACAGATTTACAAAAGATACAGGGCTACGCAGAGAAAAGGGAAGCAGGAAAGCCTGTTCTATAAATTTAATTCTATTCTGTTCACAGAAAGGAAGTTAAAGTCTAAGCTGGAGTGGCTAATCGAAAATCTGAAGCAAGTGATTAACTAAATACACAAAACAATATCATAATCCTTTGAAAAACATACATAGGACAGATACATAATTTACAAATTCTGTCAACTTCAGCTTTAAACCATATTTCAAATATTTTTTCTTATTTATTTTCTCGAGCATTATCTTCCAAATCCTTCCACAGGGTATACTTTAACTGAGTATACCCACTGATTCTATTTATGCTAAAAGTCTTTACAAGATATCTGCTTTTGCTTGGCTTAATTTGCAAGGTGTTAGTATTAACTTACCTATTAAAAGTCAACATTAAGATACATAAAAAGATATACTATGAAAGTATCCAAAGAATAGTATAAGCTAAACTTGTTAGCTTTTCCTAGATTCTTTCCCATTCAATTAACTTTCTCTTCAGTCATTTAAAAACAAACATGTAAACATCAGAACATTCTGAACAGTCAAAGATTTTAACCACTTAAATAATAGCAACAATGAAACAAAGCAAATTGTCATCATATTGCATGTATATTATGGACTATGGTCCTTCACTGGTACCTGGTTTAAGGTAACCTGCAGTTTGCCCACAATACTAAAGTAGAGAATATAAGAAGTAGTCCCTGTATAAAATCAACATTTTCACTGAGCGATAAGCTTAGGGGGGGGGCATGTTAAATCATTACACAATAACTGTTTTAGAAAACAACATATTCTACTTTAGCTATTCATAAAACATGAATTATGGCTAAGATTTCTGATAAGCAAATCCAGGGCTTGGCTTTGCTCTGATTCTGTAGTTCTTGATCTTGTATGTTGTGAGGTTCCCAGTATGCTTAAGAAAGTCCATCCTCTTGGTCAATGATTTCTGTTTTACTGGAGAACACATCAGCTAGCATATGCTTTGGTATCTCAGAACCCCTGACTTTCAGTGTATAACAGGCATTCTCCACTTTAGCTAAGCTCTGTTTCAAAGTATAGAGCTTCTTAGAAACTTCATACGGTCCAGTGTTACCAATGTAAGAAAAGCCATCATAAATCTGACACAGGAACTGACTCAGCTCAAATGGAGTATCTATATCACCATTGCCAACACTATTAATACACATCCGCATCAATTCTCCAGTTAGATCAGCCACTCCCAGAAGATAATCCACAGGTGTCACTTTTATGTTCCAGGTATTGTTTTCCTTATTAGGAGAATCTGAAGATGGCTAGTAATACAACAGAATACAAAACAGTTTATCACAGAGAGAAAGTTCAATTTGTAAAACAGTTCAGGAAATTAACAAAAACAATTTTAGAAAGAAGGTGGGCTTGCTTTGGAACTTTTTAATGGATGATTTCCCTTCTGGAAGACTTGTAATTTTCATCTCTTTTACATTGGTCCCAAGTGAACTCTATTTTGGGTGGCATAATATTAATAGCAAATTAATATCTTTTTACATAGTAAATTTCCTTTGCCATCAACAATTACATGGCGTGAAAAATCATCTCCACACCAGGTAAGTCTTACTTTATGGCTAGCCAAGCAGTAAGAAATAGGAGTTCAGCTAGGAAAGAATTATTGCAGTAATTTTTATAGAAACTTCATATTCATTAACTCTTCAGTTGGCAAGATGCCAGTTTCTAAATAAGAAAAGCTGTGTGTGTGTATGTGTGTGTGTTTGTGTATCTTGTATTTCTACTTTGCACTATTTCTATTTTGAAAACAATATTTTGCCACCATTATATATCATCATCACTGTGTAATAAACTAATATATATTGCTGTTTGCTTTCACAGTTTAATGAACTGAACTAAAAAAATAATTCCTTAATCAACAAAGACCCATAAAATTTATAAAGATCCTCAAGATGCACTCTTTATCCAAGGATCAACTGAGGATGAGATTCCCATATCTCAAGAAACTGATCACTCTGGCAGAAACTTAGGTACATGGAAGTTCAACAATTTGTCAATTTCACGGAAGCAGTTTACATGAGCCAATAGAGGAAGAGGCTAAAGAAGAATGAAAATTCTGGAAGTTGAAGTCCCCACAACTTAAAGGCCAAGGTTGAG
The DNA here is from genome assembly GCF_059756535.1 of Pantherophis guttatus. Classification (NCBI taxonomy): domain Eukaryota; kingdom Metazoa; phylum Chordata; class Lepidosauria; order Squamata; family Colubridae; genus Pantherophis; species Pantherophis guttatus. The sequence continues at coordinate 275,891,883 of NC_142063.1, read as the reverse complement.
AAACATTGAAATAGATATTTGCAGTTTTTAAGCAGCAAGATCTGATTGACTAGAAATCTCAAATGTGAAGGGCTAAAAAACCCTTTAGAACAGAAATGAGAAGCTAAGAACTCCTTCTGCCAAGACCTACAAGTAATGGAAGAATGGTACTCATTTTAAACAGAGGAAAGGACAAGCAGCTACTGACTAGCCTAGCACTCCATGGCTGCTGCTTAGTGGAAAGCCACAAGCTATGGGAAGCTAGAGAGTCCATATAAGGGCTGATGAGGAAAGCCAGAGTACAATGGGATGGCAGACAAGAATTAAAGCTTCCTGTAATTTTGGAGTCCAGATATAGTATCCCTAGTATAGCCTTATAAGCTTTTTTAAAAGCCAATTTTATAAATGGAAAAATAATTCCAACCTTCAAATGGAAAAAAAAAAGAATTAAATTGAGAAAAAGAAATTCTTGCAGATCAGGCTTCCAATACTACAGACATTCCCCTAAAGAAACTTTTTCTTCATTCTATATGTCACTGGACAACAATATCAGCTGCACACTCCTAATATATTCCCAATGCTGCTATTCTTCTATTCCTCAGTCGTATTTTAAAGGAAAACAGCCCAAGGTTATGCTAAGAGTAATAGTGACAAAATAAAAAGATGTTTTTGATAACAGAAATGCAAACTTCCGTTTTTCCCTGATCCCAAATGAAAAAAGTGAGGATTTTCAAACCACCTCTGAAAAAGGGAGACAAAAGAAGACGACTTGCAGGAAGTGAGAACACAAGGAGACTTCATGATCATATCATTGGCGTATTGTCCACCCTCTATATCAATTCTTTATAATATACATTTAGAAATGATAGTACCTTCCTTTCTTCTTCTTTATTATCTTCTGTAAATATCAGTTGTTTATTGATGTCCTCTAAGCTAATTAATGACCGGGTTTTGATAAAATACTGAAATGAAACAGCTTCCACATACTCTTGAAGACCTAGTTGACATGGAAATATGTAAAATATATTATCCTGTAGGAATTCACAGTAAAAGAGTTTAAGTGATATTTTAGGGATGTCAGCTTTTAATCACTTTTTGACTGATGCAGACTTTTTTAGGTTATGCATTGGAGATTCTTTTTAGATTATGCATATGACAATTTTAGTTGCAATGATTAGTATTTTAAAGCCTTTACTGCAGTGATTCTTGGAAAAGCATACTATCCAAATGTTTGTTTCTCTCTATCCAAGCTAATATAGTAAAGTATCTTGGAAATAAAATCAACATTACTGAAAGATTCTCAACCATAGAGATCATGAGATTAAGGGGAGAATTAATCTATGGAAAAATGCTCAACATAAATTTTTGGTATTATTGATATTTTCAGTTCTTGAAAAAAAATGCTGGTCTTCAATTCTTAGCTTAGAAACTTAAAAAACAATTTAACAAAATTCAGTTTATTCAGTCTGTTTTTATAAATACACATTTAATTATCTGAAACTTTATATTATGTAGATAGATGCTCATTGATAGTTGCCCTTGCATTTTTCTAAAGATATAATCTATACATAAGACACAATTTAAAATGTGAGGGATTCATTGGATAATAAGTAATGCTATATGTCATGACTGCATTGAATTAAAAATAGAAAAACAGGATGTGTTTGTTTCAAACATTTATGTATCCACCAAAATCAAACAATGTGACTCGGTCAGTATACGATAAAAATAAATAGGAGGACATGGGGCTCTATTCAATTAGACCCCAATTCCTGAGGGAAACACTTTTTAAGGGCCAGCAAGGTTGGGGCCAATTATATATTGTGTGGGAGGAGGGGAATGTTTCAGAGCCTAAGAGCAGCCACTGAAAAGGCATGCTTCCTAGGTCCCATAAGACAGCAATGTTTAAATGACAAATGAAGGCTAATACTTTGAGAGCAAGTCCTATGCCTTGCATAACGTTAAAGGTAGTAACCAGCACCCTGTATTACATACGCTTACTGGAAACCAGTGCAGCTCATGGGTAGTGATGTTGCATGAACATTACAAGTCGTTCCCGTAATTAAAAGAAAAATAGTTGATCCATATTCTACGCACATTAGTCCCTAGATTACAATGAAATTTATTTTAACTATCTTTCTTACAATAAATGTTTGACATTAAATACGTGCCTTTCAGAAGTCCTCCACAAAAAGCAGCTTGGAATAACATTTAAAATGACCCAAGACCTTGACAAAAGGTGGTTTTGCTAAGCAGGTAAAAGGATGTTTTAAATACATTGTAGTTTTAATGGAAGGACATCCGTTACTTTCACAAATAATCCCCAAGGTGGAAAAAAAATCCCTATCCCACTTCACTATTTCATCCAACAACATCTTCCTGCTTTTAGTTTTGGGTTGTTTCCAAGAAAAAAAATTACTTAGGAATCTCACTGCTGGAAAGTGAGTAGTTTATAAGGCAGCTTTTGTACAGTTCCTTAGCAATGAGGATTTAGAATGGAGATACCTTTAAGATATATTGAATCAGTATGTGTTCATTTTATACTATCCAACTTCCCCCCCATCTCTCTTTTAAAATATAAGATTAACATATAAACCAATAGGGAAAACATGAAGAATACGATTCTAGAATTCTTTCCAATGCCGCTAGAAAAGTCAGGGTAGGAAGCATTTATATTTTGTTCTGCTTACATCTTTGTGTTTGGTATGTGTGCACTGGAAAACAGAATAGGGTCTTCTGATCATATGACTAAGGGGAGGAGAATTTAGAGTGGAGCAGCTGGCAACAATCCAATCTGCTGCCCAATTGTGTCTCTTGCTCTGTAAGCCCTAGCTAGATTCAGCTCCTTTTTATAATACTCAATCTTTCTTCTACCAGCTTCCCCTGCCCCTCAAAAGACTTTGATTCTGTTTTGTTTAGTTTTCAGGGAGTTCTCCTAAGGATGGAATCAGAAGTAGCCTTGATCCAGATTACACAATTTCCAATATTATGCTGGATTGAGAAAGAACAGGGCAAGGAAAGCAGACTGGATTCCCCCACCCCAGCCCATTATAGTAGCTTTGCTCGGGGTCATGTGACCAGGAGAGTGAGTGTTTCTTAATGTAAGCAACTTGTATCCTGATTTGTTTTGTTTTGTTAAAAAGACCCAGATTCACCTGCCATGTTTGTCACAATCACCACAAAATCTTTAAAAGATAATTTTTCTATTTATATAATTTCTTCTCTATTCTCTGATCTTAATCCAACTCTCCCTATAAATAGTATACCCTTCCATAAACTTTATTATTATTACTAATTAAATTTGTATACCGCCCTACTCCCGAAGGACTCAGGGCGGTGAACAGCCATAAAATAAAACATATAGATACAAAATTTAAAATAGAGATAAAACAAATTAAATAAATTTGGCTGAACCATTTTAAAACCCCAATAATTTAAAACCAAATTTAAAATTCCCATTTAAAAAGAGGAAAATTAACTTCTTCATGATGTAACAATGTTTACTTTCAGAAGCCACTCATCTTTTTCTCTTCTATCATAATATATCCTTGCCTAAATCTCTATTTCTTCAGCTCCACAAGACTTTTCAAAGGTCTTCTGCTCTTTCTCCTTTTCTAATCATGCAAGTTGCTTATTAAAACATCTGTGCGACTCCTTTTCATGAAACCTTGATAAAATCCCATTTTTATGTTCTTCTCTAATTCAAACAGACAAAGCAATGTCCTGCTCAATTATATTGGCAATTTCCCTCTATTGTTCTCCCTGTATCAACTTTTAGACTATGTTCTTCTTATAGTTCGTAGTGCATAATAATAGTGTTTGATGAATTATGGAAGACTTATGTAAGGCTATATAGATAAAATCATATGCATACTTACTACAAAACAGAGTTTCTATTGATCTTGGTAGGATTTACTTCCAACTAAAGAAGCATAGAACATCCAAAAACAAAATTCAACTCTAAATAATAATCTTCACACTTTATTCACAAATGTTTCATGATAGAGGATATTTATATTAAGGAAGAGTCTTATTTTAATGTAAGGCACTAAATTGAAGTATATGGGAATTCCCTTTATTAAATTAAATTAAATTTTCAACCAGTGTAATACGATTAGAATAACAAAAGCAACTACTGTGCAAAATAAGTCTTGCATTTGCCTACCGCTATTTCAGTTTTAAAGCCAAATTGTTCACATATTCCAAAGGATATGTATCCCTTACATAGGAGGAAAGAGAGATTTTTTTTATTACAAACATACTTCAAAAGTAACCACAAAAAGATAACAATAACAATGTGCAAAAGTTGGTCTGCCTTTGTTTTTTAACTAGTTATTTCAGTGTATCTTTGTTTGCTTGTTTAATTATCCCTTGGGACAATCTGTACTTTAAGAAATGTGTAGAAAACAGTCATCATTTTTGTTATTGTTCAATTATTAGTACTATACTCAGCATTTGAGCTCATATGAGTATCCTTAGGGGAAATGTTCTGCATGCCATTAGCACTAATCTTAATGAGGGAAAAAGTGGAACTTCTTTAGTGCTTTGCCAGAATTATTTTATCTTTAAGTCAAAGAACAGTGGCTTGGAGTAACCCCAAAAAAAGCATTTCGTAACAACCAACGCCAAACAATATTCCCAGGAATCGTATTTATGGCACTTCTATTTATAGATATATGATTATTACATTCAACCTTTGCATATCCTTGTTAGATTTTTTTTGTTAGTCACTACTGTAACTATTAAAACAATTAAATAGATTATTCAATTCTTTAACCTTTATTGTTACACCATTTTTGATAAAATCTAAATAAAATAAAACAATACAATACAAACAATTTACGATAGTTAGGATGTACAAAGTAAGATCTTTAGGTACCTTTTCTCAGCATGTCACTAAAATCCTACAATTGTTCTGATTATGTAAAATTTGAGTGCTATACCATAAAATGGGTACTGTATTATACATTTCTGAAGTACAATATCATCTTGCTGTGATTGCTGACCATTGAAAGTTCAAATACTATTCATTAAAAATTAGTGCTAAAACCGCTGAAATCAAAACTTTTAAATGCTTATTTTCCAAAAAAAGCAACAGCTTTTGCTTGCAAACAGTACAAAATAGAAGCTTTTTAATGCTTCAGATGGCCCTCAAAATAATTTCAGCAACAACATGTATAGTTTGACTACTCTGCGCCTTGAACAATTCGAAAGAATGATTTCAAAAACTTATTTGAAATATTACATTGCTGCCTCCAGCAAAAAACATTCTAGGAAATGTAAAAGCAACAGGATAAGATGATTTTGAAATATATATCTTGAACTTTATAAAATATTGTATTTATGCCTGTTTAAGGATACTACTCTGTAAGCATGCATGGGCACTTCTATGTGTTGACTGGGCTGCCATACACATGCCACAGTACAAATGTCCACACAACCATTAGGTAGCATACAATAACTCTTATTCTTTGCTATTATCAAGTGATCATTTGCACTAGAGGATTTTTGCAAATGACCTATTGGAGATGGAAGAAATAAAACCAAGTACTTAAAAATACTGGCTAAAGATAAGAAAATAGTGAACAACAATCCATACAGGAACCCGGAGTCAAGCCCAACTGACAGAAACTAAGTATTAAAACAGTATCATATTGCAATATTAAAACAAATGAATGCTTAAACCAAAAAATTCTGTACAGTATCTCTTTTAATACTTTTTATTTAAGACTGGTCTTTTTCTCTCCACTCAAACACTGTGGAAGACTAATCTTTGGATGTCACTATCCGTTCACAATGAGATCTTTATCCTTATCTACTAATAAGATTCTCAATATTCTCTTTGTCTTTTCTAAACAATTAAAATGTCTGAAAGCAACCAGAGCATCATTACAAGACAAGGTCTTTCTCAGAAGAGGATCAAGGTAATAAACCTAACAATTCAGACCCTGAAGAACTAAACACACTGAAAGACCAAATGTCGGCATTTCCATTCCCAGGCACAATGCAGATCACTGACCTGAAATTAGAAATACATGCATAAAGAAAGGAAAAAGCCATCAGCTAGCAAAGCAACAGCCACTTACAGGGAAAGGATCCTGATAACAGCTGAAACTTTGCATGGACAGATTCTAGCAAATTAAAGCTGCTTAGTTTCAGCTGCATTTAGATCATGGGTCCTCAAACTGCGGCACATGGGCCGCATGCGGCCCACTGAAGCCATTAATCCGGCCCGCGCAGAACCACAAGATTGCCCCGCCCACATTGCCCCGCCCACTCTTCAGCAGAGTGCAGGACTTGCCTTCGGGAGCCCTGTGGACTGGAACTGAAAGGTAAACCCAACAATTTTGGCCTGCAGAATGCTTCTGGAGGTGGAGAGGGAGAAAGGAGCCCAAAAAATGGGCTAAAACGGCCAGTTTTTGGCCAAAAAAGGAGCAGTTTTGGCCTGGTTTTGGCCTGCAGAATGCTTCTAAGGATGGGGGTGAAAAGAACCAAAAAAAGGGCAAAACAAAATTAAAGTTTAATTTGTGTGCATTGTTCAATGGACTGTTAAATTGGCCACGCCCACCTAGCCACATGACCTAGTCACGCCCACATAGTCACATGACCACCTAGCCATGCCCACCCAGCCCCCCAACAGTCTGAGGGATCGTGAATTGGCTCCCTGTTTAAAAAGTTTGAGGACCCCTGATTTAGATGCATAGTATTGCAAAAGATACTGGTATTTAAGACTGCCTCAAAACGTAGATTCTTGGTTGGAACAACTTTAATTTTATTGAAAACTTGTCTTTCTGCTATGACTTGTTACAACTCTGATGAAAGGGACTGATTTATAATGTTATGTTCAAATATGATAGTAAGCAAGCTATTCATCGAGAAGTAGCTGTAAAGGGCTCATTGGCTATGGTAGAAAACCAGAAACTATATTAGGACCTGGTACTACATGCTATTTAGCTGGATTGAGTAATAGCAAAACAAGTTCCTTTCAGCAGTTACTTAGTCCTAAATGTTAAAGCACAAACTTTATTTTTTAAATGTCAGTATATTCCTTCACAATCTCTTTCATTCTAAAATATTTTGAAGCTTCATCTTCCAAATCCTATATTTTTTTATTTGTGGCTTTTACTTTTATACCTAACTGGCCTTTCTTTCCCTAGTGATCTGTTTATTTTTTTATAAATGAAGACATAAAAATTGATCTACTTATTCCTTTTTGTTTATGGTCTTCCTTGGCTACTTCTAGACATCTGGCATGTTATTTCTCTTTTCTCCAGGTGCCCTTTCTCTCAGCAAAAGCCTCGTATCTTGTATGATGGCACAGTAATAAGTGTACACAGAGAGACTTATGCAAGGCTGCAGTAATCTACAATCTATCTACAAACTTTAGAGTAGAAATCAATTATGTCCCTAAACTTCTGGAGGTTCATTCATCAATACTGACTTATTTGATACAGTTGTGATTACAATTTAGATAAAACCTTATGTTGGAGCTCAGGCTACATATGAAACCACCAAACAGTAAATGCTTCCACATTTTATGAAATGATTCTACTGATGGTTTGTGAAAAACTGCCTAAGAATGTGATCTTTTAACTCCTGCCTAAAAATCCTTGGATTTGTTGTAAGCACTCTGCTGCTTACCAAAGGAATTAAATTCCAGACTCATTTAGTTCTGGTAGTTTGGATAATTAGTATGCTTTCCCAAATTTACTTTTCTAAAAATTTCTGTGGAATGCCATTATCTTGCTCTCTGTGGAATTATTGAGACGATATAGAGGTGCTATTTCCATATTCCTGAGTCTATTCATTGTTCTAATTATACAACCATTCATCAAGTCCTACAAAAATATTTGAAGAAATACAGTACTTTGTAAGAATTCCAAGAATTAAAATAATTGCATTCTTTCTTACTGAAGCATTCAGAGTTTAATTTAGAAAAGGTACCCTTCTCCTGATGCTGAGCTTATTGAATGTTGTAGAATTTCATTATAAAGTGCTAACATTTAATAGTATCATTAAATTAGTAAAAGATAGTGAGAACCTATATATTGATAACACCTAGCCATATCATTTTCCACCAAGTATAAAAGTTGTAGTCCTGGTACTTCATTAAAATTTGACTAGATTTTTTTTGAAATTGGCTAAATCCATTTCTAATCTACTGTCTTTTACAAAATTAAAAATATAAAGCAAACTTAAATAATTGCTGTGTCATTAGTAATTCTATACCAAATTGAATTGTGGGCCTGGCTTTTATTTGTGAGAAGCTGTTTCCTTTTGTAGTATTAAATAGGTGAGTACTGTTGAACCACCTTAACTACCACAATTGGGGCCAGAATCCCATGGAGTGGTCATTAAGTGAGATGTCATATGACTGCCAGGACTGCTTTGCTCAACAACCACAATCCTGGCAGTCCCAGTGGCTGTCATTAAGCGGACAGTCCCAGGTAAGGATTGCAGGGGGCCTTGGGGAAGAAGCTCCCTGGGAGGCTCCACTCAAGAGCTAAAAATCCTCCCTGCCAAAATTCAAGCAGGATTTTCAGCCTGAGAGAGAGGGGCACTCATGTGCAGACTGCACCAGTACTCCCATGATCTTCCCCACTCACCTGAGGCATCCCACATTCCTTACACTGTAGAATTCATTTGTTTGGCTTTTGTTCCAGTCCGTGTTGGGGGGGCAGGAGGGTGTCAAGCCCTAGGTTCCTGCAATATAGGTACCTCAGGGCTGTGTTCCTCTTTAACATCTATATAAAACCGCTGAATGAGGTACAGTATGCTGATGATGCCAGTTTCCTTTCTCTACCCAAGGTAGCATTATTTTAGTGTTGACCCAGGTCCTGTGACAGTCTGGATAAGGAGAAACTAGCTCCAACTCAAGCCTAGCCAGATGGAGTTAGGGTTTCTGATTTCTTTCCAGGTGCAAGGCAAGTTCTTGCTTATTACTTTTAAAACTCTGCATGGCATGAGCCAGGTTATTTGTGGAATGGGCTCACCCTGATTCCATCTGCCCACTCTATTAGGCTAGTGTGGGGACACTCCAGGTCTCATCTCTTAAATCTGGTGGGAGTCAGGAAACATCCCTTTTCCATAGCTGCCTCTCTCTTCCTGTCTGAGATCTAGCAGGCTTTCACACATTTAGTTTCCAAAAAAACATAAAGGGTTGGTTTTCTCCCCAGGCATGGAGATAGAGCCCAAGGATTTCATTATTTGTTGGACTAAAAATTATAGAACAGGTGCCTAGTTTATTATCTTTGGGGTTTTTTTTATTACTGTTGTAGTTTTTATTGTTATGAGTTACCCAGAGTTGTGATTTACAAGATGGACAGAAATATGTCTTTTAAATAATTAAATAAATATTCTGAGGATTTTTTTGCATCTCTTTGATTATATAACATAAAATAAGTAGAATTTTATAGTAGAAATAGGTACAACAGAAATTAAGGTTTAACCCACTAATTAGCTAGCCCAGAACAACTGCAACTGATTTCTGTACAATGCAAAGTCTCTCCCTAAATCAATGTTATAAATTCCTATATCCAAATATTTTAATGGAATCGAAACAAACATTATCTCTGGGTGATAGAATCAAAATCATCATCAATATGTTGCCCAATGTAATAAAATCAAGACTGATAAAATATCCAGAATTATCCCTTTTGCAAATTTTGTTTACTTTTTTTATTTCTCACACATACCTGGAGAAACAGCTCTATGGTACTGATGCATATCTTCTCCCATCAATTCTTGTGCTACTTGTTTTATCTTCTGTCTCACGAGATCTAATTTGACTTCAGATTCTGTTAGTATTTCTTCTACATTGGAAGCACTGTGATTACAGAATACAATCAAATTAAAAAGTGACTGCTGTTAAAACATCAGCAAAGAAGCAATGATATATGCTATACACAGGTCATTTTGTATTTTGCTTTAAAAGTTATCACATTCATCCTTTTCAAACACTATTATAAGCACTAGAACTTCAATATATATGTTGGTCACTTATATATTCAAAAAAATATTTTAAATTTTTTTCCCTCCATTCCTAACTCTTTGCTTTATGTTACTTATTACAGGATGCCTTTGTTTTTGCATATCTGAGCAAAGTGAAAGGTATGGTATATATTAGGAAATGTGAAAGACAAACATAGATACCTGCCTGGTAATTCTATGAAGTAGGAATATGGTCCTTTTGCTTTCAATAGTTATGTCACGACTAAGTTTCACAAGTCTTTCATATTTATCATGTCTTGTATCAAGTTCCAGTTGAAACACTGAAAATGAATATCAATAAATATGAAACAATATTAGAAATACAGATATGAACATGTAAACTCTACAAAATATACAGCTGTCCAAAAACAGATTTCACATGTTCTGAGAAACTCATAAAGCTACTAAAATACATTTTAACCTTTGTTTAAATACAGCTTAACTGTTTAGAATGTTAATAGTTTGCTAAATAGTTTAATAAACTTCATTCTTTCTGCAAAAATTCTGACCTAAACCTTTAAAGAATTGTATCCAATTCACACAAATCAAAAAAAAAAAAGTAATGCAAGTCTCCATTTTTATGAAAGTAATCACTTATAATATGAAGCAATCAATACACAGAAACAATCTGGAACCATGTCTTCAAACACCGTACTGTTACAGAAATGATGCAGAATGGGTTCTATCATAGCTTAAGAGGAATTGCATGGAGAAATCATATATATCATCACTTCTTATATATACGTAAATGAGCCACAATTAAGGCATCTAAAATTACTTACTCTTGAAGGATGTCATTATGGATGAAGAAAAATTGATGCTATCTTTCTCTTCCCTCCTATGACCATGTGGAAAACTGTCATGTTTCCTTTTTCTGAAGCCACCTGTTTGTGTAAGATTGAAAAAAGTATTAGTTCTCAAAAAATGTTCACAACTTTTCATAGCCAAAATGCCCATATCATAGGCATTTCGGAAACTAGAAAACTGTCCACAATTCCATTCACCATTTTGTACTGAATACTGGATTCAGTCTACTGATCTGGAAACTTTGATTTCATGGTATTTTTAAGATGAGAACTAATTGCCAAACAAGGCGATGGCACTTCATATATAACATATATAGCTTATCATTCAAAAGAATGAGGAAACATAGTCAGCTGATTTTGGTTGTTTCAAAAGGTCAGCTAATCGTTTTAAAATTTATTACATTCTATTGACTGAATCAGCATAAAAGTAATGTAATATTAATTGCATTTCATGTTTTCCTACTTTCATGGACAATGTGTGTTTCCCTCCAGATAATACTTCTACATGTTCTTAGTGAAATGACCATTAAAACAGAATTATTAAAATCTGCATTCTGGGGAAGTACACATTGCCCTATGCTTTATGTATAAATAAAAAGCTACAAAAACAATGCTATGCTCTGACATGTGAACTCCTGGACCGTACATATAAATAGAATATTTCAGATGGTGGGTTTCTGCCTCTTCCAAGACATGATGTGCTTCATCATACTTGTTACAGGCACAAGAGCTTCCTGCCAAAAAGCAACCTTTGGAAATTTTGTTGTGTTCATTTTAAGGTCAACAAGCTTTTTTCCCCCTTGTTCCTGATGCCTAGACTCTGTCTGGGGATTAAATACAAGGAACAGAAATTAGGAAGAACAAGAATAGGATCACAGAAGGCAAGAAAATGCAGCAAAGTTAAACTGAAAGACAAAAAGGGCAAATATAAAAAATGGAAAGTGAGACACATAACCAAGGCAGAATACCAGCATATAGGATAGGTAATCAAACAACAGAGCTGCAAACACCCAGAAGAAAGCAAATCTATTATTAAAAGCCAACATGGGTTTATCAAAAACAGATTGTGCCAAAAAAAACTTATTGCAATTTTTGACAAGGTGACTAACTTAGTGGACCAGCAAAATGCTGTGGACATCATATACTTGGACTCCAGTAAGGCATATGACAAAGTAGACCACAACCTACTTCTTGGTAAGATAAGAAATGTCGGATAGATAGCATCACCATCAGATGGATCCGTAACTGGCTGGCAAACTGCACTCAACATGTATCCCATAATGAAACTACATATACATGGAGGGAATATGCAGTGAGGTATACCAAGGTTCTTCTTAGACCCAGTACTCTTCAACATAATAGAATAACAGAGCTGGAAGAAACCTTGGAGGTCCTTCTAGTCCAACCCCTGCTCAAGCAGCAAACCCTTTACTATTTCAGACAAATGGTTGTCCAATCTCTTCTTAAAAACTTCCAGTGTTGGAGCACCCACAACGTCTGGAGCAAGTTGTTCCACTGATTGTTGTAACTGTCAGGAAATTTTTCCTTAGTTCTACATAGATTAGTATAGAAACTAATCTATACTTGATTAGTTTCCACCCATTGCTTCTTGTCCTGCCCTCAGGTGCTTTGGAGAACCTCTTCTTTATGGCAGCCCCTTAGATATTAGAACACTGCTACTATCATATCGTCTTCATGAACGAATTAGATGAGAGGATAGAAGGAGGACTCATGAAATTTGCAGATGACACCAAGCTAGAGGGAATAGCCAACACTTTAGAAGATAGGCTCAAAAGATCCAGAAAGACAGACTTGAATATTTGGCTCTATTCAACAAAATGCAATTCAGTGGGAAGAAAAGTAAGTTTTACACTTACCAATAAGCAAGGAAAAACAAATACACAGGTATAGAATAGGTGCTACTAAGCTCAACAACAGTAACTGCAAGAGGGATTTAGGAGTCCTAGTAGACAACCACTTAAATAGGAGCCAGCAGTGTGCTTAGCTGGCAAAAAGGGCAATGCAGTCTTAGGCTGCATCAACAAAGTACTAGCATCAAGATCATGTGAAGTCTTAATATCGCCATATACTGCCTTGTAAGACCACACTTGGAATACTGTGTCCAGTTCTGATCACCACGATACAAAAAAGATGTTGAGACTTTGAAAAGAGTACAGAGAAGAGCAACAAAGATAAAGGGTCTGGAGGCTAAAATGAATGGTTGCAGGAAGTGGGTATGTATAGTCTAACAAAGAGAAGGACCAGGGGTGACAATGATAACAGTTTTCCAATATCTGAGGAACTGTCATAAACAAGAGGGGGACAACCTATTCTCTGAAGTATCTGAGGGCAGGACAAGAAGCAACGGATGGAAACTTATCAAAGATCCAACCTAGAACGAAAGAGAAGCTTCCTGACAGTGATAACAATCGGTGGAACAACTTGCCTCCAGAAATTGTGGGTGGCCCAATACTGGAGGTTTTTAATTTATTCTTAATGGTATAGGGACTCCTGCTTGAGCTGGGGGTTGGACAAGAAGACCTCCCTTCCAACTCTGTTATTCTATTACAGGTGGTCCTTGATTTACAACAGTTCATTTAGTGACCATTCAAAGTTACAACGGCACTGAAAAAGTGACTTATGACCGTTTTTCGCAGTTACGACATTTGAAGCATCCCTATGATCATGTGATCAAACTTCAGATGCTTGGCAACTGGTTCATGTTTACGACCGTCGCTGTGTCCCAAGGTCACGTGATCACCTTTTCCCCCAACATTCTGGCATGCAAAGTCAACGAGGAAGTCAGGTTCACTTAACAAAGTTAAGGTTGCCAGGTTACTAAATTATCGATTGCAGTGATTCACTTAACCACTGCTGCAGGGAAGGTCGTAAAATGGGGCAAAAATCACTTCGCAGACGTCTCACTTAGCAACAGAAATGGCGGGCTCAACTGTGGTCGTAAATCGAGGACTACCCGTATTTGAAACGAAGAGCCCAGGGTTTAAATAAAGGGCCTGGGAAAGGCAGCCAGGTGAGGAAAGGCAGCCACTGGCCTTCCCCGCGCCCCTTGCATTTTGCTCCTCGGACGAGGGGCTCTCCCCTCCCCTTGTCCCACGCCACCTTCTTTGCTGCTCATCTTGTCCGCGCTCTGATCCCGATCCGCGTCTGTCAGACTCGACCTCGGCGACCGGCACGCGCACCCAACGGCTGTCGGCGCGCGCTCAACGGCGATTCGGCGATAGTCCCTCGCTCCAATTCGGTCTCCGCACTTCTCAGGACCTCAATCATCCGCCTTCCCATCGCTCTCGGGGTGTCTAATCCGATCCCTGATAGCAACCTTTAATTTTGTTAAATCGAGCCACGCTGGGATTAACATCTCCACTCCGCCAAGGCAGAAAAGGAGCTAGGCTTCTTGTCAGCCCGTACTGAAATATTTTGCCAGGCAGAGGAATTCATTCATTTCCCTAATCAGGCATTAGTGTGTGAGGTATATCCGGTTTGCTATGGGGGCTTTTTAAAGACTTTATAATCGAGCAAGACCTTCTGGGAAACGTAGTTTTTTTTCTTAGGATGGAGCGTGTACAGCAGAGTGACTATAAAAACTTCGGGATTGGATTAGCGGGGATGAGAGCTGGAATCAGAATCGGAGCCTGAAATACTTACAGATTTGAGATATGCCGATTATGACAGTTTGTTAATCAAAGTTAAAAGGAGGTTTTCGTTGTGGAAAATAAAACGGAAAGTGAAAGACCTAGATGGTTAAAAATTTAGATTTCTTGGTTTCTAGATTAATGTTAAATATTTAGAAAGTTGATTTCTTATAATGTACACTATGGAAACTAAACACTGAGGTACAAGAGAAAGAAAATAGTAAATAGGCAGTCATAGATATGGTTCTCTAAACTGAAAATCAGCCATGTCAGTCAGTCGTGGACCAAGGAACTCTTATCCATGTTTAATAAAGGGACTGTTACACACATGCATTCATGTGCTTTCATCCGGCCCCAACCTGTTCTGTTTCCAGGGTTGCAAGGAAAGCTTCAGAAGTGGCTCATTCAGAAACAGATGCTGCACTTGCAATCCTGCACATTCCAAAAGCCTTTTTCCCCAAGTTAATTTTAAGCTTTGCCCAGCTCTATTGCGGCAATAAGGGGGAAAGCTCAAACGATCAACACACTACTATGTTATCCTTTCAGACACCATTCACAGTTGCAATTAGAAACTCAATTGGTGTATGTAACTAGAAACCTCCACTTTTGGATGTTCAAATAGCAAGTTACCAACAGAAACCAACCACTGAATTTAAGTTATGTCAGTTTTTGTTCTATATTCAAGGCAGACAGCAGTACCAAATGATGGCAGTCATTAAGCCTTAAGAGCGTTTGCTTCCAGGTTGTCTGTCTGACTGTTTGTCTGTCTAGCTAGCTATCATATTTAAGAACTGCCCATCTTCTTTGCAGAGGGATTCTGGATGGTATACAGTAAAATGTGTAATGCAAGCATAATCAAAACATTTTGTCACAGAAATATAAAACAAATATACAATGACAGTTCAATGAATAGGGTGGCCAGATATCTGGAATTTTGCCAAATCATCTGGATTTAAAAAACTTTGCATTCTATTCACTCTTTTGTCCACCTTTTTTGCCTGCTCTAACCTTGATTTACTTTGCTGACAGCTTATGTGATGGGCATTGGAGCAAGGCTATCATACCTGGGTTACAAACATCTGGATGGCCATTAGAGAGTAACAGATTTTTGAAATCTCTTTACTGTCATTAATGATTATCACAATTTCTGCAGTCCAGATGTTATAGTCCTAATTTGAAGGCAGTAAAAATTCACACAGCTGCATGACTGAATTAACTAGCCTCCAAGGAGTCTGCATGTTAGTGATTCAGAATGGTCTGGGTAGGAAGGAAGTGTACGAAGCAAAACAAATAGTTGGACCCTGAGACAAGCTGCCAAACCTTTTTTCATTCCCTTTTTGGCTGGCAGTGCAATTAAAAAGTCTGCTGCCAGTATACTGGATATTGGCATTACCCAACACTCAAAAAGCCAAAAACACCATGTATGTATGTATAAAAGAGAGAGAGCAGTGGGGGAAAGGAACAAAAGTTATATTTGGGGAAAAAAGATTTGTGAGGGGGGAAAACAAATAAAGTGGCTTATGTCAGATAAAAGAAAATGGGCAGTTTAGAAATAGGAAATAAATAAACAAAAAGTATGCTGCTTAGACTAAATGTAAAAGAAGTGCAAAGTATTATTTGTTCCAGCAAACCAAGGGAAGTTACTATTAGATCTAGCAATTGTTTGACCACTGATTCAAGTGCCAAAACAAACAACATTATTTAATTAAGAAAGGACACATATTGGTAACCAAGAGTAAAAATGTGAACATCATTCATTCCACATCCTGTGATAGTGCCATTAGCAACAAGACAATAAAGGACTGTTCTTCACTGATATATTTTATCTAAAAAGAATATACTGAACACTCCAAAGTACAGCGATGCTGTCCTAATTTTTTAAATCCTCTATGACAACCCAGGATGATAAAATCATTCTTGCTGAACTTTGCAAGGTTTAGCCTGTTGAGTAAATTTTGGGAGTATGTAACTTTATCGTTTATTATAATTTTTCATATGGGAGGTGCATCAAGTTGCAAAAAAAATCATTGTTGTTCATTCTTTGGATTACTGTCTTCCTTTTTCTAGATCTATCTCAGGTTATTTTGTCTACTCTGTTAACAAAGTATTGTTTCCAAACTAGTATTTTTTGCTGTTGATTTGTGAAATGGACAACACAGAGTCATGGTTTCCTTAACCAAGGTTCATTGAATAATATACAACTGGCAGGTAATGCATAACATACTGTACTGTAAACAAGCTATGAACATGGCTTTACAAATTACCCTGGCTGCATCGATAACAATGGGTTAAATTAAAACTTCATAAACCATATTCAACCTTGAATGAAGGCAAATATACATAAACCCAGAATAATATTGCAGGATCCAATCTGGATCAGTCACCAGGACCAGAGGTTTTGTCTTCCGATTGGATCCTGCATATTCAACCATATTAAAATGTACTTATGAATAAGTGATACCCATATTTCTTAAAAGGAAAACAGCTTTTCCAGTTTTGTTTATAAACGAATATATATGTAGAGTAAAACTTTGTATGTTTTACACACATGCATATACATATATACATATATACATACATACATACATACATACATACATACATACATACATACATATTACAACAAATTCTTATTAACATCAACCCATATCATCACTAGATGAGGGCCTCTTTGTTGAAGGTTTTGGATGGATTAATGCACGGATGGACAGTCAGACATATATCTCTAGATATAATATTAGATTGAGCAAACTCTGAATAAAGGATAAAGCCCATTATTTCCAAAGTAGTATAGATAACTGACATAATTTATATGTTACAAAGTTACATCAATTGTATTAAACAGACATACAACTCTAGTGGATAATCCTTCTCCCTGGTTAGTCTGTAAAATTGAGGTTTTACTCTTGTGCATAATTTGGTTTGCTTAGAAAATGCTAGGGGTATAAAATGAAAATGAGGTTATTGACAAAGATGATACATTTATTGATTTGATTTAAACTATTTTTAATTTGTGTGACAATTAGAGCTTATTACAGATTGTTGAAGGATAAGAATTATGTAATTTCATTTTTGCCTGCTTAAAAGAAGCAGGCAGGCAGAAGATAACGCTGAAATCAAAAGAAACCCTCAGCAAAATGAAAGAAGCTAAATATTCTGGATTTTCTCTTTGTGTCAAAAATATCAAATTCATTGATTTTCCTGAGAAGTTAAAACAGAACATGGAGAAAGAACAAAGGACAGATGTATAGGGCCAGAAATAAAATCTTCCCAAATAATATCTATAGCCTGACTCTCTACTTCTCTTGCTTGTTTTCCCTAGCTAGAACAAATATAACACATAGGATTACTCTCTTAGCTGCAACTGGAAAACGCTGTACCTGGTTTAAACTTAGACAAAAATGTAGTTCAGATAGAAATCATAAAGTATTTTTGCTATTTTTGGCTTAGGGAGATATGTGAACCCATCCATTAAAGACAAGTGAGATGTGAATGTCAGTTTATTCAAATAATTATGTTTTTTTAAAATTCCAGTTTAGGTTGATAAATTTCACATTGGTCTTTTCCCTCAAATCTAATGATCCAAACTTTTTTGAATAAACTAATCGATATTCTTTCACGTTTCAATAGCCCTATTCATGGTAAAATAAAGCACTCGCTTCAGGTTGTGTTTCCCTGCTGTCATAGGTGCAGGGATTTCTGGGAAGAAACCAGTGAAGCAATCGATCGTCCACCAGATGGTGGGTCTTCCTGGGCCTCCTTTGACAATAGCTACATGATATGGTCTGAGCAGCTTGGTGTGTGACTTGATATAATTTCTGAACTACTCCTGAAAAATATAGCAGTGTGATTCCTGAATGTGAAATTCTGCAGGAATTCATAATTGCATTTCTTTTAGATCTAATTCTGTCATGGTCAGTAGCAAACAAAATATGCTTATTTTGTAGAAAAAATTGTACATATTCCAAACAACATTTTTGTTTATATTTCACATTTCTAAATCATGGACCGTCCTTCCTCCACATATAGTGGATTTCTCCTAAAGTTCCTAATACTAATGCCATTATTGTAAAGAAGTGGAAAGTGCATAAAAATACATTTTTGTCATCTATTCGAAAATAAAACCTTATTCGCAGAAGTTAAAATATATTCTAATTGCAATTACAAGGCAGACAAATGTAGATGTTTTCTTTATGACTGCCATCTTCATGCAAAAAGCGCACGTCAAATATTCTATCTGTTGTTCACGGCATAAGAACAAAGGAACTCTTTGTCAAAAACAAATGTAACAAGCATCATGTGGGTTATAAAGCTGTGCTTTTATTATTGAATTATTTCATATCTCAACATCCAGCTTTGTAGGAGGCACATATTGTTAAGAGAGCAGTAAAGTCATAGTGCATATATGACTGTTCTTTAGAATTTACACGATACATTAAAAAATGCTGTAAGAAGAAATGGATGGACATAAACAGGTTAATTATTAAACAAATTTATGCAAAAAAATGCAAGAATTGGCATTCCACTGTGGTTTTCACAAGGTCCGCTCTCATGTTTCTACGCTGAGTCATGGTGATGTAACTATGTTAAGTAAACATCACAATGCAAAGTAAGGTCATGGTGAGATTGTGCCTTTCTTTGGAGACGGGGAGGGAAAGAACAGTGCTGAACAGATTTCTACTAAGCATTTGTAAATGTAATATGCTATGATGCAGTTTCCAATAATTTGTTTTTAAAACAATTTTAGAATTTTTGTTTGCCAATAATATCCAGAGTCAGAAATATTCTAAAATTCACTACAGTACTCACTCAACATTTATACCTTTTGAAACTTATACAAGCTGAATATGTTTGAGATACATTGTTCCCTTGCCAAATAAATGTGTGACTAAACTGTTCTGGTTACGGAAGGCATTGATTTTTTTTTTCCAAGCAGCACATAAGCTATAAACTGGTAGTGCTAATTATGCATATCATTCCTGGACCACCAGAAAAATGACAACCACTGAAAGGAAATAGAGATATACAAAACTATCTTCTGTGTGCTGCCAACGGTAGTCCAGATTTTTGTAGCCAAGATATGTAGGTTAACCTAATACTGTAGCCAAGATATGTAGGTTAACCTAATAATTATAAACAAGGCTACTACAGTAATCAACCAGTTCTTCAGAAGACAACTTCCTAAATTTTCATAATTGGTTCTGCTGAAGTGTACTTGAACCAAAACCAATCCTTCTGGAGGCTATCAAATTACCTGCCCATTACTTCACGGCTGTATTAAAAGACTCATTCTGACATAACATGTGATAAATTGATAATTACACTCTACTGAATTTTGGATAGTTCCTTTGAAAGCATTCTTTAAAAATACTCAGTTTCTTTCAAAATGCAATGTTTTCCCTCTAGCCTCTATTTTGTTCTACTGATGTGTAAGATTTCTTGTGTATATTATTAGTTTTTCTAGAAGTGAATGACCACTGAGCAGTTTTTCCAGGATCTGTTCTAAGTTTTGCAATGAAGAACTGTTGCTACTGTACTTGATAAACTTCCTGGAATTTGCGAGTTATTTTCCTCAGTTGTCTTGTATCAGAATTTAGCCCTTAAGAGCAAGTCATTTGCTTGAGCAAGAGGGCATACTGTGTAGATCATACTGTGGCAGCTACTTAAAAATCTCCCATACAATGTATTTCAGTTTTTCAGTTTGAAATAAGGACAAGGGCAATATAAGAATATCTTGAAGTTCTGCAGCATTCTTATCTTCAGCAGTGTTATAATTGTAGACATAGAACTGTGAGCCTGTTAGGAGTGGCTATAGATTAATTAATCCTAGGTAACAAGCTGTATCAATCCATGAAGTGATCTTTCATTTATAGAAATACATTGAGGCCAGAATTTGCATTGTACTAACTTACAATTTGGTTTCTTTTATCTTCTTTTCTGATTTGAATTGTGCTATATTCAATAAATTACAATTAAATATTGGATTAATACAACGTGAAAATCCAAGCTCACAATTAAGATACCACTAATTCTTTATAAAAAATCAAGGCCATGTCACATTATAGTATCACAACAAAAACAATCCATTTGGCTACATTTTTCAGAAAGACGCTATTAAGAGATTCTTTAGTTGAATACATGTATCCAAGATTATCAACTATAGAAGGCTCAAAGTTGTTTACTGATAGCATCTAGACAACCGTACAAGTAGGTACTGTATATAGGTTACTCACCAATTATTTCTAAAATTTCCATCTATCTTAATGCATGTTTTAAATATTAATGTATTCTTTTTCAGCGATGCATACTATATACATAACTATCTTGAACAAGGAAGGAGCTATACAAAAAATTTTTCATCCTTATGTACCCATGACATAAACTGTTCAAAAGCTAGCCCACAGATAATTGGGAATATGTGATTATTAAGAGCTGACATAAACTTGACAGCCATAATCAATCAAAACCAATCAACCTGATACATCTGTGAATAGCAAGTTAGGGGTGGATAGACCAAATAATTTATTTTTCCTCTGGCATGAATAGAATTCCAAGTAGACAAAACAAGGCAGCGGACTCTACTCTTAAATAACAATGTCCATCTTTTTTAATGTAAATTTTCTAAATTTTTACAATGTACTACATACATAACTTCTACACTTAAGAGTCACACATAGCTGGATACAGCTTGGTTGTTGGAACGAAGTAAGTTCCGTTACCCAAGCGTTTTTTCAAACTCGGCAACTTTTAAGGTGTGTGGAGTTCAACTCCCAGAATTTAGCAATTTACAGACCAAAAATTATACATTTACAACAATGATTATTAAAAATAATTGATCAAAAGTCCACACAACTTAAAAGTGAACAAGTTTGAAAACCACGGCTTTATGCTTTCTTCTGGTGGGAGGAATGTTGCGTTTTAAACCTAGAAATACTTCCTGTGTTTTCACATTAGCAGCTACAACGTTTCGCGGCATTGTAAATTTCCTGGTCAGGTTTTCAAACGATAGGCTGGCTTCCCTTTTGCTTTTACTCAACCAGATTTTCTGGGTTCGGCCCGCAGAGCAAATAAACTACGCACCGCCGATTTGCGGGCGGGCGGGCGGCCAGTTGCGTTACAATTTGGGAGACTCAAAACTAGAAAATGAGTCGCGGGCACCCGAGAGAAAGGAGATTTCGCTAGTACATGCGAATCAAAGTCCCTTCTCAATCCGCTCAACTAAGCTACAGCGGAGCTTTTGAGGGTCCAGCGGGTGGAGGAGCCGCCTCCGCCTCGGATGTCCTCCGCCCCATAGCCACGCGGCCCCGACCCTCGCGCAAGAGGGAAAGAAAGGAAAGCCCCTAAACGCGCGTGGCCACCCGGGTTCCGCCTCTTTACTGAACCTCCGGGGTGGTACGGGAGCGTGCGCGCTCCTCCCCCCCTCTTCTTCTGGAGTGAACTGACTGGAAGTGGCGTACGTGCAAAGCAGAGCCGGAGAGTGGCGGCTCAAGCCCCGCCCCCCCCCAAAGGCCCGGCCAACGGTGAGAAGGGAGGAGGAGGAGGAGGAGATAGGGCGAGTGGGGTTGTGAGGGGGAGAGAGAAGAGCTCGCGCCGGCAGCGGACGTTGCCTGAAGAGGAGGCGGAGGAGGAGGAGGAGGAGGAGGAGAAAAAAAAAAAAAAAGAGAGCCGCAGAGTTGTAGAGGACGCCTCTGGCCCCATTTGCCAGAAGCTGCTATGAGGCGTCGGTAGGAGGCAGGAGGCAGGAGGCAGGCGAGAAGGCGGCGGGGTTTGGTGGCGGTCCTCCGCCCATCAGGAGGAGAGAAGGAGGCGGACGAAGCAGCAGAGCCGCGGCGCAGCTCTGACGGGCCAGGGGGGCGGCCATGATGAAGTGAGCCACTCGCCTCTTTCCCGAGGCCCCGGAAAAAATACAGGGGCGACCAAGGAGGGGGACGCGAGAACATGGCCAATGACAGCGGTGGGAGTGGCAGCGGCGGCGGCGGCGGCGGCGGGGGGGCCGGCCAAGGCGGGGGATGCGACGGCGGCGGCGGCAGCAGCAGCAGCAGCGCCAGCCAAGAACGGGACCGGCAGTATTGCGAGCTGTGCGGGAAGATGGAGAACCTGCTCCGTTGCGGCCGCTGCCGCAGCTCTTTCTACTGTAGCAAAGAGCATCAGCGTCAGGACTGGAAGAAGCACAAGCTCATCTGTCGGGGAAGCGACGGCGGCGGCTCCCCGGCGGCAGAAGGGGGCGCTGCTGAGCCTCGAAAGCCAGGCGGCGGCGGCGGCGGCGGCGGCTGCGACCAGCCCTTCCACCAGAGCGCTCGCCACGGCCGCCCGCATGCTGCAGGACGGGACGGCGAGGAGAGGGCGGCGGCGGCGGTTTCCAAAAAAGCAACGGCGCTCCCCGCCAAGCCGCAGCGGGACACCAACTCGGAGGAGAACGTGGTGGTAACGAACAACCACGTTGCCAAAGTGGCGCCAGGAGCCCGAACACAGGAAGAGGAGGATAAGGAAGCGGCGGTTGCCGCGGCAGGTCCGGCCGTGGAGGCGGGGCACTTCTACCGGGATAAATCCAATTTGACTGGCGAAGCGTCCCTGCGCCCCAATGGGCAGATGAAATCGCTGGTGCCTCAGCGTCTGGCTTTGGAGTACATCGTGCCCTGCATGAACAAGCATGGCATCTGCGTGGTGGATGACTTTCTGGGCAAGGAGCTGGGCGGGCAGATCGAGCAGGAGGTTCGGGCTTTGCACCATACCGGACGCTTCACCGACGGGCAGCTGGTCAGTCAGAAGAGCGATTCCTCCAGGGACATTCGTGGCGATAAAATCACCTGGGTGGAAGGCAAAGAGCCTGGCTGCAAGACCATCGGAAAGCTTATGAACAGTATGGACGATCTTATACGCCACTGCAATGGCAAACTGGGTAACTACAAAATCAACGGCAGGACGAAAGTGAGTGGCACCCTCCTCTTTCTTGCCATCTTCTAGTGCAGTGTTTCTCAACCTTGGTAGCTTGAAGAAGGGTGGACTTCAATTCCCAGAATCCTCCAGCCAGCCTTACTGGCTGGGGGATTCTGGGAGTTGAAGTCCATCCATCTTCAAGCTTCCAAGGTTGAGAAACACTGCTCTAGTGGTACTTAAGTAGCTGTCGGCAGTGAGGCCTTCGAGCTGTTGATTTAGGCCGCCTTTCTTTATGTTCCCTAAGCACATTTATTTTTAGGGCGGTTTAATAGATTAATTGAAGGCCTCAAATTGTGGGTGAGTGGTAAGGGTCACAGAAAGATTGGGAGACAACTTCTGTAAGGGATCCCTGAGGGTTTCTTAATATATTTATGCTTGGGGTTAATCTCAACTGAATTTAGTAGAATTTACATGCTTCTGATTGAATAATTGCTTATTAAATAAGCACTTGGTTAAACCATCCAAAACATGAGGTTTTGCTCATAATTCAAAGATATTAATACTATTGTAAGGTTCATAGAGGAGAAATGAAGACAAAACATTGAAAAAAAATAAGTTTTTCCCTATAACCAATTAAAGCCACAGTTATATATATATATATATTCATATAATCAATTGATGACACAGTAGTGTTACAGAGTTATGTGTTGGGGTGATTGAAATGAGACTCATAAAGTGAAGTGCTGCTTTGTAGTTGAGCAAATGTGTGGAAGAGAAACAGTTAAAATAGAGCATAGTTGTGTCAATATGTGTGCTTATCTTCTCTCATTTTATCCATATATCTATAATAGTATATAGATGCTAAATGTTGAATTAGCTAGAAGTAATCATGGTGTAATCCTGGGGAATTTGAATATACTGCTTGACATCCTATTCAGTCTTGATTAATTTGTAATGCTAAATGCACATCTTGTTACATATAACACAAGATTCTTAATGCCAATATTATGCACAATTATTGCTTACTGAGATTTAGTGATTATTTCTTCTAGTTAACTGAAAAGGCATTGGACATTATTGAACTTAACATTGATAAATAGGACCAGAGTTTCATAGTGTTACCAACATTACATAGCAGAACTGTATTATGATTAGAAAGTATTATAAATCTTTATTGTGGTTTTGTTTCTTTGCACATGATATAGAGGTAAATGAATGTAGGATGAGCCACAGCTCTTTTTAAACATAAATGTTTCATTAGGCTAGTTGAAGATGAAGAAATTGCCTGCGATTATATGCTCTCTTCTCAGTCTGTAACCAAGAAGCTAAAGCAAATTTTGATGAGGATTAACACTTGAACATTTGTTGGAAAGAACTGAGTGGGAAAAAATTAACAGGTTTAAAATATGGAAGTATCCACTCATTTAAAAAAGTGTTGGGTTATGTTTATAATTATGTTATAATTATATAAAAGTATAATATAATTATCAGTGATAGAATTAATAATATGCTTCTTAAATCCAATATGTTAGAAAAGTTGTATCTTTGCTAATCATCAGTTAAAATATAATTGGGTAGCAGCATTGTTTAAAATGTTACATGGTTAAGTCAGTGTAGTTTTAGAGAGAAGGCTTCTGTCCTCATTTTTCTATAAATATTTGTGCTGGGAAACCATAGGGAATCAGATCTGTTTTTATTTTATTTATTTTTGCCCACTTAAGAGTATACTTTTGAAGCATGCCGTTAATATAAAGAGTCAGGAGGACAGTTATCTACACTGCTTTGTGTCCCACATATATTAAGAAAAAAATGTTCATTGTGGTTTATAAAATAGGACAAAATGAAACATAATCTGAATTAAGAATTCCTTAAATCTGTTTCAATTGAACAAATCATGATATATATTGGCTTTTGAACCTCATGGGAACAGTGCATTTGATACTGCTAAGAAAATGATGATATGAAAGCCCCTCTCTATAGTTTTTATGGGCAATTGAAGAAAAAATATCATTTAAGCCTTGCAGGGAATATTTTCATGAAATATGAGTGTGTGTATTACAGCCATGTAGCAGTTTAGATTTGAAGACACAAGCCCATATCTTCTCCCAAAATGATGCAGCAGTTTCAGAGGGCAAGCCTCCTAAACACAACCCCAAGAGGAGGTAAGACTGCTTTAGAAGGTGCTGCATTTGCCCTCTGTGATCTGGACTATCTTGTGCCCTCAAATCAAAATATGTGTAATATACATTAAAAAAATTATGAAAGAAAGCAGATTGAACTGTGAAGTCAAAGTAAAATGAAATATAGAAGAAGTTACAGATTATGTAACTAAAGTTGAGAAAAATAAGAGCTTTTTTGATCATGAACTGATTTGATACATGATATGATCAGTATTTTATTCACAGGAAATAGTTAAACTTCTTAGTGAACGCTAGTAAGCAGGGGTAGCTCAGATTACTACTCAAACTGTATTTGCTAAAATTTCCCTCCAGATGCTTTAGAACATTTATCTTTGTTTTCCTTATTCCATTTTTAGATTCTCGTAATATTATATATAAAATTCAATTGTCTTTATAGTATTTGTCTTATGTTTAACTCCTGTCAAACCTGAATGTTTTATTCCATAACATGCTACCTCTACGTTAGTACAGTGACTTCAATATATCAGACTAGCTATTTCTGCTTTCAAAACTCTTGTTTTTTTTCCTCTGATTACAGGTAGTCCTCGACATACAGCCTTTTGTTGTATTTGAAGTTACAACAACACTGAAATAAGTGACTTATGACCATTATTCACATTTACAACCATTGTAGCATCCCCATAGTCAGGTGAACAAAATTTGGATGCTTGGCAACTGGTTCATATTGATGACGGTTGCAGTATCCTGGTTTTGTGACCTGACAAGCAAAATCAATGGGGAAGCCAGATTTACTTAACAACCATGTTATTTAACAACAGCAGTGATTCGCTTAACAACTGTAGTAAGAAAAATCATAAAATGGGGGGAAACTCATTTAACAACTGTCTTGCTTAGCAACATAAATTTTGGGCTCAATTATTGTAAGTTGAGGTCTACCTGGATTTCTTAAATGAACTTGTTTTATCTAGCTTTGTTAATTTTCAATTTCATTTTTTTCAAATTTAATTTGTACTGTAACTTTGTCAGTTTAATATAACTTACAGCTGTTTATGAAGGGACCATGATACATTTGTGTGCTGCGTAGAATTTAGTATAGTTTTAGATGTATTATTATTAACCGTAGGTTGTCATCATATATCTTTGAGTAAGTCTCATAAGCTTAACTTTAATAAAACGTTTGTTTTGAGGTGAACAGCTATTTAAAAACTCCAGGATTGTTAAAAAGGTAATATAAAAACCTTTAATGTAAAGTATTATTTAGAAATCTTTGTTTTATATAGTTTTCTTTATAGAAAACAATTATTCCCATTTTTTATTATTAAAAGAATTATAAATATATTTTATCAGGGAACTTAAGAAATGCTGAAGATGATATCTGTAAAGACTTGCTGTTCACCATAGTTTAAAGCTATTAGTAGAATAGAGTTGGCACACTCCAAGTTCTTTTAGTTAAACGGTGTCATTTCTAGGATCCTGGAAGTGCCTCTTCTCTATAGCAATTTTGTCTATGCTGTTGGTGTTCAACTGTGCTCCTATTTCTATCATTGTTTTCTTTTGCCATAATCACTGTACTTTTGTTTGCAGGTCTTTGCATATTGTGATTTTCTCCAGTTCTTTCTCTTCTATTCTGCTATCTCTGGGCACAACAAAATCCACTATCCAGATTTTTTTGTCCTTATCAACAATTGTTTCGTCTGGAGTGTTATGTGGCAAGTACTTATCTGTTTGAATTCTGAATTCCCAGAGCTCTTTAACTTCTTCATTTTCTACTCGTCTATTTTATGGACTCACCAGTTCTTGCTTGCTGGCAAATGGTATTTCTTGCAGATCTTCCAAGGCACCATTGTTGCTACTTTGTTATGCTGTTGTTTGTAGTCAGTCTCTGCAGTCTTCTTGCAGCAGTTAACTAGGTGTTTGTTTCTTCAGCTTCTTTGCAGAAGCTTCATTTGTTCCTTGTTACAGTCTTCTCATTTCTGACTTTGTATGCATTTGTTCTTAAAGCTTGGTCTTGTACAGCCAAAATTAGCTTGGCTAATCTTTCTTCAGCTTTCTTGCTTTTAGCCATTGCCATTGCCAGGTTTTGTTATCTGCTTTGCTTGCTTTTTTTAATATACTGGCCATGTAATATTTTGCATTGTCTCTTCTCTATTCTTCATTTGGTCTGTCTTACAGGCCAGTTTGATCTCTCCAGTACTCAATAAGCCTTCATGGTATACTAGTTTGAGTTCATCTTCTTTGCTCTTCTTATTAAAATGCTCCAGAAGATGAAGTCAAAAAAATACCTCAGCATTTCTAGCTCTATCTCAAAATAGGATGAATACATTTCTGGATCTTAAAATTTATAAATTTAATTTTTCTGTTTTCTTTTTAAGTTATGTATTCTTTTTGTGCAAAATAATGTAAAGAACTGCAAAGATTGACTGAGTTTATTTCATAGAAAATTAGTTATTTTCCAGGTTGACTTTCTCTTGACTTAGGAATTGACACTTTTGTAGGAAAAGCATCATTTTCTCACTTGCAATGTTGTTATTGAGAAAATATATACAATTAGCTTATTGGGATATATTGGGCTCAGTTTGTGGCATACCAATTTTTACTCTAGGCGTTTTAGTTTTCTTCTCCCTCTTCTGTTTTTTCCTGAAGAAAATTGAGTTCGTCCAAGAAGAATTGCTAATATGTTTAATGTTAAAAGTATTGTAACTTTGTGG
This sequence comes from Pantherophis guttatus, assembly GCF_059756535.1. Taxonomy (NCBI): domain Eukaryota; kingdom Metazoa; phylum Chordata; class Lepidosauria; order Squamata; family Colubridae; genus Pantherophis; species Pantherophis guttatus. The sequence continues at coordinate 275,863,732 of NC_142063.1, read as the reverse complement.
GTTCCAATGTAGCTTCTGAAGTAGATTGTGTTTGGGAATGTGATACCTATTGTGTCACATTTGTGTTGTATTTGATGAAGCCCATCTGCTCACAGAGGAACACAGCAGAGAAAAGAATTCCCACCAAGTCTCAGTCTCCCTAGATCGTCTGGGGGATTTTAGAGTAGATTGAGACATATACTGAGATAGTTTGAACAGGAAGAAAAGAGAAAATATGCTTAAGTTAGATGAATCATAATAAAGTCTAGTCCTGTTTTGGTAACCAGCAGTCAACTTGACATTAAATATATTTCTATTTTCAGTCAAAACATTAAATATCAATGATAATAGTTGTTCCCATTTATTTGGCAATATGAGGGGGGAAAACTTGCAAACATTGAGAAATATTCAAGAGACGGAAAGAAAACAAAGTCATGTCAATATTCAAAAGTTGAAGGAGAAATTACAATCATACAAATGTCTGCTCCCCAGGTCTGAGATTCAGGACAAGAAACCAGTTTTTTCTTGATGGGGTATGGCTTGAGTACTTCAAAAATAATTATCTACATTTATTTTAGGTATATTTCCCCATTATCCTATTTTTATTAAGAAGTGTTATTCAAAATTGTTGGAAATATTTATATCCATTACATTGCTAGAAAAGGAATGTTGCTTTCTTTAACAAGTGAGCAAAGGAGGGGTGCTATGAGAAAACTTTAAATTGCTATTAACTTATTGTCTTTTAATCCGAAATGGTTTTTAAAGTTCAGAGCATTCTTTTTTGTTTTTAATTTTGGAGAAATTAAAATATGAATATATGGATATAAAGTTGATGTGTTTGATGCATAAAATTGAAAAGTAGTTTATTAAGACTTATTAAGGCTTATGCGTTTATCAATTTAATTTATATAAACATTTTTAATTTTAGTTGCAAATTCAGCTATAAGCTACTGAACACTAAGTAGATATCTTCATTTTTGCTTGTTTAGGGAAAGCATGAACACTGCTAAGTAAAAATTATTATCTCATAGAATCATATAGTGGAAAGGAACCTTGAGGTCTTGTAGTTCAATATTATCTTCTGCTACAGAAAGTAATTCAGAAAATATTTACCTTTTAGGGAAAATGTTTAGAAAAAGGAGGTGATGATTGGCCCTGCGAATCCACACATTTCATGTGAAACATTTTCTAAACAGTTTCATTTTTTGAATTTCAAATGTTATCAATTCTCTCTATTATGTTTGTTGACGATTAATCATTTTCCATTACTCTCTGTTCTTCTACAATAGTTTATTTCTTTTACTTCATGTATTTTCTAATATAGGCCACTTTATCAGTTAACAATTATACATATCATTCAATAAGAAAATATTATGCTATAGCTTATAAACTATTTTTACATGGAAATGTAAAATCCCCCCATTTTTCCTGAACTTTTCTATTTATATTCAATGGATCTTCACATCTCTAATTTTGTATGATCTTTATTGATTTTTCTCAAAACCCAGTTGACAACCATACTTATAAATGTAATCAGATTGGGCTATCTTGTACTATCTAAGATGTAGGATAAAATTTATTGTATTAAAAGCATTAATATAATTTAATGGTGGTTTACAGTTTTGATGTTTGTGCCTTAAGCAGATATTTTTAAAGTAAATTAGGTATAATTTTTATATATCTATACTAGTTTATAAATCTAATGATTTTGTGTGTAAACCTTCTCTGAACAGAAGTCTGACAGGTGATTGCAATTAGTAAAAAGCATATTAAATAATCAACAAATATATTTGCTTCATTTCATATAATGATATAAATTAGATATCATTTGGAACAGAGTTTCTTAAAGTATAGTTTTAGGTTTCCTAAGGTCCCTCAAAACCCTCTTGGGGACCTCATAATTAAATAATTTGCCAACCTGTGTTGAAAAGAATACCATATTAAAAATCCCATCAAACACGAGAAAAGATAGTGGCAGCAGATGCATCAATGTTAATTTTTAATAGAGTAAATATTGTTAAATATAGGGCAAAACATTTTCAATTAAGATACCTCAAATGAAGTAACTTTCAGAACGCATCCAAAATCCAGGACCCATGACTCCCATGGAATTGAAATTTGGCAAATTTTATAAACATTTTATACAAAATGTCATAAACATTTTCTACAGTCAATTCCTGATTGTGCTGTTTCAATATGGGCTAATTTCAAGGCAAATAGATCTCTGATTATGTCCCAGATTTTTGAAGAACTTTTATTTCCCACTCTGTTGAAGGCATTGACAAATCTGGTAAGGAAATATCTCTGAGTGACTCAAAGGGGGATGGGTTTCTAGTAATTTTTTAAAGCAAGGGAGAGTCCTGAAAGAAAAATATTTAAGAAAATTAAACTGAAAATGTTGTGTTTATAACACATTTGAAGGTATCTTAATCATAGTATATTATATTACATAGTGCCAGTTGAATGGGAACATAGAATCTGAAATTTATCTTAGAAACAGACTAATTTTAAATGTTCATGCAAAAACAAAATATTATTATACAATATGTTTTCATATAGCTGTTAAGAATATAGGATATCCATCCATCCACTCATCCAACCATCCACCTATTAATCACATTTATATTACCACCCATCTCATGTAGTGACTGAGCAGAGTACAAGGTAATCCAATAGATTAAAAAAAAGCCAATGATGCAACAAAGATAAAATTAAAAAGATTTTTAAAAATAGTAGATGGAGAAGCCATATAGAGAATACATTCAGTTGGCCATCGTGTAACCATCTGGCAGGCTCTGCTCTATTATGGGATCCAAGCCAGTTGAAATAACAATGTTTTGAATATCATCTGAAGACCAATAAGATTGGAGCTAGCCTCACCTTGGGGGAAGGGGGGGAAAAGGATGCTCCACAGGGCAAGCACGATGACAGAAAAGTCTTTCCTCCTAGATCCCATTTGAAGATATTCCCTATCTGGGTAGTCCTGTAACATGCCCCTTCTGCCTATGGGACAGGTAGATATAACTGGAGAGAAGTGATCGCCCAAATAACCAAGTGCCATGATAATGATAAGTATCAATAAAATTATTACATCTTATGATATCAAGACCTCGTACCTGATACACCAATTGAACACACTCATTTTTGTATTCCCAAGCAGACACAAAGTTAGATTAGTAGATTTGTTGTAAACAGTTAGAAAGTCAAGCATTTAAAGAAAAGACATTCTGTATCTAAAAGAATGCAGAATCTTGCCATATGTATTCTCAAGGCTTAAATCCGGAGTCCTTTCCTCTGACCCTTTCTAAGCAGTGACAGTTTTGCTGCTCATTTCCTGAGGCTAAAGATTTGTGAAGCAACTCTCTTGATAGTGAGAATCAAATCCCACTTCAGCTCTTAGCAAGTGCTATGGGAGAAAAATCTATAAGAAGCCGTATACTTTTTTTCTTCTACCCAATTGTATGAAATGCAGTGAAATTCATTTTCCCTACTCGGGACTCATCTATAGATCTGTTGTTATAGAAATGGCTAGTTTATACTATTATGTAAAAGTAAAAAGTTGAGGTTCAATGTTACTTCCTGTTCTACTGCACCAAAGGCAGTCGGAAGTCAATGCCTTCTCTTTCTTTTTCCCTTCTTCTCTACACTTTTCTCTTCCCTTTTTCCTCCCTTATTTTTCCTATTATTTGCTTTTATATTTTAAACTAATAAAATGGCAAAGATGGGAAAAAAGATAAATATTTTTTTAAGGACTTATCTCTACTTTCAGGATTTGGTGTGATTGTTTAATTTCCCATCTTTATTGAAAGGGGTTTGCAAAGCCTAGTCAGACACACAGAGACGTGTTCAGTAATATTCAAGAGCAAGACCCTGAAACAAAAACCCATGGGTTTATTTATTATCAAGTAACAAGGAACTACAGACATGTAAAAACATGATTGGTTACAAAGAAGCCTGAAGCAAAAATAGACACATCATGCTGCACCTGTCAAATACGAAGCCAAAACTTTCCACTAGTTTTAATGAACAACTTCCTTTTGAAACCCTAACTGCTAATAGTGGAAACTATGATGTATGCTTGCTTGATTGCATACTAAATTATGACTACTATACTTAAAACTCTTACATTATGTTCAGGAACCTTTAAATTCTTTCACAGTACGAATGTGCTAAAAGTTTCATACTTGGAACCACCAGCTTGGTGTGGTCTATGTCCAAACCAATTATGCTTATTTTATGTTATGTGAAGCAATCCAGTATGTTGAATTTTATATTATGATTACACACACGCACACACACATAGACTACAGTTAAATTATATGACTTATCAAGTTGTGCATGCTCTTTGATCCAGTTTTAACCATGGTATTAATGACTTGCCTGAAATAGTTTAATGTAGGAGTAGTAAAAAAAAACTGTTAACTCTGTTAAGTTTTGTCTGTTATCTGTAGCCCTCATTCCTTTAATTTTCGATGTCTAGGGAAATTCTCATCAAAGAACGAATGATTATATGGCTATAAAAGTTAAAACTATATATTATTATATTGCTTCTGGTAAAAAAAATATCCCTTTAGTATTCAATTCCTTAATTCATTAAGATCTCTGTAGTTTTCTTGGTAACTATTCTTTTCTTCTGAGATGGTTTTAGAGAGGAATCTAAATAACTTATTTGTTTAGATTTACAACAAAATAACTTATTATTGCAGAGGAATGTAGAAAAAGATCATCTGATCATACTGAGAGTAATTAGAGCTTGCTGTGGAGCATCCTAAAGGGATGATTATGGCATAAGGTTTTTGTTTTGATTGGTTTACTGTTTTATTTTATGGTTGTTTTAGAGTTACTGATTTTACTGTTGTTATGAGCCACTCAGAGTTGCTTAAGATGCTTCATACAACACACTAAACTAGGCTAAAAATGCTGTTGGATAGTTTGTAATTCAGTGTATTGTTGGGATTTATACCACTGTCCTAGCATTATATGAAATAGGCAGTCTTGTTTAGCTCTAGTGTATTGTATTTGTTTTAATAGAGCATATTATCCAAATATAGCAGTTGTGCTTTGTTAATCTATTTTAAAGTGTAGAAGGTTGTGCGGACCCAAACAATATGTAGAATTCCTTGCCATGTTCATTTTGAAACTTAGGTTTTAGTCTAGTATATAAAGTAACCTTGCAATTCTTTATAGGAAGGTAATACCTGAATTCCTTCATGTGTCTGTTTTTAAGTGTTCTTTGAAATTTTTTTGTACTGTTTTGAAATGCCAGTGAAAAGTCATTCTCCATAGTATCGGCGGGAGAGTCCAGGATGGGGTTGCTCTAGTCTCGTAGCTCTATTGACTGAGTTGAATTTCTGAGGACACGCCTCCCTGGTAACAGTCCCCAGTTTTTCAACTCAGTCTCAGCTCTTTTGGACGCTAATTTTGCAGCTCCAGAGAGTTTCTGAGGAGAAGTTGGTTTTTTAGTACTATATAACTCCCTGATTTTACAACTGTCAAAACAGGAACGGTTTGGTCTTTTATGGTGCTTTGGTGTGCTGTGCCTCACAGCTGATAGGCAGTGGCTCTCCACAGCAGCGGATAGGAGCCTGGGGTGGCTGCCCACTTCGGCGGTCACAGTCTGAGCCTTTTGAAATGCCAGTGAGAGTCATCCTTGTTTGTTTGCAGGTAACTACATATAAATGTATTAATAACTATCTTTAGACGGCAGCAAAAACCCTAATCGTACATTATTAATAATATAATTGAATTTATAAACAGCAGGCTAAAATTTAATAGAAAGGCCTCTGTATTCTCCTCCAAATTATAATGTTCTTAATAATAAAGCAATGTGGATCATTCAAGTTATATCACTTTACTTACAGAAAAGATTTATAGGTAATCCCAACTTTACAACAGTTTATTTAGTGACTGTTCGAAGTCAGTCACTAAAAAAGTGAAAAAAGTGACTTATGACCATTTTTCACACTTATGATTTATTGGAGCATCACCATGATCATATGATTAAAATTCAGATGCTTGGCAGCTGACTCATATTTATGATGGTTGCAGTGTCCCGAGATCATGTGATCCCCTTTTGTGATCTTCCGATGAGCAAAAACGATAGGGAAGCCAAATTCACTTAACAAGCATGTGATTAACTGCAGTGATTCACTTAACAACTGTGGCAAGAAAGGTTGTAAAAGGGGGCAAAACTTAGTTAACAAATGTTAAACTTAGCAACAGAATTCTGAGCTCAGTTGTGGTCATATGTCTGTATGCCATTTGTTTAGGGAGGTAAGGAACTCTGGAGCAAGAGAGCTGCAGAGGGGAAAAAAATAAAATAATAATTGTGGAAGCAGAAGTACACTTGAATATATTGAATAGAGATGTATTGCTTATTTATTTGTTTATTCAGTTTATACTTCCCATCTCAATGAATGACTCTGAGAAGTGAACAATAAAACAATAATTACAAAAATTAAAACATAGCAGCCAAGAAAATCATTATCACAACCAAGAAATGGGACCTCTCATATCCCTAGGCCCAGAAAAAGATCTTGCAAAGTAATTTTGGTTTCTTCCTGTTTTAATCTTCAAATATAAGATGGTAAAGACTATTGAGCATTGACCTAATTTTCCCACGTTACTGCTGGCACAATAACTATACCAGATTAAAGCTTACACATTGTCAATATATATAAAGCTATCATTACCCTAATGTGTTAGACAACCGTCTGAACGAATATGCTTTTAAAAAATAGTTTCAGGGATGTTACACATATTCATTTACATATTTATTAAATATTTTCACAAGATTTATTAAATATTTTCACAAGATTTATTAAATATTTTCAAAATGCTGAAATTTATAAATCCATTTTCTGAGATAGAGAAGAAATCCCTTTATGTTCATGTTTTGTCCTTTCTTGTTAATTGTAGGCAATGGTAGCTTGTTACCCAGGCAATGGAACAGGATATGTGCGACATGTGGATAATCCAAATGGAGATGGAAGATGTGTTACGTGTATATATTACCTTAATAAAGACTGGGATGCCAAGGTACTTTCTATTTTTGGAGAAGGTTTTACAGTACATATATTAAGAAATGGCATTCTTGTTATATTAATTGTAATAAATGGTTGAGTGTTATGCTAAGTTGTTTTAAGTAAGTCTAAAAATAGTTAAGCTGGTTTTTTCATAAATTATTGACTGGCTCCCTTGAATATATGGCAAATTCATTCTTAAGATTGCAAGCAAGCCTAGGTTTAAAGGGCAAATATATTTTGCCTAGGATCTAAAATGTTTTCTGGTTGTACTTTTGAAAAATATATTGGAAATTCTATTATGTAAACTAAGACCTTTAGCCTCAAGTAATTCGCCTACCCTCAGCTTATATTTTTATCAACATCATGATTTGTGGTTATTGGTAAAGTGATTCAAATGAAAATGTAATAAGCACCAAATGTGTTATATCTTTAATTGTGGTGCTCAATGTATTTGTTGAAAAGGAAAAGGAGGAGGAAGAATTATCTTTAGGAAAGTTTGTGGAAAGACAACCAGAACGTAATTTGTATCATCTTAGTTTGATGGCCCTTTGTGTAATTTTCTGTTACTTTTGCTTCATCCTGAAGAATTTTGGAATATTAGGAAGCATTGCCATTATTGCTGTTACCTATCGTAGCAGATAATAATATCTTACAATAACTGATAACTACTAAAAATGTAAAATCCTGTTGGATTTTTTTCAAGGTAAGTGGAGGTATTCTTCGAATATTCCCAGAAGGCAAAGCCCAGTTTGCTGATATTGAACCTAAATTTGATAGACTGCTATTCTTCTGGTCTGATCGCCGCAATCCTCATGAAGTGCAGCCTGCATTTGCTACAAGGTGAGATGAATAAATCATGCATACAGATTTTAAAGAAGCCTGGCAGGGCGTGAAATGTTAAAAACTTGCTGTTTTAGCTTTCAAAAACACATTAATTGCTTTCTAGAAAGTTACAGATGAACAAAACCCTCTTAAAATGCTTATTGCAATTTGGGGATCTACCCTGCTGCTACTATTTGTGGGCCATCAGAGTCTATCAGTTTAAATACTGTAGAATATATAATAAATAAAAAGTTAGAATTTTGAACTATTATATTGCAATAATGAACCTTTAATGGATCTTGCTTTAATGGAGTTGGGTTTAGCGAAAAAAGTCTAGTGATTCTGTTTATTGAATGTAAGAAATAAAGAAATTAACTATGTTGTTAATTGGGCTGGGCCTGTATGTATCCTCTTTCAGAGATTGCAAAAAAGGTAAATAAATTTAATCTATTGTGGTGTTATTTATTTAAAGGATAAAACAGCCTCCTATTATCTTAGTGCTCTCCAAATGTATAAATTTCAGTTCCCAGTATTCTCAGCAATAGCCATGCTGGCTGAGGAATTCTGAGAGTTGAAATCCATATATCAGGAAATGTACTTACAGAAATGATATTTAGATAATTTAGAGATAGTAACTTTTCCTAGAATATCAAGACATCACAATTTTAACTAATGCAAAAAGTAAACTCTTTCAATTATAAATTGAAAAATTAAGGACTCATTACGTGATGTAAGTGAGGACGATCTTTCAGATGTTTTGTTAAGAATTAATAGACTGGTAAAATTATTTTATAAAGAACATTAATTAGCAAAGATACAACATACTTCAATATTTTTTATTTTCATATTGATTTAAAATGAATTTCCATAAATTACAGAGGTCTGTTCTAGAGAAATTAAGATAGTAAGTATCTTGAGTTTCACTTTTAAAAATACCTAGTTCCCTAATAATTTATATAAATTATGAAAGGTCATGATACTCATGGCACCACATAAGGGAGAAAATAGTTCTAAAAAACTGACAAATTGTGTTGGAATTGTACTTTCTGAGTATAATAGAAATAATCTCAAGTAATCTTGACAGAAGCATTATTTTAATGTACCATTACTGCTTCGCCTTTTTTGTTCTTTTAAAGGTACGCAATAACAGTGTGGTATTTTGATGCAGATGAAAGAGCCCGTGCAAAAGTAAAATACTTAACAGGTAAGTAAATTGCCATATTTTCTTACTGAGTGTTTTTACAAATTTCTTACTTGAATTTAGTCTAGTAGGACTATATTAATTTATTTTTAAAGATTGTGTTTAATCAAAATTACATTAATCTAGAGTATAGAAATTGAGCTACTATCACTGTATTAAAATGTCAAGCAATATCTACTCTAGGGGTATAGTTTACTAAAACTGACTACTTGGCAAAAATAGAATTATATATCTCTATTAGAAATTCCTTGCTAGCTGACTTTTGCTGTGTAAGAGTAAGAAGGAAGTGGAAAAAGTATATAGCCTTGGATAGGCACATGCGTAGTTTTTAAAAGATGAAGATCTATTTACTTGGTTCTCTGAAGTGTCCTGAAATTTTGCTTCTACTTGTGTGGGACTGCCCTTGAAGAGTATTTGGAAACTTTGTTTGTTTGTTTATTTAATCAAACAAAAATTACAAATTTGAACAAATAAAATAAACAAATAAAAATGTGACAGGGACGGTAGACATGTCAGGGAACCTCTTAAATATGGAGTGAGGTCCACAGAAGTTAAGTTAGAATTAAAACTATAAAACTGTTAACCCCAGCTGATACAAAATGCAGTGGCACATGCAGTTATCTGTGTCTCTAGAACAACACACAATACAACACTGTTTCAGAAGCTGCACTGATTATAAGTCTGTTTTCAGTTTCAATTCAAGGTGCTGTTTTTCTTACTTAAAAAGCCCTACATGGGCCAGATTATTTGAGGGACCATTTCTCCCCAACTATATTTGCCTGTCCTATCAGTTCCAGCCAAAAAGGGTGGTCCTGTCAGAACTACATTTAGTGGGACTCAGGAGGCAGATTTCTCTGCTGTGTCACCCACTTGAAGGACTAATTGTGGGCTCAATTATGGTTGTAGTGCCTATAAAGGCACTTTTTGTGAGATGGGTGGCCATATAAATTAGATGAATGAATAAAAATGAAACTACTTAATTATAACAAAATAATATAATAAAAATAGTTTTAACGTTCAAAAACCAAGTACAAAGATGTGCCTTGATGCTGGTTTTTTTTTTTTCAAATTCAGTCATTGATCAAATTCAGCTTTGTATAGTTCAGTATGTCTTGTAGGTTAATAATTATTTTAATAATATTTAACTTGGTTTCAAACAGGCATTAATTGTGAAGTTCTAAAAATATGTATTTTGTTTTAAAGTTTAATAAAAGAAAAATTATAATTTATTTCAAATCCGTGTTTCAGTACCATCTTTTCATATAATATCCTCCCTTTTTTGCAGGTGAAAAAGGTGTGAGAGTTGAACTAAATAAACCTTCAGATTCAGATGGGAAAGAACATTTGTAAAGCCTTTGGTCTACAGTTCCCTCCTCTACATTCTGGCTCTTTTCACCTCACCTTCATCAAACCTTGATGATACCTATTAACTTTTGAATGTGAATAATAAGAAAAAGAAAATCAGCACCAAATCAAGATTTTGAATCGGTAAACAATGGGTTTCAATGTTACATCAAATGGCTTTTTAACTGCTGAAGCATTGTACTCCATGATTGTGACTCCAGTCCTGTGACTGCTAATGTAAAGATAAGCATTGACAAGAAACAGTTTACACATGAAGTGCCCGACATTTGAGATTTTTCTATCATTCATTTTTTGACATTCAGTTATTCAGCTCAGTGCTGTTCATCTTCCTCTTTAAAAAAGTGATAAATGTTGAGTTTAAATAATTTTGTATAACTAGGTTTGGTGATCAAAATTGAACAAAACATTCTCCAAAGTAGCATTTCTCTATTTTTGTAAATCTGCTATTTTCCCCATTATTCTATCATATAAAACTTAATTTAAATAAATGAAATGCCAGTAAATGATTGTCTTTTTACCTAAAATCCAAAAAGGAGCACTTTAATCATCATCTGAGAACCCATTTTTTTCATATCTTATACTGATTTGATTGATTGTATTGTGTTCTCTCTGAAACTTAAGCAACATGAAACAGATGCCTGTCTTTCTCTCAGTTACTTATGGCTTTACTTACTGAATCCGGAAAGTAACCATTTTTTAATCTGTAACATTTGGGTTTTCTAAGTGACTGGCTGGCCACTAAGTGAACTTGATACTCTCTGTACTGTCATAGCGTTGAACGCTATGGGTGTACTCCACTGGGAACTTCATCTGTGAACCCATTTGATGGAAATGCAGTTCTTCAAAGAAAAGCTGGGCTCTTGTGCAACTTCTGCAGATGAATTACTAGGTGGATTCTGTCCACAAATATCATTCAATACCTAAACTGTAAGGGCTTTTCTAGGCTTTTAGATGAAGCAACACCCCTTCTACTACTTTGATGGGAGATCTGTCTTAACTCATTTCAAAGCTTTCTCTCATTTGTGTAAGTTAAAATCAGAGATAAGTGTTCTCTCAAAGCATTACCATCCCTCATCCTTTACTGTTTGCCCCTTGATCCTCTTACATGATGTCAGGTGTATATTAAATACATTAAGACTGAAGTGCATCACTGCAGGCTTAATATGTGAAGGATTTCATACTAAGGAGAAATTTTTACATGGTCTAATGTTTCTGGGGGGGAAAAGTGAGGAACAATAACATTCATTTACCAGCTATGTGAAATTTATTTTAGTTTTCTGCTGAAATGTGATTCCCTGAAGGGGGAAGCTTTTAAATTCTCCCAGCCTTATCGATAGCATCACCAATCCCTTTTTGCCTCACTTAATCAAAATAAAGTAAGTGTACAGAAATGTTTCTCTGTATACAACTTAACATCTGTATAGTTTATATTCTTAAAAGTCCTTTTCTATGGAAAGCTCAGTAATTTTTATTAAAAAAAAACCTTACTATTCATGTAAAACATGAAAAACAACAAGGATTGTGCTTACTGACCATTGACAGAAGGGAGAAAATTCAACATTATAATAACATGCTGGGGAAAGTTACAAAAAAAGTTTGGTTTTTTGTTCCCTTCTGTTCCCTTCTCCAAAAATTACTTACTAGCTGTCAAAACTTGTAATAGTTTGACTTTTCTCTTCATCCTGGTAAATCAGAAGAAAACACATCTTACTCTTAAGTGCCTCTGGAAGCCTGGCCAAGGAGTGTTAATTCTTTACTGACTGGCCTGCAGCGCAATGCACAGTTTAGGCCTAGTAAATCTAACTTTTAACTGCTTTTGTATTATGTTTAATGTGTTAAAATGCAAACCTAAGACTTTACTTTTTTGTCCCTTTATTCAAAGGTATCAATCAGCATCTTACATTTGCGCTTGCTGGGGAGATATACAATCTCTTGGATATCTCCATTATTTACAAAAGTTACCAAACCGGGCCTCTGATGCCCATTTGAAAACAGTTCACGTCAGTTAAATTTTCAGCCTGGGGCATCACCAAACAGAAACCTGTTTCAGACTATTTTTAAATTGTCTTATGGCCTGTATTTCTGTTTAGTCCTGGTTAAAGATAAAGCTTCATGATGCTATTTTTATTTCATGACATTAGCCAGCTGTAAAACAAGACTTTTATCTAGCAGGCAAAGAAATTCAGGATTCATTTGCAGATTTATTATAAAGTCATGTAACTTTTGAAAATCAGTGTTCCTTATTGAAAGAGCTCTCGAGTTGCTTGTAAAGCTAATCTGATTAAAAGATTATAAAAATTCTTGAAACAATGTGGTTATTTTGTAATTATGTAACTCTTTTAAAGCCTATTCCACAGCAACTAATTTGTAATCTGATAAACTGTGTGTGTGTGCACGCGTGTGCCTGTTTTTAGCAGGCAGTGACACTAACTGTAGTCAAAAGTCTGTTAGCTTTATTTATAAACCCTGTTTTTAATTATCTAATCTAGCTGTGATTGTTTTTAAAAGTGAGGCTGCTGAGGGAAAATAAGCAGAGGAGGGAGAAAAGTGCTGTGGCCTGGTAGTAAGTCAACACTATGATTATAAGCATTTTATCTCTACTACCTTAGTGCCTCCCTTGCTGTAAACACAGTTCTTGATTGAGAGACGTAGATAGGTATTCTGAGTATATCCACACAAACTGAATTCAGAGATTCACAATCACTAGGTAAACAGGGCAGGATCTTCTGCCTGCCCTTGTGTCTTCTAATCCACAAAAAAGAAAATGCTATCTGGATACATTTCAAGGCTAGTCATCTTCTAGGGAAGGGACAATTACATGTACTTGTCAGAAGACACTAAGAGGATTCACTTTTAACCACCTACATAAAGCACCCTGATTGCAGATGTACGAAATATTTTTTCAATTGATTACGTATCTTTAGCTGGTTTGATACAAGCTTTAAATAAAAATTGTTCCTCATCAAATCAATAGTTCACATTTTTTGCAGTTAGAACTTTGTTCTGAGAAATTTAATTTTCTGACCATCTTTTTACTACAAATGTTTTTTTAACTTAAAAAGTTTTTAAGTCAAAACAATAAGCAAATGTCTTTCAACAACACATAAATGCAAGAGCCTTAGTTTATGTTTTGATGTATTATTATTTTTAATATTTAGGGAGACCCCTCTAGAAAAGTACATAAGTATGTAACCAGACTTATAAAAACAACAGTAAAATACAATGCAAATTAGAAAAACTACAGTATAAAAATGTAAACTAGCAGCCTTTTGGGCTGATATTTATTCATTGCTTGGCCACAAATTGCCTCTTAAATGTAAATAAAGTGGCATTCTCATTACGCAGTGTAGTAGATCTCTGGAGATTCTTCATAACAACTATGTCTACACAGTTGGTTACAATAAAAATGAATAAATTAGATCAGTTACTTGAGTAAGTTGGATTAGATCACTTAGGGGCTTGTTCTATGCTTGTTTTATATATTTTTGTTAGATTAACAATATAATTGAATTCAGATGGATACCATCTAGAACCAGTAATTATGTTCAAGGTGAATTACCCAAAAGGCATAGAATGTAATCTACAGCAGGGGTGTCAAACTCGCGGCCGGATGCACCAGGTGCTGGCCCCATCCCCGCCCGGTTTAGCAAAGGGGAAAAGTCCCAATATGTCACGTGATGCTGCCGTGACGACGCGAGTTTGACACCCCTGATCTGCAGCATAGATTACAATAGAACAATTATTTGCCTCACATGCCATGATACAAACTCCATCCTTATATATTTGTATCACACTAATACAAGCACGTAAGTTGTAGATTTTGCATCATGACACATGACCAACCCTTTAGTCCCTTCATGGATGCCTGTGATTAGAACCATGGCTTACTTCAGATTCTTTTTAAAAGTTGCTTCATATTCTATTTACCTCAATATTCTAATGCGAAGTTTTAAGTCATCCCTTTTTTGCACCTGGTGAATCTTTTTAACTTTTTTTTTTTTTTTTTTTTTTTGCTCCTTGATCTGTTGCCATAATCCAATCAGTTTTGAGGGCAAGTCTGTGCTTTTTGTATCTAAGTATACAATATGTCTGCTGTTAATACCCTAAAGATTTGTTTCTTTGTACCTATGGTAGCTTTGATGTATTATCTGAATCCAGCCAAAATGTAGTTTATTTAACAGAGCGTAATCCATGATGTGTGAACACAATTGTCAATTTGTTTTGGCAGATTTTCTGCTTGTTTTCCATATTTTTTTTGAATGGAAATGTCTTTTACAGTCTGTTTCACTACTCTGATTTGAGTAGTACCTTTCGAGTAACTGTGTATTTTAGTTGATCTTGTGGTTTTAAATTATTTCTATGCATCTTGGATAATTGGTTCTCGTGATTCTCCAAATTTCCTTTTATCTAGTTCCTTCCTCTCATTCTTGCAATATGATTGTGCTGACGTTTCCCAATCAAACAAATCTGCCAACATCATCGTGTATAAATATGTAACGTAACATAACCACAATAGAAGTATTTTATATTGCCTATTATTATTATATTGCCTATTATTATTACCCTATTATTTCAATGCATTCTCTGGATGCCTTTATTTATTTTTCCATCTCAAGATTGCTTTGTGCATTTTGAATCATTGTTTTGAGACTGGTTGTGTCATTATAGAGAAAGGTGTACACGTAAGCGAAGCAACAATTGCTCATCGATCACTTATCTATCATTCCAGGCTGTTGACAATGAACAACCACCAGCAGGCTGGTAGAATCTCTGATGAGCAAGAAACTGAAAGAAGCCGCTGCTGTTCCTTTCATAGCACTGGTCTATTGTAGGTTTTCCGGTCAACAGTAAAATACTAGCCTGAATAGATGTTTGCCTGCTTATATGAACATTGCTGTTCAAAACAAAAGCTAGTACAGGAGCATCACATCAGATCGTCAAAACCCAACTGACCTATAAAGACACAAGTTACATATTAAATTTTATTTTAAAAGCAGATTATGAAATTCATGATTTATTTTTGGAAAAGAGTTCTGTTCAGATACTATTTCAGAAAAGCTATTTTTAATTGTACAAATGGCTGACAACTTGTGCTGTGTGCAAGAATATATTTCCATCTCAGAGGAAATAGGTTTCAAAAGTTATTAATAAATAGTAGGCATACATCACACTAATAGGCACTTTATAAATGAAATAGTAGTATAACATAACCTTTCCTATGTGTTTATGATTTAGAAAAACATCTACCTGATCAAAAATCAGTCTAACCCTTCTGAACTCAACAGAAAAAAGCTTTGAAAATCCAGCCAAAATCTATAAATTGGGTGATAAAAAGAAGACATCATAATTTTAAAGCAAACACTTGGTGAGCCATTTCTTTAGGTGCAAACAGAAAAGTAGCCCGTATTCTTTACTGTATGACATCAGCTTTCAAGTTCAGGGGAAAACAAACTCATGTCTATCTCTTACACCAGAGTACCCCAACCTTTCCAGGTTGGTGGCTCAGAATGGGGGGAGGGGGGAAGGGGGATGATTTTGTGGGAGGGGCAAGCTCATGCACCATGTGTGTGCATAGCGCCCGTGACGTTTGTGGCAACACTCGTGTGAGTGGTTAAGATTGATTATATCTTTTTTGATCAGGTAGATGCTTTTCTAAATCATAAACAAATGCCCATGACAACACTTGTGCAAGTGGGGCCACAAGCACCCACATTGATGCTCACATGACAGGCCGGGAGTGCCAAGGCTTGCGCAACTGGGGGCTCGTACAAGGCTCGTGTGAGTAGGACCGTGTGCAGGTGCGCGGCCCAGTGGCGATTAGCTCGCGGCCTGGTATGGACCACAGGTTGGGGACCCGTCTTACATAACAAATGCACATATTCATGGACCACAGGTTGGGGACCCGTCTTACATAATAAATGCACATATTCGAACTATATTCCCCCATTTAGCATTTAAAGTTGTAACCAAACAAAAATGTAATAGCAAATTATTTTTCTAAAATAATTAATGCCTGTACTATAACTCTTCCGGTTTCTTACCTTACACATAAACTTTTGTTAAATATCAGATCAAATCATTATAGAACTGTCTCTTAGAAACACACTTTTCTCAAGGCTACGTTGTATTCAGTGTTAACTGTTATTAGCATATAGGTACTGAGAAAAAACTTTCAATGTCAGGAAAGTTTCATACACAAAATCAAATATAATTTTTTCTGCATAAAACAGAGAAAGTGCATCAATACATACAAACACAGAAACCTTGAGCAAAGCAGTTTTATATTAAACTCACATTAAAAGATTTCAGAGGCAGAGGTCTAAGTGTTCATTGATTTTGGTTTCCAAAACTTCAGATTGACAGACAGGGCAACATACATTTCTATTCTGGTCACTAGTGGATGTTTCTGAGATTGCTGATTTAGCTCTACTGTTCACAGAAGAACTAGTCTCCTTGAGTTCTCCTTTCTTTAAAAAATAGTTGACAAACGTAACTGAATCTTCCATTCTGGCTCGTTTTGCTGGGCCACCATTCTGGCTGTTGCTGTTTCTCTGAGATGGTGACTGGGATCTTGGAGTCATTGTAGCTGATATAGAAATTGTGTTTTCTGGAGTCCCTTTGTGAGGTATATCTCTTAGAGCCTTTGTAGAACTTGATTCTGACCTTTTTTCACCCAAAGAAATATTTTTAACTGGTGAGCCATTAACATTAGTATAAACCTTACGATTAGCAACTGAAAATCTAGGAAATGTGATACTAGCAGAGCTATTTTCAGGACCGCTTGGAGAAAACGGAGAGGAAACAGTTGTGCAGCAAACATTTTGCTCAAATTTGATTTCATTTTTAGGATTTGACCTAGATGAACCAGCAGGTGAATGATATTGTGACTGGACCAGTTCTCTGCTCTTAGTGCTTGGACTTACAGCTCCTTCTAATGATGATTCACTTCTTTTTCCTCCAAGGATATATCCTTTCCCACTAAAAGGTATTATGCTCTGTATGCTGCTTCCATGAGCTTTTCCTGAAATTACACCAGAAGTTCTTTTAGGTCAAATAACTATCAGCTACTACAAATGCTTTTTACTCAATATATTTACATGTACTGAGGAACGCCCATTGCAAAATGAACTTAGTGGATTTATTTGTCAGTAGGGAGAAAAAACACAGAGCTTGAAATGTTTCCAGAATATTTTGATGTATCAGTCATCAAATTGCATTTGTAGAGTGAGAATTCTGCAAAACCAATATGGAATATGAGCACAACGGGCTAAATTTTAATTTATGTGGAATTTATTGTTTTCTATTTCTATTTTTATTTTAGAGAACCATTCTGATATAGTGGTTAAGTTACAAGGCTAGAAATTATGAATCCCACCTTAGCCATGAAGCCAGCTGGGTGACTTTAGGCCTAGTTCTCTCTCAGACCTAGGAAGAAAACAATGGCAAAACATTTCTGAAAATAATGCCAAGAAAACTGCAAGGACTTGTTCAGGCAGTTGCCAGGAATCAAGATTGATTTTAAGGTTTACTTGCACACAAAATTCACTATAAACCTATTTAAGGATTCTGGGCTGGGAAACCTTTTTACTAGTGGAGTTGAGGAATTGAGAAAGTCTCGTATGGAAAACTTCATTCTATTCCAATTGCTTTTAGGATCCAAATCACTAGTTCGAGTTAATCTCAAATCACCCTCGTCTAGAAAATCAATATTCAGTGCTTTTATACCGAACACAATTATATATACTTGAAAATATGAATCAGCACTATTGAGAAAAAATCAAGTAGCTTTCTAATTAATCTTTTCATTTAACCTTACAGAATTTAGTTACATAGTTGGTGAATAACAAAAAGTACATACGTGAACCATCATCTAGGATTTTTGCTTGATCATCTTTCTTCTTGCATTTCTTGGAGCTCTTGTCAGGCTCTCTGACCTTGGTATATGTTCCCCCACAGCTCTTTTGGTGCTCTGCCCACCAATAGTCATTGGCAGATGGCGCCCTATTCATTACACGTTTTACATAGCCATAATAAGGCTTCCTATTTCGACATGGCCCATTACAACGCCACCAGTGCTGACGATAGAAATCCACCTCATCGTGAAATTCATGATAGATCTGAAATTAATCCAAAGAGGGAAAAAGTGTACAGTACAACTTTCATTTTCATGCTATATAAATACATACACATCTATCATGCTACTATATTCCCTTTCAGGGTAAGCAGTGATAATTCAGACTGCAGAAAAGGAATGAGAAACAGTAAATCAAACAAATTAAAGATATAAGAGGGTCTGAATACTCCATCCAATCTTCCACTTTCTCTATGTGTACTCACTCTTCCTTCATATATTTGTTTTCCAAACTGATTAACATGCATTTTTTACGTAAGAAAACTATTTCAATATACTTCTTTTGTACTACTGATGCAATGTTCAGTCTGTATAAATTAATCACCCATTCATTCTTGACCTTAATCTATTGTCCAGAAGACTAATTTTCCCACTCTCACTACTTTCTGTGTTTCTCCTGTATACCCAAATCCTTACTTTCACATGGCTAACATGGGCAAAAGCACATTCTTAAATACAGCTATTTTTCGCTTCTTCAACATTCATTCCTTTTTACAGAATACATGTGTTTCTACAGACATTTGCATGTATTACATGTCTATCCATTTCCAGTAAACATTTATGAAGGTACACATTCTTCTACTTGCTCTAGTTTTTCAGCATTTATATAAAGTATAACTAGCAACTATTTCAACCATTTCACCTGTCCATCAAAGATGTCTTCATCTTTGATTTTCAGCTCTACACCCTTGCTGCCACATACAATCTGTTTAACATTAACATATGTCATTCAAGTTCTCATACAATAAAGATATCATTCCCATGCTACCTTCATATGACCAACCAAAAACTAACTTTCCTTTTATATATGGAATAATAATCATATTCTTCCAATTGTTAGGCAGAATCAGTTTTCACACTTATTTGAAACAACTTACATAATCAATCAATTAACCAAGCTACATTTAGAGATTATTTCCAATTACTCCACCTATATATGTTATGTTACCATTTTTTTTAACTTTCACCTTTTTTCTCTTGGGCACTAATTCAAAGGGGAAAAAAATCAACTGTAAATTTTCATTTTATGTAATTTATAGCATTTGTTTCAATTTATCTCTTCAGCATGTTACTATTATATCCAGACTTTTCACACTTTTTTCACACTGTAATAGCATATTGCTATTATACCCAACAAATATGTGAAATATTTTACATTCATTCTGAGAGATTTATTCATCTTCTAACACTTTTTTATATAAGCTTCATGCTTTTTTTCTCTACAGTTCTATTTTCACTCTTTTCTTCTTTTTAGATACACTCAGATTGATCTGTAGTAACTCAAAGCATATTTTATGATCATTATAGGTTAGTGTTTTCACTTCGATGAGTTGCCCTCAATCAAAAGATGAAACTGTATCTGCTAATAATAGAACTCTGAGGATTGGCTGAAAATATCAACTCTGCTAGAGTATACCATCCCATCATGAACTGCTTGCCATCTCATCATGCAGTCTCTTATTCTGTGCTTGAAGAATGAAAATGAGTCTATATATCACAAAAAGCCTTTACCGTAATATTGGCTCCTGTTAAGCGATTTATCCGGTGCATATGTTTGCAGAACTCTGGACCGTGGGACTCGCGATCCTTGTCATTATTAGTAACAAACAACAGGGCATGAATCATTTCATGCAGGAGAGTCTGAAATTAATAAGATTACTTAAGTATCCATTTTCTAACAAAAGACAATTACATATCCATATTTTGGAAAGAAATTTAGCAATTTTGGTTTATCTCCCATATGGCAAGAAAAATATGAACTGAATTTTGAAATGTGGTGCTTACAATTCAGGTTTGTACAAATGTACTTGATTTACAATGAGAATTCATAAAACTGTTGTTAGTTTGCATTTATTCCACAGCTATGTAAATCCGTCTGCATGTACCAAGCAAATAGATCTGTTGAACTTGTTTTGTCCCATTAATGAGCTAAGCCAAAGAAGTTAAGAAAGGTAGTTTGCTTCTCTCTCACAAAACAATCATGGAGAACGGCTCTCATGAAAACCAAGACAGATGTCTTAGCTAACTGGCCATGGATCAGAGTGTCTCTATCCTCATAATAACAGAATTTCATATCTCCTTGTTTGGAATCCAATAACTAAGAGAAGCCCTTGGCCAAAATAACTATTATGCTATAATGAGGAAGAAAAAGTCTCTAAGAAGTAGACATTGGATTTATGTTTTCAATATATGACATTTTCCCTCCCATTATATAAGAAAGTAAAATATTGTTATAGATCAGAAATAAGGCTCATACTGCTACACTGGAGTTCCCTGGTATTTTTACAATACAGGACTCATTATTTCTTCTATCTTTGTAGAATTAAAACATTGTCTTTAAAGCAAGAGAGAGCTAATTCCTAGGAAAAAGTACTTTATTACATGTATATAGTACTGAACTGCTGCATTTAGAGCACTAAGGCATCAATCAAAGTGCTCTATTCATAGAAAAGATCTGCCTATTCATATGATTACTTGCTACATTTAGATCTCTTACTATTATCCTTATATTACTAAGCATATTTCAGGATCTGATTTGTTACTGACAAAATATATTCCACAGTTTATATATGCATTCAACCACGTTAGGCTGCAAAAAATTTGTAGAAAGAATTCCATCTTTCTACAAATACCTCCACGAGATCCTTCCTTGGCCGTAATTTTAAAAGTGGTTCACTTAGTCGGATGGAGCACATTCCACCATGACCTTCATAGCAGCAAACGCCAGCGGACCTAGAAGGCAAAGCAGAAGCTATCCATTTTTGTTTTCCAAGTGCAAAAATCTACCAAAGTAGAATGTGACTGAAACAGTTATCCACTGTGATCTACTAGTTTTCTACGGAAGTAAGAGGACAATTTTTCCAGAAAGAGAAGCAGAGGAGTATTTAAAAACAGCCCACTTCTCAATCTGAATTAGCATAGTTCACACTGCTACCTCATCCTGCTGGTTTGTGGTAGCTCAAAATCCCAAGATTCAAGTACAAAAATTTTACAGCTATCATTGATCTTGACCAGTATATGTATCTGATTATGCCTGCCCTGCTTGGTTGTCAGGTAAAAAAAAAGTGCCTGCTTGCAATCTGGCAATTCAATCTTGGCTGACTAGGAAAGCCTACCACGGTGGCGCAGTGGTTAGAGTGCAGTACTGCAGGCTACTTCTGCTGACTGCCGTCTGCCTGCAATTGGGCTGTTCAAATCTCACCAGGCTCAAGGTTGACTCAGCCTTCCATCCTTCCGAGGTCGGTAAAAGGGGGGCAACTCTGTAAACCGCTTAGAGAGGGCTGTAAAAGCACTGTAAAGTGGTATATAAGTCTAAGTGCTATTGCTATTACCAGGATCAGCTGACAATCAGAACAAACATAAGCCATCAAACCGTCATCAGTCTACATTTTACAAAATTTTAATGGGTAGATGTGCCATGAGAGGCAATGGGAGCAGCTCTAAAGGCACCTTTCTTGACACCTGAGCCCGCAGAGCAGTCTTCCCCCCCCCCCAATATTCTCTATACCAGGGGTCTCCAATCTTGGCAACTTTAAGCCTGGAGGACTTCAACTCCCAGAATTCCCCAGCCAGCAAGCTTGCTCTATACTACCATTCCCAGGACTGCAAGCAGCAGGGAATTCTGGGAGCGGTAGTCCCACCATCCCTGAAGGGCGTCCGTTTAGGGATGCCTCTCTCCTCCCTCCCCGGCGCTTCCTTCGGCGTACAGGGTCATGCGCGGGCTCCATTTTACTTCCACCGCCGCCAGGCGCCCCCAGAAGAGAGTCTCGTTGAACTGCAGAAAGAGGCCTCGCACGTCGGGGTTGGGGTCCAGCAACTCCCAGGCATCGTCCATCAGCGAGAATGGCCGCGGAGGATCAGAGGGGATCGCCTGAACCCGCACCTCCTCGTCCTCCGCTTCCCATTCCTCTTGCAACTGCAGGGCCAGCAAAAAGTCCTCGTCCATCGTGCCTCCAAGAAGCGACACTCACAACTATCAACAGCCGCCATTCACCGGCCGGAAAGCAGCGTTGCAAAGCTGGCGCATGCGCAAAGCCCCATTCCTCGAGGTTGCAAAGCGCTTGCGCACCTCTCCCAAACATCCGGAGCTAGAGCCTTGCTCTACCTTTGTGGTCATGCGCGAAACGGAGAGCGACGTGTCGCCGTTTCGTGACGTTTTACGTTTCCCGCAGGCTCCTCTCTCTCTCTCTTTCTCTCTCTCTCTCTCCTGAAGATCTTCGGGAGCGGCTCTTTTTCCGGCGCAGACGCTCCTTCGTTTCCGCTCTTTTTGGGTCTCTCGCTGCTCCGGCTCAGAGATGGCGGTGTCTCTCGGGGAGGTGGCGGCAGTCGGCGGCGCTAGCCGTTTGCGACGGCAACTGGAATCCGGGAGTTACGCGGCGGAGGAGTACGTGAAGCAACTGTCCCAGCAGTCGGACGGGGACCGGGACCTGCAAGAGCACCGGCAGCGCATTCAGGCGCTGAGCGAGGAGACGGCGCAGAGCCTCAAGCGCAACGTCTACCAGAACTACCGGCAGTTCATCGAGACGGCCCGCGAGATCAGCTACCTGGAGAGCGAGATGTACCAGCTCAGCCACATCCTCACCGAGCAGAAGGGCATCATGGAGACCGTCACCCAGGCCCTCTTGCTGCAGGCCAATGTCGGCGAGAGGGAAGACCCGGCGGTCGCGGGAGCCCGGCGAGCTGCAGCTGCCGCCACCGACCCTTTCCTGCCTCTCTCCGGCAAGGACGCCTCGGCCAACGAGGAAGGCCGGCAGCGGACTCTCACCACCCTCTTGGAGAAAGTGGAGGGCTGCCGGGATCTGCTCCCGGAGAGCCCTGGCAAGTACCTAGTGTACAACGGGGACCTTGTGGAGTACGATGCTGACCACATGGTGCAGATCCAGAAAGTCCACGCTTTCCTTATGAACGACTGCCTGCTGGTGGCAGCCTGGCTGCCCAACCGGCGGGGCATGTACCGTTACGATGCCCTCTACCCGCTCGATGGGTTGGCGGTGGTTAACGTCAAGGACAACCCCCCCATGAAGGATATGTTCAAGCTGCTGATGTTCCCCGAGAGTCGCATCTTCCAAGCTGAGAATGCCAAGATCAAGAAAGAGTGGTTGGAAGTGCTGGAGGAGGCAAAAAGAAACCGAGTTCTCAGCGAGAAACGGAGGCTGGAGCAGGAGGTCCCAACGCGGGCTCTCTCAATGCCTGCTGAGACTACTAATCCGTTTGAAGTAGACGAGGAGGAAGAGGAGGTGGAGGAGGAAGAGAAGGCAACGCCGGAAGAAGAAATGGTGGATCTGTCTTTAGAATGGATTCAGGAGCTGCCAGAAGACTTGGATGTCTGCATTGCTCAGAGAGACTTTGAAGGGGCGGTTGATTTGTTAGATAAGCTGAAGGAATATCTGAGTGACAAACCTGTGACCCAGATGGTTAGAGAGTTGCGAGCTAAGGTGGATGAAAGAGTCCGACAGCTCACTGAGGTCCTTGTGTTTGAATTGTCTCCGGATAGGTCTCTCCGAGGAGGACCCAGAGCTACCCGGCGAGCTGTTTCTCAGCTCATTCGCTTGGGCCAGTCAACTAAGGCATGTGAACTTTTCTTGAAAAATAGGGAAGCTGCTGTTCACACAGCCATCCGACAGTTGCGCATTGAGGGCGCCACGTTGCTGTATATTCACAAACTTTGTCACGTCTTCTTTACCAGCCTGTTAGAGACTGCAAGAGAGTTTGAGACAGACTTTGCTGGAAACAGTGGGTGTTACTCAGCTTTTGTGGTCTGGGCCCGGTCTACCATGCGGATGTTTGTAGATGCATTTAGCAAACAGGTGTTTGATAGCAAGGAGAGTTTATCTACTGCGGCCGAGTGTGTAAAGGTAAGTAAAGGGAGAATGGAGTAAAAATCTGAAAAAAGTCTCTCAGTGCATCCCTATGGGAGAAGTATTTGGGCAGTGTTTTGGAATGTAGTGGCTGCTCAGTTCTAAATCCTTCTCCCATCTTGTCATATCAAAGGCATGGAATTTATGCTGGGGCCTCCTAATGCAGATACACACATAAATGTAACACCGGAGAACAGAAATGCACATACAGCATCTTGTTTGTTACACAAAACAAAATGCCTGTGACCAATTGGTAAAAAGTCTGGAAGACAGCAACATTTTCATTTCCAGTTCTGCTAGCGGTAAACAGACTCGCCCTCTCATATTTGGAAAATACAGGCTAGTCATATGCACTGCCTCTGCAGTGCAGCTGGATCTTAACCACAGATCCTGTCTTACCTGAAAAAGCACACTTTTCTTTGTAGAACAAAGGATGAGCCTCTGTATAATCTATTGTTGCTCTTGTCCAAAACAAGATAAAAGCACATACCATCTGCTCCCAGTTTTTATTTATCTCTTTATCGCTGAAAAGACTGAAATGGAATACAGACTCTTTTCTGTTAACCTGAATGGTGGGAGTAATAGAAATGAAACTTGTCTTTTATCCAGTTTTATTTCATATTAGCATTAACATTGGGGATATTTAAATTACTGGAAAATACATTTCTTTTAAATGTATGAAATAAGTTTCAGTTATATGTTTTAAATTAAGATGGTTACTGCAAACTTGTTATTTTTACTTAAATTTTAGCATAAGTAGTATTACATGGATTAGATCTGAACTGTCTTTAACATTAGGTGGGACAATAAAAGCCAAGAATGGGGCTTAAACTGTTTATAGATTCCATTCTTCCTCTGTCACGTGTTAAATAAGAAACTTAAGTTTGTCAGAAATAATGCATCTTGAGGTGGAAGCTCCAATTATGAGGCAATGTCTAGTCATATTTATTGAGTGGCACAAAGCCTCTTTTGAGCTTTATACAAACTTTGAGGTATTTGTGTCCTATATTGAGTAAAGCCCTGGAAGAAGAGAATTGCCTTCTGAATTCAAATTATATTTGGTGTTCATAATTTTCCTTCCATCATCCCCTTCATCTTTCTGCCTATTATGTATGTAATAGGTATTAACATCCCTCATTGACTTTTGGCAACAAAGTCTTCCAAGAAATGTGGCTGTCAGCTGATTAAAATGTTGCCCAGCCCTGGATTAGACAATTATCTATTAATGATTCTGTAATACTATGCAGAGATTTGGTTTAAAACTATGTTTCAGTGTTCTCTAATGTTTCCAATAGGAAGATTATTTTAACATCTCTGTGTTGTGCAACATCTTTAGATTTAATTAAATTAATAACGTCATTTGTTGTTGAAGGTGGCAAAGGAACATTGTAAGCAACTTGGCGATATTGGTCTGGATTTGACCTTCATTATTCATGCCCTACTAGTAAAGGATATCAAAGGGGCTCTGCAGAGCTACAAAGACATCATAATTGAGGCCACAAAACATCGCAACTCTGAAGAGATGTGGAGGAGAATGAACCTGATGACCCCTGAAGCCTTAGGAAAGCTTAGAGAGGAAATGAGGAGCTGTGGTGTGACCAATTTTGACCAGTACACTGGAGATGACTGCTGGGTGAATCTTAGCTACACTGTTGTGGCTTTCACGAAACAGACCATGGCTTTCTTGGAGGATGCTCTCAAGTTGTATTTCCCTGAGCTACATATGGTTCTGCTAGAAAGTCTGATGGAGATAATCCTTGTGGCCATCCAACATGTTGATTACAGTTTACGGTGTGAACAAGATCCCGAGAAGAAAGCATTCATCAGGCAAAATGCATCTTTCCTTTATGAAACTGTCCTTCCTGTTGTGGAAAAAAGATTTGAGGAAGGTGTTGGAAAGCCTGCTAAGCAGTTGCAGGATCTGAGGAATGTTTCCCGACTAATGCGTATTAATCCTGAAAGTACTACCTCAGTGGTGTGAAATGTAATGCCTCAGTAGTTTTCATATAGAGATTGTATATACTTGTGTACATACATAAAGATATGTATGTACATAGATACATACATAAACTCCTGATGATTATCAAATACGGCAAAGCTCTCATTAGTTAATTATGTTCTGCAAATACAAGAGACAGCAAGTAAAAAAGGAAAAGAAAGCAAATACTGTAGTTAGAAAGCTCAAGTAACATCTTTTTTTGAAGGTCTGAAAGTGACTGTTTAGATTTCAAAACATACGACAACATCTGTTTATGTTAATAATGTTATTTAAATGTATGTAATTAGGTGCTCCAGAAAAAAAATTCTGACCTTTTTAGGAGTGTAAATTATGAGATGTGTCTATTGATTTCTCCATATTAGGTAGGGGTGTACATGAAATAGGAAAAATGTTTTAAACAATCTGCTGTATTCCCAATGTCCTATTGAGCTGTTTGAGCAGAATCCAAACCCAGAATGCTTTGGTTATTCTGGATTTCAGATGGAACAAAATCCAAGTGGGCCAAATAGGGTTGGATAGCATGTATTACTCCTCTTTCCCTTCTTCTCCCTCAATGCTTGCCAGTAAACCATATCTCATTATATTGGGTGCAGCCAAGGGAGGAAAGGAAAGAGGGGAGACCTGTGCCACCCCTTTCTCCAGTGCTTTTCCTTTAAGCCACATCCAGTGTTCTAGTAGGGCATATACCAGTGGTCCTTGCCTCCATTTTCCAGGTGCCTTCCCTCTCCTTTGCCATTGTTGGCATTCCACAGTGACATGTAGCACTGCCTTGCCTTTCTCACTGATTGGCCCAGGATTTGCCTTCCTTTCAGGTGCCAGGGTTCCTGTCATGTGTCCTCCCCACCCCACCCCACCCCAATCATTTCTGCCTGAAACAAAACAACTCCTTTGCTATTCACAGTCCATCATGCCAAAACATGCATATCAGTTTGGGCATTGGCCTTCTAAAGCTGGCTATATCCTGCATGAAACGTTTTATGTATCTTTAGTATCAGACAATTTTCCTTTGTTTCTAAAGTAGCAGAAATTGTGTAGGAAACAAAGCAGTCTTGCATGAATCCCTCTCGGATGATGAGGAAATGCTACAAAAAGTCAATAGTTCAGTTCAAAAAGATCCAGCTTAAAAATTCTTTGAAAACTATCATTCAGCATGGGATCTGCACTCTTAATGGTAGCATTTCTATTGCACACATATTTTTGGCAATAATAAATGCTACTTTAAGTATAAAATTTGCTTTTTGATTTTCAGCAGGTGAAACATGAATAATTTCAAATAATATAATAGTTGTCTCAAAAAGGTAAGCGTGGCATTATTTGTGAATTTTGCTACAGCTTCCTAATTTCACTGAAGCCAAATCTACTTTAAAAAATGAAACTCTTCTTAGAAATGGAAAGTGCTATAACTAACTAAAGAACAAATTGTGCTTGATCTAGTTTTCATGTACCCATCTACACATATCCTTTCAATTGCAAACAGTGATGTTAATTTGAGAGAAGATACATAATTTATTCAGTTCATTATGTCCTTATGTGGTCATCACTGATCCACTGAGCAGTGAAAACTGGAAAGAAATGGAGAACAATTTTACAATGTTAATAAATCTGATTCCCTGAAAATTCCATGATATGAAAAATCACCCACATACAACTAAGTAGTGAAGGATGAATTATTTAAAGCACTGCAAGAAGAAATTGGATGGAGGTTTACCTGAGTTAAAAAAGTAAAAATTTACCCAGGCAATATTCAAGGTGTAAAACTGTAGTAGTTTTTTCCATAGTTTCGCCCACAGTAATTATGTATTAATATGGGTAGAGGGTTAGATTTGTTTCTCTTTTTTGAGAATAAATACGCTGTACAAGGTAAATGCCTATTGAAGGAATCCCTATCAAAAATATACTGGTGTAGTATAATTATCTAATGAGTACTAAGCCAGAATTAACTCCAGGGAAGTGCTCCAATTTGTTGGAAAAAACAACATTATGTTCAGTAGAATGTAAAATGAAATGCTACATTGAAAATATTAAAGACTTGCTACTACTATGTTGTGGCCTTTAAAATTGTGTAATGGAGATTGGGTGAATTGACTTTGCCATTTAAACAAATACTCCAGAAAAAAGAGGCAAGGTTATTCTTACCTCGCATTTCAGTAAAGTTTGAGTCAAACTACGAATGTGGGACTGTCATACATGTTCTGTTTTAGCTGATGGTCATGGAAAAACATTTCTTAACAGAATATCTGCATCTTCTTTTTCCAGAGGAATGTGGGTATAAAAACGCTTTGAGCATAACCAATCTAATATGCACTGGAGGTATATATAGGCCTGTATTTCAAAGGACACAATTAAATTCTGCCACTTTATTTGCTACGAGAAAAGAAAAGCCCTAATGCTGAGGGTTATACCAGTTTCATGCCTCTTGTATAGATAAGAAGACATTGTTTCTCTGGACTGTGCTTATAAGCAGCCTCAGCAGACCAAAGAAGCTACAATTTAATTTGAGAGAAGTTTTTAGGGCAGATATAAGTATCTGAACAATACTAAATAGTTGAAATTTAGGAATTTATTCTATTTATGACATGCCCTTAAATTGCATGCAGACCTAATGAAAGGCAACACTGCCCAATGTCCGGGTTTTTTTTTATTTAATACAAACAAGTAAGTTGGCATTCTTAGCACCCCTTCTATTTTTCCCCACAGTAACAACCCTGTTAAGTAAGCTGGGCTGAGACAGATTGATCCAAGGTCACCTAAGAAACTTCTCTGGCATATAATAAGGCTGCTTTTATATTTAGTCACTCAAACTTGATCCGAAGGATGAAATTGAAGAGAGTTTTAAATACTGGCATTTGCTCTTTGTTAATCAAAGCCCAAAAGAAGCTTGCTAATGTTGCAAAGCACTAATTTTCAGTATCATTTTGTTTCCAAGTGTAAAAAAAAATTCAGGCTTAAGACATTTAGGGAAAAAATGGAGGTTGGCTGCCATCCATGTTTTATGTAAGGAACCATGATTATCCAACCACACAAAAAGGTAAAATTGATGGGTAGGGATCCTAAAGGCAGCAAGAGACAGCAACCTTATTAGCCTTTTTAAAAAAATAAGTAAATTTTGTAATTGTCCATTATGGCAGCTGTTTTGTGAAAGACCAACCTGCCATTTGGTGAAATGCCTGTAACATGCCCACAGAATCTCAATTCACAAATGATAGGAGAGACCCTTTTTAAAGGCAGCTTTATGAAAGGAATAGATGCCTTTATGGAGAGAAAGCTTATCCATTGCTATTAGCCAGGATGGTGGGCTGGAGAGGAGACTTGATGCTGTGGATCTTGGATTGATGTACGGGAAGCATTCTTAATATGCATGAATTTGTGAGATGCAGGGATTATGAGTGCTGAATACGCATTATCACTGACACGGTGCAACCCAGATTATCCCAATGCTCAGCTGCTAATCAGATCAGGCACAAACCTTGTCAGATTCTATTAACTGTATGTTTTGCACTGAAGCCTGAAATGACACATTAAATGCTTAGGGATAGTGCTATATAACCTCCAGATGAATGAAATTAACTGTGTTCAATCATTTATACTGCATGTCCATCAGATACCTATTTATTTGATCATCATAACTGCTTAGGGAGACAATTAACTGGAAAATTATACATATTTATCTTATGCAGTATTTTGCTGTAGGGCACAGCTTTAATTCTAATAGTTTTGAAACTCTGAAATAATCGCTCTGAATATCACTTCAGAGACTGATTTTCAAAACATAATTTCTTCTCTAAACTTTATCCTCACATTCAACATACAAAAAAAAAACAGTTCTGTTGTTACCTATATATTGGTATCTCTGAGAATACGGGAGTATTCATTCTTGTTTGTTTCATAATCTGCTTCTAATTTGGCTCAGGATACTGTATCCTGGGAAATGTGTGGATATGTTGGCTAATATACAATTATATTCAGAAATGCTAGCACAAAACCACCATATTAGTGTACTTTTTTCACAAATTACAATTCAGGATATTTCCTTCATGGCAAACTTCAAAGTGTGATCAGATAACTTTTGTGGTTGGTTAGTTTTTAATTATTCCTGTGGTTGTATAATAAATTACAATACTGGATAAACCATTATATATTGTAATATGGATATTATGAAATGATCAAAATTAAGGCATTTTACCTTGCTATAATTAAAGTGTGATATTTGCAATTTAAAAAAAAACAGGAGAAGATAGGGAGCAATGCTTATTTTAAATTTTTTAGCATGTTAATTTAAGATAACTTCAGGTAACCTTTGGTTGCGTATGATCCAGTGGTGGGTTGCCCCCGGTTCGGACCGGTTCACAAGAACCGGTAGTAAAACCAGCAGGAGGCTCCGCCCACCAACCCAGACGTCATGATAGTTGATCTGTGCATGCGCAGAAGCTTCTTTGGTGCATGCGCAGAAATGTGCGCTCTCGATGCGAACTGGTAGTAAAGGTAAGTAGAACCCATCCCTGGTATGACCACATTTAGGGTTACCATGGAGATAATAGTAAATTGCATCAAGATATTTTGCATGTTTTCCTGGATTTTTTAGAAAAGTTTGGAGGCCTAGCAATATTCTCTATGCATGTTAAGTTTCCCTCATAATGGCAGAAAACCTTGTTGCCAATTTTCAGCAATCATGGTCAGACAAGGCTTCAAGTTACCCATCCTTGTTTTAAAAGAACATATATCTAGAATACTTAGATATCCACAGTTGCTCAGTATAGATTACTTATTGATCTACATAATTATATTGGTGATTAACAATAAAATAAATTATCAATAGCTACATGCAAGAAAACTAAGGCAGCCTGCCTCACATCAGATACTGCTGAACTAAACTCCCAGCAATCCTTTCTTGATTATAGTTCCTAGGAACTGTAAGGCAGCAACAACTAGCAACCTCTGATAATTATGCTCAGCCAGACACCCTTGAGTATCAGCTGTGGAGAATCTTGGCATGCACTGAGCTAGTCTGACTTTTCTCCCATCATCTTAAAGTTTCCAGGGTGGTTGTTTGGAAATCCCCAATCAGTCACCTGTGGTTTAAGACATTGGCTGCTTCATGCTGGGATAAAACATTGGTTAATCTCTGGCTTAGAGTGTTTTGCAAATTCAACCAGCATTACAGGTTACAGTTCAAGCAATTGGGTTAATTCATTAAACAATTATTCTCTTAACTATAGATTAGCATGTATGAACACTGGTCATTGGCAGTGGCTGAATCAAATACAGGCAATAGATGGATTTGGGCAGCAGGTGGCAGTCTTCTCCCACTAAAATAAAGCAGCCGAATAAGTAAAATGTGCCAAAAATTACAGTTTACAGTTTAAATCTAACTTGCAACGCAGAGGGCATCATGATAGCAGTCATTTTTATATATTAGAAATAGTATGATATTATTGTAACAGAGATAGCTATAATGATAATTTATCAGGTCAATTTTAATAAGACAAAACCTTCAATCTGTTACTGTCCAGAGAGAATTGGATAGAGAAAGGTGATGAAATGTAATTGATAATTAAATACTTCGATAAACTAAACCTTGAAAGTTATAGACAGTGGATATGTAAAATTTATGTCACTGAACCCTGGATAGTACCTAATCTCTCTACTTTAATGGTTCTGCAGCTGATGGATCCTTTCTGTCTAGGTTTTTGTTTTTTTGGTTTATTTGAAGGCCAGAATAATCAGTTTCTGATCGCTCTGGCCTCATACCCAGAAACACAGGACTTACACATGAAAGCACAAGCTATGAACTACGTAGACCTGCATGTGACAAAGATTTGATGAAGACTTTCTTTTAAAAACAATTGGGCTACGTCTCTTGATATAAAAGAGGAACTTATTTAAGAAAGAGGAGAAAAACGAAGAGGGCAGCCACCCAGCCAGAATTCCAAACAAAATAAATTGTAACCATTTAAGTTATTTACAGATTGGGATACTGAACCGAACTCATATTCAGAATTCAAGTATTGTGGAGAAAGGTCGCTTCAGACCTCCCAACATGTAATGAGGGGACACTGTGTGGTTGTATCAAAAAGTAGGGCTTTCCCCACTGGATGTGAATTGAACTCATAGTCTTCATTTGAATAAATAAGATCTCTGCTACTTGCCCAGAGTAAATTGCATGCATTGCTGTTGGCTGCCAAGCTCTTAACAATCTTCTCCCCTCCCCACCTCACCATTTAAAAAAAAAACAACAAACTATGGTTCCAGTGGTGAAATCCAATTTTTTTTACTACTGGTTCTGTGGGCATGGCTTGTTGGCCTTGTTGTGGCTTGGTGGGTGTGGCAGGGGAAGGATACTGCAAAATCCAGATTCCCTCCCCACTCCTGGGGGAAGGATACTGCAAAATCCCCATTCCCACCCCATTCTGGGACCAGCTAGAGGTGGCACTTGCCGGTTCTCCAAACTACTCAAAATTTCCGCTACTGGTTCTCCAGAACCTGTCAGAACCTGCTGGATTTCACTCCTGTATCTTTCCTTTCCTCGTGATTTTAATCAGTATGGCCTACTACTTCATGCCCCTCTCCTGTGCTTTGCATAACACTGTTTACCTTGAAAGGGAATAATGTGATCAGTATCTATGTGGTTTTCCGGATATCCTTACCATTCTGAACTATCTTTATGGTCTCTTCCTTGGTGACCTGGTATTCTTCCATGTTTTTGTGTCTTTTTTTTTTTTTTTAACCTTTGGATCCTCACTCCGCTTTTTGTGTACTCAAGATGAAACCTGCCCACTTTCTAGCTTGAGTAGGATTGAAGTAAATAAAGGAGAGTAACATAATTGGTAGATGGCCAATAAACCGATAGATGCAGTAAAGGTAGACATCCCTTCCATCGACCATTACATCTCTGATAGGTACTGAAAGTTGTATAATGAGGCTTTCTGCCAATACTTAGAATACTTGTGTCATGGATGTCCAACCTTTTGGCTTGCAGGGGCCGCATTGAGTGAAGAGGAATTGTCTTGGGTCACATATAAAATATATAATTAATGTATATAAATAACAAACTTTCCTTTTTAGTATTTTTTTTATTATAACATGGGGCTGCATTGTTAGTTGTCCAGGACTGAATGCAGGCAGGTCACAGGTTGGACATGGCTGGTTTATGTTAAAACTGCATTTGGAACACTGCCCAGCCTTTTATGTGATTAAAATTATTTTATGTAATATTTTTATTTTATTCTTGTATATTTGAAGGCATCATAGCCACTAAGTGGTTTTGGGGAAAAGCAGCAAGGGTGACACCCCCACCCCATCAGAAGATTAGTATAAAATGATTCTACCCTTTATGAAAGTTTTTCAGAAGGGAATGGGGGTGAAATAGTTATCTCCTTGGATCTGAAATCTTATATGCTTTTATAAAGTAAGAAAGGGGGGGGGGGATGAAAGCAAAGTAAAAGCCAAAGTGCAAGAAAAGAAAAACAGAAAAAAGAAAGAAAGAAGATACAAAGAACTAGTTCCCAATATTCTTCACAGCAGTTATATTTTAACCTCTGTCTCTAAATTACATTGTGATACTCTTTCTATAATCATCAAAGCCATAAATCACAAATTCATTTTTTAAGGTAAAAAGTGCATAAGACATTTCCAGTCACCCAAAATGTAGATATCTTTTCTCTCATCAAAGAAGTTAATGTATCTCAGAAAGAACCAGTCAATTTCAGCAACCATTCCTCCATAGTGGGTAGTATCAAACCATTCCATCTCTGTAATAATCTCAATAATCTCAACGCAATAATCATATCTTGAAATATGATATGATTATTGAAATATTGTTCCATGGCTTTTTTCTAATTGTTTATCAGTCAGTCCTTAGAAAAATGTTCTGGCTTCTATTGAAGCTATTTCTTTGTGTTTTATCTTCCTTGTTTTATGTTACTTTGTATTAATTTTTTACCTTTCTTTTTAAAATTTCTAATAAAAAGTTATATGAGAAATCTTATATGCTAAAAGTTATATATGAAATCTTCCATGCCATTATTTTGCAGTTTATTCCCACCCATCTCACAAATATATTTATTCAGAAGAAGCTAGGGGAATTTCCTTCTTAGTAAACATGGCTAGGATTACAATTTAAGCCATTTTTGCCTTGTATTGTGTCCTCTAGAGCAATTGGATAATAACTGCCAATCAGGATGACTAGAAGGCTCTTGGTTGGCAGGCTTGATTTAATAGACATTCATTAGCCACTAACATCAACCATTTTTAATCTGGGCTTGGGTCATTCAGCTGTTTATTATTTCAGCAAATATTTTAAATTAGAAAAGCAAGCTTCAGCTAAAAAGGTAAAGTTTCCCCTGTCCAGTCGTGTTCAACTCTAGGGGGCAGTGTTCATCTCCGTTTCCTAGCCACTGGAGCCAGCATTGTCCAAAGACAGTTCAATGGTCATCTGGTCAGCATGACTATGTACTGAGGCACACAGAACACTGTCATTTTCCCACCAAAGTGGTACCTATTTATCTACTTGCATTTGCATGCTTTTGGACCACTAGGTGGGCAGGAGCTGGGGCAAGACAAGGAACTCACTCCATCCCACAGTACTTGGGTCTCAAACTGTTAACCTTCCAGTCAACAAGCCCACTAGGCCACCACATCCCCCACAAGCTTCAGCTATAGACAGTTAATTATGTCTAAGTAGGGTGGCAACTGGTCTAGTGATTTGGTCTAATAGTTAAGGCACCAGGCTAGAATCCAGGAGACTGAGTTCTAGTCCCACTTTAGGCATGATAGCCAGCTGTGTAACTTTGGGCCAGTCACTCTCTCTCTCTCAGCCAATGGTGGGTTGCCCCCGGTTCGGACCGGTTCGCAAGAACCGGTAGTAAAACTGGAGGGAGGCTCCGCCCACTGACCCAGAGGTCATCAGGAAGTTTCTGCACATGTGCAGAAGCTTCTGTGCATGTGCAGAAGTACGTGTGCGAGGTCCCATTGCAAACCGTTAGTAAAGGTAAGTAGAACCCACCCCTGCTCTCAGCCCTCTATGTCCGGCTGAGACAACAAACCGGTTGGTCAACGTCTGTCACAAACAATGAGTTAATACTCAATTGATTAACAAAAATACTCTTAAGTGAATCCTGCATTTGCAGGAAAATGCTAGGAAGGGGAAAAAGGTAACTAGAGATAACCAGAAAATGTCTCATAATTTGACACTTAAATGGGAACTAATAAACTGCTTGCCTGGCAGAATGGAAACGAAAACCATTTGGCCAATTTTAGCTGTCAGTCCACTAAGCATCACTCACTGGAGTCAACTGATGTCTTTGCACATGACCCCAAGAAAGAGACAGTGGATTAAATCTTGAATATAGTGATTACTTAATCGAGATAAAACTGTACATTGGGGCAATATTCTTAAATCCCCTTATATCATGGTTTACATTTTAATTACTTAATTGCAAAATTATCTATTCACAATAAAGAAGTGCTTGAACTGCTTTGTAGAATAGCCTTATCGAATTGAGTTTTGGTGGGTTTACAATTCTAGTTTAATCCCAATTTAGTGTAAAGATAAATTGCTATGAGCAGCCTAGAATTGTTATCTTGATCTCCCTATCAGTACTGTAATAAATCCTTGCAACTTTTTACATATCAGGATAAGATTTAATATGGATTTTGAAAAGCTGCTTTGAGGTGCATTCAAGATTAGTCTTTCTTCTTGCTTTTGTTTCAAAAAGTAGTATACTTTTAAGATTATTGCTGTGAATATAATGGAATAATTTCAAAAAACAGACACTCCTAAATGTTTGAAATGCTTAGTCTAAAAAGAAGAGGAGAGCTATGGTCTTCCCTTATTGACTAAATTGATTCCAATAAGTCACTAGACTCAAGGCTGACTCAGCCTTCCATCCTTCTGAAGTTGGTAAAATGAGGACCTAGATTGTTGGGGGAAGTATGCTGACTCTGTAAACCAGTTAGAAAGGGCTGTAAAGCACCGTGAAGCAGTATATAAGTCTAAGTGCTATTGCTATTGAGATCTGGCCTTTTATTTTAGGTGCACATTATTTTTCGTTGTTTTCTTCTTGACCTGAAACTTGTCTGTCTCGTTCTTCTAGAACAGCAGTCAGCAACCTGTGGCTCTTTCATCCCTCTGCTGCGGCTCCCTGTTGCAGGTCGGCTCCACAATTGATAGGGCTTTCAGTTAGGACAGATAGAGGAAAAAGGATGCTGCGCTAGGAGACTCTATGGTGGAGGAACCAGACTTCCGGTCAGCAGAGGAAAAAGAATGCCGCGCTAGGAGGAGACTATGATGGGGGAACCGGACTTCCGGTCGGCTCCAAAATTGAACGGGGGCTTCCGATTAGGACCTTTGTGGCTCTTTGAATGTTTAAGGTTGCCAACCCCTGTTCTAAAACATGGATACATAGTATTTACAGTTACAAAAGTAACTGGAAGTGCTTAGAAGATCTCACTGCTTTCATCAGAATGTCAAAAGCAGAGTCACTCAAGTCTGCAAGCTCCACCTCTTTGGGATGATATCATAACAGAAAGAGAAAGGGGTGGGGCTTGCAATGAGATGTTATGATGTTGCTTTCATCATTCTGACCTCCTTTGCCCATCCCTCACTGACCTCCCTTGCCCATCCCCCACTGATACCAGTGATAGCAATACTGTGGATGGCCTTTTCCAGAGCTGCAATGTCCTGTAATGGGTCAGAGTTTTAAAGAACATGGAACTCACATTCTATGATCTATAAATGCCATTCGTTCAACAAAATATTCTTTTCCATATTTATTGGACCTTAAGAGGATTTTCAAGAAATGGTCAGGTTTCAACATCTGTATGCTGGAAGTGTAGTACTTCCACTAACACTATACTAACACATATTTTGGGCTTGTGCCCTGGTCGATCATTTTGGTTTAATATTCATATGATTAAAATACAGATTTGGGAAGAGAAATAAGGTTTAGATATAACATTGAATTGCATCCTGAATTGCCTAGATACAAGTATATCTCAGAGTTTTTGACATGCCAGTTTGACTTCTGTGAGAAAATAAAGGTGAGCTATTGACAACAACAAAAATATGGTCAACTCATTTGCATTTTGCCACTTTCTTTTCACCTCAAAGAAATGTTCATAAAGGCTACTTTAACTATGGATCGGTTTCATGTAAATGGATGATAAAAATTCAAGGCGTTGACGACACATTCAGTGAAATAGCCACAATGCCAGACAAACAGGACTTAAGACCTGTGCTGAACACCATGGTATTTTAGTGAGAGGAAAAAAAGAGCTGCCCACTTGGAACTTTTTATTACAACTTCTATAAATAGCAGATTAATTGCAGGAGACATGAAGGAAGCAGAAAAGCAAAAGCTTATGTTGTGATCAGAATCTCCACACAAGCTGATTGTTTAAGCTGAAATGTAAATAAATAAATAAAAGTGCTGATTGCTTAAATTGAACCAAAAATCAAAAAGTGTTTATTTTACCATACAGAGTTACGGCAAGAGTAACCCTAGTTCACTGTATGATACTACTAACAGAAAATATATATATATATAAACAGTTCAGAATGCAGAGAAGAGCTTCTATGTAGGTTGAATGACGGAAGTAATTGACGCTGTCAGCCTCGCTGCTGTAAATGAGGAGGAATTTCCTGACAGTGAGAACAATTAATTAACGGAACTGCTTGCCTCCTGGCATCGTGGGTGCTCCATCGCTGGAGGTTTTCAAGAAAAGATTGGCTGACGATTTGTCCAGGACAGTATAAAGGTTCCTTCCTTGGGCAGGGAATTGAACTAGAAGACCTGTCATATAAAGTCCCTTCCAGCCTTGTGATTCTATGATTGTCCTTTTCTTCTCTTCCCTTCCACTTCCCTTGCAGACTTTTCCTTTTTTTCAAGAGAGCTAGGTCATGATTCATAAAATTTTCTTGGTAAAGTATCTGTGTGGGTTTTCGGTCCTTCCTCCTGCACAGCATGAAATTATGTTTTCTCCATTATCACTCAGTGTTAATTTGCCTCCGTTATCATCTTATAACGCTGCTATCTGGTATGGGTGTCTGCTTGCTTCAGCTTGGCAGCTGAGGTGATCTTCACACCTTGTTGGGAGTATACACTCTTGGTGTACACTCTCATTATTCTTTGCTCCTCCCTCTCAAAAGTAGGCAACACAACAAGACTTGAAGGTGAAAAACACATCTCAGTATTGTGTCCCTGGGAATTCTTGTGGATGCGAAGACAAGAATATAATGGTAAAACTGTGATTCAAGCAAGCATATTTGACTAAATTGTATAAACCCCAGAAGTCTGTTTGATTATGAATCAATAAACCAAATACTGAACAGCATATAATCCATAAATTCCATTACAACAACATTTCTAAAATTCAGAAGTTAATTTTGAGAAGCAACGCCCACAAAATATATGGTCTACTTTTTTTATCTACCATGTTTCCCTGAAAATAAGACCCTGTCTTATATTTTTTGAACCCTGAAATAAGCGCTTGGCCTTATTTTCAGGGAGGTCTTATTATTTTGGGGTGAGTGGAGCAAGACAGGGCTCCTCTTGCCATCTTACCAGATTTCCAGCTCTGTCTCCCTAACCCTAACCAGAGGAAATGGTGGGGACCAGCTGTGCATGCATTTAAATATTTTTTGGGAAGGCTTATTTTCGGGGAGGGCTTATTTTAGCATGTGCACTTAAAAGCCCAATTGGGTTTATTATCCGGAAAGCTCTTATTTTGGGGGAAACAGGGTAGCATTGATTGTATTACATTGGACAAACTGCAACTTGATTTCACTAAAGATGGAGACAAGCCAACACACGCTACTTTTGGAAATTTGTCATGTTCATTATAAATGGATGGAGGTTGCTAGTTTTGAAAGAAGAAATATTATTCTGTTTTTGTGTTAGTTGTTATAGTGAATAGTTAATAATTAAATAAATAAGTATAAATATATTAAGATTCCTAATTCAGATTCTTAAATGTAAAAGCTAAAAGCTCTCCCTGCAATGTGTCCTGAAGAGGGGGAAAAACTCAGACACGGGGATTCTAACAAATATTAAAACTTTGTGATATAATCTTTTTTTTTTTAATTTGATTTATATGCCGCCCTTCTCCGGAGACTCAGGGCGGCTTACAATGTGTTAAGCAATAGCCTTCATACTTTTGTATATTTATACAAAGTCAGCTTATTGCCCCCACAAACTGGGTCCTCAATTTACCTACCTTAGAAAGGATGGAAGGCTGAATCAACCTTGAGCCTGGTGAGTTTCGAACTTACAGTAATTGCAGACAGCTGGTGTTAATCACAATGCTATTAGTCTGCTGAGCCAACAGGCCCAATCCTATTATAAATTAATATGTGAATAAGAAGCTCTATTTTGCTTGCACTTCGAATCTAATTTGTGTTGTCACATAAGCAGTGGATAACCAGTGTAGTCTCTACCTAACATTAGAAGTGAGATCAAATATTAATCCTAGTCTATAACTATAACTGAATCTAAAAAACTCCTTTGATGCTATCTGTACACTTGGACCTGATCCAGGGGTCTGTTCTAAAATTTTTTACTACCAGTTCTGTGGGCGTAGCTTATTTTTGTGGGCGTGGCTTGATGGTCATGTGACAATTATTTAGGATTTAGCAGAGGTACTGGTCTACTAGGCTTTTAACCGCTTGCAAAGCTGTACCGATCTACCCATTTATTTTTTGCAGGCACTGGTCTACCCATTTATTTTTGCAGGCACTGATCTACTCATGTATTTTTGCAGGCACTGATCTACTCATGTATTTTTGCAGGCACTGGTCTACTCATTTGTTTTTTAACACTGATCAGCTGTAGGGTGGCCCTTTGAAGCCCGGGGGCAAGAGTTTAAACAGTTTTTTTCCCTCTAGCCATCAGCTGGGACTCAGGAGGCAGCAATAGATTGGGGATGGGGCCAAATAAAAGGTAAGAATAACGCGGGGGTGGGGGGGCGTGGGGGGCAGAACTGGTTCGGTGATGTCATATCATCACCGCTATTGGCTCGGGAGAACCGGGCCGAACCGGAGGAACCCACCACTGACCTGATCCTAGGATCTGAACTTTTGTTTGCTGGCTTCCGTCCCTAAATTTGAATCACATTTCTTTCTTTTTTGTGTATTGTTCCATATCAAAGGTTCAAGTACAGTATTCAAAAATCTTCAGAAAGAAATCTATAGATCTTACACATAAACAGGCCTTTCGTTGTACGGTATAGAAATGTCACGTCGCCAACAAAGTCTCTTTAATTTCGCCATCGCAAGAAAATGGTTTAACTTGATACTGTACTGGGGCAAGGGGTGGGGGTGTTGCACAACAGCTAGCTGATCATCCTGTTAAACAAAAGGCTAGTGTACTGAACTCTGAAAGACACATTACAGTTCAATACCGGCCACAGAAGAATAAAGCAACTCTGAACATTTAAGAACAAGCGGAATGTTCGTGTTTCTTAAACTGAAGTTGTACTATATGTTTAAAAATGAACGCAGCGCAATTTGCCTATAGTCCGCAATCATTTCATTAAGTAATTTTTTTTAATCTCTGCAGTTATTTTTGCTTCTACACAAAGGGATTCTCAAAATCATTTATTTGACTAAAAGATCAGTTAACCTTTTCTATATGAATGAACTTTCTCTATAGTGGTGGATTTTTCCCCATTGACAAAGATGTTGTAATGGGAATAATGAGGGAGTTATAAAACTGTCTTTTGTCACTAAATGAAATGTACTTTATGTAGTTCGTACTATTTGCATAATTCCCAGTATGAACATCAAAATTTCTGGCATCTGAGCTCATGGCAGATGAAACAGTCAACGAAAGCGTCACCAAAATAAGCACCTAGTGGTCCAAAATGATGAGTTTGCAATAGCAGCAAGATAGAGTACTGTTTGTTTTCTTAGACAGTAAAACATTTACACCAACCAGAGTCTCAGAGAAGAGATATCATCTGAGACACACCTCTCTGCTAATCATAAAATGGGTAGACTACAGCAGCCCCAATGCCCAAGATTTGCAAACAATTCTATTGCAACCTTTGTGTCAATTTCTCCGTGGCACGCAGAGCCATATCTGTGGGCACGCAAGCATTGCCCTAGCTTAGCTCCAGCGCGCATGTGCGTGCCGGCCAACTTATTTTTCCAGCCTTGCGGTCCCACTGGAAGTTGGGAAATGGGCCGTTTCTGGCCGCTAGAGGGCCTCCGGGGGGATGGGGAAGGCTGTTTTAGCTCTCCCCAGGCTCCAAGAAAGCCTCTGGAGCCTGAGGAGGGCGAAAAATGGGCCTATCGGGACCACTGGTAACCTTTTTGCCATCATGTGCTATCTCCCATCGGTGGGAGCGCGGTGGGGTCGCGTGTGCATAGGAGGGGGTCGCGTGTGCATGCACGGAGGGGTGGGGCACTGGGGGGCATTGAATTATGAGTGTGGGCACACAAACACGTGATCCCCCCGCGCGACCCCCCTTTTTGGCACGTGACAGCAAAAAGGTTAGCCATCACTGCTATAGTCTAACTGGCGAAAATCTGGAGATAATCACGTCCACTTATTCCATTAATTCTTTATTCAAGACTTGGACATTGATAGCAAACAATGGGAATTGAAGCCTTATACATTTGGAAGGGCTTTTTATGTGGAAATCCCATTAAACTTAGTGGCTTAATTAAAACACGCAATAAATTATAGTATGATCGGTGAAGTTTCGGTTTAATAAATTGAGTAAATACAACCTTTGGATGTATTATGATTGGATGAATCCAACCCATTTTTCTTTATTCAGCAATTCAATATTAAACAATCAATGGTTTAATGAAATGTATCAATTCTGCTAGACTGCTTCAGCATCCAAGAGAAGAATTGCATTTTCAATAAGTTTATATTTAATTATAGCAGAGTTCTTCTGATATGATTAAATAGTCCAAATAGAAGTAGGGTTGCTCTCAAACAAAGAGTAAATTGAAACTGGAGCCTCCCAAAGCTGATTGATTTTATTAGAACTCTCCAGTCAATGGGAGAAAATGCTGAAGGACTGTTAAGACTGTTCTACAGTTCAGCCCTCTGTTTTCTCTTCCTCAGAAAGATGCTAAAAGAGGTTGGTTGATCTGCAGGATTTTGTTTTATTTTTGCATCAAATGCTTGCTTGGAAAATTCTCAACTTCTGAAAGTTCATTTCCTTCTGCATCTGCGTTTACTTCTGTTCTACTGCACTTTCTGTGACTCTCATGTCACACGCAGAAAACATTTTTAATTTTTAAAATGTTATTCATAAATATTTCTAATATAATTCAGTAAAAGTTTACAGGTCTTCATATTTATGACATTTTTATTTAAAAGTGTGTGTACAGTCAGACAGATGAGAGATGGAACTTGAACCCTGGTCAATACCTGTACCTAACCATCTAGTT
The DNA here is from genome assembly GCF_059756535.1 of Pantherophis guttatus. NCBI lineage: Eukaryota > Metazoa > Chordata > Lepidosauria > Squamata > Colubridae > Pantherophis > Pantherophis guttatus. The sequence goes on along the minus strand of NC_142063.1, from coordinate 275,820,950 downwards.
TTATTGACACAGAAAATTAAAATCACTATGAAGTGGTTTTCCATTGCCTTTTCAGATATCCCCCCAACTTGGATTCCCAAATGGTCTCCCTTCTGGTATTAGCTCCTGACCTTCGCACCTTCCGCCAGGAATTAAAAACTTAGCTTTTCAAATCTCTTGACCTGGACTGATGATGGGGTTTTAATTGGTTTTAAGGGTTAATTTTAATTTTTTTTAGATTTTGGTCTTTATTTTATATTGTGGCTTGTGTTTTATTGTTGTGAGCCGCCCTGAGTCCATTGTGAGATAGGGCAGCATATAAGCCGAATAAAATAAATAAATAAACAAATTAACCAAGACTGGTTTTACTTAACTTTTGGAATAGACATAAACCCAGATTGGCTGTTTTAGCATGGGACTTGGATGGTAAGATCAGCATTTTGATGGAAGACCACTACAGCAAAGAACAGCAAGGATTTAGGCCAGACTAATAACATGAAAAATATACTGGAAGAAGGAAATGACAAATGAGTTTGGCATTATTGCCATGAAATCTGCATGGTGGTATCCCTATAGCTGGGGTCAGCAACCTCCTATAGCTCTCTGTCATCACTGGCTGGCCCGCCCCTCGCTTTCCCCTCCCAATCGCTCCTCGCCTGGCCTGAGAAGGTAAGGGCGAAGGTGGGGGATGGAGAAGCGGCCAGGACAGAGACAGAGAGATACAGAGAGATGGGGGGAGAGAGAGAGAGACATAGAGAGATACAGAGGGAGAGGGAGGGGGGAAGGCGGGGGAGAGAGAGAGATGTCAAAAGGATTTTGTGGTTCCTGGTGTTTTTTACCAACTGGTTTTCTGCCCTAAAGACTGGCTAAGTAGGCGTGGCTAGGGGGTCATGTGACTGGTGGAAGTGAGTGACATCAAGTTGGCCACGCCCACCCAGGTTTTGTGGCTCCTGGTGTTTTCTTTTCTGTGGGAAACGGGTCCAAATGGCTCTTTGAGTATGTAAGGTTGCACACCCCTGCCCTATAGTCATAAAAGTTGAGCTCCAATCAATATCCATTTGCATCTTTAATTTTAAAAATGCAAAGTCTTAAAAGAACTGGAAACAGGTGAGAAAGCAGCACTGATATTCAGACACATTTACTCTTGGATTATTTAACATATATCACAACAGCTAGGGTTGTCGGCTGCCTATTACTGTAAGACACACCCACCCACATATATTACACTTCTTTATACTACTGGTGTTTTTATCCTGGAATAGCTCAGTTCTCAATACCACTATATAACAGGTGTTCCGGATAATGTAGCCAGAAGGGTAACCTCAATGAGATTCATACTAGTTCTTAGAAAATATGCTTGAGCTACTAGCATCAGGCTGAAAAAAACTCCAAAATACATTTTATTATGTTAGAAAGTTTAGGGAATTTGAGTCCTAATCCCGTAATCAGCGTTACTCCTTAACGTGTTGTAAGTTTTAATTTTTTTTTTGTAGCCAACGATCTTAAATCGATGACCTCTTCGAAAATAATAATGCAATCGTTCTGGAAGAAGAAAGAGAAGACACGTGCAAAAAGAACTACGAGCAAAGAAAAAACAAAGGGGCCCCGACGAGATCGAAGAAACGACTGCGGGAAGAAAATTATAAAGTTTTAAGAAACGTAAGAAAGAGCAGTTTTGTTTTGTTTTGTTAAGACTGGAACGAACAGCTCGCGCGACGCCTCCGCGGGCGGCGTGGCTTACGTGGCCCCGTTCAAATGTCCGGCCAAATGAGATAAGCCGTTGTCGTCAACGTTCGAAAAGAAGCAGATTGGCCAATGGGAAGCGCCAGATCGCAGCCGAGATTGAGCGAGTCCACGGCGGCCAGAAATCGCGCACACATCGCCTCCTCTTTTCGCGCTTTCGCCCTCTCCCCACTTCCAGCCCGGTCGAGCGGCGCTGTGATTTGGAGCGCCGCCTGCCGGCAAGTCCCTTCTCTCCGTCAAGCCCCGCCCGTCCAAGGCTGCCCCGCCCTCTTTGGCTCGTTTTTCTCGGTCTTCTTGGGGATTATGTCATCCGGCGGCAGATCGAGCCCTTGGCTGCTTGCATAGCCTTCCCGCGAGCAAAGGCTGCTGCTGCTGCTGCTGAAGAAGAAGGAGCGAGATCCGCACGTCTGTGAAGTGCCGAAGCCGCAGAGATCGGGAAGAAGGAAGCTCGGCGCTCGGAATCTGGAAAAAAAGCTCTTTCTCCAGCAGGCGCGCCCCCCACTCACCCACCCACCCACCCACCCACCGCGACCCGATCGCTTCCCGGCGCCTCTCTCCACTGCCTTCCGCGGCTGTGGCTCGGCGGATCTCGTTATCTTTGGGGGTCTCCCGCACCGGAGCCGGGCGGATGCCGCCGCAGCAAGAAGGAGAAACCGGCTACATCAGCAAGCCGCTGCCGGGCGGCTGCGAAGTGCCTCCGGTGCCTCCGCGTCGGGTCCGCAGCAGCCGAGCGGCGGCGTTGGGGGCCGCCTTGGGGAGCCGCTGCAGGGCTGGAGCTAGCGGAGGGGCCGGAGCGATCGGAGCGGAGCCCCGGCGCAGCATCAAGTGTGTGCTGGTGGGAGACGGCGCGGTGGGTAAAACCAGCCTGGTGGTGAGTTACACCACCAACGGCTACCCTACGGAATACATCCCTACCGCCTTCGACAATTTCTCAGGTAAATCGGTCGGGTTGGGACGGGACGGGTTCCCGGTGGGTTTCCAAGGAAGCATTTCATGCGCCTTCTCGGCTCTCCGTTCCTCTTCTGGGAGGAGCCCACCCAACCTCCTCAACCCCCCCCCCTCCCCATCCGATCTCTCAGCGCTGCCTGGGATCGAGCCGAGGGTCCGGGTATTCCTCGCCCTATTTGCTCGGCGGCGTCTCCTCCTGGTTGATTTTGAATCTTCCAACTCGGGGAAGGGGCGGTGCCCGCGGACTGAAGTAAAGTAAGGTAGGCTTTGGAAGCGAAGGTTGGCCTGGCCTGATGGCTGTTTCACGTCGGGTGGCTGGGTGGGAGACTGCTGGGGGGCCAACGAAATGGATCGATCCCTAATTGCGAGTGGGGCGGGGTTCATTAGCTCGTAAATCCCTGCCTGGGGGAAAGAAAAACACACACACACACACACACACACACACACACACACATACACACACACCAATCTCTGTGCCTCGAGAAGACATCGGCGTGCAAAGCCGCTCCGAGAATCGTTTGTTCAACCTGTTTGTGAGAAGGAAGGACGTGCAGACGATGCCTTCCTTCTCTCCCTTAAGGCGGGCAAGCCCCTTTCTGACCTTTAGTCTGGTTGATCCAGTAGTTAAAAAAGAGTCGAGCAGATGCGGCTGGTTTTGCATACCCGAGTTCTTGTTATGCATATAAAACAATATGTGAAATCCTGGGCATCTTTTATTGGCTGCAAGGTGTATATATGCCTCTTGTAGTTGTTAAAAACTATAAGGGTAGCCCGATGTTTCCTATGTTTGTTGAGAAGTTTCAGTGCATTTAGGAGAATTTATTGTCCCCATAATTTTTTTAAAAAAATATCCTTTTTGTGTAGTTCATTTTGGAATATGTGATCCGTATCTGCCATATTTTTCTACTAGTGATGAGGACTAGTAACTTGTTCACTGCACTAAAATCAGAATCTTTAGGAATGTTGCTAATCCTTGTTGGTGTGATACAGCATATAGAGTTGAGTAATTTTGGGGTGTTGGCATAGTTCGGTTTATCTAATTTATATAGCAGGGAGTTGGATTAGACCTTCCAACTCTGTTATTCTGTTATCTCAGGGTCAGGGAAGTTACACTCCGTTCTCTAGCCTTGGATTTCTTATTCCTTTATTTTCTAGAATATTGCACTTCTCTCTTGCTTTGGAAATCCTTTGGGCTAACTCATCATAATCCTTATCCCTTAAGACAGGGGGTAACTCCTACTCGGCATTCTTCCCACCAGGTTACTTTAGACTTCCTTTTATTTTTCTTGAAAACCACAGTGCAGAGAGCTTTGTGAATGTTTGTAATTACAATTCCCCGGACAACTTCCCTAATATTTAATTTTAAAAAAGGGTGGTGCTCTAAAGCAAGGAAACACTAGTTTATCATGCTTGTCTTTGGAAGGAGATATTCATTGTTACTTGACTCCCCGCTCCCTCCCCAAAAAGGTGGTTCCTCCAGGGCAGTGTCTGTATTAGTTGAATCTTTTTCGGTAAGGTCTGAAGAGCTTTTATGTGCTTGAAAGCAAACACTGAACAGTAAACACAGGGCTCCAATTGTGGGAGTTTCGTGTGTATTTCATTCCGTGCAGGAACATGTTTTTCCAGCCAGCATTAAACTCTTGCATTGACCTGGTGTCAAAATGCAAGGAATTTTGTTGTAATATAAAATGTGACTTGATTATCTGTACTCTAAATTGCCCTATTTTCTGTAAGACCTGTAAAGCCACTCTTAAGTTTACTTGACAATAAGTTCCCTTGAATTTAGTGAAATTGACTCCCAAATAATAAGCTTTGTTGACTTGTGGTTGCACAATGGAAGATTTGCGTTTGGTATTCATTTTTTAAAAATGTTTATTTTAATCACTGTAGTATATACTGTATATTTGGTTTTTTAAAAAAACATTGTATATATTTAAACCAGTGTATATATTTTGCTATTGTTGTGGTTTGTTATAATTCACCAGTTAAAAAACCCCAACAAAATATTTGACTTTTGTACAATTTTGTACAATTTTTGAGATTTCACATTTATTGCCTTATGCTTATAGTATAATAAAGTGCTGTTCTAAATACCTGAAGGGCACAATTTTGCTATCCCTATTGCAGATTGATAGAGTAATGCTTAGCCAAAAGCAACATTTATTGATTTCTTTATTATCAATCAATCCATCATATTTCTTAACCGCCCATCTCCCCCAGAGAGGGTCTTTAGCCTTGAGTAATGGGTGGGTGGGGGGAGAGAGGCAGACTTCAACATAATCCACAAAGAAGAAACAGCAGAATAAGAGAAGATTTCTCCACAGGGGAAATATGTAAATATTTGTATTGTCTCCTTTGTGATTTAAAGCACTGGGGAAGGGGTTCCCTAGTCTGTAAGCTTTTAAAACAGAACCAGACCCTCATCCCCCCCCCAAATCAATCTTCAAGCATGTTTAGAGAGTGTTTGCGGAGCAAAATCCTCCTTTGTGTTTCAGACAACTCTCTTTTTGTATGGGGCCAATGTCTTTAGGTCACAATTTTCTGCTTTGTAACAAAAACCGGAAACCCTGAAGGGCTTGTGTAAACCCAGGAATTGTTGGGAATATGTGGGAGGCTGGGGAGAAGAAGCTGACTTGAGGCTCTGCACTCAGAGTCCTCTGCACTGGACTCAGACGGGTCCAAAGGTAAATGATTAATGTGAGGAGGACAGATGTAATTCTTCATACATGGGTAAAAGTTTTTCTGACTTTCCCCTTCATTCCATTTCAGCTGTAGTGTCTGTAGATGGCCGACCAGTGAGACTCCAACTCTGTGACACAGCCGGGCAGGTCAGTAAAGCTGCTTATGTAATTGATACAGCGGTTTTCAGTGATACAGTGTGTGTATGTGAGTATACGTGTGTCACATATGTATATCAGCACACGTCTGCGAATCTGTGATGGAAAAATCAACCTTGGACTCCTTTTAGAAGATTCCACCTTCCTGGATCTCCAGAAGTCCTTAACCTTGGAGGAAGGGGCTTCCCTGAGGCACGTTGGTTTCCCATGCCACAGTTGCCCTAAGACCCTTTGCCATCTTCTCGCAGCTGCCATTAAGGAACTGGCTCCCTTTTGCCCACCTCTTGGCCTGCTTTTCTGAACCTTCCCCTGCAGCCTTCTGGCTGGACACTTGGTTGCCGTGGTGATAGCCTGGGAGCTGTGCCACTCTGTCCCAGACAGTTTCCTAGGGTGACATGAGGAGCCCAGGAGTCCACAACCCCCCTTGAGCCATGGCTGGGAAGTGGCTCTTTTGTTACCCTGAGGGCCCAAGGTTATAATGGCTTCTTTGTCATCAGGACAGTTCCTGAACAGGATATTATGGCAACAGTAGGAAGAGGAAAAAAGTTGCTTATTTATTTATTTGTTCAACTTGTATGCCGCCTTTCTCCGATGACTCAAGGCGGCTTACAATGCATTTAAGAACCATATATAAAAACATTAAACATTAAAACATTAAAAACAATTAAAACCCATTCACACTATTCATGGCCGGATCTCGCCAGATTGCAACAGTGAGATCAACGGCCCCAGGCCTGCTGGAAAAGCCAGGTCTTCACCGCTTTTTGGAAGGCCAATAGGGTGGGGATGGTCTGGATCTCAGGAGGTAACTGGTTCCAGAGAGCTGGGGCAGCCACAGAGAAGGCCCTCCCCGGCGGGCCCGCCAGCTGGCACTGTTTAGCTGACGGGACCTGGAGGAGACCAACTCTGTGGGATCTTACCGGTCGCTGGGAGCTATGTGCTTCATTGGTTTGCAAGAGTGTCATGTGTGAAAGAAAGCATGCGGTATGTGGAGATGTATATGTGCAGTGGAGGGAGAGAGAAAGAGTGCAAGAGAATGAGCTTGTACCTGTGGGCATGTATATATTTGTATCTGTCAGCCTTTTTACCATTCAGAATCCACAGAAAAAGCCTTCGTGTTCCTTGTGGGGGTCTGGCCATTGGTGCGCTGTAGTTGCATAACATTTTCTAGGCTGAAGGCTACATTAGCTTTCAAATCCAAAAAGTGGACAGGAACAGGACAGAAACCTTAAGCTGGGGTCATTTCAATTACATCCAGTTAGAATTAAAAGTAATTGTGATATCCCTCTGGTCATGTATTAAAACATTTTCCTCTTCTGGTACATGACATATTAGAGTTCAGTAACAAATTTTGGAGGTCTCTTAGGTCCAGTCAAGCCTTAAGGGCTAGATTGTACTCCTCTGTCTTGGAAACTTATGTCCATCAACAGTAATGGAGATCTCTCTGTCTCTTGTCTCTCTCTGTCTCTCTCTCTCTCCATCCATTCTTAGAGGAAGGTTTTTAATTCCTGGCAACTGCCTCAACAAGTTCCTGCGGTTTTCTTGGCAACGTTTTCAGAATTGGGTTGTCACTGCTTTCTTTCTTGAGCTGAAAGAGAGTGACTGACCCAGAGTCACCCTGCTAGAGGGCCAGAAAACCCTCTACCAATATCTAGCCTAGTGCCCTAACCATTACATCATATATGACTTTAAGTACTTCGAAGAGTAGAACTTTAGGTTTTGTCCCTAAATCTTACCTGCTGTGTGTGCTTCCTATTTTCTTATCAAAACCACTCCTGTGCTTTTAATGGAAGAAGTTTGCAGGATCAGGGGCTCAATACCCTTACTTCAAGATTGGATTAGTGCAAAGTGCTTTATCCAGAACTCCCTTTCAGGATTATTTGGAAACTGTTGCTGCACACCTGGTGACACATAAGAACCACTTGAGCACAATAATAAGGCTCTTGCGGATACTGCATTCATTTCCAATTTATTTTTATTTTATTTATTTATTAAATGTATATGCTACCCATCTCACTCCGCAAAGCGACTCTGGGCAGCCAGTACATTTCTGAGTACAGTTCAAAGAGAGGGGTGACAGAGACAGCAACCCCAGAACAGGTTTTCTCAGGTACTGTCCCTGCCTGGGGGAACACCTTCCCTTGAGGCTACCCTCCGCCCTCCCCCCCCCTCAAGTTATAAAGAAAGGCAGTTACAATACTGTTGTTCTGTAAGGTTTGGAGTCTAGTGCTAGTTATTGTGTTGATTTTTTAAGTTGTGGAGTAGGAATGGGTTCTACTTACTTTTACTACCAGTTCGCAGCGGGGCCACGCATGCGCAGAAGCGTTTTGATGATGTCGGGGTCAGTGGGCAGAGCCATCCGCTGGTTTTACTACCGGTTCTATAGAACTGGTGCGAACCAGAGGCAACCCACCACTGTTGTGGAGACTGGGTTATATTATGGTTTTTATGAAGTTTTCAGGGGTGATTCAGATTGGAGGTTTCACTGCCTTTTAATGACTGAAAATCACCTGGAGTCTTATGATGAGCATTGGTGGGCGGGGGGACATCAGTGGTGGGATTCAAGTAATTTAACAACTGGTTCTCTGCCCTAATGATTTCTTCCAACAACCAGTTTTCAAACTGCTCAGAAAGTTAACAATCGGTTCTCCCGAAGTGGTGAGAACTGGCTGAATCCCACCATTGGGGGACATGCATTGTAAGAAATAACACTTATTTTACTACTTCTGATTGACGTCGGATAATCAAGTGAGAGGAAGCATCAGCTGGTAACCTTTTCCCCTGGGTTTGGAACTATGGATGCTAATGCCATTTTTTTTTGTCAAGCAAGACTGTTTCTGTAGTGTGTTTGGTGATGATAAGGGGTGAGACAAGAGCCTTTGATTATCTAGGGGCTTTCACATTTTTACCTTGCCCTGACCTCTCCATTTATTCCTCGGTTGTGTAAATTTACAATTGTTCCCCTGAGCTGTAAGACGCATAACATGATTTGTAATTATGCAGTTATTTAGAACGGCAAACCTTATAGGTACACACGGCTGCCATACGGCACCCCACATACGTGATTCCTTAGCCAAGAGCTGAGTGCTTTGTTTTATTCTTTGTTTTCTTGAAGGGAGTTACATCTGTCAAATAAGTGAGTTAATGAAATCTTGCCTCCTAGATCTCAATTTTCTTTTGCAAGTACCCCTGCAGATGAATTCAAGTGAAAAGGGGGCCACACATCTGTATTTTTACCAAATATGAATCTCAAATCACCAAAAAAAGCCCTTTACAAATTGATAAACAAGTTCTACCTTGGAAGCAAAACGTTGGCACAAGAGGGATATTTCGGAGGATGTTTGTTTGCTCTTTGCACGTGTTAATTTAAGGCCCTCTGACAAACATTGCTGGATTTTAATTAAAATACCAGCACAAGTGACAAATCCTATCTCTTCAGGAGGCCATTGCTGCCATGTTAATATTTTCCTCTGTTTACTTTTCTTGACTTTAGCTCTTGGAACTTGTATAATTATCAGGCTGTTTGAGATCTCTCTTTTTCCAAGGAAAAAGTTGAGTTCAGATCTAACAATAAAAGCCAAGTTTTTCAAAAGCGTATTGTGTAAAGAGTTCCAAAATGGATCATAGTATGGAACCAGGAAGTTGGGGGAGGGGTTATTTTTAGCACAGATCATTGCAATAGAAGGCAATAGTAAATATTTACCTAAAGCAGGCTTTTGTGTTATCAGCATGCTTTTTGGATGCTGTATTCTTTCCTTGGTGTGTCAAATTTGCCAGAAGTTAGTTTCAAATTTCCAGAAACTTTGTCTTCAGTAGTAAAACGCTTCATGATTCAATAAGAGTGAATGAACAAACAAACAAATTTCCCCAATCAGAGAAGTGAAAGTTATGTAAAGGTAGACTTGTTCTTGGGAAGCAAAAGATGCTTCAAATTAAGTTTGGGCATGCGTGCTTTGTCTGTTGGTGCCTCTTTAAAGGACCAACGTGATCCCTGGGGTGGGGTGGGGAAAACATTTGGTTTAAGGAGAAATTGACGACCATCAGCAAGATGGACAAACCCAGTTACAGGCAATAAGTGCATCATTGTGACAGTAAAACTAAAGTCATTCAAGGTTTGGATCACTAATTGTAAGCCAGTACTTCACCAAAAGCAAAATTCATTTTGGTTGGGTTCAAATTCTAAGTTAAACTGTAATTTTATCAGAGTCTGGATAAGTCCCATGGTTTTAAACCAGAGTTTTTGGCTTAACATTACTGAATAAAAGAAGCAGTCCTTTATGGTTTGTGTCTGCCCTCCCCCCCCAAAAAAAGCATTAAAACAATGGCTCAATGTGAAATGCAATCCTAGCAGTTGTATTTCAAGGAAGATGTTTTTAGTTTCAACTTAAATTCCAGAATTTTGATTTATTCAATTTCTTACTTGATTTATATATGCAGGCATTGGATATGCAGGCATTCAGTTTGCTACCTCCAAAGCTCTAAAGGAAGGACAATGGAAAGGACGCTACTGAATAAATCCCATGCTAATGGACCATAATAGCATGCTATTCTCTATTAATTAAATAATAAATTAAAATATAATTAATTTATAAATGTTATGATATAGTTTAAGGTAACAGATTTAAGCTGAAACAAAATTTGTCTGGTGTTTGTGTATTTATTCATTCTCTGCCACCACCACCCCTTATCAAAGTGGTTCTGGAGTGGTGTAAACAACTAAAATAGTCCATTAATAAGTAACTGCATCAAAGCAGCTATTAAAAGGACAGCAAACAGTAGCATAGACATGACCCATTCACAGATTCTGTGCTATGGTATTAAATGTATGTGTATATGTACACTAAATGTATTTGTCTGTGCAGTTTGTGTTTGTCTGTATGTATATGTATATACACACCAGGATGGATAAAAATCAATGATTTTTTTTTTAAATCAAAAAAATTGGATTTTTTTTATTTAAATCGGATTTTTTTTTATTTAAATCAGAATTTTTTGATTTTTATTGAATTTATTTTAATAAAAAACTTTTGGGGTAAAAATCTATCGTAAGATAGTTTTCTATTTAAGATACATAAATAATTTAGTTTATTCAGCATGAAATGGAGCTTAGTTATGTAGCACAAGGCTGTATATTCTGCAACACTGGGACTATCGGTGAGTCAACAGTGGGTCAAAGGAGTGGCAGAGATGACAGTTGCTCTTTAAAAATTATGATTTAAATCGAGTTTATTTAAATCAAGTCTTTTTGATTTAAATCGACTAGATTAAAATCAAATCCACCCTGATACACACACACTAATTCTCTGTGCTAAAATGCTAGTATGCTAGTAGCTAGTATGTTAGATTTGATCTAGCCCTGAATTGAATTTCCTCATTTGCATTGTCAATTTATTGACCATTTTATGATTGTGATCCCTGAGATATATCAGGCAAGCTTTATTCAATTGAAGATGACTACATATGGCAATGTTTCTTTTCAATTGAAATATTTTTAATACTTTAATATTTTCTGAATAACTTCATGAAGGTCTCCAGTTCTTTCATTTTCTCTAATTCATATAGGTATTCAATCTATGTTGTACACAGGCTACCCTTGCGGTCTGGGAGGGGAGTTCCGTTCCCACCTCATGATCATGGATAACAAGACCTTAATAAATACTTTATTAAGTACTTACTTAAATACTTTATTAAGTATTTAATAAAGTAAATAAAGTGCACAAAGCAAGGCAAAACGACAACTAGGTGAAATGTATACCTAACAACCATAGATATACAAACCATGGGTATATGGCCCAACAGGTAATGAGAATCACCTATAATTTCTGTTCTTCCAACATCAACACTACTTCCTGCCTTCTGTTAAAGGCAGCATCTCTCACCAGAGATGCATCACAGCAAAGCCAATCCCTTGAATCAATTCTGTTTTTCAAATATGGTTGCCAGCTAATGATGATGCTGAATGCTGTACGTGGTTGGGTGCTCGCTTTTGTATTGTGGAACCGCACGGAACAGCCTCTTTGAGGTTTTGCCAAGTATTGTGCCACAGTGCACAACTAAATCATTTTCCATATAAAACAACAAAAATAAAATTGTGCCATGGAGTTCTAATTTCCTCTACAGTTGTTAGTTTTGTCTGTTCAGGGACTTTTGCTTTCCATGTCCTCTTTCCTTCTCTCTGAGCTAGCATTCAGACAACTGATTCCTTGCTACATGCCACCTTGATACAATGGATGGGAATGACCCCTCCTGCAAAACAATTATGGCTGTTATTTTTATAGAACATGTTTTGTGCTCATTTAGTAGCTGATAAGAATGATTTTTTTAAAAAAAATTTTTTGATTTATATGCCGCCCTTCTCCGGAGACTCAGGGCGGCTTACAATGCGTTAAGCAATAGCCTTCATACTTTTGTATATTTATATAAAGTCAGCTTATTGCCCCCACAAACCTCATTTAACCTACCTTAGAAAGGATGGAAGGCTGAGTCAACCTTGAGCCTGGTGAGATTCAAACTTACAGTAATTGCAGACAGCTGGTGTTAATCACAATGCTTTTAGTCTGCTGAGCACCAGGCCCTTCCGATTTTGCTATATATCGGTAAGGAAAACCACCACTTTGTATCCTGCACATTGCTTTTAGGGAGCATAGAAAGACCCTTTTGTTACTCTAAAGTTACTTATTCACCTTTCTTTTATTTTTGCACAGGATGAATTTGACAAGCTCCGCCCACTGTGCTACACCAACACAGACATCTTTTTGCTGTGCTTCAGTGTAGTGAGCCCTTCATCTTTCCAGAATGTGACCGAGAAATGGGTCCCTGAAATCCGATGTCACTGCCCCAAGGCCCCTATTATTCTCGTCGGGACCCAATCGGACCTCCGAGAAGACGTCAAAGTACTCATTGAGCTTGACAAATGCAAAGAGAAGCCTGTGGCGGAGGAGGCTGCAAGGCTCTGTGCCGAGGAAATAAAAGCCGCCTCTTACATCGAATGCTCCGCTTTAACTCAGAAAAACCTCAAAGAAGTCTTTGATGCAGCCATTGTGGCTGGCATTCACTACTCGGATACTCAGCAACAGCCAAAGAAATCCAAAAACAGGACTCCAGACAAGATGAAAAACCTCTCCAAGTCCTGGTGGAAAAAATATTGTTGTTTTGTATAGGATGGTTGTTGTTGTTGTTGTTTTACAAAGGCCTTGGAAATGGCAGTTTAATCACCGAGGGTGGTTTGAGGTGACTTTGGCTGAGAATCTCTCTCTATTCCAGAGTGCACAGTTAAGATCCACCCCTGAACATGCTGCTAAAATTATCTCTTTCCGATGGAGATGGGGAAGAGCGTTAGCTAAGAAGCTGAGGTTGACCAAACTGAGGGTTTTCCCACTAGTGGTAGTTCCTTTGTTGAGGACTGCTGGCCTACACTTTGGTGGAACTGAAAGTTGAACCATGAAATCGCTGTATACCGGTGTAAAAAGGGCTAGAACCAAGGGTTCTCCTAAGAAGTCTACATGACGACTGTGAGGACTACCACATAGTCAAATTATTTTTTTTCCCAAGTGGATATCTAAAACTGTGCCTCTTATGACATTTGGCTCAAAACGGAGAATTTCCCTGCCTGCGTTTTTAGTCTTGTAGGCTTCAGGAATACTACAGCCCGTTTCTGAAATGTACATTGTGTTGCTAAATTAGCAGAAACTGCACGTGAATCTGATATATTTTTTCTTAAAACGAAATGCCTACTTCATGCACAGTGTAGGGACGTCATAACAAATAGAGCAGCTGTGCAAAATTGTATCTTCCTTGTATACCCCGACTTACAGATCCCTTTTACACCATGAAATGTGCATGCTTGTTGGCTTGGAAAAAAGGGGAAATCATATTTTGAATAGCAATGGGCTTCTTTTCTATTTATAGAGGATATATGACAGCTCATTCAAAATCAGTATCTGCAGAAATATGGTGCAAATCAGTGCTATCCTGATTTACCATTGGTCAGTTGTAATCTATAACATGAAAGGTTCTAAATTGGGGAAATCTTGTCTAAATTCACATGGAAACTTTTTTCCATAAAATAATCTCAACTAATTTTTAGTCTTCTTTGCTGAGTCTCGGGTATCGCAATACTGTGTCATTGAAACAATATTTGCTCATGTAAGATAAACTGGAATGAAAACAAAAAACTTATTATCTGTTCAAAATTCCAGAAAGTCTATTTTTTTTAAGTCAGGAAATTTACTCTGAGTAAATATGCATAGTTGTTGGGAAATGACTTTCATTCAAAAGATGCCAAATCTTTTACCGGCAATGTTCGCGTAGCAATAAATGATGGCAAACACTGATTTACCAGTGCTCATAACTACTTGGAGGACATGCTTTTGTACACATTTTATTTGGTCTTCCATATTTGAATAAACCGAACATTGGCTAAATGCCACTTATTTTGGTGGCTTGGGTGAGTTTTTAGGACCATGCAAAGAAAAACAAAAGGGAGACAGCCTTTCTTTGCAATAGATTAAACTGTGTCTGAACTGTTGTAGATTTATTATGTAATTGCACATCTGTTTTGGGGATTCCTGTTCAAATTAAGTAATGCAATACAGAGATTAATTTAAACTATAATTGGGCTACTTTAGTAGCTTGTTTTTTCTGTCTAATTTTCCTCCCTTGCTTTTGATGTAGCCCTTTGCATTTATAATATGATCAACCTATGTTTGAACTTAAGAAATAATTCTTTATCATTCCTGGATGAGCCTTGGTTTCAAGTGTTCTTTCTCCACACGGCTCTCTTTTTTATATAGATAGATATATTCATGTGCTAGGATAAAATAACCCAAGTATTAACTTTTGTTTTTAAACTAACTACATTTCACTATAACATCTGAATGTGGGAATTCTAATTTTTTAAAGTAGATTTTTTTAAATGCCATGAACAAAACATGTTGGAATAGATTTTTGTCTAAAAAAAAAATCACACTACAGGATCATTAGGACACCATGGCTGGTGCTAACCATAGCTTAGCATTGAATGAGTCATTGACTTCTCTCCCTTCTACAAACCACCAGCGCAATTCATTTTGCATCACCTGTGTCATGCAAAATTAATATGATGGCTACCTCATATCAGATGCCAGAGAGACAACCAAGACTAAACCAGGATCATAGATGCTGGATCATGTGACTACACTCCAGCAATAATTTCTGCATCACCTTGAACAACTGTTTTATGAATATCAGGATAGCAATTTGTCATCCGTTATCTTTCACACTTATTTTATTACTATACAGATTCTTTTCTGCTGCGATGTAGTTTTGTTTATTTTGGACTTCATATGATACACGACCAGTCATTTGGGTTAAAGAGTTTTGTATGAATTAGGCCATTGGGACTTGTTTAACAAGCCATGTTAAAAGGTGTTTAACAAACCATATTTTGATTTAGCACATTGCCTGAATTGCAGCATTGCAATCAGAGGCCCATATCAAATGAATATTCTATGCATCTGATGAAGTGGAGGTACTTGACCAAATAATCAAATAATTTTTTAATCCCTGAGTATCTTTGTGATTGTGCTGCATCAAACTCACATGGCTACCCTACATGTAGGAATGCTGGTTTCTTTCCACTAAGTGTACTTGCATTGGTATCAGAGGAACTGTAGATAATTGAAGATACAAAAGCTTTGATTTCCTTCTGATAGATAAATGTTGGTGTTGGTACTTTCACAACACTATTGTGTTCGAATTGACCTCACTGGAGTCCATAGTTACCACCTGGGAACAAATAAAACTGACACGAGAGCCCTGTAGATGGCTACCAAATTTGTCTTAAGTCTTGTGTACGATGCCAAATGGAAAATTCCCAGTTACCATATTTTTCGGACTATAAGACACACCTGACTATAAGACGCACCTAAATTTAGAAGAGGAAAACAACAAAAAAAGTTTCTGGCTTTCATGCGCTCCATTTTTGAGCCTTTTTCGACCCTTTTCCAGCCTTTTTTTCGGCCCATTTTTGAGGTGCTTTTTTGGCCTTTTTTTTGACACATTTTCAAGGCCTTTTTGGCCTGTTTTTGAAATTTTTTTGACCCGTTTTCGAGGCTTTTTCGGCCTGTTTTCAAGGCTTTTTCCAGCCCATTTTTGAGGCCTTTTTGGCTTGTTTTTGAGGCTTTTTCTGGTCCATTTTTGAGACTTTTTTCAGCCTGTTTTTGAGGCTTTTTTTTCAGCCTGTTTTTGAAGCCTTTTTTGGCCTATTTTTGAGACTTTTTTCAGCCCATATTTTCCAAAAAAATGGGCCGAAAAAAGGGCCAAAAAAGGGCCAAAAATGGGGTGTGCGAAGGCCAAAAAACGGCTGGTGGGTGGGCAGGGCTTCGGCAATATTCAGTCTATAAGACACATAGACATTTTTACTCCCTTTTGGGAGAAAAAAAGTGTGTCTTATAGTCCGAAAAATACAGTACCTGATGGCCGAGGTGCTGAAAGCTTTTGCTATCTAGGAATCCATTTTATCTCAACTTTGGGATGAGTGTTTTTCTGTCCTTTAAGCCACCTTGAGTCACCATGTGCGAGTAGGTGGCAATATAAACTTTCTAAATGAATAAATACATGAGTAGTTGCCTAAGAAGTTGATTAAAGATCTTGAGGTTTAAAAAACAGATTGATCAGGATGTGTCTCTTTTTGTAATGTCATGAACTCTAACTCTTTTAACAGAGAAATAATTAAGGTCATATAGAAATCGCATGTACAAATGTGTAAATTAGAAAAAAAAACAGGGCAAAGAATTCCTTTTAGGTGGTTCTTCACTGCTCATATCACTTAGACTTTGAATCTCTTCTCCTCCACCTGTGCTATGCAATAGCCTGTCCAACCTTTTACCTGCCAGCTGTCTTGGACTATAACCATCAGTATCCACAGTGGCTGGGAAGGCTCTGAGTCATAGTCTAATGTAATCTGAAGGGCACAGACTGAGCAGACTGCTTCATGGTATCCTCTTTTCATCCATTCACATGCATGCAGTAGAAGGAAAAATAGATGTGTGATCATCTTTATAGATAATAAGTCAAGGACAGCATAGATACCTAATGGTGTGACCAAGTGTGGCTAAAGAGCAGTTCTCTGCACCCACCAGTTTCCCTGTCCTGTCTCACATCAATTGTGCTTTTTTTCAAGAGGCAACTGGAATTTCTGATTTTTCTTTGAAGGCATTTTGCTTCTTCAAAGCTGAAGACTTGAAGAAGCTTCTTGGATGAGAAGCAAAACATCTTCAACGAAAAACCAGGAAGTCCAGTTGCCTCTTGAAAAAGCACCTTTAGGACAAGCATGACCTGGATGACAGAATCTCCATAGATATCAATTGATTAGTGTTTTTTTTCAATGGGAAACTGGCACATTGCAAAGGAAAATATTAACCTTTGGCACCTCAACACACTCTTTGGAGACTACAGACATTCAAAAATAAAGATGATAGCTGTCTGTAGCTCAGGACATTGTTCTTGCCTATAATTTTTTTTAAAAGGGGTGGGGTGGGGGCGTTAGAATAAAAGAAAATTCTATTGCCTCCTCTTTCCCACCCCCTACTTCCTGGTCCTGGTTTGACTCAAATTTACTCCAATGTAAAAACAAATATGTTCTTCCAGAGGAAAATAAGTTTTGAAAAACTCATTTTCAATCCCAAGAATGCATAATCTAGAATACACATCTGCTGTTTTACAGTCTCTCACTAGAATATCTAATGTAAAATAGTTTTCAATTTTTTTAAAAAAAAATATTAGATTTCCCCTTCTGCTTTTATTACTGTATTTGAAAACACATAAAATATGGATAGATGATTTTAGAAATGGAAACTTTCCTTTTTGCTGCTAAAATGTGGGAATAGAAAAGAGAATAGGTGCATTCCATAAGTGAATAGCGATTAACTTTGTGTAATCCACTTTGTTTCAAGAAAGTATGTAACTTGTAATAAATATTTTGTTTTGGTACAAACAAACGCAGCATTTTTGAGTGCTGCAGATACCAATATACTGCAAGCTGCCTACATTTTTCTAGATTTTGGATGACTTTTTTAGAATGTTACTAGAAATTTGGAAGTTTAGTGGAAGATTTTTTCCCTATAATTTATTATCTGCTGTGCCTTATGGAAAGGGTTTTCAAAAGAGTAGCGCATGTTGAAAAATGAGATTTCCAGAAGAACAATATAAACCTGTTTTACATCCTGAAATAAATCTAGAACCTGGGGCTTAAAATTCACTGTTTCCTCTTGTTCAGTCTACAATCTCTTAACAGGTAAGGCTTCTTGGATACCCTGAGAAGAATTTCATCCAAAGAGAGGCATTTCAAAGCTGTTGTCTATCATTGTGGCTTAAGTTCCTCCCCGCCCCCCTTAACATCCTAAAAGAACAATGTGATTTCACTGTAACAAGGATGAATGGAGGTCCAGGAGGCCATCTTTGGCCTGCCTCACCTCTTGAATTCGCAAGTTGATTTGGTCCATCCAGGGGTGTGATTCGAAAATTTTAGCAACCGGTTTTCTGCCCAATTGCTGGCTGGGTGTGGCCATGGTGGGCGTGGCCTTCTCGGCTTCCTGCACCATAGCAGGGGGGGCCTGTTTCCAGACTTCTGGAACTTCCGGGAGGCCCATTTTTCACCCTCCCAGAACCTCCACGCGGGCCCTGCACTTACCTGGCATCCAAAAGGGGCCGTGTAGAGACTCCTGGGAGGGGAGGGGTGGGTGGAGCCAGCCAATCCTTGCAACTACCAGTTTGGCGAACCAGATGTAAAATTAGCATCCATTTCGCCCGAACTGGCTGAATACCACCCCTGGGTCCATCTGACCTTGAATACAGGCTCAGTAATGGGAGGTTCAAATCTTAGTTTATTGCTGGACTGAATGTTAACCTTAGGACATAATCTTTTAAACCAGGAAGATGAAGAACCTTCATTGCTATGCAAAAGGCAATCCCATCTGTTGAGTGTTTGAAGTACTGACAGTTTAATTCTGTGTCTGATTAATCACAAATAAGTAAATGTATATTATATTTTAACCTAAAAATTTTTGTGCACCTGTTGTTAATAATATCTCTTCTCCCTCCCCCTCCCCCCCACAAAAAAGATCCTGAATGAGCCTAGGTGCATGAAACAATTGAGATTGCTGAAAGAAGTCATGGTTTCTCGGATTGCCTGAATAAATTGTGTCATTTCAAAACTTTAAATGTCAATGTTACTTAATACATTATAATCTCATATTTCTTTGGGAAGTAAGAAATGGCCAGGTTTTTTTTCAACCTTAACAAAGATGCTGGAGCTTCAATTGCCAGAATTCCCCAGCAAATCCAGGCATTTTAAAGTTGTTAAAGTTGAGAAACATTATTCAGGACAGTGTATAGTAATGTAAATCTCTCTGCCCCACCATCTCGCAAGCCTGAAAGTTGTGGCCCAGAATCATTCAGTGAACTTGATGGTTGATGGGAAACTTGAAACTGAATGAAGTTTCTCAGTCCAAGTCCTACTTCTTAACCTTTATACAGTATTACCCAATGGCCAATGATTTCCAGGGGATGTGGAGGCACAATGAGCGCCTCTTGAGTGTGAGAAAGGATGGCTTCATTTGTTTGTTGCCAAAGTCCAAGCTTTGGACAGGCTGCTCTGTTGGCATGGCTCACACTTCACCTACTTCATTGACATGTTTACTGAGCTTTTATAGATCTGTTTGTCCCGTCTCTAGGCATTCATGGTTAAGAACCAAATTACAAACTGCCTTCTGTGCTGCACCAATCAGATTCTTTTTTGTGGTCATTTTGACCAACTTTCTGCTTTTCATTCATATAGTACAAGTAAGGCTTCTCTTTCATGCATGTATGAAAGAAGATAGAATATATATATATATATATACAGAAGGCAAAGAATCCAACCTACATGTGATAGAACTTCTTAAAGTACTGTGATGTGCTGTTGGTACTCTTCTAGCAGTAATGAGTTGTTTTTTCTCTCCTGTACTGTAACAGGATAGTTTGGATTTGGGGAAGGTTCAAATTCTATGCTGTGATACTGTATTAGTTTGGCAAGAGACTAGAAAGAGATAAAGGTACATGGCTACACAAAAAGCAATGTATTTTTTAGGACAACACAATTGCTCATTTTTACATAACTACTGAGCTACTTCATTAAAAAGTTTCAATTATTCAAAAAAAAGTCTATGAAGGTTTTGGTTATTTTGATCTTGCACCAGGAATAAAACCCTCTAGCAGTATGATTAGCTATAGATTAGTTTTTCTTAATCAAATACTTCACATGCACTTGGAGTATCAGGCTAGTCCGGACGCTGTTATAGGTAAACAGATATTTGTCTCCAGATTTTGTCAAAGTACCAGAATTTTTGCAGCACAGAGTCCAAGAGATGTGTATGGGGTGAATAAAAATTCAAGATTGTGGCTATGGCTGCATAATAGTAATTCTCCTACCCATTTGAGTTTTTATACAAACTAAAAAAAGGGGGTGAGTTTTGATGGCTGTGCAATATCCGCTTTTATTTGCATTCTGGAAACTAAGGCAAAGAAGGCCCCTATAACTTCAAAACTACATTTTTTGTGTTTAAAAATAAAATGAACAACTCTCCATTAAAATCCAGATGTGACAACTGGGTGCCAATAAACTACCTGAATCCTGGGAAGATTGAGATCTTTTGCATGGTTGGTTGCCAGGTATAAGAACTGAGAACTGGATGGACGTGTCTAGCACTCTCAAAATATGGTTGGAAGGTGCTCCAAGAAATCACTAATGAAATAAGTTCAAGTATTCTGTTGCACCTTTCAGTTACTGTTTCAATTCTACTCTTTCCTGGGAATCGTGTTATGCATTGGTGACCTCCAGGGGTGCTATTCAGCAGGTTCTGACAGATTCTGGAGAACCGGTAGTGGAAATTTTGAGTAGTTTGGAGAATTGGCAAATACCACCTCTGGCTGGTCCCAGAATGGGGTGGGAATGGAGATTTTGCAATATCCTTCTCCTGGAGTGGGATGGGAATGGAGATTTTGCAGTATCCTTCCCCCAAGAGTAGGGATTTTGCAGTATCCTTCTTCTGGAGTGGGGTGGGAATGGAGATTTTGCAGTATCCTTCCCCCAAGAGTAGGGATTTTGCAGTATCCTTCTTCTGGAGTGGGGTGGGAATGGAGATTTTGCAGTATCTTTCCCCCAAGAGTAGGGATTTTGCAGTATCCTTCTTCTGGAGTGGGGTGGGAATGGAGATTTTGCAGTATCCTTCCCCTGCCATGCCCACCAAGCCACACCACGCCCACCAAGCCACGCCCACAGAACCGGTAGTAAAAAAAAATTTGAATTCCACCACTGGTGATCTCCTGTTTTAATATTTTAATGTTCTCTGCTACAGTTGGTGCAGAAAGTGATGATCATTTTGTAGAATGGGACAGCTGGTTGTGCATTTGTTTTGCTGAAGCAACTGCACCAATCAGCAACTGAGTCAGCTTCAAAGACTTGCGTATGTTTATAAGTCCTTAAACAACTTGGGATCTGAATATCCAACAGAGTGGATGTTCATTACAAACCTACCGGTTTGTTGACCAGTAAAATCGTCAGGAAGTCTTACTTCTTCACTCGGGCTTTCTCTTGATGATTCAGTTTTGTATTCTTCTCCTTGGTTGTTGTTTTTAAACCGAGTATGGTTTTTTAATTGTTTTAATAAAATAAATAAATAAATATGATAATAGTTCAAGGTAAGCAAGCTTTTCACATATAAAATGTCAACCTAAGGGGATAGAGTTTATCTTCCAATAAAGAAGGTTTTGCCATTTGATTTTTGGGATTCAGCTCAGGCAATAATCATTCTTGGAACCTTTTCAGACACACATGGATCCTAGAAGCGAGCCTGACTTTTCTCAACTTATACAGATAGGCATCTGGTGCCATTTTATGACTGCTTTTGTCACATCTGTTTTAGGAATGAAAGTGGGTAACAGCATTTCCTGAAGATAACTGCAAAATAGTCCTTGGATTCTATACTTCCTTTTCCTGCCCTGAGCAATTTTCACGAACTTTCTTCCCTTTCCTACAGCCATTTCACTTCAGAGTCCCCTAAATTTGATTCTACCGCTGTGGTATGTCTGCAGAAAGCAGGGTTTTTTTCTGCAAAAGAGGCGATGCTCTTCTGGAGAATAGACCCCATTTCATTTCCCTTCCATCTAGTTTCAGTTCCCAGTTTTAATGATTGGCTATTCACATGGATCTTTGCCCAAGAGATGTTTGTTTTATTTTTTTAACTCTGTAAATTTGTAGGTATGCCAGCCTGCTGATCCATTATTCTAGTACACAGATGATGCTCTATTTCAGGGGTCTCCAACCTTGGCAAGTTTAAGCCTGGTGGACTTCAACTCCCAGAATTCCCCAGCAAAGCTGGCTGGGGAATTCTGGGAGTTGAAGTCCACCAGGCTTAAACTTGCCAAGGTTGGAGACCCCTGCTCTATTGGTTACCAAAGGATCCATCTTTGGAGAACAGAATTAATTTTTAGAATGTATGTTTGCTGCCAAGAGCTTTGGAATCTGGTGTCCCATTTGTAAGAACCGGATATACAAGATATCAGAAGTGAAAAAGAACACGTGGCAGCATCCATTTCTATTGGATTGCCTATGATCTGCCTGCTCAGTTTTTCCCTTAACTCAAGCCTGAAAGACAGCACGAGATGAGAGACAACAGCAGAGGCAGAATTTGTCCAGTTCTGAATTCCACTACTATTGTATTTATCTAGAAACCATTCCAGCTTTTCTATAAAATAATTTTAGGAGGTAAAGGACGGCTTGGGATGGGAAACCTTGCTTTCCAAACTGCAACAGTGTCTCTTGGTTTGGAAGAGGTTTATTATATGTAGGTATCTAAGTGCCCAGGGACACGGTGGCTCAGTGGCTAAGATGCTGAGCTTGTCGATCGAAAGGTTGGCAGTTCAGCAGTTTGAATTCCTAGTGCCGCGTAATGGGGTGAGCTCCCCATTACTTGTCCAGCTTCCACCAACCTAGCAGTTTGAAAGCATGTAAAAAATGCAAGTAGAAAAATAGGGGAAGGTAACAGCATTCCATGCGCCTTTGGCATTTAGTCATGCTGGCTACATGACCATGGAAACGTCTTCGGACAGCGCTGGCTCTTCGGTTTTGAAACGGAGATGAGCACCGCCCACTAGAGTTGGGAACGACTAGCACATATGTGTGAGGCGAACCTTTACCTTTACCTTTAAGTGTCCAGGAGTCTCTCAGGATCCATCCTTCCATGGTTTGATGATCTGGGTTACCATAAAGAGACTATAAAGTGTTTGAATCTTATTGGCTGGGCTAGAGAGAGAAAGTCTTTAGTCAGAAAGAAGGGCTGGACTATTTAAAGTTTCTAAAACGAGAACCAAGCAACAATTGCACATGGTCATTTGGATAGTTACATCCATGGTATTTCTCCCATCCTCATGGTATATGACCTGTGTCTGAACCATTAGCCTAGGCTAATCAGTTATAAAGGAAACCCTTCTTGTTACGGTGGGAGCACAAGAATTAGTTGTAAATATCTGTACCCAATTAATAGCATGATGGAGCAAGAACCACTTTCAATAGTTATTGGTGGTACTAAACCAGCTCCGAAGTCTGGAGATCAACCACTATTGACCTGTGCACAGCATCAGAGAGGCCTATGAAAAAAAATATAGAAATCAGATCTTGTTTCTTTTCATCATTACATTTTTCATCAGTTCCAATTAAGCTTATACTTTGTATTTAATGACATTTTTCTTGCTACTTTTCTTCCATTTGTTTATCTCAACTTCCAAGACAGAGGCTTGGGAGAGTCTTTGTCTTTAGGTACATTTGAGAAGATCGTGGGAATTTTGATCTTGACTTGGAGCAGCTCGCTATTTATTACACTTTTCATGAATTTGATGAAAAGTGAAGTTCATGAAGTTTAGCTTGGACAAGCTTGACACCCAGTGAAGATATGGGCTAGTGGATGTCTGAAGTATCTGCAGCTTTCATGTTTCTGGCAAATATCTTGGAGATGGCTTATATCTTTGACAACTGCTGGTTCAACTTAATCCATCCATGTAACTGGAAACTTGGAAACCTTTGAAATGTAAACAACTCTTGTTTTGTTCATTGGAGGATGTGATGCTGATATCCTGAACAGTCCTGGTTGCCTGTTAACCTTCAGTAAATTCTGCCTCATTCATGTTATTCAGCCCCCAATCTCCCTGAAAATGGAAGCATTGCTTGGATAAGCTTTAAGTGATATAACAAGCTGATATGCCTTATGTACTTTTGCTGCCCTGTAAACTGCAGCTGTACACATCTGGAGAACACCCAACTTGGATTAATAAGATCTGGTTGTGCTTAGCCCTGTGGTAACTTGTACATGTGCACTGTGGTTTGATCAAAAGGCTTTTTCAGCCTCTGGGTCTGAAATATGGGGTGAAGTAGAAGCTGAGTCTGATAAGAATGCATTGAAGTAAGTCCATTGTAAATAAGATTTCCCAGGACACTAAATCCTATGTCATTTTCTGATGGATGAACATTCCTGGAATAGGATTTTATATTAAAACCATGTGCTTTGAGAAGTTGTAATTAGGAAAAAGGGACAAGGCATGCTTGTGTTTTGATTCACAAGAGCACAGTCTCACTACAAGGAAACTTTCCCTCTGGACGTGTGTCCTTGTGAAGGAATTATATATCCACCAAGCTACTTATGTCACCACAGAATCTCTACAAGCTCCCAGTATTGAAAGCTGGCTGCTATGCCAAAGGGGCAATTGCAGCAGATGTATATTTTGACTGTAATTGGGTTGCATAAAGCAGCTGAGCAGTCTCACGGTCTAAGAGTGGCTTCTTCTATTGCAGTTATAAGCTGTACCTATGCTGAAGACAGCAAGTTCCCTTAGGAGCCTCAGGGGAGGCTGCATCTAGCTGCCACTTCCATCTATTCTTGCATCCTCCAAACAACACAAAACCTTACAGAGGCTTATCAACTACCCTTCCCTAAAACCTGGAAGAACAGACAGGTCTTCAGCACCTTTTAGAAGATAAAAGCCATGTTTATTTCTGGAGGAATACCATTCTAGAGGGCTGGTACACAGAAGGCACACATCAGAAGCCTTCATGGGGGGTGACTGATGGAGGTGACAGCAAGATGTAACCTGTCCTATGACTCCTAAGGAACCTGTTTAATTGAGGGGTCTAGAATTCACCACTTAGTCAGATCCTACCAGATTTTATGAGAAAACCCCAATATCTTTCCCTATTGCTTCTGATTTCTTTCCTCGTTGCACTGACTTCTTCTTTTTCATCTGTACCCCATGCCTTTTCTTGACCAAAGTTCAGAAGGTTCCTGCTTTTTGAATACAGAGAACCTTCTAAAATCTTTTCAACCCAGAGCCAACATAAATTGCTGTATCAATTTTTTTTTTAGTAAATTTAGGACTGGTCAAGGATATTCTAGGAATATCTTAGGAAGAACCATAAAGGTAAAGATAAAGGTTCCCCTCGCACACATTTGTGCTAGTCGTTCCCGACTCTAGGGGGTAATGCTCATCTCCGTTTCAAAGCCAAAGAGACAGCACTGTCCAGAGACATCTCTGTGGTCATGTGGCTGGCATGACTAAATGCCAAAGGCGCACGGAATGCTGTTATCTTCCCACCAAAGGTTGTCCCTATTTTTCTACTTGCATTTTTTATGTGCTTTCGAACTGTTAGGTTGGCAGAAGCTGGGACAAGTAATGGGAGTTCACCCCCATTAACCATATTAACCAGAAAAACCATAGGTCTATCCTAATATGAAGGCTGCCCAGGAAAATACACTAAATTACTAGCATCCAGATCTGGCCACCATTATACAAAAAGAATGTTGAGTCTCTGGAAAGTGTACAGAGAAGAGCAACAAAAATGATAAAAGTTCTGGAGGTAAATCGTATGATGAACAGTTGAAGTTCCCTAGATATGTCTAGCCTATCAAAGAAATTGATCAGAGGGGACATGGAAACTGTGTTCCATATTTGAAAGGCTGTCACAAAGAAGAGGGGATTGACTTATTCTCTAGGGCAACAGAGGGCAGGACAAGAAGTAATGGGTGAGAGCTTGTCAAAGAGAGATACAACCTAAAAGTAAGGATAAATTTTCTGACAATAAGAGCATTTAATCAATGGAACAGCTTGCCTCCTGGGGTTGCGGATGCTTCATCTTGGAAGGATTTCAAAAATAGACTGGACAATCTCTTGACTGGGATGGTATAAGACTCCTGCCTTTAGCAAGGGGTTGGACTAAAAGATCTCTGAGTCCCTTCCAATCCTATGATTCTATGCTTGTTGATATATGTTCCTATACAAATTGATACATGTTCCTATACAAGTCATTTATACCCCAAAAAGTTGGTATGGGGGAATAGGATATGATTTTTGTGAAGTGTACTTAATGTGTAGAAGCAATTCAAAAGATCGCAGATACCCAATGAATGATCATTTACAGGACTGGTCTATTGCCAGGTCTCAAGTTTTATGCATAACAATTTATTGATGGGTGAGAAAATCAGGAAAATAATTATAAATAGGTTAAGTGTTGAAAGCAGAAAAAGAGAGAAAGAAATGAGTCATTTTGATATAATAATATATCAAATACTAATAATAATAATAATACCACCCAAATGCGAGCAGGTTCTTGAGATCTTTACCTTAGTCCTGGGAACATCTTGCCATATTTCGGATTTAGGTTATTTTATTTCCAGAATGCCATAATTGCTTCCCCTCATTCCACCATACAAATTTCATGAGGTCTAAAGCAGAGATCTCCAACCTTGGCAACTTTAAGACTTGTGGACTTCAAAGCAAAGCTGGCTGAGGAATTCTGGGAGTTGAAGTCCACAAGTCTTAAAGTTGCCAAGGTTGGAGACCCCTGGTTGACTCTAAAGAATACCAACAATATAGTCATTTTTAGACCAGTTGCTGGTCACATGCATGTAGAACAAACTTGTTTTATGAAAAACAAATTAAAACCCAGTTCAGCTAGCCCATTAAACCATGATTTGTTTAACAAATAGTTAATTTAATAAACTATTATTCGTTTATTTGCACACACAGAATCTAAAGCATGTTTTACAAAGCACAAAGTGCTTTACAAAGTTAGCATGTACAATATGCTGTACAACTACAGAAAGTAGTTAATTTTGTTGAGTCTGGGGAAAGAAGTCATTTATTTGTTGCTGGCAGGGTTGCGACACATGGGGCATTTTGCCTGGGAAAGAAATACTTTACAAATGAGCTATGCTTTTTCATAGGAAGAAAAAGAAGCAGTTAAAAAGAAGAGAAGCAACCAGGAACTTGCCACCAGGAACAAAACAGTTAAGAGGGTGTAGTAGGGAAAGGAACACACTGATCTCCCCCTCCAAACACTAAGTAGCAAGGTAAATTTAGCAACTTCATGAGAAAGTAAGGAATAGTTTATATAGGAACTGAATAGAACGGATTTATTATATGCAATCAAGGTGGTGCTGACTCTTAGTGACCACACTGGTAGATTGTCTCCAACAGAATTTCTTACCAACCTGGAACATAATTGATCTATAATTGAGTCTGTTTCCCTTGCTGGTGGATCGTCCTTTTCTCTTTCCTTCCACCTTTCTCAACATTATAGGCTGTGTATAGGACAGGAGCTATTTTTAGGTGAAACATTCCTGAAGTAAAAATAAACAAATGAAACCTATCAACAATAAGAAGTACAAAGGGCAAAAGACAGCAAGAAAGATGATACCTTCTATTTTGTTGCCTAAAATGTCACATTTATCATTGTGAGTTTATGTTTGGTGGTGAAATGGGCTCCTGGCTCTCAGTAAAATTCATTGCTTTGAAACTAAGGAAGTGAAGTTGGAGTCGCTTGGAGAGCCAGAGAGTTATGTAGAGGAGATCTGGAATCTGACAACCTTATCTGTTCCCAGAAGGACAACACTCTGGGTAACAAAAGACAAGGGGCTTGAGCAGTAGTGGGTTGCTACTGGTTCGCTTGTGGGCGCGTGGGCGCGAAGCTTCTGCGCATGTGCGGAAGCATCCAGGTGGGTGGACGGAGCTTCCCGCCACCACTACCAGTTCGTCCGATCCAGGGCGAACCGGTAGCAACCCATCACTGAGCTTGAGGAAGAAGGATTCCTTCTATCATTGTATTCCAAATTTTTTGCTTATTGCCAATATTCATCTTTAAAACATTGCCATTAAGAAACTTTGGAAGTTAATTATACCACCAGTACACACGAGGGGGGAAAAACCAGAATTCTGAAAAGAGATGGCATGAGGGTGCCCCTTGTTTGCAAAACTCTAAATTAACTATATAGAGTGTACAGGATTAGTAGCCTAACATTTTGTGTGTGTGTTTTTTTTTCCCTAGCTCTTTGTGCGATCCTCTGTATTCTGATGTTTAAATAATGCTCCCTATCAGGGGTGAAATCTAAATTTTTTTGCTACCGGTTCTGTGGGCGTGGCTTAATTAGTGGGCGTGGCTGGTGGTAAGGTGACTGGGTGGGCGTGGCCAAGTCAATGTCACTTCTTTGCCCTTTTTTAACCTACAAAACACAACACAACACAACTGGCTCACCCACAATGTAAAAGCAGCTGTGCTAGACTCAAAATGGCCCACAAGAAGCAGGAATCTCACACAGCCACAAAAAGCCCAAAAAAACAACTTTCACACTTTACACACACAAAATTCCACATACAGCTTTGTGAGATTTTGTGTGTTTGTGTAGTTAGAGTGAAACACTACAGAAACACACTAAATCTCAGAAAGCTGCACAAATATTATTTTATTTTAATTTATTTTTATTTTTATATAAAAGCAGCTAAATTTAAAACTTCCTAAACTTTAAATGGCTAGGTCTAAAAAAAGAACAACTAAAAAACCCCCAATTAACTATTTTTTTAAAGTTAGGGGAAAAAGGGGAAAAAAACTTACCCAATAGAACAGGGGTCTTCAATCTTGGCAACTTTTAAGTCTTGTGGACTTCAACTCCCAGAATTCCTCAGCCAGCTTTGCTGGGAGTTGAAGTCCATAAGTCTAGGCAGGCAGGCAGGCAGGCAGGCAGGCAGAAAGAGCTGCTCACCCGATGAGCTTGATTGCAGGCAGGGAGATTCAGTTGCTTGCTGATGCATGGATTACCATTGTCATGCGATCAGCAGCTAAGGTAAGCAAGCTGGAGGCTGCGGGTGGGGGGGAGGCTCTGGCTCTGACAATCCAAGCTGAGTTGCCTGATTAGCAGGCGACTCAGCTGGGATGTCAGAGCTTGGCTGGTCAGAGCCATTTAAAAGGAAAAAAAAGGCTCTGATGATCGCGGGGCTCAGCTGGGCATGGGCGGCGGGGGCAGGGATTTTTGCTACCGGTTCTCCGAACTGCCCGCCGCCATCGCTACCTACTCGCCTGAGCCGGTCCGAACCGGGAGCATTTCACCCCTGCTCCCTATAGTTTGGAACAGTTGTATTCATGGTTATGTCTTGTTCTCCACTTTGACTAGAAACAGGTTTCCTTAGCCTCCTCAATTCATCTTGCAAATTGAGAGTCTGTTTGTGTTTCATTTATTTGTAATTGAAAGTGATGTTTGGCCCTCTCTGTCTGCTTTTGGTGCTGTCGGCATTGTATTTCTTGCTTGGCCTAACCTTTCAGTAATGATAGTCTCGACACGGCAACTTTCCATCTTCTTCAAAATGAATCACATATGGATGTGCCCATCCACTCCTCATCAAATTGCAGCAATCAACAAATCCAAAGTTCAAAAAAAAAAAAAAGCTGGCTTTTTTGCTGACAGTGATAAACAATAGAAAGAGACAGCCAAGAGGTGAAGTTTGATACTTTGCCACGGCAACACATGCTTAGATAAGAAGGCACCAAATGCTTATGCAGGAGAAGGACGGGTGACTGACGTCTTTGAGGGAAAGGGCTGTTTCTAGGCTCTAATTGAAAAAGAACCCTGGCCATTTCCAAAAGACTTTGAAGTAGCTTTGGATTATCTTCTCCCGGAGATAACTGATGACAAAGGGAAGGAGGAGGGCTTTTCTCTGAAAATGGTTATTCCTTTATCCAGCTTGCTTAACTGTAAATGCCAGACAAAACAAGGCCCAGATGTGTGACCCACAAAAGGAGGCACAGGAAATGTTAGGAGAAGGAAAGTGAAGTAATGCACATAGCATCATATATCCAGACCTCCCATATCTGTTGCTGTGTTGGCTTCCCAAAGTAAAGAATGGGAATTAACTGAGCTGTGGTTGTTGTAGGGCTGACTTTCTGCTTTCTTTCCTTCTTTCTATTTTACCCTTGGGTATATATAAACAAATCCAAAATTGCTTGCCATTACAAGTTAAAGGCACTTCTGGGTAGATATAGGCCAGACTTCCTAGCCTGAGAATTCTACCCCAGTGTATTTGGAGGGCACAAAACTGGGGAAAAAAAGGTTGACTTAGATACATCTTTTTCATCACACACACACACATACATTGGCTCACTATTTTTCCCTACTGTCATTTCTGGATTTGGCTCAAGGGAAGCAGAGAAATCCCAAGTTATCTACGCGCCTAACAGATCTGCATTGTTTATCTTTAGATTTATACCTGTAAAATAAAATTTAACTGCAGATTTGCAGGCTATTGCAATCTTAAGGAGAACAAAATATCTGTGTAAAGGCGCATGCAGAGGTGCGATTGTGGGATGTTGTTGCTGTGTGATGCAGTGTTATCCTGCTCAGTATTGTAAGGCTTAGAATTTCCCAAGCTATACAGTCAGGTTAGCATTTCTACCTGAAAGGACATCCAGATGATTCACAGAATTGCAGCCAACATGCACTAGCATACTAAGTAGATATATGAAGAGAAAGCTCTCATAACTAGCACTATCAAACTGATATTGTCCACTTAGGGGACCAGGTAAGCTCCTCGATATAGTATTTGTCCATTACAGTAGACAGAGATAGTCCTTGATGCTATCTCAAAATTTTACAAAATAACTGGGGAATTACAAAGAATCAGACATACATCCTGAACATTTTCTTTTTTTATTGGTTGGGCCAGATGCAGTGCCAAATTTTAACAAGCCCTAAGGAAAAGTAAATAAATGCTGGAAAAAGAGCCCCCGTTTTTTAATTTCCCCACCATTAGATGCTTCGCTTTTTAAAAAATGCTATTCTCTCTTTTTTATGATTACAACTGATGAAAATTAGATCATGGGCGTCATTCTTGGCCACATGCAGTCTCATTAGCTAGGTAAAAGGCTCATTTATTAGTAATTCAGTAATTGTGTGGGGGAAAGCCAAGACTTCTGCAAGAAGCCAGTTGGATAACAAAACCTGTTCCCATCATTTCCTACTTGCTTCTTTTTCTAAAGAGTCCGTTGGGTGGGCTCACTTATGCAATCAGGCAAGCTAAGCTGAAATTGATTGAAGACACTCCAGGCAAAATGAGCCGTTTTCTCTACATGGCAAAATCCTAACCTCGAAAGTTCAGAGGCCATACTGTGTGGTCTAACATACCATCTCAGAATATAGAATAGTAGTGAAGAGGCCAGAAATGCTCCATGGCACTATATGCCCTTGATGGTTCTTTTCAGTTATGTCAGGAGGAGACAGAACATGTGAATCTATATAGTGATCTATAATATAGATAAAATCTTTTCTTGGATTTATCCATGCTGGTGGGTCGACACATTGGTGGTTGTGACACATATTTTGAGTGACAGGGAGCCACAGCAGAGGGGTGAAAGAGCCACATGCGGCTCCAGAGCCGCAGGTTGCTGACCCCTGGTATAGGCTTATCTGGTGATGACTATGCCATACAGAAGATGACAACTTGGGATGTAAGAAGACTATCAGTAGTAAATCACATGGATCAATGAATGTACTGAATTAAAGAAAACAATGTGTCTTGTATGTCTATTAAATTAAGAGAAAGGATAATGCTGAAAGTAATAATGCTGAAGGAAGATGTTGTGAAGTTGATAAATATATGTAGGGAAGTAGGTGCAACTATGGGAAATGACTAAATATCAGAATCATAGAATCATAGGTTGCAAAAGATTTTAGAAATTTTCTAGTTTTACTCTTTGTCCAGGGCAGGAATCCTCAGACCATCCGGACAAATGCTTGCCCAACTGGCAATCGAATTCATGCAAAGCATTCACTCACACATCATCATCTACTTTGTCCTGCACTTCTATTCTACCTCCCATGGTGCAGCTTCTAACAGGTTGAGTCACTTTTTCATTTTGCAAAAAGACAAATAGCAATTAAGCAGTCCAGTTTCTCTTTGTTGTCCATCATCATATTGCCATCTCCACTAACTGACTTACATTTTCTTGACTTTCCTCTTCTGCATATCCTCAAATAATTCTTTTGTTTTTGTTGTTGTTTTTGGCATTCATTGCCAGCCTTTTGAATTTTTCTGATTCCATCCTTGGCTATTTCCCAGTAATTCTGCTTTTGTTATATGCCCCTCTTTCCATTCTTTAAACTTGGTGTTTTCGTTTCTTAATTTATCAGAGTTCTTCGTGCCATCATGCTGGCCTCATCAGCTGTCTCACATATTTCTTTCTCATTGTTATAACTTGAATTTGGCCCTTGATTATCTTATTTCCCAGAATTTCCCAACCACCTGTTTTTCTGATCTGATCTGATATTCACTCATGGCCCCCTTCCTACTTTTCCCCTTAAGTTATTGAGGTCAGCTGTCTTGAAATTTAGATCACTAATCTGACTACCTACATTCTGCCTGCAATATTGAGGATTGTAGGATTATATGGTTACTCTCTCCCATGGTTTATATGATTTCTACTTTCCAAATTTTTTTTTTTGTTTAAAAAAAAAATTAAGTCCAGTATCCAGGATCCTCTAGTTCCTTTTTCAATCATTGGTAGTCTGCAAGACACATCAAGAACCTCTTAGATCTCCCCACTTGCCACAGAATGTGACTTCTATTTGATGTTGGGGTAATTGAAATTCACTATTGCCTACTGGTATGTTTCCTGGACAAGTCAGCCATCTAATCTGAAAATTTCATTTGCATCTTCTTTTGGTTGGATGGCCTGAAACACACACCCAGATATTTTCACTGAACTTTCACCCTTGGTATCATTAATTTGGTTCAGATATGGTTATTATTTATGTATAATGCAACCCCTCCCCTTCTACTGGATCTGTTCTTTTGAAGAAATTATATCCTTTCTATAGTATATTTATATCATGTTCCATCCCAACAGATGTCGGTCGTATCAATAATATCATACTGTCTTCATGTTTTCCCTGCTTGTTCCTTGTATTCTGAGCACTGGTGTAGGCATCTGAGTCCTTTAGTACTATTGTTCTTAGGTTTGCCTGCTGTTTTTACTTCCAAGGAAATCTGAGCTTTCTTCTTTGATTCACCTCACCCTCCAAGTTACAGCTGTTAATCCTCCTCCCCCAGGGCTCTTGTTTTCTTTGCAGTAGTCTCTTTCTTCCTGTGTTCATTTGGAAAACTTCCTTCTCCAGAAATTCATCATCTTTCCCAATGGTCTCAACATGAACAGTTGTGCCTCCAGATCTTCCAGTTTCTCCTCCAGCAATGCAATGAACGTGCACTTAGCACAGGTGTAGTTGGAATTGTCCTTAGGGTACCGATCTTGCAGATAAGCACAGAATTTTTCTCTTTGTCAATGTCTGCTGAAGATTGTCCAATTCCAAACAGCTCCTTCCTCTGCTCACTTTCTTACCTAGAAGGAAAGGAGGGAGAGCTAATTGATTTATATTTCAGCTTCCATTAGGTATGTGAGCAGCTACTTGAACTGATGAGCTGAAATCTGACTTCTCTGCCGCTCATAGTGACCTTCCATTCACTTTCCGGTATA
Source organism: Pantherophis guttatus (assembly GCF_059756535.1). NCBI lineage: Eukaryota > Metazoa > Chordata > Lepidosauria > Squamata > Colubridae > Pantherophis > Pantherophis guttatus. The sequence continues at coordinate 275,787,587 of NC_142063.1, read as the reverse complement.
TTTGAGCAGTATGCAAATTATCTCAAGTTGTTGGGGCATGTCAGAAAGTATAAAGTATGAACAAGGAACACTACTCAAAGAGGCAAAGAAAATTTGGAACAATTTTAATGGGATGTTTTTAAAAAATGAAAGCAGATGAAGAAGGCTAAACGAGGCCTCTTCAGCAAAGTGAATGGAATTAAAAATAAAAATCATTTGGGATGTAACTTAGGTGAGGGATATATAAAGAAATTTGGAACTTGTTATAGAAATGATAGTGATTCATCAAAAAAATGTTATAAACATCGGTGTCCAAATTTGTATTGTGACAATGTTGGGAAATGATAATGCTTTGGGTCAGGGGTGAAATGCTCCCATTTCGGACCGGATCGCCTGATCCGGTAGCGATGGAAGTGCATGGTTCGGAGAACCGGTAGCAAAAATCCCTGCCCCCCCCCCATACCCAGCTGAGCCGCACAATCATCAGAGGCTTTTTTTTTACTTTTAAAAGCATTTTTTCTACAACCTCTTTGGCAGAAAAATGCTTTTAAAAGTTTTTTAAAAAAAGCCTCTGATGATCCCAGCTGACTTTCCTGATTGGCAGAAGCTTTTTTTCTTTTAAATGCCTCTGACGATCCAAGCTGAGTTGCCTGATTGGCAGAGGCTTTTTCTTAAAAGAAAAAAAGCCTTTTCTTTTAAATGCCTCTGACGATCCAAGCTGAGTTGCCTGATCGTCAGAGGCATTTAAAAGAAAAAAAGCCGCTGCCGATCAGGCAACTCAGCTGGGATTGTCAGAGCCTTTTGAAAGCATTTCTTACAACCTCTTCACTGAAAATGGAAGCTACAAAGAAACCTGTGGGTACAGTACATCCACCCCATAAATCTTTAATTAATTGTTAGATTAATGTGGAAAATTTATTTTAAGAACATTCATCCTTCCCTATACAGAAGTAAATTGTAACCATCTATAGCAATATCCATTTGACCTAGTTTGAAATAATTTTAGAATAGAATAGAATAGAATAGAATAGAATAGAATAGAATAGAATAGAATAGAATAGAATAGAATAGAATAGAAAATAGAACAGAATTCTTTATTGGCCAAGTGTGATTGGACACACAAGGAATTTGTCTTTGGTGCATATGCTCAGTACTTCCCACTGGCCAGCTCAGTGGAAGTCTGAAGCACAGCAGTAAGAAACTCACTTGAAGGTGCAAAACTGCAGCAGAGGATTTAAGAGGATGCCAAATGGAAAGACACCTTGATTTATGCAGTACAGCGAGCCGGTGTAAAGAAAGCCAATTTATGTAGCTTTTGAGCAAGGAGACACTTCTAGCTGAGTAACCTGAAGGATGATATATCAGCAGAGATGAAATTATATCTCCACTACTGTTTGGCAGCTGTGGTGTAAATCGAGTTCAGGGCTCAGTGTAACACTGAAAACATTACCAGGAGTCTGTATAAGTAACAGTTTATTTCTTAGATAAACTTTAAAATATTTGCTTTAAGCAGATCTCACATAACACTATCTTTGGAGGTGGGGGGGAGGATCATATTATTTAGATTGTCAAGAAAGCAACACAGACATGTCTCCATAGTACAGTGATGGCTAACCTTTTTGCCATCGCGTGCCAAAAGCGGGGGGAGTGCTGTGGGTCACACGCACGTGTGCCCACATCTATAATTCTATTCAACCTGCCCCCCCGTGCTCCCCCCGCTTTTGGTACACGATGGTCGGGTGGGCTCGGTAGGCCCGTTTTTTGCTCTCCCCAGGCTCCAGAGCCTTTCTAGGAGCCTGGGGAGGGCAAAAACGGCCTTACCCACCCCCCAGAGGCCCTCCAGAGGCCGGAAACAATGTGTTTCCTGACTGGTGGGCCCAGAAGGCCCAAAAATCAGCTGGCTGGCGCACTCATACGTGCCAGAGCTGAGCTCGCATGCCCACCGATATGGCTCCGCGTGCCATCTGTGGCACCCGTGCCATAGGTTTGCCACCACGGCCATAGTATCTATCCAACAATGAAATGTGACTCAAGGAAGACCTTCCTTCCTTCTTTCCTTTTTTTTTAAAGTAGTGATGGCTGAATTTAAACAACTGTGTATACACATATGTGATAGAATACGTTCATACAAATTTAGATAGATTAAAGAATCTTAACTTGCTTTTGAGGGAAAAATGGGCCACGCAGTTCCTCCTCCTTTCACAAAATTGTCATTCATTCATTAAACGAACTATTTTGAGAGGGAAGTAAATTTGTGCTCAGTATAAGGGAAGTATTTGGACACTAATTGTTAGATGCTATGAACATCTTTGTGATATGCAAATGTCTCTCGTCGTTCATTAGCTAAGAGGACAAACATATGCCTTGTTTAGATCTTATACTGGTCTCTTCCCAAGGGGACTGGGGTAAGTGCACTGTTTTATGGTCCTGCTCATAGATGAAAAAGAGAAATGTTTCACAGTAACCTTAACAATTGGAACATGGATCAGTTCTAATGCTGAAATCTGTTTTAAATTTGATTGAACATATACAGTATATTTGATAAGATAAAAATTCAGTTTGCGAATTCAAATTTTAATCTATTGACTGACTAAACATCAGGCTTCAACAGGGCAACTGCAGATAGTGGTATGAAATCAGCTGTAGTTGTGATGGGGGAGAAACATCCAGATACAATTGTGTGATGCTTATATAGCTCAATCTGAAGAAAAATGGTAAATAGAGAAAAATATCAAAAGTGCATGATCTAGTGCTCAAAACTCTAACACATTGTTCTAATGTTTTTAGAGCACAACACTATCTATACTTACAGGGCATGCAAATAAATTTCATAAACATAATGAAAGATGCTAATCTAAATGCAATGCAAAAAACAAAAGAATCCATTAAAAAATTCAAAATCCATATTAGCATTGTTGGAAGAAACATCCTTCTAGGTTCTGTTCCAAGTGGGGAAAACAGACACTGGAAACATGAAGACTGCTTGGAAAGATGGTTTAATGGTGGACAGAATCAATTCTTTGGCGCTCAGCAAAGGTACTTACACTCAGACTAAGAGTAATATTTTGCTATCATACAGTCCATAGAACTGTTGGGTGCTGGTTTAATCAACCATACACACATGTTCACTGTTCTGGATAAAAGAAGCTTGGCTAAACTAATCACTGTTCTTGGTGCTTTTATCTGACAAGGATTCTATCTATGGATGTCATGTAAGGCAGGTCTCTAACTTAGATGCCTGTTCCTAATCACAATGACATCAATACAATGAAACACGTCTTACAATTTGACAGTGCAAACTCTGTCCTTCTGGACTTGTTTCACAATGTTGCCCACAAGTATGTAAGATGTTGGGTTTGCATCAGTGGCGAAGTCCAAATTTTTTTACTACTGGTTCTGTGGGCGTGGCTTGGTGGGTGTGATGTGGCTTGGTGGACGTGGTGTGGCTTGGTGGGCATGACAGGGGAAGGATACTGCAAAATCCCCATTCCCTCCCCACTCCTGGGGGAAGGATGTTGCAAAATCTCCATTCCCACCCCACTCTGGCGCTAGCCAGAGGTGGTATTTGCTGGTTCTCCAAACTGCTCAAAATTTCCACCACCGGTTCTCCAGAACTTGTCAACATCACAGCATATATATTTATGTACACTGTTGCAATTACAACTGTCCCTGAATGGCTTACAGATCTCCTTACAGAAATCAGATTAAAAGGAAACTTCCCACTAATTTGATTGCCTTCGGGTTCCTAGGTCCTGATGACACCCACCCTCCATAGCCAAAGGAACTGGCTGAAAAGCTGTGAGAGCTCTGTCAATTACCCTTGAGGAGTCCTGGAGAATTGGGAATGTGCCAAAAGAGCACAGCTATGGGAGCTGCAGTTTTAACAGTGGTTTTAGAATAAAGCCAACAGGCTCATCAATAGTTGCCAATAGGTCTTGCTTTTCTAGAATACATGTTTGGTTTTTAAACATGGACTGGATGTATAGGTGAGGTCAATGAGCATTGTGCTGTGTATGATTAAGGCATAATGTTCATTCAGCGGAGTCCATGGTCTTGTATTATCTTATTCCCCATAGCAAACACCTAGAGGTATCTATGGGAGATGGAAAGGGGCTCCAAAGAGTTGAGATGGAGGTTGTGGCTGGCTGTGTGATCTGTTTGTACATGAGCTGGCATTGCATGCTTGTGCAAAGAAGCAGGGCTTCAACAGTCCTGCTGTCACTACCGCCTTGACATTTCCGATCCTGCCACAGACACTACTAACAAGAGCATTGTATGATGGACAGGAAGTCTTTCCCTATATTGCAGGGGAAACAAGAACTTCCAGTGAATTTCCAATGGCTCAGCCAGTAAACAATATTATCATTCTCATTTAAAAAAAAAAACACTTCTAAAAAGGAACAGACACTTGTCGGTATTTTTCATGCTTAATCCTTCCTTAACCCCTTTTTTAAATAAGAAGTAAATCTAAATCAATCAGTAAAACAAATACATTAAAATGAGAAAACTCTTTCAATATCTTGGACAATCTGAAGAGACTACTGCAAGTTGAGGACATAGCTATTCTCTTTGCAGTATGGAGATCGTTTTTCACAACAGGTGGGAAACTCCTAGGTCTGTGATGGCAAACCTACAGCATGCGTGCCAGAGGTGACGCGCAGCACCCTCTCTGTGGGCACATGAGCCGTCGCCCCAGTTCAGTTCTGCCGTGCATGCATGCGTGCCTCCTGGAGGCCAGCTGGTTTTTGGGTCTCTGCTGCACATGTGTGGGGGGCGGGGGCCATGTGTGGGGGTGCGTGCACATGTGGGGGGGCACATGTGGGGGGGCACACTTGCATGCACAGAGGGTGGGGGCATGTGCAGGGAGGCCACATGTGCATGCATGGTGGGCGGGGCGCATGCCAGTGGTGGGTTCCTCCTGGTTCGGTCCGGTTCGGCCGAGCCGGTAGCGGTGACGATATGATGTCACTGAACCAGTTCTCCCCCACCCCCCCACCCACGTTATTCTTACCTTTTATTTGGTCCCACCCCCAATCTATTGCTGGCTCCTGAGTCCCAGCTGATGACTAGAGGGAAAAAAACTGTTTAACTCTTGCCGCGGGGCTTCAAAGGGCCACCCTACAGCTGATCAGTGTTAAAAGCAAACAAATGAGTTGGGTCATAAGTGCGAGGACTGGTCGTAAGTGCGAGGACCTTCCAGAAATGACTCTGACCAGCTAGCCACGGTCACCTAGTCACATGACCTCCAAGCCACACCCACAAAATAAGCCACGCCCACAGAACCGGTAGTAAAAAAATTTAGAACCCACCCCTGGCGCATGCATGCGGCTCCTGCGCGCATTGCATTTTGGGGGTTCGGGCGCATGCTTTGGGCACTCAGTCCAGAAAAGGTTAGCCATCACTGTCCTAGGTCCTAAAATAATGATAACCACCTCCATTCCCTAAAGACCAGGAGCTGATTCCTGCCCACTTATCTGACCTAAGCAATAGAAGAGACAACTTCTTATGCATATCTATGGAGATTCTCAGTCATTGAGGTCATGGTTGTCCCAAAGGTGCTTTTTTTCCAAGAGGCAACTGGACTTTCTGGTTTTTCATTAAAGACCTTTCGCTTCTCATCCAAGAAGCTTCTTCAGCTCTGAGCTGAAAAAGCTTCTTGGATGAGAAGCAAAACGCCTTCAAAAAAAACCCCCCAGAAAGTCCAGTTTGAAAAAAGCACCTTTGGGACTACTTCTTATACAAATAGTCCTGGCTGTGAAAGACATCCCATTTACCCAGATCTAAACCTAGCTGAGCCTGGGTGTCTTCTGATCTGAGAGCTCCTGAGCTCCAATTACAAGCAAAACAGATGAAGAAGCTCATGGGGTCTCTCTGTCCCAAGTGGAGATCACTAGCAGAGAAACAAAAACTCTCGCTTCTTTTTTTGCAGACCCAGACCCAGTCCCAGTCACGAAACAAAGCTGCACCTTGCCCAGAGGATCAGGGATCTAAAAATATCCAACAGCACAAATGACTCAACACTGGAGTCTTTCAGCGGCAACCAGCTGGACTGCCGGACTTCCTTTTTTGTAGCATCCCCAATCCTGGTTAGAAAGACCACTTATCCACTTATTGGGAATACTTATTTCAGATAAACATACTCTCCTGCTTCCCACCTCCTGGTTGCTATAATTAGCAAGGCACATGAGATAGTGTTTCTGTAATTGGAGCTCTTCACCTACCACAGCCAGCAAAGGAGCATCCTCTTATGCAAAGATGCATTCTTTAGGTTTTTTTTTTTTTAAATTAAATTTCTATCCCACTTTCTGCTTATATAAACAGTCCGGACAGCTTACAATAATTTAATTATACTACCAATGTCCGACGTGTAGAATTATGGTGCACAATTTGGACTTCAGTGAAGAGATGCCGGAATTCAAGAATGGCCAGAATTTTAATCCAAATATGAACTATCTAACACAAGGATGTCCAACCTTGGCAACTTTAAGACCTATGGACTCTGGACCTATGGAGTTGAAGTCCACAAGTCTTAAAATTGCCAAGGTTGGACAACTGTGATCTAACATAAATTGCTGTTAACCCATGTTATATTTAAATACTGTTATTCTGAAGATGTACTATCATTTATTAATTTATGCTCTAAACACAGATTCTTTAAAAATGGTTTGGGTGACTTTACAGCATATTTCCAACATTTAGAGTACTAATTCCTCAAGAAAGCTGCCCCATATTCTCTTTTTGTCTGATAGATTCTAAACTGCTGAAATGGAAAAGGATGGCTAATTTTTCCTACACTGTGCAGACCAAGTTCCTATAATTATTTAATCCAGATTAAGCCCAGTATAGAAATACAGCTATCTACAAACAAACCCAGGGATTCAGCTGCCACTTTATGTCTGCTGTGACATGTACACAGCCATTCTCTGTGAGAGATAAACACAATTACATTCAGTTAAATCATTTACACAAATTACCATACAATGGGGGTAGGGAAACATGCTGCCCAAAATTCCCAGAAAGGAACAATTATATTTCTTTGGAAGTTTGCAGGAAAGACGGATGGCCATTGTGGGTTTAATGTTTGTTTAGTGGATCAAATAAGTGTTAAAATTTAAATCTGTATGTAAATATTGGCAGGTGTTGTCATACTAATCCAAGTGGACAGAGGAGAGACAGAATAAAAATATTAAAAGTGGAGCATCACAGATTTTTTAAAAGAAAACAATAGGGTTTATAAAGATTAAAGGACTAATTGCCTACAAAGGAAGCCTATCCCTTTTGGTTTCTAATGATATTTAATGTATTATCATATGCAACATCTTCTCCTATCTGGTATCTTCCATGTGCACCAGACTTCAACTTCCATAATGCCCAACCCTCACACCCATTAGCTGTAGTAGAGTTAGGCATATGGGAACCATTATCCAAGACACCTGGAGAGCCCAATATATGTAGATTTATTTATTTATTTATTTATTTATTTATTTATTTATTTATTTATTTATTTATTTATTTATTTATTGGTTCGATTTATATGCCACCTTTCTCCGGAGACTCAGGGTGATTTACAATGCATTAAGCAACAGCCTTCATACTTTTGTATATACCCGCTTAGTAGGGCTTTTGCCTCCCCCAAGCGGTGTTCTTTTTATACAGAGTCAGTTTATTGCCCCCACAATCCGGGTCCTCATTTTACCTACCTCGGAAGGATGAAAGGCTGAGTCAACTTTGAGCCTGGTGAGATTTGAACTTGCAGTAATTGCAGGCAGCTGGCAGCTAAGTGCTACTTAGCACTTTAGTCCACTGCGCCACCAAGGCTCAAGTTGCTATATATTCATTGCAAAACTTTTCCATCAATACCTGTCCTTCAAAGTCCACAAAACCACTTGGAGAGATGCATCATCAGTTTACTTGGGAGGGAGGGATTTACAGAAATACCTGTCACCACCATCAAATAGCCGTAGGGTAAAATGTAAAACTGGGGACTGAGCAATGTTTATGGGATGTCAAATGTTAAAGGAGGGGATGACCTGAGGAGAAGAGGCGGGGTGGGAGTGGGGGTGGGGGGGTAGAAAAGCAAAGGGCCTGGAATAGCCTGAGGGAGCTGAAACTTGGACTAGGAACTGGTCACTCACCAACCTTCTATGGTTGATCCACCTTGTGAAAGAGGCAACAGTGTTTGATTTTTTCCAGAATTGAAGCTTTAAAACCTGTGGCTGAGAAGAGGAAAAAAGACTTGGTTGGCTGATTGGATCCCTGAACATGGGCACTTAGGGCAATACTGGACTGCAACAGGTCCCATGTGTCTTAAAATAGATTTCTATGTGGGGAAAAAAATCCATATTTCTTTTTTCTTTGTGCTATAAAGGAGGTGTTTTTCCAGTTAGTACTGGGGCAGATCCAAGTTATTTGTTTAATGTTATGTTTTCAGAAGGGGTGTATCCACTATCCTTATTATAGGCCAAACCCATTTTACCATCAAAGTGAGCTAAGTGTCAAAATGGATAGACTGCTACTACAGCTTCTTTCCAATTTCTTTTTTCTTCCTAGTACTTTTCCCTACAAACTCACAAAATCTTATAACAAATTTGCCCACCACCCTAACCCATGGCTTGGGGAAAAGCCAGTTTTAAAAAAGAGCTTTTACATGAAGTCAGGGCAGGGGTGAAATGCTCCCAGTTCGGACTGGATCGCCTGGACCGGATCGCCCGATCCGGTAGCGATGGCGGCGGGTGGTTCGGAGAACCAGTAGCAAAAATCCCTGTGCCCCTCCCCCCACCATGCCCAGCTGAGCCGCAGGATCATCAGAGGCTTTTTTTTTTTTACTTTTAAAAGCATTTTTTCTACAACCTCTTCCAACGAAAAAATGCTTTTAAAAGTAAAAAAAAAAAAGCCTCTGATGATCGCGCAGCTCAGCTGGGATAGTCAGAGGCTTTTCAAAGCATTTTTTTCTGCAACCTCTTGGCCGAAGAGGTGGTAAAAAAAATGCTTTGAAAAGTCCGAGGTGGCGCAGTGGTTAGAGTGCAGTATTGCAACTACTTCAGCTGACTGCTAGTTAAGCAGATCAGAAGATCAAATCTCACCGGCTCAAGGTTGACTCAGCCTTCCATCCTTCCGAGGTGGGTAAAATGAGGACCCAGATTGTTGGGGGCAATATGCTATTTAGTATACTGTCGATTGTTGTAAGCCACCCAGAGTCCTCGGAGAGTGGGCGGCATAGAAATATGATTAATAAAAAATAAATAATAATAAAAGTCTCTGATGATCCCAGCTGAGTTGCCTGATCGGCAGAGAGATATTTTTTAAAATGCCTCTCTGACGATCCCAGCTGAGTTTCCTGATCAGCAAAGGCTTTTCAAAGCATTAGAAAAAATGCTTTGAAAAGTTTTTTTTTTTAAAAGTTGGCCATGCCCACCCAGTCACATTACCCCCACCAAGCCATACCCACAGAACCAGTAGTAACAAATTTTACATTTCACCCCTGAGTCAGGGTAGGGAATATACGAATCTCTTGGAGGTCGATGGTCCAGCAGGCAGGCACTATGCTGTAGAAGGTCCACATTGTAGGCTCTGTCAGATGATCTTGTTTAATTGTGGTACCTGGAACATGCCAACTCTGTGCTGATCAGACAGGATAAGCAGAACTTATTGGAGAGAGATTGTCCTCAGATAGCCAGGCCTTATGCCAGGAAGGGATTTATGGATGGCAATCAGCATTTTGAATTCACCCAGAATTCAACCTGAGAAATTTCCTGATGTTTCACTGGAGATTGTTTGTCTGATATGCTATAGAATTTCCTGCCTGACCAGGCAGTTGGACTCGAAGACCTCCAACTCTGTTATTCTGTTATCAGAATTCAACTGTCAGCCAGTGGAGCTCATGGAGCAACTGTATTATGTGGGTAGGGGATCAACAACAAAAAGCAAATTGTTCATTGTAGCAGCAAAGTCACTTCTTTGTTTGGGGGTGGGGAGTCATGATACTTTGGCTCGTTCCAGAAATGGGAAAAGGGAAGAATCTCCCTGTTCTGCAACTCCCTAGGACATATTAGACTGTATAACTGGCAGTGTTTCTTTCCTCTGGCTTGAAAGTGAGCAGATGAACTTCCAGGGTTAATTGACTCAGCTTTCTGTGAGCTCTCAAATCCTCGCACCATGATGAAGATACACAGAGCCGATTTTGGATTTGCACCACCCTTGTTTGGGAAAAACCTTCATCCCTTATTCCCATGGAACTGTTCCAAAGAGAGACCCCCGAGGTGGACATTACCCTTTTGTTAATGACAGAGAGAAGAAATCAATGCACTATACTTCATTAGTAAAATTCACATTATGGAACTTGATCCTGTCTCATTCCATGATTGGCTGGATGACTTCTGAAAGAAAGAGATCATTTAGTCTTTTGTTACTGCTATCCCGTGTAGTCCAGTGTATCTTCAGCTGTTAATCTGGTGTGTGTCACATCCCTTCTGATTAGGATTCTTGTTTCTTCAACTGTATTTGCACTCCCCACAGTCCAGAATGGGTCCCCCTGTTCCATGATTATGCTGACACCTTGGTTATTTTTCTTGCAGTGTCAGGGCTGGCTCTAACAATAAGCAGAGTGAGGCAATTACCCTGGGGGCAGATGCTCAGATCTTGGAGGAGTTCCACTCCCACCCCCCAACTCACCCCCACACACTCTTCTTACAACCCAGCTGTTTCCTTCTGTTGAAGTCAAGGCTTATATTTTACAGACTCCATTTCCACATATGCAAGTAGCCTAGTTCCTTAGCTCCACTGGAAAATGCTATTCCATTGCCAGCCTTTAATAATATTTAATTGGCAGCCTAATTGACTTCTACACATGAAATGGAGAGTGGGGGGTACTTATCTTAACAGTAGCCGCAACAGCTAAATAACTTGGCCCGAACTTTATGAAAGTTGCCAAAAAACACAACAGTACCTGGATGTGTCTATGTAACCCCACAAAAGCTGAGCTCAGTTTGAGTCGTTTTCATATGTCAAAACTCCATTTCTTTACTACAGTAGTTTTAATAACTACTAAAGTTTAGCTCATCAAACTTGAGCTCCCAGATATTGTGGACCATGATTCCCATTCATACGGGACCTCTGGATATGCTGGTCCAGGATTTTATTTTCTTCCTAGCAAGTACAGGTAGTCCTCGATTTATAGCAGTTCATTTAGTGGCTGCTCAAAGTTACAACGATATTGAAAAAAGTGACCTTTGACAGTTTTTCAGACATACAAGAGTTGCAACATCCCCACGGTCAAAATTCAGAAGCTTGGCAACTGACTCATATTTCTGATGGCCACAGCATCCTGGGATCATATGATCACCTTTTGTAACCTTCTGACAAGTAAAGTCAATGGAGAAGTCAAGTTTACTTAACAACTGTTACCAACTTAACAACTGCAGTGATTCTCTTAACAAGCGTGACAAGAAAAGTCGTAAAATGGGGCAAAACTCATTTAACAAAAATCTCACATAACAACAGAAATTTTGGGCTCAATTGTGGTCGTAAGTCGAGGACTACCTGTATAGAGCCCCCTCTTTTTTCTTCCAGATTAAGTCTGGGTGTTGATCTATTGGTTGTGACAGGCTTTGACTGACTGGCTTGTTGCATGAGCTTGACGTTGTGAGCTATGAGAGATGGACTGGTCCAAAGTCAGCTGGCTGGTTTTTCATATCTAACTCGCTGTCTCCTGGTTTCTTTAACCACTAGACCAAACTAGCTTTTGTACTTGTCCAGGATGTTGGGAATTTTATTTTGGGAACCAAGAAATAGGAAAGGGCATTCTAAAATCTATCCTTTGTTTTACAGGTATTCTGAAATGAAAAGATTAAAAAAAATAACAATACAGTACCGTTCTTATGACATATAGTAGATTATTTCTTGGCTAGGCAACAGACACCAATATGCCCCAGATGTCTATCTTATTTTCAGGTAAGTTCCTGGTTCTATCTTAAATTTTGAAAAAAATAGCAGCAACAACAGCAGAAATCTGGCGTACGGTAAGGCAAAGCAACAGCTTTCCAATGTCATATTTTTGGACTCCGTAATGGTCCCATTACAGTATTAGAGAACATTATAGGGGCTAGTTCATCTTTTGGAAAATTAGCATTTGGTAAACAAACCATAGCTATTTGTTCAAAGTCCAGTTTTCGAATGACAACCATTTTGGACTGCATCTACTATGAGCTCTCAAAATTCCAACTGTGCCCCTGGAACAGAAGGAATTGCCTGAGCCTGAATTATTGCGTCAGCAAATTCCCTAGGAACTGGTTTTCTTAATTAGCATTGTGTTTATGAACTGTAAATTAAAAAAAAAAAAACCTAGGGAAACATTGCTAAGATGGAAATGGCCCAGAGCTGACCTGGTAAATCATAATTCTTGGCTGAGCAAATACTTCTTGTGTGGCCTCCCTCAAGCCACTAAACTTCCTTATATGTTAGTTTTACTGTGTAGTGGGGAACCATGGAATGCTCTGAATCTTATGATATATGGAGGTCTGTAATGCATTGTGAGACCAAATGTAGTAAGAGGATTGTCATTTTGAAGCTTGCATTTCTAAAGACCACTTGCACACACTTGCCAAAAGCAGAATCAATGTTTGTTATTGTTTTCATAATTCTTCCCACATGTTAAAGGATTTATAAAATGCAGCCGTTCAAAGCGAATTTGAATCTTTGGACTTCCAAAGCACGCTGAAAGCCACATTTCAAATGTGCTGCGGCTTTAGCCATGACTTACACCTTCGAAGATGGGGATCTGTTCTCAGAGATTGTTATGTATCAGTAACAGTTTAGGAGTAGAATTTGTAAATATGTTTTCTGGGTTTCCCAGACACAGCCGACTTCTGCTAAAGCCTTCTATACATCTCAAATGCCTACATCCAATGGTGAAATCCAATTTTTTTTACTACCGGTTCTGTGGGCGCGGCTTGGTGGGCGTGGTATGGCTTGGTGGGCGTGGCTTGGTAGGCATGTCAGGGGAAGGATACTGCAAAATCCCCCTTCCCTCCCCACTCCTGGGGGAAGGATATTGCAAAATCTCCATTCCCACCCCACTCTGGGACCAGCCACAGGTGGTATTTTCTGGTTCTCTGAACTACTCAAAATTTCCGCTACCGGTTCTCCAGAACCTATCAGAACCTGCTGGATTTCACCCCTGCCTACATCCACCAAGTCAAACCAAGAACGCAACATGAAAGGCTATTTTATGACCTATTTTTCATATTATTAATTGCCGTCAAGAAATGTATAGTGGTTATCCAAGGCAACTGTGCTGCATAACTCCCTCTGCTTCTGGCACTCTCTCTAGTTAATGAAATAAGAATACATTAAAGGAATTCAGATCAAAGTCCATCTAGAACTGTTCACACCCTGGTCAACCACATGCCACTGGGAAACACACAGAAGTAGGCTATATAAACCAACACCCCATGCATTGAGGTTTCGGATTGTTGTTGTTGCAATGGTGTACAAAGGCAGATCAGCGTGTGTCCTTTTTGGCTACATGTTACTGAAGGAGCAGGAGGTGGTGCCTGGTTGCACACATCTGTCTGTGGGGTGTGGACTTTGCAAGTCTGTTATTCAGTCAACATTGAGATCTAGGTCACAGATAGGAGAGTAAAATATCTGCTAACTTTGAAACAGTTGCACTTGATTTGTGTGTTGGAAAGTCACACTGCTGTTTTATTAATTTGCATGTTGTACTTCCAGTTTTTAAAAGCAGGGGAAATGGCAATCTGATCTGTATAAATATTTCCTATGGAAATAACTTCTTTCCTGGCCAACAACTATTTGTACTCTTTTTCCTGAAAGAAAAAGAGGCAAATGTAGATAGATCTAATTCAAACTTTTTTTATATATGTTGTTCACCCTGATGATGGGTTTCATTTTTCTCAAACGTTTGCTGCTCCAATGAAATGAATTTAGTTATGTCACAGAGGCCATTGGATAGACTAGTTCCTTGGTCACAGATGGTTATGACTTAGTGTTGTGGCCCGTCAGCGGCCTGTGCGGATTGTGGCTGATTCCAACAAAGAGGAAGCTGGTGTGGTGCTGCGCCAGAAGCCTGTGCAGCAGGTGCTCGAGTCAGACAGTGAGGAGGCTGGAGAAGATGTGGTCCCATCTTTCCTTGGAGAGGTGAAGAGAACATACTGGTATGTAGTTGTGTGATTCCCCTCATTTTATCCCCACAACAAAACCCCATCAGATCTAAATAACAAAAGCCCTTAGACTTATATACCACTTCACAGTGCTTTACAGCCCTCTCTAAGCAGTTCACAGAGTCAGCCTATTGTCCCCAACATTCTGGGTCCTCATTTTACCAGCCTCAGAAGGATGGAAGGATGAGTCAACCTTGAGCCAGTCAGGATTGAACTCCTGGGGTGAGCAGTGAGTTAGCCTGCAGTACTGCATTTCAACCACAGGGCCACCACGGCTCTTAAATACTCAACTAGGCACATAAATATATGTTCTGAGAAATACTCTCCATTTTATTTTTGGTTCAGCCTGGCCAACACTGTCCATTGCTTTTATCACCTCGGCTCTCTACACTTCTTGGCAGTTCTACACCTCTTCTGGCCTGAAACGCAAATTAAGATCAGATTGGAGCTATTACGCCTTTTTAAAAAAAGGCTTAATAGAAATAGAGGAATGTAGGGACAGTTTAATGAGGAGTGTAGGAGATATGGAAAGTTTATCTCTCTCCTCCTCCCATTAAAAAGCTGATGGTCAGAAAACAGCTGAATAATTGCAGTAATACACCACTTTTCCCTTCTGCTGAGTGGAAGGGAGAATGCTATAATTCACAGAAAAATTAGATAGCAGCTTGCCCCTCTGAACTGGAGATAAAGGAAAGAATAAGCATACAGTCCAGGGAATGTGCAAAATGCCTGTTGCCCAGGTATGCACATTACCCAAGGCCTGTTGGAGATTAGAGATAATAGCTGAAGTACAGGATTCTGCTGCTGCATTATACACATTCCCCAAAGCTTGTTGGAGGTGGTGCCCATTTCTTAGCCATTTCCTATCTTTAGGAACAGAGTCAATGTGCACATTTTTCACAAGGCATGGTGAGTGTGCAACAGTGGCCTGTTGTTATATACATGAACTGTTCAGTGGTTACTGTGGTCTAATTCTCTCTCTCCTCCTCTCTCTCTCCCCTTCTCCCTCTCCCCCTCCCTCCCTCCCTCTCTCTCTCTCTCTCTGACTCTGAAGGAAACTTAACTTCTCTTCCATCTCACTGAAATCACCGTGGCTTAAGAATACTTTGGTTGAACCCTGCCCATTAATTTTATGTTGTGCATGGAAATGCAAAGTGCTGGGGGGGGGAGTTCTTTTTATGGGCTCTGGGACTCCATTCTGCAAAAAGCCACCTGGCAACTGAGCAGGATGAAAGTTGTTGCAGTTAGAGCCCTGTGCTAATTCATCATTTAATGGAAAGTTTTGGACAGTTACCATGTTCACCAGTGCAGCTCTGCAGAGGAGAAATGCGGAGGCCATTAATCTAGAATGACACACTCAAAATGAGTAATTCCTGCTTGCTTCTTCGCCCTGAATAACTCATTAGGGGCAGATACGTCGCAACCGAGTGTCTTCCTTTCCCTCTTCCTTTTGTTTCCCAGAAGTCACAGATGGTAAAGCAGGAGAGCCTGGTGTGGCCAATAAAAAGCATTCTTTGGAAGAAGAGGGCTCTGCTTTTACTCTTCATTGATTGTTTTTGGGGTTACTGAGGAACCAATGAATGATTAGCCAATTCACCCCGATCTCAAGGGACATTTCTAATAAAGACAAAGGGCCATGGACTAAAATATAAAAGAGAAACCTCAGAGATAAAACAAAAACCCAATGGATTTAAGATAAACATTTTACACAGATCAGCAATGGTACTTTAGATTTATTTTAGATCCTCTCCTGCATTTATGAAAAATCTGCCCCTCTTTCTCAAAGTGCAGTCATTTGCCCAGAAGAAAATTAAGTGCTGCAAACAATGTTTGAGCTGCCAGAAGATGGAAAACATAATACCTTAAACATAGACCAAAAGTTGCATTTGTAGGGGGCTAGAGCTGAACTAGGAATGGTTGGTGGCCTGCACCCACAGAGCAATGTGGCAGTGTGGATATCGCATTAAATTGGGGGGTGGGGGGGAAATGCAGGAAAAATAGATTGAAATACGATGCCTCAAGGCAGGGACTCAAATCAATATTCTGGCTTGCATATGTTAGCTTGATCCACTCTGAAGTTCCCCAAATGTAGGCACGAATAACAATACTTACCTTTGCCCATGGAATTGATATAGACTCTGTTAATGCCTTGAATTTTCTTTCTTGTCCCCCTGATTTTTTCCCTCTAGCAAAATGGGTTGTATAGATAACAGCTGCCACAGAGCATCTATAAAATTCCCTGCAGGGTGACTGTAATTGTGCAGAAAGCACAGAACCGTTTGGTTACACAATGGAAAAGCTTTAACCATTTCTCTATACCTAACTGCAAGAGAGGGAGGAGGGAGATTATGTTCCATCAAATCAATGTTGATTCTTAGTGACTATATAGATACATTTCCTCCGGAAGAATCCCTAATCTTATCTTCCAGGTTTTCCAACAATGCACCCATGGCCGCTGTACAGTAGTCCTTGACTTACAACCATTCATTTAGTGACTGTTTGAAGTTACAATGGCACTGAAAAAAGTGTCTTATGACCATTTTTCACAATTATTGTTGCAGCATCCCTGTGGTCATGTGATCAAAATTCAGATGCTTGGCAATTGGCATGTATTTATGACAGTTGCAGTGTCCCAGAGTCATGTGATCACCTTTTGTGACCTTCTGACAAGCAAGGTCAATGGGGAAGCTTGGTTCACTTAACAACTGTGTCACTAATTTCTGCAGTGATTCAATTGAGAACGGTGGCAACAAAGGACATAAAATGGGACAAAACTCACTCAACACTGTCTTGCTTAGTAATGGAAATTTTGGGCTCAATTGTGGTCATAGGTTGGGAACCTGTAGGTTGAGGACTACCTGTAAATGAATCCATCCACCTTGCTGCTGGTTATCCTCATCTTCCCTTCCCTTCTATCTTTCCAAGCATTATGGATATCTTCATAATGAGAGAAGCTAGGCCTTCACATAATGCATTCAAAGTATGATGATTTGAATTGAGTCATTTGTGCCTCAAGTTAGAATTCTGTGTTGAGTTGTTCAATGATTCATTTGTTTGTTTCCACGGTATTCTCAGGAATCTTGGACACTAAAGTTCAAAAATGGCAATACTCATTTTTGTCCTGCTTTTTAAAGTCCAACTTTTGTTTCCATAGTGTCCCAAGAAAAACCATTGCCTGCAGAATTATGATCTTTGTATGTTTAGGTACATCCTGGCATCTGAATATCTTTGCAGGGCCTCCATGGCTGTTCTATCATGTGTATTTTGTGGCAGCTGGTTTCTTTACAACTAAAAAACTATGATAGAGTCACCATTAATTATGCATAATATATAGAGGAAGTAGAAAGAGTCCCCTCCCTTTTAGCCACCTCATCCACTTCATACAAAGAAAACAGATTAGGGAATTCAAGACAGATAAGGAGAATAAATTTTCTCATGGCACTTAATTAAACTATGAAAATCACTATAAGATGAAGTGATAGGACAATGGACCAAAATGAATTTAAAGGGCAATAGGATATGCTTATGGTAGATAAGACATGTTAGCTATATCGTATCTTCATTATAAAGGAACTACCTCAATTTGCTTAATGTCACTACCATATTCTTAACCAGTCTTATTCCTGAATTACTTTATTCTTCCTGTCCCTCCTCTACTTTCTAATTATTTATACAAGATACTGGGCTGTCAGTCAGAAAGTTGGCAGTTTGAAACCTACATACTGCATGATGGAGGGAGCTCCTGTTCTTGCCCAAACTCCTGCCAACCTTAAAGTTTGAAAGCATGCAAATGCAAGTAGATAAATAAATACCACTTTGGTGGGAAGGTAACAGTGTTCCATGAGCCTCGATGTTTAGTCATGTTGGCCACATGACCCACGGAAGTGTTTTCGGACAATGTGGAGCATGGGTGGGGTGGGCGGGCAGAGTGAGCGGTGACCGGGCAACTGGGTGGATGGGGGAGGGGCCAGCCAGAGGTGGTATTTGCCAGTTCGGCGAACCAGTTAAAATTTCTGCTAGCAGTTCGCTCGAACCAGTCTGAACTGGCTGAATACTGCCTCTGGAGCACACCCCCTAGAGTCAAACACAACTAGACAGGAGAAACCTTTACCTTTTTTAAAAAAATAAGTATAGAAATAAATAATAAAAACATTGTTTTTAGAAGCCATTAGACTGTAAACTATAGCCAAGGTTATAACATGAAAATAAGGTACAAGAGTAGTATATAGTTTTTGAATTGGGAAGAGAATAAGGTCAGATTTAAGATCCAAATTGGAACTCTCTGGGTCTCTTTAAGAATCACATACAAAAGGTTTAGAGTCCTATACTCTTATAATTTTTTGTGCCTTCTATTTTCCCCCAAGTTAACCTCTTTTCAAAAGGCTGGGATAGGGAAGAATGCATTGAACACACCTCTTTTTGCATTTGCACCTATAAACAGTGGTGAAGGACACAGAGTCACTGGTTTCCAACTTTTGGCCTTAGTTTTCTTTCAGAAGAAGAACCAAGCATACCCTGAGACTACGCAGAAGAACTGTTTTCCTAGTGACTCACAAGTGAGGAGAGGTTTGTTGGAAGCAGAGGTGGGTTTCAGCAGGTTCTGACCAGTTCTGGAGAACCGGTAGCAGAAATTTTGAGTAGTTCAGAGAACTGGCAAATACCACCTCTGACTGGCCCTGCCCCCATCTATTCTCTGCCTTCTGAGTCCCAGCTGATCAGGAGGAAATGGGGATTTTGCAGTAACTTTCCTCTGGAGTGGGGTGGAAATGGAGATTTTACAGTATCCTTCCCCTGCCACATCCACCAAGCCACACCCACAGAACAGGTAGTAAAAAAATAAACAATAAACAGATCTGGTCTGAGAGGAAAGACATGAGGGACATTAGGTAAACCAGGATCTTGGGACTCTTTCAAGAAACCAAAGCCCTCCTCTGATTAGGAATTTACCTCAACACCAATGACAAAGCATGAATGTTTTTCTTTTCTTGTTTCATAGCTTTTTTAAAATCAAGGTCTTTTTCCAGAAGATCATTTCAGTGCATAATCAAGGTTTTATTGTTTCTTGGACACCTTTGAAGTCTGATGGCGGCAGCTGTTGACTTTCCCCCCAACAGCAGCTCTGAGTTCCCTTCCGCAGCAGATATAAATGCTGAAGTCAGCACAAGGGATACCGAGAAAGCAGTGTGAGTTATAGATATTTTGTTGGCTCTGTGTTTCTAATCTCTACTGTGAACATTAAAAAAAAATCCCTTCTGTCATAGATATATTGATGTAATAAAAGACAGTCCCAGGAGATAAAACACATAAAAGAGGGACTAACTCACTAGACAATTTTTTACATACACATATATACATATACTTTTACTTTAGAAGTAAGAACCACAATATAGCATTATGGTTACTGTTAACAGAAAGGATAACTAAAATACCTAGTTCAGATTAAAGGGTTCAATGCAAAGCAGAATCAAATTAATTTTCTTGTGTACCTTGGGTTTTTATGACTAGATACCCTGACTCAAATGAAAATCAGTATTCAGGGAAAATAATTCCAGAAAGATAGTTACGACAGTCCATTGCAAGCAAACTTTGAAAGTATGTAATGGGCTCTGGAAGATTAGAAAGTATTTAACTTTAAGAAGTTTCTAATGGGTTTTGAAACAAGTTGCAAGCAGTCAACCAAAGGCACAAAGCATCACATATAGGTGGGACTATCCCTAAATTGGTGGTGATGACGGTGAAACACAGATCAAAGCAAATAATTATCAAGCTTCCATCACAGTCTGCTACAGACACACTGTATAAAATATACTGTCCTTGTCACGACATTGACAAGGTCATGATCATTAACCTGTGCATTTTACTGTTGTCAATATCATTCAGAAAGTGTTCAACAGACATTCTTTCTTTGGTTCCCTGGGGAAGGCAATACAGAAGACAGCTCGACTACAGTTTCAAGTTGTGTGCATATTTTGTCCCCTTAACTAGTTCTTCAACTTGGATCTCTTTCATTAGAATACAATGGGCGAGATTGAATCTTTGCAGAAGGTTGCAAAGTTTATGGTTTGTGCTGCAGGGAGGTGGCATCTGGATTTGGCCTCACATCCTGAGGACAAGATCAGATCTTTTGCAGTGTGTCCCTTTTGGAATGTGGCAGCTGAATGCCATCACTGTCATTCCCAGTAGAAAATGTCTGGGAGAGAAGCATATTAAATCTATGCCACTATGTTATTGCCCACCACAGCTTTAACTCAGCAAGGAGATGTATGAGCAGTTACAGAGCAACAGTGCCATGCCTGCAAACGCAGGAGAGTAGAAGACAACGGCCAAGGAGACTGGAAATGGAGGACTCTGCTCCACCCCTCCGTGAAAATCTCTTCTGTAATTGAAGCCATCGGCCATCCTAGCCATTTGCTCAGTTGTTCTCAGTAGTGACTAAGAAGAATATAGGAATATTTTTTCCTCTTCCCACAGGAGCTTGAAAAGAGAAATTCCATGATTATTTGAAAACATTATGATTGTTTGCTCTTACAGCTATCAAGACTAGTATCCATCAACAGCCCAAACTGTAGAATACAGCTAATTGGATTAAGATCTGGAACTGGAGTAAGAATTTATTTCCTATACTTTCCTGCCTGCCAGCCTTCTTGCCTTCCAATGCAAACTGCACGCAAAAGTAGATTGGTACAGGGTAAGACTGCAGTGCAAGCCAAAGGTTTAATTCTTCTTGTTTGAAGCACAAATTCAATCAATCCCCATGAATTCATTCTGCAGTTTTCCAGGAAAAAATAATCTTGTTGGCCAATAGTACAACTGAATAATAAACATAGGGGCGGCTGTTAAGCTCATTTACAGAGAGAATGAACATTTGTTTTCTTGTTGCAGAGCGAAACTAGATCCTGCTTCCCATCTTCTCCTGATAAAAGGGTGGCGGTGACTAGTCTTGACAAAAAGTAGCTCCAGATATAATATCTTTGCATAACATGACTTTAAAATCTCTACAGCCCAACTGAACAGGTACTTAGTTTTAATTGATCAATTGGTGTTTAAAATAAATATCAAGTACCGTAAATGTTACATCTCAAGATGAAAGCAACAACCAACCAATGTACCACTCTCAGGGCTTAATATATTTACTGAGGCATATGCTTTCTATGGTGGGAGGTTTTTTTTTAATGCATACCAAATACATCACTGTTAGATTTTATATATCTGTATACACTGCTCAAAAAAATAAAGGGAACACAAGCAGAAGATATCCGAGATCTGAATGAATGAAATAGCCTTATTAAATACTTTGTTCATTACATACAGTAGTTTTGTGTTCCCTTTAGTTGTTTGAGCAGTGTATAAACTACTGTATGTAAAGAACAAAATATTTAATAAGGCTATTTCATTCATTCAGATCTCGGATGTCTTCTGCTTGTGTTCCCTTTATTTTTTTGAACAGTATACTGTATCTCCAAGAATATAGAGAAAAGTATGGGAGTAAAGATCCCAAATGCAAAACTCCAGTGTTCTGAAAAAAAAATGGGCACTACTGAATAAAAATGAGCACTACTGAATAAAAGAGAACCAGTTTGTTGTTGTGGTTAAGGCACCAGACTAGAAAGTGGAAGATTGAATTCATGGGCACAAAGCCAGCTGGATGATTTAGGGCTAGTTACTCTTTCTCAGCCCTAGGAAGGAAGCAATGGCAAACCATGCCAAGAAAACTGCAGGGACTTATCCAGGCAGTTGGTCAGAAATCAACACTGACTTGAACAAAAGCAAGACAGACAAACAAACAAAACCGAATAAAACTTCCTGCTACAACTAAGCTGTTAATATAGTCAGAGTTCTTCAGAGATTTTGTTGCAATTTTTTTTTTTTTTTTATCATGGAGGGCTTCGTCTAACCCCATCTAACCACGTTTCAATCATCTTTAGGCTATGCTAGTTTAGTTCAGATAATTTTTATCCTACCTGTAGAAACTGTTTTTCCTTTGGACATTTGTACATATTCTGGTTAAAATTGCCCTATCCTCATCATGAAAAGTTGTACATAAATGATTCACTAAGTGGTAAGAGCTGTTATTTTGTGTGATTTAGGGCTTCCTAAGCACTGGCACTGTGATTCATTCAAAAAGGCTCTTCTTTTTAACATGTTTTTTTAAACATGGTTTTCTCTTTTGAATCAAGTATAAGTTTCTTCAGTGTTATCAGTGCTGGCTCCTGACTACATTCTTAAGTCCTGTAAATATTTAGCTCTTATGGTTGTGGTTTTCTGAATTTTCAAATTCAATTTCCTAATGCTTTAAAACCAGTTAATCATGTTTGTATCAGCCCTTCAGAAATCTAATCAAGGCCGAAAAGACCAAAGAGGCAGGAAGTTCAGCAAAGAGACTCTTGCCTGCTCCAAAAGTGACTTGTGAAAACAGCTGGCCAGCTCTGACCTCTTCCCAGATGTTCTTTTTAACAGCACACTTAATTTGTTTATGTTTTTGCCAATGCTGAAAATGGTGGCCAATTTTTTTTCTTTTTCTTTCTTTCTTTCTTTTTTGTTAAGGAACCTTTGCAATGTTTTGTAGGTGGTCTTGTAAAGGGAAAGAGGTATTTAACCTCACCCCCATCATCTTTTCCACAGGCCCTGATTGTTTATGTAGTGAAGCTTGGTACCAGTCAGTGGCTTCAGATAGCAGAAGTAGGCCGGGAGACAGTAACAAAACTACAGCTGTGGGTCACGCTACATACTGACACTGCCTGCCGTTCCTTTGGATTTGGGCTGGGCAAAGTAAGAGAAGAGAATTGAATTCTTGACATAAATCTGCTCAGGCACATATATACAGAAAAGCAGATGTATACATTAAAGGGGATGCATGAGAAGAATGGGATAAATTCTTATCAGCAAGAGTTTGGGTGGTCATAGCATTCACCCGTGGCAAAGTAGTCTTATGTAAGACATGTAAGAAGTAAGACAGTCTTATGCCCTCTATATGAGCTGAAATTCTAATTCTCAGAATGATGGCCTGGAATTTGGGGAGGTGTTAAATCTCAATAAAAGTAGTTAGGAATGCTGGGAGTTGTAAGTCTCAACCCTTCTGGACAATACTAAGCTGGGGAAGGCTGGTTTAGAATGCCACATATGCAATCTCCTCATTTGTTTGAATGCTAATAATATGTGTTATTGTCCCTTGTTTTGTTCATTACCATGAACAAAATGTTTGAACTGCCTTGTGGAAAGAAATGTGGGCTCAAATAATAATGCATGGGATGAAGTGAAGCTAAAATCATATGTAAAGTGGAATAGAAAAGACCTCATCCTTTTGTCTAACTGGAGGCTAATTTAAACTGCCTGACTTCAGAATATAAATGGTATGTGTTGAATTCACTTCTTTCCATAAACCCATAACCCTAATTAAGGCCCACTCAAGTCAGTGAAATTCCTTACTCACTGGATATACATGGAATTATCCTGCATATGATATAGTGTGAATCATTTTTCTTGCTTCTTGTAGAAGACCTTAATAATTACCACTAGTGAGCAAAGCAGCTTGTCCCAAATTAGTACCATACTTTCTCTGATCTGAACAAAACTGTTCAGACCGTCAGTTATTTCATGGCAACTTTTCTGATCAAACAAAGGCAATACATGTTGATAGACAAAGCCGGTACCACATTATTTTTTAAAATCAAAATTCATGGCAATTTTATCTCTGAATGTTATCCTAAATCATTTTCCCCTCCTGGTTTACACAGAATTACAGGCTGATCTAAAATACTGGGCTATGGGTCTGATTGACTTCTCCGGTCATATTGAACTGATTAGGTTTAATTTAATTCTCATTTCTTGATAGAACCATAGTTTTATAACGATGTGGGGAAAACATTGTGTGATCTCACTCTGCAGAGCTAAAGTTCCCAGAAAGTTCCCAGGAAACAACGGAATGATACCTTAGCCAATTGAAATTTCTGATGCCAAAGTGCAATAATGAGATGAATATCTTAAATAAAGCTTTTAGTTTTATGGTTTTTATATCTATGCTATGTTTTAAAAGAGATGGGTAGCAATTTTTTTTTTCTAAATTGTCAGTTTCACCTGGCTTGGTACCTTGCCACTCCTTTTTTTTTTTTACTTGTTTTTCCTTATTGATTCAATTTTATTTCAAAGATATAGAGTAGCATTTTGTTTCATAGATCCAACAAGCACTTTACAAGTGTTGTAAAGAGAAACAAATGTAATTCCTGTGGTGTTAGTGACTTTGACCTCCAGATTCTGTATAGATTTCATCACAGATCTGTTGCAAGTTAGAACAGAAATGAATAAACATGTCCCATTATACTAAAACAATTTCTTTAATGGAATCCTATTGCCCCTAATATATTTCATTTACTGTTGAGTTGCAAAATCTATTTTCTCTTGCTCCAGTGGAGCCCTAGCAATAAATCTTACAGTGAAGGGAAATTGCATATTATTGCTTGTGGAGACATTAATTTCATACAGTGTGACAATCACGTTTTGCTTGAATCAAATGGATCTGCTTGCAAGAAGTCACCGTGGCAGCTCATTGTGTAAAATGGCAGATTGGAGCCAGTTTTACCCATTAGGAATCAGGGGGAGGAATAGCAACTATGGGGTGAAATGACAGGATCTTTTGCCTGCTGATCCCATAATCAATGAGAGATACTGATGATCTTTAAGATATCTCTCAACCTTTAGGATGTGTGGAGTATAACTCCTACAATTCACCAGCCAGCATCAGCCAGAATTCTGGGAGTTGAAGTCCACACATATTAAAGTTAAAATTACCCGACTAGGTAGCTCAGTGGCTAAGACACTGAGCTTGTCAATCAGAAAGGTCAGAAGTTCAGCGGTTCGAATCCCTAGTACAGGTCTCCTGCGTGAGCAGGGGGTTGGACTAGATGACCAAGGTCCCTTCCAACTCTGTTATGTTAAAGACATGGAGATTGAGAGACACTGGTCAAGACATTAATAGCCTCAATGGAAGATGAGGAGCAAGATAATTCAACTCAACCAAAGAACATCCAGGAAGCAGTCTGGAAGTGCTTGCTCACAACCACTGTCCTCATCCCCCAAAATTCAGAAAGTGATTCATGCAATCTCATAATTCACTTGTTCTGTTTTTATAGTTCTTCTGTTACTCTTGGGCTTCTGAGCCAATCAGTATGTAGAGCAATAAGCCTCTCTCCCCAAAATCAGTAATCATCCAACATCCCATGTGCTAATTTTATGCTGTTTATTTTTGTGGCATTTAAAAGAAAAAAACAGTGGACCACTGAGAGTGAAAGAGTGCTTTAACTTGAATGGGAAAGAATTGGAAACCAAGAGTTGGAAGTGGCCCATCTCTCAAAACTGGGACTTCACCCATCTGCTCGATTGTCCAACAGCAATAGTGGTATGTGGTCAAGCCAATCCAGGAAAAGCACAAAGGTCATTCTTGGTGGGACAACAGACTTCAAGCTGGGACTTTGGATAGACTTTGATTCTGGGAAATATAAAAACAATTCCTGATTCCTGAATTAAAATTAATAGTGAGGTATGACCAGGAATAAGAAGAAAAAATCCAAGTAGAAGTAGTTGGAAGAAATAATTACTAGAGATGTTGTAACTAGTTGAACCAGGAACCAGGAAGGCATTTAGATTTATCTTTTGTTTTAAAGCTTTTCATTTTACAGGCAGGCAACTCCTTTTCCACTACAATGCAATAAAAGAGATTCTGGTGCTTGAATTTCAGTTATAATAAAGCTAACCTAGCACTGCTACTATTAGGCTTCACTTGCTACTAACTCTTTTCCTGAAAGACATTTCAATTAAACTTTAATGTGTAACATTCTAAGGCAGAGGTTGGCAAACCTCTCGAGAGCCTTCTTGGATCACAATTTCCAGCATCATATCGACTGCAGCTTCGCACCATTTTGAGATAAGGAAACAAACAAATAAAAAAGCAACTTAAAGACCTAACATAGCATGTAATTTAAGAATAACAAATGTTCCTTAAAGTTGAGGGGAAAGCAGAAGATCCTGGTCCTGCCAACATGTGACTTACCACTATCCACTGTGTAGCATTCCATCGTGCTTCGTTCTTTCTCCTAGCTACCAAGGTCTGCTGGCTCATCTTAAGATGATGCTAAACTATATGTGCTCTTAAGAGCATCGAGGCTGAGATTTCTAGTACCAAAGCTACTTTTTTTTTTCATTCATTCTATTCTTTCTACACTAAGATATTCTGAGAACTGCTCTACGTTTAAATTGGTCAATAAGGCAGCGCTGGCTTTATCACATTTTACAACACTTGTTTTGTGGATGTTTGTTCTAGAAGAGAATTTGCTGTATAAAAGCAAAAAATCACTTCCAGTACTGTATGACTTTAACCTTGTTGCTGGTATCCTTAAGATTTATATTGACTGTTTCCCTATGACTATCATTAAGTGCTGTACCTTATGATTCTTGACGAATGTATTTTTTCTTTTATGTACACTGAGAGCGTATGCACCAAGACAAATTCCTTGTTTGTCCAATCACACTGGGCCAATAAAGAATTCTATTCTATTCTATTCTATTCTATTCTATTCTATTCTATTCTATTCTATTCTATTCTATTCTGGTCTGGTCTGGTCTGGTCTGGTCTGGTCTGGTCTGGTCTGGTCTGGTCTGGTCTGTTCTGTTCTATTCTATTCTATTCTATTCTATTCTATTCTATTCTATTCTATTCTATTCATTTCTATTCTATTCTATTCCATTCCATGTTTGTTCTACAAGAGAATTTGCTGTATAAAAACAAAAAATCACTTCCAATATCTTTTTGATTATTCAGCACTACCTTTTCCACATATGACATTTGAATTTGATGTTTCTTTTTCTATTTTAAGCTAACCTAAAAAATCTGGAGGACCATTAGATGCTACCTAATGATCTTCCAGAATTTTGCAGCTGATATCTAGTACTTCTATTTGTGGTCCTAACCGTTTGCAGAATTCTGGTGTAAACTATTATTTCAGAGGAGACCTTCAAAAGGAGTGAACCATCTTTCACCATTTTGGCACCATTCAGATAGTGAGACTATAGCTTTTGCAATTCCCAGCTAGCAAGACAGATGTTGTAGCTCAGACACACCTAGAGGACAGTAGGAGGAAGAAATGCTTTGAGAAAACGCTTGAAAAAGTGCTGAACAATGTTTCATTTGGTCGTCTTCCTTCACGGTGGTCCGCAGGATTCCCATCAGGTGCTTATGAGCCATTTCCATTACACAGCCAACTTTTACTAATAATTGCCTGCAGCTACGAAGGCATATTTGTTTAAGTAGGAAGGCGTTCTGGTTTATTATTTTGCAGCCAGCTTTCTTAGCTTCATATATTTTGGTGAGGAGTTAGTATAGCTTCTGTCCAGAATGGAACGGAGCTTGTGGGGAAGGGAAAATCTAACCGGGTATAAAAGTCACTCAGTCCTACAGATACTGTACATCTTTTACTACAGTTTTCCGCAAGAACTGGTTTTTGTTCTCTCTGGCTGGATGCTTCAATAAACAGTCAAGCGATTTGTTTCGGCTAAGGGCCCTTCATCAATCTTCTGTAATAAACTTCCTTCAGAAACAGCTGGCTTATTCCCAGGCTACCAGATCCAAAAAAATCCTTCATTAAGCAATAGGTTTACAGCTATATATCAAACTGCTTTTTATTTCAAAATGGGGTTTTTTTTGTCCTTATTGCAAAACTGTATTTACATATCCCTGTCAGGAAATTCTGGATTGCGTCAGTTCAGAGGGGAAAAAAAAGATTGACATTGCAGTTTGAGGCTATAATCTTATATAGACTCATTGCAAGAAGCCATGCTGAAGTCAGTCAGCCTTAGGTAAGCATGCATAAAATCCTAATAGATCTCTTTCCAAGCCAGATAGTCTCTGCTTTCAATCTATGCTTTTCAACACATTATAGCTGCTTTTTTGTAAAATGGTTTACTTTAGTGTTTCTTTTTATGAATCTAAATAATTTATTGGACAATTAACATTTCATTTTAAGATACACAGATTTCTGAAATATACAGCACAATCTCAAAACTAAAACAAGCATACATTGTAATTTTTTTTTTAAAAAAATCAGTGTTAAAACAAGAAAAATTTCTCAGCTACTTACAGATCCAACTTGAACAATACAAACAGAGATGATGTGAGGAAAGAGATGGATTTTCAAAGGCTCTATAGGACATTCTTATTTGGTACCACTCTTATTTGAGAAGAGTGCTTCAATGAACGTGTGTGTCACAGAAAAAAAACCCACTTCTGAATAACCACCAGTGGAAAACTAGCACATTGTAATAAAAACCAGGCCTTTCTGTATGAATTTTGCATTTGCACAGTTCTATATCAGGCAAAGCAATCAATTACTAAACACTATGACCAACATTTCTATAACAAATATCTATTGGCCTCTACAATTCAAACCTCTCATTTCTTTGGAAAGAATGAAACCTTTTATTATAGGTAAATTTTTGTCCAGGCTATCTTTGATACTAAAGTAAAAGCGATATATCATTATACAAAGTGATTAAAAATACAACGTACTTCCTTGAGGCACTCTTTCTCTTCTACTTAGACTGAATCACAGCAGTTCCATCTGTCAGTTAGGTGTACATAGTTTAGTATAAATTCTCTACTCTATAAATTCTAAGTTAAAAGCAAAAAGAGGAAAACCCTATTGATAATCAATTCTTTACCCATCACAAATTCCTTGGGACAAAATGACATTTCAGAACTATAAACATACAATTTTTTATTCCTCCCCCCCGCCCCCCTTGGGATGGACCAAAAGGAAATCCTGACCTACAACTGAATTTCCTGATCTAAACACAATTTATTGCTGCTAATCTCTTTTTCATTTTAGCCATTATAAAAGGCAAATACATAAAAGACGATTGTAAATTTTCCAGGTCAAAAAGAAAACTTATTGGGCAAAGTCCATCAAATAATACATTTTCCTCTTTTTATAAACAGACACTACTATTGGGACAGATGTTTGTCTTGCAGTATTTTGCATTTAGTATCTGATGAAGGGAACAGATTTGTTTAAATTTGGCCACAGTCTTGCCACTGCCACTGAGTAAAGACACTGACCAGAACTCCCTGAAGAATTTTGCAGAAAGCTTAAGAAGGATCATGGGACCTGTAGTTAAATATCTGGGTGCTAGTTTGGGGAATAGTATTCAATATTTTCATTGCTGAGGTCAGGAGACAATTCAATGCAGTGGTGAAATCCAAATTTTTTTACTACCAGTTCTGTGGGTGTGGCTTAGTGGGTGTGGCAGGGGAAGGATACTGCAAAATCTCCATTCCCACCCCACTCCAGGGTAAGGATACTGCAAAATCCCCATTCTCTCCCCACTCCTGGGGGAAGGATATTGCAAAATCTCCATTCCCACCCCACTCTGGGGCCAGCCAGAGGTGGTATTTGCCGGTTCTCCGAACTGCTCAAAATTTCCACTACTGGTTCTCCAGAACCTGTCAGAACCTGCTGGATTTTACCCCTGGTTTAGTGCAGTTATGCATACCTTTAACAGATACTCTTAGCAATGCAAGTTTCTAGAAATTTCTGTTAAATTAGAACATGAACGTATCTTCTTTATACTCATCTCCCAAACCTCTTGTCTACAAGGAGGACTACTTGTCTAAAGTTCCTTAGCAAGCAAAACTCTCCTCCCCTTGAATTTAAAAATGTTGTGATCTAGGAAAGCTTTTGTTCTTTGACATCTCCCAGCATGGAGTAACAGCTTGCAGAGGAAAAAGGTTAAAGCTTCCTTCAGGCTGTGGGGTGAAATCTCCCAGAGCCTAGAAGGAACATAATCTAACCTACACTTCTAGATGCAGTCAGAGTTGTGTTAGGATGATTCCTCCCTCCCTTCCATTGTGTGTTGTTAATAAAGTTTAAATATTATTTCAAAGAAATCATATTTAAAGTTAGTTTGTATTTTGGGGGATTGTACTCTGGTAACCTACTTTACTAGACCTTTTAAGATTGATGAAGAAAATGCTGGTCTTAAAATAACCTTGTATTTCCCAATTTGCTAAAAGGAGAAAACCATCAAGCTCCTTTTGAGTGAAGAAGATAGTGATATGGAAACATCCTGACCCACTACAGGCCTTTCCTAATTTTCTCATCCCTGGTGTCAGGCCAAGGAAAAGAATGAAGTCCAGCACCAATTTTTTGGGAGTAGTTGAATCATTGGAATTCCAGACCAGGAGAAATTTTAAACCAATGAACAGTGGACCTAGTCTTGACTGCACTGGTCAGCCATGATTCTTATTTTAAAAGGATAAGGGAAAAAAACTATGGCAATGGGTATTTAGTGCCATATCTTAGTCCTATTAATTTGGCCAAAGCCACATAATGAATTTTATAAATAAGTAAGGGTTGACTTTGGGATCCGGAAGAGCAGAATTTGGTGACAGTTTACTGTATGTTCTAGAAAATATATTTTATGTACTAAAGTATCTTACTTTTGCTAATTCACACCTAACTCAAAAGGAGTTACTGGAGACTTTCGGTCAGTTTCTAACCTAAACTATCATATTATTGTTCAGAAAATAACATGCAGAGGGTAACAATAGTGAACTATAATGCGGAGGTGGGATGAATGAAAGAATAAGCAAATCTGCCTAATAGAGTTACAATGAAGATTTTGTTACATATTCTGTTTCCAGGTAATGGAGACCTAAAATATTGGTCCAGGTTATTCCTACAGTGGAGAGAGGGAGATTTATTAGAGTTTTCTATAATATATTTTCTTATAGCAGCTCAGGAGAGCCCTTATACTTGATTGATATAATAGTACAGCACAATAGAAATGTAGAACAAGCAAGTCATATTTAAAACATGTGGGGGGAAAATGGTTCAGGAATGGCTTTATATTGTGATAAAATGTAATTCTCCCATAATAAAGGAATTAAATGGAAAGTGATTTTGGACTTCTGGGCAACAACTAATGTCTAGCTGACTTCGACTGATCTCAAAAAGTTAAGCAGGCTGGGTCTAATAAATACACGGATGGGAGACCACTAGGAAATCTCAGGGGTATGAGCTAGAGCCGTGACGGCGAACCTATGGCATGCGTGCCACAGGTGCACACAGAGCCATTTCTGTAGGCACACGAGCGTTGCCCTAGCTCAGCTCCAGCAAGCATGTGTGAGCTGGTCAGCTGATTTTTGGGCCTTCTGGGCCCACCGGAAGTCAGGAAATGGGCCATTTCCGGCCTCCGAAGGGCCTCTGGGGGGTGGGGAGGACCATTTTCACCCTCCCCAGGCTCCAAGAAAGCCTCTGGAGCCTGGGGAGGGCGAAAAACAGGCCTACCGGTAACCTTTTTGCCGTTTCGTGCCAAAAGTGGGGGGAACGGGGGGGCATTCAATTATGGGTGTGGGCACGCACACACATGACTCCCCCCTCCCTGTTTTTGGCAACACAACAGCAAAAAGGTTAGCCGTCACTGGGCTAGTGCCAAATTTTTAAAAAACAGAGGACAAGGAATCTTTACCATTAAAATAACTACTTTTACTCAAGGAAGAAATTTACAGCCGTACCTTGGTACTCATCTGCTTTGAAACTCATCGAATTTGGTACTCAACACATTTTGATGTGAAAAGTTTGTCCTGGTACTCACCGTTTTTTTGGTACGCAACGCATAAGCGAGATAGAGCCCGTCAGTGTTGGCTGCCTTGTGACTCATCACATTATTCTTTATGGGAAAAAATTGTTTGGTACTCATCATTTTTGGTACATTGTGTGTGTGTGTGTGCGTGCACGCACATGTGTGTAAAAAGGATTCACCTATCCAGCTCAACTGGATTTGGACATGCATTGCAAGCATGCAACTAGATTTGATACATCATTGCTCTGATATGCACACCTTGGTGCGGAACTATCTATCTGCAGTAATGTATTCTGGCCCACCCAGACACCCAGTTGCTAAGTAAAACTTCCATTTTTGCCAAGGTGCATTTGTGCTCCTTATAAATCACAGAGGCAAGACTTGGTGCAGCTTTAGACCTCCATGTTTGCTGTTTCTCCTGCCACAAGCTTCAAAGTCATAATTCCACTTATTTCTTCCCCCTTGCCCCCTGGACAGACCCCCAGCTTCCCCAGCTAATTGGTAACATCTGGGAGGAGGCTGAGCCTTGTGATGGAGATGAAGAAGGTGCTGGTGGGCAGCCAGAGGGCCCGTGTTTCCAAACAGAAACCACTTTCTGGACTGGATTAGGCACTTCCTTGAGCCATAAGAACACCCAGATGTTTCGGAGCCAGACAGTACTCCTGCTCATAAAGAGAGGAAATTGACCCTTTTCTTTTATTTATTTATCTACTAGGAATTGGACCCAAAAACTGGCAGACATTTTATTTTCCCAACCTAAGGAAAGGTCACTGAGGCAACAAGGGAGGTACTCTCTAGGAGTTGCTGGCAGCAGTTCAGCTTTCTCTATTGTTCAAGGTGGAGGTTAGTTTTTTTCCTCCCTAGGGAGAGGATTTTCACCCTTTTTCTGTCACTTCCAGGAGAAAACTACCCTATTTCTAAAGGGCATATTATTTGCTAATCTGCCAGTGAAGCACAGGGTTGCCATCTGACAAATGCTCAGGTAGAGTATACAGAAGTTGGCAATATAGGAAACCTTGGTGGCGCAGCGGACTAAAGTGCTGTTAAGTAGCACTTAGCTGCCAGTTGCCTGCAATTACTGCAAGTTCAAATCTCACCAGGCTCAAGGTTGACTCAGCCTTCCATCCTTCCGAGGTAGGTAAAATGAGGACCCAGATTGTGGGGGCAATAAACTGACATTGTATAAAAAGAACACCGCTTGGGGGGGCCGAAAGCCCTACTAAGCAGGTATATACAAAAGTATGAAGGCTATTGCTTAACGCATTGTAAGCCGCCCTGAGTCTCCAGAGAAGGGCGGCATATAAATCGAACCAATAAATAAATACAATAAATAAATAAAGTCTTGAGCAAATGTCAGCCTCCCTAATCCAGCATCACATCTCTTTGTGGTACCATCAGGTTGTAACTTCCTAGTTAGATATAAAATGTAGACTGGTTGGGTTCTCACAGAATGATATGCTATAACATGGTTTGATTGGTTTTGACAAAGTCTTGGGTGAGCCCAGGCTGATGTACCTCTTCTTCTCCTTCTCTATTGGAGTATACAGGTAGTCCTCAACTTACAACAATTCATCTAGTGACCGTACAAAGTTACAGCAGCACTGAAAAAAATGACTTATGACCATTTCCCCACACTTAATGATTGTTGCAGCATCCCTGTGGTCATATGTTCAAAATTTGGATGCTTGGCAATTGGCATGTATTTATGATGGCTGCTGTTTCCCAGGATCAAGGGATCATCTCTTATGACCTTTCTGACAAGCAAATTCAATGGGGAATCCAGATTCGTTTAACAACCGTGTTATTAATTTGACAACTGAAGCAACAAATGGGCCAAAATGAGCCAAAATGAGCCAAAACTCACATTATCAAATGTCTCGCTTTAGCAACAGAAATTTTGGATTCAGTTGTGGTTGTAAGTCAAGGACTGCCTGTATCTTTGTAGGCCAACAATCTCAACTCTCATACAACTAACTAGAAGGAATCTTGAGTTTTTTGTTTTCCATGGGAACAAAAAAGGAACACTTTACTCATGTCAAAAGGTCCAGAAACAGTGGTGGGATTCAGCCGGTTCGGGCTGGTTCGGGCAAAACGATAGTTAAATTGATGGGTGGCCCCTCCCCTCCCTGCACCGCCCCTTCCAGGAGTCCCCACGTACCCCATTTTGGCTCCCAGGTAAGTGCAGGGAGGCCTCCTACGCCCAAAACGGTGCGGGATGTGTGGTGCGCCCTCTCCGCGGCCCATTTTTTGCTCCTAGGAGGCTGCAGGGAGGCCTACTAGGCCCAAAATCAGGTGCAGGGGGGGCCAACGTGCCCCCCCCGGCGCCCCGTTTTCACTCCCAGAAAGCTGCAGGGACGCATATTAGGCATTGTGTGTGTGTGTGTGTGTGCCCCCCACAGCCCATTTTTGCTCCCAGGGGGATGTAGGAGACAGAGTGCTGCCTGTCACACCCCCTGGCCATGCCCATCCAGCCAGTCATTAGGACAGAGAACCGGTTGTTAAATTATTTGAATCCCACCACTGTCCAGAACTTTATCTTGGACTATAAACCCATTTAAAAAAAAGAAGTACATCTGTTGTGTGAAATCATTCCAGATATTGGATTTCCTATTTGGGATAGGAGCATAACCTCAGATCTCAGAGAGGGTACTGGACAATCTTATGAGCTCTGGGATACTTTATCGAGATCTATAGGTTTTCATACTATGGGGTCCAGCAGTGTGTTTTTTCTTGTCTTTGTGATGGGAGGGAAGTGGAAAGCTGCTGCCTCCCACAGGAGCCTTTTTGCTGCACCTTGAAAAAAAGAAAGACCAGCAAAGTGGTCCAGAGGAGGTGAGGGGCTGTAGTTTCTGCTGCTACTGATAAGGAAATCAGAACCTGGGAAGGGGACATTGATTTCTCTGCTATCTTTCTTGATCCCATCCCCACCCCAAAAAGCAAGCATGGATTCCTAGCTACCTCCCACCCTGGTGATCTCTGCTCTTATCTCCATGCTTACTGGAAAAGACACAGAGGATCACTCCACCTCACTGCCATAGGAAACACAAATCAAAATGTTCCAGAGGAAGGCTTGTCCCATCTTTTTTTTACTGGAAAACACTGTTTTGTGTTGGATTTCTCTGATCTGGCCTTAGCCTGCTAGTGGTAAGCATGTACCCAATGAGGGCACATCTTCAGTGATCCATAAAGAGGCAATCTCAGAGCTACAGCAAAGAAAATTTGTGGATGACTCTTAAGTATATTAGATGGCAGAAAATGGATTGCAGTTCATTAGAAATCTGGCATAATAGCTACAAGTGTATAGTTGTTCAGATTTACCTTTTACAGATTCAGTGGTATTTCTTAAATAAAAATGCATAGGCATAGGAACACTTAATACAGATTAATTATACTTTAACCATTAAAATGTATTTAGGAAGCTTATGACAGAACACCTTCCTTTTGAACAGTTAATAGTACACAGGGATTTTAAATATAAAACTCCCCATACCACATATAATATGCCATCAACTAATGTTTTTCCAGCTTCCCTTCCTTCTGCAGCAGTTCAAGGATAGAATTAACTTGTGTTTCTTGGATTCTCACCAGAAGTTATTCTTTGTCTCCTCAGGGAAATAGAATGTGTTAAACTATTATCCTTCTTTATTCTTGGTCCTGCACAATTTACAATTATGATTGCTTTATCAGTATAACCTCCATTTATTATTTCTGGTAAGATTCTGAGAGATTACTGGGGATTTTGTTCAAAAGAAGATTGTATCTTTGAATGAATGAATAAAAATTCGCAATGGGATTATACAAGGAAAATATTTCAACTACATATGGCTAATCAGTCAAGTTACACTTGGGTTTCATAGAACAGTCTATCCAAATCTCCCTTTTATTTGGTGATGTTTACTCTTTTAAAAAAAGGGACGTGGTGGTTGATTGAAAGCTTGTTGATTGAAGCTTGTTGATTGAAAAGTCATCAGTTCAGCTGTTTGAATCCCTAGTGCCACATAACGGGGTGAGCGCCTGTTACTTGTCCCAGCTTCTGCGAACCTAGCAGTTCGAAAGCACATAAAAAATGCAAGTAGAAAAATAGGGTCCACCTTTGTTGGGAAGGTAACAGTGTTCCGTGCACCTTTGGCATTTAGTCATGCTGGCCACATGACCACGGAGACGTCTTTGGACAGTATTGGCTCTTCGGCTTTGAAATTGAGATGAGCACCGCCCCCTAGAGTTGGGAACGACTAGCACATATGTGTGAGGGGAACCTTTACCTTACTCTTTTAAAATAGGGCACAAAACATTGAAGTTAATCCAAGCCTGCTGTAAAGTAACACCCCATATCAACTAGTGACTGGTTTCATCCTTTGGATAATTTCTTTCAATTGGTTGGACATTAGTTCAGTTTTTTTTTGTTTTTTTTAACTATGTGGCTTATTTTAAAAGTACACAGTTTCCATTTCAGGAAAAAAAAAATAATCCAGCAATTGATATCATGCATATCTGGATCTTTCTGGTTTAATCATTTGTTTATATTTAGTAAGGATTTGGTTAAGAAGCGTATCTTTTAAATGGCTTTTGTTTTATTGAAATGTATATAAGTGCATGCTAGAGAAGAGGAAGTGAAATGACATTTTCAGAATCCTTTGATAAGGATAAGACTTGATGCTACAGCTTTGTTCCTCTCTCACTCCCTTTTTCATTTAATGGGGTGAGTTAAAATGTTGTTTCATTGCTCTTAAATTAAATGCAATTATCTAATGTCAAATGCTACTAGGGACACCACTAC
The DNA here is from genome assembly GCF_059756535.1 of Pantherophis guttatus. Lineage (NCBI taxonomy): Eukaryota > Metazoa > Chordata > Lepidosauria > Squamata > Colubridae > Pantherophis > Pantherophis guttatus. Next base: position 275,751,026 of record NC_142063.1, on the reverse strand, counting down.
TGTAGTTAAAAGAGCACTGACAACTTGAGGCCCAAGTGGTAGTTTAGTCATCTAATTTTGTATTTCACCCATCAAATGTTACCTAATAGAAAATTGTAGTGGGATGTCTAACATTGCCTGAAAATATGGCGGAGGCAGATTAATATCAAGTCCTGTGAGGCTAGCAAACTTAAAGTGAGAACCACTTTGAAGTCTGGAAGTATTTTTATTGCAAGTAGGATAATGTAATAAAATCTTGAAAGCCTCCCTAAGTATTTTTTCTGCATAATGTAATTAACCCACAGTTACTCTGAGCCTTTTTTGTCATGCTTCCCCTTCCCCCTGGTCTCTAAAGTCTCTTCTGTAACAGTCCTGTTTCCTCCCTTAATTGTCTTGCTGCCTTCTCTGTTTCCAAGGTCTGTTAGGCATTCCATTACAGATGTCTAAATCAGTTACAAATGCCGGTTTCACCTGCCAGTCAGAACAGAATGTCAGGTTGACATTCTGCCTCAGTCTTTTGAACTGCACCAAGAAAAGCCACCCAAGGAATCATACCCGATGTAGCCAATGGAAAAGAAAGTAGTGGAGAATGGAAAGGTCTAATCTTAAGTAGAGTAAGGCTGCCTTGAAAGAATACATGTTCTAGATAAACAGATATTTTCCTGTTCAGCCAAACTAGTTTTGCAAGATCTCAGCACAGCTCACCTGAACTAGAGAAAACCTGGCAGTATAGGGCACCTACTGACATCTGTAAAATATCTTCTTAAGGAGTAACATACTGGAGAGGTTTTGTGCAATTCTACCCTTGCTGAATAATTAGAAGAATGCTGTGGTATATTCAACAGCTGAGTATTGCAATCCTGTATTGTTCATACAAAAGCAGTGGACACCCAGCTTCATCATACTATGAGGCTAATATCAGGAACTATTAAATCAACATCTTCCAAATGGCTACTGGTACTATCTAACATACCATTCCCACACCTTAAAGAGGGAGTGGCAGAAATGTGTGGCAAACCGATTATTATCTATACACAAGAACGATCAAATACTCAGACTCAAATCTTGGAACACACCATGGAAACTTAGACAGCAATTAGTCAAAAAAGACTTTGATATTGAGGCACCAGGCATGGGCAATTTTTAACCCAGATCTGTTTAATTTAGTGTCTGATCTAGTACAATGCTCCTTCAGCTTTAATCTTCCAAAGAAAAATTGGACAGCGTTCAACCAGATCAAGATCAACCAAGGCAGGTGTCACTACTGAAAATACAAATGGGAACTTGTTGATAATACTAACTGTGACTGTGGGAGCATCCTGCAAACTGCATCATATTGTGATGGAATGCCTCCCCAGAAGGTTCCCTGGATCCCTGCAAGAATTACATCATCTTGAGGGCACTGTTGTCCAATGGCTAAACAATCTAGATATCCGGCCATAGGCTTGATGCTTATACATAATTTAATTTTATTCATAATTTTATTCATCACTTGTATTGTGCATTTTTTTAAATAATTCACTGTTCTGGTGTTTTAAATTTTGATATACATTTTACATGGTGTCTTTGTGAATTGTATGGATTAATGCTGTATTCTGAAATGCCATATGAAACAAACAAAATAAATGTTAGAAGAAGTCTAGCTCTACCTCTCAGAATTGGTCATTGCTTGCTGAAAGTCAGCAACTAAATGCTGAAAGAGAGTTGGGTATCACACAGCCACCCTGCATTCCCAAAGCAAGCCCTATGGTAGGGTTATCTTTGCTTTTCTATTTTAAGCTTTCTTACAGTGAATGGAAAAGGTCGCCATCTTGGGGTTTTTTGCCTCAGGCAACAAAATGCCCAGGACCAGTCCTGAACTGGTCCTGATCCTAGTGAAGGCCAGACATTATTAATCACTAGACATATCTTGGAAGAGTTTGACCATTCAACTGCAAAATATCTGCATAGTACTGCTGCCTTTGCCCTGATTACAAATAAGTGTATATGTAACCTCCTTTTCTGCCACAGTTCACCTCGTTTCTGATTTCACCAAACATCAGGTTAATCTTAAGACAGTTATTTTCAGCTAAACAGAGAATATAGATAATGGATGAAAGAAATACAGACTCTGTGGAATAATATTGGCAGCAAAAATATTTTCAGGATTATTTATGCAGAGGATTTATAAATCACTCCAATCTGAATTATTCCTTAACAAGTCATTCAGATTGAAATCATATAGTTAGTTAAAAAGGTAAAAACTAGAGGTATTCCTATGAAACTGGTGGTCTTACCAACTTCCTAAAAACCAGAAGGGAGCGGGGCTTGATTACACCTCAGGAGGTAAGCTTTTGTAGAAAGGAAGGACTACTTGACCCTTGAGGGTGACATATATCTCAGTTTGCTGAGTTTTCTAACTAAGGTGACATGTAGTGAGTGAGCCTACCAGATCCTATCAGATGAGCAGATGGTACTGCAGATACCTAGTTTTGTTAATAGATTGTGATAAATAGCAGATAATTTTGTGGTGTGAACCCCAAATATAGGATGTGGTGGTTCAGTGGCTAAGACGCTGAGCTTGTCGATCGAAAAGTCGGCAGTTCAGCAGTTTGAATCCCTAGTGCCGCGTAATGGGGTGAGTCCCGTTACTTGCCCCAGCTTCTGCCAACCTAGCAGTTTGAAAGCACGTAAAAAAATGCAAGTAGAAAAATAGGGACCACTTTTGGTGGGAAGGTAACAGCGTTCCGTGCGCCTTTGGCATTTAGTCATGCTGACCACATGACCACGGAGACGTCTTTGGATAGCATTAGCTCTTCGGCTTTGAAACGGAGATGAGCACCGCCCCCTAGAGTCAGGAACGACTAGCACATATGTGCAAGGGGAACCTTTACCTTTACCTTAACCCAAATATGCTTTTTTCCCCCAAAAGGCAATTGGACTTTCTTGATTTTTTTCTTTGAAAATATTTCACTTCTCATCCAAGAAGCTTCTTTGATTTTTTAGTTCTTTGGGACCGAATGACCTGGAAGACTGAGAATCTCCATAGATATTTATTCTGCATGGTGACAATCTAATTATTACATTTTTTGAACAACATTTCCTCTCAATTTGATTCATTAGATAATACTTTCTTCTGAAAATGATTTTCCTTTGGCTACTACGAGCAATTGACATGTGATTGGGGTTTGGGGGGGGTGTTATTTGTTTTTAACAATATCAACATACAACTCCCTTTATTTGACTTCTAAAGGACTCAGATATTCTTTTGGGAGATAGGTCTTTCTGAAAAATGACAGCTTCTCATTCAAAGAGAAGGCATGGAGAAACCCAAACAATATTATTCCCCTGGTAGAAATAAATGACAACATTTCTCTGCTTGTGACTAATAGCTGCAATTAAGAACTATAAAATCCACAATGCTAATTAAAGATACAATCTTAATCCTAGTATGTGGCATAACATTCAGCCTGTCAGCAGTGGAATTATTAACCCGAATATTCATATAAATATGTGCCTTTATCTCTTTTAGAGCGAGCAACATTATGCAAAGTGCAGAATAGAAATAAGAAATAGCGAAGCAAAGAAAATTAGGACGAGAGTAAAGGAAATAAGCTAAATCTAGTTTACACTGGATTGTTGTTGTTGTGGAGAAAATAGGAGGAGGAAGGTGTGTCGAATATGTTCGCTGCCTTGAGTTATTTGTAAAAATAACAAAGATGGGATATAAATAAATTTCCACATCTTTTTATCCTTGCTTCCATTTTTCCACACATAAATTCATACACTGCCTTTTCTTCTTCTTGTCACCTCTCTCTTTTCTAAAAGCTGATCAACACTGTTGATCCACAAGCACTCATTTATTCTTGATCTTATTTCTGTTTTGCCATGCACCTCTGAAGGAACATATTTCCAATGCATTCAACTTACTTTTATGTTTCTTCTGAACCACTCAGTTTTCACTTCCATATTACAAATTGGGTAAAGCACTTTTTAATACACAGACATGTTCACTTCTTTCAACAAATGTTCATTCATTGTTATTCACTACCTTCTTATCAGCATTTGCACCCCCTTGTCATTTTTTCCATCCACAGCCTCATCTGTCAGGGAACACAAATGAATCAATGTGCTCTAGTTTTCCCTATATGTATAAAATTTATATTCATTCACTCCATTTTATTTATGTTGTTGGTACCTGATATATTAATTTTTCACACACTTTTTGCACCTCATTCCCATCTAACATTTACTGCAAACCATTTGCATACAAAAGGTCATTGACATTCATGTTCCTAACCAATACACTTTTACCATCGCCCAAGTATTCCTTATGCATTTGTCAACAAATCACTAAATAAAGGAATATCACACACCCTTGTTTTCCTCACTGCTCAGTGTCAAACCATTTGCTAAGCGTTCAGTTCCCTTATCACTTAGTTTCCTTATATCATACTCAGTGTTGCTATTACCAATTCAGCAACTAACTTTGACTCCATATTCCCAAAAAACATTCTTCAGTTCAAGTCTGTATTGTTGTTTCTCTAAAACAACAATACATGTGCAATAAACCTTGTTACATTCATACTTGGAATAAGATTGTAATAACAACAACAAGTCCGGTTGTGTTTTTCTCAATAAAATATTTTTAAGGATTAAGTTTTGAATGCATCAGAAAGGAAGCATTAAAAATCGTCCCAAGTTAAATGAATGTTTTTTAAATCTAAGCAGCAAGATGTACATTTGATACTGAATGCAAACTGTTTACGTTTTACTTAAACTTTACTTAAATACACACCTTGAGGCAGGGGTGAAATCCAGCAGGTTCTGACAGGTTCTGGAGAACTAGTAGCGGAAATTATGAGTAGTTCAGAGAACTGGCAAATGCCACCTCTGGCTAGTCCCAGAGTGGGGTGGGAATGGAGATTTTGCAGTATCCTTCCCCTGCCACGCCCACCAAGCCACACCCACCAAGCCACACCCACAGAACCGGTAGTAAAAAAATTTGAATTTCACCACTGCCTGGGGGGCATAAAGGATAGAATGGTAAATGTAAAAGATAATAATGCTATCATGTTGGGCGTGACTTCTGGTAACTATGGACACAATTACGTCATTTTTGGCAACACTTCAGAAGTATACTTGTTCCAATTGAGGGGCTGCCGTAAAGAAGAGAGGGTCAACCTATTTTCCACCAGAAGGCAAGACAGGAAACAATGGATGGAAACTAATCAAGGAGAGAAGCAACCTAGAAATAAGGAGAAATTTCCTAGTAGTGAGAATAATTAACCAGTGGAACGACTTGCTTCCAGAAGTTGTGGGTGCTCTACACTGGAAGCTTTTAAGAAGAGACTGGACAACCAGTGGTCTGGAATGGTATAAGGTCTCTTGTTTGAGTAGGGGGTTGGATTAGAAGACCTCCAAGATCTGTTCAATCTCATGTGCCTACTGTCCCTGTCCTAATATTCCCTTTAATTGTATTCATTTTATGTATTCAATTCATGTTTATACTTATATATATTATCTAATATGTAGTTGACAATATATATATAAAGGGATGCAGTATGCTCCCTTCCACGTGCTGGGGAAGACCAGGTGTCTCGATAGAAAAACACTTAATCTCTCCCCTGGCTCAAGATGATGAAGGGAGGAGAACTTGTGGCTCTAGAGGTTAATACAACTGCCTAACATGCAGGCAGCCCAAGTTTGAGTCCAAGTAAGGGTATGGCAGCCGATGTGAGCTAAATAGCTTGAAATAGTCCTAGCTTCCAAGTCTTAAAAAATCAGCTGGATGCTGCTATCTCTTTTTGCCACTTTTGTTACTTTTTTCAGAAGTGTACTGAATATTCTAGGACAGAGTGTTAAAGGGATAATTAGACTGTGTTGGTGGTGAGAGCTGAGAATAGAGACTTACTGCTTTTAACTTACAAGGAGAAGCATTTTCAAGAAATTGTAATTCTGAGCTCCCAAATAGTTGGTAAGTTAAAGTCCTTCTCCGATCACATCTTAGCAATGTGTCCACTGAAAAGGTAACAAATGCCTAACTACTCTTTCCACTTCTCTTGGTTAAATCCGATCCATCTGTCAACCCTGATGCCAATTAATTCTATTCCTTACATTTTGGACCTAACCTGAACGTTATAGATTCAGATTTCACTTATTTGACCTTCTGTCCACTAACTGGGAACTGAAACAATTATAGTATAAAAATCAAAGTCAGATGCACACAGGGTTCGTCACATTATTCCATGGTGGGCTTTAAAGCCTCAGCATGTGCCCTGTCTGGAATCTGCCCTGCGTAAAAACTCTTGAATCCAGCATCGCTGTACCAAGGTGTCTCTGGTTAAAAGCGCACTGAGTCTCGAGGGAGAGTGATTTTCATGGTTTATGTCTCATTTGATTAACAGGAAAATGTAATATACTGTTGTTCGGATAAGGCTTGGTAACTACAAAAGCTAATTACTTCTTATGAGCTTTCTCATTCCCATTAGCGCCAGAGTTAATTGCATTTGCTTAATTATTTGGAAGTCACTTAATATGGACTTTGCCCACATACCACAGTTTAACAAGAGATTAGCTTTGTGTTTGGCCTTGTATATAATGTGACAAGCTTCAATGGAAAAAGAGGGGATCCCAAGCTCCAAGTATGCAGTGTTAAATGCTTAGTTAGCACTTATATTTTTCTTCTAAGTGCTCAGAATGCACATTGCCGCAGGGATCTCTTTAAAGAACAGGCCGAATTTATCAATTTATTACAATATTTCTGGAGGGTAGAAAGAGGGAAATCTAAGGTTGAAAGATAAGATACAGGTAGTCCTCGATTTACAACAACTGAGTCCAAAATTTCCATTGCTATGCAATGTGAGTTTTGCCTCATTTTATAACCTTTCTTGCCAGAATTGTTAAATGAATCACTGCAGTTGTTAAGTTAGAAACATGGTTGTTAAGTGAATCCAGCTCCCCATTGGCTTTGCTTGTCAGAAGATCACAAAAGATGATCACACGACCACAGGACTCTGCAACCCTCATAAATACATGCTAGTTGCCAAGCGTCCAAATTTTAATCACGTGACCATGGAGAAGCTGCAATGGTCATAAGTCAGTTTTTTCAGTGCCGTTGCAACTTCAGGCACTAAAGGAATGATTGTAAATTGAAGACTACCTACAGTATATTAGTTTATGTAAAGCTACTTAATGAAATTGAGATTAGATTTAGATTTGGGCTAGTTGGTCTCGGTTAGGGGGTTTACAGTCTTTCTAAATGAGAGGAGATTAAGTGAGATTACCATAGTTGTGGTAAAGATAGTTACAGTATGTTTTTGGTTTTGGGGGTTTTGAGTGGCAAGTTGTGTAGGAAAGTTCTTTTGATAGTGTGATTTTGATAGTTAGACATATTTTTATCCTTACCAGAAAATTTCATTATTTTATTATTATAAATTCGCCGCTGTAATCACTTTTTCAACACCCCAATTTTTAAAAATTGAAACCAAGCAATACAGCAAAACTATCTTCGATAGTTGGCTTCAATTTTGTATTTATTAGTGCTATATAAAATTCATAATTTGGAGGTGGGGGGAGGAAGAAGCCATGTAAGAAAGCACATGCTTTACTTCTAGAAGATAAAAATCAAAAGTTCCATCTCTGTGACATCAGACTGGGAACAAGAGATGCATTAATTTCAAAGCTGGAAGGGTTTTGGAGATCATCTAGTTCTAATCTCTGCCTGCTCACTGTAGGATTTACAATATTTTTACCTAAGTGAGATAAAATTGCTATCAATCTCTGTAGAGAATACCGAGCAACATGGATCAGTGAGCAGATTCTGTAAGAGGTAATTTCTTGCTTACTCACTCAGTTTCTATGCTGCTAAAATCTCACAGTTCTCAGTGGTTACAGTGTCACAGCACAAGCAACAGAATTAAAACAATAAATAATTGAAATGGCAAAAACAAAATTAAAGTGGGGGGGAAAGAGCGAGTGGCACAGGTGATGTTATTGAAAAAGCTTATTTTTTAATAACTTCCTAAAAGCTATCATAGAGGGGCCAGTGTTCTCAGTGGGGAACCCATTCTATTCTTCAATATTTCCTAGTTTCAGCTCCCTTAACATCCCAGAAATATGTCCTTACATGATCTAACAGCCTAGGCCAAAGCCATCAGGAGAAGGTAGTCCCATTGGTACGCAACTGCAAAGCCGTGAAGGAATTTATAGAGTAGCATCCTCTTTCAAAATTGTATTCACAATTAAACCAATAACCAGTGCTGGTCTCGTAATACACTTATAATATGCTTCCAACATTGGAAATCAGTTAACATATGAGCTGCCACATTCTGGACTAATTGAAATTTCTGGCTAGTCTTAAAAGACAGCCCCATGTAACCTATAATGGGTGATAATGAGAGCATGAATTACTGTTCCTGTATCCTCCTTCAATAATAAGGATGCAAAAGCCGCTGGTCACAGCCTCCACCCACTGTTCAAACAAGAGCTGTGAGACCAGAAGGACCTCCAAATCACAAACCTTCTTCTGGATGGATAGACCTGGTCCATCCAGGAATAACACTGGCATTAAACAAGAACCCAAGGAGCAACTCTGAGTTCAGTTTCTATTCACAGCCTCCATGTTCAGCGACTGACCATCAACAGCATGTCCCCCACAGCCCAGGGTAGTGATGTATTGATGGGTAAATCAGCATATAGATAATACTGTACCTCAAGTGGTCAGATGACCCTCCCCCATTGGTTTCCTATGCTCAAGGCTCCCATGTCATGGGGTGTCTGGGACAGCTGCCTCAAATCTTTGTGATCTCATTCATGGAGGTGTCTCTGCATTCTGCCTAAAAGCTCATTTGCAATTCACCCTGTATTAAACATTCTCTTTTCTTCTACTTATTGCCCTGAGAGGAAAGAATGATATAGCAGGGGGAGAAGAGGGACCCCTACAAGGGAGCACAAAAGGAATGGCATTTGCATTGAAAAACCACCAAGTGAGCAGCAATTAAAGCATTGCTTTCTGGGAAAGCACTTCAGCCAAACCATTATTGATGTAGACTTGGTTTATGATGGCGGCAGCTGAAACGCATAATACTGCTATTTATTTTCTGACAGGTCTTTGATAATCAGAGACTGTGCTCTTCATTTACCTTCAGCCGTGCCAAATATTTTACCACCTTCTTACTGTTGCCCCGTTTGCGAACAGTCTAGCTGACAACTTCGTTTAGGACAGCTAATTTTGCCGTGATTGTGCTGTTCAGAACAAGTTCATCCAGAGATGTTTAAAGGTTAAGGAAAACTTGGGAAATTTCTCATTTCCTAGGAAAAAGAAGTCAAATCTGTGTTACTCCATGATCCAGGAAAATCCCTTCAAGAGAATTCAATCCATGAATCATGTCTGTTGCTCATGAGAATTGCCAGCTTTCTTTTTCCTGCCGTGCATTTCAGATGCGCAGGGAAATGAGGGCCCCAAATGCAGAGTAAGGAGACTGAAGTCCTGAATCCATGGCCAGCACAGAAAAGTTCAGGGAACATGACCCTAGCATGTTTATTCACTAGGCTAATATGACACTCCAATCATACCTGAATCTGAGTATTTTACATCCACTAGTACTAAAATTAAAAAGATATAAAAATATCCGTAATAACAACAAGAAAAAAATATCCAAAACAGAGCACTAACATGCTTGTGTAACATACATCCTCAGGACAGAACAAAACATGTCCCCTCTCCACATCCCAAAACAACTATAACCATGTTGCTTGTATCTTTCAATTATATTGTTTTTATTTGTTTCCTAGTACGATTTGATAGCTTATTAATAACCTTGACTATCACTAAGTGTTATAACTTTTTATTCTTGATGAATATATTTTATTCTCCTTATGTACACTGAGAGCATATATACCTTAGACAAATTCCTTGTGTGTCCAATCACACTTGGCCAATAAAGAATTCTATTCTATTCTATTCTATTCTATTCTATTCTATTCTATTCTATTCTATTCTATTCTATTCTATTCTATTCTATTCTATTCTATCATTGAAAGAGCCAAGCTGTAGCAGCTTTGCAAAAGACCAGAAGAGATAAAGCCTATCTGATTTCACAGGAAATGCACTCCAGGGAACAAGGGCAAGGGTGGCCCAAATCTGAGATCTCAACAGATGACATTTCTTAAGGATCAGATCCAGAGAGAGCCATCTTTTCCAGATCTTGTGGGCCAGACAGAAAACACTAGATGTAAGCAATCTTGTAGATTCTCAGATAATGAACTATGAAGGGCTTTATAAGTGATAAACAGCACCTTGAATTACACCTGGAAACATGCTGGTAACCAGTGCAGCTCTTGTTGCATGGGCAAATCCACTAGTACTCATACTTAAGTAAATTTAGTGTTGTGACAATCAGGTTAGGGAAAACTTGCATTGGGCCAGTAGCCTCAGGAATGCCCAGTCATAGCAATGTCAATTACTGCTTTCCGGACTCTTTCTCAAGTAGACTATTTATTTGGGCAGACAGCTGCTGGGCTACTAAGTAATGGTTCCAGAATAGTTGCTTAGTTGAGGACTTTATCCCAGGGGTGAAATTACCTTCGCTTACCTTCACTACCTATTCCTGTTACTTTCACTTACCTTTGCTACCGTTTCGCAAATGTGAGCGCACGTGCCTTCTCCACACATGCGCAGAGCCTTATGCGCATGCACAGAGGGTCAAAAACAGGATGTGATGACGTCTGGGTGGGTGGGTGGAGCCTCCCGCCGCCGGTGCTACCGGTTTGCCTGAACCAGATAGAACCGGCTGAATTTCACCACTGCTTTATCCCCATCATTATAAGACAGTGTGTGCACATTTCTCATATACCTTCAGTCTTACAACCTAATCCTCCTTTACTCAGAAATGACAAGCAAAATGATAAATGATTTCTACAAATCACAGAGCAGCTTTTAAAAAATCTTTTCTCTCACTGAATGCTGGTCCATAGACCTGGTTCTTGTTCTTGGTGAACAAGATTCATTCAGTTAGGAATGTTTTAGATTGGAGGTTGTCATTGGACATAAAATTAAAATACACTGTGATTCACAGAGATGGAAAGTATGGAGTGTGGGTATTTAAAAAATATAGCATCATGAAATTTTTAAATTTGTTTTTTTTTAAAAAAAAAAAGTCAAAAACGTTTTAGAATGATAGAATGATTAAAAACATCCTGAGAATTAATCATGAAGGAATGTTAAGTGATAATGAGTTGTTGTTATTCCAACTATAATTATATGAATCAAATTCACCTATCCTGGAAAGAGACTCGTCTACATTTCTGGGGATTGCGCTACTTTTTTTTTTGCAAGATAAAAGCTCTAGGAAAATACTGGAAGACCCCATTTATGTGAATAAGGCATGGAAAGCCCCGAGACATCCATGGTGTTGAATCTTCCAACTCTCACAATGTAAAAATGCAAACTCACAATGTTGACCCTACTAATTTGGGAGAGGGAAGATTTAGAAACCATAAAAAGGATCCCAGAATGCTGGACTCAGGGTCAGGCAGCTGGTGTAAACTTTTTTAAGCCTCTGGTGCAAGCTTTGACAACATGAGCTCATCTGATACTTAGGTATTCTAAGTTTGATTCTTCCCCTGCAATTTTGGAAAAATAACTCTTCATCTCTAGTTTATTGAAAATAAACTTTGACACTTTGCTTTACATTCCTCAACCCAGGGTGAAATCCAGCAGGTTCTGACAAGTTCTGGAGAACTAGTAGTGGAAATTTTGATTAGTTCGGAGAACCGGTAAATACCACCTCTGGCTAGTCCCGGAATGGGGTGGAAATGGATATTTTGCAATATCCTTCCCCCAGAAGTGGGGAGGGAATGGGAATTTTGCAGTATCCTTACCCTGGAGGGGTAAGGGGAGGGAATGGAGATTTTGCAGTATCCTTCCCCTGCCATGCCCACCAAGCCACACCCACAGAACCGATAGTAAAAAAAATTGAATTTTACCACTGCCTCAACCATTCATTCAGTGACCCCCCCCCAAGTCACCATGATGCTGAAAAAAATGACTTTTAATTAGTCCTCACACTTAGTGAGTGTGACAGTGTCCCCGTGATCACATGATCAAAATTTGGGTGTTTGGCTTCTATTTACAACTGTTGTTGTGTCCCAAAGTTATCCATTTGCCATTTGTGACCTTCTCAGAGGGTTTTGAAGATCAAAAACAGTGGTGGAAGCAGATTCGCTTAATGACCATGGCAAAAAAAAAAGGTAATAAATTTGAGTGTGGGTCACTTAATGACCGCCTTGCTTAGAGATAGAAGTTCCTGTCTCGATTGTGGTTGTAAATCAAGGATTACCTGTAATACGATAACAATAAAAAGTTGCTATGTGGAATAGTTGCAGTAGTAGTAGAAATTACAATTAGGTCACCATAATCAATACTAAGCCAGTATACATTTAAAAAGCAGGAAGATTTTAAATATATTGTCTTCTCTGCCCATCACTCTTCATGGATGCTATCTGCCCCTTTTCAAATACAGAAGCCATTTCTGCAAGTCGCATAGCCTGCCATAGAATTATAATCTTTCCTCTAAATTCCATGTTATTATTAGGCATATAATTTATTAGTAAAGTCAAGTATTTTCATCTTGCTGTAGCATTTTTTTAAAAAAAGCAAATCAATAAACCATCTACCAGCTCCTCTGATAAAAGGATGGCTATATGAAGGTGTTAAATAAATAAATCCTTACAGTACTACTTTCGTCACAACATGCTTCAGCCTCCTCCAATTGGATAACCTCCAAATGTACTGAATTATAACTTCTATCTCTTAAAGTCAGGTTAAACCATGCTGGGAAGGGATGATGGGAAGGGTAATCTAACACAGGACTGTCAAACTTCTGGCCTGTGGGCCGGATGCATCATGTGCTGGCCACACCCATGCCCGGTTTAGCAAAGGGGGGGGGGAAGTCCCAATACGTCATGTGACACTGCCGTGATGATGTGAGTTTGACACCCCTGATCTAACACATCTGGAAGGCTTCTCTAATCTAAAAATCCATCAACCTTATTTTTGCCCACCTGAATCTATATCTGTATCTCTTAAGCTTTGCCTGTCATACAGGTACTGCTTTACGTAAATGTAACAGGTTTTGGAGAATTGCTTTCCCACCAACTACACTGAACAACAAGACCAGAAAGAAGACATAACTAAAAAGCATTCAGCAGGTCACAATACACTGGAGTAGAACAATGGAAGGTCCATATGGAATAAGTCAAGTATTTGCCTCCCCCGCTTGACTCAAAGTTTCTTGACCCATGTTTTCAACATGATAATTAATACCATTTGCTAGCCAGCTTTGATACTGGTTTGTACTTTCCCTTCAATCCTTTTTTTTTTATACATATAATTTGGGATTTTTTGAATTTGTTTTGAAAATTGAAGTTCGAACTTCTGGGAATGCTTATCTTTCTGGTAGCTGCAGCAGCAAAACATAGGCAGTCAAAGGAAAGCATCAAATTGTGTTTTTTTTCCATTCACGAAATGCCTTGCCTGTGAAGTTTATTTTACAGATATGTTGAGAAAGTATCCATAAAGGAGAGACTTTTATTGATTTCAGCAAGGGAGGGGACTATATTGGATACTCTATTTTTCTACAAACTGAACAGTATTAATGTTTTATGAAAACTTTAAAGGAAAACTTAGATCTCCTCTAAACAAGTTTTCAATATATATTAATAGGGATGGGCAATATGCTCTCTGCCTAAAAAAATATTGTTTTAAATGAAAAATAATCATGTGGAAAGTGCTGACACATTCTGGTATCCAGTGATATATTATTCACTATGCTTACGTTTGTCCTTGTTCCAGATTTCTATTTTGTTGATTGTGAATTTTGTTTTGGAATTCCAGACTAATTCTTGCACAATGTTCATGTAATCTCAAAAGTATTGTTTGGAGAAATCTAAATTGTTTAGAAAGACGTGGGTAGAAATAGACTTCAACTTTGTGCAGTGGAGGAACATGATATAATGATAATGTGAAGTTAATGAAATAGGCAGGCTACAGAGCTATGCTTACTGATTCGTGTGTTCTAGTAGAATAGAATCTCCTCTGGAGACATACTTAAGAAAGAAAACTTGGTATGCTATTGTGCAAGTGGAATCTAAGGGTCTAGAAATGGATTAATTAACAATGATATATGATTTCATATGATGCTATGTAGCAAGTCAATTTTCTGTCCTTGCTTTACTGGAACAAATCATGTTCAAACCTTTTATTGTTTTTACTTTATTTTATTTCCTTGACTTTGAGTCAATATTGACTTCTGATAACTTGTCTGGACTAATCCCTGCAATTTTTTGGGAAAGGGCTTTCAGAAATGGTTTGCCATTGCTTCCTTCCTAGGGCTGTGGGAGAATGACTGGCCCAAGGTTACCCAGCTGGATTCTACTCTGATGCCTTAACCACTATACCATCCCCCACTTCCCATCCTGGCATGCCTCTAAACACCCTCTCCATCTAGGAAGGAAGAATGCTTATCCATCACTGCCATCATTCCCTAACCAGCTCTATCTCACCAGCAGACATCTGAGATGCTCCTTCATCCTTCCCTCACTGTTAAGATATTTCAAATTTTATCCTTAGTTTCAAGGCAACCAATCACTGCTCATCTGTTGGACCTTGCCATCAACCAGTGGAACAGGTTACCTTCAGAAGTTGTGGATGCTCCATCACTGGAGGCTTTTAAGAAGAGACTGAACAGCTACTAGTCTGGAATGGTATAGGGTCTCCTGCTTGAGAAGGGGTTGGTCTAGAAGACCTCCAAGGTCCCTTCCAACTCTGTTATTCTGTTATTCTGAAAGTATAGTATTTCTGAAGCAACCATAGCTTTCCCAAATTGAATTCCCATGAGAATCATGAATCCCAGCATTCTGTAAGTTATCCCATTTGTGTTACCTTGCAATTGTTGCCATAAATCTTTCAATTTCATCCAATTGAAGGTTACAGACAAACATACATTAGTGTTTTAGTAATATATACATAAAGGCTGGTAACAATTTTAAGAGTATGAATATGCTTGCGGTGTTAGAGATAGCAGAATTTTTAACCACTTGATTCAGTTGAAAGGTGCTTATATTGTATATGCAGTTTCCAATGCAGGAATATTCATTGTCTTATTTTACTGAATGGGGATGCAATGGCTCAGCCGTTAAAGAAGCTGAACTTGTCAGCTGGAAAACTGACAGCCCAGGTTTAAGACCCAAGTGCTACACGATGGGGTGAGTTCCTGTTATTTGTCCCGGCTCCTGCCCACCTAATTGTTTGAAAGCATGCAAATGCAAGTAGATAAATGGGTACCACTTCGGTGGGAAAACAATAGTGTTTCGTGCACATTGGCATATAATCATGCTGGTCACATGATCACAGAAATGTCTTTGGACAATGCTAGTTCTCTCAGATAAGAAAGGGAGATGAGCACTGCCCTCTAGAGTTGGGCATGACTGGAAAGGGGAAACTTTTACCTTTATTTTTTGGAACAGGGCAAATAGCTAGATCAGGGGTGAAATTTTGAGCAGTTTGGAGAACCAGCAAATGCCACCTCTGGCTGCGGTGGGAATGGAGATTTTGCAGTATCCTTCCCCTGCCATGCCCACCAAGCAACACCCACAGAATCAGTAGTAAAAAAATTGGATTTCACTACTGAGCTAGGTATGTTGTAAACATCTTGACATGCAACTTTTATGAACCAAGACACAAGTTCTGTCAGCAAAGGTGTGGGATCTGCAATAAAATTTGGATGATGTCATATATGATCAAGGCAAATTAATTCAAAGCAAACAAGACCGAGATCTGTTTGGATCTAAACGGCAACTCCCTGGAATTGAAATGATTAGGGCATTTGGTGGGGTTTAGCTACATCCCTGATAAAACTATGCCAACTCTTCAAACAGGGTGATTAATCTGCTTTCTTTCTTCTGGACATACTGGCTCCCAGATGGTAATGTATTGTTTTGGCTACCCAGCAATTGATTTGTAGATAATTCAGGTGGCTATTTATTTATTCAGTTGTGATTGCTCATTTTTATATTATGTTGCAATGGGGGAGGCTTAAAATTTTAGCATTCTGTCATCTCTCTCACATTAATTTTTTTCTATCGCTGCCTGCTAAAATCTAACTATGATTTCCAGTAATAACAGAAACAGACTTAATGAGAATGATTAAAACAATATTGCAAAGAAAAACCAAAGTGTTAAGTTAGATTCATCACTATTATTGTCAATACTCCTGGTTAAAATCTTTTAAAATTGCAATAACATGGCTTGTTCCTTCAAACCGGAATATACACGTATACGAGCAATATAACAATGCGTCTGTGTATGGTGAGGGAGCTAGACAAATATATTACTTGAATATAAATTTCTGGTTGAGGTTTAAGCCTGCAAGCAAGCAATAACAGATAAAATCTATTTGGCCTCTCTGCCTCCCTATTATTGCTTTAATTTATCCAAGCAAATAAAAACTGGTGCCTATAGGCTATGTTGATGGAATCACTGCAGATACCATGAAGCAAAGCGTAAAGATGATCTCTTGTCATTTTAAAAGCCCATTACCCCTTTATGTGCAAGTTAACAAGTATCACCGTACAAGAGTCTGCATTTTATTTCTTAGGTGTATATAATTACCATTACACTCTTTCTCTAGCCCTTTTTAAAACTGAACAGATTTCAGGTTCAGATCGAACCTGAAAAACGTACAGACACCTTCATGGAAAAGGATTGTCCAGCTGACAAGACCAAAAACCTTATAAAGAAGGGGAAAAAAGATTCCCAGAATCAGTTTCACCAACTTGTATTAATGGAGAATTAATAGAGTATTAATAGAAATACTGTTAACATAAATATGACTTGGATTTTTAGGGATATTTTGTTTTGGTTTCCAAGGCCACTGGAAGTATGCGCAATTATAGTTTCTTAAATTAGGCCAGGTATCTATAGGTTACCCACTCTTCAGATAAAAGGATGCATGGTGACCCTATCTTCAAGCATTTACAATAATGTAGGAAGTACAAATATCTGTCTGATAATTCAATGTACATATCCTTTTTTAAACTCAATTGAATGAATATTTGTGACTAACATCAATTAAAATGCAAAATAATGGAATAACATGAATAATATTGCAATGGAGTTTGGACAGGACAAATGTGCCACCCTCAGCATCAACAGGTGAGGAAAGCGAGTGAAAACTAAAGGAATTAATATGCCCTTTGGAAATAACATCAAGAATCTGGATGAAGGGAATAACTACAAATACCTGAGAATCCCTCAAATGGACAACATCAAGCATACTGATCTTAATGGCCGACCAAGGAATGGGAGAGTTGCTCTGAGATCATGGGAAATGAAAGCTTTCAATCAAAGTACCTCCTCTCATTCCCAATGGATGGGGTATAAAATAGAACAGATTGAGATTGTACCAGTCTCCACCCGTCAACAAAAGCTAGGGCTTCTCTATGTATATCTCTGTGTGTGTATGTTTCTTTCTCCCTCCCTCCCTCCCTCCCTCCCTCCCTCTCTCTCTCTCTCTCTCTCCCTCTCTCTCTCTCTCTGTGTGTGTGTGTGTGTGTGTGTGTGTGTATGCATATGTATAAAACCAAAATAGCATTTATTATCCTTCTACCAAAGTGAAGATGGGAACACATCAGTTCTTTTCCAGTCATCTGGTAGTGCCCCAGTGCTCCAGGTTTTTTGAAAGGTGTGCTACAGTGATTCTGAAATGACATCAGCCAGCTCCTTTAGAACTCTGGGGTGTAGTCGGTCAGGTCCTGATGATTTCTATTTGTCAAGATCAGACAGGTGTTCTCTTACTATTTTTTTTTTGTGTGCTTATTTTAACTTTTATTTCTAGTCTGTTTTTTACGTTATGTTTTTGGTAGTTGGGCTATAGTTTCTTTTGTGTGAAGACCGATGCAAAGAATGAGTTAAACAGCTCTACTTTCTCTCTGTTTCCTGTTACTTCCTTGCCATCTTCTCTCTTTAGTGGACTGACTGTTTCCTTGATTTTTTTTATGTTGGAAGAAACTTTTTTTTTAATTATCTTTGCCTTTTGTTGCAAGTCTTTCTTCATTCTGAGCCTTTGCTTTCCTGACTTTGTCTTTATAAATTATGGCTATCTGCTGATATTCTGCCTTAGTTGTGTGTCCCCCTTTCCATTTTTTGTAAAATAATTAAGTCAAATGGGTTAAAAAGAGTAAAATAATAATAAAAAAAACTGTAAAAAACATTTTAGAAAACAAGGAGCCTTGGTGGAGCAGCGGACTAAAGCGCTGTTAAATAGCACTTAGCTGCCAGCTGCCTGCAATTACTACGAGTTCAAATCTCATCAGGCTCAAGGTTGACTCAGCCTACCATCCTTCCAAGGTAGGTAAAATGAGAACCCGGATTATGGGGGCAATAAGCTGACTTTGTATAAAAAAGAACACCGCTTGGGGGGGCCGAAAGCCCTACTAAGCAGGTACTGTATATACAAAAGTATGAAGGCTATTGCTTAACGCATTGTAAGCCGTCCTGAATCTCCGGAGAAGGGCGGCATATAAATCGAACCAATAAATAAATAAATAAATAAACATATGAGAAATTATGGAAAGAAGAAATACAAAAAAGCTACTGTTTTCCAATATAATGTATCCCCTCCCCCAAATCAAGATAACTTCTAAAATTTAAACTATATTTTAAAATCTTTTTTGGGGGGGAAGAAATTCTTATTCTCCCAAGAGCACTGGGGGTTTTCACACCTATGTTTCCAAGCGTGTGACATTTTGGTATCTCTGGACAAAATGAAAATCATCTTTCTGCACTCGGAGGACTGGGATGTATCTGCAATTTTCAATGGCATAGAGTCTCCTGAGCAGAAGTGATGCAAGTTACAGAGAAAATTAAAAAGGGGGAGGGTGAAATAGCACAATAAATTGAAGGGGAAAAAAACCCACAACAGGCAACTCTCATCAACTTGGGGGACACCGACTATTATGTAATATAAAGCAGCTGGCAGCCCCAGGAGGCAGGATGCAATCTCTTTTGCTCAGAGAACAGGGGTCCTGTGTTCCAGGAAGCTCAGCTCTCTGACTTAATCCTACTTGCGCCTTTCACATCATGAAACCGTCCATGATTTCAGGACAATTTGCCACAGTTGAAATAATGGTGAAGACAGCTAGGCTGCAGCTGGCAACTCTGAACAAAATGTAAGGGGTGGGTGGGCTGGGGGAGGTTTGAGAGAGAAAGATGCCCAAGCTGTGGGGAGGAAGAGGAAAGCGGTGAGGGGGGGAAGGGAGCATTTATTTTCACCTCTTTGCCCTTTAAAGCAATTATTTGAGGTTAGTGTTAGTATTATTAAAAGCCACTTCACATCAAGACAATCCAAACACTTGCATTTCCCCCTCTTAACATATAAAACAACAACAATTTGACTAATAGCAAATAAATGAGCCGAAACTGCCCAAAGGGTTTCGTATTTGTACTGAGGCAGCGCAATCACACTGCAAAAATTCCTTGTGAAGGGTTGCAGAAGCGAAGGAAAAAGATAATCATAATGAATGGCAGCTTACACTGCAGCCCACCCTCAAAACTATCCCATTTATTATTACATCTCACTTGGAAATTTGAAGCAGAAAAACGTGGAATGGAGAGGAGACGTTTATGTGCAATTTTACCAAAAGCGGATCCTGAAGCAGTTATGAAAATATCCAAGACTAAGTTGTTTCTCTCAGCTCTAGGAAAGAGGTAATGGCAGACCACTTTTGAAAAACCTTGTCAAGAAAACTGCAGGGACTTATCCAAGCAGTCTCCGAGAATCAGACAGGACTGAACGAAAGATTTGGGGGGGGGGGAGAGATTTATTTGGCTCTGAAGTAGCCCATCAACTGGTATGAACCACTACTTCAAAAAGGAAGTGATTTTGTTTTTCTTGTATCTTCTTCTGACCTGTCTGGACTCAGAGCATGAGGTTGGCATCTTCAAGAGCTGACCTTGATTTCGTTCTTTTTGGGTTTTGGTTCCCTTCCTGCACCTCTTGAGTTGGTTTATTTGAAACTTGAAAAAGCTTGTTTGGTTTTGTAATGGTGCACATTTATAGATCTAGAGAACAGTTCATTTTCTCATTAGAGGGGAGTTTTATCTCACTCCCCACCAGCTGCTAGATTCTCTTAATAGTATGCATAATAATATGTAATAATATGTGGCTCCGTGGCTGAGCTTGTTGATCGAGAGGTCAGCAGTTCAGCGGTTCAAATCCCTAGTGCCGCGTAACCGGGTGAGCTCCCGTTACTTGTCCCAGCTTCTGCCAACCTAGCAGTTCGAAAGCACGTAAAAAATGCAAGTAGAAAAAAAAGGGACCACCTTTGGTGGGAAGGTGACAGCGTTCTGTGCGGGCCACATGACCATGGAGACGTCTTCGGACAGCGCTGGCTCTTTGGCTTTGAAATGGAAATGAGCACTGCCCCCTAGAGTCAGGAACGACTAGCACATATGTGCGAGGGGAACCTTTACTTTTACCTTTTAATAATATGTTGCTATTTGACAGGGATTTTGTCAGGATGGTGGCAGGGTAGTTTTACAGCTTATTTCACAACAGAGAATTGCATGCAGCAAAACATTGCTCACAAAGTACTTTAAGAAAATTGGTAGCAGTGGAGATAAGTCCAGCCATTTATTTTCCTGACCCTTTTGGGGGAGGTTCCTCTAAAACTGGGACAAACCCAGGACATAGCTGAATTATGTTTGTTTCCACTGTCCCTTGGTGTTTCGAGATTGATGGAAGTGAACCATAAGTGATCGGCTTCAAGCTGCTTTTGAGAGGTTGGAGAGTGTCAAAGGTGATTTTCTTCAAATGCTATGCCTCTTAAATAGAGGAAAAGCAAAAACAATGAATTTAGCTGGGAGGCATAAATGCACATTGTTTTTCATAGGAAGGGACAAACAAACAAATAAACAAACCACCAAGATGAATTACCTTAGAGTTCTTAATAAGTTTAAAGTAGTCTCGATCAGCTTTTCCCAACATTGCCTAGTAGTATTGCCTAGTATTCCTAGTAGTTTTGGATTACAATGGTCACCATACAAAAGCAGCATTTTGAAGGATCGAGATGGGAAAAAGTAGCATAGAAAGATTCTGAAGAATGCTTAACATTTGTAGCAAAGGGATTTATTTATTACTTTCACAGACTTTATAGCCTTACCAAATCAAATGACTCTGGACAGCTTACAACCCATTATATTTGAAAAAATCAAGAATACTAATAATTCATCAACCCTACTCCAACATGAACACCAATAACAATTATTTAGGGTTGAAAGCATGGTTATCTATTTACTAAATAAATTGGGATAAACTCATTAATAAACTTGTTATTTACAGACCAAGTATTTGTCCAAGCAAAATATTTGGATAATTTTTTTCCCTGTATCTCAGCTGATTTTAACATACATCACAGAAAAAATGATAACCCCTCACACACATATACAGTACACCCAAATACCCTTCATATTATGGATAGAAAATTCAGATTCTTAACCGGGACAGTTTGAACAGATTAGAAAAAGTGAAAGTTATAAAACTGAGTTACATAAATTTATAACTTGAATGAAGCACAATCATGTTATTACTTTATCCTGAGGTTATCTTCATGAACAAAGACTCATATCACTAGCAGCATCTTTCTATTGTACTGAATAACTAATTGCCTC
Organism: Pantherophis guttatus; assembly: GCF_059756535.1. NCBI lineage: Eukaryota > Metazoa > Chordata > Lepidosauria > Squamata > Colubridae > Pantherophis > Pantherophis guttatus. The sequence goes on along the minus strand of NC_142063.1, from coordinate 275,729,338 downwards.
CCTATCTCAAAGTACTTAAAATTTAAAATATAAAGAAATTTTATAGGCACAACCAGTTATTTCTGAGATTATTGTGTTCCCTGTAATCTAACTATATGGTCAGAGGAAGTTATATCTCCTGCCACCTATATTATAAAACTACCTATCTATGTCCTAGACCAGTGATGGCTAACCTTTTTGCCATTGTGTGCCAAAAACGGGGGGAGCGCAGGGAGTCATGCACATGTGTACCGTCACCCATAATTCAATGTGCCCCATCCCCCCAAACTGCCCCCGCTTTTGGCACGCAATGGCACAGTGGGCCCAGTAGACCCATTTTTCGCCCTCCCCAGACTCCAGAGCCTATCTACAAGCCTGGGGAGGATGAAAACGGCCTTCCCCACCCCCCCTGGAGGCCAGAAACAGCCTGTTTCCCGACTTCCAGTGGGCCCGGAAATCAGCTGACCAGTTCACGCATGCGCGGAGGACTTGAGCTAGGGCAACGCTCGCGTGTCCATCGATATGACTCTGCGTGCCATCTGTGGCACATGTGCCATAGGTTCGCCATCACGGTCCTAGACAACAGACAAAAACTGTCAGCTATCCTCACTCTGCAAATATATTTGTAATCATTGTAATGCCAAGATGTTTGTGTGACTGCAAGATGTCAGCTTAGAAATTGATTTATGATGGAAGTCGGAAGATCAATAAAATAGTAATCATCACTTGGATAATAATAATATTTATTTAGTTAGTTAGTTTGTTGAACATGTACTAGATAACAGGTATAAGTATAAACATGGACATGAACATAGGATATGAGTACAAATGAATGGGGACAGCAGAATAGGAATGGTAGACACTCTGGTGTGCTTATGCACACCCCCTTTACGGACCTCTTAGGAATGGGGTGAGGTCCACGGTAGACAGTTTAAGGTTGAAGCTGGGGGTGGGTTGAGAATGTAACAATGAAGTCAGATAGAGAATTCCAGGTGTTGACCAGTCTGTTGCTGAAGTTGCATTTTCTGCAATCGAGTTTGGAGCGGTAGAGTGTTGTTAGGATATCATTCTTACTAAGCAATTGACTTTTCACATACATTCTATGTTTATCATATTGTTTTAGGAAGCAACCAGGATGTTACATTTCAAAGGAATGGTCATGTTAGTCTATTGCAGAAAAAGCAACATCAAGCAAAAACAACAAAAAGCAGCACCTGCATCAAATTTAAGTTTTTATTGCTATAGGTTTTCATGGATTGTCATTCACATCTTTCGATTCATGAAATATCCAATATTAATATTAGTCGTCTGGATCCTTTTTAAACATCCTGCTGAGACAAAGCTTGTTGTGACTTAAGACATCATTCTAGATGACCCGATTTCCACAGAATCATTGGTATTGACCACCTACCCTGGAAGACACTGAATGCAGCACTGAGAACTCTTTGAGCAAAGCAAAAGATGATGTTAAGATAACTCCAAAGTAGACAGAAAGCAGATGGAGTTGCAGATGCCTAGACATGGACTGCAAGAAAAAACAATCAGTCCTGGATCAAATGTAGGCTGACTGGTGCTTTCTATTGTTGAGCACTAAGCAGAAAGAAACCCATATACATGTGAGCATATGATACGATCAAATTAGAGATGCAAATTTGGCAAGGATGATGGAAGGAGAAGAAGCAGGGGTGAAATGCTCCTGGTTCGGATCGGGTTGGGCGATCGGGAGCGGTTGTGGCAGGTGGTTCAGAGAACCGGTAGCGATAGCGGCACGAGGCTCCGCCCACCCGCCCGGGTGTCATTACTTCCTGCTTTTAAAAGGTAAAAAAAGGCTCTGACGATCGCACGCCACAGCTGTGATCGTCAGAGCCTTTTTTTTTTTTACCTTTTAAAAACATTTGTTTACAACCTATTTGCCCGAATAGGTTGTAAAAATATGCTTTAAAAAAGTAAAAAAAAAAAAAAAAGTTGGCCATGCCCACCCAGTCACATTACCCCCCCCCACCAAGCCACGCCCACAGAACCGGTAGTAACAAATTTTACATTTCACCACTGAGAAGAAGGGAAAGACGATAGATAAACTGGATGGAACGAAGATATTACTGGAATTCTCTTGGAAGAGTTGCGGATTAGTAGAGAAGGCAAAATATTTTGCAGATAGACCCCGGGCAGCCAACCCAACTTTGTATTGCTTAGCTAATTAACTAAGATAATTCATGCTGTTCCTGAATCTAAGATTTAGGTGATTCAACAGGCTTGAAGTAGGCATTTCTGAGCAGATCCTTCTAGCTTCATAATTTTTTTTTTAAAAAAACACTTTATTAAACTTTTATTACATTAAAAACATAAAAAATTATTTCACTCAACAACAGTTAATTGTGGTGTTTTTCTTGTGACAATAATTAGTGCATTATTTACAAAAATTAAATTGTGCGTATTTACATTCTTATTTTATCTATTACTTATACTTAATAACTATCTATCTTCAATCTATCTCCGTTCTATCCAGTTATACCACTGTTCCCACACATTGTAAAATATTGATGTCTCTTTATCTTTTAAACTCAGCGTTAATTTGTCCATTTCTGCGCAATTCATGACCTTTTGTATGACCAGTTTCTCTGCAGGTGTACATGGCTGTTTCCAACATTGAGCATAGGCAATCCTGGCAGTGGTTAATATGTGTAGTACTAGATATTTTGTGTCCTTCACATATTTGTTTTTTTTTTTTTTTTGAAGATCCCCAATAGGAAGAGTTCCGGTTCTAAGTCTAATTGTTCATAGCTTCATAAATTTTTATTTACACAGATTGCTTAACTAGATTAGTATAAATTCAGCAGATGCCGTAGTCCTCGAGTTACAGTCTTTCATTTAGTGACAGTACGAAGTTACAACAAGAGCACTGAAAAAAGTGACCGATTCTCATACTAACGACCCTTGCAGCATTCCCGTGGTCCAGGAATCCAAATCTGGGTGCTTGGCAATTGGCATGTATTTATGATGGTTGCACTGTCTGGGGGTCATGTGATCAGTATTTGTGAACTTCCCAGACGGCTTCTGTCAATTAAAGTCAATGGCGCAAACCAGATTTTCTTAATGATAATGTGATTCACTTAACAGCAGCTTAACAATCATGGCAAAACAGGCCGCAAAATAAGGCACAACTCACTTAACAAGGGCCTTGCTTAGCAACGGAAATGTTGGGCTCAATTGTGGGTTGTAAGTCGAAGGCCATTCATTCAGCATGCTAATGTTCATTAACTTTCGTCTTTATTCAGATTTAAGAAATCAAAAAGTTACTGTTTATTTTAGTCTAAAAGTTAACCATATTATTGCATAAATACATGCCTGCTTTTAAAACCAGCTATCTAGAAGATGGGACCCTAAATCTCTATGGCTGGGCCATAAAAATTCTAGGATGAGCAGGAATTAAAGAGCAAAGAGGATAATGCTATCAACTTTGTCTGAAACAGTCTGAGTGCTAAACTCATAATGGCAGCTGTGCACACAACTTTAATAATTCATTAAAAAAAAAGAAACTGTTCAGAGCCCAGACAAAATCATCGAAACAAATATCTGCTTCACTATTGATTTAGAAAGCTTCCATTGCTCTGCAATATGAATTAAATAATGTTTTATTCATAGAAAGTAAAGATTTTATTACCCACTACCCCTTCATCTCTTTCCCCGTGCAAGCTGCTTCCTTTACCAGAAATTATTAGGAAGATTTGCGGCAAAGATTGTCCCTCTAAAGAGTTTTTTCCTCCTCTATGTTGATGTTGATGTTGATGATGACGATGAAGATGAGGAGGAGGAGGGGGGAGGGGGAGGAGGATTTTGTTTTTATTTCTCAAGAAATAGCACAGTATAAAGAAGAAAGAAAAAGGAAGGAAGGAAGGAAGGAAGGAAGGAAGGAAGGAAGGAAGGAAGGAAAGAAAGAAAGAAAGAAAGAAAGAAAGAAAGAAAGAAAGAAAGAAAGAAAGAAAGAAAGAAAGAATCACATATTTGTTGGTGTTCTTCGGAAATTTGATTTCCAGCAGGAGCCTTATTCAAGTAACACTGTAACCTAGAAGCAAGCCACTTTTCTGTAAATCCAAGTTGATACAGCTCAAATATTTAGCGCTTTTAAAATCTACCCCACTTAATTCTGTGAGTTGAATGGATTGTTTTAAGAATTTGTTTTCTTATCTGTTTTATTTTATTGCATTTTGTTATTCTGTTGATATTTTTATCCTGTTACTGTTCAGAGTCACTTTATGTGAGATGAGAGGCCATATAAATCAAATGAATGGATGGATGGATGGGTGGATGGATAATAACTATAAGGATGACTTTGCGCAATCTTTCCCATAATCAACCAATTTCTATAATTTGACCTCTGTATTTAGTAATTTTTTCATGTTTGTTTGCATGTTTGACTCTTCTATCCCCACATATTGCTACATCTACAAATTTTACTCTTTTAGTTCCCGTTACATTGATATATTCTGGATTGGGGATTGGTTTGTATGCAAAAATCATATGCAATTTTAACAACACCATTTTCAACAACTTCAATTTTCTGATTATATCAGCTTTGGGGAAATTGGAAATAACCACTTTTGTACAAATGCCAATGGCTCATAGTAGCCACTTTGTCATAACATTGTTTATAGTCAATCTAACAATTTTACTGCATTCACTAATTATACGAGCCGCAGTTTCATCTTTCTGTTTACAATTTGCTGTTGCTTAATACATGGAGAATTCTTGATTTCATCACATTTGTTTGCAATGCTTGTTCCTGAGCTGCAAAACATAATCTTCTGTTTTCTTCTTGGTAGTGCCAGTGGGCTGTCATTCCCAATTCCTGTTGTTAACTCATTTTTAAAAAATTTCTTTTATGTATGTATTTTATGTCATGTAATGGTTTATTTTTCCAATTTTCTAAATGGCTTTCCATAAAAAAAAGTGAAATATTTTTGTTTCTGCTACTCCAGGGGTGTCAAACTTGATTTCATTGAGGGCCGCATCAGAGTTGTGTTTGACCTTGGGGGGCTGAAGTGGGCGTGGTAGGGTGTGTGTGGCCAGCTCAATGTCACTCGTGTTGTGGGTACCTGTGGTGGCCCGAGTGCTCTGCCAGAGAAAACTGGCTCCCGAGCTCCGTTTTCGGCTTCAACGGCCTCCTGCACCCTCTGCCAGTAAAAATGGAGCTTGGGAAGGCCGTGTGTGCTCCCCCCGAGCTCCATTTTCACTGGCAGAGGAATCACGGGCTAGTCCTTCGCTGTTTCCAGGGTGGCCCCACGGGCCAGATCTAAGCAGCCTGCAGGCCGCATCCAGCCCCCAAGCCTTGAGTTTGACACCCCTGTGCTACCTGATGAGAATTTTCTCTTTGCTTGCCATGATGTAATCATTTTAACACATTTTTTTCTTCTTCAACTGTCTGTTTGGTCTGCAGGAAGGCCACAACCTCAATTTTTTCATGCAAAACGTAGGCAATTATAATCACTTCACAGAAGCAAGATTTTGGGTCTTTAGATCTAAATTGTCTCATTTAAGCTATCTCTGGTTTTAACTATATAGTTTGTCTGATTACTGCTACTGCTCATGTCTTTATGGCTTTGATTGTATTTCCACCTCTTAATTTTGAATTTTTTGTACTTGTTTTAAATGCTCTAAACTGGTTTTCTTGTTAACTTCAACATGTGAAGTATTATCTGATTTGAGTATTTGTGATTTTGCTGTAGCAAAGATGTTATGATTTTCAAACCGTATGGCTATATTTTTTTTCAGTGTTCTCTTCTTTATAAAAAGACCTTTTGATCCATTAATCACTGTTCATCATTACTCTAATTCTGGATGTATGTTTCCAAATATTCCCTTTTGTAATACTCTAGACCAGGAGTGTCCAACCTTGGCAACTTTAAGACTTGTGGACTTCAACTCCCAGAATTCCTCAGCCAACATGGCCGGCTGTGGAATTCTGGGAGTTGAAGTCCACAAGTTTTAAAATTGCTGAACTGAACACCCCTGCTCTAGACCAGCGGCCACCAACTGGTGGTCCGTGGACCACTGGTGATCCACGAGAAAATTTTGTTGGTCCGCAGAAAAATTATTTGCATTTTTAATATTGCACTAAATCAGGGGTCCTCAAACTATGGCTCCTGGGACGAATACGTGCAATGAATGTTTGTGTTTCTGCAGAGAGTCTCCCCCTTTGAGGACTTTTTGTGTGGGTCAGAAGGGGGCAGAAATTCTGACTTGGGGTCTGCTTTGGCCTCCTGGTGCGGTATTTTGGGCGAAGGCTGGAGGGAAGTGCTGCTGGTGGCAAAGAGCCGGAGGACCTTATTCCAGTGGGACTGCATCATGGATGGAACTGGCTGACCATGTCAGCCCGCTGAGCCTCCAGGTGCCGGTACCTGGCCTTGCACTCCTGCAGGTCTTCCCTCTGTTTGGAAAGCCTATGCTTGTAGTCCTCAGTGAGGTGCTTCTGCTGAGCCTCCTTCTCAGTCAGATCCAATTTGAACTGAGCTGTTTTGTAACTCTCGTGGTGACTGCTTAACTCCAACAGCTGCTTCCTGTTGGGGCCCTAAGGAGCCCGGATGGGGAGGCAAGGCATTGGCCATGCCTACCCAGTCACATGACCACGTTGCCACACCCACCCACCCGGTCATTAGGCAGATCATATTAGTGGTCTGCGGGATTTAAAATTATGAATTTCGTGATCCCTGAGGTCTGAAAGGTTGGTGACCCCTGCTCTAGACCATTTCTTTCATTCTGCTGAGTCTCATCTAGTTGCTTTTTTTTTTTTTAATTTGATTTATATGCCGCCCATCTCCGGAGACTCAGGGCGGCTTACAATGCGTTAAGCAATAGCCTTCATTCTTTTGTATATTTTATACAAAGTCAGCTTATTGCCCCCACAAACTGGGTCCTCATTTCACCTACCTTAGAAAGGATGGAAGGCTGAGTCAACCTTGAGCCTTGGAGAGATTCGAACCAGCAGAAATTGCAGGCAGCTGTGTTAATAACAGGGTGCATTAAACCACTGTACCATCAAGGCTCTTTGCAACTGGCTGTTCTAGAAGACTAGTTAAATTCTGCAACCATTTCTCAACTGATGGCCAATAGCTATAGCACCAGATGTGGTTCTTGTCCAGCCAAGCATTGTCCAACCTATGATTTTTTTTCTTTCATGTGTTCACCATTGAAAATCACCACGGCTAGTACCGCCTTTTCATCAAGATCTATCTGGCATGGCTGAACCTGCCAGTAGCTCAGCTGCCACTATAATATCTCCTGGTATCATGAGGCATACAAGCAGGGGTGAAATCCAGCAGGTTCTGGAGAACAGGTAGCGGAAATTTTGAGTAGTTCAGAGAACTGGCAAATGCCACCTCTGTCTGGCCCAGAGTGGGGTGGGAATGGAGATTTTGGAGTATCCTTCCCCTGGAGTGGAATGGGAATGGAGATTTTGCAGTATCCTTCCCTTGCCACGCCCACCAAGCCACGCCCACCAAGCCACACCACATCACACCACGCCCACCAAGACACGCCCACAGAACCGGTAGTAAAAACACTTGGATTTCACCACTGCATACAAGCCTTCTCATTGTGGCTTATTTTTGGGGAGGGGAATTCTATCTTCAATGACTTCATTCCAACCTTATGGTAATCCATTTTTAAAAAGAATTCTGATTGTTCTGAACTAGTAAATTTGCTCTCTGATTAATTGTTTAGCTTATGTCCATATTAGCAGGAAGCTAGGATCATGTCCAAGTTTGTTGTTGGCTTTGGATTCTGGCATCTTAGAAGAGGAACAAGTCAGGCACTTAGATTCATATTTAAAACTGATTTGTTAGTTACTCTGCTGGCAAGGGGGAACCAAAAGGGAGTGATGTATGGACTGACATATAGGCTAAATGAGAACACATATCACTCAAAAGTTTAGTTGCCAGAGTCTGTTCTTTCTGTATATGTGTGTACGTGTGTGTACACATGCTCATATGTCCAAATCTTTTATGATTTAATCCACAGTTGAGATGAGAAATGGGAACAATTTTTCATACTGGCTGCATTCTATAAGCTAAATCACTGAATGGCTTTTGTAAGCCAATCATCAAAAAATAAAAAATAACATTTTCAAGGCATTGAAAGGAAGATGCAAGATGTAAGGATGTTTATTTGATATGAAGAACTGCTCAGGCTTCATCCTGGACTATAGATGCATTTAGATTAACAACCAAGTTGTTCAGTAGTCAACTTTACGAGTTGACTAATTTAAGGGCAACTTTAGGATTAAAATCTGTAGGGAGCTTAAATTGATTAATCAGTCAGTCTAAAATTCTCCAGTAGAATGGATATTTATAGCCATACTTGCTCTTTTAAGCCATTAAATTTTATGGAGCTTTCTTCTAAATAGGTTTCTTAGAGTCTTTATGAAGATCTTTGTTGCATTTGAAAAAAAATATATGCAGAATTGTTTAATTTTAATAATTTAGTTTTAAAGCATGGAATACAAATTTTAAAAATTAAAAAATAAGCAGGTCTTAAGGCAATTCTGCAGCCTAAGCCTGAAAATCTTCTGTACTGGTCCTGGATGCTTCTGAAGTTAATTTAACAAATCCCAATCCAGATTGCAATGATTTGGCAACAAACCCAGTTGATCTTAACCTGGACTATGATAAATACAGGCCTTGATTGGCCATTCCCCTGCTTCTGGCCCTCCCCATCTATTCAGGAAAATGAAGCCTTATTGATTGGATTCTGTGTGGGCAAGTCCTTTTAGGGATTGTTCCCTCATTAATTCAAAAATATAGTGGGGAGACTGAGAAAAAATAGAAAGGAGAGTAGCCATAGATAAACAAGACTTAGAAGTGGGGAATCTATTGGAAACTTATTTCATAAACAGCAACTCAATCCAACCTCAGTCTGGGAAGAAAGTTGCAAATAATTCAACTCTTTATTAATCTTACATTTTCAAAGAATTTGTGTTTACTACAAGACCAGTGTTCACACCCCATGTCCGTGTTCTCTGACATTAACACAGTCCTTCCATTGTTCATTTTCCCTCTTTTTGCTATGCTGCTGCAGTGATCAAACCAAAGAGAACAAGTTATTCCTGTATTCCATTGTAGCTCCATAGGAACCTTGTAGCAAGGAAGAATTGATTGTTCAGATTCATAGTAGAAAGGAAGACCTTTCATCGAGCAGGTTATACTTTACAGAATTTTTTGTTTTTTTTTTTAAAAAGGAGGGCAACAATTGGACACAGGGGTCACAGAGTAAAAAAGGAAAGGAGAGGAGAAGGGGAAAGGGAAGGGGAAGGGAGGAAAGGAAAGGGGAAGGGAGGAAAGGAAAGGAAAGGAAAGGAAAGGAAAGGAAAGGAAAGGAAAGGAAAGGAAAGGAAAGGAAAGGAAAGGAAAGGAAAGGAAAGGAGTATATTTCACCCAGTCTCTGCATAAAACAAAACAATGTCCATTAGGAGATGTATAGGTAGGTAGTATTGGCAAAAGAGGGAGAGAAAACATAGTGAGCAAAGACACCTTGATTCCATTGTCGCCTGTGGCAATCATGAAATCAAGGGATGGGGGAGGAGCAACTGAGAACTTGCAGCCCAGAAGGAAAAGACCATTCACTAGAGCAGGGATGGGCAACTGTGGCCCTTTTACAACCTGTGGACTTCAACTCCCAGAATTCCTGAACCAGCTTGGCTGTCTCAGGAATTCTGGGAGTTGAAGTCCACAGGTTGTAAAAGGGCCACAGTTGCCCACCCCTACACTAGAGGAAAGGTGATAGGCCAAGCACTAGAGCCAATCAGAGCTGAGGATGTCACTAAAGTGTAAACACCCCAAAGAGCTTAAGACACGGGTGTCAAACTTGCCGTGCCACATTACCATCACGTGCTGCTTTGTGACATTTTTCCCATTCACAGAGCTGGGGTGGGCATGGCCTGCACATGACGCATCCGGCCCGCGGGCTGTCAGTTTGACACCCCTGGTAAGACTACTCACAATGAAAAACAATACTTTTGAAGCAGAGTTTCAAAACATGCATTGGTATATTTATGATGGACCGGGAGTGAGTGAAGGATAACATTAATTATTGCTGCATTCAGGAAATGGTAAGTGACCTTGTACTGCAAATGGAGCAACCAGAAAGTGTAGACATGGCTTTATTTAGACAGTTAATTGGCAAATAATTAGCAACTGGTATTGCTTTGTGAGGATATGCTAGCTAGAAGGAATTTAAGGAGCCCCTGCGGATTTTACTCTGGTAGTCATTGCTGACTCTAGGGGGCAGTGTTCATCTCCATTTCAAGGCCATTGAGCCAGACATTTCCATGGTCATGTGGCCAACATGACATCATGGAACACTGTTACTGTCCCACAAAAGTGGTACCTATTTATCTACTTGCATTTGCATGGGGCAAGGACAGGAGCACATTTGGTCATGTGGCACTTGGGTCTTGAACTCAGGCTGCTGGCTTTCCAGCTACAAGCCCAGCATCTTAACTGCTGAGCCACCAAGCCACCCTTAGAAGGAATTTAAGGCCACAGTAATAATACTGGAACATTCAAATTACATTTATGTTACAAGCCAATGACATTTTCTCACATGACATTACAATGCTCTCTGCATTTCTGTTTTCTATCCTAAAAGTATAAACTCCATGCTAATTACTGTCACATTACTAATCCTGTCTAAGTGTGATAAACTGTTTAAAGCAATTACCTTTTAAGCTTTGCCTTATTTTATTTTAAATGAACTGAGTATTTAAAAAGTCCATTCTTTTTAGTAGACAAAAGAGTATACTCTTTCTTTAAAGCAAGAAAAATCCCAGATGGTCTCTTGTCTAGCTTATTTTACCCAAGCAGCCATCAGGGTTTAATAAATGAATTTCTCTAAATCCATAGTGTCCATTAAAGAAACATTTAATTGGGCTGTATTATAGAAAGTCTTCTTCCCAGATTTCATAAAAATAAACACATGTTTTAATTTATCTCTGCATGAACCAACTATCAATTCAGAGAATAACATCCCATTTTATTTCTGTAATTGTTAATTTCCAAATATGAGCAATTCTTACAAATTGTTTTCCAAACCTCAAATATTTATCCCCAGTTACTGCTAATCTAGGTCTCCCAATGCCAATAGAGCAGTTAAAAATATTGCTTTGCAAATCTTCTCAGCCCCGGCCTTAAACCTGGTTCCACCCAGTTTCTCTATTGAGTGAGAGAATATTTCCTTTATAAGTAACATGATATTTTCTCTGTATTGACTGATTATAATGCCTGGGTGGTCTTTACATTTCTCATGAATAAGAGGTATGCATTTTGACCCACCCTTCCTGTTTTATTCAAAGGGCTTGATAGCAGCAGGACACAAAAAGGGTGATAAGACTTAGAGACTGTCATATTCAGTGGTGGGTTGCCCCTGGTTCAGACCGGTTCTATAGAACCGGTAGTAAAACCGGAGGGAGGCTCCGCCCACTGACTCCGACGTCATCAGAATGCTTCTGGGCATGCGGCCCCATTGCGAACCGGTAGTAAAGGTTAATAGAACCAGTAGTGGGTTCCTCCCGGTTCGGTCCGGTTCCACCGAGCTGGTAGCGGTGATGATATGACATCACCGAACCGGTTCTCCCCCCCTGCCCTCCAACCCCCCCACCCACGTTATTCTTACCTTTTATTTGGTCCCACGCCCAATCTATTGCTGCCTCCTGAGTCCCAGCTGCTGACTAGAGGGGAAAAAACTGTTTAAACTCTTGCCGGGGGCTTCAAAGGGCCGTCCTACAGCTGATCAGTGTTAAAAGCAAACAAATGAGTCGGGTCGTAAGTGCGATGACTTGGTCGTAAGTGCGAGGACCTTCCAGAAATGACTCTGACCAGCTAGCCACGCCCACCTAGTCACATGACTTCCAAGCCACACCCACAAAATAAGCCACGCCCACATAACCGGTAGTAAAAAAATTTAGAACCCACCCCTGAGTAGAATCCACCCCTGGTCACATTGTCATGCGAAACAGAATATTGGCAGTTATGCTTCACTGACTTATACAGACAATATTGTGATCTCTTAAACTGTCCAGAACATTTATACTACCATAAAAGATATCAGAGTCCTGTGTCACACACCAAATTATAGTTATTATTGCTGAAATATCTGATTGGAATAAAGAATTTAGATGAGGATCCTGGCTGAGGTTAATGAAATTGGGAAAGGCTGGTTATAATTAAAATAAGAAATGATCTTACTAAACCAGGAAGAACATTTTGCTTTAATAAGACATGCAGCAATTTAAACTTAAAATAAACCTAACAAGAAATAAAAGAAGACATGAGACAGGGATATTTTATTTGGGATGCAAAAATCTGGACAACTACTAGCAAAGAGATTTGAAAAATTGTGGCTGCTTCCTAGTGAACATTCTGCATATTGTTGGGTCCTTGGTGCTCTCTGATTTTGGTTGTTTTCTTGCAGATGTTTCATTACATAGGTAATGAAACATCTGCAAGAAAACAACCAAGCTCAAGAGCACCAAGGCTCCCTCAGTTCAACCCTAAGCTACAAATATTCTCTTCTATTGCTATTCTGAATATTCTCCTGCAAAAGACTTTGCTCTCTCTCTCTCTCTCTCTCTCTCCAAAACTGGTCTGAAAAGCACAATAACCACCATTGAGCTGTGTTCCCTCCCCATATTAATTTAATCCTCAAAGGTGCTTTTTCAAAAGGCAATGGGACTTTAAAAAAACAAAACAAAAACCTTTGAGACAACTATGGCATGGATGACTGAGAATCTCCACACACATTTAATCCTCTCTTATGATCATAAAAAGGACTATAAAAATCTATGAAAGATATGGCAGTTAACTTTTCTGAATCACAGTAATCGAAGAAACCTGGCTAACTTTGCCTTTAAGGCAGTGGTGAAATCTAAATTTGTTACTACCGGTTCTGAGGACGTGGCTTGGTGGAGGGGTAATGTGACTGGGTGGGCGTGGCCATTTTTTTTTTAATTTTAAAACCATTTTTTCTACAACCTCTTTGGGTTTTTTTCTTTTAAATGCCTCTGATGATCCAAGCTAAGTTGCCTGATCGGCAGAGACTTTTTTTCTTTTAAATGCCTCTGAAGATCCAAGCTGAGTTGCCTGATTGTTAGAGGCATTTAAAAGGAAAAAAGTTTTCCTTCTTTTAAAAGCCTTTGATGATCCCAGCTGAGCCGCGCGATCATCAGAGGCTTTTTTTTTAACTTTTGAAAGCAATTTTTCGGCCAAAGAGGTTGTAGAAAAAATGCTTTTAAAAGTAAAAAAAAAAGCCTCTGATGATTGTGCGGCTCAGCTGGGCATGGGGGGGGGACAGGAATTATTGCTACTGGTTCTCCGAACCACCCACCTCCATCGCTACCGGATCGGGCGATCCGGTCCAAACCGGGAGCATTTCACCCCTGGTTTAAGGTCTGTTGATGTGTAAATCCGAATACACATGACCATGAATAAGTGTAGATTCACAGTAGTTCTCCCAATAGTAATATCCATTAAGTGGCGAGATGATTGGTGGGAAACACTGTTTGTGAAGACTGGTTGCTAGAGGTTTCCTTTAAAAAAAAAAAATCAACATAAATATAATCTGCAAAATATTTGTTGCCTGTAATTTATTAAGGATTATACGCCTGACAAAACTAAGATCTTTTAAGACTTTCTGCTTGGCTTGTTTCCCAGTCTAATGATGACAGAGTTTGCAGAAAAGAAAACAAGTTTACATGCCACTAAAAAAAAAAATCACACCCTTTACAATGAACAAACTTTGCTGCCTAGATTTAAACGAGTATGGCGGATATAGAAAACACCAGATGGGTTGTGTCCAGTAAATGACCTTTCATCTTCCTTCCACTCCTTCTAGTTTAAAAGTGTTTCACAACACTGAATGTTTTCTTTTAATTTCCACCATCTCTGGGAACAATCTGTGTCTCCTGTGCTGTTCTTTTAAAAAAAAGAAAAGCAAGAAAAGGCATCTCGGGATCATAAAAGAGAGATCTGAAACAACTAATGTTTTTTAAATTGTATATTCAATAAAATTATTTTTTTTAAAAAAGATGAATCAGAATTCTATGTAACCTGGAATACATTTTATAAATGGCTAGAGAAAAGGAGGAATGTAAGGATAGAGAATTAGAAACAGAGTGAAGAAAAGGGGAGAAAAATAAATAAAATAATATAAGAAATATTAGATGGGATTAAATTGGATTTGAATAGATACGAAAGGAATATGTATGTAACTGAAGTGTGATTGAATGTACAAAAAGTATATATGGAATATGCATGATGGTATATTGTAATATACATGAAAGAAAAAGTGTTAGAGAAGTATGTACCAGACAAGTCGCACCAAGTCTAATGTTTTTAAATTTATTTATTTAATTATTGGTTCGATTTATATGCAGCCCTTCTCTGGAGACTCAGGGAGGCTTACAATGCGTTAAGCAACAGCCTTCATACTTTTTGTATATACCTGCTTAGTAGGGCTTTCGGGGCCCCCTAACCGGTGTTCTTTTTTATACAAAGTCAGCTTATTGCCCCCACAATCCGGGTCCTCATTTTACCTACCTTGGAAGGATGGAAGGCTGAGTCAACCTTGAGCCTGGTGAGATTTGAACTCACAGTAATTGCAGGCAGCTAAGTACTACTTTAACAGCACTTTAGTCCCCTGCACCACCAAGGCTCCTTGGTGAATATAAATTGTATATTCAATAAAATTATTTTTTTAAAAGAGAAAGAGAGAGAGAGAGAGATCTGAAACAGTTTGTCAATATACACAGATCCTTTCACTGAATTGCCAGTGAATTTTGGGAGGCCATTAAAAATAAAAACCCTGAAAACACAGACTATCAACTGTGCCAACAGAAGGGTATTTTCTAGTAAGAAGAGCAGAATGGTATCATCTTTTCATTCCCTGACACTGCATATTAACCAAGCTGAGGAAGCAACATGAGGTTGTTGACCCAGAGGAACACAAAGTTTCCCACAGGAGGGAAAGATAAAAAGTTGCTATGGAGGCATTCTTGCTTCACTTGGTTCCAATCATCCCTGCGCCATGCAAGACACCCTTTGTTCTCCTCTAGGAACACATGGAACTAACAGAATAACAGGGTTAGAAGGGACCTTGGAGTTAGGGTGGCGCAGTGGTTAGAGTGCAGTACTGCAGCTACTTCAGCGGACTGCTAGTTCAGCAGATGAAGTGAGTGTGACTGGGACGGTCATATGACTGACTCAGTTTGGGCTGGTAAAGAGGCGGCGGCGGTTTGGGCCGGCAAAGAGGCAGTGGCAGCAGGCTGTTTGTGCTGGCAAAGAGGGGAGGCCGGGGCAAAGGCAGGCAAGTGGGCTGGGCTGTGGGGGTCATGTGGTCGAGGCAAGTGAACTAGTGAGCGAGGGAGCCAGACAGCAGCAGCTGCTATGCCACGGCCAAGGTGGGTGGGGCAAGATAAGGAGTGACAGGGAGGGGCGGGCGGGATGCAATTAGGCAATTCTCTGAACTGCGCAAAAATTTAACAACCGGTTCGCCTGAACTGATCCGAACCGGCTGAATCCCACCTCTGGGATTGAAGCTGGAGAAGAAGATGAAGGTCCAAGATTACCTTTTTGTTACCTCTCATTATTAGAATGAATTTTAAAAAACACCTGGCACCCCTTTTTAAAAAAATCTATTAAAAATGTTATAACAACAACAAAAAAAAAAAAAACCTTGGGAAATGCCACAGACTGGATTATTGTTCTACAAACAACAACAAAAAACAACAACCCTCTTCTGATATTTGTTTACCCTTTCAAATACCCATGAATCCAAGCCACTCACAGTTCAGGGGGGCGCACAACTTTTCGGATAATCAGTAAAGAAAATACAGTAAAACTTTCTTTTCCCCAAGCTTGTTAAGCTCACTTACATTAGTATATGAAACTTTGTGGAAAGTGATCGGATGATTACCCTTGGTATTAGCAATGCTGTATTCTGTTCTGGTGACCCAAACAGCTTTAAGTAAAATGCTGACAAACTGGAAGAGCATCAACTCCGACAGATGGATCTGAAGGTATCCAGCAGATTTCTTGAGAATGAGCCATTTTATGAGTATTAGAGACCGCAGTCAGTTGAGGACTGCCCAGTAAGAGTTGTTGAGCAAAGACTTGAAACCAAGCATCCGCAGTTCAGTTCTGATACTGCATCTGCTACCTTGTGCTGGCTGTATGTGAGACGTGAAAATGTCTATTTATATGTACATTCGATGTGGGAAGATGCTGATATGAAGCAGTGTCCAGCTCGCTGTTGCATGATTGCACTAATTCAGGTGATCCCAGCCAGTCCCACTGTTAAGAACAATCAGTTAATATGATTAAAATTGGCACAGCCACTCTAAGACGATCTGGATGGAGCTTACCACCTGGCCTAATGCCCTTAAAAAGTTTCAGTTTTTAATTCCAAAATCCTATATGAATTGAATCTCAGCTAGCATGAAGGGAAGGATTAGGAGAACCATTCTGGCAGCACATTTGGAGTCTCTTGAAGCTTACTACTTGACTTAGTTGAAGTGGGTTTATCAGAAAGGAGCAGTTCAGAGAGAGCTTAATCTTTAGGGAGGGTAAGTCTTAAATTCTATGTTTATATTCTTGTTCCTGTACATATACTGTATGTCTGGTTATTGCTGAATATCTATTAGTAGCCTCCTCCAATCTGATGCCTTTCAGATGTGCCACAAGTCTACTCCCACAATTCTCACGCTGTCTTGGAATTATGGAGGCTGGCATCCAATCTTTGGAGGGCATCAGCTTGAAGAATCTTCATTCAATAGAGAGAAGCCTGACAAAAGCTGCTGCATTTTCTCATACTTCTGACTGAGAACATTACAGGGGTGAAATCCAGCAGGTTCTGACATGTTCTGGAGAACCGGTAGCGGAAATTTTGAGTAGTTCAGAGAACCGGTAGCAGAAATTTTGAGTAGTTCAGAGAACCGATAGCAGAAATTTTGAGTAGTTCAGAGAACTGGTAGCGGAAGTTTTGAGTAGTTTGGAGAACCGGTAGCAGAAATTTTGAGTAGTTTGGAGAACCGGTAGCAGAAATTTTGAGTAGTTCAGAGAACTGGTAGTGGAAGTTTTGAGTAGTTCGGAGAACCGGTAGCGGAAATTTTGAGTAGTTTGGAGAACTGGTAGCAGAAATTTTAAGTATTTTGGAGAACCGGCAAATGCCAGTTCTTCGGGGTGGGAATGGAGATTTTGCAGTATCCTTCCCCTGCCATGCCCACCAAGTCACGCCCACCAAGCCAAAACCACATCCACCAAGCCACGCCCACAGAACCGGTAGTAAAAAAAATTGGATTTCACCACTGGAATGTTACTATCTTCTTCTCCCTTGTGGTTGTATCAGAATGAAGTATGTTCCTTACCAGGCATGAAAATAAAATTCTCTTGTTTGACCAATTGCTCCTGTGTCATTTTGATGGAGGGATAAGAAGGGAATTGGCATTGGGCTTTAAGAGCTGCTGACAAGTTGCATTGAATTTAACTTCTGTACTCTTGTTAGCCTCTTAGCAACAGCAAATGTCATTCATAATATCTGAACCATAGTTTGCTCCATAATTTAGCCCTGTAGCCAGTCTGAAATGGGACAATCCAAACTCAGCAAATTAAATTTATAAAGTGTGTGTGTGTGTTTGTTTGTGTGTAAGAAATAGGCATACATTCCAATTCTACAGTTCAGTCCTGATTTGCAAATTCAGAAATGTGCAAGCTTGCACAATTAGGATTGGTTTGCTTTTAATGCTAATGTGACTTTGAAATAATTAGTCATTGCTATAAAAGCAGAAATTATTTAAAAGTTTAAGGTATTTTTAAAAGTTTTATTGAATTATCCTCAGCAAATGTAATCCAATGTCCAGGCTACCAATTTATTACTGCAGGTTTCTGTTTTTCTCTGTGTCAGTTTTGACTGGCATTTTATTTAGGTGGGAGTAATTTTGCTAGCGGTTACAAGAACTCTAGCTAAGGGGGGGGGAAATCCACTAATTCTATTTCTGTAGGATTACAAGGATCAAACTAGATAAGATATAATAAAATCTGCCCAGGATCTTGTAAGTTGCAGCAGATGGTAGAATGCACCCTGGTTGGTACAAGATCTTGGAAACTAAGTTTTCCCTGGTTAGTACTTGTGGGGGGGATGGGGACCCCTAGGAACTCTAGGGTAAAACTGGACAGTCAAGGAGCACTTTGGAAGATGACAAGCCAAGCTCTAATTTTGTCAAGAAAATGTCATAGATGTAATTACTAAAGCTAATAGAAGAGTATTTTTACCTTCTTAATGGTTTTGTATAATCAGGATTGTTTAATAGGTTTGCTATTTGATTTGGATATTGGAAAACAACAAGTCTGAACAGAGCCTGAGGATATGCTTGTGTTTTGAGGGTTTGCAGAATTTTTTTTTCAGTTGTCACTCTTATCAACATGCACTATTCAAAGATTCACACACAACACAACTGCACACACATTCCATTATCACCATGCATATACATAGTCATTTATACATTCCTTTGACTTCTGAACTTTTCTACTAAATGATCACAGGTTTGGCAAAAAAAAAAAAGTTGTTTTCTGGAGAAGTTCAGAAAGAACAGAAAAATCAAGCAGTTACAACTGAAAGACTGATAAAGGCCCAAAATGGGTAAAATTAAATTTTGCGACAGTTAGCAGAAACATTTAAACGTGTACTTCAAACTCTCATAGTAATACAACATCATCTTTTAAGGTAGGCTATTGTTATTATTAAATAACTAATGTTATTATTATGATGATGCCTGTTGGGTCCATATGGAGTGAGACTGATGTGTCTGTGTGACTTTGATAGAGATCTTTAGAATTGCTGGTTCATACTAGTTTTCTCAGTAAAAACCTGATGAACTTGAGTGTGTTGTTTTATTTTTTTAAGGCAACAGCTTCTGGGAAGTGAAGGACTGCCCCGCCAGTCATTTGCTGAAACCTCTGAGGTTTTCCTCAAACCCCCCTCAGATATCTGAGGGTCTGGCTAGAGTTTGAGTGCAAAGCTTGGACTCCAATTGCTTCAAATACTTCCTCTGTTCATGCAGTTTTCAGCTGGACGCCAAAGAACGGAGGGAAAAACTCGTAACATGCCAATTATCCTGGCCTCAAAACCGCAAATGATGGTGCACAGCTGTTGGCAAAAGGAAATGTGGTTCCAAATATTTAATAGCTAATTGCCTAAACTTTGTCAAGATCGTCTGCTGAATCTGTTTTCTATTTGCTCTGGATTTCTAGTTAATTTTTATTCCAAAGAAGGGGCAAAACAATATGGGTGTTTTTGTGTGTGAGAGAGAGACTTTATTAAAGTTATTATACTCACCTAATTTGCTTCAATATTTTCATACATAATCCAGAGGAGATTCATTACAGATGATGCCCCTTCCATTTTAATCGCAAGGTACTTTTGGTGCAGGAAACCTGTGTGGGTGTGCATGCACCCATCTAGAAAAAGCAATTTGCTGAGCAATTTGGTTGTCTGTGCGTGTGCTAGCATAGTTACATTTATTGCAAGATGTGAACAATTTGCCTTTTCAGTTCCTTAATTTTGTTTTCAAACCTCATTTTAACCAGAGTTTTGTTTTAAATATGCAGTCAATGCTGCAAATTGACATGCAGTTCCTGAAGCCTTTGCCATACTGCGTGGATTGCAGTGCAACATCTGTGTGTGTGTGTGTGTGTGTGTGTGTGTGTGTGTGTGTGTGAGAGAGAGAGAGAGAGAGAGAGAGAGAGAGAGAGAGAGAGAGAGAGAGAGAGAGAGAGAGAGAGACTAGAATTAATGATGACTTCCCCATTTGGAAATCTTTTATGGGGAAAAGAGTTGTGTAGTGTAGTGAAACAAAAATGCAAAAATATCTTTTAGATATGAACTGGAGAAGGAAGCATTGCATTGCTTTTGAAATAATTTATTGCATATAATATGATACTGGCTTTTATTATATTGTGTACAATTGTTTTAATCAATCTTTGAGAAAATGTCTGGAAAAATAACATCAGAATAAGAAGTACTGTTATGGAGAAAAGGGAGGCTCCCAATTTCTGATTAAGCTCCTTATTTTTAGAATCTGTCTTTAGTTTGACATACATATATATCAGAGGTGGTATTCAGCAGGTTCTGACCAGTTCTGGAGAACCAATAGTGGAAATTTTGAGTAGTTCGGAGAACTGGTAAATACCACCTCTGACTGGCCCCGCCCTCATCTATTCTCTGCTTCCTGAGTCC
The DNA here is from genome assembly GCF_059756535.1 of Pantherophis guttatus. NCBI lineage: Eukaryota > Metazoa > Chordata > Lepidosauria > Squamata > Colubridae > Pantherophis > Pantherophis guttatus. The sequence continues at coordinate 275,709,085 of NC_142063.1, read as the reverse complement.
CAGCCGATCGGGAAGAAATGGGGATTTTGCAGTAACCTTCCCCTGGAGTGGAGAGGGAATGGAGATTTTACAGTATCTTGATCTTGCCACGCCCACCAAGCCACACCCACCAAGCCACGCCCACAGAACCAGTAGTAAAAAAATTTGAGTCCCACCATTGATACATATGATATATATGTACATCACATTATTCCCTTGGAATGCAATGTAGAGAAGCCTCCTTATTGTGCACCCTAGGCAACATGAGTTTCTCATGGCTAAATAGTTTACACATTCTGGCTACTGGACCTCACAAGGATCTCCTAGCAAGAAGCAGTAGCATGAGTACCGAAAAAATAAAAATAACGGTTAATGCTGTATTCTGTAATGTCATATGAAATAAATAAATAAAATTATTCCCTTTTGCCCTAAAGCAATGTTACACAAAGTACAGAAAAGAAACAAGAAATAGCAATCTAAAGAAATTAATGGCATGCAATAAGAAAAAGAAAGGAAATATTGCTAACTCTAGTTTATGCCAGCATCATTCCCTACATTCACCATTCCTTTCTACTGTAGCAAACCATCCTTGCTTCTAACATGCCCATATACAACTTCATTTATTGCCTTATTTAAGCTTCTCACCTGTCTCTTTCAAGAAATCCATCCAAGCTCAATTTTGTGGGTTTTCCTTTATGTATTTGTTTTACAATTAGATTCTTATTCATTCTTTCTGAATGACTAAACCATCTCAGTGTGCTTCTTTTTTTATTGCTCTTTCACTTTTGTACTTATATAAGAAAGCAAGATGAAAGAACTGTCTAAGGCACAATGACTTAGTTTTTTTTGACAAACATTAATTCCTTGCAACACACAATATCTTACCCACTAACTTTCTCCAGCATTCTCCAGGAGAATTCTGGGAGTTGAAGTCCATGCATCTTAGAGTAGAGCAGTTGAGAAACACTGCCATACTCAAGGGTAGCAAGGAGTTCCCTACCCGGTTGCTGGATGGGTATGGCCATGGTGGGTGTGGCCTAGTCTGCCTCCTGCACCACAGCAGAGGGTGGCGTTTTTGCCCTCCCCGGGCTCCAGAGACTTTCCTCAAGCCTCCGGGAGGGCGGAAACGGCCTCCCCAGGCTCCAGAGGCCCGTTTGTCACCCTCCCCGAGCCTCTGTGTGTGCCCTGCACTTACTTGCATCCAAAACGGGCTGCGTGGGGACTCCTGGGAGGGAAGGGGCGGGGTGGGTGGGGCCAGCCAGGAGGTTCTCTGAAGTGCACAGAATCTTAACTAGAGGTTCTCCCGAACCCCTGCAAACCCCCAGCAGCCCACCCCTGCGTACAACTATTCCTCACACATTGAACTATATAAGTATTAAACAATAATTGGGACATCACATCACATCCTTGACTTACTCTCTACTCAGGGTTGAATATCCACTGTGCATTCCATTTATTCTCATATTCATTTCATTTCATTATACGCTGTTCTTACCACATTCACCAATCAGCTACTAATTCTAAATTCATGTAAGTTATTCCACAGTTCAATTCACATTATGATACAGTATAACTCAACAGTACTAGTGAATTTTCTTACTCATATTCATGTGAGTAATTTCTCAACTGCTAGAAAGCAAAAATCAGATCTCTGCACTCATTACCCAGGATAAAGCTGCACTGTTTTCCAAAATTTTGCTTGTCACCTCCTATACTACTTTTTTTTAGAATTCTGCCAAACCTTTTCCCAGGCTCACTTAAAAACCAATCTCTTTAGTTTTTGCTTTCAGTCTTGCTATTTTTCTTTTTTCATAAGGAAATAATAATTGTATTATTTCATTTATTAGGCAAAGATGCACTGTTCATATACATATTAAACAAGTTGCACAGCTACTCCAGAGACAAATTTCACCCATATTTTAACATTTCTCTTATTTACGCCATTTATACCACCAACCTTAGAATTTTTTGACATTTTCATGGCATTTTCATCATTTTTCCTGTGTAGTATTTCTTTCAATTTCACCTTTCAATATATTCCCAATATATCCTCTATCATTCCCATATAAATTTCTAAGATATTCCTTCCAGTATTCCCTCACTTCAGTTACCTCCCAATAATTTCAGTCATTATATTCCACTCATTCTGCTGAAAGCCCCTTATTTGGTTCTTTTCATCCTCCTTCAAAACATTTTTTAACAATTCTATTAAAATCTCTGCATTTTCTCTGCCTGTTTTAACCTTAACCACTCCTTGTGCTCTTCAATTACATTGTTTGCTACCATTTTTTCTTCTATATGCACCATATTTTCTCTTATCCCAAATTTTGGTAGGAATCTTTCTGTTATATGCATTTTTCTCATTCATTCTCACTCTTTCATTTCATCATTCTACCGTACATCTTTTTACATGCTGTCCATTAACATATCTTCACATACTCCTGTCATATTCTCTAGTATAGCAATAGCGCTTAGACTTATATACCACTTTACAATGCTTTGCAGCCCTCTCTAAACGGTTTACAGAGTCAGCATTTTGCCCCCAACAATTTGGGTCCTCATTTTACCCACTTCGGAAGACTGAGTCAACCTTGAGCCTGGTGATATTTGAACTGCCAAATTGCAGGCAGCCAGCAGCCAGCAGAAATAGCCTGCAGTACTGCACTCTAACCACTGTGCCACCGTAGCTCATATCACTATTTTTTTCTTTCAAGCAACTTCCACATCAACATTCCTTGTGTAGCGGAGGGGTGGGGGGAAGGGAATAAAAGGTGGGCTTGGGAGGAAGGGGAGGAGAGAGTGGAAGTGCAAGAGAAGGAAGGGCGGGCTTGGCTAGAAAAAGAGAAAAAAAGCTGGAAGGTGAGGGATAAAGGGAGAAAAGGAGAGATAAGGGAATAGGCTAGCAGAGGTTTCTGTGGGCCAAGCCTGAGGGAAATAAGGGGTTAGGATAGGAGAGGCTTCTGTGGGGCAAGCCTGAGGGAGAGAAGAGAGTAGGATAGAGGAGGCTTCTGTGGGGCAAGCTGAGGAATCCATGAAGGAGCAGAGGCAGTGGAAGGAGAGCTGAGCAGGCAATTCAAGAGAGGGAGAGAGGAGAGATAGAGAAAGGAAGAAGGACTGACCAGCCACATGAATACCATCTCACCACGTGACCTGCCTACTGAGAGGAGACTGACCACCATGACGCTACATGACCCAGGCCAGTAGAGGTGCCTGAGCAAGGGACTAGTGTGGACCGGTGGCCATACCAAAAAGGGCCAGGAGAACTCAGACTCCAGCGGCCCCAACGGGGGTAGCACTACATTTACATCTGGTATCCATTAATTCTATTGGGAAATATTTTTTATACAAAATTTCTACGTTCTCTTCCTATAGTCATTCTACTTTAATTTTTTTTTTCCTCATGAGCATTTTCTCCACGTTCCATTCCTGACATATCAAAAAACTACCCATAGTGAGAACCTCTCCTTGCTAATGTATGATTCGCTAAATCTTTCCACATTTTATCATAAGCAATCAAATCTATTGTATTTTAAATGTATAGCCATTCTTTGGTATACATTCCAATAGATGTATGTTTAAACCACATGTTCAAAACAAGCCAACCCTTTTCTAAGCAGATATTCACCCAATGGATACTATTTTCATTCATTGTTGGGTCTTAGAGTAGCCTAAACATTTTTAGGTACTCTCTCATTTTGTTCTCACTCATCCATTCAGGTCACCTAACACAATATTTTCTGACCACCCTGAAATTATATTCATTCAGAACATTGCACATTTTCTCTTAAAATTCACCCTTGGTATTTCTGTTATTACTATTCACTGAAGCAGAACATGCAGCTGTCACCAACCTCTAGATTTCTGCTTCGATATGTACCTGCAAATGTAGACGATATTAATTTATACTTTTTGATATACATCTCAACCTTTCATTCATACAGTTCCAATTCCCCATATATATTCATTCAATTCCATGTAATCAAATCATCCTCATTCAGATTTACAACATTCTTTCTCTTTTAGTTCTTCTAGTTGTACAGACACCCAGCATATTTATGTTTCGATCATGTTAGTTCATGTCCTTTAACTTTTACTCCTGTTACATTTCAACATGCAATTGTCCATAAGACATGGTTGACACCAGATGGGCCCATTGATATTGACCCCTGCTGTGCATCATTTCTTTGGGCAGTCAAGGCTTTTCCTAGTTTTACATCAATGGAACGGTATTATTACTACACGTCAAATTACGGATCAGCAAGAAAAGTCTTTTAAAGTCATTAACCTTTTATTTGACTGAATTCTTCCATGCCTTAGTGGAAATAATGTTAAGAATCCATGATCTCATGGATTCCACAGGTTACTGCTAGTAGGTGAGGCAAGTTTTCTTTTTTTTACCTTCTAGCAAATTGTTTTCATGCCTAAAGATGTTGATTTTCTCTTTTGAAAATAAATGCATGATCAAAACTAGGGGTGAGACAGTACCTAAACATGCCGTCTATTTAGCAAATTATTTTCACCCCTCTAACATTGCAAGAAAACAATTTGAAATTTGTTAGAGCAGGTGTCCCTAACACTACAATGCAAATGACCAGCTGTCTGCAAGGAATATACAGTAAATCCTTCCATTCTCCACTATCTGGTCAGAGCTGAAGAAGCTTCTTGGATGAGAAGCGAAACGTCTTCAAAGGAAAAACAAACAAACAAGAAAGTCCAGTTGCTTCCTGAAAAAGCATCTTTGGCACAACCATGACTTGGATGACTAAGAATCTCTACAGACTTTTAACTACAATCAGCACTGCAAATTTGTGAGTTGAATCCTTAAAGGAGATGTGCACTTGGCCTTTTTTTTTTTTTTTTTTTTTGTAATCGCTGCTGCCAGTGACACAAGTATCAGTAAAAATGTCGCCCAGGGGTTTTTCGCATTTTCTTGTTGCATTCAAGCGAAGCTGGGAATAGAAAGTCCTTTGGGTAGTATTTAAACTGTCACCTCCTTTGAGAAGCCTCTGTAAGTATAACAAAGCTCTTTCTTGTCTCTCTTTACTTTACAAGAGGCAGATTTTTTTTTTCTTCTTTAGCAAAAGAAAATAAGTTTTGTAGGTTTGGTACTGATATAGAGCACACTATCCTGTGAATATATTTACAATACTCATTTAAAAACTTGTTTTTGGCTGTATCTGGTGTAATCTAATGCTCTGTGTGTGCATGTTTATGTGTTGTGAATGAGTGTGCATGTGCACTTGCACAAGGATAGTTTTAAGTTCATTTATGTGGAAATGAACCAGTCTTTAAAGAGTCAATTGCACATATGGCAAATTTGGATATTTTTATTCAAACTACATAATTCTAGTAACTGTATGTTACTTCACTTCTCCCTTTGAGTAAATCAAATACCCAGAAGTTGTGTTCATTTAGTCATCCAGCTTTACTTTGTTTCTTAGCCTATGGATATTTGAAACTTTCAAATAGCATTTTCAGTCAGCTTTAAACAAAACTGTGAAAAACTATCCAGCTTTTAGCTTTCAAATATAAAATGTATTATAAGGATCATTTTTCAGACTCTATAGGTTTATAATTTATATTTGGATACATCAATTATTTGATTAGAATTTATTTGGTTTCCTTGGAGCTTGAAATATTGTTTTGTGCTTTTTCTTTTTTTAATATGAGTTTTAAACTTCAAAGTTTACCTTTGCAGCTGGATAAACCCCAGCTTTTGCATGACAGTAACAGTGGGTCATCTTTGTCAAACTTCCAAATAGTTCAGTTCCTTGACATCTTTGGAAAATAAAGGCTATTTTCTGTCCCATTTCAGTGACAGAAAAATGTGAGATCATTATGCACTTTTGGATGTAGCTACATTACCTTGTTCTGCCTCTGCCTACTAGCTGTATTTGTTGTTCTAATTTAGCAATTTAGCATGATGGGGACTGGCAATTTGGTCACTAAATGATACAAATCATGTGATTGAGGCTGTGTTTATGATTTTATTTCAGCTTTCCTTTTTCTTCCCTCTCCAACCCTTTGGAATGTTCATTCCAGAACTGCAATAATTAGCAAGAAGGTAATTAATGTGTGTATTTACATTCATTGGAGAAGAAGGGATTACAAGAGAGTAAACAGACACAATGGGAAATGCACACAGAAAGCAATGTGCTAGTGCCAGCTAGCTGCCTAGTGTGAGGCTCCTAGCCCCCAACTGCTTAGGAAGCAAAAAAAAAACCTTTAGTGTAAACTGATTAGGGTCTTGTCAGTTATAGGCAGCAGCTGAGAGCTGGCTAATTAAGGTCACAGAGCTGAGCTTGTCAACTTGGCCTTAGTACTGTGGAGAAAAGAGGCAATCTCTCTAGGGGAGGGACAGAATTAAAAAGAAAACAACAAATTATAATGGTGAACAGATGATTGGGAGAGATACTGCAAGGATCATGAAATTATTTTTTCAACACTGTTGTAACTTCAATTGGTTGCTGCATAGAGTAGATGGTAAGCAAGGTCTACCTGTAAAGATTTGCTATTTAATAAATAATAATAATAATAATAATAATAATAATAATAATAATAATAACAACAACAACAACAACAACAACAACAACAACAACTTTATTGTCATTACACATGCATACAGAGAATATCCATACAACGAAATTCACTTAACACCCAAAGACCAGGTCCAACACACATAACAATCCCCAAACACCCCACCACCCACCACAAATTCCCCACCCCTAAACCACCCAAACATCCACACAACAGACCAAGCAATGCTGTCCAACAGCTCACTGATGGTGGCCCATTTTTGCTTGCTGCAGATAGGATCTGTTCATATGGCTCTCTAGAATGATGCCTTGGTAAATTAAAACCTTTTCCTTTCTTCAGGGCAATTGATTGGCTATGTTGTGAATGGATGGGGTTAAATGGCCTCCAAGCCTTCTGAGCAACATTGAGCTTTACCCATTGATTAGAGTTTTCATAATTGCTGAAGGAATGTCACATTGAAGTAAATTTGGGAAAAGGTCTGCTCCAGAAGGGGAAAAATTTATCCAGAAATAATGAAACTCCAGAAGATCAAGAAAAGAAATAGGAAGAGGATAAGTAATGGAAATCCACTATCCAGGCTTTTGCCCTGTCACTAATTTCTTGCTTTGTTTTTTAGGAAAATACCGCTGCAATTCTATAATCACTGGAAAATCTGTGTTTCCCAGGGTTATTCAATGCAATTTTTTAAATAGCCATTCTATCTTCTCTTCTTTAATCTTATGTACAAAGTGGACATTTGCTTATACAAATTGATACAATAAATTTGGCCTGCTAGATTCGTCTTTGCTATATTTTCTCACTCTTCTGATATAGGAGAAGGAGTAGCACAACCTGGGGGGGGGGAGTTAAAAGAAAGATCAGCCTAGAATTCTTACATAGTAACAAGCAAACTAAGTCTAGCCTCCCTTGAATTCCATTGATGCTTTTCTAAACCCAAGCAGGTACCTGTCAATTGAGAAGATTCCTATGCATAAGCATGATTAGCAATAAATCAGTTTAATTGGACTTTCACTGTGTGGACCTGATCTTTCACCACCTGACATCTTCACAATCAATAATGGAATTTGAGGGGGATGTTTTAAGGATAACCTGTAGTTCCATTGCTGGTAGAACATGTTGTCTGAGTACAAAGTTAGCAGCACTTTTTGCTGATCTGTAGAAAGGTGAATTTCTCATGAGTAGTGTTAAGAGTTTTACTATGAAACACATGTCAGAGACTTTTAAAAAGTGTAGGTATCAAAAAGATGAAATTGTTCTTTTCTTATGTAAAAAGTAGGACAGGTTAAATAAAAAATGCATTGGGACTACTTAATTTCATTTCTTCTTTAGATGACATCCCTGTAGTTTTGAGTGATAATTGCTGACATATGTTTGCTTAATACAATCTCATTAGTGTAATATTAAATGAATAAGTATGGATGGAAACTGAAGGTGTTAATGGCACTTTAATTGTTACAGGGCTGCAGCGGAGATCATATGGTAAGGCATGTGGTATTCATATTAATACCTAATTATATTCTTTATGGTCATTATAGTTAGAATGATTATCAAATGAAGTATAATATGATGGGGACTGTTGAGTTAAATTATCTTGTGTATATCGAAAGTTTCATTCCAGGTATTTTACTGTACAATTAAATCTTTTAAAAATGAGGTTAGAGCCACCACCATATTTTGTGATAAAGAGTTCCACATGCACTGTGTGAAGGCGCTTTCTTTTGTTGTTGTTGTTGTTGTTGTTGTTGTTGTTGTTGTTGTTGTTTTGTCTTTATTTTCACCTTGGTTACAACAGATAATCAAGAAAAAGAAACATTTTTTATGGTTCTCTCTGTTTAAAAATCATATTTTCTTGCTACTTATCTTTTTTCCCATTGTGGTTTCTTCTGAGTGTATCGACACAACCATCCCAGAACTCTAACAACATGAAAAATGATTTGGATGTTAGGTTAGACTGAGCCTTTATTGTTCCACAGAGACTCTTTTTTTATCTTTCATAGTAGGAGATTTCAAGAGTGCAGAAAGATATTTGAGAATGTGCTGTCTACTGTTGTAAAAAATTACCATCTGTGTCCTTGGCCTGATGAAGATACTGTGGAATCAGCTTGTTAAAATAATAACATTGAATCATGCTGCAGTATAATTTGAGCATAATATTTAGCTTAAGATATTTAGCCCGCAGATACCATTTGTGCTGACGTAAAAAGAGGACACTAAAAACATAATACTTCATAGGAATAGCTTATAGTTTTACTGTTATTAAAGCAGCCTCATTTTTTTGCTTTCAAACAGTTTTTTCAACATATCTTTACCTTTGCATCAACCAGGTGATGTCCAGAAAGTAATGGGGTTGCTTGTTGTTGGGGTTCAGACTCAATAATCAGCCATGTCCAATAGCAACAGCAATAGCACTAGACTTATATACCGCTTTACAGTGCTTTGCAGCCCTCTCTAAGCAGTTTACAGAGTCAGCATATTGCCCCCAACAATTTGGGTCCTCATTTTACCCACCTCGAAAGGATGGAAGGCTGAGTCAACCTTGAGCCTGGTGAGATTTGAACTGCCAAATTGCAGGTAGCCGGCAGTCAGCAGAAGAACCTTGCAGTACTGCACTCTAACCACTGCGCCACCGTGGCTCAATGCAACAAACACATGAACATAACAGAACGTGGTTTTTCTTTCCATATGTCCTTATTTTTCTTTACGCAGTCACTTCTATATCATATAGAACTGATCCCCAAGCAGCAAATAATATCCCTTTGAAATAAAGGTTATCACAGTTATTAGGCAATTGAAGCAGAAATCCTCATTAGCACTTCCTAATACCATGGTCATCTGTTCAATACAGTCACTTCATTTTATCTAATGTTTGTTTTATAAGACTTAACATTATTCTAATATTTCTTACGTTTCTGCCTTATGTCTCTGTCCTCTACTTTCTATTGTATATTTTAGGTTTAAGCTTCAAATTCCTTATCTGTCCTAATCCCCACTACAACCAACACCTACTTGCCTCCTCTTAATATTTTTCAATGTAACTTGCACTAAATTTGGTTGCACTTCTTCACTGATTGAGTGCTTTCATTTTGGCTTTATTCATTTGATATTTTCTTCAAATCCCCAATGTCTTTGCCTAGGGATTTGTCCTTGCTGAAGTGCATCAGCTGAATATATTAATGAATTTTAAATCTAGCTTTGAGTATGTTTTGTCCATTCTACAATAGCTCAGGATGATGTGACAAACTGTTTCATAAAGAAATAATCTACAGCTCCTTGAAAAATGAAATCCTCTATTATGTGTCCAATTATGAAACTAAATCCATAGAAATCGCAGCTGAAATCTCTCCAATGTAATTCAATCATCATCATAACATTTAACTGGAAATTTAAAGCATTTTATACAATCCAAGTGCCTTTATTCTTTCAACACCATCAAAGCATAATCTGTCTATTCTACAGTACCTACCAGGTGGGATAAATGTCTTCCATCCTATAGAGGATTGTAAAACACTATTAAAAAGCAACCAAATCTGAACAATGCATTTCTCATATTTTTTTATTTCAGGTTGTGTCTGTTGATCTATTTTGAATATTCTAAAGATAAGTATGAGAGCTAGTTTGGTGTACAGAGAATAAAGCTAACTGGGTGACCTTAGGCCAATCATTCTCTCTCAGTCCTAGGAAGGAGGCAGTGGCCAAGTCACTTCTAAAATCTTGCCAAAAAGGCTACAGGGACTTGTCCAAGCAGTCACCAGGAGTCAGGACTGACTCAAAGGACACCTCCCACAACGGGGGTGGGGGTGGAAAAACAAGGGTATCTCTGAGGTAATTTACAAAATGAACATTTTGAGCTCAGCAATTTCTCACGAATGAAACAACTTCTATCTGGAACATGATAATACCTTAGCATTAAATTAACATTCTTAACTTACAGTATTTAAAGAGGATATCCCAAAGAAATAATATTTAGCAATTATAACTGGAAAGAATACCCTACTCTTATCTCTCCCTTAGGTTACTACTAGAGTTGAACTGAAAATAAGGTGGTAGGTTAGAAGAGTGATGCTAAACTAGGTCGGGGCATATATAATGAGAAACAACAGATAATAGTAGTGATTCAAATGGATGTGAGTTTCAGCTGGGGAAGATGGGAAGCATCTTGAGCAGATTCATAACCTTCACAGAAACTAAGAGCTGATTGGTTGCCTGGATAGGGAAACATCAAGCTGATGTTTCAGACTGATGCTGTTTATGATTGATACTAGAGGGCCAGAAAGAGTTAGACCCATTAATGTACTTTGTTCTTCAAACATTCCTTCCTTTGGGAAACAGGAGACTGTTTTGGTTCTGATAAAGGAAATGCTGACTAAACATCCTTTTCAGCAACCTCAGTGCCTTGAAGTATCACTTGGTTGAGTTGGGTGGCCGTAGAAATTGAATACATGAGTAAATCTTACCTTTGCTGGCATCTTTGCTGGCTATTGGTGCTTTGCTAAGCTATGGACCTCTGAAATGTTCAACTGTGTTCACCATTGTGTTAACCAGCACAAGAATAGGATGAAAAAATTCTTATAAAATATGAATGTTTTTCCCCCTTGGGATTGCTTAAATAAAAGAGAGGAAAAGCTATTCAGTGAGACTAGAAAAATCAGCGAAGCATCAATAATTCACAAGTTGCCAATACCAAGAAATACCAAGGCATTAAATCAATGAATGTTATCATTCTGTGTATGTTCTGTGACTGGGCAGAACTTTTGATTGAAATCTTGAAGTAGATTGTTACCTACTGTAATAAGAAAAAATTGCAGGGCAAACTGCCTACTATAAGTGTTTGTGGGTACTAAAACTGTAAAATAAAGGAAAGCTGAAGTAAGGGCATAAGCACAGTCATAGTTTTACTTAGTGACCACTTCATTTAACAATTGAATTGCCAATTGTGGTCACTGAGAATTCCATATATACCCAGCAAACCTCTGGATATAATGGGCAAGGCACATTTATTTATTTATCTAACAATTACAGCTGTCCATCTCACAAGAAGTGACTCTGTGTAATATACAATAATATACTGTATCTGTTGGAAAATGTCCCAAAGCAGAATTTATAAGGACTGGAAGTGATCTATCTGGCTTCTAAGGTAATTTGAGAGAAAGAATGCAATTTAATAAATATCCATACATACTCCTATGTTTGTATATTAAGAAACAAGATGTATTGAATTTAATACAGTAAGGATATTTATATATAAATGTGCATAAGACTATAGAGCCTTGGTGGCACAGTGGTTAGAATGCAGTACTGCAGGCTATTTCTGCTGACTGCCGGCTGCATGCAATTTGGCAGTTCAAATCTCACCAGGCTCAAGGTTGACTCAGCTTTCCATCCTTCCGAAGTGGGTAAAATGAAGACCCAGATTGTTGGCTGCAATAGGCTGACTCTGTAAACAGCTTAGAGAAGGCTGTAAAGCACTGGGAAGCGGTATATAAGTTTAAGTGCTATTGCTATAGATATAGACTGTATGCCATGGGTATACAATCTTTTGGCTTGCCTGGGTCACATTGAGAGAAGAGGAATATAAATTATTTTATTTATTTATTAATTTTTTATGCCACCTATCTCCCCCATAAGGTGATTCTGGGTGGCTTACATAATATAGTTAAAATATATAGATAACAAAGTTTTTATATATATATATATATCTTGTGAAGCCTCATTACTAGCTGTGTAGGGCCACATGCTGTTGGCTGTGGGTTAAACACGTTTGCTCTATGCACTTGTATGTTGGATCCAATGTGATTAAGTCCCAATGGAATGTATTCCCAAAGGAATCTATGTTAGAATACTGTAGTCTAATCTCACTGCTGTCTAATGTTCACTTTTTAATCTATTCATAAGAAATGCATTCCAAAACTGTCAGTAGGATCTTTTTACATATGTATAAGCCATGTAATCCTCAATTTCTTAGTATACTTTTCTGACAAGCTGTCTCTTGAGCTACCAAAATGAGTTTTGCATTAATCTTTTGTGTTATATTCATTTAGGGTTTTTTTTAATTGGCTGATACAGTCTTCTCACTGAAACCTGTCTCAGTGTCTGTGATTCCACCTTTGATGTCATGCTACATACTTCTTACAACAAAGAGTCTGTTTTCAGAAATATATAGCTTCAGGCATATTTTTCTGTCAGGTCAACTTAAGTCACCTTACATTTCTGCTTCCTGAAATAGAGGCTCCATAAACCTTAGACAAACTCTTATCAAACCCAGATGCAAGCTTTTTGTTTCCCCTTAGATGGAAAAGTTCTGTGCTACTAAAACCGCAATGATAATCCAATACCATTTCCATTCTAATCCAAGATGCAATATTTTAATGGTCTAAACCAGGGGTCTCCACTCCCAGCTGGCTGGGGAATTCTGGGAGTTGAAGTCCACCAGGCTTAAAGTTGCCACGGTTGGAGACCCCTGGTCTAGTATTTAAATTTTTCTCATATACTTAATATAAACAATGCTTTTAATCCTAACAGGCAAAGGTTAGTAAACAAACAAATTTCATAGGAACAAAAGGACATTGTGACTCGATTATTGTGATAATCCACAATGGCTCCAGTTTCAAACCGAGCCAGCATTTGGTACTGCACAGGCTTGTATCTCTACCTGAGCAGGAAGGAAGAAAGGAGGTGTCTAGTATCACGAAGGAGCCATGATAGATAGATAGACAGACAGACAGACAGACAGACAGACAGACAGACAGACAGACAGATAGATAGCACTGTGGTTTTCCTGCTGTCAGAATTATTTTTCTTAGTGACCTGTGTCCTAACAACACAGGAAGAAAAGCAAGTTCTGTCTTTCTTGCCACCTGACATGTAAAGCATGTTTTGAGGTTTAAATTTCAGAAATATCAAGAAGAACGGTAGTTGGATTGGTGCATGTTACCATGACCTTTTTCTGATTATTCCACTCCGGCATTGCCCACCGATAAATATTTTTTACAGCTTAATACAAGTATTTGCTCCACCAGCTTGACAATCTGCTTCTTCAAAATATTGTAATACTGGCATTGTGATTATTGCATTTTTAAGCAAGCTTTACTTAAAGCTTCGGATTTCTATCATTGTGGCTTAATATTTTCTTTTAAACTACTGGGAGACTGTGATATGCCTAAACACATTCAGTATATACAGTTATAATTGACAGAATATGGCTCTTTCTCTTCCCCCCCCCCCCCCATATATATATACACACAACCTCTTAAATATTATTATTATTATTAGTTAATCTTTAGTGAGATTCACAGCCTTTGAGGCTGGTTAATAGCTCAGCAGCTCGAGTCTTAACCAAGGACCTAGGAACTGTTAAGGTATCATCGGAGGATGTAAGCTGTTCCAAGTAAGGTGGTTTTTTGTAGGGTCAAAATGTTCAAGTCTGGCAAATTTAGAATTTCTAAATAGTGGGGTAGCCCTTTGGGTATTGCTCCAAGGGCTCCAATTACAATCGGAACAACACACGATTTCTTTTTCCACAGTCACTGAACTTCAGTTTGCAAGTCCTGGTACTTTGTGATGATATTATTATTATTATTATTATTATTATTATTATTATTATTATTATTATTATTATTTACTTTATTCATTAAACATGAAACTCAGTCACCTGAACATTCAAAAATGCATCACAAATACCATTGACTGGTGCTAATGGTTGATACGGGTTGCTGCCAGCGTCCTAGGTATCAACCAAGTACCTTCTTAAGATGTATGATGTTCCAAGTAACGCGGTATTTTGCAGTTCCGCTGGTGTTATTGCAGGAAGCTGCAATTTGTTGCAATTATTATTATTATTACTACTACTACTACTACTACTACTACTACTACTACTACTATTACATTGGTTTGGCAGAAGGAAGTATTGTGTCAATTCCTGGAGGAAATAGTGGAATATTACTCTAACCTAGGGGTGAAATCCAGCAGATTCTGACAGGTTCTGGAGAACCAGTAGCAGAAATTTTAGTAGTTCAGAGAACTACTAAATACCACCTCTGGCTGGCCCCAGTGTGGGGTGGGAATGGAGATTTTGCAATATCCTTCCCCCGGGAGTGGGGAGGGAATGGGGATTTTGCAGTATCCTTCCCCTGGAGTGGGTGGGAATGGAGATTTTGCAGTATCCTTCCCCTGCCACGCCCATCAAACCACGCCCACCAAGCCACACCACACCCACCAAGCCACACCCACAGAACCAGTAGTAAAAAATTGGATTTCACCACTGCTCTAACCCATAAATAAATACTATGCTGTTAACATTAATACAAGAACAATAAAGCAATGAAGACCCTTGTTCCATCATAAAGTTGAATACACTCATGGTTGACTCAACCTTCCATCCTTCCGAGGTCGGTAAAATGAGGACCCAGATTGTTAGGGGAAATATGTTGACTCTGTAAACTGCTTAGAGAGAGCTGTAAAGCATTGTGAAGCGGCATATAAGTCTAAGTGCTATTGCTACACTTGTAATAGCATAAACCCTCTCTAAACTGACTATAGGTAATCCTATATTCTTAATTCTGGTAAGAGGGATCAAAATTTCCATTGCTAAGCAATGTGGTTGTAAATAACAATATCATATGATTGCACTGCTTAGCAACAGCAGTTCTGGCTCTTCTGGTTTCCATGTTAAGCAAATCCCATGGTATTGTTAAATATGATGTCACATGATTACCAACTGCTGCCTCCTGCCGGTTTCCCCATTGATGTTACTTGTCAGAAGCCGGCAGTGTAGGTCATAAATGGCAATCATGTGATCATTCAGATTGTGAACCACATGTCCACAGGGGCACTACAACCATAATACAAGGACCTGTCATAAGTACCACTCAATCAGTGTCATTGTTCATTCAAACACTTGCTGAATGTATCTTGCAGATGTGTATTTGCAAATGCTGTAATTCCCATCCAGTGTGTTGACTTCATTCAAAGCACGAAATGTTATCCCCAGTTGCCAGATTTATGTCTAACTTATGGTGTCCTCGGTGTTCTCTGAGTTTGGTTGTTTTCTCGTGGACATTTCATTACCTAACATCTTCAGTACTAGCTAGCTAGCCCAAAGTTCCTCTTATTAACCATTATACTGTACTGGCCTCCTTAATAATGATATGTGTCCATAGGTTACATGTGTATAGGCAGGGTAGATGAAAAGGGCAGCATCTTGCCATTATTATCCATGCTTATAAACATCTACTTGCAGTAAGTACCATTATGTGCGTCATAGCAACTTCATTAAATAATTTATGAACCATTTGCCAAGTTCTGTCGTAACTTGCAAAGTCATATTGACATCATTGTGGCTTCCATCAATTGCCTATTTTGTGCTCCAGTGACCTTTCTTTGGACTAGATCCAAAGTACCCTTTGAAGTGTCCTTGAAGACAATTTAATTTTTTCCTTTGCCAAGAAAGAAAAATAAATTGAATGACGCCACATTTTATACACATTTCTTCCATTCACATCTCTTAAACCTGTAAGAGAATGATGCATTTGCATCTGACATTTGTACTGTTTAGTAATGAAAAATTAGAGACACAAACATGTTTATATAAACTAGAAATTATACATGATGGTATGCTGGGATAATACATAGAAAACACATTTGAACATGGATGGAAAGAAAGAAAAGAAAGAAAGAAAGAAAGAAAGAAAGAAAGAAAGAAAGAAAGAAAGAAAGAAAGAAAGAAAGAAAGAAATTTATGCTGACTTATTTTGCAAAATTCAAAAACTGACATGGAAACAGGCACATTTTGTGTTCTCTCTCCCCCGCAGAAGTTCAAGATCCTGTCCATGGAACTTGTTCCTTCAGTATATTTAGACATTTTCTCTCCCTAGTTTTGCCACCAGTAAAACACGCAGCAGGATCACAACTGTTGGGAAAAGTTCCCAGCTACTATGTTCCTGACATGCAATCATGTCACCTTTTCAAAGGTGTAGAACTCATAGAAATTTTTAAATAGCAACAGAGGATGCTATAAAAGGGGTTGAGAAGATTTGTTTGGAGATTTCAGTTTCTTTGCTCATATTTCTTTTTCACTAAAAATCTGCCTTCCCCTAGCTTTCCATCAAAGCAACCTGCTAGATATTGTGGTTGCTGTAAATCAATTACACATATGCACACAAATACACGTACCAGAAGCATGAAATTGATCTTCTATGGGTCAATTAAAGGGAGAGATGATGAGCCCAAAGTGCATGGGTTTCTCTTCTTTTATACCTGGCATAAAAGAAGAGAAGATGGGGTTAGTATAAAAACAACAACAAAAGGCCAACAAAGAAATTCAGAGATGGCTGATCTGTGTGTCACTTTTTGGTATGCCTTGTATTAATAAATACAGCTGTCCTTTTGAAAGAAGCCTCCAAATTAGCTTGATGTGAGCAGTGACATTGGGTTTTTGTTCCTTTGCGTTTGCAAAATAAACAAAAATAAAAGGAAGTTCATAAATAAATGTATGTCTGCATCATGCTGCAGCTATGTAAATTTGGCTTGGCTGTACTTTCAAACTGTTTTGCAAAAGTCAGATGTGAAGTTTTTCCGGGAAATCTACAGGACTCAACATGACATCTTTCCTAGCATATCAATTCCAGATCCAGCAAGGCTAATCAGAGTTACACAACTGACTTCAGTGGGATTCAGAAATGGGATAACATCACTCTGAAATCGTACCGTGTATTCTGATTTATCTGCACTCTACAGATTCGGCATGTGAGATGTGGTTTTTAGAAAAAGATTGGGCCTCAAAAAATACTTTTTTAGACATTTAATGGTGAATTTAAGGAGTTTATATAGCATTGTAGCTAGCTCAACCATGAATGATGAGGTTATGGAATTCTTTATTTTTGAGCCTAAATCTTTAATATTTAGATCTGGTTTAGAATAGAATAGAATTCTTTATTGGCCAAGTGTGATTGGACACACAAGGAATTTGTCTTTGGTGCATATGCTCTCAGTGTACATAAAAAGACAAGATACACTCGTCAAGAATCACAAGGCACAACACTTAATGATAGTCATAGGGTACAATAAGCAATCAAATCATACTAGGAAACAATCAAAATCAATATAAATCGCAAGGATTTATAGAATCAGAATAAGAAAACCATGAATATAATAAGGTCAGAGGTATGGACATTCATTATCAGAGTCAAAATATTGTTTCACTGAATAAACCCACTTCTACTTCTACTTTGTACTTTGTACTACTACTTTGTCCACTTTTTAGGATCTTAGATCTCCAAGGTTCTTTGGAAGCTGAATCCAAGATGCAAAACACATACACTGAGGAAATAATGGATCAGTAACTTTTTTTGTCCACAGCAATATTTTTCAGACTTGGCAATTTTAAGATGTGTAGTCTTCATGCTGGCTGGGAAATTCTGGGTGGTGAAATCCACACATCTTAAAGTTGCCAAGTTTGAAACACACTGATTTTTTAGGGTTGCTTTAAGCTTAGACAGGCCTGGTAAAATTATGCACTGCAATGAATCTTAAGCAAAATCCAAAACCGGCAAGTGAGATATGGAGTTTGCAGGTATAGCTTTTTCCTTTTGTTCCTAGTTATTATCATCACCCCATCCTCACTCTCAGAGGTACTTTAAAAAACAAACAAACACCTGCAGTTCATAATTGTAAAATGATTGCCTCCCCCACACAAGAGTCCATCTGGAATTGGTTGTATATACATAAATAGCTTTAATAAATGAAGATAACTTCAAAAACCATTCAGTCAAATGATATCTCTTCCTAGTTCAGCATCACTCAAAGTAGAAAGTCACACATACAAATTACTTATGCGTGTACATAAGAAACAGATCAACCTGCAAGATAAAAAGAACCCAGGAAAAAATTTAAACCTCTCCCATGAAAAAGGCCAACTCTGAAAGTATTACACTGGAATATCTTGTCACTTATGGAAGTTACTACCATGACCCAAGACATAAATCTTGCACCATGCAGCAGTCAAAACTGAAGAAGCTTCTTGGATGGGAAGCAAATTGTCTTCAAGGAAAAAGCAAAAAAAAAAAGCCCAGTTGCCTTTTGAAAAGCACCTATAGGACAACCATGACGTGCCTGATTGAGAATCTCCATGGACATCTGAAGCTGAAATATTTGGAGAAAGAGTTCTGTAATGTTTGAAGAGAAAAACAGGAGTCTCTGTACAGCTGAGAGGAATCCATCAACATTATTTTTTGTCCAAGCAGTCTAGTGAAAGTGAGTAATGCCATTCCTGGTCCTTCAAGGGGACTTCTGCTCTTAGGAAAACAGATTTAGCAAGGTTTATACTGAATGGGGAAAAAGGGACAACCATAAAGTCTTTTTAATCTTATCTCCTTTCTTCTTTTGTGCCTTTGAAAAATTTGGATCTTTGCAAGTAACCTCTGGCCTCTGTTATTTCCTTTATCATGACTTTTGATAAGCTACTGAATCAGAGGATGGATTGTTTTTTGAAAGAAAGAAAGACAAGGGCATCCTGGCAAAATCATCTGGAAATGAATGATAATTATGCTTTGCCAAGTTTTTCCTGTAGATATAAGGAGATAATGAAGGCCTCCGAGAGAAAATTAGCCTTTTCATTCCCCTCAAGCTGTGAATTACAGCCTAATGGGCCTCCAGTCTGGCAATTAAGGTAGTTGGAGCACAAACTAAAAAATAATCAAGACGACAGGATAAGCAATTTTGGCATCTTCAATATTCAAGTTTATTATAGGATTATCTAAGGAGATCTGACAAGTATGGCACCTGTCAGAAAATAAATATGTGTGTGTTCATGTGTATCTGACACTGTATAACAGTATCTTTTTTTTTTTTTTATGTACATGAGATATTGGCTCTTTTGATTCTATTTTGAGAGGTTCCCTTTTCCCTATGAAAGCAATTTTACCTGCAGTTAAACAGGTGAAATCCAAATACAAGCAATTTTCAAAGTAACTTCCCCTGGCACTGACATGCATCTCTTTATAATCTGTTCCTGATGTAATTTACTGAAAGAACAGCTTTTGGTGGTTTTCTATAGTAGTTTTTCTCAGCCTAAGAAGCTTTCAGTTATGTGGACTTTTAACTCCACATAAGGAATTTCAGGGAATTGAAGTCCACTTTTCTTAAAGTTACTGAGGTTAAGAAAGACTGTTTTAGAATGCTGCCTTTTGTAACAGACCTAGATTTAAGTGTTAATTAACCTTCCTGCAGTAGTTTTCTGTGGATAACAGTGCAAGCTCCTGCAATACTGTAAAGTCCCACATTTACGATCTCTCCTTCAGTTCAGAAGAGGTCCTTGAGTTGTGGATCTCAAAAAGATCAGCTTCACTGGCCTGACTAGGGTGTGAGGCATGGGTTGCAGCACTTCTTGAGGACACACTAACCTATCTTCCTTCAGTACAGACCAATAGTTCCAGACAGCAGCAAAAGCCTGAGAAGGCAACTTGCAAAGTTGGATAGAGAATTCTGCTGAAGTATGTTGCACTTTGCTTTCTCTTGTTCAAGAACCTTAAAATTACTTGAATATGTTGTGGCTCATATCTTTTTCAAATATTCAGTGCCCGGATGGAAAGAAAAGGTAACAGGTTAACAGATATAACCTAGAGGTTAAAGCCAAGGATAAAGGCTTCTCTTTGAATTTCCTATGGTTTTGGTAGACCATTGGATCAAACCTGAGTTCGTGTTCTAATGCATAGAGAACAATCTGCTGCCAATATCCTCTACTTCAGCGGTCCCCAATCTTTGTGTCTTGGTGGCCCGGCCGGGGGTGGGAGAGGGAAGGCGGGCCACACGAGGGACGGGCCCCAGGGTGGTATTCACTTACCTTCACTACCGGTTTGCAAATGTGAATGCATACGCCACCTCCGCACCTCCACAGATCGTCAAAACGGGACTTGATGACGTCCGAGTGGGTGGGCCAAGCCTCCCGCATCCGCCGCTACCGATTCGTTTGAGCCAGATAGAACTGGCTGAATACCACCACTGGCAGGCTGGCATGCATGCACATGCACATATGTGCACATGCGTGTGTGTGCTGGCGCGCCACTTGCACAAATCAAACTATGTGTGCCAGCCCGCAGCCTAGATGCAAATAGGCCATGGTCCAATAGTTGGCTGCAGTCCGGGGTTAGGGGACACCTTTTGTACTTCTAACCAGTACAATACAGCTGGGGAAGAAAGCTACTGTGACAGACTGCATGAGCCATGCAGCCTCGCATTGGCCATCAGGTGACTCAGTGAGCTGCAGCCTGATTCCATAGTGTCCATCTGAACAGAAAGCCTCTTTTTTAGCCAAAGATTCCAGAAGGCAGGAAAATGGTATGATGATATCGTAAAGGTGTAAGTATCGGGGTCTACTTTTTCACATTTTAACAGGCATCTGGGATTTTAAAAAATATATTAAGAGTTTGATTAAACCAGATAGGATGAAAGTGCATTTCCTTTTGTTTCCTGCTGTATTTTGCTGCCAATTTTTGGTAATGTAACTTTGTAGAGTTCAAAAAACAGATAAGGGGGGGCACATTGAAGATTGAATATGCAATTATTCTAGAATCCAATATTAATCAGCCTTTTTTTCTCATTAATTTTAATTGTTAAAAATACATTAAAAAGATATCTCATATACTTAACAGACATCAATTTTAAATAAATACATGTAAAATCGGGGAGATAACCATGGTATAACCAAATTACATTTTGTGTTATATATTTAGACATACTTGAATTACACTGACTTCAATGTATTTGTGCTGCCCCGCTCACTTATACAGACACATAACTGTGGTTTAGTGAGTTTATTAATGTTCTGCAACAATTCCCTTGACCAATACCCAGAACTATTCCAATTAAGTCCAGCCACAAGCAGACCAAAGTTAGTCTACAGAGTAATGGCCCGATAGTCCACAAAGCACTTGAAAGTTGGTCAAACAAAATAATTCCATCGGAAAAACTTAAATCTACTCTCCAGAGAGCTCACGAGGAAAGAAAAGTCCAGAGTTTCCAAGCTATGGTTCAATTCTAAGCACGGTGTCAATCCCAGAGTGAGGCAGGAATCACGACAACCAGAAAACACACAGCTAGAAAACAAACATGTTGTTCCCAGCAACACCTCCATCTCTCTCCTGTGATAAATAGCCAGCTTCCGGTGCAGTCCATCAAGATGGGTGGGTCTTTCTCCTCTCGAATAGTCTGACTGACCTTCTCTGCTCTTGCCTTTTCTCTGCCCTATGTGTTCTTAGATCAGGTACAGAAGGCAGTTCCTCCTCTTCTTCTCTGGCCGTCTGCCACTGCAAGCTTTCCCCAGCTGGAGCCTCAGCCAAATCCCTTCCAGACGGCATTCAGAGCCATCAATCAACTCAGTTCCTGACATGCCAGGAACTGGCTCATCCTCCCCCGAGCTGACATCTAAGGAGGTATCTGGAGAATCATCCAAGGGATGACATCATGTCATATTGATTGCACCTAACATTGCCTAAACCAAGAATCTCCAAACTTTTTGAACTGGTGGATACCTCTGAAATTTGGAGAACATGTTATTCTCACAAAATAATTGTTATGGTAATGTAATCACTGTCCGTGACAACTGCTAAAATAAAAATAACGAAGATGAAGAAATATCCTGGTATCTGTACCTAACTATGATGACATCAAATGATGAAAAATACATCATGATGTCACAAATTCTGTCCTTTTGGGTTTGTGTTAATATCCAGAGAATGAGAATGGAATGCAAGTTATTGAATTATGCAGTAGTAGTATCCTGGAAGACCATGAACATCTTACTAAAGCACAGGCTTTGTGTCAAAATTTCTTAGTTATGCTTCTCAAATTGGCATGATTACTAACTCATGGCATAGTTATTCTAGATTGTGGTAGGCTGCTCTATTGTTCTTCTGCAGTGCTCAAAATTCTGTATCATAGAAATCTGAGATCCCTGGCTATTCAGCTTTTCTTGTACATAACTAGTTTCTTCCTGACTACATTTCAATATTACCTGGGTTACATTTCAACAATTTAACTATTAATGAAAGAAACACACTGTTTTGACCTAAATTTAGGTGTTAATTAACCTTCCTGTAATAGTCTCTAACTCTTCTGCTTCAGTTTCCTGCCTGATGAAAGACTAACCTTGCTATAAGCATTTAATTTTTAACTGCATTAGGAAAGCTGATGTAAAACATTTATGTGTGTGAAATAAAGTGAATGAAAAGATAGGCTCTATGTTTAATTCATGTTCAAGCATTACCTTAATGGCTTTTTAGTAAGAATTTCTATGGGTGAAAGTGCATAGTAAAATTAATATCTGGGCTGATTTTCAGGAATTAAGATGCATATGTATACCATATCATAGTACAAGGAAGGAGATATACCGGTATTGACCAGATTATATTTAGGGCAAGGTAATAGATGTCTATACTGATCATTATTTTATTCTGAGAAGGAAGGACAACTTTTAGCATGTCCTGTTAATTTTTGTATGTGTATAGTTCACATGACCAGAATAATTCTTCAAAGTGCAGGAGCAACTCAAAAGTGTCCTCATCCAAATGAAAGAACTGGTGTAGATATATGCTAAGATCTGCCTTACCTTTGTTCATACCACTGCCATTTCTCCCTACCCAAGCTTCTTAGCCAGTACCTCCCTCTTAAAGGTCTTTGCAATGTGTGATGTATCCACAATAGCTACCTATATGATAACGGTGCATGTTCAGGCAAAAATGATAGTAAAAAATGGCCCTGACTCACTTAACAATCTCCTTGCTTAGAAATAGAAATCCTGGTCCCAATTGTGGTTGTAAATTAAGGACTATCAGTACTGTTTTAAGCCGTGTCAAGAGTGGGATAAGAGACGAAGGCAATGCGATGCAGATAAATTCTTTAAAAATATGAAAACTATGAACAATATGAACAGTAAACGAACAGTATGAACAATAAACAAGGACATACATTCAACTTTGTAGCTACTAAGATTGTTGCCAAATCAACAGGAGTGCTGATTTACCACCAGTTTATCAAGTACTTAGGAGTCAGGGCTTGTCAGCCGAAGGAAACAATAGCCAATGACTTAATAGCCAGTCAACAATACTCTAATCAACATTTAAAAAGCCACCCAAAACAGGCACCATATAAATACCACACAGAGAATAGCTCAAAGCACTCATCCGCTAGAGAGAAGTTCTGTGAAGTTGGGCTCCAGCATGAGTCCGAAAGCTCAGAAAACTAAACCTCTGGTCCCAGTGATTAACCCCAGATTGAATCCTGCAACATTATACTGGGACACGTATATTTTGCCTTCATTCTTTAAAAAGTAGTTTGCTGGGCATGTTAATGCTATCAGAGGGATGTGGGTAGGTCCTCTGTTTCAGTTGCATACACTTTTCTCTGCATTTGAGGAAATTTAGAACAAGCAAAAGATCAACTGGAAAAACTGCTGTTCTCAATCTTTTCTTATCTGGCTTGTTTCCAGGTAAGCACGCATGACATTGATTGCAGTTTCCTTGCAGGGAATTAAATGATAAACTTGTCAAACAAACACAGCAGAAGATTATTCCAATTTTCAACCCCTGCTCTCTCTTTTGTCTGTGCTTTTTTCCATTTGAATCAGTGGCTGCATGTATTGTGTGATCTTATAAGTGCCCATTCAGCGATGAGTCCAATTGAATTGTGTGAAGCTTATTCCTAGCTAAGAGGATACTTCTTAGACTGAATCAAAATTGGACAGTATGGACTGCATTTGCAACAGCTTCTAGTAAACATACACTCTCTCACATGCAATAAAAGTCTACATCCTCTCTTCTTATCGCATATATATATGTAAGCAAACATTAAGGGAGAAAATCACAGCATGACTGAGTCATTTTCATCTTCATGTTGCATACTCCAGAACGTTCCCAAGACATTCCCCAATTTTAGGGGGAATTTTAGTGGAATAAACTCCTGAAGTTTTGAATGTAAAGCAGTCCTAAATTGCAGATGGGAGGCAATTGGCAAAGGCTCTTAATTCATCATTACCAGGTTGTCTTTGCCCATAGTTAGTTGCAATAAGTAAAGTGATAAAAATCAACTTTCAGCAACAGTAGGAAGTTAAATACTCCATTAATAAAGCAGGCATCAAATGAGTTGGTCCAGAAGAAGCAGTCTCGAATCAGAACCTTGTGAAACGGTTAATGAGTTTATCCTTCCCTTTTAAAAATTCAGAAAAATTGTTACGCTGTTCCTCTGTCTACAGAATTGGTACAGAATTTTGAATGGCTCCTGGTGCCCAGTTTTATTTCCAATAGTTGACTTCACCAAAGAGAAGATGGAATAGGGTATTTGGGAGGAATGCTATATGAAAGGTTTGTTTTAAAATGGTCTCTGCCTCAGCAAATCTAAGTATAAAGCAAAGAATATGCTGATATCACATTCAGTCTGAATTTCAATTGTTTATGTGGATCTCCTTTTAAGAGAACTAATCGAGGTTTATTCAGAAGTCAACATAAAAGAAATGTGTAATTCTGAGGCAATTTATGTTTGATGCTGGTCTAAACTTTGAAACTTGATTTGTTTGTTTGTTTTAAGCAAAATTTAGACATTTTACTGATTGCAGTCTTAAAGAAAAAAATATGGTATTACAGTAGCTTTATTAATTAACATTAATGGCTACAAAGCAAATATCTTGATATAAAATATACTAAAGAAGCTCTGAATGAGATACAAATATTGAATAGCAAGATTAAATATGAGTTTCTGATCACATACATTGCTCTCAGCCAAACCCTGTGCAAATAACCCTAGAGTGGGATAGATATTTTATCACCATATTAAGTCCTTGAATACAAAAAATATTACTTTACATACATACATACATACATACATACATACATACATACATACATGCAAATAGACAACTCATGACCCACTGGGTCATGTTTCAGAGATATTTCATTACCTAAACAGAGAAATAAAATAACCAGGGGTGGCAAAAAAGCAATGGGAGGTGGGAGGATTTCCAAACTTCCTGTTGGCTTCCTCACAGAGTTTCCTTGTGGGCAATCTGAGATACCTTTCTTGATAATGTTTTGCCCTATGAAGTTTACAAAGTACTAAACAGACACAACAGTTTTAGTATATGTACTGTATGTGTGATTAGAGATACTAGTTTTGGAAAACTAGAGATATTCTCAGATTTGAATATCCAGATTGTAGATTTTATGTCCTCTAAATTCAAAAATGGCTTAAATTATTGCTTTCTTGAGAATTTTAAAAGTGCGGTTGTTTCTCATGTGGCTCAAGTGTGCTACCACAAAAATGTGTTTACAAATAAAAATGCAAATGAATTATACTGAATAATTGAATATCAGGTGTTCTGCAATGTCATCTGCATTTAAAAAGCTTTCCTTCTGAATTCATTTGCTTTTAGAATACTTAGTGTGATTATTTTTATCCTAAGTCCTTTACAATATTAATGACAGGACCGAATTTGTCTCTGCACAGTTCTTAATGATGCATCATATTGCTTTCTAATTTTTAAACCAGAGACATGGCAACCTATTTCATTACTTTATCTCATTAAAACAGCCAGTTGGCAAACTTTTATCATATAATACCAATTCATAATTTTAATTAAATATTTATTATGCATGTGCAGTTTAATAATGGCTAAGATTTTGCACTGCTTTGTCTCCTTTCTCGTTCTCAGTAATATGCCTTAATTCACATTCTAAATATATCTGGAATAACATGTTTTCTGTGTATATATATATACACTTTTCCCTCAAATATCGCGTTAACAAGATTCATTGGAGCATTCCAATAAGAATCTTAGATTTTTCTGTTCATTTGGAATATCTTTTCCTGTGACAATATCACATGTAAGGCCCAAACAAAAGAGACCCTCACTCGTTTTTAAGAGAGAGGCCAAACATTCAGTTTCAGCTTTTTCCCCACTTCCTTTTCAAGGTCTCTCTCTCTCTCTCTCTCTCTCTCTCTCTCTCTCTCTCTCTCTCTCCCTCCCTCCCTCCCTCCCTCCCTCCCTCCCTCTCTCTCTCTCTCCACCCTCCCTCCGTCCCTCCCTCTCATTCTCTCTCATTCTCTCTCATTCTCTCTCTTTCTCTCTCCTCTCAAAGTCTGTTTCTGATTTTCAGGGCATGACCTTGATTTTACTTCAAACATTCTCCTCATCCTGCTGCTGTCTGGCCAGATTACAGATGTTAAAGCTGATCTTTCATTAAAAGTTTGGGGTTTTATAGTTTTCTTAAACCAAATCCATCTAAAACATTAAAATAAACAAACCTTTACATTCATCCTTTCTAAACCTTCCCAGACTTTGCTTCTTTGTCTCTGACTTAATGAATAGGCAGCTGCAAGGTATGATGGCTAAGGAAATTCGCTCAAGTAAGGAACACAACCGGTTTAAATCTTTCACAGCAATGGGAGCAAAATAATTGCTCTTCTGAGTTGTCTCTCTTCTGCTAGCTCTGCATCTGCTAGCAACTCTTTTAACTTCCTACACAACGGTCTCGTGATGATTGAAGCAACACATTTGTGTTTCAGTTTATTTCATCCATCTCCTAACTTGTTTGAAAAATGAGATTAGACTAGCTCCTGTTTATCTATCCACAATGCCATCGAAATGGTCTTGCTGTCCCACATTTTGATACTTTTGTGAGAATGGGGGTTAGGAGAACAATCTCATTCTGCTAGCAGTTTTATGGCTTTTATGAAATACACATTGCAGTTTACATGTGAGTTTTACATCAACATCATCTCTGCAGCTCTCATCCTTTTGAGACCTGCAGAAGAGAAAGTGATCCTGGATTGCCTTTGAATGACTATTCAATACAAAAAGAATAGAAAGTATACAAAATCTTTCTTTCCTTTCTCCTTCTCCTTCCCTGGAGAGCCATTTCAAGAAATAGTCATAGATTAAATACTAATTTATTGTACTAATAGCTTCAGCATGACCAGTGAAGAAAAGCATCCTATCTTCCGCTGTATGATTGTCTTCCTGGTAGCCTATGGCTTCCTTGGCCTTCCATCTTTCATCAAAGGAATTTGCCATGAAGTATTTTCAGATTGGAAAGCCAAGCCTGAGAGTTGGTAGAAATGGAAAGGGAATGGGGGAAATTCCTGCAACCACCTCATAGAATTAAAGTATGGGACTCTCAAAACAATCACCCAAATAAACTTAGAAAATGCTGAAGAAGGTAGAAGACTCAAAGTGTCTTTCATAGGTAAACAACATTTTAGAGAATCCAAAGGTTAGATGTCGTACATCTATAGCTAGCCCCCACTTTCATTCTTATCCACCCCAGCCAAATGGCTAATGGCAAGGACTTATGGGAGCTATAATCTACTCCATCTGGAGAGTGTCTGGCTGTGCATCCCTGGTCTGTGCATTTTAGAGCAGAGTTGGCAAGCTTTTAGAGGCTGATGAATATTTGGGGGGAAGAGCATGAAGAACATTATGGGTGGGTCTGAGTTTTAAAACTTTTTGTTCTAAATGTAAAATATTTCATCAGGCTCACATTATTTTTATTATTATTATTATTTTCTATCTCAGAATGGTAGAAAGCTGCCATTAGTTTTCAGTGATCATGCCCAGAAAGAGCTTTAAGGGCTACATAAAAAGGGAATTGCTACTAACTGGCAAAATTAATTTAAATTTAAACCCTCTTTGAAAAGATCTCTTCTGTCAAAGTGAAGCAAATACTGAGGCCTGCATGGTAAAATGGTAGAGAAGTCAAACATTCTTTCCCAGAAATCCCCTGGGTTTTCAGACCAGTATGTGAGAGAGGTAGTGTAGTCACCCACAGTTCTGCTTTCTGAGGATTAAAATATCAAAATGCAGAAGCTGACATAATTTCGGGGGTGGGGAGGTGACCAGGTGATGGATGGGAAGGACCAGGCTGTAGCTCCACCCTGGCAAGACAGAATGGCTTTTGGATAGGGAGCTTTCATCTTTAGACCGGAAAGAAGTTGCACTTCCCCCTTTGGAGCCGGTACACAATTTGGGAGTTTTCTTGGGCTCCTAGTTCCTGCTCAAGGGGTAGGAGGCAGCTATGGTTAAGAAGCCTCAATACAAATCTGTCTTGTCTACATGGAGACCCTTCAGATAATCATATGTGCTCTGGTCACCTCGCACATGGACTACTGCAATACGGTCTATCTTGGGCTGCCTTTGAAAACTACTTGGCAGCTGCAGCTAGTCTAGAATTTAGTGGCATGAACAATTATGGGCATGCGTTGACATGTTCTTGTAACATCTTTTCTCTGTGGCAACAAGTAGGTTTCTAGGTATAATTCATGATTCTCAATATTAGTTACGAAGTATAAGCCCTGATTATCTAAAAGAACATCTGTCCTTCCTAGATACTGCATGGCCTACAATTAGGGAGAGCTGGCATGCTCCAGATCCCTTATTTTCAAGGATAGGAAAGCACAAAGAAAAAGTCATCATTAGCTAACATTGATTGATTGATTGATTGATTGATTGATCGATCGATCGATCGATCGGGGTAGTAAATTCCTGGGCACAATTTCTGAAGGAATCTATGTACCCTGATATTTTCTGCTGGTCTTTTAAAAGATCTAGTCGTGCTAACTAAGAACTTTGAATACTCCATGGGCGCTTTTAGCCTGCAAAATCTTAGGCTGAGCATTTCTTCCCAATCAGACATATCCCTTCCCATGACAAATTAATATGTATGGTTTCATAACAACATACACATTTCTACTCTGCTAATCAACTTTCCTAGAATACAGATTATATCTGCATCAAGGAGATGTAGGAAGTTGTACTTTGTGAGGTGGTGCATATTGATGAGTAAAATTAAGACCACACAAATTCCATTCAAAATAAAAAAAAAAACTCCTCAAAATTTACTTTTCTGAGCAAACTTGCAGGGAACTCTGCTGTTTGTTCATTTTAGCACAAATACGATGACATTGCAATTCAGTTTAGTTTGTTCAAGCTACTTTTGGACTTTCCTTTCCCTCCTTTCCTTTTTTCCCCCTTCTTCTTTTTCTCTCTCTCCTCCCTATTTCTCCTTTCTCCTGCAGACCTTTGCACCCCATCATAGCCCTCTGCTAATTGGATACATCTGACATGTCGGCTTCTTTGAAAGTTCTCCAAAGCTCCGTGGCAAGGAGGATTTACAGAGTGAAAGTTTTACCAGCTGGAAATCCCTGAATCAAAGCTGTTCTTTCCACAAAGAACAAACAAATAGATTGGATCCAGACCATGGTGGCTTTCAACTTTTGTGTTAATATATCACACTCATTACATTGGGGGCTGGGGTGGAGAGATACAAGAAGGATTTGTTGAACTTTAGTAGTAGCTTGGGAGGAAGACATAGAAAGGAAAAAAGCTACTAATAATATTATTTTAAGTCTTTAGCTGTAACTTTCATTTAACTGAAAATTTCCAGATTGGCCCATATTTCTCCAGTGCGTGTTCCTATTGTAGAAGAGGCAATCATGTATTAGAAGAACACATGCACTAGCTAAATATGAGTCCGGCATCAGTCCTGGATTTCACCAAATAGAACTGGAACTCTGTAAGGGTTTTACTAGTTTACATGTGTTCAAAACTGAATAAGTAGATTAATAATCAAATATGGCATACAATAATATTTTGACTTTATAATACATATGAAACACATATTCATCTTAACAAAAACTTGGGCTTTTCAGACCACATAATAATAAAGCTGTGGTACTTAGTGCTACTACCTACTTTTCTGCAGAAGTCTACAGGGTTGGGAAAGGAGGAAAGGATGGGACAAAGGCCCACAGCAACATAGGTGGATTCAAATACAGAGGCGATGGATACACAGTTGGAACAGCTGAAAATCCAGACTGGGGACAGATGCTCATGGAGAACATCTAATGGTTGCTAAGAGTCAACACTGACTTGACAGCATATAATCAACCAAAAATCATGTGTTATTATTCTCATGTTTTCAGTACCAGGTTAGACAGTGTGCAAATACTAGTTAAAAAAATGAAAATAATTGTCGTTCTGCTTTCTCAGTACTGCTTTCATTTGAAGGAAGAGGTGAACAAAATTTTAGTAAGAAAGATATAGATAATCATTTTATGAAGTTTCAAAAAAATCAACAGACACCAAGGACCCCTTATTTCAACCCTGAGCTACAACTTTCAACCCTGAGCTACAAATAGCAATAACACTTAGACTTATATACTACTTCACAGTGGTTTACAATCCTCTTTAAGTGGTTTACAGAGTCAGCATATTGCCCCCAACAATCTGGATCCTCATTTTACCAACCTCAGAAGGATGGAAAGCTGAGTCAACCTTGAGCCGGTGAGATTCCAACTACCAAATTGCTGGCAGCCAACAGTCAGCAGAAGTAGCCTGCCATACTGCATTTTAACCATGGCACCACCACAACTCAAATATTCTCCTCTGTCAGTAATCATTTTGTCCCATTTATAGACAAGGAGTAGTTTCACCTACATTGTATGTCCCTCTTCTATCTTTGCTTTAATCGTAGATAGAAGATGGATATCTTGACATTATTCTTTTCATGATGGAAGAGATCATGGTGTGAATATATATAAACTGTAAAAATAATATTTGCTACCCATTCAGGAGATACAACTTCCACACAGCTTTATATAAATGTGTATAATTTAATTTATATTTCCTATAAATCCTGGACTGGCAGCCAGCTCATGGTATAGACAAATTCTTTTATTAAATATAATTTTTATTAAGAATTTTAATTACAATACTACAAACTAATGCAAACTCAACTGGGAGAAAGAGAAAAATTGAAAGAAATAATAAAAAGTACAAGAAAGGAGAAAAAAGAAAAAAGAAAAAGACTATAATAACAAAAAAGAAAAGGAATATCTTCCAACTTTCATCACAACAAATATAAACAAATTTAGTAACTCCTCACCCCTATAAGGTTAAACAGATATTTCTTCATCTCATTACCCATCCCTTCTTATCTACAAACTGACATAAAATGTCAGCTTTTAAATCCTGGTGTCAGAAAAATGTCCATAAAGAGTTGCCAGAACATTTTAAAAAATATTTTAAATCTGATTAAATAAACCAACTTTATACTCTTTCCGTTTACTTCTTAACTGCCTAAAAATCAATATTCCAAATTTATCTGGAACCTTAATCTGTTTATAATTTCAGTCAAAATCTTATTTAAACCTTTTGCTGTTTATTTTTTTTTAAAGTTCTTAAGTTTGTAATCAGGGGTTTTTTTTGTTCCAAATTGAAATAAATTTACCTGATGAAGATTTTTGAAAGCGATCAATCCAAAGCTTTAGAATCTCAAATAGTTTTAGAATGGTTCATTTATGAAATTGACTAGAAAATGAGGTTTACAGTCTTAGTGTCCTTTCAAGATCTCCGCTGAATTTGCAATGCAAACCAGATGGCTGGTCCCATTGTCTCCCAATGTTAAAATCCATGGAAAACCATTCAGGATCATCTGTCAAAGTATATGTGGGCATATTTCTGTTCTCTCCTTATCCTAAAAGGTTCCAATGAACTGAGCTGCTCACTGATTCCTTTGCATGACTGTTGGCTCTGCTTTTCCAAAGCTGTCTTCAGTTTGCCATACCTTCCCTGAAAGTTATGTAGATAAATTTGGAACTACTGTCACCAATAACAAATTGTGCACATTTAAAAAAAAATATTTACTTATGTAGAAGATTGATATGCTGTCCTAATCACAAAGAGCAACTCTGGGGCAGTTACATATATTCAAAAACATGGAAACAAAAGAAAAATATTACACTATGCATATAAGGAGCAATTTCAACATATTGCAATATAAAATCCTTTCGAAACAGGCTCAATCAAGTGTTGTGGTCCTATGCCTGGGAGGAAAACTAAATTTTCAGGGTCTTTCAGAAGACCACCTGGATCTCTGGGGGATATCCTGCAACAGGGAAGACATACTTCCTAGGTCCCATCAGGTGACTTCATTTCATGGAAGGAAGATGAAACATGCCCACCCTAGGATAAGCAGAGAACTGAAGATTTTGTATTCCAGTATTTATTTCAGCTAAAGGCAAATTTAACTTTTGTATCATTTAAAGGAAATCACAGTTACCAATGACTTTCAAGTTGAAGATAGCCCTAGCTTCCTCAGTACAGAAAATAATAAACAAATATACATTCAGTGTATTTAACATAATCCATTACCAGGATTAGCCATAAATGTTTTATTTATTTATTTTATTTATTTTGTTTATTTTGTTTATTTATTTTTTTATTTTTTTATTTTATTTATTTGTCAAGCATATATAAGATAACAGATATCAGTATAAACATGAATAAGAACACAGGAAATGGATACAAATAAATGGGGACATTAGGACAGGGATGGTAGGCATGTTGGTGCACTTATGCATGCCCCTTACAGACCTCTTAGGAATGGGGTGAGGTCAACAGTAGACAGTCTAAGGTTAAAGTTGTGGGGGTTTGGGGAAGAAACTACAGAGTCAGGTAGTGCATTCCAGGCATTGACCACTCTGTTGCTGAAGTCGTATTTTCTGCAATCGAGTTTGGAGCAGTTAACTTTAAGTTTGTATCTATTGTGTGCTCATGTTGTTGTGGTTGAAGGTTGCCCTTGCAAATCTGACATTCTTGTAATAATGACTACTTGACAAAGGCCCTGCCATGATTTAGCAGAAAATAGGGGTGGAGACTCTGTGCATGGAAAAAAAAACAACCAAATTCTCTTCACACATTGGTATCTTTAAATTTATCTCTGGATTTGCATAATTAGTGAGTTTCACCTGCCTCGCACAAACAGATGTTATTAAAAGGGAGGCAGAGCTACAACAACCAGCCCTGGAGCATTTTGCTTTCCTATCTCCAGGGATAGCCATGTTTTTAATAAACACCTGCTTCCCGCTTTAGATCATGTCCAGCCAATAATGTAATCCACGCCAGAAAAAAAGAATGTTGAAAAGAAGAATAAAGTAAAGAGATGTTTTCAGTCCATTCTAGTACACTCTGGAAAACAAACGCTGAGGACAGCATTCCTTGTGCATATCATGTAGCAGTCTCTAGCGCTAATACAATTACATTAAAACATACATAATTGCACTGTACCTCCTTTAAATCCAGTGAAATACTACACGTTTCATTGATCTCCGCCTCCATGCCCCCATGTAAAGAAAGCAAATAAAAACAGCCCTTCTGTCTTATGTTAATGTGTGAAGAATCTTACTACTAATTCTGCTGACTGCCAGCAGTTTGATCTTGACCAGCTCAAGGTTTACTCAGCCTTCCAGCCTTCTGAGGTCCCAGATTGTTGGGGGCAATATGCTGACTCTGTAAACCCCTTAGAGAGGGCTGTAAAGCACTGTGAAGCAGTATATAAGTCTAAGTGCTATTGCTATAGCTAAAATGTTGCTTGGGGTGGCCCAAGAAGAGTTCTCATTTGGGACAATGTATGGCCCAGTCTAAGAGTTCCTTGGAACAAAGCTGGAGTGCACATGATATGTTGGAGTTCTGAGACAATTAGCAACGGGTGAGGACCCCACTCCCAATTACTGTTTTTGAATCATCTACTGGAGGCAGACTATGCGCTCTTCCTCATGAGCAGACTCTTATTCTAAATGATGGGATGGTGAGGATGGTAAAGGGTTGAGATGCTTAATGTTGGATACATCATCCCCATCCACTAAACTCTTTCTTTCCTTTACAGTGCAGAACAGAGGGGTCCTACTTTCCATCTCTACACCACTATTGTTGCGAACATAAAAAGGATCAAGGCTGGAATAATCAAAGCTCACTTCCTTTGGGACTGTCCACGCTATTTACCTCCCAATATTTTTTTCCCAATGGTTCTGGAAAATCATGTGTCTTTTGACATAGAGATAAACCGTTGTTATTAACTTCCCGGCCTTTCTGTCTCTTTCCTGTTGTCTAGGTATTCGACTGTTTCCCTCTGATTTTATCCTGTTTTGCCAGTTAACTGTTTCTGACATTTGCTCATCTTTAATAAATAAACAACGAGCTTATCATTTTGCTAGCTGAACTCTGTGGCATGTCTGCTTGTTCTCATCTGGATATGGGGATTGGAATGTGCTGGGTGTGAATTAAACTAGAAATTACCACTGTCATTTCCCAATAGGTAAAATTCTGTTGCAGCCATTTCTGCTGGCCTATCTCTGACACCCGGTATTCTTTTTTGTTTTCACTAGAGAGAATAGCCTCAATATATCTTGTGCCAAAGAACTGCAGGTTCTCTTTGTGGCAAAGAATTTCGAATTCCCTGCTCCTGCCAACTTATAATTGTAAGCTTGGGCCTTGTAAATAAGAGCAAAAGGAAATATTTTTATAAGCAGTATAGAACCCATGAGCTCCAAGATGGGTGATTTTGTAGACTTTTCAGAGTTTTCAAGATCCATGCTGTGATTTAACATCAAGCAATTGTGAATTTAAATGGTCTGCCTGGTACTTTGTGTATAATTCACTCTTACTGTAGCTAAGAGATAGCAAAAAGTCTATTTTTTCTCAGTTTTGTGCTACTCTACTGGCTGATTTCAGTGGTGGCTTGAGCTGTTCTTACCAATGGTGGGTTGCCCCCAGTTCGGACTGGTTCGTAAAAACTGGTAGTAAAACTGGTGGGAGACTCCACCCACTGACCCGGACATCATCATAGGTGATCTGTGCATGCTCAGAAGCTTCTGTGCATGCACAGAATAGCACGTGCGGGTGCAATGCAAACCGATAGTAAAGGTTAGTAGAACTCACCCCTGATTCTTACCCTACCCCCATTTAAAATTAACTATTAATCTTTCTTTGTTAATGTAACATAGAAACATTCTAAGTGCATGTTGCAGTTCTTGAAAAATGAACTTCTTTTCTGGATCACATATGCATTCAAACTCAGGACATTCAGTGATAATTAGGGCTAGTATATATGTAAAGGATCCAGATTAAAATCTGGGCTGTTTGTCTGCAATATTGTTCCCAGTACACAAACCCAGGAATCTCTTCCTGATTCTCTTAATTGAAAAAAAAATGTTGGTCTCTTAAGCATACTGTATTATTGTAAATTCTTTTTGAATTTATCTTTGCTCAGGGCATGAATAGTTCTTTATTTCTGCAGGGCATGTAATAGCTCTGGAATTTAGTGAAAGGGAGGCACTGCTATACTGTCAGGGAAGCATAACAATCCTCAGCAAACATCTGTGTATACTGTATGTGCAAAGTTATTGACTCCATTAAGTTATCTTGAAACTTTACTATGGTATTTCGCTCTTCAGTGACTTTTCAAAACCCCTAAATTCCCACTATGGGTTTAGATACAATATTAATTGATTGATTGATTGATTGATTCAATATATTGCATCAAGTTCTGAAAGACTATGACAGGGCAAAAACAATTAAAATATCCAATAGTCCAAAACAGAATAACAGCTAACAGAATAACAGTTGGAAGGTACCTTGGAGGTCCAACCCCCTTCTCAAGGAGGAGAGTCTATACCCCTGATGGCAAACCTATGGCACGCATGCCAGAGGTGGAACACAGAGCCCTGTCTGCTGGCACACGCACCGTCGCCTCAGGTCAGATCTCTGTGGCGCTTCTTTCATGAGCTTCTGTTTCCCTGCAAACGACGAAACAGAAGTTCATGAAAAACAAAGATCTTACCTCTTGCCGCAGTGCTGGTGTTGGGATGCCCCACCTCCCGCCAGCCAGCTGGTCTTCGGGTCTCTGCTGCACATGTGTGCATGTCTGCGCATGTGCGTGCACATGTCCATGCATGTGCATGTTCACGCATGTCCATGCATGTGCATGTTCACAATAATCTCCACACGCACGCACCTTTCAGTTTCGCCATGCAGTTTGGGCACTTGGTGTCTAAAAGGTTCACCATCACTGGCCTATACCATTTCAGACAAATGGTTGTCCAATCTTTTCTTAAAAGCCTTCAGTGATGGAGCACCCACAACTTCTGAAGGCAAGCTGTTCCACTGATTAATTGTTAAGAAGTTAAGTCACTGTTAAGAAGTTTCTCCAGGTTGCTTCTCTCCTTGATTAGTTTTCATCCATTGTTTCTTGTCTTGCTTTCTGATGCTTTGGAAACTACCTTGACACCCTCTTCTTTGAGGTGGCCCCTCAAATATTGGATCACTGCTATCACTGTGTGTGTGTGTTTGTGTGTGTGTGTATAAACATAAAAAAGCCCTCCAACATCAGTGGTGGGTTTCAAAAATTTTTACTACCAATTCTGTGGGTATGGCTTGGTGGGCGTGACATGGTGGGCATGGCAGGGAAAGAATCAGGGGTGGGTTCTACTTACCTTTATTATCGGTTCGCAGCAGGGCTGCGCATGCGCGGAAGCGTTTTGGTAACATTGGGGTCTGTGGGTGGAGCCTCCTGACGGTTTTACTACCGGTTCTATAGAACCGGTGCGAACCAGGGGCAACCCACCACTGGGAAGGATACTGTAAAGTCTCCATTCCCTCCCGATCAGTTGGGACTTGGGAGGCAGAGAATAGATGGGGGTGGGGCCAGTCAGAATTTTTACTACCGGTTCTCCGAACTACTCAAAATTTCCGCTACCGGTTCTCCAGAACTGGTCAGAACCTGCTGAAACCCACCTCTGTCCAACATGGTATGATAAACTAGCAGCCATCAATTTATGGAAGCCATGGCCTTTGCCTCCTCTTCCCTTTTTGTTGGATTCTTTTTTCGTCCCAAATATCATCTTGAAACTTACAAGCTATCTTTCACCTAATCCATTCCATTCTTAAAGCACTGCTAGTTCTATAAAATGCAGTGGGAAAGATAAATATGATCAGAATTGAGGAAAACAACCTCTATGCAGACATTATCAATAATAACTTAATAATGACCCATGGTCTGAAAGTAAGTAAGCTGATTAGCGTCATACAATACTATGCTAATACTTCCACAGATGTTATTTAATGTCTTGTTTTACCCATATTTACACAGCTGGGAGTAAGGCCCACTGGATTCATGGGGATGTCCTTTGGAGAAGAAATGTAAAAGACTTGCTCTGTCAGAAAGCTTTTGAAATCATAATAGATGCTTGAGTGTAAATGCTAAGTCATGTATAATTTTCTTTTTATAGCTGTAAGAAATTTAGAGGATCTATTAACCTTAGCAGTCGGTCAAAACCTGATTGCCCTGGAGGACTGAACAGAAAGGAGAGATTAATTCCTCCATTGGGGGTGGGGGGGATCCCTCTCCTGTAAAACTCTGATTTGAAATCCTATTTGCAAACCTTCCTCTGATTTTGGCAGGAGGTTTCCCCAATTGTTACCAACAAAATATGTGTAACGTGGTCATTTAATAAAAAGGAAATTGAAGAAAGTTCAGAACTTTCACCCCACCCTTTCCCTACTTAATTTTATCTATACAGTTCAACGAAATCATGAACAGATGTTTATACGGGATACACTGTTGGATAAGAGGTGTTGAGGTGAATGCATCAATTTCATCACCACTGCTTTTGCATCAAGCTTACTAATGATAGATTTTTCTTTTAAACCTTTTCTTTAAAAAGTTCTAATCATAACATTTTTTTCAGACTGCTTGGAAATTTGCATGTACTTTTATAAATGTCTTCTGAGGTCAGTCAGGTTTCACATAATTTTTTTAAAATAGTTGTATTTGTTTATCGCTAGGGAGATTGATGATTCTTGCAAGGAAGAGCTGAAAACTCTAGCCTGGTACTTCTAATTTATGTTACAGCATGTACTTTGATTTTTATTGTACTTTTAATTTTTTTGTTTAAGAAAATTTCTGTATAAGAGATTTAAAATATTTTGCACAGTTTCTTCTTAAACTTAATGTTAAAAAAATTTCCAACACATACATTAATATAAAATTTTAAAGGTTTATTCCTTATTTCCAAACTCATATATAGCTTATTTCTTTTGGCAAATAAATTACATTCAAAATTCAATGTTTGTTCCAGTACAGTGAATAGAATAGAATAGAATAGAATAGAATAGAATAGAATAGAATAGAATAGAATAGAATAGAATAGAATAGAATAGAATAAACTTTATTGTAACTTTGAATGTACACTAATTGGCGTACATTAAAATGAAATTTCGTTGCATACATCTCTCAAAGTGTCACCACCTCAAATATACATTACATAAACATGACAAAATAAATAAATAAATACAAAATTATGCATATACCCACATATATTATATGACACAGAGGAACCTCACAGGCTTTCTTGAAGAGGTGTATTTTGAATTGCTACTTGAAAGCATAAGAAGAAGTTAATGTTTTGGATACCTACTCCATGGCAAGTGGAGGTGGGGAGGGAGAAATCACTGAGAAATAAGAAGATCTAAGTTTCTCAAAAGGCCGTTTGATTATACTTCTAATAACCCAATATACTATACTGGGTAGAGCAGGCCTTTTTTCTTTGAATTAGTAGCTATTCCTGAGTTGAAAATATATCCTAGAACAAATCCTAGAACAATTTTACAGCAGATGGTTTGCCATAATAAAGATTCTCTAAGGGGAGCAAATTTAGATTCTATTGTTCTAACTGCCTGTTTCTCAGCTTCACTGTGGGTTGTCTTTAATTCAGCAAGAGCTTCTTCCCCGGCCACAAATCTTGCAGAGCTCTATTCTGGCCAGCTGCACCCCCGGTTTATGTAAAATGGAAACAAAATGCCTTATAGATACCCATACAGATAGCAACATATTCTGTTTTATATGATACATAAGAATTATACCAAGCTATTCCTCAATCACTTGTTTGACTTTCTCAACCAAATAGTTTATTATAATCAATCTATCAATCTTTATTCCATTTTTCATCAACTTAAAAGGTAAAGGTTCCCCTCACACATATGTGCTAATCGTTCCCGACTCTAGGGGGCGGTGCTCATCTCCGTTTCAAAGCCAAAGAGCCAGCACTGTCCGAAGATGTCTCTGTGGTCATGTGGCCGGCATGACTAAACACCAAAGGCACACGGAACGCTGTTACCTTCCCACCAAAGGTGGTCCCTATTTTTCTACTTGCATTTTTTACGTGCTTTTGAACTGCTAGGTTGGCAGAAGCTGGGACAAGTAATGGGAGCTCACCCCGTTACACAGCACTAGGGATTCGAACCGCTGAACTGCCAACCTTTTGATCGACTAGCTCAGCATCTTAGCCACTGAGCCACTCGGTCCCTTCAACTTATATTTATACAATTACAACCACTACTTCTATTGTGACATAAACTTTAAAATGGTCAAAATCACTGGGACTCTACCTTCTTCATCTTAGTTTAGGGGAAATAACTTACAAAATAAATGATTTTCCTTAAAATCTGGTTAAAGCTAAAATACTTTGGCCGCCTAATGAGAAGAGAGACCCATTGAAAAGAACCTGATGTTGGGAAAGATTGAAGGTAAAAAGACAAGGAGATGGCAGAGGCTGAGATACTAAGACAATGTTATTGAAGGAATGAGCATAAGTTTGAGCCAACTCTGGGAGACAGTGGAGGCATGCTAGGGTCCATGGGTCACAACAAGTGCGGTACAATTTAGTGACTGAACAAAACCAACAGTAGACAATATAATTCTTTTGAAATAAAATGGTTCATTGCTTGCTGGATTAATTCATATGCTGAATCCTTCACACTCAAAGCTTCCTCTGAATACTCTTTAATTTGAGAATGCTAGTCTTTCTTTCCCATTAAAGAAATCTACAGGCTAATATATGTATGAATGAGAGACCTATGTCTTTGCCATTTACAATATACTGTATTTCTATTATTATATGTTTTTAAAAATTATATATAATGAACAAGGCAATGAAGCAACAAATTGCTTCTTTGGAAATAAGTGAGTAACTATCTTAAATGCATCCCCCCCTCCCTTTTCAGGCTCCAGAGATAAATGGACTTTTAGTGAAAACAGGCATATTGTAAGTTTTATGGCAGAGGGAATAATTGATGTGGATATTATACAATAAAATAACACTGGAATCTACTTGGGAAGTGTCAAGATTTCATTCAAGCTGGTTTCTGCCTATTGTCATGGGAAGGAAGTGAAGAAGAAGACGATGAAAGAATTGTCCTTCCTGATTTGCCATTGCCATTCCTAGCTTTTATTTCCATATCTCTGCATATGAAACAAATCACATATAATTTACTATTCTCTTAGCATTACTTTTCTTACAAAATGCCTGTCAAAAATGAAAGTACAAAGGACAGGCACATGTCTACATTTTTATGGCTAACATGTGTTGAAAAGATTCAGGAACAGCAGGAGCTCATCCAACTTAACTTCTCTATTTTTACCAAGCTTATGCATAGTTTGGTCATTAATAACATGGGTGGGTTCTCTGATTTAAGAAGCAAGTTCCTGGTTATTTAATGGTTATCTATGACATGAAACTAGATATAGCAATAGCTCTTAGACTTACATACCGCTCCACAATGCTTACAGCACTCTCTGAGTGGTTTACAACATCAGCATGTGCCCCCAATAATCTGGGACCTCATTTTACCAATCTCTGAAAGATGGAAGGCTGAGTCAACCTTGAGCTGGTCAGGATCAAACTCCTGGCAGTGGGCAAATTCAGCCTGCAATACTGCACTCTAACCACTGCGCCACCACAGCTCCTGTATTCCAGGAAGGATTAATGAAATTTCATCAGCTAATGGGTGGCAATAGGAGCCAATCTGCCCTAACTTTTTCTAATAAGATCCAAGAAATCAAAAACATTAGAATCCATAATATAAAAAATTTTCGTCGGGCCCTGAAA
Organism: Pantherophis guttatus; assembly: GCF_059756535.1. Taxonomy (NCBI): domain Eukaryota; kingdom Metazoa; phylum Chordata; class Lepidosauria; order Squamata; family Colubridae; genus Pantherophis; species Pantherophis guttatus. The sequence continues at coordinate 275,667,811 of NC_142063.1, read as the reverse complement.
ACCTATTTATTTCAACTAGCTGGGCTGGCTTGAGTTAAATTTTAAATTGATTTTAAATTGGGTTGTTTTAATTTACGGCCAAAATATTTAATTATTTTAAACTGTTTTTAAATTTTGTATGTTCTGTTTTTTACTTTGGCTGTTCACCGCCCTGAGTCCTGTTTGGAGAAGGGTGGTATAGAAATGGAAACAAATAAATAAATAAATGAATAAAATAAAAATATTTTTAGCAATATAACTTTCTTAAGACTTTGGTTGTTAGTACCTTTTATAATCCATGGGACTTCCAAGCACTCATCCGTTAATTCCAATATACCACATATCTTTTCTTAAGTCTACAAACCATATCTTTGCATTATTTTATGGCACATAGAAAACATGGTCCAAAAAGGTGGGACTTTTAAAAATCAAAATAGAATAAATGAACGGGGAATGCAAAACATTAAAAGAGGATGAAATATAGAATCAATCCATAGAAACTGGTACAGGTGATTCTGAGTGTTACAGTGCTTTTTGACGATAGCATCTGTTTGCCATATGTGAGGTATGAAATGTATAGATCCCAGATTATTTCAGGAATTGTTTTATTCCTTGGAAAATCATAAGGATAAGAAGGAAATAGGTCATTCCCCCCGCCCCAAAGATAGATATCCTGCCTTGTCCAGTCTGGCACTTGAAAAGAAGCAGATAGATTCCAGGTTGTGTTCCTTGTTTACATCTTAGAGGGCTGTAAGAGAGTTGTTATTTAGTTAGCTTCTACCATCTAGATCAGGGATCCTCAATCCCTGAGCCACGGCCCATTACCAGCCTGTGGCCCATTCAGAACTGGGCTGCACAAGCGGTGGGCAAACATGCACACAGCTCCACTTACACAAGTGGTAGGTGCTCGTGCTCACGCACAAAGCTCCTTTTGCACAAGCGGCATGCATGCACTTCTGCTTGCACAAATGGTTATGTGTGTGGGGGAGAGAGGATTGTAATGTATGTGGGGGAGAGAGGATGGTTCTATGTTAGTGGCAGGCACGTGTGTGAGCACACATGCCTGCCACTAACATAGAACTATCCTCTCTCCCCCACTCACTCCTCTGAGCGGTTGGGGACCGCTGATCTAGATCACAGCATGCTAGCAACAAATAAGTCCGGAGAAAACTGAAAGAGTTCCTTAGGCTGGAAAAAAAGGTTTTGGCATAATACAGTATATCAGTGGATCCAGTGAATAAACTCTGCTTGCTTTAAATTATATCAGTTCTTGAGATTGTCCACAAAAGTATCCTAGTACAGAATGTTCCTATTTAGAGTTCTAACGTACTAGCCATAATGTTTCAGTGATAACCTTGCATCTCCATTTTTTCATTCTCTTCTCCCTCTCTAAAAAAAAAAAGCCAGGGGTTTTTTGTGTCCAATATTATATTTTGATAAATCTTGAGGTCTCCCAAGCCTTCTGACGTGTACAGGCAGTCCTCAATTTATGACTGCTTGTTTAGCAATCGTTTGAAGTTATGACGGTGCTAAAAAAAGTGACCTACAACAGGTCCTTGAACTTACGGTTATCATAACATCCCCATGATCACATGATTGCAATTTGGGCATATGGCAACTGGCATGTATTTACAGTGGTTGCAAGGTCCTGGGGTCCTATGATCCTCAGTTGCAACTTTCTCAGCTGGCTTCCATCAAGCAAAACTAAATTGATCCATTTAATGACCATAGAGAAAAAAAAGATGGCAAAATTGTGTATGGTCACGTGATGGCTCTCTTAACATTGCCTAGCAACAGAGGTTTGTCTCCCAACTGTGGTCATAGGTCGAGAACTACCTAAATGTGCAATTGTAGGCTAGGATGATTCCACTATATGCATGTTGGTTAGTACATAAAGTGGTTACATACACAGGACAAAGGAAACACAAATGTTCCTGATTTTAAATGTGCCTTTTATGTATAGATGCAATTTTAGAAAGAATGATAATTTAAATTGATATACAACATAAAGGTAAAGGTAACAGTTTCCCTCGCACATATGTGCTAGTCGTTCCCGACTCTAGGGGGTGATGCTCATTTCTGTTTCAAAGCCGAAGAGCCACTGCTGTCCGAAGACGTCTCCATGGTCATGTGGCCGGCATGACTAAACACCAAAAGCACACAGAACACTGTTACCTTCCCACCAAAGGTGGTTCCTATTTTTCTACTTGCATTTTTTATGTGCTTTTGAACTGTCAGGTTGGCAGAAGCTGGGACAAGTAACGGGAGCTCACCCCGTTACGTGGCACTAGGGATTTGAACCGCTGAACTGCCGACCTTCCGATCGACAAGCTCAGCGTCTTAGCCTCTGAGCCACCGCATATCATGAGGTATACAACATACCTCATGATAAAAGACAAGTCCAAATGCTTTGTGTGCCCCTCAATATCTTGTCCAGCTGTTAATGATACATAGCAGTGGTGGTATTCAGCCAGTTAATAATAATAATAATAATAATAATAATAATAATAATAATAATAATAATAATAATAATAATAATAATTTTATTTCTATACCGCCCTTCTCCCGAAGGACTCAGGGCGGTGTACAGCCTATTTAAAAACACAGACAAAACAACAATATAAAATTTAAAATAATTAAATAAAGTGGCTCAAATTTAAAACCCCAATAAATTTAAATACCCCAATTTAAAACTATTGTGTTGATAGTCCGGCCTGGCGGAACAACAGGGTCTTCAATGCGCAGCGAAACACCCGGAGGTCGGAGATCTTACGAATTTCCGGGGGCAGTTCGTTCCACAGGGCTGGGGCTTCCACAGAGAAGGCCCTCCCCCTGGGCGTTGCCAGCTGACATAACTTGGCTGATGGCACCCTGAGGAGACCCTCTCTGTGGGAACGGACTGGTCGGTGGGAGGCTATTGGTGGCAGAAGACGGTCTCGGAGGTACCCGGGTCCTATGCCATGGAGCGCTTTAAAGGTGGTAACCAACACCTTGAATCGCACCCGGAAGACCACTGGGAGCCAGTGCAGCTCGCGCAGGAGGGGTGTCACATGGGCACAACGGGTTCAGGCAAACCGGTAGCGGCAGCTGTGGGAGGCTCCGCCCACCTGCCCAGACGTCATCATGTCATGTTTTTAACGCTCTCCGCATGTGCAAAAGGCCCTGCGCATGCATGGAGATGGAGTGTGTGAGCGAAGTGCACGCATGCGAACTCGCATTTACGAACCGGTAGCGAAGGTAAGTGGATATCACCCCTGATTCATAGGTATGTTGAACAGCCTGCTCTCCATTTCAGAAGACCAAGCCATTCCCCATACCGTGCAGGAGATTGTTCCTCTCAAATATTTTTTTAAAAAATTCACCATCATGAATATTTTTAACATTATAATAAAGGGCTGTCTTCCAAATGAATGCAAAGTCTGAAATGCTGGATTTATTATTATTATTTATATTATTTATATTAATTATTATTTATTAAGAACACGTCATTCTTTCTCAGGTCTTCCCATCACTATGGCAAATTCTCCCAGGTTTTATCTTCAACTTTAGTATTTAAGCTAGCTCCATCCAACAGAAAGAGTCTGACAACAATAATGCTGACTTTATAATACATGTTTTGAATGTTCAGATTATTTTACATGCATTTGATAACTTCCAGATGTCCGTGGAAGACACTGCTGTTTGCACTGGTTTTTAATAGATTTGATACTCCTTGATCAAATGTTTGGCTTCCTTTTCAAAAACCATTTTGAAGCTTTTTTTTTTTTTTAAATGTTCTTCATCCTAAACAATTCTGAATCTTTTTGAGATTGTTTTGTTTTCTCCCACTTTGATGCTTGATTTGGTTGTTTAACATATTGTTGATTTTTGCTATGTTTTAACCGACCTTATAAATTACAACTGATAGGCCAACATAAACACTTTAAATAAATTATACTGACAATTTTATGGCACCTGAAAAGATAGTTCCCATTTTATAAGTAGTTACTAAGAGAACAACACATGACTAAGAACATTCTCAATTCCGATAATGATCAGATCTTCCCAGCCTTTGGACACATTTTTGGGGAATTCTGGAATTGAAGTCCAATTCATCTGGTAAAAATAAAGTGTTTCATCACACTAATTTTCCAGCCTTGCCATTATACAATATAAAAAGCAAAGCCCAGAGGGAAATTCATCGTTGAAATTAATGAGAAGTACATGGATGCACCTTCATGAATTTGATTTCAATAAATCTTGCCTTGTAGTGTGAAGTTCTCCCAAATGCACTGTACCCCAAATCTTTTATATCCTTACACCAAAGAGGAAAACATTTTAAGCTTTTGAATCGCCCCCCTCCCCTTTCAGTGGTGATGAATCATGCATTTTTTTTGTAACTGGTAAGAATATAAACTCTTCAGATTTATTAGACAGACTGAAAAAGATTTATGCAGCAGTTAACTGTTTTTTTCTTGCAATTAATATCTTTATGTATATATCTAACATAATCTGTCTTTTAATGACATTATTTATGGATTAGATACCAAAAATCTGTTAACAGTAAGTGGAGAAGAGGAGCAGGGAATGGAAGATGGAAATTGGACCCATTAAAAATAACATGTGGAAAGCATTCTATTTCTACATATTTTGTTCATCTGCATATTACTTATTTAGTAGACAATCTGCTGCAAAATGAACAAGGTTCACATTTCATTAGAAAAAGAATAATTATAATCATGATCCTGTCAAAGTCCTATTAAGTACTAAATTTATTGACACTCAATAACTGCTGTGTGTAGACAATCTTGATACAGTCTTACATTGTCATGTATACAGCCTCAGCTTTTCAATTAATCCAGTTTTCTTCATCCTGATACCTATAGTTATGCCCTATGAATTGAGGTTCATGTAGCCAAGAATATTGCCATTTAGGTAGGAATGATGGGAATTGTGATCCACTCCATCTGGTGGACATCAGGTTGAGGAAGATTGGATTACTGGTAGTCCTTTCGTTCTCACTGAAAAGAATTTAAGGCTGCAAAACTATTACTATTTAGCTAAAAATAATTTCAAGGAATTAACAGAGGTTCGTAATTGTCCAAAATTGCATGCAGGTTTATTTGAAACATATTCTTCCCACTTGTCTTTTTATTTTCATATTTCCTGTCTCTTCCACTGCTGCCTTGTCCACTGACAGTAGCTACCTTGTACTCTATTGAGGAGAGAGAAATTAGTTTTGAATAAGTTAGCTTTATGCGCTAAATTATTATTACTAATATTTTACTAATAATGGAGCTGTATATCAAAAACTGAACCTGGCATGGACTGATATATGTAAGATGACACCTCAGGCACCAGTTCCTATGGAAATTGGACCACTTCACTCTCTTTTGGTGTTCTGCATTTCCTGCATATTTTCCCCCATTTTTGGACCATTAAGTGCTTACATTTTTTCCATGCTGGGTAATGAGAGGACATTGCTCCATTTTTCCTGATTTCTACTCGAGAATCAGAAGTAAGTTGGATGACCTACTACCAACAGCAACATAAAATGGATTATGCTGTTTCTGAAGACCGGATCCAGCTGCAAAGTTGATTTGGGGTCTCTGCACAGCCCTAATAAATATCGTTGTTCGAAAGAATTCCCTCCTCCTCCTCCTCCACAAAGATCTTAAAATAAGCTATTTCTTGATACTTGTTTTAATGTGATCAGCTGTTAAGAGGAGGACTACAGCAGTAACAAACTCCTTGAAACAATGGGTGTTTTAAGTTCATGTTCTCCTGACATTGACTCTAATTGCATTAATAGCAGGAGGGCTGCTGGACCTGTCACGATGCACTAATTGCAAAGCTTTGTTTCTTCTGCTTCCTCAAACGATCCGAGTTTCTCAGAAGCTGTCGGTTCAGTTTACCATCTGCTGGTTTTCCCACTGCACTCGGTGGTAACAGGTGGGAGCTGATTAATGCCCCACTTCGTCTTTGCATGACTGGAAACTGGATTTGCCTTGAACAGGGATGTTATTTTAAAAGCACAAAGCATGTGAGAAGACATTAGCTGCTTCTCTCCCACTCGCAGATCCAGGTTCAGAGTTTGTCTCAAGCTGAAAATGAAAGCATTGTCCCGGACAGTTGAACTGAGATCCACACATATAAGCAGGGCAAAAATGTTGACATAATTTGGATTTGATTCCTTCAGTCCATTCACTGCATTTAGCAGAGCTAAAGTGTGTAAGTAGAATCAAGTCCACCCAAGTTATCTAAAGAGAGTTGGCATACAATCAAAAATAAAAATAAAAAATGGCAAGTGTCAGACTTGGTAAGCAAGTTACAGGCTCCAATAGAAAGTCTGCATTGGGGAAGTCCATGGGAAAGGGAAGGGGCAAGTATAATGTTTTTGACTCATTTGTTTAATTGGATTTCTCTTTATCTAGTTTTGTGATCTGTATGGAGATCAGATCACATTTTAGGTTATGTTTATGCAGAAATATTGAACATTTAAAAGCCTTCACAAACTGTACTCTTGTAGGAGAAATAAAGAGATAAGAGAGTAGTTTGCTTGCTATCTCTACTTCTAGTGCCTCTCCCCATTCCCCTGCCCCCACAGTGATCCAGTAATCAGTAGGATAAAAGGAAAAGTACTTTTGGCAGTACTTCTGGAGCTTGGCAAAGGGTGGATCATTGGAAGACCTGAAAGAACAGGCTGGAGACAGATTGTCCTGGACAAAATTATCTGGTTGCTAAGAGTTGACTCTGATCTGATGGCACATGTCCAATCAATCATTTCTGGAGCTACATTTATTTCCAGAGCACCAAAATTGAAATACCAATATTGGATTCACAATAATCAAGGGAATAATGCAGGGGTGAAATGCTCCCGGTTTGGACCGGATCGCCCGATCTGGTAGCGATGGCGGTGGATGGTTCAGAAAACCGGTAGCAAAAATCCCTGCCCCCCCCCAATGCCCATCTGAGCCACACGATCATCAGAGGCTTTTTTTTAAACTTTTAAAAGCATTTTTTCTACAACCTCTTCCAACGAAAAAATGCTTTTAAAAGTAAAAAAAAAAGCCTCTGATGATCACGCGGCTCAGCTGGGATCATCAGAGGCTTTTCAAAGCATTTTTTTCTGCAACCTCTTGGCCGAAGAGGGGGTTTAAAAAATGCTTTGAAAAGTCTCTGACGATCCCAGTTGAGTTGCCTGATCGGCAGAGAGGTATTTTTTAAAAAGCCTCTGAGGATCCCAGCTGAGTTGCCTGATCGGCAGAGGCTTTTCAAAGCATTAGAAAAAATGCTTTGAAAAGTTAAAAAAAAAAAATTGTCCACGCCCACCCAGTCACATTACCCCCACACACACCAAGCCACGCCCACAGAACCGGTAGTAACAAATTTTACATTTCACCCCTGGAATAATGATATAAAATGATTGCTCATGAATCAAGGGTCTTTCAATCAGGTTGTGCTCTGATTATTAACTTCTCTATGTGTTTTTCTATGACTTATCCTTCCCAATTACCAGTATCTGAAATGGCAGATATGTTTCAATTTTTTGACACGTATGGTGTGATACTTTACATTATCTACATATTGCCGATAACATAGATCATATGTAAGTATGTTATTGGAGGTGGTCTTTGCAGGACACCTTTTCAAGAAGTCAAATGTCTGCATGGTAATTGTACAATGTTCCCAAGAGTTTATTTATTCACCTTCTGAATTACCCAAAATGAAGAATATAGTAGAAAATATGGGGCTTCTAGTACAGAACACAGCATACCAAAGTAGTCTGCAATATTCTTCTATGATAGCCAACCTTACAGCTGAGCAAACAATCTAGAAATTATAGCTGTGAAGCAATGGAATTAGTCATAATACTGACACACATAGTAAATGTTTTTAAATCACAGTTTCAGATAAGCAGTTGCTTCATTGGGCGTATGGCCAAAACTGAACTGGAAAATGTTTGAGTTGTTCTCTTTTCAAGTTAGTGCTAGAGATTACTAAAATGTTATTTAGAAATCTGAATGTTTTGACCCAAGCTGATAACTTGATGATAGTTAAAATCCAAATAACCAGAGGACAATCCACCATTTGATATACTGTAAATTGTCCCACCCTTATATTTAAACATGTGCTGCACTTTGATTCTCATCACACTCAACCACTATGTATAAGTTTCTATATAGACCATGGGAAATATTATTTCCAAAAATTGAATTGGTATGTGATCTATAGTAGGGATTCCCAATGTTGGCAACTTTAATATGTGTGGAACTCAACTCCCAGAATTTCCCAGCCAGCATGCACAGAGTTGAAGTCCATACGTTGCCAAGTTTGGAAACCTATGGTCTATGGGACAATACATTACAGTTAAGATGATTTCTCACAAGTGAACTTTAAGCTAGATGTTGTATTTTCTGTGTTGATAATACATATTTAAATGCATCAGTAGTGAAAACATAGGCTCCTTTTTCTGTGGCTTATTTCCATTTTCTGTCCTATACTTATTGAGTCCACATTCAAAGTTAGCCTCCATAACTTTAGCACGTGTAAGAAAATAGCCTGAGTTCAGGTTCTGTGTTAGCTATGGATTTACTGGCATAAGGTACTAGAGCACCAATTTATAGTATAAAACGTGAGCATTTATTCAGGTATTAGGTACTGTGTTGGCCATAAGATTTAATGTGATATAATGGTTAAAATATTGGACTAGGAACAGGTAAACCCAGGTTCTATTCCCCCTTCCTGGGATGACTCTGAGCCAGTTACTCTTTCTTTCCCAACCTGCCCCACAAGGTTATTATGGAAACAAAGTGTGAGGACAGAGCGCTACATACACTGATGTGAGCTTCCAAATGAAAGACAAGACATAAATCAACTACAAATGAAGAATAATGGTGAATATATTGGTTTATTATAAACATTATGGAGGGATCAATTTGAATAATAAAGGAAACTGGGGGAGATTTAAATAATAGTGGGATAATGTAAGTTCTTCTGTGTAATGAGTTAGATAAAACTAATATAATAAAGCCACATAGAAAAAAAAGAGTACTATAAGGAGGGACAGAGAGGGAGCTGCCATATATCAACACAAACCTTTGTTTCATCTAATTTACAATTCTGCTTCTTTAGATACACAGTTTGCATCCTGGCTCTTTGCCAGTGCATTGGCTGGCAGGTTCTCCAAGGTATCAGACCTGAAAAAGCATGGATAAAGACATGTGACCATTTTGTTTGATCTTTCTGTGTCAACTTCCTTGCAAAGAGCTTGACATGGATGTAGGAGAAAGCAAATGAATGCTGAAAAAGACAAAAAAAAACAACAACCCTAAGCATACTCATCTACCTGAAGCCAGGAAGAAACTTCAGTATTTGCACGTGCTTTACTTTAGATTATGGTTTTTCCACATTTGTTCCATTTTTTTTTAACAGAACCGGTCAAGAAAAATATAACTAAATTAAGTTGGATTGTAACCGTTGACTACAAGCCAATATTGCATGTGGCATGTTTAAGCCAACTGAAATTAAGCCAACCATAACGTTATCAAAGGATAAGATTGTTGCTTCTAAGTTTACACATGCTTGTTTCATTCTTCTTGAAATTCAACCTTGCACAGTCATCTGCCAGCACGGAGCTTAACTGTACTTATTCACTTTGAGTTCTTCCCCACAACATGTGTCAGTACTTCCAAGCAATGGTCCCATTAGGAAAAGTTAAGTTTGTTGTGGCAAAGCCGTTGGCTTTAAAATCACTTTGTTCTTTTATCTGCCAAAACACCAAGACAACCCCCCCTGTCACATTAGGGTGGACGGGTTTGATTTATCACAACTTAATTGGTTCACTCAACACATGTGGGCCCTATATGGGTCACATAAGTTTACAAGAGCACATCGGTGGTTTATGGGTACCTCAGGCTAACCCAAGACTGGCTAAATAATGTCTTGTTTCCTACCTAATGACATCTGTTTATTATTTCTAAACTGTATCTCAGCTCCTTTTGATTATTCCCAAATGGGTTTCTGCTTCCCAACTGCAAATAAATGACACTGCTGTTTATTAGGCTGAACATTTCTTGCTTCCCGTCCCCCTTGTACACTTCAATGCATTTTTGGGGTGTTCTTGTTTAGCTAGCTTTTATTTAAGGATTTATAATCCACAACCAAGAAGGCTATTACTCAAGGACTGCTTTATTCAGAAACATGGAATCATAACCAGAAAAGGGGAATAGAGAAAGAACCAGTTATGCCCTTGCACTTACTTGCAATAGCCATTCCTGGCTGAAATAGGTAGCAATTTAAAGACGAGATTAAAAAGGTGGGCCTCTAGACATGTTTTGCTGGTGCAAGAAGTAACATCTCCTGAAGATCCTAGAGAGGAAGCAATCATTAACCCAAAAGTGAAAAGAAGGAGGGGGAGGGGGAGGAAGGGGAAGGGAAGGGGAAGGGGAAGGGGAAGGGGAAGGAGGAGAAGGAGAAGGAGAAGGAGAAGGAGAAGGAGAAGGAGAAGGAGAAGAAGGAGAAGACTGAGAATCTCCATAGATAATCATTCATTGAATGTTCCTATTGGAAGACAAAATGCAAAAACATGCAAAACTGAACTTTTGCTTCAGTTCCCCAACACATATTCTGTACACAAAACACAGGAGGTAATTTAATAATGAGCTTAGAAAGTCTTCTAGGGCTTCTGCTTTCTTAATGCCTTTTAAATATGTAGGTTTACATCCCTGCCCTGCAAAGGCACCCCTGAAACAGTATCAGTGCTCCTGAAAGGTCATAGAGTTGTCTCTCCACCCACTTTATACCAAAGAATTAAATAAATAAAAGCACAAACCATTGGAATAGAACATATTGTAGTCTTATGGCTCATAAACAGCTGCAGCAGGATGCTCCCTATTTATACTTAATGACTATTTATATTGCTAACCTCCACATTGCCAGCTTCTAATCCTTATGAGAGGAGAAGTCATAGCAGACAATAACAACCTCCCTTTATTTCTATCTGGCAATTCCATGCTGACTCAAAGCATGAAACATGCAAATCCCACTCTTGGCATCTATTTAAGATGCGCTGGGGAAGAGAGGCTTGTCAAAACTCTCATTTTGATGCAGACCTAAATAATTTTGTGATAACGGTAGACTAAATGAATATGCTACAAAAATTCTGTATTTTCAGAAAGGAGTTATCAACATCCAACCTATTTAAAAATTATGAGTTGTCTCATATTAATTTTGTTTTGGAGTTATTGCAGATATTTATGTTACTTTTGAACCATCTACCAACACAGTGGTAACTAACTAAGAATTTAAAAATTCACAATGAAAATATGTGAAAAGCTAGTTAACTATGATCTGAAAGTAGAAGCACTGACTTTTGCTCCTTGTTGTGGATAGATCACTGTTCCATTTCAATGGATGATCTCCTTCTGCAGTGGGGAGGAATCTATTAGATCAGTCCACCCAGGAGCTTAATAGATTCCAATGGCTTGAAAACCTGACAGGGTCTATTCTCCTCCTTTTTATATCCAAGAGAGTCAAGATGGGTGAATCTTGAGTATCTTCCTCACTGCTTCCAGTCTTTATAGGCTAAACTGATATTTTTGTAATGGTTGTGACATATCTTTTTCAAAATTGTCTTCCTGCTCTACTACACCAGATAAAAAGATTCACCAAGAATACCTGGAGGGCCTTGTGAAGAATTCCCATGGCATTTGACAAAAAGCTGTTTAGATCCGAACAAGTAGAACTGTAGCCAAAGTATGTTAATAGAAATGAGGGAGGTTTCAACTTGTGAAATCATCTGTAATCAGTTTGAGTCTATGAGTCATGAAGAAGAACATAGGAAATTTCTGCAGTGTTAGCTCCACCATTCTCAACTGTATCCCTGCCCGTTGTTGATTATAGCACCCTAAGAGGTGACAGGGGAAGGACCTGACCAATAGTTAATACTTTTTTGTATAAGGAGGTATTTCCATCTTCTGTGAACAAAGTCATGGAGGACCCTCTGCTCAAAAAGTGATTGGTTGTGTTGGGAGGAGGACATATAGAAAACGTATTCCTCCTCTCTTTTGCCCCCAGTGGCACAAATACCACAGAAGGCAAGAGTATACTATAAAACAACAGCATAGGTTTATTGAGTCGAACCTGAATATACTTGTCTTTTTAATACATTTAAGATGTTGGTTGTTCACCTCTAAAGGTCTCCATGGCTCCAGAAAGAGAGAAAGTCCTTCCAAGCCCTGTATATCCAGAATGCTATTCTGGAGGTGGTACAGTGGTTAGAGTGCAGTAATGCAGGCTACTTCAGCTGACTGCTAGCTGCAGCTCAGCAAATCAAATCTCACCAGGCTCAAGGTTGACTCAGCCTTCCATCCTTCCGAGGTGGGTAAAATGAGGACCCAGATTGTTGGGGGCAATAGACTGACTCTGTAAAACCTCTTAGAGAGGGCTGTAAAAGCACCATGAAGCAGTATATAAGTCTAAGTGCTATTGCTATTTGATGGAACCCTGGAACTGAGCATTTTCAATCCAATGCAGTCTATCTCTTCCCTCCAGGATTTCAAGACAGCAGTGAAGACCTGGCTTTTCCATCTAGCTCAGGAGGAAGACATGTTTTGAATGCTGGGATACCCTGGCAAATACATGGCCTGGGAAGTGGTAGAACCTCATTCTTTAGTTTCAACAAAATGTTTTAAACTCTATAAAATCAGGGTGAATAACATTTCAATTTTCTTCGCAGAATAATGTATCTGTGAAACATGTTTATTCTGAATACAGAAAAGTACAAGGCCAGGTATTTCCCCTGAATAGCACATGGCCCAACGTGTGTGATGACACACTATTCCAAACTGTGTATGTGTTTGCTTATTTCACATGGATCACCACAAGGTTATAGCAGGGATAGAAACAGTTGTGAAATGATTCGCACAAGGAGAAAAAGTAAACAAGGAGGTTTTGAAGACCAGTTCTAAAATGAGTCATTCCTCTTTTTCATCCTTAGGGGTGAACATTTGGCACAATCCTTTTATGCTTAGCTGTTATTTCAAACATCCCTAGCTCTGTGGATTAAATTATAGCTCTCCTTTAATGGTTATTACATTTTCTGAACCGATAGACTGCATATCCCAAGCTACTGCAGATCCATTTCCATAACAAGTGAGGTAACATTATGTTTGCAGTTTGCTCTCATGTTCCTCCTCTTTTCTCCCCATATCTGGGTCTCCAGAAAAAGTCTGAGCAGATTGGAATTGGGATGCATAACTCATTAACCCAGTAGCTCATATTGGGACTGTTTAAATGATTTAATAAATGGAATGCCATGCCGCTTGTTATTTTTTTCAAACAGGAATACAAATTAATTCCCCCTAAGGAGATCAAAACCAGGAAACATTTAAATGAGACTTCCTACCCAGTGTGAAATATAAATCCTTTTTATGTATATTGCAGAGTGAGTGAACCAGACAAGAGTGTATTGAAACAGCTTGTACAATAGAGTTGCAGTTGATCAAAGCTGGTTTTCCCTTTTAATTAAGATAACAAGGTAGCTGGACTAAGACAACTGGTATCCCACTGACACGCTGCTCAAAGATACATCAACATTTCTCCATTAATAGAACACCCAGAGACTGTATTCTTATTAGACTACAAAACAAAAAGTATAGCAAACAGCTGAAGCTCATAAATATTCTTTTCCTTTAAAATAACTGGTGAAGAAGAAGCCACTGGTGTATTCATTGGTGATATTACTCCTCCTAAAATTATTCATTATCAGATGCTTGGCAGTTTCACTATACTTTACAGATTTTATTATGATCATAGACCAAAGCAAAAGAAGATCACCATAGTAAATCATTGGGTATTCACTAACACGTATAGCTCATAGGAAGGCTGAGTTTATAGATGGTATACCAAAACCAGAACAATGTTTAAGGACACAGTATGGTTGTTTAATAATTAATATAAATAAGCCCAGAAGGCCTAGCAATGAAGAGCGGATCAGGGTCCCTGTAGAACTGGCAGTATAACAAACATGAACTGTGGTTTCTTTTGGTGCAGCATTCAATCAAGCCAAGGACAAAGCACTTCTGAATTTTGAAACAGTGCTCTTATCCGAATAACTGGCCAACCTGTAGTATGTAAATTGGTTGCTAATAAATACATCACAGGGACAAGCTGCATAATCCAACTGACTTTCTTTGAAATCCTTTGTTTCAAATTCAGTTGTCATTAGAAAAGAGGATCCCACTTACACTGCACTACATGTAGGTATGAACTGAGCAAATTTAGAAAAAGGATCATCATACCAAGAAGAAAAAGGCAGTATTGTCTAGTCCGCCAGTGTCAAACTCATGACATCATGTTCTTGTCACATGATGTATCGCAACTTTTTTCCCCTTCACTAAACCAGGGGTTGGTGTGGCCATTGCGTGACGCATCTAGCCCAGTCCCTCACAGATACAGAGGGTGAAACGTTTTTACTTCAAAAAGAAGGTGAGAACATCCCACCAACATTTCTATCAGGAGCTGCCAACTGGCAGCAGAATTTTATAATGCCATGCCAATCAGTTTTCCCCAACAGATTCTCATTCTCATTTGATCACATATTGAAATGAAATGCAAAGAAGAGGATTTAAGTGAAATTTCCACTGTTTTTCTTTTTATTGTGAGGTGACCAAATAATGTGGGCTCTTGCCCTATTTTCTGTTTGTTATCATCTCTGCAGCAATTTACATATCCTGGCTTTCCACAGTTTAATTACATCTCAAGGGTTTAATTGTATTTTATTGTTGAATCGGGGTAGCCAGGAAGGCTTCAGAAGGACAAAAATTATGTAACAAAACTGCAACCTGAGCAGTGGTGCTTTCTACCCTCTCCAAATCAACTCAAAAGTGCTCCCCAAAGAAATTCTAAAGAGGTCATCACACACCTTAGGAATAAGTTTTTTTTAAAAAAAAACAAAACTAGGATTTATTTTCCCCCCGGAGGGGATGGAGCAAAATATAGGCAGTTGATATAGTTCTAATAGTTCTTTATCAGATTGTTCTGATCTAAAAACTTAAGTTAAACAAATGTAGACCAAACTACTGCAGAGCAGGTATTTGTGCTCTCCTTCTATCCTGGCCACTTTTTACAGAGGCACGATTGAGAGCGTTTTAACAAACTGCATCACTGTTTGGTTTGGTGGCTTCAATGCCTCACATAGAAAGTCCATACAGAGAGTGGTGAGGACAGCCGAGAAGATTATAGGAAGCTCACTTCCTGTCATTCAGGATACTGCACTATGTGCTTAGAGCTCAAAACATTGTTAGAGACCCCACACACCCACTTCACGGTCTGCTTCTGTTGCTCCCTTCTGGGAGGAGCTTTCAAAGTGTTTCTAGTAGGACTACCAGATTCTGTAACAGCTTTGCTCCCTATGCCATCTGTCTGGTAAACTCACCATGTACGTGTATACATCCAAACCAAGGATGGGTTCTACTTACCTTTATTACTGGTTCGCAACGGGATCGCGTGTGCGTGCTTGCTTCGCTCGCCTTGCTTCTGTGCATGCGCAGATCGCCAATGATGACATCCAGGGTGGTGGGCGGGGCCTCCCGCCAGTTTTACAACCGGTTCTTGCTAACCGGTCCGAACCGGGGGCAACCCACCACTGATCCAAACTAAACTGTGTTGTTTCTACGTGTCATATACTATATGTGAGTATATGCATAATTTTGTATTTATTTATTTATTTTGTCATGTTTATGTATTGCATGTTGGAGGTGTGACACTTTGAGAGCTGTATGCAACAAAATTTCATTTTAATGTATGCCAATTACTGTACATTTAAAATGACAATAAAGTTGGTCTAAATCTAAGTCTAAACAGGTAAAAACCAGTTTTGGGATGCTTTTCTATATGAAAACCTCCCTGCATATAATGTGCTTTACATATCATAGAATGGATTGTAGCAAATATTTCTGTCTAAAATACGTGTTTGTACAGCTTAAAGTTTTGTTTTAGGTCTGTTTAGATTTTTTTATTTCCTAAGAGGGAACATTCAAAAGATACCAGACCAAAGACTTTTATTTCTTTTTACAGTTCAATTGCCCTGGAGCTGGCTTATTTATTAGCCTTCCCACTGAAATCAATGTAATGCAAAAGAAAAGCGTTTATACACATACCAAAAAAAAAAAGGAAGAGTGGAGAATTGAACAGCAAATTCAGTAGTGTTCAGCAGGTCATATATTTTTTTATCAAGAATTCCCCTTTAGCCTCTCTATGGGATTGTTCTATCCATAACATTTCCCTCCATCCTGACCTTTGGGACAGAACAAGGTTCAAAGAAATTACAGTAAAGAATCAAAAGTTAGACAGCCTGCATTAACCTCAAAGGAGTGGGATGGGAATAATCAGTGTGAGGAGTTCAGCCAGATGAGCGACAGATCTTTCCCTGACCTACAAATCTATGTGATGCTTTCAATCCCTGCTCTAACACGCTTCATCATCTGGTAGGTTTAACACTGAATCTCTGATCTGCCAGCCTGCTTATCTCTTCATCAGGTTCCTCGGCTTTCTTAAACACCCTGCACCAATTAATGGTGCTTTTCATTGTGGTTGAAAACATTACGGCCAGGAAATAAATTTTAGAAGAACCGACAAGCAAGGAAAAGTGTCTTACAGAGACAGTGGCAATTTTTATGCCAAGAGACAATGTGGCTTGTGTGATTTGGTGAAGATTTTGTGTACTGACTGGTATAAACCTGGAATAATTTAAGGATCTGATCAATAGAACCTCCAGTGTTCTGTTACTTATTACCATTTTAGGAGCAAAACGTTCCAAGATGATATCAAACACCAGCCCTCTATTCTACTACAGAAAGCATACTGATAGGACAGAAGTTGCCAACAGTGAGTCATTCATTGCTGAATCCAGATTTCACAACAACATGATTCAATGTTTGCAAGGGCCGGGTTGACGGCAAGCTGCTCTCTGTCAGCATGATGATTCTTGGAATGCATTTCATCTCTTTGGCTTTGCATCAGTGGTGGGTTTCAAACATTTTTACTACTGGTTCTGTGGGTGTGGCTTGTGGGCGTGGCTTCGTGGGCATGGCAGGGGAAGGATACTGTAAAATCTCCATTCCCTCCCCAATCCAGGGGAAGGTTACACAGGGCCTGGTGGCTCAGCAGACTAAAAGCATTGTGATTGCTGTCTGCAATTACTGTAAGTTCGAATCTTACCAGGCTCAAGGTTGACTCAGCCTTCCATCCTTTCTAAGGTAGGTAAAATGAGGACCCGGTTTGTGGGGGCAATAAGCTGACTTTGTATAAATATACAAAAGTATGAAGGCTATTGCTTAATGCATTGTAAACCGCCCTGAGTCTCCGGAGAAGGGCGGCATATAAATCAAATAATTTAAAAAATCCCCATTTCCTCCTGATCAGCTGGGACTTGGGAGGCAGAGAATAGATGGGGGCGGGGCCAGTCAGAATTTTTGCTACCGGTTCTCCGAACTACTCAAAATTTCCGCTACCGGTTCTCCATAACTGGTCAGAACCTGCTGAAGCCCACCTCTGCTTTGCATGCTATATACACCAACACTAGAGTCCCTTGGGAGTGGGGCGGCATAGAAATGCGAAAAGTAAATAAATAAATAAAATAAATAACACTACCCTACAAGTGGTTCTCCATTATCATCTTACAATACTGTCTCCTATTGGTGTAAGGTGTAAGGAATAAAGATATTGTTTGCTGCAAAGTGATTGTGTAAACTATAAGAAAGAGGAAAACTGGAAGGTTTCAAAAATCCAGCTGGAGAATTTCTCAAGTTAAATTGGATACTTCTTTATATAGATCTTCTTGATGGATCCCATCTACACTGTTCATTTTGGTTTTGTGGTTTCTCATTTTACTATTCATAAGCTGATTGAACTCATTTCCACATCTGTTTGAGATTCTTTTAACAAAAAGAAAATCATGAACAATCATACATATATACATTTATCCTAATATATATATACAATAGTATAGATATACTGTAGATGAGAAGGAGATGGAGACAGAGATGACAGGGATAGAGACAGACAGTCAGACAGACAGACAGATAGACAGACAATTTGGAAATGACTGGCTATCCTCTTAATTTCTACCAAAATGCTGAAAACCAAGCCTGAAAAGCATCAGCCTTTCCTTGTAGCAGGTTCTGTCACATTAAACATCTTAATACTGCTCTACACAAAAGGTGGGGAAAGGTCCAAAATATTGAATGGAAGATGGATAGCTATCTTATTATAAGACCTGCTAAAATAGAAAATGTTTGGGAGAAGAAGAGGAGGCATGTGGGCACACAAGAGTTCCCCCCAGGGAGAAAAGGATCCCAGAGATCCTGTCTTTCCAAGGGAGAGCCAGCTTCAACATGACTTCTCTTCTTTGCAATGGGGGTGGGTGGGGTGGGGGGAGTACAGTATGGAATAGTAGTATGTCTTCTTCTAAGACAGTATTTCTCAACCTCAACAACTCGAAGGTAGGTGGATTCTGGGAGTTGAAGTCCACCTACCTCCAAGTTGCTGAGGTTGAGAAACAGTGTTCTAAGATGTTTTTCAGCTCCACAATCTAACTTGCAGCTGGGGATTCCCCAAATGACTTCCAAACAAGTAATAACCAGGCTCAGTCATGTTCAGCTTCCAAGCCCAGAAAAGGTCAGCCAGCTAAAATATATTTTGCATTTGATTTTGCAACACTATTGGGAATATTACAAACACACATACATATTTCATAGTTATACAGTATATGTACGTAATTATATATATGTGGATGTATTTATGTGTGTGTGTGCGTATGTGTATGTGTGTGTGCGTGTGCGTGTGTATGGTTTGGGGTATGTGTGCTTGTACAATATTTAATTTAATTAATTTAATTTAATTAATTCAATTTATATGCCGCTCCTCTCCGAAGACTCAGGGCGGCTCACAATACATTTTAAAAAATCATTATAAAAAAACATTTAAAAATTAAAAAAAAATTAAAAAATTTTAAATTAAAATTACTGCTTGAAAGATAATAATATAGCTGCTATGTATAGGGAGAAATTCAACTGAACATTTTAATTTCTCCCTCCCTGAGTCTAGATTGTCATTATGAGGTATATACCAATCAATGATTTAATTAGCACTGCCACACTCTTTCATTTAAGTGTTATTATATAAATATTTGAATATTTCATCAGTTTAGTTGGGGAAAAAATTACGTAGGGCAAATCTAAAACAGTGATTTTTTTAAAAAAAAAAACAAGTCAAAAAACAAAGAGGGTGATAAAATGGCACCAATGTGGAATTTTATTAATGTATGGTCTGAGTGGTGATAAGGTCATCCTGCTGATACATTACCACATGCGTAAAACATTCCTCTCAAAAAGACAGAAGGATATTCAGATATCCAGCAGTCGACATTTGCAAGGGCGGGCTTCCGTTCTGCCACTCGCATGAGGAATTGGATTCCTGTAACGTGACAAAAGACAGAAGAAGAATCACTTGAACACAGAACCATTTGACAGTTTCATGTTCCATATCAAAGCACAAAATGTGTCCAAGTTTGAAGAAAAAAAATTCTAAACCAATTTGAACAGTGATTAAATTAGAATCCGTTTTCTTTTTAACCTTCCATGATATATACAAGAGGGTGTATTTTCTTTCCCAGAAGGAAAAAAAAATAGAGAAAGACAAAATGATACTACCTAATAAAGGTTTCAACTGTGTCTACTGCCTAGGAGCTGGAGATAATTCTAAATGCCTATTTAAAGACCAAATATGAATGATCAAGGTGTTCTTGACAGCATATGAAATAAATAAGCTGCTATTTGCAATTTTATCCTTCCGGCTAAAATGCAGTTATGGTATTATCTTTCCTACTTTGCTATACTCTGAGCGCTCTAAAAGCTGTGATTATTGGTGCATTTTGCTGTCAGATTAAGGATGGAGAAAATATGGGAAAATTAGACTATCAATGTACTAAACTCAGTTACCTCAACCAGGATGAAGAATTTAGAACACAATTCTACTTATAGTAGACATTTGCTTTTGAAATTATCAATGGAAGCATCTTGGTGCGGATAGGATTAATTTCAAAACTTTATTCCTAAATAACCTGGTTATACATCTCAGCTTTTAAATGAACTCTTGGATTTATAGGTAACAATTGCAGCCTATTCATAACAAGAAGCTTTGCTTAATTATGTAGACAAATGCCCCGGAGCAGCATTAAAACAGTCATAAAAATCTGCAAATTATATCTATATGTAGAGGTAATGGGAACCCTTTTTTTCCCCAAATAAACATTCTATTGTAAATGAATAGCAGAGTTTTTTCCTAAATAATTGACATTTAAAATGGGAGAATTGTCATAATTTGTTATCGATACAATAAAGGACACATAGTTTTGGGGGTTTTTTGCTTTGTTTTTGTTTGTCTAATCTTGAGGGTGCCGGATAAGATTTTCTTTTTTTTTTTTTTATTGAAAAGTTTTTACAAACATTTTAACCAAGTTTTGAGCCCCACCTCCCTCCCCCTTCTCCCTCTCTCCCCTCCCCCTTCTCCCCCCCCCCCCCGACTTCCCAGAGCGAAATACAGGGTATTTCATTTAGCAATCTTAATCTAACATATGCTAACTATCTATAAATTCTTTTGGAGAAGATTTTCTTGAATTCAAAATAGTCTTTCATTCAGGTAAACATGGACAAATATGCTCAAATATGTCAATGACCACTACAGGTAGTTCTGACTTACAATCACAACTGAGACCAGCATTTCTATTGCTAAGCAAGCAGTTGCGGGAAGGTCACAAATCGCAATCACATGACTCTGGGATGCTCCACCATCATAATACACGCCAGTTGCCAGGCGCCCAAATTTTGATCATGTGACTATGGGTATGTCTAGGGAGATTCTCAGCCATCCAGGTCGTGGTTGTCCCAAAGAGGCAACTGGACTTTCTGGTTTTTCTTTGAAGATGTTTTGCTTCTCATCCAAGAAGCTTCTTCAGCTCTGACTGGATGAAGGGGAGTTCTCCACCATTCCCCACCATCCAGCCAGAGCTGAAGAAAAACCAGAAAGTCCAGTTGCTTCTTGAAAAAAGCACCTTGGGGATGACTATGGGATGCTGTGATGGTTGTAAATATGAGGACCAGTCATAAGTTACTTTTTCAGTGCCCTTGTAACTTCAAACAGTTGATAAATGAATGGTTGTAAGCTAAGGACTATCTGTATATCCATTAGGAAAGTTTTTCATGTGTGGGAAGCACGTAACAGCACTTAGATAGTATGTTCTTTTGCAAACCTTTGTCCTTAATTTTCTGTCTTTCTCCAACAGTGCAAAAGAACCATGTCATGAATAACTGTTGTGCAGAAAGAAGGCACGAGCAGTTAGAAAGCTGTACAGAAGCTTTCCCTGTCTTCCAGATGTGTTGGGGTGTGTGCATCTTCAAAAAAAAATTTTTTTGCTTTGTGAAAAGCTCAAGTGTTAGAAGCAAAACCATGAAATGAATGTTATCTTCAAACACGCATGTGGATGAGTGATATGTTGCTTTCTGGACATGCTTTACAAAGTCTAAACAAACCCAGGCACCACATTGAAGCAAATTTCTTATCAATCTGCAGAGATTAAATTACAATTTCCAGAATTCCCAGCAAGGATGGCTGCAAATTCTGGAAGTTGTAGTCCAAACACTAGAAAGAGTGCAGAGAAGAGCAACACCTGAAAAAATAAAACTGACTTGTGCAACTTTCAGCAGTTGCATATTTGGAATACTGCATCCAGTTTTGGTCACCACAATATAAAAAAGATGTTGAGATTCCGGAAAGAGTGCAGAGAAGAGCAACAAAGATGACTAGGGGCTTGGAGCCTAAAACATCTGAAGAACGGTTGGAGGAATTGGATATGTCTAGTCCAGTGAAAAGAGGGACTAGGGGTGACATTTATTTTATTTTATTTTTATTTTTATTTTTATTTGATTTATATGCCGCCCTTCTCCGGAGACTCAGGGCAGCTTACAATGCGTTAAGCAATAGCCTTCATACTTTTGTATATTTATACAAAGTCAGCTTATTGCCCCCACAATCTGGGTCCTCATTTCACCTACCTTTGAAAAGATGGAAGGCTGAGTCAACCTTGAGCCTGGTGAGAATTGAACTCGCAGTAATTGCAGGCAGCTGGATGTTAAATGCTGCCTTAGAAGGCATTAACCTCCTACGCCACTCAGGCTCCTCAGACATGATAGCAGTGAGGGGCTACCCCAAAGAAGAAAGGGTTCAACCTATTTTCCAAAACACCAGAAGACAAGACACAAAACAATGGATGTAAACTAAACAAAGAGAGAAGCAACTAAAACTAAGGAGAAATTTCCTGACAGTTAGAATTATTAATGAGTGAAACAACTTGCTTTCAAAGATTGTGGATGCTCCATCACTGCAAGCTTTTAAGAAGAGACTGAACAGCCATTTGTCTAAAAGGATATAGGACAATGATGGCTAACCTTTTTGCTGTCGCATGCCAAAAGCGGGGGGAGCACAGGGGGGTCGTGCGCATGCGTGCCCACACCCCGCATTCCCCGTCTTTTGGCACACAATGGCAAAAAGGTTACCGGTGGGCCTGGTAGGCCCTTTTTTTTTGCCCTCCCCAGGCTCCAGAGGCTTTCTTGGAGCCTGGGGAGGGTGAAAACAGCCTCCCTTACCCCCCTGGAGGCCTTCCGGAGGCCAGAAATAGCTTGTTTCCTGACTTCCAGGGGGCCCGGAAAGCCCAAAATTCAACTGGCCAGCATGTGCATACGCCCTGGAGCTGAGCTAGGGCAACACTTGCGTGCCCACAGATATGACTCCAAGTGCCACCTGTGGCACACGTGCCATAGGTTCGCCATCATGGGTATAGGATCTCCTGCTCAAGCAGGGGGTTGAACTAGAAGACCTTCAAGGTCCCTTGCGACTCTGTTATTCTATGTTCCTCTATGTTCCTCTATCACAGTGGTGGCAAACCTTTTACTCACCGAGTGCTGAACAGGTACACGCTTTGCACACACGCGTGCTATCCATGCTAACATGTGGCTCCCCCAATGTGCTGCACATGCAACTGCACCATCTGCGCATGCACACGGCTTTCACACAGCTCCCCTGTGCGCTGTGCGTGCAATTGCATCATCTGTGCATGTGTGCAGGTTTTGCGCGGCTCTCCCATACGCTGTGCGCATAATCTCACCATCTGCGCATGAACATGGTTTTCACATACGTAATGCATGCGCATGAACGCTGTCTACACATGCACGTGCTGCATGCAAGTACTTTTGCGCACATGCGCAAGTGCACATGCATGCACAGGAGAGCCCCGAAGACCAGCTTGGTTCCCTGAATTGCACACATGCGCACCGGAGGCCCGAACACCAGCTGGGCCACACGCACATGTGCAGCTGCAGGTGAGTTGGGCGACAGCTTGCGTGCCCAGAAAGATGGCTCTGCGTACCACCTTGGGCTCGTGTGCCACAGGTTCGCCATCACGGCTCTATCATGATTGATTGTCTGGTTTGCAAAATGTATAGATATTTTTGGTACAGGAGAAAATTGTTCTACAGTAACCACTTTTTACATTTTAGTGGGTAATTCCCAACTGTTTTGTTTCTAGCCTCAAGTTAGAAAACATTACCGTTATAATAATACATTTTTAATTATGTGATTTCCCTTCCTCCCCGCAGTTGTTCTTTCTTTCTTTATCTGCTTTTAATGTTCTTTTTCTTTCCTTTGTTTTACAAAGGTCATCAATCCAGTACCTTATGAAAGAGAAGCTATATGCATGTTCACAAAACATGCAATTAGTTTGTTAAATGCCAAAATTTCTTTATGGGAAATGCGAAGGGTAGGACTACCTCTTCCGCCTATTAACAACTCTTCATTTCTTCTTCTCCTTTTAAAGCAGAACTGGAGGCTATCATTTTGATCCTGCCTGTTAGCAAAGGCATTTGTTATCACCTGTCTCAAATAATTGCATGTTTTAAATGGGTTTCTACCATAAATTACAAACCACGCAGATTCGCCTGGATGGAGAACACATTGTACTGCACACCCCCTGTTCTACACAACATATGAACTGCAAGGCAAAGTCTGTTTCCATTAACACTTAGCCCTTGAGATTATTGGGCCATCTATGGCCATTAAGGACCTGGTTTGCAGGACCTGGAATGTCCTTTGACCACAAGTAACAACAATTGGTTGCATTTAAATTTTGGTGATCTTGAACTGAATAAACATTATTGCCTTTTTTTTTTTTTTTACTACAAATTGGTTGCATGGTTTCTCACCATTATGAGACAGGAAGCACACAAAAAATGTAGCATAAGCCACAAAGTAGGCTACCCATTTTTTTTAAAGGTGGAGGAAATCTATATATATCCCTAGTACCACCCATTATGCTATTTCTTTTCAGGGTAAGTGTCGCTGTGCAGAATGCAAAAAAAAGGAGTAAGAAACAGAACAGAGAAAAAATTAGAAGTCTTAGGCAGGAAAAAGAACAGAAATTAGAACTCAATCTGGTTTACGGCATTCGTAAGACATTTCTATTTCTGCAAACAGTTTTTGCATCCACCACTTCCAAATACCTCTTCATAGTGCAGATTGCCATTTGCTTTTTTTTTTTTTTTTTTTTTGGTTCTCCTGTTTAGGTTCTCCTTAAACTCCATCAACCACAACTTTCACTGCCTTCCTTTCCTCTCAATCCATACCCTTCTTTCTATGTTTGTTTTGTGATTTGATTCACTTTCTGACTGTCTATAAATTCAAACATGCATGCTTCTTCTGTATGTAGTCACCCACTTTTGTACTAAATTAAATTTCATTGGTCATTTTTACCCCATCTTTTCTTGTTATGTTACACACATTTTGCAAATAATTATTTCCCTGCCGTCCACTGTCTTCCATGTTTTTATAACATTCCTTCCCTATAACAAAGGAGACAGAAGGATGTTCTTATATACATCCATTTAGCTTCTTGAAACAGATATGTATTTCTAGCCACAAATCATATACTACCTACAATCTTTTCACCAGCATCTGAATATCTGAGAATCTTTTTCATCCATTTTCATCATTCTAACAAAATATGCTAATTCATCTCCTTGCTGTAATTTATACATAACTTCCCTTGTATACACAGTTGCCTTAGTCTTTAATACAGTAATTTTCAGATCCATGCATTACATAATCTATCTAACATCCATCCAATAATTTGAATTCTAAAAGAACATTGTGGTATAATCTACCTACAAAAGTACATGTACATTTGGGTCTCTAATCAACACATCTCCAACAACACTACAAGGATTTACATAGCATATCATGAACTGCAAACTGAAGTCTTTTCCCATTAACATTTAAATTAGTAGGTGAGTACCGTACTTGAAGACACATAACTGCCTTTCTAGCCCTTATATCCATAAATACAAAGAGTGCACTGGAGTTGGGTAGCTGACACATTTAAATAAATACATAAACAATAAATGTAAATTTAAAAAATTAGTTAAACAATGAAGGGGACATTGTGTATCTCTTCTTTCCTGTTAATGTTGAATCATTCAAATGAGGATGAGATGAGATTGTATGCTTACAGAGAAAAAGACAAAAATAATGCAGTCAAAGTATGGAATGTATCACTTATATTTTGCACACATGTACAAAAAAGACGAAGCTTATGATACTGCAACACTCCTTTATCGTTTTAATGAAAGTAGCAACATAAGGATAGGAAGGTATCGAGATATATATTGAATGGTACTACTTTAACTAGACTTACCTGTTTTATTTTCCTTATCTCTTGGCTATAATTTCCTTGACTTCCTAGTTCTCAGGCCTCTTCTGCACACTGCAGAGTGTTCCTCCATTTAACTAGACGTACCTGTTTTATTTTCCTTTCCTTCATTTGCAAATTAACAATAAATGGGGTGGGTGTGGAATGTCTCAGTTCTGTTAGCAATAATTCCAGCTTTGAGCTCTGAACTTGGATTGTTCTTGCCAGGCCATAGAGCATACAGATTGTTTTGGGAACCAGGGTTGACCTTCAGAAAAACAACAACAACAGAAGGAAGCTAAATTCAGTTGAGGATCTCCTGTCACATTAAAATTCCAAAGGCCCACAGTGAGGATGCCTCCTCTCCTACATTTTTCAGTGCTGAACAGCTGTTTATTTCATCACGTATCCTATACCACTCTAGAGAAACAGATACTGATGAGTTTTCCCTGTGCTCTGGCTAGAAAAATAGCTGGTTACAATGGTCAATTCCTTTATCTGAAAACCCACACAAATGAATTCACAAAAGAAGTGTAGGTGGATTTCTTTAAAAGGTGTCTGGTATTAGGATTCATTATTAGGTGATATAGGTAGTCCTCAATTTACGACCACAATTGAGCTCAAAATTCCTGTTGCTAAATGAGACACTTGTTAAGTGAGTTTTGCACGATTTTATGACCTTTCTTGCCATAGTTGTTAAGTGATTCGATGAAGTTGTTATGTTAGTAACCTGTGAATCTGGTTCCCCGTTGACTTTGCTTGTCAGAAGTTTACACAAAGTGATCATATGACCCCACAACACTACAACTGTCATAAATATGAGTCAGTTGCCAAATGTCTGGATTTTGATCACGTGACTATGGGGATGCTGCGACAGTCGTAAGTGTGAAAAATGATCATAAGTCACTTTTTTCGGTTCTGTTATAATTTCGAATGGTCATTAAGCAAACTGTTGTAAGTCAAGGACTACCTGTATTCTGAATGCAAACAGTAAACATACACCCATACTGTAGTCTAAATTTGCACACAAAGACTGTGACCAAAAATACTTCTCTCTCTTTTCTTTCAGCGATGACAAGACAAGATTTTGTTTGAAAAGACCAATCCCACTCCCCAACCTAACACACAAAACCAATTTACATTTTTTGCACAATTAAGAGAGTCTCTGCAGACGTCACTGCAAATGTGGTTTATTTATTCAGGATTACTTTGATCTTCTGATTATTTTAAGTCTCACTGTGATACAGAAAAATAAATTGTATAATATAATAAATCCAACACTGTAGTTTTAATCAATAGTTTCCATGAAAATCCTGTCATCACTTCATGATTCCAGAAGCTATTATAGCCCCTCAGTGACAATAATTAGGAATTTACACTGACATTTCTATTTGTTTATTCAATTTTTTTTTAAACTCACAGATTTGTCTGTTTGATAAATGTGACCATTGAGGCAAAATATCACATTAGATATAATGTGGCTGTTAATATAATTAACTAATTCTCATTCTGCCTTTGCACTTTCTGTTTAATATTCTGTAAAAACTAGGAAATCAACCAAGACATTAGATACAATATTATACTACCACACTAAAATAAACTACCTTTAAGCAAAATAAAGGGAAACAAGCCAGATAGATAAATGTTTCAGTCAGCTAGTCTAAGCCAAGAAGTTTCCTGGACCTTAAGGAATATTCCCTAGATATTTCCAGCAAAATAATATATTTTTCTCTCGGCATTATTAAGATAAAATAGCATTCAAGAGCAAAATAACATATTATAGTATTATGTTAAAACAAGCTTATTGCTTTTACATGTAGTGGGTGGGGAGAAGAAATAAGTCCCTCCCCCTCACAGGAATACCCCATTTTGATTGACAAGGAAGATTTTAAATTTAGGGCTAGGATAACTCTATATCAAAAAGGGGATGTTTAACTAAGCAGCAACCATGTAAGGTTAGCCCGGCTTCTCCCTTTTGCCATTTTATTCTTGGAATTGTATAATATGGTCTAGCCAATTAGCAACTACTCTAATATAATGTGTAAATTGTATAAGCACTCTGCATATTACAGATCATTAGTGTGGTTGCTGCTGCTAAAAGGAGTTGGGTGAAATCAATTTAGCAAGAAAGTGGTGGTTAGCCATTTTATTCTTACACACATGGATTTTTTTTTTTTGTCCCAGCAATTCATCATCTAGCCCAGGAAGTGAAATTCTTGCATGCTTCTTCTGGAATCACCTTAAGGTAAAGGTAAAGGTAAAGGTAAAGGTTCCCCTTGCACATATGTGCTAGTCGTTCCCGACTCTAGGGGCCGGTGCTCATCTCCGTTTCAAAGCCAAAGAGCCAGCGCTGTCCAAAGACATCTCCATGGTCATGTGGCCAGCATGACTAAACCCCAAAGGAACACGGAATGCTGTTACCTTCCCGCCAAAGGTGGTCCCTATTTTTCTACTTGCATTTTTCACGTGCTTTCGAACTGTTAGGTTGGCAGAAGCTGGGACAACTAACGGGAGCTCACCCTGTCACGCGGCACTAGGGATTCAACCGCCTTACTTTTCTACATTCTGTCACCTTCCTATTCAAAGCCTTAGCATGAGACAGAAGACCGTCAAAGAAAAGAGAGACATGTCTGTCTTCCTCCTTCCTTTTAATTTTCTCATTCTCCGAGTCCCTGTTAGCTAACCTGCTCTGAAAAACACTAAAGTTGTTTTTTACTATGTAAGCAGGACATTCGGAGGGGGGGGGCAAGGGTGGGTGTTAAATAATCCAGAAACCACAATATTCTCTCTCTAATCTGTAATCTGTATACAATGGAAGAAGCTCCCTCTCTCTCATATAACCCATAGAATGAAAGGACTTGCATAACACTTAATATTATTCCGTCATTATAAACCAGCCATTTCTACCCAAAAACCTTCCAGTCCGTATCAATTTAGATCAAATAGCAGAATGTTTGTGTCCTCCCATTCCCTGAGGCAGTGATGGGATTCAAATAATTTAACAACCAGTTCTCTGCCTTAATGATTTCTTCTAACAACCAGTTCACCAAACTGCTCAGAAAGTTAACAACTGGTTCTCCCAAAGTGGTGTGAACTGGCTGAATCCCACCACTGCCCTGAGGCCTTGGTCACCTGCTGTTGTCGAGTCCCAGGTGGGTCCCATTTGAGAGAGCTGCAAGAAACTTGCACGTGTTTATTCTAAACTGTGTTACTTAAACGAAGTTTACGATGCAACCCTCATTTTCTGGGTTGACATAAAGCAACATCTACAAACCCTGGGTTCCATTTCCAAAGCTTAGTAACACACTGAACCCCAGTGAAATAAATCAGACTATAGCTAAGCAAGAGAAGTGAAGTAAACCCAACCTGAATTTATGGGGATGGATTAGGATAGCTATAAATTGAATACTGCATTGTAATGTGAGGATGCTCATCAGAAAAGAAAAACAATTTTTAAAGGGTGAACTTTTTCTGTTTCGCCTTTGTTGTGCTGGTGTGAACTCTGTTATTTGTTCTGAATCTGCAGTGTGTGTGTGTGTAGCTTCAGTCTGACCTTTTAGAATTATTTGGTGTAAACTGAACAGTGGGAACGTTAAGGCTTCAGGAAATACCATGCTGGGATGTCAGACCTCTCAGATTCCAATCAGCCTCCCACCTAGGAGAAAGTCCTAAGGCAAAAGACCACTCCTAATTATAACAACAGATCTGAAGTCCTTCCCAATCACATCAATTCTCTTACAAAGAGGAAAACTCACTGGACCAGATTACCCAATCTCACACTTCCGTATAATATTACCTCTCTGAATGCCTCATTTCATATTATGTCAAAGTAAGGTTAAGATTAAACATCTGGTTCTTTTTTAAAAAATTAAAAATTGACAAGAGTTATCTCATAGGTCCTCATTTAACTTTCACTTCAGATCACATCCAAATGTTTTTTTGGGGGGGGTTGGGGGGGAGCAGTTGTGCTGTGTGACTGATTGTAAAACTGAATAGATCTATAATTTATTCAAAATGATCATTGTTAGCCTGCTGCTTAAAAATAAGCAAAGCCTCCTGTTGCATCTTTAAGAATTTGTGGCTGTAGATTACGTAGGCAAATCCACTTCATGAAAAGTTTGATGCCAATAAGGAAAATAAATAAAGCTATGTGGTATAAAAATTTTGTGGAGAAAAATATGTATATATCTTTCACTCCAACTTCAGACAAGAAACAGGAGATATTGTTGTTCACTTTTAGAAGTAGAAATGTTAAATAATTGCTGATGAAATCTAATAAAACAATAACTTTTCAGAGTGAGCAACGGTATTCATATTTAAATGAGATGTATATATGAATATGCTTGGATTGCTGCTTGCCTGGCTTCTTACATATTTTTTTTTAATTGCTCAAAGTATTTTAATTTTTTAATCTTAGGGGATTTGAGATCTGCAAATATAGAACTCAAAAGCTACTCAACATTATTGCATGGAGGATCAGGACACTTTCATAAATAAAAGATTTGATGCAACAACAGCATTACAATTCACAATTATATTGGCATCAAAAGAAAAAGTTAAATCTGATAGTAGTAAAGATACGGTCTAATGGTCTAGAAAGGAGCGTTTGAGAGAAATGAAACGATCTGAAACATTTTGCTATTCCTTGTTTAGTCCTGCAGGAAAAATGTGTTTCTTTTGTTTGAAGGCTCTTTAGACTGATTAATGATACAAAACCATCAGAAGGAAGAATAGGTTCTTTAAAGATGCCCATCAACAACAAGAAAACAAGTCAGCAATCTAAGCTCACACACTGGACATCTTCATGCAAATTTTTCTACTCTGGTGAAACAGGGAGAGTTTCAAAACCTGTTACTACCGGTTCAGTCATGGGGTGCGACGCTTCTGCACATGTGCAGAGCCTCCCGCCGCTACCGGTTCGCCCGATCCAGCGTGAACCGGTAGCAACCCACCACTGTGGTGAAAACTATTATATTGTATTTAAATTATACTTCTCATCTCTCAGTGTGTCTCCAATCATATATATATTTACATATGTAAAAATGTCCTCATTCTTAGTGGCACGTTTACTATGTGTTGATGATACAAAAACAGCCTGTTTCCTGCTTTGTCCTACATGAACAAGAACTTACTTGAACGTTGGGGTCAGAGTTCAATTCAGAAAGGAAGCTGAGCATAACAGTGATTTTTTCAAACTTACTAGTGAAAACTTCATTAGGAATCCTTTAAAAAATAGTTTTCCGTTCATCAAACTATTAGCTACAAAAGTTCCTGAAGGTGATGCAAAAATGAATAGGTCAACTGCTCTGACCTGTGACATGTAACAGCTCAGACAAGATAAATATACATCCCTCTTTATGGCACTCCATCTTTTGGACCTAGCTAGCAAAGGAAGAACCTTAGTGTTGACATATCTGAATGTCTTTACAAATCTTGATGACAGGGCCTAGTTCTTCATTCATCTGTATGGTGCTCAGAGTTAAATTGCAGAACATCTCATTGTTCTCCTGCAAAAATTATATACAGATGAGGAAGCCACAGTATGGACAGAGCCTGTATGGTTACTATATCTGGACTGTAAACTTCAGGGAAACTTTAATTACGGAAAACTTCTTGCTCTCATCTAACCACTATCCAGATTTTGCAACCCAGATAGGGTAATCCAGAAATTACTGTTTTCTGTGTCCAGGAATCTAGTGTTGGAAGAAATGTCGATCTGGGTTCAGTTCCAAGTGGGGAGAAAGACACTGGAAACATGGTAGTTGTTTGGAAAAATGGTTTAATGGTGGACAGGACCACATGGTTTGAGGTCCTGGGCAAAATGAGCACATGGGAGAGGGAGGGAGGGAGGGAGGGAAAGAGAGGGGGGGAGAGGAGATATTTATACCCTCTCTTGGGCCCCGCCTTGGAGCTTCCTGTTCCTATGTAAGAAATGTATTATGATAGGTTGTCAGACTCTCATGGGGCCTTGCAGGGGTAACTTTGTAGGTTGTCTTGAGTCCCAGGCTTGGTTGAATCTTGCTGAGTGATGCAATCTCCCCAGGTGCCATGTGGTGAGTTCTGTTGCTAGATGGGTAGAGGGCTAATCCTATCATGTCCTAAAGCCATGTCTTAATCCCATCACCCTGGAGCTGAAGGAGGGGACAGGGAGCTGCAGGAGCTGCTTCGTCTTTAAAACATGTTTCTCCTTTTCTCATCCAGGGAAATATAATATTCTGCCTTTTTAACATTTCCTAAAATATTTCATTCTTCTAGGAGAGGGGTGGGTGCTAACTTTCTACACTAGAATGCCTTCAGTTTGATTTGATTTAGAATTAATCAGACCTGAAAGTAAATTTGCTATACATTATTCATTTAGTGCAATTTTCTCTGCCCTGCTTTCTCCTTTCAATATGTGATAAAAAAGAAAACACTTATGAGCAGGGCTGCCTACCAGTCCAGCATCTCTAAATGCATATAGATTATCCTGATTGACTTTAAAAAGGACCACAAATCATGTTTGTTATTCTTGCACAAAAACATCTAGGAAGGGTTTCCGAAACAAATACCCTCCAAATGTATCATCTCATCACATTTAGATAGTGTGACATTTGTGAATAATAAAAGTTATAGTCCAGCAGCAAATGGGCAATTGCTGGACAGAAGGATTTGCCTAAGTTTAGATATATTTCTTACCTATCAGTACAAGCTAACTTCTAGCTTGCTCATCAATTCTCATTTTTTATTTATTTCTGTTGGCTGACCATGGGCCATCTTCCCTCCCCAAAATGAGTCAATGTTACCTAAAATCATACAGCAGGAGGTAAGATTATGAAACTTCCAACCCAACCTGTGGGTGTCTTTTGATTAAGAAGCTTGATTTCAAGCTCATGGACTGTGTAAGCCAAGTATGACTTAGAAAAATGCTTTTTCTGGACACTTTTCCCGTTTCATTTAACAGAAGATGTATATGTTTGATTTGAAAGACGATATAATTACATTGTTCCTGAACTTGCAGGAAAAACACATTCTGGTACAAAGGAGGTTATGGTGTATTTTAATATCTTATAGTTGGGATCAAAGATCTGGTGCCCACCTACTACTTGTCCCAACAGTCTGCAATCACTATCTCAGTTGTTTTTATTGTTTTTTTCGGTTCTTAGAATCAATATCGGAAACAGCTATATAATTATTTACTTACTTTTGTCACCTTATTTTGTATTTATATTTGTTTTAATTGGTTCTTGTACATGGATATGCTTTCTGATTGCTAGTTTTATTGCATGCCACCCAGAATATGTAAGATAGGCAGCCATTTAAATTTGATAATAAATAAAACAAATAAATACATGACATGCTTTTGACTTTTTACCAGAAAGCTACTTAAAATGATGAATACTTAAAAAAAAAAACCAGCCAGCATCTAAAATAGTAAAGTCATAGAATGAAATTGAATTAACCACTAATTGCCTTGAGGTTTTTTATAAAGATTTTTACGCATTTTCTAAATGCCGAGAGTGCTAAATGCAACTCCCAAAGAAAAGCACTATCGAACATGGGAGCATGCCACATAGACGAGCACTTGACAATGGGGGCATCATCCAAATGGTTTCCCTTTCATATTCTATTAGCCAAAATTTATAATGTGAGAGGCATCCTCAGTTAATCTGGCCCTAAGATTTTTAGGGGTTTAAAGGTAAATAACATTACAGGTAAGGTAAAGGTAAAGGTTATTTGCTGGTTATCACCTTTAAAGCGCTCCATGGCTTAGGACCTGGGTACCTACGAGACCGTCTTTTGCCACCAATAGCCTCCCACCGACCAGTTCGTTCTCACAGGGAGGGACTACTCAGGGTACCGTCAGTCAAATTATGTCGACTGGCGACTCCCAGGGGGAGGGCCTTCTCTGTGAGGGCTCCAACCCTTTGGAATGAACTGCCCCCGGAGATACGGAATATCCCTGATCTCTGTGCTTTCCGCTGTGCCCTCAAGACCCTGATGTTCCAACAGGCGGGGCTAAACATACAAACATGTGAATGATTTTTTAAATGTTATCTAATTCTGGGTTTTATTTAATTGACCAAACTAAGTAATAATTTTAATTAGCAATTTTATGATGTTTGTGTGTCTATATTTTTCTTGACTGTACACCACCTGGAGTCCTACGGGAGAAAGGCGGTATAGAAATATAATAAATAAATAAATAAATAAAGGTTCCCCTCGCACATATGTGCTAGTCGTTTCCAACTCTAGGGGGCAGTGCTCATCTCTGTTTCAAAGCTGAAGAGCCACCGCTGTCCGAAGACGTCTCCGTGGTCATGTGGCCGGCATGACTAAATGCCAGAGGCACACAGAATGCTGTTACCTTCCCACCAAAGGCGGTCCCTATTTTTCTACTTGCATTTTTTATGTGCTTTCAAACTGCTAGGTTGACAGAAGCTGGGAGAAGTAATGGGAGCTCACCCTGTTACACTGCACTAGGGATTTGAACCGCTGAACTGCTGACCTTTCAATCGACAAGCTCAGCATCTTAGCCACTGAGCCACTGCGTCCCTGTTTAATTTAGACCCTGCTTAATTTGAGAAGTTTAATGACTGCCCTGTTAAAAGGCTGTTTGAACTTAGAGTGGTCTTGAAACTTAACTTTATGACTGGTCCTCACACTTACAACCAGTGCAATGTCCCTATAGTCACATGATTGAGATTTGGGCCCTTAGGTGTTATGATCGTCACAGCAACCCGTGGTTCCATGATCACCATTTGCAGACTTCACTGCCAGCTTCCAACAAGTAGAGTCAATGGAGAAGCCGGCAATAAAACCAGAAATCATTGTCTTGCTTAATGATCATGTATGACTCACTTAATGACCATGCAGAAATGGGGTCATACGTCCATCACAATCTTCACTTAATCTCATCGCACTCATGTCAGAAGCACTGAGGAACCTCTGGGCTGAAAGAACCGGATTAGCCAATTACATTACCATTGTCCAGGGGACACCCACTTGGGGACTCCTTTCACATCCCTGGCAGAAGCTGGAGTGAAGGATGAGAGCCCCATGGAAGCTTCACTTAATGACAGCAGGCAGGGATTTTAGCAAGAGGTTCTCTGCCCAGTTGCTGGGTGGCGTGGCCATGGTGGGCAGGACCTAGTCGGCCTCCTGCACTACGGTGGGGGGGAGGGCATTTTTGCCCTCCCCGGCATCCGGAGGCTTTCCTCAAGCCTCCAGGAGGGTGAGAACAGCCTCCCCAGGCTCCAGAGGCCCGTTTCCGGCTTTCCCACACTTCTGGTAGGCCCATTTTTCACCATCCCCGAGCCTCCATGCGCACCCTGTACTTACCTGCATCCAAAACAGGCCACGTGGGGACTCCTGGGAGGGGTGGGGTGGGGTGGGTGGGGCCAGCCAGGAGTGGGATTTGGGGGTTCTCCGAACTGCACAGAATCTTAGCTAGAGGTTCTCCCGAACCCCTGTGAACCCCCAGCAGCCCACCCCTGACAGCAAGTGATTTGTTTAATAACTGTGGTGGAAATGAGATAAGTCTGCCACAGTCACATGATGTCTCACTTAAGAATCTCATTGCTTAGCAACAGTGTTACAGCTTCCAACTATGATCATTAAGCAAGGACTAATGTCATTAAGCAAGGTACGTCTAATAGTACCTAGTGTAGAATTGGTAACTAATAAATGTGTTGATCAATGATCTTTGTATTTGCATTAGCCACATTGTGTTCTAAAAGTTTTCAAAGAGTGCCCTACATAAAATATATTACAATGGCCAAGGCAGGGAGCAACCAGTTGAACTGAACTGGCTCAAAAAAGAGTCACAGCTGGCACACTAGTTGTAATTGTACAAATATGACCCTTGCCACAGCTGCCACTTGCATACAATGACAGCTGAGGTTCAGCGAACATATTCAGATCACGTATCAGATCTTTCAGGGGAAGTGCAGTTCTGCCCCAAACAAGTTACATCATAATCCCCAGATCTGTTTAGGCCATTGAGTCCAATGCTCAGCATACTCCTGCAATCTAAATCAAAGTATACCTTCCAAATAACTGTCCAGGATCTGCTTGAATTCACCCAGAAAAAGAAGCTTTCCACATCTTTAAAGCTTTCTTTTGGTTTTGTGTTGCAAGCATCAGTGAGCCTGAATGTTAATGAGTCCTTCCCTGAAAGATACTGACAAAAGTATACAGGAGTTTTGTCAATAATATGGCAAAATAGACTTGTAATCCCCAGATCACTATCATCTTTGTAGGTCATCTTTGGTTTGCCACATCATCACAACACACAAAACAACTAAAACCTTCCAAGACATCTTAAGTAAATCAATAGACTCAGTCATCCAAGAAGAAGAACAGGAATCATGTACAACATACAGAGTAAGGACTATAAGAGCCACTATGTAGGATAGACAGGCAGAAGATTAGCAGACTGTATCTATGAACACAAACTAGCAGTCATAAGACATGAAAAGTCCTTAATCTCATAACACATGGACAGAGTTAACCATAGTTTCAACTGAGAAACTGTGAATATCTTAGACCAAGCCAAATCCAAAAATGCTAGGCAATTCCTGGAAGCTTGGCATTCAGACAAATCAGCCATCAATCAACACATAGAGATGCTATAAACCAGGAGTCCCCAACCAAGCATTGAGCCCTTCGGAACCGTACTGCAGAAGTGGTTTGAGAGTACGCACAGGCATCCCCCCATTGTGCGAGCAGCAGGCAAACCTGGGCATGCATGCTCCATTTGGACCTGTGCAAAACCACACGTTTGCCCACTACTTGCATGGAACCACCCCTCTCCCAAGCTGGAAAAGTTGCTCTAACCACATTTACACACCATTCAAAAGTGACACTAAAAAAAACTAAGAATGAAATAAAAAGACGAGAACACATCCTCTCCAGCAGCCTCTACCCAGATAAGCAGGGATTAACACCAGAAAAACAATCAAGCAGAAAGCAATACTCTTAACCATGAAACTACCAAAGAGAAAGCCACACACCCCCCACCAACACTTGCAAGGTAAGCTACAGTATACAAACAGGGAGCAAACCCTACAGTTCAATTGCACTGATTTTACCTAGTCAGGTAATGAAACATCTACAAGCAAACATTCAACTTCAGAGAGAATCAAGGACTCCACAATTCAACCCTGAGCTACATATACTGTATTCTCTTCTATTAGAAATATATTTAATCTCTTACAAGAAGGATTAAAGGCTTTCCAAAATGCCTCCATTCATGTCATGTACAAAATCAGTCATGGTAAACAAAGACTGCAATTTAATCGAGAAGTAAACTTGGGAAAGCAGAGTTCTCAGAAAATTACAAATGGTTTTCCAAGAAAACATTCTATTTCAGGACTGAGGGAGAAAAAAATCACCACAGGTAATTAAGGGATTAAAATGTACAAAATGTTTTAAATTCCACCAGGACAGATTTTAAATAGGAAAACCAATAGGTAAAATATAAAACCTCTTGCCATTTTTAGCATCAAACAAATTACTGGCAATATTAGGCAGAATAAATGAAAGGTAGTTGAAAACACGAGACTATCTGTAGATTTATGACTTACATAATAGTCTCTTGTTTTTATTAATTGGTTGATTTCCTTAATTGTTTCAATTTGGAAAGATCAGTTGACTCTGCTATATCATTACAAAAACTGCTACTTGTCTAATTCACACAGGTGAATTTTTCATGTTCCTTCTTTGCTAGTCTTTCATATAAATTGGGCTTCGATCTTTGAAATTTGCAACTGGTAGAAAAATACTCTGCTGGCTCCAGTAGGCTTTATTCCTCACCAAATAAATACATCGAGCAAATCCATGTGAAATTGGTGTGATTAATGCCTGAATGGCATGCATAAAGCTTCTGGATGGATAGTGATTAGTCTTTTCCAACAAAATCAATAGATTTTGTGATACCATAAAGGCTAATACATTTATTATCACACAGTCATAAATCACATGATTTGACTGTGGAGTTAGCTCACTACCCAGGATGACAATGCAGTTCTTCAATCTGAAGGCAATAAAGTACTTTGGAACATGTATGCTGATTGACAATCTGCATCAAATGCATGTTCCTCCATGATTGCATCAGAGATGCCAAGCAATCCCAGAAACATACACTTTTGTAGGGGGGAAAAACCCCACTGAATTGCAGACAGTGTTGTGGTCATATCCACATACACTTTCCCTTCTAATCCAAAGCACTGCATAGCCCTATTACTCCAGAAGACCATCTCAGCTGATTAATTTTAATTTGCACAAGGGCATCCAGCACATTTCAGTTACTGGCAAGGGCTCCTAAAAAGAAAAAAAAAAACCCAAATGCCAGCCTAGGAGGTTTGAAACACTCCGAGTGAAATATTATCAGTTCTAGGAGCCAGCTGCCTCTTTTCACCACCAATCCCATCTGTCCAAGCGGCATCATGAATCCCAACTGAGCATCCAAGTCCCGCCTATAAAATAAGATCAGATGTTTTGCCCCACGTCTTTCGGTGAGCATTCTAATAGATGCTGG
Organism: Pantherophis guttatus; assembly: GCF_059756535.1. NCBI lineage: Eukaryota > Metazoa > Chordata > Lepidosauria > Squamata > Colubridae > Pantherophis > Pantherophis guttatus. The sequence goes on along the minus strand of NC_142063.1, from coordinate 275,629,538 downwards.
CATTGTTTACCCATGCAGACATCATATAATTGGAAGAGAGCAAAATATCACTCCAGAATGATACTAAATAGGGACGGGCAGATCAGCAAAAATCTGGTCTGTTTTATTCCATATTGGAAAGGCACCTTTCCAGCCTATAGCGGTTTTAAAATTATTTCTGTTTTAAATAAGATCCTTTAAAAGCCCACGTACTATACGTAGTCCCTAATAAAATTGAGCTTTATAAAAAGAAAAAGAGAAGCACTGAATAAGCAACGTAAGTGTGGGAGAAGCCAGATAAATAGGGAGGCATCTGATGGAAGGAAAAAAAAAAAAAGAGCAGAGGATTTTTCTTCATATCTAAATTAAAAAGAGTTTCTGAAACAGCAGAAATTGATACCAATATAAAATTGGCTGACCTGTCTGGGGATTTCGGGGATTTCTATCTGCCATATATACAATGCCAGCAAACGATGCTTCTTTATTTACAATGCATAGGGCAAGCAAAGACCTGTTCAATGAAAATCTGACTATCGATTGACAGTGGGATTTCTTTTAGACATTGGTTTAGCACTGTTTTAGAAGAGAAATAAACTCCTGCTCAAAAGGAAACAAATGCAGGTTTAGTGCTATTTCAGAAAAGCTCTAAGCCCGCGTTCAGACTGACAAGTGTAGGGCAAGTTTCTCCATAGAGCCATAGAGCCACAGAGACCAGCTCTCTTCTGCTTCACCATGTTAGTCAGCTGCTATTCAAGTCTCCGGCAGTTCAGAGTACAGATTGGGACAAGGGGAGAATCCAGTAAGAAAGAATCATAATCTTCTACTGCCCAGAGCAGAAAAACTTTGGAAGATGGTACCCAAGGACTGGAAAGCTGGGATATGCTCATACCAACCTAAAGTGGCAAATGGATGCCAAGCTCATTGCACATCGTGTTAAGCTATAATATATTTTGTATGTTTTTGATTTAGCGTGATGTAAACTCATTCCAAGAAAAAAGATAGCTTACAAGTGGCAACAAATGGATTTGCACATCACATAAACCCAAAACCCTAACCAATCCACCACATTTTGATTTCCAGTTATACCGTTTCCCCCAAAATAAGACATCCCCTGATAATAAGCCCAATCGGGCTTTTGAGCGCATGGCAATAAGGCCAAGCGCTTATTTCAGGGTTCAAAAAAATATAAGACAGGGTCTTATTTTCAGGGAAACACAGTATGTGAACCAGGCCTCTTGAAGCCCAGAGATGTGTTAGCTCTTAGCCTTACCTCACTTGCACTACTCACAGCACAAAGATGTTCCATCATTCTTTGCACTGTGTCCATGACACTACTTTCATCTCATCCCCGCCTGTGAAGCCATCTTAACTATTTCAGTATTACGGTAGTATTTACTCCCTTATTCCAACCCATCCAAAGATGGCTTCAAGGTGTGAAAAACGATTGCTGGAGAATGTCCCTCCTCTGTGTGTGTGTGTTTTTAAAACATATTCAAATAGCTGGTGGCAATTAATTTCTTTAATGTAAATATAGAAATATCCAATCTTCTTCCTGGATTTGCTGTCACAAAACCCACTCTACAATATTACTAAAATTCATAGATAACACAATGGTCAGCAGCCATAAATTGAGCTGATTATGTAGGTCTGATATGGGAGTCCAGATGGAATGTTTTTATGTGCCTGCTGTACCAGTCCAGTTTAGCGAATACCGGCAAATCTTAGGGACACTGTTCTTAATCTCCTTTATTTATATTATACTGAAGTCAAATGGCAGCATGTGTATTATAGGCGAGCAGTAGATGGATATGGAAGGGTTCCTCAGTAAAGAACCTGATTTGTCTGCAGAAGATCTTAGTTTTAGTTTTCCTTTCCTTTAGAAAAACAGAAACCTGATGATTGGGGAATGATGTTGTCATGAATAAATGCCTTGCCTCTGATCCAGATCCAGAAGCAGGGGGGCTGGGCAAGCCAACCCCCAAGGTCCACCCTAACCCAATGACCCCTCCTTACCTTAGCCACGCCCCAGGGGTACTTAAGGGTCGGCCATGCGGTCCTGCCTCAGTTCCAGACTTGTACCTGTAACGATAAGATGCTTAATTAATAAACAATACTTGATACACCAAGAATTTGTCTATGGAGTTATTGGGCACGATCCTCGAACATATCTAACAAAATGGTAGCAGAGGATGGTTGGATAGCCCAATCCTGATACTCCACGACATGCAAGGGACCACAACAGACAGGGTGAATACCAGAGCATTCACCAAGAAGATGGCAGGACGATCTGCCCAACCCGAAACCACGCAAGGAGAGGCACCCGAGACGAGCGGCCTACTCCACCACCCATCCACCCCGGCCAGGAGCAACGAGGAGTGGACGAAACACGAAACCTCAAAGGAAGAGATGCACGACCTAAAAGGAAAACTCCTCGAACTGATAGATTCGTCGCAAAGCAACAGCGGCCTCATCGCGGAACTCCGAAGCCTGATCAAAGACTCCGAAGCAGCGAGTGAGGAAGATGAAGACGAATCCGACTACAGCGAAGGAGACCCGGTAAGGGAAGATTTCCCCCACCAAAAACTTACCGCAAAGGCCGAAGGAGACTTCGCGCCCTTTTCACGGCGGCCATCTTGGGAGACGGCGTCATCAAAGATGGCCGACCATCCACCAATAGACTCCCAGGATTTAAATCCTATGGCGGGAATCGGGGCCTACTCAAAAACTACCGACCAAAAATACTACAAAAAACACAAAGGCCCAAAAACAAAACCTACAAGCTCGCCAACCGAGCCCGAAGTCAACAAGGCCATCGAACTAATCGCCGCGGCCCTAGGGGACAAGGTAAAAATACCGGCCGTACATCCCGGCGCCAGGCCGAAAAATAAAAGGGACCCCAACGCGACGAGGGCCGGCACCGGCACCCACCCTGGGAAGGATGCCACCATCGCGTGGACCCAGGACCACCCAGAGCCCCTAAGAGGTCCACCCACTAAAGCCGGAAGCCAAGGGCGATGGGACTACTCACCAGACCGACGACCGGGACCAGACCCGTGGATCGCGAGGCCATCCGCAGGCAGAGGACGTCCATCGGCGGGCAGGGGGATCGGCCCGGCACCCGCAGGCGACATCCGCGCGAGACCGGGCCAACCGGGACCATTCGCGGCCCCAACGGGACTCCCAACGTCCACCGGCGATCCTCACCGCTTTCCGAGGCTCCAGGCGACGATCCGCGACGATCCCGAGCAGGCAAGGCCAACTGGAGAGGAGCTGAAGGCCCATCCGGAAGATTGGGGCCTTCATCCGGGAGCAGCATGGATGAGCTCCTCACTCCACGACGACTGGGGAGAAATGAACCTCACGCATGCGCAGCACGCCCCTGTAAGAAAAACGGAACAGGACATAGAGCTACACCGACGCAGACACGTAGATACAAGTCAGTTCAGACTTGCCACAGTCGTTCCTCTGCCATATTGCGAGTATCCTTATGTGAGGAACCATGGACAGCGACATAATGTGAGTAATTTAACTTACAATTCAGGGACTTTACCCAGTGATTTTCCAAAACTGAGGCTAGATGGGGAGAATTTCCTGGACTGGAATCAGCAGCTCCAGGGCACCCTGCTTAAGGAAGACCTGCTATCCATGGTTACAGACCCCCCAGAAAAACCCTGGACTTTTGAATTGGATTGCATCCATCACAAAGCTTACTGTATTGTCATTGCCAGCATTACCCCCAGCATTTACCCCAGTATTGGCCACCACCTGACTGCATTAGAGATAATACAGAGAATGCACAAACTGTTTTACTGCCAAAGCGTTGCCAGCACCACCAGGCTGTCTAGGGAGTTTTATGCCACTAAACTCAAGGCAGGGACACCCATGAGCGAGCATTTACTATCACTAAATAATACTAGGGCCCAGCTGACACAAAGGGGGGAGGTCATAAGCGAGAGGACCATGATAAGTATCATAGTAAATTCCCTAGATCCCAGTTGGGACACCTTTGTTACACAGATAGACAATCTAGGGACAGGGAGGCTCTCACTTGAATTACTAACAAGTAAACTAATATCAGAGGATAGCATTAGAAGGGAACGCTCCCTAAGCCGCAGGGAGCAAAGACCCAGCAGAAAGATTGAGCCACAGAGCAGGAGCCAGAGCAACACAGAGTGCTATATATGTGGGTCAAGAAACCATTACAAGAGGGACTGCCCTAAAAATACAGGGGACAGGATACATAGGAGAGATAGACCAGAACAAAGGACAAGACACACTAGCGGACGCTCGCCAGAGGTCAGGCACAGGCGTAGGGATTCACCTAGCCCTAGAGACAGGAGAGACCACAGGGACAGTTCCAGGGAGAGCCACACTGGATCACTGTACGGCATAGGGGATCAAACACAACACGTAGGCCAAGACAGGGAGGAAGGCACATGGCTGCTGGACTCAGGAGCCACAAACCACACCACACATGATCGCAACCTACTAACCTCTTTCACAGGAGAAAGTTTTGTAGTGAAAGTGGCTAACCAAAATAACGTACAAGTAACAGGCAAAGGTAATGCATACGTACCAGGAATAGGTATGGTACGGGGAGTACTCCTAGTACCAAATATACCATATAATATCCTTGCCACCCTAAAACTAAGCAAGGATAACAATGTCGAGGTGACTTTCAAAGAAGGAAAGGCACAGGTGACCAGAGGGGGTAAAGGGATAGGGAAAGTAGTAGTCAGTGGGGAACTACCATTCTTCCACCCAACCAAGAGCACACAGCCAGAAGTGAACAACCACCGAGGGGTTAACTCCAATAACACAGGCAACGCAAGCAAGGAGGTAGAGGGGGTTGAGCACACACACACCACCGATGAGCCCAATGAACAGGGGACACCCAGGAAGGAGAAACCAATGATAGGGAAACCAATGCATGACAACTGTGCCCACCTATTACACAGGAAACTAGGACACATTAGTTTCCCCGTAGTACAGAAAATGTTGGAATGCTCTGAAGGTGTAAAAATAAAGGATTGTGAGAACTATCTCGAGTGTTCTATTTGTAAGGGCTCCAAATTAAAAACCAAACCAAGGCCCAAGAAGTCAGTACGCACAACTAATTCGGTTTTCCAACTTGTACATATGGATCTAGTGGGGCCACTAAGGCCTTCCATTAAGTACAGGAAGAGGTACTTCCTGACCATAGTGGATGACCTCAGCCGCTATGGCTTCGTGTACACCCTAAAACACAAAAATGAAGTTTTTCAAAAATTTAAGGAATTCTATGCGAGGGTGGAGACACAACACAACACCAAAATCAGGCAAATAATGACAGACCGGGGGTCTGAATTCTTATCAAGCGACTTCTCGCGATGGTTAAAAGCACGCGGGATGGTCCACTACACGACTTCTCCTTTTTCCGCTTTTCAAAATGGCGTGGCGGAACGAAAAAACGGAACGCTACAGACCATGATGAGGTGCGCACTAGACGATGCCGGCCTAGGGCAGCATTTCTGGTCCGAAGCACTCATTTATTCGAATTATACTCTAAATAGACTGTGGTCCAGCGTACTAAATAAAACCCCATATGAATTAATGTACCAAAGGAAACCACAAGTGTCACACTTACACATATTCGGGGTCACTGCAGATGTGCACATACCCAAGCAACTCAGGCGTAAGGGGGACAGGGTATCCAGGAGGTTGAGGTTCATGGGCTATGAACCGGGAACAAAAGGATACAGGTTCATAGACAACAGCAACAATTTCGTGATATCACGAACAGCTGTTTTTCACGAAAACGCTAACTGGTCCAAAATACACCTCAACGAGGTGTCCCTTAACAAGGACGGACCAGGGGATGATCAAAAGGAAATGAAACACCAAGCAGAGAGGGACACTGAACACAGAAAGAACAAACCCAGAGGACAGGAAATACCAGTGAAGGGATGGAAGGAAAGCCACCCGCTCATTAAAGTAGACGCACTCACCGAGAGGGAAGCTAGGTACATGCATGACACAGAGACACCTCCTGACCGACCAGTCAGGACAAACAGGGGCAAAAGGCCAGAAAGGTTAGGGGACTACATATTATCCCTACACAATAACCAACTAACCCCCAACACATATGAGGACGTACTGGGGTTACCAAATGAGGAGAGAGAGAAATGGGAGCAAGCCATGGAAAGGGAAATGGACAGCTTGAGGGAACTAAATGTATACACTCCCTCTAAAGTTCCAACAGGAAAGACAACCATAGGCACTAGGTGGGTCTATAAGATTAAGACTCTAGAGGGAAACAAAGTGCTCTACAAAGCAAGGTTGGTGGCCCAGGGATTCGCCCAGAAATACCCTGATGACTACACGGAAACGTACTCCCCCACAGTCAGGGCTGAGAGCGTGAAATGTGCACTGGTGGTCGCATCACTGCTGGGGCTGGAGGTGCACCAATTCGACGTGCAAACCGCTTACCTACACGCTGAGCTCGACAAAGAGATATACGTGAGAGCGCCACCCAGCCAAAGCACCAAAAAGGGGGAAACCTGGATTTTAAACCGGAGCTTGTATGGACTCAAACAGTTGGTATGAGTGCCTATCCAAGACATTGAAATCCATGGGGTTCTCAGCCACCTCAGCCACCTCAGCCGACAACTGCTTCTTCACCAAGAAGTCAGGCAACTCCCCCGAGTATGTTTTGATATACGTAGACGATATATTGTATATCGGTGATCAAGCCAGCAAATGCAATAACTTCGCCAATGAGCTGGGGAAACATTTTACACTAAAAATATTGGGCAAGGTAGACAAATACCTGGGGGTACAGATCACGAAAACCGACAAGGGTTTTCAGCTGTCACAGAAGGATAAAATTTTAGAACTAATACACAAATGCAGCATGACAAACGCCAAGGGGTGTGAAACGCCAATGCAGCCAGACTTCTTGAAGGACATGTATAATGAGGCTGAAGCGTTCAAGGACAACACTTTATATAGATCCACCATAGGCTCCCTACTGTACATTGCAAACTGGACCAGGCCAGACATCGCATTGCCAGTCAATTTGCTGTCAAGACACGTGGGTAAGCCCACCGTGTACCACTGGGAGGCCATCAAAAGGGTATTAAGGTATTTAAAGCAAACTTCCGAGGCCTGCCTGTCATTAGAACCCAAGAACACCAAAGCACCCACACTCACGTGCTATGCTGACGCTGACTGGGCTGGAGACGTGAAGTGCAGGAAAAGCACTTCGGGTTACATATTTTTCCTAAACAACAGCCCAGTTCACTGGTACACAGGCAAGCAAGACTTGGTAGCCACATCCACCACGGAGGCTGAATATATCTGCTTGTCTAAAGCCGCCAACAACCTGGTCTGGTTTGATGACCTGCTCGCTGACATATGGGCCGAGCCAAGCTACCCCATCATCATGCACGAGGACAATAAAGCCGCCATGGAAATATCTAAGGCTGAAGCAGTGGGTCAAAGGTCGAGGCATATCGACATAAAGTACAAGCATGTCAGGCAGTTCGTGAATATAGGTTTTGTGGAGGTCATACATTGTGACACGGAAGAACAAACAGCAGACATCCTAACAAAGCCGTTACAAAATAAACAGCACACATATCTCACATCCAAATTAGGAGTCCTCTTGAAAAAAACAACTCAAGTACATAACATAGAAAAATATCTCGGCCAGGCATTTAGAGGGGGTTTTGTCATGAATAAATGCCTTGCCTCTGATCCAGATCCAGAAGCAGGGGGGCTGGGCAAGCCAACCCCCAAGGTCCACCCTAACCCAATGACCCCTCCTTACCTTAGCCACGCCCCAGGGGTACTTAAGGGTCGGCCATGCGGTCCTGCCTCAGTTCCAGACTTGTACCTGTAACGATAAGATGCTTAATTAATAAACAATACTTGATACACCAAGAATTTGTCTATGGAGTTATTGGGCACGATCCTCGAACATATCTAACAGATGTTGCTTGCCTGAAACCCTGCAGAGCAACGAGCAACAAAGTGGGTTGGTATGAGGTAGCTTCTTATATGAATAAACTAATTTCCCTTAAACAGGAAAATCTATAGACTCTTAAAAATCTGTGAAGTTCGTTCTCCCCCCCCCCCCGCCCCCGCTCCCTCTCTTTAGAATACAGTTCAAACCTGAAGAACAATATCTGTGTGGTCACTGTTTTCATTTAACATTCAGTGATTTCCCCTCCTGGTTTCCTCCCTTCCTCAACCCCCTCTCTCCCCCACACACAGCCTTGTGTGATGAAGTCATCGCAAACCAGAGCTTCCCACTGCCTGATACCGGCTAAAACAGGATGATGTATCAGAGAACAGTCCTATTGAAAAAGAAACATCTACATGCAGCAAATGTGGATAAAAAGTGCAAGCTGGCCGCAGATAGATTATAACACCACCATTCCATTCTATTAAAATTAATTATATACGTTTCGCTTGAATTTGGGTTATTCTTGTTGTTGTTTGAGCCCAAGAAGGAAAATATTATGCAGCTGTTGCTTATAACTATGCTGAACAATAGCAGGGTATTAAGCCAGTGGTGGGATTTAGCCGGTCTTGTCCAGTTCGGGAGAACAGGTAGCAGCGACTGCGGGAGGCCTCGCTCATCCGCCTGGATGTAATACCGTCCTATTTAGCCATGTTTTGGAGGCTGTGCGCATACACGGAAGGTGCACAAGCGAGCAAAGAGCATGCACGGAAGGTCAAGAATGCATGGAAGGTGGCACATGCAAGCGAAGCGAGCACTTGCATGCTCACATTTGCGAACTGTAGGGAAGATAAGTGAATCCCACCTCTGTAATAAGCTTAGCACCCATTCCCAGCACTAACCTTGTCCTACTTCCCAACTCCTGAGACTTTGCCCTCCACTCCAAAGTGAAGGCACTATGGCACTTTGCCAACCTATCCCACTCCCCTACCGGCCACCCTCATTGCTTTCTGGGTGCTGCAGAAGTGACATTAGTCACATTTCCATCTAGTGGCTGGTTGGTTGGTTCGCTGTTTAAGAAATTTTCTTTTCCCTCATCAGGAAAAATAATTACATGATGAGACAATAACAAGGAAGGGATCAGGTCAGGGGTAAAATCCAGCAGGTTCTGACAGATTCTGGAGAACCGGTAGTGGAAAATTTGAGCAGTTTGGAGAACCGGAAGCAGAAATTTTGACTAGTTCAGAGAACTGGCAAATACCAACTCTGGCTGGCCCCAGAGTGGGGTGGGAATGGAGATTTTGCAATATCCTTCCCCTGAAGTGGGGAGGGAATGGGGATTTTGCAGTATCCTTCCCCTGGAGTGGGGTGGGAAAGGGGATTTTTGCAGTATCCTTCCCCTGCCACGCCCACCAAGCCACACCACATTCACCAAGCCACGCCCACAGAACCAGTAGTAAAAAAAATTGGATTTCACCACTGGATCAGGTTAGCTACCACATCTAGTGCCCTCACAAGCTGGATGGAGAACAGGGTTGCTCAGGGACTTAAAAATGAGAACATTCAAAAAGAGGGGCATAGTGGCCCAAAAAAGGCTCCTGTGGGTTTGGATGGCAAAGCCCCATATGGAAAGAGTTTTTGTTAAATTCAGGCTTAAATTTTGGAAAGCTGAACCTGAAGTTCCATTTCGTCTGGGAGAAACTTCTATGGATACTTCCAGGTTCTAAGATAGCAAGTAGAGGAACAACATTTGATGTGGATAGTACTAGAACTAGTTTCAAGTAGTGGTTAGAGCAGGGGTCCCCAAACTTGGCAAGTTTGAAGACTTCTGGGTTAGAGCATCAAGCAAAAAAAAAAAAAAAAATCAGGGAGCACAAAACCAGTTTGTGATTTTGACCTTGATCTTGAGTCAGTCACTCTCTCAGCTCTAAGGAAGAAGGAACTCATAAACCACTTTCAAAATATGCTACCAAGAAAAATGCAGGGAGCAGACACCAGGAGTCAAAACTATTTGAAAGCCATCTTTTTTAGAGGATTTTGTTCCAAATTCATCACTCACTTTCCAAGAAACCTCATTCCCTCACTCTCCATGGGCAGTAAGATCATTATCTGCAGTTAGAATAATATTTTTGAAAATATGCAGAGATGTCACATCATTAAGACAAAAATAAACAGCAGAAATTACCTTAAAAACACATTTTAAAAAACACATTTCCCACAAATCAAGAAAAAAATCTAATCCCAGCAAAGTTCATATCAGAAAACAGACAAAACTTTGCCAGATATCTTAAATTACTTTTTAAACCATTTTTTAAAATCTTATCCTTCCTTTGCAAAACAATCCAGAGCCACACCCCAATTTATCTTTCATTTCAAGTTTCAGATCAATCCATAAAATGTAGTAATCCATTCAGCCTACTCCCATTTTTGTTCTTATGGAATGTAATTCATCTATCTTATCTTTAACACATGCAGGAAGGTAATTCACTATTTATTACATTTATATTCCATCTTTCTTTTAAGGCAGTCAAGGGGGAAGGAAAGGATGAGGTTTTTTACATGTAATCATATCCAGTTAGATTTTGCCACTTAGTGGCAAGATAGAGAACTCCCTTCCTCCTTTCTCTATATATGCCCATCTTTATATTTGTACAATTATTTTACAGCTTGGGGAAAAACTTAGCACATCCGTACACACACACACACACACACACACACACACACACACCCCACATGGGTATGTATGAGGAGGAGAAAAAGAAAAATAGTAATGTAACAGATACATTTTTACAAAGCGAAACTTGCTGGGTTCTTATAACATTAAAATCATAATCATGTTGGCATACAATTGAGACTGGATTCATAGAGATCACTAACCTAAAGCCAAACAAACCGCATTAAGGTTAAGTGCAATGTATGCATCAGTGCATGTCATATGTTAAATATACATAGCTCTACTGTTTGGCTTTCAGTGCAAGAAATAGAAAAAGCAAGTTCTTTCCTCAAATCCATGGAAATATTTCCATCAAGAGCATAATGCAGTGTGGGCTGCTACCGATTCGCCCCAGATTGGGCGAACCGGTAGCGGAGGTGGGAGGCTCCGCCTACCCACCCAGACGTCTCTGCGCATGCACAAAAGCATCACGTGTGCCCACGCGCGAATCGGTAGCGAACAAAATTGAAACCCACTATTGGCATAATGGTTTACGTCATTAAAACAGGATGATGTTAATCAAACACATGGTATTTGATTGGAAAACATTTGAAATTTTGGAGAACAGAAATCATGTAAGTTTCAACTACAGAAAAAAGTTATCCTGGAAGCAAACTACTGAGTAATGTGAGGATATATACTGTATGCAATTGTCAAGAGCCTTGGGATTTGAGAGTAAATACTCAGTCCCCAAAATAACAAGCTAAATCTTTTTTTATTCTCTTAAAACTGTTTTCATACCTTCTATTGAGTGTTGAGTCCCCATCCCTTCTTTCTTGTTACCATTTAATTAATTCTTTATCCTCCTCTTACCAGAATAAACCAGCTTAGTTTAGATGCTAGGCTAGGAATGCAGAAACCTGGGTTCTAGTCCTGCCTTAAGCCCAGAAATCATTCAGTGGCCCTAGGCCACTGGCTAGTCACTCTCTCAGCTGTAGAAGAAGGCAACAGCAAACCACTTCCCAAGAAAGCTGTATGTACTTGTCTAGGTAGTTACAAGTTATCGTCTTGAAGAGAAAAAACAAAGTTTGCTTGAATTTCCATCTGTGCTAAGGCACACCAAATGAAACTCACACAGCAACTGTCTTCCCTTAAACCAGCAGAAAGCTGGAATGATAGACATTCTTGGATGAGTTAATATTTTAACTAACTTGATTATAGGTAGTCTTCATTTAGCAACAATTGGGTCTGGTTACTCAGTCATTAAATGAAGTGTCACTAAGTGAAACAGCAAATGTATTTACAATCTTACTTCAGCCTTCCTTTACTTTACAGATCTGCAAAGGTCGTAAATGCAAGGATTGGTTATAAAATTACTTTTTCATCATTGTCATAACTGTGAATGATCACTAAATGAGACAGTCACTAAATAAGGACTATCTGTATTTAAATACAGGACCTCTTGATTTATCTACTGAGATTTTGATTGGCAGTTTTAAGAAAACATAGAGGAAAACATCAAAAGCTGCCTAATATCATTAAAGGATGTTGACATTTTCTATGGCTTTCATGGAGCATCATCTCATTATTTTGGTGTAATATTTATATGAGGATATTTTATATCACATTTTAAAACTTATTTTAAAACAATCAGAATATTATTTCTTGAACCAAACACAATTTGTAGAAATAGCAATACCTCTGGAAATTGAGCTTATACCTGTTCAACATTCTCAAAACTCTCTGATTACATCAGCATACAACTACCATAAAATAAGCATATAAATAACTTTTAATTGGGTAGTTACATGCAAAGATTCAGAGCGTTCATTTATGGTTAGGTTTTGAGCAAAGATTTAAACTGAAAGCCATATGTTCCCTTCAATGATACAGCACCCAAAGCTGTACACATGGTTTCTGAAGAACTCTAGGGATCTTGATAAATGACTACCCCAGAGTTATTAAATGATGAAAAGCATTGTCTGACATTACCTTGGAATTGTTACTATCTTGAGATTGCCATCCTAAATCAGTCTGCTCAAACTTCCTATTCTACTTTCAAATCAAGAGGCACATTTACCCTCTGAATATAAATCATGTCTATTTTCATGATTTCTCAAACAGGAGCTGGTTCATCATCCTGGCCTGTTCTGTTTTTGTTTGTTCTTTGAAATAATTCATTTGTGCTCCTTTTCCTTCCATCCTGACCATTATTTCAAAGCTTTGCCACAAATCAATCCACCTTGTTCGTTATGTTCCTCCTTGAACACTTGAACATGGTCTTCATACTGAACCACACTGTAATTAAAGTCTACATCCATGCTCATCCCAAATGTTTGTCTGAGGGTTGATCCACATCAGAGGTGGGTTTCAGCAGGTTCTGACCAGTTCTGGAGAACCGGTAGTGGAAATTTTGAGTAGTTCGGAGAACCGGTAGTAAAAATTCTGACTGGTCCCGCCCCCATCTATTCTCTGCCTCCCAAGTGTCAGCTGATCGGGAGGAAATGGGGATTTTGCAGTATCCTTTCCCCGGAGTGAGGTGGGAATGGAGATTTTACAGTACCCTTCCCCTGCCACCAAGCCATGCCACGCCCACCAAGCCACACCCACAGAACCGGTAGTAAAAATTTTTAAAACCCACCACTGATCCAGATGACCAGTTTGGTTCCACATAGGTATGGCCCTCTGACCATTTCTCAAAGGTAGGAATGCACATCTTTCTCTTGGACCTCAGCTCATTGGGAAGGCAACCCACTTTTTCTGATAAGAGTAGTGTTCTGACTTGAGGTAGCACAAGCTACACAGTTGGGGTTACCTGCTCCTTTTCATTTTGTTATGCCCAAACATCACCATTCTGTTTGATGATGGAATTCCCCCACTGCAGGAATGCCATCTTCTCAATGGTCATTGCCCTTCTAACCCTTCTGCACACATTTTTCCTCTTTTTTTTTTACAAATTCACCCAATGAATGCTAAAAAAATTTAAAAAAAAAACAATTTCACTGAGGAAACAATAGCATGGTGGGCCTGTACTTTGTGTTTAATTTTTATTGTTGTTGTTCTTCACCCAGGTTAAAGGGACTAGTGTTCTGTCATTTTTCTTTTAATCTGTAACAGAAAAATAATTAAAACTGTGATGTCTTTGCCTCCTCTTCCTTCTTTTTCTTCTCCTCCACCTTCATCTTCTCCTTCTCCTCCTATCCAGAGGTGGGTTTCAGCAGGTTTTGACCAGTTCTGGTGAACCGGTAGCGGAAATTTTAAGTAGTTCAGAGAACCGGGAGTAAAAATTCTGACTGGCCCCGCCCCCATCTATTCTCTGCCTCCTAAATCCCAGCTGATTGGGAGGAAATGGGGATTTTGCAGTAACCTTCCCCTGGAGTGGGGTGGGAATGGAGATTTTACAGTAGCCTTTCCCTGCCATGCCCACCAAGCCACGCTCACCAAGCCATGCCACACCCACCAAGCCACGCCCACAGAACCGATAGTAAAAAAATTTGAAACCCACCACTGCTCCTATCCCTTCCCCTCTCCATCTCCCCCCTCCTCCTTCTCCCCCCAAAAAATCAGGGGAATCCATTAATCAGGGGCCACAAATTCTCTTGAGCACAACATCAGGCCACTATGACCAAAGCAGAAGAAAGCTAAACTAGCCAAGCTATTTCTTAAACTCTTCATTTCCAACCAAGTTATTCACTGAACTCCAGCAGTTTAAGGCTGCTGTGCAGAAAATCTAAAGACCTATGCGATTTCTAATTTTTTTCCTCCAAACATCTTTAACATTGCTCTAAATATCATTCTGTAACTGCTTCTTCCTGTCTCTCTGTGATACTGCGGATAGCTAAAATTTGGTACTATATAGAGAGCTTTAAATATATGATTTATTAATGTACGATTATTATGACTAATTGGCAATGCTCATTTCCTTCTTAGAGGCCAGAAAGTACCACTGGATATATATGGATCCTTTCCATCTCCCCTTGGGTATTAAATTTGCCTAAACTTTTCCATTACTAATCTTTAAAAAAAATGGAAGCACTTAATGATTTCAACAAGCCCTATTTCTTCCAATGTCCTAGCTTTTAGTCTGGCAGTTCCAGTGATTAGTTCCTATGGGTATTACTTGGCATGAATTTTCAAGTAGAATCAGGAAGACCATTGAAAGTAATCCTACGAATACACACTCCGTTATTAATCCCTTTGGATCAATGTCACTTATTGCTTTGTATGTGTATATCGTTTTCATCCTAAATAGCTATCTGCTGACAACCAGTTCTTTCCAGACCATTTTTGTTTTTAAATATATATCATCATAAGAAACGCACATTAAAAATGCATGCTTTCTAGGCTCCATTAAGTCCAGAATATGCTACACTACAACATACTACTAAAATATTTACCCCGGTTTAAATAAGTCTTACTCTTAAGAAGCATGCTTAGATTAGGGGGCTGACTAAAATGCAAATGGCGGATAATAACCCACAGTTAAGCTTAGCCAATTAGCTACCAGAGATCATATAAAAACATTACACTGTATCAGGGGTGGGTTCTAAAATTTTTTACTCCCGGTTCTGTGGGTGTGGCTTATTTTGTGGGCATGGCTTGATGGTCATGTGACAATTCTTTAGGATTTAGCAGAGGTACTGATCTACCAGGCTTTTAACTGCTTGCAGAGCTGTACTGGCCTACTCATTTGTTTTTGGAGGCGCCGGTCTACCCATTTGTTTTTGGAGGCCCAGGTCTACTCATTCGTTTTTGGAGGCCCCGGTCTACTCATTTGTTTTTGGAGGCACTGGTCTACTCATTCGTTTTAGAAGGCACTGGTCTATCACCACACTGCCTTTTAACACTGATCAACTGTAGGGCGGCCCTTTGAAGCCCCGCGGCAAGAGTTTAAACAGTTTTTTTTTCTTCTAGCCGATCAGCTGGGACTCGGGAGGCAACAATAGATTGGGGGTGGGGGCAAATAAAAAGTAAGAATAATGGGGGGTGGGAGGGCCCAGCTCCCGAACAAAGAGAACCAGTTCGGTGACATCATATCGTCACCGCTACCGGCTCGGCCGAATAGGGCCGAACCGGGAGGAACCCACCACTCCACTGTATACAGCGATAGCAATAGCACTTAAGACTTATATAATGCCCTGTAGTACTTTACCTTGCAAGATGGAAGGCTGAGTCAACTTCGAGTCCCATCGGGATCAAACTCCCCACTGTGGGCAGAGTTAGTCTGTAATACTGCATTCTAACTACTGCAGCACCCCAGCTCCTCAACTATACTACCCAACTTTGGGGGGATGAGGGATTTGTGCTAAACTTCAGCTGAGACTCCTTTATACATTTTTCAACCTTCTGTTTCCAACTCACTCAGCTTCACTGGAGGGAGGGAAAAGTAGCTGTGTTATAAGAGGATCTTGGAGTTGAACCTTTGCCATAGATGCCTCATTTCTTTCTAATGTGATTTCTATTCAGGGATTTATCTCATATTGCTTTTTGAAATGTTCCTAAAGCTGCATTTTTAACAGAGCTGGTGAAAAACAAAGATGATTAGGGGACTGGAGGCTAAAACATATGAAGAACGGTTGCAGGAACTGGGTAAGTCTAGTTTAATGAAAAGGACTATGGGAGACATGATAGCAGTGTTCCAATATCTCAGGGGCTACAATAAAGAAAAGAGAGTCAAGCTATTCTCCAAAACACCTGAGGGCAGGACAAGAAGCCATGGGTGGAAACTAATCAAAGAGAGAAGCAATTTAGAACTAAGGAGAAATTTCCTGACAGTTAGAATAATTAATCAGTGGAACAACTTGCCTCCAGAAGTTGTGAATGCTCCAACACTGGAAGTTTTTAAGAAGAGATTGGATAATCATTTGTCTGGAGTGGTGTAGGGTTTCCTGCCTAAGCAGGGGGTTGGACTAGAAGACCTCCAAGGTCCCTTCCAACTCTGCCATTCTATTCTATTCTAAAACAGGTCATTCCCCTGCCTACTACTACAAAGGAAAGAAAAGTGTCTCTTTGTGTCACTGAACTTCCTTTGGTTGTCTACTTGTGCCTGGATATTGTATGTAGTTGGAGTTTTGTGATATCTTAGAATAATATCTTGTATTGTTCATATTATATGGTTAATTCATTAGTAAACCACTGACTATTGATAAGTGTAAAATATAAGGTAGATTTTTCCCCCTTTTTCCCCTTAGTGTGTATTTTGTTTATTCTTCTATTTTTTTCCTTTTTCTTTAAGATTAATGGTTGATTTCTTAATTATGTATGTATAAACTAAACACACCCACACACATACATAGAGAGCAGGTGCATCGGACATCCACTCTCATAAATTCCCTGGGTATCTATATTAGGAGGCTTTTCCTATACAATTGGAAGCTTGCAAAAGAAATACTCAGATCATGTTTGCTTGATTATAAAAGCACTCAATTACTTAAGCTGTTCAAATACATTTGAACATACATTTGTTGCATTCTCTTTTTCAGATACTGGATGCCCACATTACAATTATTTTCCCAAAAAAAGAGCCTAAATGCATTATATAAAATACTGAAAGTGGGGGGGGGAAAAGAGTTGCACATAAGCTGTTTGGCAGTAATAACAGTTATTCAGCCTTAGACTGAGCTATTAATTTTTGTTGTCTTGTTTTGTTTTGCATCAAAGACACATACTGTCTTTAAACAACTTCAATTTTCTAAAACCACATTTGCATATCTAATAATAAAGTCTTTTTGCAGATTGATTCATATCAAAACAAGACTTTCAACTGTATGCACATTTGTCCATATACACACACACAAACACACACAAAGGAAGAGACAAATGAAAACCAGACAAGCCGTATTTTTTATTGGGCCAATGAGCACAACAATGAAAGACAGTATCTCTATCTGTATTTCAGCAACCTCAGAAAATCTATGAATGGAGATTTACAAAGTGGTAGTCTTCCTTTAACTGGGACTCTTGGCAACCATTTATCACAGGACTGATCATGGAAACATCACCCCAGCTGTCCATTGTCATGTTCCCCCCACCTCCTGCATGCAAAAGCCATGTGTCCCTTGTTCTAGATTCAATTCTTAAAGCTGAGATGTGCAAGCATAAACCCCAGAGGTACATTCAAAATTGCATTTGACATCTCAAGAGGGACAACAATTATGAAACAGACTGTGAAGATCAAATACTGCAGGCCACTTTGCTCCTAAAATTCTACAAGCCATCTGGTATGGGCACTGCATATCAAAACATACTCAATTTGCAATTCTACACAGTCTATTTCACCAAAACAGATGCATAATCACAAACGTAAGAGTAATGGCACGACTGCACCATTTGGGGGGGAGGGGGGGAGTGCCATTTCCAAAAGAAAAAACATTGACACTGTTATGCCCAGGGGGAAGGGTGACCACGCCTGACCTGGATGTTGTTCTTAAAACATTAATTTCATTTGGTTCTCGTTCCCAGAAGTAATCAGCTAATATCTTTCTCTAGCTTATTCATTACTGCAAAGACTTGTTTTATCATCACCAAGTTCCTTCATTATCCATATTTCTTTGTTCTCTCACTGCTACGCTAGTCAGGATGCATGTAAAAGGTAGGAATTTAAAAAGTACTTACAAATTATTTTTAGTTTTATAATAACTCCTCTTCAACAAATTAATTAAGAATCATATTTAAAATAATTGCTTATCAAAACTTCAGAAAAACACCTTGTGGATTTATTGAAGGAGATATGTGATAACAACAATTTAAAAAATAAAAATAAATATTACTTTATATACTTTCATATAAGCTCATCTGCGAATAAGTTGACCTTTGAACTTTTAATCAAACTATTATGAAAAATCAGAGATGAAGCAGCTTCTTGGATGAGAAGTGAAACGTCTTCAAAGAAAAACCAGAAAGTCCAGTTGCCTCTTGAAAAAGCACCTTTGGGACAACCATGACCTGGATGACTGAGAATCTCCATAGATATCATGAAAAATGTGCCATCCATAGATAAGACAACCTGCATTTTTCTTGGTATTTCGGTTAAAAATTTATGAGACTGTTTATCTGCAGATGGCTTTATACAAAAAATAGAGATGCTTTTTAAAAATATTACCATATATATTCATGTATAAGCCCATCTGCAGATAAGCCAAACCTGATTTTTGGGGTGCATTTTTGTCAATTAAAATTCTCAGTTTATCTTATATAGATAGCAGGAGTGTCAAACTCAAGGCCAGGAGGCTGGATCCGGCCCATGGGGTGTTTAGATCTGGCCCACGGGGCTGCCCTGGAAACAGTGAAGGACCAGCCCACGGTGCCTCTGCCACTGAAAACGGAGCTCAGGAGGGCAACGGGCAGCCCTTTCTGAGCTCTGTTTTCACTGGCAGAGGGTTGCAGGAAGCGGTTGCAGACAAAAATGGAGCTTGGGAGTCCGTTTTCACTGGCAGAGTGCTCGGGCCACCACAGGCGCCCCTGACACGAGTGATGCCGAGCTGGCCACACCTACCCTGGCCACCCCCACCTGGGTTCCCTGAGGTCAAACACAACCCTGATGCGGCCTTCAATGAAATTGAGTTTGACACCCCTGGTATAGCAATAACCAATGTTCTCTATACCGACCTATACTTTCCCATCCCTGCTCCAAAACATATCAGGGAGAGCAACTGGTGGCCATTTTTCTGGTTAGGAATAGGAATGAAAATAGAATTCACCAGTTGAATCCACCAGTTGCTTGAATTGTTTAGCCAACAAAGCACCACTCACTGACTCTATTGGTGAGACAAAACAAGGAACAGCAGTAATGGCAGCATAACTTATTCCGGCAGAGTTTCCTGCTACTCTACAATCTGAAGGAAAGGATTTTAGTGCAGCCACCTGTCAGTGACCTACATCTATTTGCTGCATAATGGGTGGGGAAAGAAACTCAGAAAGAAACCACCCTAACTTCTCTGGCTATAAAAGAGATAGTGGGAAATCACTGTCAGACCTGGAAGATTGGATATCAGCCTTTCCAAGTAGACTGGACAGGAAACACAAATCAGATGAGCTAATTCTACCTTATTGTAAAGCTACATTAACAGAATATTTTAATAAAATGGTATTGACTTAAATGCAATATGAATCTATTGGGAGCTGCATCCAGCTCACCAGAAATAATTTCATCATTTGTGCCATAAGTTGTATCACTGCCTCTCCCAGAAAGTCACTCCCTGTCATTGCCAGTTTGGACAGGTTTTATAATCAAACCACTTTTAACGTTCATTTATTGCCCTCACTGTCCTCTCTTTGTTCTATAGGGTAGATAATGATCCGGTCATTCATTCATTCATTCATTCATTCATTCATACTTTATGTTTAGAATATGTTATCAGTGCTCAGCTATCAAACACACTCCTTAATGTAAATAAACCATTAAGATAGAATTTGGCTCAAACTGAGGAAGATATATACATACAAAATGTATGAGGAAAAGAAAATAGATCATCCACCAGAGCATCCCCAAAGCCGAGACCTTCTCCTTCCTTCCCATAAAACAAAGCAGTGTTTGATGTTTACAAAACTGATAATAGCCTGAAGTCTGTCAAGGTTGAAATTTAGCCAACAACTTGCACTCTGTTTCCCTAGCCTGGATAAACAAGTTGATGTCAGTGTAAAGGTCAGTAGAATGTTTTATCTAAATCTACAAAAGAGTCTTGGGACACCTTAAAGACTAACACATTTATTACAGCAGAAGTTTGGATGGACTACAGTCCACTTCATTTGATGCATGGAGTGTTATCTTGGAACAGGCATGTTACTATATACAACCATGATTGCTTGGAAAGGGAGGAAAATGGAAAATAGCAAAGGTAAAGGTCAGGAAAAATATGACCGTACCTTTTACATTTCATTTTCATCTGGCTTCCTCTTTTACTATTTTCCTTTCCTTTTCTCCCACATACCTTCCAACCATGGCACTTTTCCTTCTATTATTCCCTTACAATTTCCAAGGTCTCTACAAAACCACATTATCCAACAATGCAGACATTACTTAATAAAAGCCATACCTACAGCATTAGGGTTAGTGATGGATTCTCTCTACAAGAATTTGGGTTGCCTCTGAAGGATTGTCCAGTCTATATTTAGTTTAGATAAAGAATCATCCATAGGGAGAAGGACGTTTTAAACATGCACCTCAGTAATTAAGATTTGAAAAACAGATTTATTTATTTATTTATTTGATGAATGTCTGGCAACAGACTGATGAGTAGGCACATCAATTACCTGATCACAATCTCTTGCTAGTTATAGAAAAATATTTTTTTTCTTTCTACTAAGGTATTACAGTATTATTATTTATCACCTCATTTCTATTCAAATTTCATATAAATCTGTTTCCATTTAGCCTTTTTTTTTCTCCTTGGCATTCATTTATTCTTCTTTGGTCATATAAAAGTGGCTATTCCAATCCCTGCTATGTACACTAGAGCTATGTAGTTCTAGTTGCACAAACCCTTTCCTTATGAATGCGGGGAAATAGGCTGAGGCAAACTATATAGAAAATAGCCACATCCTGTCAAAGTGTCATATCATATATCTTTTAGGTCTACAAGCAGAACAGCTTACCGATTGATAATTTCCATAATATAACAGATTTCTTGTGTATGTTCCTCTTCTCAAATCTAGAAGCTAGATTTTTCTTTGAAATTTATTTGGAAGCAGTCTTTGTATTACGGTAGGGATTTTTCACGAATCCTCCTTCTCACCCTCTATCTCAGATTAAGGTGAAGAAGCACAGGTATAGAATAGGTGGTACCTGGATCAACAGTAGCAATTATGAGAGGGATTAAGTCTCCTAGTGGACCACCACTTAAACATGAGTCAGCAGTGTGCTGCAGCTGTTAAAAAAGCCAATGCTGTCCTAAGTAAGCTACATCAACAGAGGAATAGCATTAAGATCATGAGAAGTGCTAATACTGCTTTATACTGCCCTAGCAAGGCCACACTCAGAATACTGTGTCCAATTCTGATCACTGTGATACAAATAAGATGCTGAGACCCTAGAAAGAGTGCAGAGAAGAACAAGAAGGATGATAAAGGGTCTGCAGAATAAATCATAAGAGGAACAGTTAAGGGAACTAGGGATGTCTAGCCTAACAAACAGAAGAATTAGGGGTGACATGATAGCTATCTTCCAGCACTTAAGGGACTTCCAGGGGCGGCGGGGGGGAGGTCCCTTCCAGCCTTAAAGGCATCTGTAGCAGTGGTGGCTTGCTCCCGGTTCGGTCCAGTTCTATAGAACCGGTAGTAAAACCGGCAGTCCGCCCACCTGCCACGATGTCATCGTGGGTGATTGGCACATGCGCAGAAGCTTCCGCGCATGTGCATCCATGCTCCTGTTGTGAACCGGTAGTAAAGGTAAGTAGAACCCACTCCTGATCTGTAGTCAATCTCCTCCTATCTTTTCCCTTCAAAAAATTTAGCATCTCTTTCATTCAAGAAGCGCTATCAGAATGGTATATACAATCCATCTGAGAATAGAGAGATACAGATGTTATACAGTATATTCACATAAAGACTTCCACTCTTTATTTTCACACAATGTGAAATTTATTTCCTATCTGTTTTCGGTTACAGTAACCACCAGGACACACTACCAGTTTATTTACAACCTTCATTTACTTTTCTTTACCCTGATACCTATACAAATTTCATTTGAGCAATTTTCAGGAGAAGCCCTATGGCGCCACCTGCAGGATAGTTCAAAATAGGGTTCTGTAAAGTACAGGCTTTTTCTTGAGAAATATTCTCCTACTAAGAAAAGGTATAAAACATGGGATGTGTTAGAAATATGGAATCAAATGTAATTACACAATGTCTGATACCATTATAACTCCAGATTGATATTCTGAGTTGCAAGCAGATTTTGAGGGGGATTAAATGTTGAAGATCTTTCAAACTATATTTTTCCTTCTAAAATAATATACAATCCCATTACATATTGGCCAGTCACTAGCAACAAAATTACTAAATGAATTCTCATTATATGAGTACCCATTCTTAATATATATTTCTTTCATACTTAGTGAAATAATTTGAAATATTTTTTTAAAAGTTCCCATAACTTAAAATTAAAATTGTTTTCATCTTATGGTAAAAATGTAACCAAACAATACAATATTGGACAATCTTTTGAACTTGGTGAAAAAATTAGCCTTTAGGACTATCTTTTTTTGGGCAGGGACATTTTTTAATTTTTGAAATCATATAAGCAGACTCACAGCATTACTGCTTGAGACTTGCCTGTTTACAATACGGCTATCATCAGCCTGGTGAGCAGGTCAGTTACAAAACAACAGACTAAACTTCAGGCTCAATAGAGAAATCCAATAGAATTCTAGAAGATGCCAATAGAGCCATCACAATAATTTCTACTACCATGATAACTCAAACCAATAAACTGATATATGCTACAGCTTTTGTAATCAAATGCAGTGTACAGGTAATCTTTGATTTATGACCACAATTGAGCCCAAAATTTCCATTGTTAAGCAAAACGGTTGTTAAGTTTTGCCCTAATTTATAACCTTTCTTGCCACAGTTGTTAAGTGAAACACTGCAGTTGTTAAGTTAGGAACACAGTTGCTAAGTGAATTGGCCTTCCTCATTGGCTTTGTCAAAAGGTTGGAAAAGGTGATCACATGACCCCAGGATCTTGCAAGCGTCATAAATACATTCCAGTTGCCAAGTGTCCAAATTTTGATCATGTGACCATGGGAATGCTGCAACAGTCATAAATGTAAAAAGTCATCAGTCACTTTTTTCAGTGCCATTGTAACTTCAAACGATCATTAAACAAATGGTTGTAAGTAGAACATTACCTGTGTACCAAGGTGATGCACTGTCCCCTTTGCATAGACCCCCTCAGCCAGATACTCAGAAGAACTGGATAAGGATACAAGTTCAAGAGTGGAACTACCACCAGCCACCTCCTATACATGGATTACATCAACTTGAACACAAAATGTGAACAAGATATCGATTTGCTGATCCACTCAACACAATCCCACAGTCATGGTGTCATTTGGACTAGAGAGGTGTGGCCGGATCGTAGTCAAGAATGGGAAAGTAGTTAAGACTGATGGGATGGAACTACCAACATAGAAGACATACAGACCAGTTACAAGTTCCTTGGTATCCCATAGTTACATGGGAACCATGATAAGGAGGCAATGAAGACAGCAACATCCAATTACCACCAAAGAACAAGATCCATGCCATCAATGCAGGAGTGAAATCCAGCAGGTTCTAACAGGTTCTGAAGAACCGGTAGCGGAAATTTTGAGTAGTTCGGAGAACCGGCAAATACCACCTCTAGCCCCGCAGTGGGGTGGGAATGGAGATTTTGCAATATCCTTCCCCCAGGAGTGGGGAGGGAATGGGGATTTTGCAGTATCCTTCCCCTGGAGTGGGATGGGAATGGAGATTTTGCAATATCCTTCCCCTGCCACACCCACCAAGCCATGCCCACAGAACCGGTAGGGAAAAAATTTGGATTTCACCCCTGCATCAATGTTTATGCCTGCCACTCCTCAGATACCCTGCCTGTGTAGTGAGCTGGCCAAAGAAGGACATGGAAGCTTCCATCTCAAGTCTAACACCCTGACACTGTACACCAGCTGGAAACTGGGCAGTCAGGGTTTGGTAAGTGTCAAAGCCACTGTCATGGATGAAACCCAGAGCATACAGGAGCCCTCGCTGTATTGTGACACTATTGTTAAAAAGTAGAATTAAAACAGCACTTAATATAATTCTCCATCCTACAGGGAAGTATGTCCCATATAGTACAGGTAATCCTTGATTTACAACAATTCGCTTAGTGACCGTTCAAAGTTACAACAGTACTGAAAAAAGTGACTTATGACCATTTTTCACACTTATGACCGTTGCAGCATCCCCATGGTCATGTGATTTACATTCAGATGCTTGACAACTGACTCACATTTACGACAGTTGCAGTGTTCTGGGGTCATGTGATCTCCTTTTGCGACCTTCTGAAAAGCAATGAAACCAGATTAACTTAAAAACCACATTACTAATTTAAGAACTGCAGTGATTCACCTAACAAATGTAGTGAGAAGAGTCATAAAATGGGGCAAAACTCACTTAACGAATTTCTCACTTAGCAGCATAAATTGTGGTGATACATTGAGGACTACCTACCTATATATTTGTCCCTACAAAAAATGTGCCTGTCAGATTACATGGACAGAAAAAAAAAGTCCACAAGTAAAACACCCCAGAGTGTGTTTTTCAATCTTGGCAATGCTGGAGAATTGAGGGAGCTGAAAACCACACATCTTAACATTGCCAAGGTTGAAAAACACTGTTCTAGCAGAAGAATAGGAATAGGAATAGGAATAGGAATAGGAATAGGAATAGGAATAGGAATAGGAATAGAATAGAATAGAATAGAATAGAATAGAATAGAATAGAATAGAATAGAATAGAATAGAATAGAATAGAATAGAATTCTTTATTGGCCGAGTGTGATTGGACACAAGGAATTTGTCTTTGGTGCATATCAGAGGTGGGTTTCAGTAGGTTCTGACCAGTTCTGGAGAACCGGTAGTGGAAATTTTGAGTAGTTCGGAGAACCAGTAGTAAAAATTCTGACTCGCCCTGCCCCCACCTATTCTCTGCCTCCCAAGTCCCAGCTGATCAGGAGGAAATGGGGATTTTGCAGTAACCTTCCCCTGGATTGGGGAGGGAATGGTGATTTTACAGTATCCTTCCCCTGCCACGCCCACCATGCCACGTCCACAGAACGGGTAGTAAAAAATTTTGAAACCCAACACTGGTGCATATGCTCTCAGTGTACATAAAGAAAAAATAAAATATATTCATCAAGAATCATAAGATACAACACTTAGTGATAGTCGGAGGATACTAATAAGCAATCAAATCATGCTAGGAAACAATATTTGTTTATTTTATTTATTTTATTAAAATTTATATGCCGCCCTTCTCCCGAAGGACTCGGGGCGGCTCACAAATATAAAATGACAATAAAAACAATATCACTAAATAGCATTAAAAGTCCAATTTAAAATCCCACAGTTAACTAAAAAACCCAACCAGATCAGGTGATTTGAGTAAAAAGCCAGTATAAAACAATATAAATTGTAAAGATACAAACAACATGGTTATAGCCATAAGTGGGAAGAGATGGTAGGAAGGAAGCCTATCTACGAATTCCTGCTTTTCCAAAGACAAGCTGAGCAAGCCCCTTTTACCCTTTCCCCTCCAACTCCATTCCGCCCCACCCTCCACCCCGAAGCAGCAGCCGACACACGCCCGTCCCAATCCCAGCAAAGATGCTCGCGTCAATCCTCCTGGACCGAACCGCTCCTCCCTTCCACCAGGGGCGCTCTCCGATGCCAAAGACGCCGTGCACGTGCGCTTTGTTTTGGTGACCGCAAGAGACAGAGAGAGGAGGGGGAGGGAAGAGAGAGAGCCGTTCGTGGGGCAGCGCGCCTGCGCATACCGGCAGGCCGCGCCCCGAAGGGCGGAGCGAAAAGGGGAGGAGCTACGTGCGCAGGCGTAGAGAGCACATTTCCGTGCGGGAGTTGGAAGTCCTTGCCCCCCCGTCTTCTCTGCAGGGTGCCTAATTAGAGGGGTGGTGG
Organism: Pantherophis guttatus; assembly: GCF_059756535.1. Lineage (NCBI taxonomy): Eukaryota > Metazoa > Chordata > Lepidosauria > Squamata > Colubridae > Pantherophis > Pantherophis guttatus. The sequence goes on along the minus strand of NC_142063.1, from coordinate 275,603,308 downwards.
GGGGAAGGGCCAGAGGTGGAGCCTCGGGTCGGGACCTGACTGAGACGCGGGCGGCCTCTGTTTCCCGGGTGGCGTCGGCGGCGCTCCCAAAATGTCGCAGACGGCCATGTCCGAGACCTACGGTAGGTAGCCCGGGGTTGAGCAGGGAGGGAGGGAAGGAGAAGGGTCCGCGGAGGGTCTGCTTTCTTTGCTACCGAGAGAGCTACGGGAAGAAAGCAGGTTCAGAAAAAAACGGGTCGCCAAGCACTACGTCCAGCGGAAGAACCTTTCCATTGGCTTGCCGGGGATGGGCTTTGCGTAATAAAGCCGCCCTTCTGTTTTCATTTAACGAGCGTAAAGGTGCTTCTCCCCCCCCCCCGCGCGATAGGATCGCTCCTGGAGACATGAAAGCCTCGCGCATCTCTTCCCGGGTTTCTCCCCTTTGGAGCAGGAAGGGGAAGAGTCGCAGCCCTTCGCTAGTAAGCAAGCAAGGTAGAGAGGGGCGCTGGGGGAGACCTTGACAGCTTACCTGAAGCTGGGTTATTTTTTTACAAATATCAGGTGGTCCTTGACTTACGACCACAATTTAGCCCAGCATTTCTGTGCTTAAGTGAGTTGTGCCCCCATTTTACCACCTTTCTTGCCACAGTGGTTAAGCGAATCGTTGCAGATGTTCAGTTAGTAACAGGGTTGTTAAGGGAATCTAGCTTTCCTCATTGATTTTGCTTGTCAAAAGGTTGCAAAAGCTGACATAAGTATGAACTAGTTTGCCGAGCGTCTGAATTTTGAACACATGATCACGGGGATGCTACAAAGGTCGTAAGTGTGAAAAATGGTTATAAGTCACATTTTCAGTGCTGTTGTAACTTTGAACGGTCACTAAATGAAGTGTTGTAAGTTGAAGACTACCTGTAGTCAAAACTCTTGATTCCTTACATTTTGATCTTTCTGATTTATCACCCTTCTGTCTCCATAGTAGGTTAGTTGCTTTCAACCTTTTCTAATAACTCATGATCCACTTTCCACCAAGCATGCATTTAGAAATGAAGCTTACCCATTGTGGTGGTGTTCCGGTAGCAACCTATCTTGGGTTACAGAAAGACTGTAACCCAATAGTATTTCTCACCCAGTAATTAAGATTGCTGTTATCATACTTTAAATTGCCACACTGTTAGGTAGTGGTTTGGGCTTTGCAAAAAATAAGGTTGTGAAATATATTTTGTATTTCTGGATGAAGTAGAAGTTTCCAGCTAATGTAACTTAGACTTCCTTCTGCATATGGCTCCTTAAAAATGCTTAATCCTGTGTGTACAGTAACTGTAGCAATGTAGTAAGCTCTGTATTTGTAAAGGAATTTAGTGCTGACCTTGTGGACGATAAGAAAAAGCTATTAAGGGGGGAAAGGAAGGAGGCTTATTAAAGGCTGGCCATTAATGCAGCTTGAAGGAGAAATCACACAGTTCTGAGGTAGAGGGAGGCCTGAATAAGAGATTTAAAATAGTTCAGTATAAAATGGGTCACAACAAAATTGGGCAGACTTTCAATGTATTGTTATGCTGTTTTACCACAATAAAGAGCATTCCTTGAAGCCCTCACATACTTATTTGTTGACTCAAAGAACTGCCTCAAAAACTTTTACTCAGTGTCAGTGTATCTATTCAAGGAAGCCAAATTACCCCAGCACATAACTTTTCTTAGCAAAGTATTGGTTTACAATTGTTTTGTGTTGAGTGATAAGATACAGATCTGACCATTATGTTAACTCGAATTGTTACATACTGTATTTGTAAGGGAGTAATTTCTATACCTCATACAAATGGAAAAATGGTTAAATAATGACAATAGGTTTTGAATGCAAGTGTATGTGGTGTTCTTACAGCATAACAAGCTCAAAATGAAAGAATACTATGTATAATGCAGAGAATAAGAAAACAAGAATAGGAATTGAATACTACTGAACTTTATCAGGATACAAAAGCCTAACTGTGTGCATAAAATAAATGCCATGTGTTTCAAGTTTACTTCATTCACTTTCCTGAACAAAGCAGTACTGTAGTTTCATTGCAAAGTGCCAGATATTGCCATAACTTAATCCTCTTGGCAGTTAAAAGTAAATTGCTGGATGTGTATTTAGAAAAAAAAGTTTACTACATCTTTTTCTATATCAGAATTCTTGATTATTATTTGTTCTGCTTATAAATAGATGGGCTTCTGGGAATTAGTATCTTATTTTAGAGGCATAACCTCTTTGTTTTCACATCAATGTGCATAATCCATGATCTTAAAATATGCATTGAAATTCTAGAGGATTGCATACTGAGTTGGAATCCATTGGAGATGTTTGTAGATTTTATTAGATCTGGAAGAACAAAACTAGTGTCGCCTAAGCAAACTTCAGTTCAAGCAGTCTGGTTTTTACCACTTTTTTCCTATATTTCCATATTTAAATCTAATTTGAAAATCTAGTATCCCATACTCAAATCTAGTTTCAGATTGTGTTTTAAGGTTATGTGGGGTGTGGGGGTGGGGCAAAAAATGGAAGAAGATATTCTCTTAGTAAAAGGAGTTAATTCATTTTGGAAAAGGAACTTTGAACAGTAACAAAACAAAACACAACCGATAACCATGGAGCAAATGGCCATCAAACAATGATTCTATACAAAGCTAGCAGAAGTTTCTGTTCCATGGTTTTAAGTTTTATTATTGTACCTACAAATATTCTAGAAATGGCATACTGCATACTGTTTTGTTTCACTTCTGTCCCTTCCCATCTGATTTCTTTCATAAGGTTGCAATCCTGGTGTTTATATATACTTTTAGGTGAAATATATTTATAATTATAAAAGAATAAAACCATAAAAATTCTAAGTTTAAGAAAACTGACAATATATCAAATAATACATTCATGAAATATGGTATAAAATTATATTTTTGCTCGCTGATTTATGATATGTGAATTTATGTATGTATGATTGCCACAAAGAAGGAAGGGTCAACCTATTCTCCAAATCACCTGAAGACTGGACAAGAAGCAGTGGATGGAAACTAATCAGGGAGAGATCCAACCTAGAACTAAGGAGAAATTTCCTGATAGTGAGAACAATAAACCAGCGGAACAGCTTGCCTCCAGAAGTTGTGGGTGCTCCAACACTGGAGGTTTTTAAGAAGAGATTAGAAAACCATTTGTCTGAAATGGTCTAAGGTTTCCTGCCTAAGCAGGGGGTTGGACTAGAAAACCTCCAAGGTGCTTTCCAACTCTGTTCTTCTGAATAATTCAAAAATAGTTTTAAATTTTAAATTATTTAGGGGAATTTAACTTTAACATTAGAGAGCTATATGTTTAATAGTTCTTTTTCAATATTCCAAATTTTATCATTCCAAATATTATGTAAAAGTTTGATGGCTATATTTTACAGACTTCATGTTTCTAAAATATATTTATCATGAACATTTGAGCTCTTGGGAAATGAAAATACACTCAGCATACAAAATCCTTGTTGGGGATTTTTTGTCCCAAGTTAACAATGTCTTGAAACTCAAAGCGAAAAGGGGAAAAAGAGAATAAGCTTTGTAATAAATGCCTTTTAGAGCTTTCTTCCCCATCTGGTTGAACCATTTAAACAGCTGAGGCAATAAGTTCTGTGAATTGCTTTCTTTGTCAAGAAACCTTACCTATTTTGAAAGAGAATTAGTGAATCCAGTAATTTGGGGAAAATAGTGTTTGGTCATGTAGGCCAAATGACATGCAAGAAAGGCTTCTGGCAAGAGTGGCAACAAATAAGACAGAAAGAACACCACATTCCTTTGCCTGGTGTGTAGTGGTTCCATGGCAGTGAACCCAGGAAGGATAATAAATTGTGGTGCCAATGTAATTAACTCTCTGCGTGTTTTTAAGATAACCAGCTAAAGTCATAAAAAGAATACAAGATAAAGCACAGGCTTCAAAATTTAAGGCTATGATTTTACCTATATTAATTTGCCTTTGAAAAAAAAGTTCGATGCAATCTTTCAGGTTGACTGCATCACTGAGTGAAGCTAAAATGAAGGATTAAAAAAAAACAATGCACAGATGCATTCCACATTAAATAGTCCTATAATAATTCATTTAAAATGTTTATACGTTCTGAAGGACATTTCTTTTAGGAAATGCATTTAATGCTGCCAATTCCAATTAAAAATAATGATTTCCTTTATATTTTTTTGAGCAAAGTTTGTCAGAGAATTTTTCAAGCAGGTCAAGTGATCAAATCTAACTAAATCAATTTTCTAATAAAAGATTATCTGACCACTTCCATTGGTGAGCATTAACTTTCATTAAAAGCAGGAAAACATTAGTTTTGTGTTTCATAACTTTATTCCTTCCATTAAATATATATGTGTGTGTGTTGTATACCCTAAACTTGGTTTGAATTTGATTGGTTATTACTATCATGTTAAAACCCTGCCTCTGAAATTTTGAAACTCTCCCATTCCTGCCAAAAATGGAAGAACATTCCTGTTCGATGACAAACTTCCAGTACCTTGCAGCTAGGTAATAGGTATTTGTGAGATTCTTGTACGGGCTAAATGCCAGTGATCTAAAATAGATATCTTAAAATGATCTAAATATTTGTTAGGTTGAGGCAGATAAGAATTATCCAGATTTCCAGAGGGAAATAGCATCATTCAATTGCCTGCTTTCATTCTGGCTTCCAGACTTCTTTCATTCCCAGTGTTGAGTTAATTATATCTGTTTCTAACAAAATTGGATAAAATTTTGATACTGTTCCTTTGCATGAAATAGTTGATAATTTTTGTAAAAATTAGATAGTGAGCAGTTAACAATTTCCAGGCCCTTCTTAATTCATAAAAATGAATTTGCTTGAGAGCAGAATAACTATGGCAAATCTTTATTTTTTTAAAAAAGCTCTCATTCTGTATAAACCAAAAATGTAATAAATACATGCAATGAATGAAAAACAACTTTCCCCATCTTTATACCAATTCATGTGAACCAATGACATGAATTGGTATAAAGTTTCAGCCATTTTAATAGAGGAAGTTCACTGTAGACAAGATTGTTATCTAAATAAGGCAACAACTAGTTTTCTCATTAAGTTAATATATTAGTGCTTTAAAATGAGAAATAGTGAAGTACTTTATAATCAAGATGTGAGGAGGTATTAAAACAGCTGTACCTCCATTAATTTTTGTGCAAATATAAATTTATATTTGTATTTTACACCAAGTTTTTGATTAATTATATGCCATCAACTGTCAGTGACTAGGTAAATTTTGTTCATGAAGATCTTTTCTTAACCTGGTCCTTAGGTCTTTCAACAATCCATTCAACATCTCTGTAACTGAGTCCATCCACTTTGCTGCTGGTTGTCCTCTTGTTAAAATATGTGCTTGAGTGGTGTGATATCTATTGAGTATAACGATTGATTATTTCTGTTACAATGTCTTTGTGAATGAGCTACTGAATTACAGCTCAACAGTTTTTCTATTCAGTATTCTTGTGATATGCTTTTAAGACAAAAGAAAACAACAGTTACAGTATGGCTCTATATTTAAATACACTAATATGTAATCTTGTTTACAGATTTCCTGTTTAAGTTTTTGGTCATTGGAAATGCTGGAACTGGCAAATCCTGTTTGCTTCATCAGTTTATTGAGAAGAAATGTAAGTAAAATTGTATTTTTTTGCAGCCAAATCCTATCCACTTTGGAATTTGTGGGCGGTAGCATTTTATTAATCCTCATCATGGTGATATTTCTTAAAAGTATTACTAATGAAGTATGCCAGAAATCTATAAACATGGTTGTAGAAGGGTATGATTTATTCCAATTAGTTTCCATTTGACTATGTGAGATCATCCAGAACTGATCTCCTGTCTTCATTATGAGAGCAGGAGATATACTTTACAAGTCAAAACATAATCTATGGATGTATATCCAAAGGAATGTAGGCTAATGCACACATTTCATTTGTATATCATTGTGACTTGAGTGAAAGCATGATAGAAGTGGTTTTAAGTATAGGTTGATTATATTCAGAAACTTTAAAAACATCTTAAGGCAGGGAAAAAAAATCAAATATTGAAATCCTTACCATCCAAGATGAGGCATGGCATGTAGTGGGGGATTTTAGTTGCTCCAGTATTCGTTGGGAGAGAAACCCTGCCAAGAATGCCCTGCCTTGTCTGGCTAACAACTTTCTCCTTCAAGAGGTAGAAGGACATTAGTTTTGTGCCCCAAGAGTTTCAAGCCCCAAGAGTGTCGGCAATTTTTGACTTGGTGCTAAATAACAGGAAGTCGTAGGCAAGGAAAAGCAAGTGGCAGGAACATTTGAAAAAGATAGTTGTGTTTTGTTGGAGTTTGTGTGATAAGAGAAACTAAAACAGTATGTAATGATCATGACTTGGACTTGAAGAAAGCTAGTAGTTCAGGCAGAGAGAGGGATCAACTACTAGTCTGGACCTTTATGGCTAATGGCAAACTTGAATTTCGGCTCTATAACACATCAGCTTATTTCTGTGTTCAAAACTTGTTCATCTAAATAAATTTTAAGAATTCACCATGATAAAAAAGATTATAAATAGTAGAAATAACTGTTAGCAAATGTGATAGCTCAATACACTCAATACTCTCAATACACTTGTTTCTTGTAATAAAAACATTTTTCATTTACTAGCCCAAAGTTAAAAACACTGTTCTGTTATGGTTTATTGCTCAGATTTATACTCTGTCCAGAATGCTTATAAATGTAATGTCTTAGTATTCATGTTTTCTTCTGATTTTTAGCTTTTAATATACTGGCAAAAGAAAGATGTTCTGTTTTTTACAAATTCGTAATGGCTTCTGGTTTAAGTTTAATTCCGTTTCCAAGCATCTAATTACTATATGAATCAACAAATTATGATAGTGACTTTATTAGCATTCCAACCTTTATGTAATATATTTTATATTCTGATACAATTAATTTCCATTTGTATAGGGTTTTTTCAATTTTCCATTTATTTCTTTTTCCTGGCTTCAAAAGTTCCATAATGTTTGCATCCGTACACTGACAAAACCTGTTATGACCCTTGCCTTTTTAACCGGAGTTGAGTACTAATTAAGTTTTTTTTTTCTGTTATAGTCAAAGATGACTCAAATCACACTATAGGAGTGGAGTTTGGTTCAAAGATAATAAATGTTGGAGGCAAATATGTAAAACTGCAGATATGGGATACAGCTGGACAAGAACGGTTCAGGTATAATTTCCTGTTAAATAAGGAAAAGCAATTCCAAGGTATAGGTGTTTTCAGTATTTCTGTTAAAGTGAACGCTACTTTCTTCTTGTAACTTTATAACATTTTTATAGCCAACCAGATAGAACAGTAATGAGAATAGGCTTTATGTCACCTCAGTGTGGCTGAATAACACTAGAAGATGCTATAACTAGTAAATGAAGTTCATAATGCATTTGCTATTATCTGAGAAATTCTGACCCAGTCCGGCTAAAAGGAAACACATCTGGGAAGTTAATAATGCTCTCATTAGCCAGAATTCGATATAAGACAGATGTCTATATAAGTGTTTTAAATAAATACATAAATTTAAATGGTGGAGTACTTCAATATCTAACTCTAGTTTTGTCTTGCAAGTACAAACCTAAACAAGCACTGTAGTTTATACTTACAATTTTAGCATTGCACAGAACTCAAATTTCTGTCCTTTTAAATACTGTGGGGTTTTTTTCTTCACAGATCAGTAACACGAAGCTATTACAGAGGTGCTGCAGGTGCCTTACTTGTTTATGACATCACCAGGTAAAAGCCAAATACTAGAGAAATCTTTTTATTTTTTTTATTTTTATTTTTATTTTATTTTAAATTTATATACCGCCCTTCTCCCTGAGGACTCAGGGCGGTGTACAGCCAGAATTAAAAAACATGAAATACAAATATTAAAAACAATTAAAATATATATAAATTTGGCCCAAAATTAAAAATACAAACCAATTAAAACATTTAAAATTTCTTCTTAAACCAGCCCGGCTTGCTGAAAAAAGTGGGTTTTAAGGGCACGGCGGAAGGCGCTAAGGTCTTGGATTCTCCTTATCTCTGGGGGCAACTGATTCCAGAGGGTAGGTGCCCCCACAGAGAAGGCCCTCCCCCTGGGGGTCACCAGCCTGCATTGATTGGCTGATGGCACCCTGAGGAGGCCCTCTCTGTGGGAGCGCACGGGACAATGGGAGGTCGTTGGTAGCAGCAGGCGGTCTCGAAGATAGCTAGGCCCGATGCCATGGAGCACTTTAAAGGTGATAACCAGCACCTTGAAGCGCACCCGGAAGACCACTGGGAGCCAGTGCAGCTCGCGCAGGAGTGGTGTTACATGGGAGCGCCATGCTGCTCCCATCACTACCCGCGCTGCTGCATTCTGGACCAGTTGGAGCCTCCGGGTGCTCTTCAAGGGGAGCCCCATGTAGAGAGCGTTGCAGTAGTCAAGGCGAGAGGTGACGAGGGCATGAGTGACTGTGCACAGGGAATCGCGATCAAGAAAGGGCCGCAACTGGCGAATCAGGCGAACCTGACAAAAGGTCCCCCTGGTTACAGCTGTCAGATGTTCCTCCAAGGACAGCTGCCTATCCAGGAGGACTCCCAGATTGCGAGCCCTCTCTGTGGGGGCCAAAGACTCGCCCCCAATAGTCAGTGATGGAGTCAACTGACTATATCGGGATGCTGGGAGCCACAGCCACTCAGTCTTGGAAGGGTTGAGCTTGAGCCTGTTCCTCCCCATCCAGATCCGCACAGCCTCCAGGCACTGGGACATCACTTCAAGGGCATCATTGGGGTGGCCTGGGGTGGAGATGTACAGCTGGGTGTCATCAGCGTACTGGTGGTATCTCACCCCAAAGCCACGGATGATCTCGCCCAGCGGCTTTACTGCGGCACTCCACAGATAAGCGGCCTCGAGGTCGACCTCTGCCCCCCTGCCAACACAAACTGCGACCGGTTGGAGAGAAAGGAGGAGAACCACCGCAACACGGTGCCTCCCACCCCCAACTCTTCTGTTTTTCCTTCTGTTCAATCATTTCTGATTCTCAGAGACTACCTGGACAAGTCCCTGCAGAGGTTTTTTTTTCCCTGCAAGGTTTTTCAGAAGTGGTTTGCCGTTGTCTCCTTCCTAAGGCTAAAAGTGACTGGCCCAGGTCACCCCGTTTCTTCATACCCACGGTGGAACTAGAATTCACAGTTCCTCAGTTTCTAGCCCTGATGCCTTAACCATTACACCAAACTGTTTCCAGAGAAATCTTAGGCACAGTTAAAATCTGGGTAATCCTTTCATATTCTCCAGGGAATATGGAATTTTCTTACAGTTAATATGTATTCTGCACATAAGCTGAACTATCTAGGGAGAAGATGCTGCCTCTATACTTCCTCTCTAGTTAGTTTTTACAAACTTCTATAAGTGACTTCACTCAAATCTGCTCCCTGCCCCAATGCTTTTAACAATTAGTGATACAGGTGGTCCTGGTCTATAATAAGGAAGTCTATTTAAAACCTCCTATGTATGTATATTGTTTAAAACCTCCTATGTATGTAACTGCATACATGGATCTATTTGGACAGTTTAGTCAAATAGATAAAATTTCTATGGATTATGTTTTATTTGTTTCTGAGAACTTTATTTGATGTGACGACTCATCAGAAATTTCCTCAGCTCTTTGATCCTAGTTTTACTCTCAGGATGTTGGCTTTCTCCTGGGAACTGAATAAAATAGCAAATATACAATCTGGAGTCATAGCTGAAAGCATTGGATCAACATTCAGTTACTTACTTTCTGATCTAGCTCTTCTGGCTATCTTGCTGTTGTCATAGTTTCAGTTCCCGTAGTGCATTAAACCAGATCTCAATATAAGAATGAATATTTTTGTGACACTGCAGTCATAACTGGAAATACTTTTCAGGTATCTTATTGTACAATAGCTTCTTTGCAGACAAGTACAGCAAAATATTTCTATGGGTGGTTGTGGATTGTAAATATGAATACAAAATATTTTATTCTTTGATTTAGTCGAGAAACCTACAATGCACTTACCAACTGGCTGACAGATGCAAGGATGTTAGCAAGTCAGAATATTGTAATAATATTATGTGGGAACAAAAAGGATCTTGATGGAGACAGGGAAGTCACTTTCCTAGAAGCATCCAGATTTGCTCAGGAAAATGGTAAGTAGTTTTCTTGATGTCTTATGGTTTCCTGATAAAGGGCTGTAGTGAAAATTCACACACACACACACACACAACAAATGTTCAGAGTGAAATGGAGGTTTCACTTCTGAAACCTTCGCTTATAAAAAAGAAATTTTATAAGTCTTTATTGTTTCCTTTTTCCACACATTGCTTGTTTTTAAGTACTGTTTTCCAGTCTGTTTGAGTGTGTCTTTTGTGTTTAAAACAACACAGCCATTCTGAGTGATCATATAGAATTATGTGAATATGTGTAATGTACTTATGTGAATAGTTAAATTTGATTACATTATGACATTGTAAGATTAGTCAGTTTTGTCCTATTGTTGGACTCCCTTAATGATCAAAGTCAGGGAGGAGAGGGTAAAAGAAAGATCTTAATGAACATCCCTGGATTTTGCCTGCATATACTAGTAATATCCTGGTTATATTATATGCTAGTTAACCTATAATTGGACTCTTGATTCAAGGCTACAGCTGAAAACATTCAGGATTAAGAATAGGAAATTAAATCTAGCTAGCAGCAGGGTTCTGCAGAGAGAACCACACTACTTGAGAACATTTGTATTCGTTGTACTGTTGCTCCCAACTCTTCACATTGGAAATTTGTTCCTGCTGTGCTCTAGCTGGTGTTTAACAAATTGACTAGTCATGTCTTCCCAGGTAGAGGAAAGAGCCATATTAAGTCAATGCTGCCTTTGAAAGAGCTTTAGCTATGTGTAATTTCTTCTCAGTGAGGAAGAAGGAAGCAGAGCATAGCATAATCTGACAATTTTCATAACAATATTAATTTTAGTATAATTAGTCCCCATCTTGCAACCATAATTGAGCCTGGAACTATGGTTATAAAGCATTGCAGTCATTAAGTTAGTTATCACATGATGGTACTCAATCTTCTGACCTTTTTTGTGGTGGTCATTAAGCAAGCACAGCGGTCATTTAGCAAATACATATTGTCCAATGAACATTGTTTGCCAGAAATCAGAAATAATGCAAGAACCAGCAAAAAAGTTAAAAACATATGCTCATGACCATGGAACGCTATAAATGGCTATAAAGATGAGCTGTTTGCCAAGTGCCCAACATGTAATCATGTGACTGTGTGGTGGTACAGCCAGCAGAACTTTAAAATCAGGTCGTAAGTACCTTTTGGTGGGTCCACCTGGTTGTTAAACTAGGATTACTGGTATTCATTCATTCATTCCCTCCCTCTCTCCCTCCCTCCCTCCCTCCCTCCCTCCCTCCCTCCCTCTTCTCTCTATAAGTCAATTTGTATGTAGCACAAAGTCATGTCACATGAGATGAGTAGCCATATATAGCAAAGCAGAGCTGCATTTTAATGTTCTCCAAATAGAATGCAAACAAATGCAGCTATTGGCAATGCTGTTATATTTTCTCTGGGGAAAACATTGTGCTTGCAAGCAGTCCGTACTGAGTATATGTAAACATGGTTGTCTGTCCTCTGGCTTGTGTACTGTCTTCCCCATTTTGGTAGACAGTATTGTTTCACTTGAAGGCATTTCATGCAGTTTAGAATATTGGAATTTATAGCACATGTGAGTCTTGCTGGAAGCGATAAAGAGACAATTTTGTCTGGCAGCAGAGCTTTACAGAGAGGTTTTTGCTCAAGGTCTAGCAACTAGATTTTCCCTAGCTGTGTTCTAGAATCTTCTTAGTTTGAAAGATGGGAGATACTTTGTTGGTTAGAATTTTCTCCTAAATGTTTTCTCCCACATAGGCTGCAGTATTGGATGCTCAGTGGGGTTTACTAATACTGTAGATATAGACAGAATTGACTTAGGAATGTACAATAAGAGGAATTGATAAAAACTGGTCAGGGAAACCATCTATGGGAAGAATATGATGACATATGTAAATATATTGCATTTAAAGCTGAAAGACCATTATTGGGTCGTTTTGAACACTGACCAAACACATTTCATTTTTACTGTTACAGAGCTGATGTTTTTGGAGACAAGTGCATTGACAGGGGAGAATGTTGAAGAAGCCTTTGTACAATGTGCAAGAAAGATACTTAATAAGATTGAGTCAGGTAATCATAATCCAAGTTTCAGTTATTAAAATATTTTTACCTAGGATTAAATGTCATTTCTGAAATGCTAAAGTACTCTTGGATTAAATGTATTTTTCCTTTGTTGTAAAATTCTACTTGATAATAAACCGTGTCTTGTCAAAGAAGTTAAAGAAGATAAGTTTATCCAGCTAATGCCTAAATGGTCAGATTTAATGCTTTCTGTCCAAGCCATGTTTATTTTCCAGTACAGAAAGTATGGTATATTTTTATTTATTTATTACTCAGCTTTATTATTTTTATAAATAACTCAAGACAACAAACATATTCAACACACCTCCCTTTTCCTATTTTCTCCACAACAACAAACCTGTGGGATGGGTTAGGCTGAGAGAGCGCGTGACTAGCCCAAAGTCACCCAGCTGCCTTTCACGGCTTAAGGCGGACTTGAACTCGCAGTCTCTTGCTTAAACTTCTAGACCAAACTGGTTTTCCTTATAGATAGATTCATTATGTAATCTTGTATAAAAAGAATTCATCATAAGAAAGAAAAATCCTTTAGTCAGGATAAATCTATTTTTTTATATATTGCTGGAAGTTTTTCTATGTTATATCTGAAAACATTTAAAACAAGTATTTCTGAACTCAAACTATTGCATAAAACATTAAGATCTGGTGCTAAGGCAAACAATATCAGATTGTGATCTCCAGCTTTCATTATCATGTGCTATCTCTCTTGATATATCTCTGAACTAAGAGGAAGGAAATTGCTTTTACATTGCGAGACAGATCAGGCCAGTGAATATTATTAAACAGCAGTTAACGAGAAAAAAAAATCCCAATCTCACTAACATAAACTATAATTCTAGAGAAAAATGTATATGTTTTTGTTTTTAAAGTACAGGGTTTGTGTGTCAATGCTATGGACATTCTCAATCCTCAAGTGTGATGGATATCTTCTTATAATTTAAATTACATTCACGATGTTTTTTAATCTTGTGTGTGCAGTTTATGACCATATAAAAAAGAAATTGTGTTTTGTTTTATCAGGTGAACTGGATCCTGAAAGGATGGGCTCAGGAATTCAATATGGAGATGCTGCTTTGAGACAGCTAAGATCCCCACGGAGAGCACAGGCTCAGAGTGTTCAAGAATGCGGCTGTTAAAAGCAAGCAACAAAGAAACTTCTTGTTTTATGAAACATAAGGTGTGTATTACCAAGTTAGTATCATCTTTGCTTCAGTTTAGTACAATAAAAATAGTTTTTCCAAGGTTTTTAGTATAGATAGCAAGCATTCACGTACATTTGCTTGCAATGCAGAAATCAATTTCAGTGCCCTCTTACTGTTTCAGCTAAAACTGGTTCATACATTCTTCGAAAAATTTTAGGAAGCACCATTCTTTCTGACAGTTTTGTAGTTGATACTTCATTGGCACTTTCATATTTCTCTCTATAATTAATTAAAAACAGAAAAATCATCCTTAGCTAAAAAAGAGTTGAGATTGACATAAATTTGAGATTGTCACCTTTTCTCTATCCTACTATCTTCCTGAAATCTATTTTAATGGATTGGATATTAAGTGAAGAAATAATAACCAAAATCATTCAGTGGAATTTATTCATTGTCTTTTGATTTTTTTTCTTTATTGATTAATGAGCTACACACAGCTTATATAGCTCCAAATATATATATTTTTTTCAGTAATGCTAAAGGGTTATCACCTTAATCTAAAATGTGCTGTTCTTGAAATAATGTTTATTCCTAAAATGTTTACATAACCACTTACAGTGATTTTAGGTACACTTACACATAATGTATGCATGCACATATAAACCCTTGACAGTGACTCACATGGAGAATGGCATGCTGTCAAAACATAGCACATAGCACCACCCCCATTTTTTTTCTAATTTTAACGATAAATCTTTAAAATGTTCTCTTTTTGCAACAATAAGACAGCATCACACTTCTCAATATATTTTCAGTTGATGGAAGGGTGGGATAAGGACAGGCAAGGCTCAAATTTTTTCAGGGTTTAAGGTATAAATATTTGGTTTTATGACTTCCACAGAGCCATGGTGGCACAGTGGTTAGAGTGCAGTACTGCAGACTACTTCTGCTGACTGCCGGCTGCCTGCAATTTGGCAGTTCAAATCTCACCAGGCTCAAGGTTGACTCAGACTTCCATCCTTCTGAGGTCGGTAAAATGAGGACCCAGATTGTTGGGGGCAATAGGCTGACTCTGCAAACTGTTTAGAGAAAACTGCAAAGCACTGTGAAGTGGTATATAAGTCTAAGTGCTATTGCTATTCCTTCTAGCCTCCCCCCTCCCCAGCTGACCTTCATTATCTTAACTGGCCTCCCCTCTGCTGGGCTCATCATCACAGCCATGCAAAGGGAAGATCTGCAGCTCAGAGGCTTTTTGCACCTTTGTGAATCTTCTCCCCTCAGCCAGCAGCCACCCCCCAGTCCCACTGCACCTTGCCAGCCACCCACACCCAGCAGCAACTACTTATCTAACTGCCAGCCTGCTTGCAAGGTGCCTGGGATTTGCATCTTCCTGTTAGCTTCCCCACTGATTGGTTGTCAGAAGCTGGCCGGAAGTAGTGACCTGACCAGCAATCTTCCCTTAACAATGGCAATGGGGACAGTAAGGATTGACATCATAAAGCAATGTGATCATGTGACATTCAGCTTTACAATAATATTGCTTAGCAGTGGAAATTCTGGTCCCAATTTCACTGTTAACCAAGGTTTCTGTACTTGGATTTGTCCATGTAGTTACCAAGAGTCCAAGGCAAAAAAGAAAAGGACACCCTAAAATGCAATTTACTGCTTAATTTTACTAGTTTAATCTATAGAAACTTTGCACATTGCAAAAATATGAATTGGCGAATCGCATGAGGCTTAAATGCATACATTAAGATACCGGTATCTTAACCTTGATTGCACCTTCTAGTTTCCCTCCCCCCCTTTTTTTAAAAGTATATCTAAATTTAAATCTGTTAACACTGAAATGCTATTTATTTTTCAGCTCTCCTTTCAAGTAATTCACGGAAAAACTGCCATTGCTGCAAGAACATGCATTTTTAGAACTCCTTTTTGATTCAACAAAACGCAACATATGGCATTTTTTTAAAAAAAAACTACAGTGGAATGGCAGAGCAACACCACACAAAAAAAGAACATTTGGTAATACAGTGGACAATATTGAGACATAAAATACCTGTACGTAAATATTTTCTGTTACATATTTGTGTTTCTTATTGTTACTTAAAAACACTGGTGTATCCACATGTATATACGACATTGTCATTAAATTTCCAAAGCATGATATATTGACATGATATTGCACTAACACTGTTTTTTTTTATTAACTAAAATTTTAATTCTGGTAGGCATTATCATGTTTCAGGGTTACTTTTGTTTTTGTTTTTTTTACAAAGGCTTTTATTTATGAGTTGACATTGAAAGCTACTGGCATTGACTGCCGGTGTTTTATTTGCCACTTTCTATAGGGGCTTACATAAACTATTTTTTGAAAACTGTTAGGTCATATGTTTACTAATCTGCATACTGAAAATATTTTTTTTTTACTGTTCTTGTTTCTTGAAATGCTTAAATGTATTCCAGTTTGTCAAATGTAAGCTATAAATACATTGTGAACTCAAAGCTTGCTGTTGTCTGAACTTGACCGGGGAATTATTATTATTATTATTATTTTTGCATTTTAGACTGCGACTAAGAATTGTAGTTTCAGATAAAAAGATAATGCCTACTTCTTTTTCCCCTCCAGAGAAGTGTTTGAAGTTGTTGGTCACCATTATCTGATTTTTTTAAAAAAAATATTAAAATAATTTCTACATATAAACTTGTTCAGATTATACTCAGTTAAAATAATTTTAACGAAAAGTAGGATAGTTCCATCTGAAAGAGAATTGCTTTAATTCCTATTCCTCTTACAAACTGTAAATTTGTGGAAGCTTACTCTAGAAATGCAACTGGCTTAGACAAAGTTATACATTTCTATTGTAAACCTGCACAAAGCTCCATCTTCTGATAAAAATCTTTCTGTGCCACTGAGAGAAAACCATTTTGCTTTCATAGTAGACAAATGGACATCACTTGGGAATATGAAATCGTGACTTTGCTAAAGAGACTGTAAAAATGGCCTCTTTGAATAGTCCTAGTACATTTGAAGAGCACCATTTCTGGGTTTGGAAACTGAGGCAGCAAATGAGAATTCTGGGTAATTGAAAGTTTTTATATGGACGAGCAAGGAAAAAAAATCTATTGCTTCCAAATCCATTTAAAAAGCAGCTTTTCAACTGCCTCATACCTGAGAGAACGTAAATGTTAGTATTAATTTCAATTAAAAATCTTACTGCCTTGGAGTCAAAATAGATGGATCCACATGAACATTCTTTGTATATTTGAAGTGCAGCCACAGTGAGGTTCCTGTGAGTTCACAGTGAGCCAGAAATTAGGACTAAAGTTAATATTAAAAACTTTACTAATCATTACTGTTATTGTTACAAAACAGTACCGGAAAATTAAACTGAGTACCAAAAAACAAAAGGGATATTTAGACAGCTTTTGCCTGGTACCTAAAGTAAAATAAAGATAGCATCAAAATGAAGATAGCATAAATTCATCATTGTCAGGAATGAGTTCTATCATTCATATGAATAGATTACCCAGCATAGATTACCCAGTGGTAAAGAAATATCTACCTGTCCACCAAATTTATAATCCCTTTATGGTAAAACATGGGTCATGCTTTTTTGAATTGGACATCTGGGTGAAATTGGTTTTGGTCTTTCTTTGTGGTTCATGGTGAATTGATTATACGGGTTATACAAGCTAGTATTAAGAATATAAAATGCTTTGAGATAAATGGGAATCTTCACTTGTAGTGATTTGTTTTTCAAAAAGCTAAAGTCAAAAAGAATAAAGTGTCCTGATGTTGGCAAATAAATCACATCGCAAGAATATGTTGCTCTAGAACAAAACAAAATGGTACTTAACAATTGAAAGAGAAATGAAAACAAAATTTACTAGCATGAGTATCTGTATTGATGTGTATTGAGTTTATAGCATGAGTATAAATAGCATGGATATTTTGAATGGCTTTCAAGAAACACTTTTGCCTCTTGTTGTGGATTTGCTAATGCTAATGCTTCTAAGGTGAAAGAAAAAGAATCCAAAGAAGCTTGGAGATACTTTCCACTTAAGTGCATCTCCTTGGATCCATCTATTATGTATCATTGGCAGTCCTTTCTCCACCCCCACCCCTTTAGAACTACTGTAAAGTAACCTTGCGTTTTAAATTTCAGGGAAGAGCAATGCCAGGTCTTGGCCATTCTGAAGCTTTTATTAGTCTTCCTACACATTGCTGTTAACAATTTTCCCTCTGAACTTTCATGTACAGTAATACTTACTTTAAAACATTATGTGGAATAAGTACTACAATAAATGTTTTATTTTGGTCTTAACGCTGGGTAGCCTAGGAAATGAAGAGTAGGGGAAGATAGTGGCAAAAGGACAGAAAAGCATTGAGAGTTTCTACCGTTGCTATGCAGAAGTGAATGTCTTTCCTATTGCTAGCGGTGTTTGCGATGGAGACTACAGCATCACAGTTTGTGGTTATATGTAGGTATACTGTGGGAGGGGTTCCCTTTTTTTTCTCCCCTCCCCTCACCCACTTGTGAATACAACAGGAGTCATAATGAGTTGCTCTTCTTCTTTTTCCCCTCAATTAATTTAATAAACCGCATTTCACAAATTCTAACTTTGCTTGCTTAGAACTTCTGTTCCTTTAGAGCTAAAGTTAGCTTGGTACCATTAGCTAGATACTGTAGCTGCAGTTCTTAAAGCATTGTTTCTTTTAAAATTGATATTCTACAGACCTGCTTATATCAAAATCAGCTGTGCATGTGTAAGTTAGTCTAAATGCAGAATTGAAAGGAAGCTCTAGGGCAAGATCAGATACAATCTATTCTTTTTCACACCCACAAATTCTCCCTAAATCTTTCTCATTTCTGTTTTCTTATAAGTAGAATTTTTAGAGAAAAATACTAGCTGGATAAGTATTAAAATTCCCAGGCACTGGCTTTCCATTGCATACGTTTTTCTTTCTTCCTTTACAGTAAAGTTTAGTTAAAACATTTATATAGCTACCCATCTTGAACCAAAGAGGACAACTCCCATACCCAAAATAAAACTACAATCTACAATAAAATGTTAACAGCTAAACTTCGTCATGCAGCCCACAACAAATTCATCCCAACAATCTTAACCTATCCCAGTGCTCTTAAGTGCTCTTAAGTGCTTTTTGGAAGGTTAAAAGGGGGGAAGGGTATTCCGTTGAACAGGAGCTGATATGAAAAAGGTGCACTTCCTAGAGCAGGGGTCCCCAAACCTGGCAGCTTTAAGACTTGTGGACTTCAACTCCCAGAATTCTTCAGCCAGCTATGCTGGCTGGAGAATTCTGGGAGTTAAAGTCCACAAGTCTTAAAGCTGCCAAGTTTGAAGACCTCTGTCCTAGAGCCTATGGCAATATTTAAAGGAAGGGACCAGAAGCATGCCTAGCTCTCTGATCTAGTAGGACAGGCAGGTATCCTTAGGGAGAGTGGTCCTGGAAATAGCCATAGTGTCCTGCCTTATAGGGCGTTAAAGGGAATAATCAGCACCTTGAATTGCACCCAGAAGGAAACTGAGCGACAGCCAGGAAAACAAGCCATTGAAAATCCTGTGATTTTCTTGTAATAGGAAATTCGCCACTCTAGACTTTTAAAAAGGCAATTGAATTCAACACTAACTTTCTCAGATAGGTAGTCCTTGACTTACCACTGTTTGTTCAGCAGTCATCCAAAATTACAATAGCACTAAATGAAGAGAATTATGACCTGTACTCAAAATTTCAGCCACTGCAGCACCTTTATGGTCACTGAACAAAATTTGGGCGCTTGGCAATCTGTCCACCCTTACGATTGATCACAGGGACACTGCAACAGCCCCATACCACCCTTGGGTCTTACCCCTATCACTTTTCACTTCACTTATCTTTTCTGAAGATGGTCTTTAGGAAGGAGAATGGCCAAGCCACTGCATAACCTTCCTATGTAGAGGCCATGAGGTGCCATCCTGGAAGCTAGGGGCATTCAGGTCCCAGAACTGTGGCCTCTTCCAAATGACACCAGCTTCTGGAACAGGAATATTGCAAGTTTTTAATACAAGGATGCTGAATTGCTTGCTACCTCTGTTAGCTTAGTTCTGGAAATAACACTAGGAGTTTCAGCACCCATATTTGTGCTCAAGGCAGAATATTATTGGCATTTGTGTCTAAAAAAAAGCACATTTTATAGTATACATAAAATTGCATGGTTTCTAAATTATGAAAATTTTTAATTTTACAAAAATGTTACTCATCGAAATTCCAAAATTTGTTTATATCTGTTAAATGCAGGATTCTTTGGGGGGAAGAATATGGTTGAATAATTATAATTTCTAGCTAATCAGACGTTTCACACAAATTATTTTTATCCAAATCAGTAACATCTCCCTTGTGCGACATACGCTTTCACTTCCTATAATTTTACACTCAATTCAATTTTTCTACATTTAATTCCTGTGAAAAGAGTACTTTCTCAATACGTAAGGCTTTACTCTATTTATTGAAAACCCTGTGCTGCAAATGCAGATTTTGATAACTTAAGTCCAAGAGCTTTGGCAACCTGACAGCTATGAAGATAAGTGTAATATTGTACACAATGTCAGTGTGTGTCATTTGCTATAAATACAGGCAGTCTTCAACTTACAACTTACATTTATTTAATGACCATTTAAAGTTTATTTAATGGCCATTTAAAGTTTATTTAATGGCCATTTAAAGTTTATTTAATGGCCATTTAAAGTTTATTTAATGACCATTTAAAGTTACAACAGCACTGAAAAAAGTGACTTACAACCAATCCTCACATTTATAATTGTTGCAGCGTCCCACAGTCACATAATCAAAATTCAGGCATTGGCAACCAACATGGATTTACTATGATTGTAAATGGGAACCATATGATCACCATTTATTACTTTCCCAGACAGTGTCTGCAAACAAAGTTAATGGGGGAGGCCAGATTTCCTTAACAATTGCATCATTCACTTAACAATAGTGATTCAGTTAACGGCCATATCAAAAAAAGATAGTAAAATTCTGCAGAACTCACTTAACAACTGCTTTGCTTGTCAAAGGAAATTATGGTTGTAAGTTGAGGACTACCTGTAGATAGATCTATTTTACCAAAGGTTTGTCCTTACTAATGTAATTTCTATATTAATTTCAGGTTTCCTTTTGGTAATTCAGAATCCAATCTTAAAGAGTTTTTGTTTTCTTGGTAGAGTCACATCATTTCCCTTGGGCAATGCAAGAAAAAAAAGTAGTCTTTGGCACCATAGCATGTTCCTGAAAACTAAATAGGCATTTTTGTTTAAAAACTTTCATATGACTCATTGTATGACTTGTGGTTGGTCAACCCTACCACGAATATCAGGTGAATTGATGAATAAATAGAGCTTTAAAGGACTTTTTTCTGTCATTTAAGAAGAGAAACAATGCTAAATGAAAAATAGTACATTCCTAATTTATTTTAGAAGTCAAAAAAGATAAGATGAGAAGAAGGTGGTACAAATATTGAGTTCTAACCAATATCATTTTCTCTTGGCAATTTTATTGGCAATCTTGATAAACTGTGTATATTAAGCATACACTTTCTGAATATTAGATAACTATTGAACTCAGCATATAGTGAAAACTAATTCAATGGACTTTGCATGCAATGGACCTCATTTCCTTGGCAATTTGTATAATCATGTCTTCATGAAAATGATGCAATATTCATCATTTGCATGTTATGCAATGTGCATCATTTGCAAGTTATGCAAATGATGTCATTTGCATTATGACAATTGATGCAAAATAACAAATACTGCATTGATATACTTTGTAGAACAAGCTAACTCACTTGCTAACAGCTTGAATCATGCATGCAGCCTATTGTCATTTGGATGTGGATCATTGTTCCTAGTCTGGAAATAAACATGGAACCATTTGATGAAGGTTTATCTGGTCTATTTTACCTCTTAATAGTAGAATAACTTTTCTAATTAAAGTGAGATGAGCCTGCTACTTAAAGGAGAAGTGGATGAAGAAAGAGAGATGTCTAATCTAAAATTTTTGAAGCCTTGCACCTTTTTTCCTCAAATATAGTCAGATAGTTGACTTATATATAATTTAAATACAGCCGTGTGATTTGTTTGAATTTTTCAAGTCATTTTTATTCACATGTTCAAAATCATGGTGAGTACAGTTACATTTAAAGACCACAAAACTATGAGAAAAACATACCATTTCGAAACATTCTAAGTCACGTATTGCTCCAAGCTTAATTTTTTCAGGCTTTAAAGTGATTTCAGTGCTCCCAATAATTGAGAATATATATACCTCTGATTTCTAACCTTCCTACTCCATTCTTTTTAGATTGCACATAGAAACAGTGACTGTCAAATTTATGGCTTTCAGCCAAATGCCTTCCCCTTGATCAACATCTCTTAGGGCTCAGTAATCTGCCCCAGCTGCAAACTGTAGTTTGACTTTGAGTTATGCTTCATGAAGGACTATGCTGTTATCCTGGTCCAGTTAACCCTAAGTCATAAACTGATACAGCCCCGTATAAGATTCCTCCCAATGTTGATGTTACATGGAAAGGAGTATTGTCAGTACAATGTACGCTCTACTCCCAGGAGCCAATACATACAACGTTTTATCTCTGGCACAGTTATTCTCAATGCACTTAAGAGAAAAAAAACCGTACAGCTCATTTTTAACGCCATTCTGGAATAAACAAAAGATTTTATAGATGTCTATATTTCACATTAAATGCATTTACTGTTTAAGATTAGTGATTTCCAACTGAAGCAGGCACCACAGCTAGAGCTGGGGGAGAGTGCACCTAGCAAGGATTTTTGTAGCAATTTTGAGGAGAATGGCTGTATTTCAAGCAGCAGGGATATACATCCTGTTATTTTTTCTGCTAGTATTAAGGTTGGCACAAGAGGAAACTTCTCGACACTTAAAATCTACCTAATTTACTACTGTATTTTAACCAACACTAATGTTAATGTTCTAGTCTATATGTTCATATTTATATATTATGGCTTACCAGAGCATAAGTAGCAAATATAAAAGATTTCACATGAGAAGCTTGAGGGGGAAAAGCAACTTTAATTTATTAAAGACATTCACTCGTTACTATGGTGAAGAGAGAGAAAAAAAAAGAAGCATTCATTAGTGGTCATTTGCTCCAGTTAGGAAGACTTCATTCTTCAAAAGTGAGTAAGAAATGCATTAAATAAAAGAATAATTGTTCAACTGAGATATGGGAAAATATTTAAACACAAGTACATACAAAGGCAAATATCCACAGTGCACATTATCTCAAAAGTACACATCTGTTGGAATAGTTGATATATACATTAAAGTGCCATTTGCAAGTTCATGCATTTGTCAATCAAAAGCTGCACAGACCCACTGTTTGGAAGAACTACAACTGCATAAATCAGCATTTAGATAAAGAGAGTTACACACTTTATTTTATAACCGTGTTCCCATACTAAAGCTTATTAAACAAAAAAAAAAATCTAATCAGCAGATTGAAACAGTGTTCAGCTGGGCGCTTGATGTTCTATTTCTCCAGATATTTTTTACCTTCTGTTCCAACTTCTCTCCTCACTAATCAGCAGTGCATAGTTATAGTACATGTTCTATTCTCAAAAAGCTGGTGTTGAAGATGCCCTTTGGGGCATGGGTTTTGTGGTACTGTTCCAAGCCCTAGGATTTTCTAGTCTCTCTCTGATGCATGAGTGGTAGATGTTTTATAATGAAGCCACATAATGTTCAAATTCATTAATTTGATAAACTGAAGGAATACTATAAAGATTGAGGAAACAAATTACCATTCCAAAAAAAAGTTCAATTACATCTACCTATAGATGGAAATAAAGCCACTATATGCAACCATAGAAGAGGTAAAATGACATTTGTAGTATAATGGTTGAAATGTTGGATGGAAAGCAGTTTCAATTTCCGCAACACTGGAAGCTCACTAGATTACTTTGGACCTGTTTTGTGGCGGGGGAGTCTCAGCCCCTCACCCATAGGGTAATTTGCAGAGGGGGGAAAGGGAATAGAAAATCAATGCAATGAATCCAGGCTTTTTATTGGCTCCTGGAAAAAGGACAGGATCTAAATATAATGAATATATCCTATTCTTCAGAACGAACAGTTTGTTCTGAGCAAAAATGAGTTGAAAAATGAGTTTTACTGTTGGTGATTAATGACAGGTTTTACAAAGATCTGCACTTGCGGTATCTTTAAAGCCAATTTTTTTTTCAAGATTTGAAGAAACAGTTACTGAGACTGAAAAATCTTTTATTTCAAAGTTAAAAATCACAGGTAGTTAATGTTGCACTTTCATGATTGCCAATGGCTTCTTCCTCTATAGAAAATCACTTTAAAAAACCCAGAAATGTGTGATACATTGGAGTACAGCAAAATTTGCAATGCCACCTGAGTTTTGACATAGAATATAACCCAGCTTGATTAAGCAGGCAAATGAAACAAATTCAGAGTTTTAATGTTATAAAAATCACTGTGCATAAGCCTTATCTAACAAAACTGTTCACTGAATGTATTTTAAGTTCGCTCAAAATGAAGCATTTTACTACAAAAAAAGTTTAAAACCATTTACTTTCTACGAACTACTCATTAGCCCATCATAGTTAACGATTGTCTTTATCTGTCATTTGGTACAATGGATTCATGATAGCAAATGTTCCAAACCACAGTCACAGGATATTACTAATCTACTGCACCAAAATATCCAATTTTGTATGGTCACAACATCTACAGCAGGAATGTGAAACCTCAAAAGTCACTATACATTTATGAAAAGGAGATTTTTCTTGTTCTAAAAACACTCTTAACATTTTCAAGTCTTTTACAGATACCTATGCAAAAACTCATGTCTTTTAGTCCACATTGTGATTTCATTAAGCTGGGTAAGCGAAAACCTCGTTTTGGCTGTTCCAGCGAGGAAACAATGGATTGTCTCTAAGGAATCCAACTGTCACCTTCGACAAAACATTCTTTTTCACCTGCTAATTTATAAAGTGTGCAGTCCTTTTATAAATTATTGCCAATCAGCTCATATCATAATTTAATGAGACCTTCATTTGTCCAGAACGAATCTTTACAAATCCGTTGCTGTCACATTTTCATGATTAGTTTTACAATAAATTGCACTGAAAGTTGGATGCTTTCAATGTAACTCTAGTGCAACCACTTTTCTATTGGCACAAGATTGGTATAATTCAGTAACTATAGAGAAAAAAGCCGTTTCAAGAAAATATTGACTTGCTTTATTTAAAAATGTATTACTCAATTTTAGTTTTTTCAGCCGACGGTCAATTCTTGACATTTTCCTTAATAAATAAATAAATAAATCTAGTAAGGGACCTATATTCTTAAATATAGTTCTCATCAGTATGGATCTTCTACTGCTGCAAAGGTTAAGTAGTTAAAATATAAATAAATGTAACAAACTGCTGGAAAAACCCGTTGATAAAAAATGGAAAACCCTTGCATAATAGTCTGGAGTTTTCTACTGGTGTCCTGGTTGTTTTCAAAGCACTCTGAATTTTTAAAAAATTAGAAGTCCAATCACCGAGCTCGTGCTGAGTAACACCTCATGTATTCTGTCATCCATGGATTGTCTGGACCTGAAGGCTTGGTTCTCCATGTTCTTTCTACTTCTGCTGTGTGTATCCGTCTTTGTGGTAGCTTCCTTTTTTCCACTTGTCTTCTGTTCTTTGCTCTTAATGCAGATTCGTGTATCTGCAGAGACAGTTTAAAAATGGGGAAGGGAGGGTTGTAGAAAATACAGCTTTGAAATCACTTGATGAAAGTCACGCCCAAACAGTCTTCTAAATACTAATTTGGAATTTTGATATATTTGTGCTTTTCAAACTTGGCAAGTTTAAGATGTGTGGAGTTCAGCTCCCGGAATTCCCCAGCCAGCAATTTCACACATCTTAAAGTTGCCAAGTTTGAAAAATACTGCATTATATAGATTCCTTTTATGAATATTTCAGTAAGAGGTGGCTTATTAAATTCAACTGTTAAATCCTATTTCATAATATTTGCACAAAATATGCAAAGTAGTATCCCTATTCTGCTTTTCGCAACCAATAGATATTCTATGCTAGGATTTCTGTTAATATTTACTGGTACTGCCTAATTGCTTTATTTTTTTATTTATTTTAAACATTTATATAGCCATTTATCTTTCAACCAACTCTGGACAGTTCCCTGTCAAAATAATATGCAATATCATTAAGACCTATCAGCATCATAACTAATAATTTTAGCTACATTATGAGAGGAGCTAAACAGAAAAATAAAAGAACTGTTTATTCCAGAAGTCCAGAAATCATAGCTATAAACATGCTGAATAGATATGTTCCTAAGATAAAGATAAAATTAAAAACTACAGTATTAATAGGTGAACTGTGCCTATAAAGTAGCATTGGACACACAGATATCTGGATAAAAGCGCACAAAATTTATGGTTTAATTTGATATAGAATACATATAATATTATGAAATCAGTGCAATACCATTAAAAAAATACTATGTGCTAGGATACTTGTTTTGGTGCCCTTGCCTTAACAGAGATTAATTTTCACTGGAAACAAAAATAACTCGAGGAAAGACTGGCTTCTGTCTTAATCCAAACATTGCCTTCCTTAATAAAAAAAAAAGCAATTAGCACCTTGCACTTGCTGAACAATTCAGCTGTATTATCCATTTTCCTTAAGAAAAACAATGTTGCTTTCACTTAAAAATTTTTTTTTAAAAAAAAAAAAATCTTCTAGGAAGAGATGGATGCAGTTTAAAGTGCAATATTTTTGCTGCTGAACCCAGTATTATCTATTTCTATTTTTAAAAATCTGCAGAAAATAATGCTATATCCCAAAGTACTCAAAAACTTCATCTCATTACTTTGTACATGTTCCAACTACTCTTTTCATACACTAGATTCTACTTGTATTATGTATTACACAGTAAATTATACTAGTTAGTCCCAAAGGTGTTTTTTTCAAAAGGCAACTGGTCTGTCCGATTGCCTTTTGAAAAAGAACCTTTGGGACAACTATGACCTGGATGACTGAGAATCTCCATAAACATACACTAGTTAGTACCTGCAGTGCAGATCCAAAACGCAGGGAAAAAGGAGAAAGAGAACCACAACTCAAAAAATTAAAAATAAAATAAAATTTAAAAAAATCTAAATAAAATCCAGGGAAATATTACTATGGCTCAACTCACAGCTCAGGAGCTGAAGGAATTGCCACCATGAGCTAGGCTGAGTTGAAAAAAACTGAAGAGACATCACCAGGGAGGCGGATCTTCAGAAGTTTTCAACTCAGGACATAGAGCTAGAGCATAGAATATCCCAGCCTGGCACCTCCCATTTCTACACTATGGAGAACAATACTTTTATATGGCCAAAACTGGTTCCTAAATTCCCAATCTTATCTAAAACTAGTAACAAATTTGCTGGATTCCCTTTGATCAATATGAAGTGACTTTTCACTAGTGTGGATTTCAGTCATCTGCTGATAAATCAAACCAAGAGTTGCAACAGAAAGCCTATGTAACAGGCCTGTTAAAACTGGCGGCCTTCAGGCCTGGATGCATCACACTCACGACACACCCATCCTGATTCCATAAAGGCAAAAAACGTCATGATATGTCAAGTGACATGATCGAATTTGACACCCGTGATATATAAGATATCAGCTAGGTATTAAAAAAATGGTAGGGGGGGGGGCAGTGATTAATTGGGATCTATGTTCACAAATTGTCTCTACATTTTAATCCTTAAAGTTGCAGAACTCTATAGGAGAACAGTTTGCTTCTGAGTCCACCCTGAAGTTCAGATATTATTATTTGGGTGCTTGGCTTTCCCAGATTAGGAATTGAGGAAGGGGCTTTCCTACCTTGCATTCAAGTTACAACTCCTTGATAGACTATTTCCATAGTATAGTATTTACTTTTATTTATGATTGGCCCCGGGACCAAAAACATATACGATTCTTGTTTACTAGCTTTTCAAATAGGTATAAACATATGGCATGGGCACTTTATGAAACATTACTCAAATAAGATCCACTGATATTTTAAGGGTGTGCAAAAGATCTTAGTTATGGATAGCTCTGCTTTTATTCAGGCAGTAAGATGTTTTAGTGAATATGCATGCTTGGATAATCATATTTTAGCTTAATAAGTCAAAATATGAATTTCTTCATCCATATATCTGCTTCTTGGTCTAGGCCAACTACAATCAAGAAGCTCTTCTGTTAACAACATGTATTGCCCCATTGTTTTCCAAATTAGAAAGCTGTGGTTAATAGCTAAATAACAAAACAATATAATCAACTCACTTCAATTTCATTTTATATTCCTTCTTGTTTCCAAGCTATTAAGTTTTCTAATTTGGATGAACATAAAAAATATTGTTATTAGAAGATGTCCTAGCGGGCAGGCTAACTCATAGGAAAGGAAGAACAGAGACAACAAGCTGCTGTAATTCATTACAGAACCTATGAAGCTGAAATATGGTTGGCTGTTTTGTACAAATACCTTCTTTTCTGTTCATAAATACTGTATGAATGTACTCCTCTGCCACACAGTCTCTCACATCTTCACAGCAAAAATGCATATCTTTTGATCAGGCCTTACTATAGGTACCACTAATTTTACTTGAGTAGAAATTGCCATTATATCACATGGAGTTTTGGAAATAGGTTCAAGTTCATTTATACTTAATCTTTACTTAACATGCTGTTATTAATTTTAGTTGATTAAGCTAGCATACATACGAGGTTTAATCGCTATATAGTTTGTGTTAGGTTTTTTTTTCTTTCTTTTCTTCACAATGCTCTCAGAAGTACAGTAACATTATTTTGCAAGAACTTACAGCTTCTCAATGGCACTCAAGTTCCTATCAAGGTGGCGTCATCAGCACTTCAATGCTTTGTGCCATTCCTAAACTTGCGCTCATCCTGTCTCATCCTCATCCTGACTGCTGTTTTTTACATATATCTTATGCTGATTTTGATAGGGGCTAAGTCATAATTCTAGCATCGAGAGTTCCTTCCACAGCAGCACTGAAATGGCAGCCAAGAAAACAAAACAAAAACTTTTCATTAAACCAGAATCAACAAGAAACAAGGATTTAGCGTCCCATTTTGTACCACAGTGTTATGATTAACCCAGACATGTTAACATAACAGCCCAAGGAAACAATCAGTTATGTCTTCAGAGTGTCTCCTTTGGGGCAAGACAATGCCTCCCGTATCAAGCACATTAACAGGCTTCCAGATACTGCTTGCAGGCTTCCCATGGGAACTGGCTTGCCACTGGGGGAACAGGAATTAGATAGGTTTGGATATGATCCAGCAAGGCTATTATTTCCAAACTATCCTGGGGAGAAGCTCTTTTTAAAAGGAATCATAATTTAAAAATAAATACAGATTTAGAGAACGAAAACCATTTGGCTCCCAAAAAGTTGGAGTCCATCAAATCATCCTCTTTAAAAATATATCCTACCCCTTTGAAGGGAAAGCAAGTTTGGCACAGGAAATTCTTGCCCCATAACCAAGGCAATAGTTTTTCAGTCCCCTATACCCAATTTACTACATTGCTATGGGCCATGGAAACAAGGATCTTAATTTCAAGTTGTAGACATTTCAAAAATGGCAGCAATCTTAAACAACAACAAAAATGCAGGCAATCTGATGTTAAAAGAACTTCCAGGTCCCTTTTCCGAGATTGGATATTGCAAGCAAACAGGATGCAAAGCCTGCTGGTGGTGGAAAGGAGGTGATCCATTTATTCCCAAAAGCAAAGAGGTTTGCTCCTGTGGGCAGCTACAGAGAAAATGGGATATAGTGGGGACTGGTCTTTGGTGTGACTTTGGGGGGGGGGACGATGGTGTGTGCATGTGCTGGTTCTAATCAAAAGGTCAATTTTATTTGTCTTTTCTGGTGTCTTGGTTTGCTTTTGTTGTGTAGATGGTGTCTGGGCAGCCTGGTTTAAAGGTGTGGGGAAGTATGACTGAACAGGTTTTTTGTCTGATCAATTACTCTTGTCCAGGTACTTGATTTTGGTGTTTGGTTTTGCTATTCTCAGTTGATAAACTTAGCAGAGGTGCCATTTAGCAATCTACTGTTAACAAGGTATTTCACATAATTTCTGGTCTCAGTGGATCATGGATTTGGGTTAATGGTTAAGGGATAGCTGAGACAGTGAGAGAAATAAAGTTAATTTGGAATAAAGTATTTCCTATGATTATTAATTTTATAATAATAGGATTATTAATCCCTTGATAATTAAAATAAAATTCTTTTCACACTGGAATAATGGGCCAGCAAAAAGCTAACATGGGCATTGTTACTCTAGACAAGTGCAAAGGCAGCAAACAAGTAAGTGAATCTAGGTCAAAAGGACAGGCAAAACCACATCCAAAGATTTTTCCATCTCCTGGTGTGAGTGGCTTTGGATACAGGTGGACCTGCTCTTATAAATCAGGGGTACAAAGTAGCTTCAGACACAGGAACCTCAATATGAGAGGAACAATCCAAAACATAGATCCACATGTCCTAGATATCCTATCCAATAAGTAACACAATAAAAAAAAGTTTTATTTAAAAAAAGTTTACATCTGACTGTGTTCAGCATCCCATGGCACAAAGGCAGGGAAGCAGCAAAATGCTAGTTCATCTTGGACGGCAAATACCCTGCCTAACACAGGGCTAGCATAAAGCCAAATATTTAGACCAGTGTTTTTCAAACTTGGCACCTTTAATATGGGTGGCCTTCAATTCCCAGAATTCCCCAGCCAGTATCTTCCTAAAACACATACTTCTTTCGCTTACTTCATTTACTGAGGCAGATGCCCGGACGTTGTGTGTCTTCTGACTGCCTGTGTCAGTCTGCTTTTCACCCCAACCATACAAAGCAAATGGGTGCTTTATTCCCAATGTTGTTTCTGTCCTTTGTGGGTTTTTTGCTCCTTTTCTGTCACTTTGCCTGCCGGAGGCACTCTTCTGACTCAAAGGCTGCTTTTGCGGACAACTTGAGCTGTCGATTCCTTTCCCTGCAGTTTTCCTTTCATCTTTCTTGACAATAGCCTTCCCTCCCGATTGTTCTTGAACGTCAACCTCTGGGAAGAAAATGACAAGTGAACGTTGTTTTAGCCTGCCCAAAGTGCACACAATGAATGAATCCCGTCTACTTTTGCAGCCCGACTCTTTTGATTGATTTGGAATTGAAGGAAGCAGTTCCCTCTTTATAGCCATTGCAGACTTAGAATGCAAGGTGGCCCTTTTTAACTCTCTTTTATGCCACATTTGCACCTTAGGAGAAATAGCTGTTTGCATCCTATTCGTTCATTTAATTTCCCTTTCCCAAGGAGACAATAGCAATAGCACTTAGACTTGTATACCTCTTCACAGTGCTTTACAGCCCTCTTGAAGTGGTTTACAACGTCAACATATTGCCCCCAACAATCTGGCTCCTCATTTTAACAACCTTGGAAGGAACGAAGGCTGAGTCAACCTTGAGCCTGGTAAGATTCGAACTGCCAAATTGCAGGCAGCCGGCAATCAGCAGTACTGCATTCTCACCACTGTGTCACCGTGGCTCTCAATCACTTGGTCATCCCTCCCATTTTCTTTAATTCCCAACAATCCTGTGAGATAGGTTAGTCTGAGAAATATTATTGTCCCAAACCTCATAGTCGAATGGAGAAGTGAACCAGAGTTAGATCCGATTCTAAACCAAACAGTAAAGCTGTAGCAGCAAAGGAAGGACATCCAGAAATGGTCATACAATATTCCAGTACTTTTCCCCAAGCAGGCAGCAGATCAGGAGGGACCACAGATTGTGCTGTGTGAGAAAAAAAAGTGTCTCTTCCATCTCTGCCATTTGGGGCTCTTACAATTGCCAGAAAAATCTGCAAATCCTGCTTATTTTTGGCTGGCATCTAAAAGCTTATGCAACTTTTAAAATGCATGCTACCATGGCAATGACTTACATAAGCAGCAAGCTGTGTTTCAGTTCGAAAATCACCAATCTTATCTGAGAATCTACTGCACTTGTTGAGTATATGTTGTATAAATGTGATTCTTATTATTGAAAGCCTATGGGGAAGGCTACACTTCAGTCATATAATTGGGAGTAACAGAAGGTTACTTAAACAACAGTTTTAACATTAGAAAAATAATAATGGCCATGGTATCAGTCTGACATCAGCAAGATGACTAAGGATCATCTAAGCCAGTATCATATAATATCATCCTTAAACAATTAGCAACACTATATTGAAAATTTGCCCAGTGATCATTCTGCCTACTATCATTTATAATCATATATGCCATTATCAATTGTACATGTGTCTTCCATTTGTTCTATTTTGCAGTTTCTATGGAAAGAGAACCATATTTCATAATATTAGCATTTCAGAGCCTGTTTGTAAAATCGGTTTCTATCTGCCAGCAAAGTAAGTGCTAGTCTCGACAATGTATTTCACAGATGGACTGAAGCTAAACTTTGAGTGGACCTATAGCAATAGCAGTTAGACTTAGACAATTAGACAATTATACCACTTCATAGTGCTTTACAGCCTCCCCTAAGCGTTTTACAGAGTCAGGATATTTCCCCCAACAATCTAGGTCCTCATTTTACCGACCTCAGAAGAATGGAAGTCTAAGTAAACCTTCAGCCAGTGACATCTAACTGCTGGCAGTCAGTAGAATTGGCCTGCAGTACTGCAGTCTAACCACTGAGCCACCACAACTCTTACAGCTAATATAATTCCAAGTGAGCCACAAAATATACTGAGAGTCATCAAGGGGGTGGGATTTCTGTTAATAAGGCCAATCAAAGACGTGTTTGAGACCATGGTGAACAATATTTTGGCAGCCGAACAGCACATTGAATTATTTTAGGGGCATGCATGAGACAACATTGGGATTTCTTAGGGTTTTCTCCTCTAGGTTTTGAGAGATTTTAAGCAGACTAAAGGGCTACACTTAAGATGTTTCCCAAATTGTGGGAAATTGTGCTGTCAATTTTGCAAAGCATGGAAATGGTTTCAGAGACCATGAATTCCCTAGTCAAAGGTAGGCTGTCAGAGTCTGGCTTTGTCAGGAGCCTATGAGGTAAACTGATAAATACTTGGCTCTTCTGCTAACTTCTTTGATGTTGTTTATCCCTCTATATGAAGGATAGTCATTTGACTGAGTTTCAAAATAGGATACTTATTTTATTACTATTATCTATTTATTCTTTTCATGATACTATGAGGCTGGCTTTGAAGAGTTTCAAATAGCTGTTAGATGTTCTGATGAAACATGATAGATTGAAATATATTTCAAATTAATTGCAGGTGATTGTTTATGAAATATGTGATTTCACATTATGATGTTTAATTCTAACTATGAGTGCACTGATTGCATTTGTTGTAAGCTGCCCTGAGAAGATTCTGTGCTGATGGCATTGTCAAACATATGAAATAAATGCGAGTTCCATCTTCTTTTAAGATTGATAAATTCTGGAGACTGGAAGTCAACCAAACTAAGAGTTAGGCACAAGTAAGCCTATTGATTTTAGCACAAATTGCTTTCAAAACCTGATCCGCGCCCAGCTTGGATTCAGAGCAGTCAATCTGTTGGGTTAGTTATGGTTAGTTTGTGGCTTAGAGAAAGCAACGGGCTTACCTTTTATTTACCTTTAAAGGAAGCTTGTTTTACCACTCAAATTTGACAGTGTTTAATCTACAAAGCACAGACCAGTTATGCTGAAGAAAGATCTTTAAAGTTCAGGAACATGCTGAAATACATAGCAACAAATACAAGGCCAGAACTGTTTACCCACATATTCTCCTTCCACAGAGAGGGGAAGGGGCAGAGAGAGAGAGAGAAAGAAATGGATCCTAATTAGGGTTGAAGCTCAAACAAAAAAATTAAAGGATGAGGGAAGGAAATCAAAGTTTAGCAGTTCATCCCTGGGTGATTAGATCTCTAAACCAGCCAGCTGCCACCTTGCAATAAGGTCACCCAAACCATATGGATTAAAAAAAGCTTTCCCACACAACCTCGCAGGCCAGAGCAGCCTCCTTCCCACCAGTCGGGTTCCTGCAGGTGGGGTGTGGAAGCAACGTCCTGCGGGAAAAAAAAAGGCGGGTCCGCCTTCGCCCCGTTCCCTGCCAGATGGCTTCTCTCATTATAGGAGAACTCGGCCATAATCCGCGCTCAGCGGCAAGAGACAGACGTCAAAAGAAAGCCGGAAAGGCCGCTGGGTCCTTATGCCTACCGGTTCCCTACCAACAGCCCTGCACGAAAGAGCGTAAAGCGAATCGCACCCCTCGCAATTCGGCCGATTAAAAACTCGGCTCCCGCTTCAGAAACGGAGGTCCAGCTCTTCTGCCCGAAGGGAAGCCCCTGAAAGCGAGTCTTGGGGCCAACTGGCTTCCCAGCGGCCCCCATTCACAGGCAAACCGACCGCCCGACAGCCTGTCTTCCCGAAGCAAAAAAAGCGGCCTAGAGATCCGCT
Source organism: Pantherophis guttatus (assembly GCF_059756535.1). Classification (NCBI taxonomy): domain Eukaryota; kingdom Metazoa; phylum Chordata; class Lepidosauria; order Squamata; family Colubridae; genus Pantherophis; species Pantherophis guttatus. Next base: position 275,569,338 of record NC_142063.1, on the reverse strand, counting down.
CAAGGTCATTGCAGAGCCTTGGGGAGCGCTCTCTCAACCCCGCTCATCCTCACCCGAGGGAGCAGAGCTGCTCTGGTACCCGGCACACGAGCGGCTCTCGGGGACGAGGGGTAGCGGCGATGGATGGAGTATTCTCCAGGGGCGCAGGAGGTTGCATCAGGGGCTGCAAAAAAAAATAATAATAATAAAAAATCCGGACAAATTGCGTCCGGAAAGGAAAAGTCGGGGTTGTTTTTTATCTCTTTGCCTGCCTATACTGTACATAGAGTACTGCCCTTGTTTTTTAAATCGGTTCGAGCCTCGCCTGTCAGCAGCTCGATTCCACCTGCCCTCGGATCCACCGCTTTGGTTGCCTTAAGGCAAATGCAGGGTCCCTCGAGGGACCCGGGTCGATTCTGCTGTGGATCGCGGCTTTTGTTGTTGTTTTTTGCTTCTCTTAATAACTGAAGGCCTAGCAGAGAGAGAGCCCTGAGCTGCGGAACCCAAAGCTCAACCCCACCGCCTCGACTGTATTAACGCCACTGAGTCACTCCCAACAGACTGTTTACCGGCATCCCACCACCCCGGCCCATCCTTCAATCCCCTGGCATTGGAGCACATACCGGGTCCGCCGGAAGGCTTTGCCAACTCCGGACTGGAAGTCACATCCTCTCCGGGCGCGCTGATCCTATCGAGATCCAGATCGCCGCCGGGGACTTCGATTTCCCCTGCAGGATGCGCCGCTTCTTCTTCTGCCTGCCGGACAACTGGAGGGCTGGAAGTGCCCTGGGACGATGGGGAGCTGCCGCTGCTTCCGTTCAGGCTGCTGTCCTGCTCCCAATCGTCCCAAAACCAAGGCCGATGCGCCTGTTCTAAGAGGCGTCGACTCAGGCGGTAGCGCAGTAACTCCTGGTAGCAGGGACCGCACGCCTCCCATTTCGGCTCTTTAAAGCACTTCATGTACTCGCTTTTCACGCACCGCGACGGCACCATCGCGAATCGCCTTTCGATCCAAGCTGCTCCGCGGGATCTCTCCCTCCGATCGGGGAATTGATCACCGCCCCAAAGAAAAAACAACAACAACACCCCACAAAAAAAAAAAAAAAAAACACTCCTATTTCATGCTCTTCACCCCACCCTCCCGCTGGAACGTTTAAACACAAACAGCAACGTTCTGTATCCGCCTCCGCTCCCTTTAGCCAATCGACGTACGAGTTGGAGGTTCTGTGCCTACGTCACAAAGCAGGCTTTTAAGCTCTTCGAAAACATCAAAGGCGGTAACACGCTGCTTCTTGGCAGTTTAATGGAGTGGGGTGATGGGGAAGAGGCGGTCTAAATAAATAAAGAGGAAGGTAGCAACAGCAGTTCTCTTCGATTTCGTTCCGGAAACGGAACTTACTCTCTTCGTAATCCCCAGATCTGAACCACTTACCAGTGCAGCTGCTACTATAAAAAGTGTCTCTGGTATCTATCGCACGTGATCCAGGCCATCATGCAGTTTAGTTGTTAGGGCCATTTACGCACTACGTAGTGGCTTAAAGCATCACCGTCGTCGTGTTAGCTCCAAAATGTTGTCGTTGTACGTGGGTTGTCTAAGGTATATGATTGCATCCAAGCGTTATAACAGGTTGGTGCTTAATTCTGATGTTTTTATCTGGGATGCTAATACATCTCCCTTTTCTTCTCTAGTATTCCTCCCTCCCCCCCCCGCCCCGCGCTCACTGTAAACAGGCACCTACTGAGCACAACCACAAATCTGGGTGCCACAACAAGTCATGGCAGAGGTGCAGTTTATCTGGGCACCATTTCACCTTTGCACCAGGTTAGCTTTGTACAAATATATACTGCTCAAAAAAATAAAGGGAACACAAGTAGAAGACATCCGAGATCTGAATGAATGAAATAACCTTATTAAATACTTTGTTCTTTACATACAGTAGTTTATACGCTGCTCAAACAACTAAAGGGAACACAAAACTACTGTATGTAACAAATAAAGTATTTAATAAGGCTATTTCATTCATTCAGATCTCGGATGTCTTCTGCTTATGTTCCCTTTAATTTTTTGAGCAGTGTATTTTCTACTCAACGTGTACCCTGAAAGTCATCACCGTTCTTTTGAATGATGCCTCTTCGTTGTTTTGTGAGGCTGGGGATGTCAAGATATTTTACATTAGCCCAGAAAATGAACAAGCATCTGGAAAGGCTTTTGATACTAGCAAAGCATTTTTAGAGAGTTGGAAATTCAAAAGCTTTCCCATTTCTTACAGAAGGAAGTGGGCATCAGGAGCTGGGAGAAGTGACATCCTTTAATCCCGAATGAAAATCCTTCATCAGTCCTTGCTGAAAAAGGAGGGCTCAACCCCCAAAAAACTTTGCTGGAAAGACTTGCTTCATAAAATAGCAATTATCCAATCTTGGATAATCCTGAGAAAGTTAAGCAATAAGATCCCTGCTTGGTACTTTGCACTAGACTAGGCTAAAGTCAGAAAATCTCCTGGAGGTGAGGAACAACAAATCATTTCCAAAATGCTTCTGAGGAAATTGCAAAACTGCAGTCATCAGGCATCCTACTGAAAGCACGCCTCGGTTTTTTTTAAGAGTAAGCTGGCAGCTTTTGCTTTGCAGTAGGAGCACAAAAAAACTGCCTCAGTGACCGTACATTTGAGATACCTCCAAACCAGGCATTTAGGATATATGTGTCATGTCTTCTTAATTTATTCATGCAATGCTATGTTTTCTTTGTCATCTTATTTCCTATGGATCTTCTTTCTTTTCTGAGAATGCTAGGTAGACATTCCAACTGAGTTCAGCTAGAAAAGTATAACTCAAAACTGCCACTATTATGTTCTCATTGATGAGCATGACTGGGTACTCAATCCAATGAGTATTGAATTTATACTTGGCTTTGGTGTCTTCAAGAATGAGACACAATTAAACATAAGGGGGGGGGAATCACATTTTAGCATGACATCATGGAGTCAGCGTGACATCATGAGCACTGATACCTTCTCTCTGAAGTGGTATCTATTATCTGCTTGCATTTGTATGCTTTCGAGCTGCTAGTTTGGCAGTTTGGGACAAGGATGGGAGCCCACCCTGTCATGTAGAGCTCCGGTCTTGAACCTGGGCTGCCAGAATAAGCCCAGTATCTTAACCGCTGAGCCACCACATCTCCCTCTAATTTTTGCAAGCCCTATATCAGGGGTGTCAAACTCGCAGCCCACGGCCGAATGCATCAAGCGCTGGCCATGCCCATGCCCAGTTTAGCAAAGGGGGGGGGAGTTGTGATATGTCACGTGACAACGTCATAATGACATTTGACACCCCTGCCCTATATCAAATGAAATGCAATTAAATGTGTTCAGGCATCACAAAATAACATAAATTTAACTTGCTGGGTTGTATCTAAATGGTGTGCCCAAAGTCTCTCCTTGGGCAGTGTTTCTCAACATCAATAACTTTAAGGTGTATGGACTTAAACGTGTAATATGAAATTTAGATTATTTGTAAAACTCTGTGCATAAAGCAGCAGAATTGTGCAATTCCAGACTGATCCCTAAGCTTTTGAAATCTACATTGAATCAGGTGGTCAAGATTGTGTATAGGCCAAGATCATTCCTAAATTTGCCCACTGGAGGTCCTCTTGAGACTTCAGTTTTAATTTTCTTCCCCAAAGGATCTTTGCCTTAAAAACTAAGTAATGCTTACTCAATGACAGTCATCAGCATATGCAAAACATGCAGTGACATATATTGATCTTTTCCTCTACTGGGTTTATAAAATACCTCACTTAGAACAAATCAACTGTTCTTTGTTTATTTATTATAAAGCTTTAAGACAATTTGGATGCTTTGGCCTGGTAAATAATAGCAATAGTGTTTATTTCTGTTGTTACTTTTAAGATTTTCTAATCACTTTATGTGAATTATTATATTCATGTAGTAGAACTCAGCTCTCAGAGAATTTTCTGTTTGAGGATGGGCAGCTTGTCTCTCTGTAATGATCAAGATTACTAAATCTGGGCTGCAAAGATCCAGGTGACCAATAGATGGCAGAAAAGAGATATAGAAATTCTGACTATTTTGCAGTCACACAATTGTTATCTGATGATGCTTCATCTCTCAGAAATATCTTACGGCACCAATATTGACCTATTTATTTGTTAGATTAGTAGCCATATTTAGTGATTTGGATGCCGCAATATCTTTCTTGCCTTCGCTTGTATCATAGTAATAACCTATGGAAATACTGCAACTTCAGTTACCTCCAAGCTGTCAAAAGGACTAAAAAGATTTTTATGAAAAAAGAAAAAATGTACTTGATAATTATAGGGAAGATTTAAGTATGTTTAACACAACATATATTTTACAAAACCCAAACAGCTTAAGAAATCCGGCAGATGTTTGACTATTTTATCCTATATATCGAGACCAACATCTGTCTTTTTAAACTCAGTAAAACATACTCAGATAGACAGATAGATAGAATCTGCATAGAATTTCACTTTTTCATTTCTATTTCATTTATGCTTAATTTTATGGACGTCCAATTAAACTCATCTGAAAAGATATGCATTACATTGGACAGTTAATAATCTGCAATAGTTTCATTAATTTCACAAATTAAGGCAAATAGTTGATAGATTTTCCTTGGATTCACACATTTCCTGACCATGTGCAATCATAGCCACATGCTACCTTTGGTCATGCTAGGGGGAGATTTTAGCTGATAGTTTCAGAAGGTATACGGTTGGGAAAACCTATCCTAAATAAATGCCTGGAAAATTACAGTGCAAACCACTGTTGTAAACCAAGTACAAAAAGGGGAAAGTAAGGGAATCATAAGAGCACCAAGAAAGAAAAGTTTCTTTCCACTCCTAATTATGATAGCCAGTGAGGCAGTATAAAAGCCAAACTTAACATCTCTTAAAACAAAATCACATGGTAAGAAAAAAGCATGGAGATCATTTTTCTCCAAGTCATAAATTTCTAGGAAGGCTTAGTGTCACCATGGAAAGATTATATCTTTGTGCCCATGATAATTTACTGTTGTGATCCAGTTGCAATGCAGTGTGATAAAGAGATGACAACAACTGGACACTGTGTACACTAGTGAGGGAGGGGGAGTACAAAATTCAGTGTCAATGCAGTTTCGCAATCTGTAGGTTAGCTCTATGTCAACATCGAAAAGGAATTAGTGCATGGCCTAAAATAAGAAGGGCTGCTGAACAGCTATCTTGACGTAAGTTCAAGTGAGAGTAAGCTATAAGATATGAAAGTGCTCAGGTTCCACTAAGATCAGGGTGATTTGTGAGTCTTCAATAGTCTCCAGACTATATCCAATATTTTACGGCATTCGAAAAAGTAGATAAAACATCATGACGACTTGTGAGCCGTTAGCTAGCTAGATGCTGACAGTAGCATTTTTTTTTCAGACCTGATGTGAAAGAGTCGTAATAAGGATCTCCTGTGAATATCTGGAGTGGGAAGAATAATAAAGAGCAGGTCTAGGATCCCTAGCTTCTCACCATGGATTTCTAGTCCTAATATTTACAAAAAGTGGGTTTGATCAGATTAGGTCATGTTTGCAAATAAAACCTACTATACGTAAAACAGTAGATCAGGGGTGTCAAACTCAAGGCCTGCAGGCTGGATCCAGCCCACGGGGTGCTTAGATCTGGCCCGTGGGGCTGCTCTGGAAACAGTGAACGACCGGCTCGCAGTGCTTCTGCCAGTGAAAACGGAGCCTCCCAAGCTCCGTTTTCACTGGCAGAGGGCTGCAGGAGGCTGTTGCAGCCGAAAACAGAGCCCGGGAGGGTGTCGCATGCCCCTCCTGAGTTCCTTTTTTGCTGGCAGAGTACTAGTAAAACAAACTACTAGCAAAAGTAGCATTTGATCACACGAGTGACATTGAACTGGCCATGCCCCCCCCACCCGAGCCATGCCACGCTCCCCCCCAGGTCAAACTCAACCCTGATGTAGCACTCAATGAAATCGACACTCCTGCAGCAGATAGGAAGATATCTTCTAGAGTTCTACATCAACACCCAATTTGCTTCCAATCACATGCAAATGAATGCATTTTCCCAGTGAAGAAATCTCACATGAATCCTAAGGGTATGTGTAAAGTTTCTGTAAAGTAGGAGCTTGGTGATGATAAGGCGTTCTAATTGTCATTGGGAAAATAATACAGAGAGATCGGTAAAATCCTTTCTACTTTGGTTTCATGATTATAATTGAAGATGCTCCCAACATTTACTATCACTTCAGAAAAAACTACATTTTTAAAATTAAGATAACCTTTATTGTCATTGTCCTGTGTACACAGTGGCACACATTAAAATGAAATTTCGATGCACTGCTCTCGAATGAAGGAATGCCACTAATCAGAGAACGTCCTTCTTTGTAATGCTACATTTTTCCCTGAGACAGTTAGAAATAGTACAGGTAGTCCTTGACTTACAACAGTTCGTTTAGTGACTGTTTGAAGTTACAATATCGCTGAAAAAAGTGACATGACCATTTTTCACACTTGACCATTGCAGCATCCCCATGGTCACGTGATTTACATTCAGAGGCTTGACAATTGATTCACATTTATGACGGCTGCAGTGTCCTGGAGTCATGTGATCACCTTTTTCAACCTTCTGACAAAGTCAGTGGGGAAACCAAATTCACTTAACAACCATTTTACTAATCTGACAACTGCAATGATTCACTTAACAAATGTGGCAAGAAAAGTATAACAAATTTCTCACCTAGCAACGTAAGTGAATGGTGGCGCAGTGGTTGGAGTGCAGTATTGCAGGCTAATTCTGCTGATTGCCGGCTGCCAGCGGTTTGGCAGTTGGATTCTGACCAGCTCAAAGTTGACTCAGCCTTCCATCCTCCCAAGCTTGGTAAAATGAGAAGCCAGATTGTTTGGAGCAATATGCTGACTCTGTAAACTGCTTAGAGAGGGTTGAAAAAGTATTACGAAGTGGTATATAAGTGCTATTGCTATAAATACCAGTAAATTTTGGGGTCCATTGTGATTGTAAGTTGAGGATTACCTGCATGATGTGGTCATGAATTCCCAGATTTTTATGCCTCCTCAATCAAAGCTGCAGATTTTTGTAGCCTTATATCTCTTGGCATAGCTGTGTAGAGACAAGTGTGAGAAGACCATGTGTACAAAGCAGCAGTAATGATTCCATCATGTTCAACTTCAAAAGTGTTTGTTTCAGTCTCCATGTGGTGCAATTTATATCACCCAGCACTGTTTCTAATTCTGTCACTGGAGAAGCATCTGCTCTTTTCCTAGAGTGGAGTGCCAATACTCCATTTTAACTCCAGCTCGCCACCTTTTCCCTGTTTCAGCAGCATGATTGTGCAATTAGATAAGTAGGTAAAACATTTTGCCTAAGATGGAGATGTACTGATGGGGGAATCACCTTTTCTATAAAGACCTAGGAATGAAGCAACTAAGATTTGGCAGTCCTCCACTTTCATTCCCAAATGCTGACCTTGGAGTTTCTACCGAAAGGCTGGAAAGATAATTCTAAAATAAGCCCTGCCAATGAAAAGATTAGGAAAAATAATTTGCACAAAGACATTTTCTAGGAAACAACCTAGGACTAAGGACTAGGACTTCCTAATAATGAGAACAATTAACTAGTGGAATGTCTTACTTTCAGAAGTTGTGGGTGCTCCATCACTGGAGGCTTTTAAAAAGAGATTGGACAGCCCACCTGTCCAGAATGGTACAGCGACTCCTGCTTGTGCAGGGGGTTGGACTAGAAGACCTCCAAGGTCCCTTTCAGCTTGGTTATTTTGTTAATCATCACTTTAGTTCAGAGCCATCCCTAGAGAAGCTTTGGCAGATCTATATGAGCCAATCGTTCCCATGGGGTGGGAGCCCGCAGGCAGTGGTGAAATCTAAAATTTGTAACTACTGGATCTGTGGGTGTGGCTTGGTGGGGGTGGGGGTAATGTGACTGGGTGGGCATGGCCAATTTTTTTTTCCTTTTAAAACCATTTTTTCTACAATCTCTTCGGCGAAGAGCTTGTAAAAAAATGCTTTCAAAAGGCTCTGACGATCCCAGCTGAGTTGCCTGATCAGCAGAGGCTTTTTTTCTTTTAAAAGCCTCTGCCGATCAGGCAACTCAGCTGGGATCGTCAGAGGCATTTAAAAGAAAAAAAGCCTCTGCTGATAAGGCAACTCAGCTGGGATCATCAGCTGACGATCCCTTTGACGATCCCAGCTGAGCCGCACAATCATCAGAGGCGTTTTTTTTTTACTTTTAAAAGCGTTTTTTCACCCGAAGAGGTTGGGCGCAGGGATGAAAATCTCAATCCAGCTGTCCCGTATACTGAGCAAATGGCTCCTTTATTGAATCATCCTCCGGTAGTTTTAAAAATGTTATGTTTGGCAAATGAAAGAATGCTACCTATATTCTTCAACACATAGAAAAAGTGTTGGTGTCTGATACAACCCACAATCCGTCACCCAGGTGTAAAACTGAGTCTATGCTTCAGATTCGTTTGATGTAACTGAGAACATCATTTGGCACACTGTTGGCAGACAGAAATGGGCCATTAGCTAATCTAAGCCTAGCGAATTCTAAGAACAGCTACTTGTCAATACACACCCCTGCTTTCTCGTTAGTCCTGTTGAAGGCCATGAAATACTGGGCTGCAAAATTATGTTCAAACTCTTGAGCTCCCCTCTTGTTCTGCCCCAGCTATGGACCCCAAAGAATACAGCACACACAAAGTTTGTACAAAACTTAATTTACTAAAATAACTCAGTCTTTATCAAAACAACGGCTGTTAATAAACTTTCTTAACAGCCTACAAGAAACCAAAGATAAAGTAATCACAATCTTATTAAAGTTGGCAGAAAGCCCAGAAGCAATTTTGCAGAGAATCCAGACGCGAAGTAGAGTGAACTAAAGTTGTTCCCTACAAATTCCTTCAGTCGGCGTTCCTCCTTAAATAGGCTAAGGGAGTGGCTAATTAGCCCCAAGCCTTACTCTTGAGGAGACCTCCTCCTGAAGAGTCACTCCTGCCTTTTGGCCGCTCTGCACACCGGTGCATCAAGAAGAGGCTCCTCCTCTTCATCCCCTTCACTTGAAGGAGCTTCTGGAGGTTCTGAAGGCCCTGGCTGAATCCCTGCCTCTGGCACCACATCTTCTCCAGCCTCCTCATTGTCTGACTCGAGTGCCAGCTGCACAGGCTGCTGGCGCAACACCACACCAGCCTCCTCGCTGTCAGAGTCAGTTACAATCTGCACAGGCCACTGATGGGCCACAACACCTCTATTCTTCTATCTAATGTGTGAACAAACTGAATGATACTGTTTTACACTTTATTTTCAGTTTGTTGTCCATAATAATTGCTGATAGAAGAGAAGGAAAAATGATCAGTTCCTAGATTATAAAAAAAAAATGAAAGCAAGGTAAGACACTAGATAACTACAGGTAGTCCTCAACTTACAACAGTGCATTTAGTGATTGTTCGAAGTTACAACGGCACTGAAAAAAATGACTTATGATGATTTTTCACACTTATGACCGTTGCATCATCCCCATCAAAATTCAGATGCTTGGCAACTGGTTCATATTTATGACCGTCACAGTGTCCTGGAGCCATGTGATCAGTTTTTGAGACCTGACAAGCAAAGCCAATGAGGAAGCCAGATTCTATATAAGAAGTATAAGAAATCAAATACTTCAAGGTGTTGGTGACCACCTTTAAAGCGCTCCATGGCTTAGGGCCGGGGTACTTACGAGACCGCCTTCTGCCACCAATAGCCTCCCACCGGCCAGTACGCTCGCACAGAGTGGGCCTCCTCAGGGTGCCGTCCGCCAGACAATGTCGGCTGGCGACCCCCAGGGGGAGAGCCTTCTCTGTGGCGGCGCCCACCCTCTGGAACAACCTCCCCCCAGAGATACGTACAATAACAGACCTCCAGATTTTTCGTCGGGCCCTGAAAACCTATTTATTTCAACTAGCTGGGCTGGTTTGAGTTAAATTTTAAATTGATTTTAAATTGGGTTGTTTTAATTTACGGCCAAAATATTTAATTATTTTAAACTGTTTTTAAATTTTGTATGTTCTGTTTCTTACTTTGGCTGTTCACCGCCCTGAGTCCTATTTGGAGAAGGGCAGTATAGAAATGGAAACAAATAAATAAATAAATAAATAAATATTTCAGAGACACTTTGGTTTTTCCAAAGTAAATTAGAAGTTGTTTCTGAATGCTATTAGTTTTGGAGTGTATTCTAAACGGTATCAGGTGCTCTGTTCATAATCTCTTCTGTCATGGAGAGAGGCATTAAATAATAATACTTAAAAATGTGTGTCTGCATATGGAAATTAGCATATGCAGCACTGCATGTGTCCTCTATTCTCTTGCTGATGATATATTTGTATGTTTCTTAGTTGCTACTCTATTAGGCTAGCAAGTAGTCAAATTCCTTGAAATCATGATTGTCCAGACTGAATCTTGATTGTCCAGATGAAATCTTGCATTAGCCAAACAAAGGAAAGACAGTGATTTCTACTAATTTAAAGGGAGGACATCGGAGATCACTTAAAGAGAAAGTTTGCAGTTGGTTAACCAACTTTACAGTTATCCTCTTGCAAATGTATTTTGCACTTGAGCATTTTCCCCGTTTGTTTTGCTTCAGAACTGGACCCAAGAACACAACTTGGAAATGCCATCTGCAGGTGAGAATGGAGGGTGCAAAATGGGGTATCTCTCTCTCAAAATCAGACTCTCTTTAAGAGGCTGATTCTTCCCTACAATTCCTTCCCAGAACTCTGCATTGTAATCCTAACTTGTTTTACCTGGGTGTTATCTTGATAGGATTTAATTTTTAGACCTTATATTGTTTTATTTTAAAACATAAAATAAGTGTTACCTGGTTGAACTTCATATAAGAAATACCCATTACTTTCATTTATTAAATGTCATAGTCCAAAACCAAATGGATAAAAATGACTTTCTCTTCCAGGTACTTAGCAAATTGTCACAGTAGCTACCTGTGGGGTCTATCTGTGATTCTTTTGGAGTTACAGCCTCTTCTTCAGCATCCCCTGAGGATATATTTATCTGATACATTTTTCAGATTTATATTGTGCCTTTTTCTCCAAGGCAGCATATGCTGTAGAGCCTGAAGCAAAATCTCTCCTTTTTATCGCCTCCCTCTCTCAGCCTTGTAAAAGCTATGACGAACCTGCTCTCCTGTGTTCATTCTTGGTTTGTGATTAATACAGGTTATGTAACAGCATTTCTAGCCAAAATTGGAGCTTGCCAGTTTGTTGCCCTAATTTCTATGGCTCCTGTTCAGTAGTCCCGACCTTTTCTTAGGAGTAATATTATGGCTTTCTTGGTGATGTTCCAGGATAAATTGTCACTATTTTGGAATTGTTCCATTCCATATGCCATATGATGCTATAATCACCACAGAACATAATCCTTGCTGCTCTTTCATCCTACAGCCTTTAGCAAATGTACTAAATACAATATGAGCAAACATTTAAGGTAACATAACACAACACAACACATAACAGTAACACAATGCAGTTTTTAAGTACAGCAGCAAACATTCTGTACAAAAAGCAAGTCCTCCTTTCATTTGTTTATGTCAGCTCCTAGAAAGATGCATGGATTATCTGTATATAGCAATAGGACTCTGTGTTTCTGATGAAGTTTTTTTCCTGCCTTTGGTGGACATCTGCTTTGATAGATACTCTGGAAATATCCAAGGTGCACATTTCATTTGCATTCTGTGATAACATTCAGATTAATGAAGAAAATCTACACCTAGCTCCAAAGAGAGAAGAAAAGCGTACAAATACAAGTATCCCCTGACCCAGGTGTGGGTTCTACTTACCTTTACTACCGGTTCACAACGGGGCCGCACTTCACTTGCGCACACGCGCACTCTTCTGCACATGCGCAGAAGCATTTTGATGATGTTGGGGTTGGTGGGCGGAGCCTCCTGCCGGTTTTACTACCAGTTCTATAGAACCGGAGCGAACCGGGGACAACCCACCACTGCCCTGACCCCATTTTTGCTTGGTTAATTCTTACCATGTCTAAATCATAATAATAGTCACATACGGATTTTTCTTCTCCGCTGCGCTGCGAACCGGTAGTAAAGGTAAGTAGAACCCACTCCTGAGTAGAACTGTATAAAAAATATAACCTTGTGGTAACCCAGCATAAACTGCCACAGTGCTTGAGAAAGATATATGACAGAGAACTGCTAATAATCCTCAAATGTCCATGTGTGTGTTTTTGGATATTCGGAAGCCTGAAAACCCCCCAGATGTTTGAGATCATGATGATAGTTTAGCAGACTCCCTGGGAGCAATTTTTTGCACATTTATAATCTTGTATAAATTCTCCCATCTCCCATTACAGAGAATCAGCACCAAGTTCAAAAGCTTTGAGCCTCTGTATCCAGTAAATCCCCTTTATCCATGGTAATATTTTGGCACATCCTTTAATTTTAAGTTAAGACTCTTGTGTTTCCATGGGAATATTTCTCTAATCTGTAGGCTGAGAGTGGGTGCCGATTTGATTTCAAATGCATTTATGTGTTGATTAACTTGAGTCTCCCACCTCAGATATTATAGGCAGTTAATTTACTAAGCCTGCTTAGAGTGTTTGGATGGCACTCAGGATTTTCTGACTGCACTGTATATACTCTGCTGCATAAACTGTGAGCTTCTTATGAAGGTGAAATGGCAACAGACTTCAGAATAACTTCCCTCAGTAATTACAGGTAGTCCTTTACTTACGACTAAATTTGAGCTCAAAACTTCTCTTGCTAAGTGAGAAATTTGTTAAATGAGTTTTGCTCCATTTTACGACAAGTGAATCACTGCACTTGTTAAATTGGTAACACGGTCGTTAAGCGAATCTGGCTTCCCCTTTGACTTCGGCTGTCAGAAAGTCACAAAAGGGGATCGCGTGACCCCGGGACGTTGCAGCCGTCATAAATATGCATCTGAATTTTGATCACCTAACCATGGGGAGGCTGTAATGGTCGTAATGGTTGAAAACTGTCCTATTTCACTTTCCTCAGTGATGTGGTAACTTCGAACGGTCAGTGAACGAACTGTTGTAAGTCGAGGACTACCTGTACTTCAAAAGAAATGGTAAATTAAATTATTTTCAAGAATCCGGTGCTAAGAATGAGCTAAGAAAGTGTGGTTCGGTGTCTAGTTATATGCAGGACCTTATTCTCCTATTATAGTTTGCCTGACCGGTTCAATCTATCCATGCGAAATGGCTAGTGGTACTCCACTTTAGGGAGGTGAAGGTAGAGGTGGTATTCAGCAAGTTCTGACCAGTTCTGGAGAACTGGTAGCGGAAATTTTGAGTAGTTCAGAGTACCGGCAAATATCACCTCTGACTGGCCCCGCCCCCATCTATTCTCTGCCTCCCGAGTCCCAGCTGATCGGGAGGAAATGGGGATTTTGCAGTAACTTTCCCCAGGAGTGGGGAGGGAATGAAGATTTTACAGTATCCTTGCCCTGGAGTGGAGTGGGAATGGAGATTTTACAGTATCCTTCCCCTGCCACGCCCACCAAGCCACGCCCACAGAACCGGTAGTAAAAAAATTTGAATCCCACCACTGGGTGAAGGTTGTTGAGGCTCAGTGGGGCCACTTATCAGTGGCTGTGATGGTGCTTTACAGTAGTTTTCCAGTAGCCATCTAACTGACCCCCATAGTAATTTCCTTTTGGAAGTTCCCAGAATTGCCAAGCAGTTTGGAATTGATTCCATCTTGATTTAGTTATAATTTGGCTTTCTTAAATAAATTTTATTCTAACTTTTCATTTGTATGTGGACCTTTTATTTCTGTGCCTTTCTTATATATAGTTTTGTGATATTGTTAACTCTCTTAGGGATTTGATGCGTACGAATATACAGGTAGCCATCAACTTACAATCATTCGTTTAGTGACTGTTCGAAGTTACAGCAGCACTGAAAAAACCAACATGACCACTCCTCACACTTACGACCATCGCAGCACCCTCATGTTCATGTGATCAAAAATTCAGGCACTTGATAACCATTAAAAGTATTTAAAATGGTTGCAACATCCCGGAGTCATGTGATTGCCGTTGCAACGTTCCCAGTTGCTTTCTGACAAGCAAAGTCAATGGGAGAAGCCAGATTTGTTTAATCATCATATGCTTCACAGAGATTGGCTTGACAACTGTAGCAAGAAAGTTCATAAAATCAGGCATGACTTAACAACCACCTTGCTTAGCAACAGAAATTCTGGTCCAAGTTGTGGCCATAAGTCAAGGCCTATCTCTAGATAATACCTTGTTAAATAATGCTTTTCACTTCCAACACATGGAATAGTTATGGAGTGAACCAGGTGCAGTGGGTAGCAGCAGGGTTTTAAAAATAGATAAGCTGGGCTTGCAGATCATGAACTGTGACTCACAAGGAAAGATGCCAAGGGATATTCAACTGTTCTACAACTAGAGTTCTTGTCACACTTTTTAAAGACAAAATTATGGTATCCAGCAATTTAAATAAAGAAGTTGCAATCCAGATACCAAGTGGCAATCCAGATACCAAGGGAACAAGGAACTAAGTCAAGGTACAGAAGGACATTTGTATCAGAGATGGATTTCAGCAGGTTCTGACCAGTTCTGGAGAACCGGCAGCAGAAATTTTGAGTAGTTTATTTATTTATTTATTGGTTCGATTTATATGCCACCCTTCTCCGGAGACTCAGGGCGTCTTACAATGTGTTAAGCAATAGCCTTCATACTTTTGTATATACCTGCTTAGTAGGGCTTTCGGCCTCCCCTAAGCGGTGTTCTTTTTTATACAAAGTCAGCTTATTGCCCCCACAATCCGGGTCCTCCGGGTAGTTCGGAGAATTGCTTGTAAAAATTCTGACTGGCCCCACCCCCATCTATTCTCTGCTTCCCAAGTCCCAACTGATCGGGAGGAAATGGAGATTTTGCAGTAACCTCCCCATGGATTGGGAAGGGAATGGAGATTTTACAGTATCCTTCCCGTGGAGTGGGGTGGGAATGGAGATTTTACAATATCCTTCCCCTGCCACGCCCTCCAAGCCACACCCACCAAGCCACGTCCACAGAACCGGTAGTAAAAAAATTTGAAACCCACCACTGATTTGTATGGCCGCCCATCTCAACATCCTGCCTTTGTGTGGCTAACAGCAGCTAAAAACCTTAACATCAAAACAAAGCCGCAATACCAATAGAAGAGTTTATATGTAGCCCAGGAGTGAACTGTCTTGGTGCTCTCTGAGCTTGCTTGTTTGCTCGCAGACATTTCATTGCCCAGCTAGGTAACATCTTCACTCCTAGAAGGGAGTGGAGTTTGCTCTCTGTTTATATACAGTAGCTTGCCCTGCCAGTTCTGAGGGGGAAAAAATCAGAAATGTAGCTCATATTTTCTCTTCCACAAAAGGCAGATAGATAGGTAGATGGATGCTGAAAGCTTTGTGACACATTAGTCTTTACTTGTGCAGAAATCATTCTCAAGCTTTCTTTGCTCGAAGCCACACTGTGTACAAAAACATTGCAATAGAAAAAACAACCACCTGAAACAACCGTTAAGTATCCCAGAAATCTGTTCCATCCTTTGGTTGATCTTTATGTTCCTGAATGAATTAAGACCATTACATGAGGCAGATTAAAATTAAAACCTGTCATTTCACTCTATGTGAGAATGAACAAAAGTTACCACTGGCTGGAAGAATCTCCTGCATAAACCCTTTTTGTGTTGTCCCTGAGTATTTCTTGCACAAGTGCCAGTAAATGCAACTTATTTCCACGCCTTTGCAATCGGTGGGGCTTACTGGAGGAGCCTCAGCTGAATTAGCTTATAGCTAACATGGCAGCTTTAACTGCCTCCCCTATTGCTGAAAAGCAGGTCACAGACACCAAGTGTTTCCAAAGTATCACATTTCCCACTGGACATCTGTTGTGTGCAGCATTTGCAGGATGGGTTTGATTCATTATTATACATCGTGACCTGGGCTTGTTTGAATGAATGTGTTGGCACAGGCTCTTTGCACCTGTTGTCTCTCTCATGTTGACCCATCGTGGCTATGCAAGGAATAGTCTTGTTTGTCCTGGAAGGAAAATGAATATGCAGACTCAACCAGCCTTGCTTTCAAAGGAGAGAGAAATGAGGGGATGTGTTCTGAGGATGGAAATGGTTGTGGGAGAGGGGATGGGGGGAAAAGGTTGACTAAGGGGTTAGTATTCATTGCCAAAAAAGCATATTGGAGATGAAGACTTCATAGGTTGTAAGAAAGTCAAAAAGCAATTTCTCTTTCGTGCAGGGTTGGTACAGTAATACTTTGGGTGAGAGGGTCTGACATATGAATTTGGCATATGTAAAGCCAAATGACCTTCAGTTCCTAGCCACTGGATGGACTATAGTAATTTGAAGAAGCTGATGCAATTCCTTCAGTGGGAAAAGCTAAAAAGAAAAGTGAAAGACGGCAACAGCTGATAGCTGAGAGTCTCTCTTTGCAGCACAAGGCTGGCACTAATCTGCATTGACCTCTGTGGTATTTTAGATCCTTGGCTCAGCTAAGGTTGACAGCCAGTAATTGAAGAAGAGGCTGGAGCTGAGTGGCAGAACACATGTTTTTGAGCTGTAATTGTGCTGGTTAAGCACTAGCTAAAGGCTCTTGCGTAGCAGGGTTCGGACAGACCTTGGGCTCAGCCCCGGCACAACTCTGGACAATTGGCAGAGTCAGGAGAAGGGGGATATTGAACTGAATCCAAACCCTCCTGAGAATAGCATTATCAAGGAAATTTCAATGGTAAGGAAAATTCTGGGTCACTTGAGAATGTTTGTTTGTTTGTTTGGATTTGTATACCGCCCTTCTCCCGAATGTCTATATTATGCATGTTTGGTGATGATAAGTGCAAGCGTTTTATAAAATCATGATTGCAGCCACCCAAATCTTCTTGACATTTGTCTCGAGAAAATCCTCAGGAGTGTGAAATCTGAACTGGAATGCCTGCTCTGTTATGAACTCACTTGGTGACCCGGGACAAATAACTTCACCATCTTCCCCATCTGTCATAGGAATGATAAATGCATGTTAACTTAGCCCTGTTCCATTGTATTTATGGAAATGTGTGTACACTGAGGATTACCATCAAAGCCTATAGATGGTGTGCCACTGCTATGCACTGCCACCCCTTTTACTCCCTAACCCTTTCACGTGTAGTGATCTAACTTGAGCAGGGAAATATTACAACCCAAAACATTCCGGAGTAATAAATCACACCAAAGCCAGCTGTGTTGGGGCATGACAGAATGACTGATGATTTAATGCTTCTTGAAATTTTTTTGTTTTGGTTTGGTTTCCTTCCGCAGGGCATTGTTTTGAGAAATAACAAAATGAGGTAAAATAAGTTAATTTTATGTACACTTTACAAACACTCAGTATCACATGGCGTCTGCAGCAACCGTCACATAGACATTGGTATAAAATTGAACCTTAATGTGGCTTGGGCAGGTGTTCAACAGCCTGCGCTTCACAATGTCGTCATCCTGAGAGTAGTTACCAAGTAGTAATAATAATAATAATAAGTGATCTTTTCTGTAAACATGTTTAGAAGCATTTACGGTGGACAATGGATGGGCCGGCTTCATCGTATTCCTGTTTTGTGATCCACATCTGTTGGAAGGTGGACAGGGAAGCCAAGATGGACCCTCCGATCCAGACAGAGTACTTACGCTCTGGGGGGGCAATGATCTGAAAGAGGCAAATGGAAAGATTTAGCCAATGTGGGAAAAGCAACAACAAAGCAAGAGATGCTTAATTAACAAGAGCAGAACCTCACAAGGAGGATTTCAAATAGACAATGGAACAGCATTATGTCCCATCACCAAGATACTGATTTAAGTGCAAAGCAATCTAAGCTTGGATTTAAAACTATTAATGCAATCCTTTAAAAAAAAAAAAAACACTACACAACTCCACAGCTTTCTGCATCTCGTATCTTAAATTCCTATCAAGTATTGTCCCTCTGTATCATGAATTTCTGCCAATTATTGTAAATTGTGTTAATTTTTTTTTTCAAACAGAAATAGATGAAAAGCAAGCTAAGGCGTTCAGCAAAACGTGTAGGTGACTTCATCAACTACAGGGATCAGTTACCTAATCTGTCTGAATCCTGGAAGATTTCAGATAGTGACAGAAGGGAAATGTAAGGCTACAATCCAGAAATACTCATTCAAAAGAAATTTCACTGAAAACAGTGATGTGGAACATAGCCAAAGCTAATTCAGATCCAAACTCATTGATAATAATTCTGCATGATTAGCCCCATTAGTAATACTCTGGGCTGATTCCAGATTTATCTCATGTTCCAGAGTGGACTCATTGTAATAGGTGGAATAAAAATGACTATGTGTTATAATTCAGGGTGCTGTTTATGGTCTTATCATCTGCCATATTCCATTGCATAGTTGTAAGTTGTGTAATTAAAGCCCACCTTGATCTTCATTGTGCTGGGAGCCAGAGCAGTGATTTCCTTCTGCATACGGTCAGCAATACCGGGGTACATGGTGGTGCCACCAGACATGACATTGTTGGCATACAGGTCCTTCCTGATGTCAATATCACATTTCATGATGCTGTTGTAGGTTGTCTCATGAATACCAGCGGATTCCATACCTGGTGGCATCGACAAAATAAAGGAATGAGAAGAGGAATATAGCAATTCCAAGCATACAAACTTTCCGTAGGTAAAGGATCACAAGATGGGAAATGCTAAGTAGGAAACCTACCAATGAAGGAAGGCTGGAAAAGGGTCTCTGGGCAACGGAAACGTTCATTGCCGATGGTGATGACCTGCCCATCAGGCAATTCATAGCTCTTCTCCAGAGAGGAAGAAGAGGCAGCTGTTGCCATCTCGTTCTCGAAGTCCAGAGCCACGTAGCACAGCTTTTCCTTGATGTCACGGACAATCTCACGTTCAGCTGTGGGGAGAGAAGAATTTAGCCATTAGCCAAAGAAAAAAGTCCTCCCGGAATGAAAGAAAGGGGTAGGAGGGTGAGGGGACAGACGAGCATAGTAAAGAGGAAAGAATGCAGGCAGCTGGTGCATAACCCTGAAACTCAATTTTAAAAAGCACACACACATCTGGCTGTAGCAACAAAGCAACACTCACACGCTATTTTATGGTTGTGATGGAAGAGTATGAAACTCACAACCATCTGGGTCTGATGAACGTTGCAGTGTAGAAGAGCTTGGAAGCATCACCCACATTCTTCTGCATTTCTGTCCACGTCATACTCACTCTATTGTTTTAGTGAGTGCCACCCTATGCCCATGGAACCTTTCCCCACTCCCACTTAAATTAACTAAGGCAAAAATGTGCCCTGATCACTTTTTTTCTCCTGCCTTGAACATATTAATCTCATTCCCATGAGGGAGACAGGCCGAAGTGTCATCCACCTTATCAATATTACGTTTTTAAAATTTATTTCTAACCTGCTTCCACCCTGAAGCTTGGAGTATCATATGTTGCATTCTTTCCTCCGATTTTTCCCTCCCATAGCAACTATCTTGTAATACCCCCATGGACGGAAAAAAGAAACTAACTGGTCCAAAGTTATCCAGAGAGCTTCCATTGTTAGGGATGGTTTAGAAGCCTAGGTGGTATTTTCCTTTGTCCTGACAAAAAAAAAATGTTCTCCAAGGTGGTGTCCCAAAGAACTAAGGGGCAATTAGAGGGCAGAGCTGCTGGTGAGAAGGTCTTTCCAATTCTAAATATGGACAAGCTATTCAGGATTAGCCAAGAACTAGAGCAACAGAAGAGGGTTGGGAGGTTCCATCATTACCAGTGGTGACAAAAGAGTAGCCTCTCTCAGTCAGGATCTTCATCAGGTAGTCAGTGAGATCCCGACCAGCCAAGTCCAAACGCATGATGGCATGGGGCAGGGCATAACCCTCATAGATGGGCACATTGTGGGTGACACCATCGCCAGAGTCCAGCACAATACCTGCAGAAAAAAGGAAGAGACACAATTTTTAACGATGGAGGCTACATGTTTCACCAACTTGCAGATCTAGGTTGATATGGGACACATAGCAATAGGGAAGAAAGAAGAGACAACACAACTACAGGAGTCATGAGGGATTCCCAATACTCCCACAGTCAATGTTAGCCAGTTAAGAATTCCCTTTTATTAAGCAGTAGGCTAAACATGGAGGCAATGTACATTTTTATGGGAAAACTTTAGTCATGCCCATAGTTGAACTTTTCATTCTTTTAATGAACCGGGACCCGGATTGTGGGGGCAATAAGCTGACTTTGTAGAAACACCGCTTATGGGGGGGCCAAAAGCCCTAATAAGCAGGTATATACAAAAGAATGAAGGCTATTGCTATAAGTGCATTGTAAGCTGTCCTGAGTCTTCGGAGGAGGGCAGCATATAAATTGAACTAATAAATAAATAAATAAATAAATAAATAAATAAATAATGGGCTGACAAAGTCTTACTGCCTAGAACGGACCAGGAATATAAACAGCCATTGAAGGCATGAAGGGAACATACTGTGCAAGAGTTAAAATAGTCCATTCTACAAAGAAAAAAAGATGATCAAAAAAATTGTATCTGAAAAAGCCGTTGCCAGTAAACATAAATTGGCCTTTTCCAACCAGGGTCTTTTCAGAACTACTGGAATTCAGTAGTCTAGTCAGACAATATAATCCAAAGTATCAGGAGTAGATGAGGCTGAGAAACATTATTTAACTAGATGGATTTAATATAAGACAATTCAGTTTGTCTATGTTCCTAAACCCATGTCAGTCACAGGGTATCTCCTAGACTAGTTGGATTATGACTAGCTTGTTCTTAGAAAGAAAGAAGTTGGTGGAGTTCCCTTGGAACTCGGCCTTTTGCTTCTCTATTTCCAGCAACCAGCACTCACCAGTAGTACGGCCAGAGGCATAGAGGGACAGCACAGCCTGGATGGCCACATACATGGCAGGGACGTTGAAGGTCTCAAACATGATCTGGGTCATCTTTTCACGATTGGCCTTGGGGTTAAGAGGGGCTTCAGTGAGCAGGGTGGGGTGCTCCTCAGGGGCAACACGGAGCTCATTGTAGAAAGTATGATGCCAGATCTTCTCCATGTCATCCCAGTTGGTGATGATGCCATGTTCAATGGGGTACTTCAGGGTCAGGATACCTCTTTTGCTCTGGGCTTCATCCCCTACGTAGGAGTCTTTTTGACCCATACCCACCATGACACCCTAGGAAGAAAGAGGAAAAAATACTTAGCAATTTCTAATGTCTATTTTCTATCCTACATATTGCAAATTAATCTAAGGAGTATCAGGCTCTTCTTATTAAGTTCTTCACAAAACAGACAATAAATTGTAGGACAAGTAAAGGAAGCAGTTAACTCAGAGATCATTTAGACAATGTTACAATGATCTCTACAGAGCGCCAATTTATTATCTTGTATTCTTTATCTGAAACAGTGTAGACTCTTTGGGCTATGATGGACATTCACTTTTTCAAAATAATAATAGCACAGGGAGTTCCAGTTCAGGGACCTGACAACTGTCTCAAAATGTAACTCACTTCTGTGCATGATCCCCAAATAGCAGACCTTATGAAGTTAAGGTGACTTATATTGTCATGGTAATTTTAGTGGCTTCAGATGGAGCCACCTGAGTTGGGAAAGGAAGGAAATACAATGGGTCATCTGACCTACTAATTCCTCACCCTTAGTCACAATCCAGACCTTCCCAGCAAAGTAAAATTTAAAACAATATATGCTGTATCTTTCAGTCTGCCTATTGTTGAAGAGAAGCACAGCTGGTGAAAAGGGAAAACATACCTGATGACGTGGGCGGCCAACAATGGAGGGAAAGACAGCCCTAGGGGCGTCATCCCCGGCAAAGCCAGCCTTTACCAAGCCGGAGCCGTTGTCGCACACAAGTGCGGTGGTCTCATCCTCATCACACATGGTGTTGGCTTTCTAAGAATGGAAGAAAAAACAATAAAAGTCACAGGAGGCACCAGGAAGCTATGCAAGCTCAGAACACAAAGACTACCTCAACCTCAATAAATTCCGTAGATTTCCCTCACTGAGGGAAAGGACAGGGTGAAATAGTTCACCCTTACAGCTGTTCTCACTAATAAGTGAGAAAACTGGGGGGGGGGAAATCCATATTAAAAACACATAAAGCTCCTTCTCTGTTCATCTGCTGGTTCCATTGATCATTAAAAGCTGCAATATCAAGTAACAATCATATTAAAAGTCCTAGATTATTGGTGGAGCTTAACCAAATTTATTTAGAATTAGGACCTGTTTGTTTGAATAAGATTTACTTCTGCAGTTTTATAGTGGGATCAAGGGGAAGTCTATTTAAAATAATCAATATATGTTCAGGGTTGTAATTTTAGCCTCTCTATAAAAACAATATAAATCTAAAGTAAGTTGTCTCCTAAAGAATTTACACATTGACCAATAACAACTAGATTACCTTATTACATTGTTCATGTGTAAATATTACACACGTACACTGCAATGAAACCTCTTCACTTCAGTGGTGCTATTGTCAAATATGTTTATTTGAGAAGAATACTGAATTTTGATGCACAACTGAAGTGGCCAGGATGTCAGAGGATGGCAAAAGAGGACTGAAGTTGGTCCTTTTTGTTTTTCAAATATTAATTCACTAGGGATGATTTTCTTCTTTTAATCCTCCAAGTGTGCTGGACTAGAACTTTCATAACACCAAACAAATTGTTGGTTGAGGAATATACACAACACATCCAAGGGCACCAAATTTGAGCAAGAGGCAAAATGTGGGCTATTTCTCCAGGCAAAATATACGATTAAAAAAATAATAATAAGGACTTGATTTCTTAAAACGCATGAGAAAGGCCAGTTTTGAAGGATTGTCTGTGAATTTTGAAAATAATTAAATAGGAATATGAAGCCAGATTTCCCAGCATACTAGACACATTGATTTACAGAAGTGCAACAGCTTGTACTGAGGATACCCTTTTCTTTCTTCAAACTGTCAGGTACCCAATCCAACTCTGAATGACAACATCTGACAGCTAGTTAGACTGTTCTTTAACATTTGGAACTAAAGAGATATGAGCCACGAATAAACCCAGTCAGGTCTCATCTGACAGATATATTTAATAAAATGTAGATGTTTCCTGCAACAAACTGATTGTTCTGGCACTTACACTTTTCCAGTAATTAGTTTTAGCCCATCCAGTTGCTGTCCATTTCCAACTCCTTCTAAGCTGCTTAATAATGACGATTTGGATAAAACTACCTTGTTTCCACCACTGATCTGCGCCTACATTTCTTGGACCATCGTTTTGGGTCTCCAGTGACTTCAGCTTTTGATTCAGAGTCACCCACTATTACTTGCTTGGCTTTGAAAGCTTGCCCCTGGTTGTTCCAGCAAAAGGCAAGGTCTTTCTTTCCTTTTGCCATATAAAACGGTAGTAAAATCAGGAGAGGCATCTGTTTCCACCCATCCAGGAAAAGCAGCAAAGCTGCTTCAGGATTTGGTCATTTGTTGAGTTTAAAGCTGAAGAGGTTGAGCTTCTTCCCCACCGGCCACCCCACCCCACCACTCTCCAAGTCTCCTCCTCCAGTCCCAAGAGCTGCCGCGCTGAGAAGCCGGTCCTCCTTCTCCGGGTCCTGCCTGTCTGAGCAGCCAACCGGCCAGGCACCCACCCTCCGGCTGCCGGCCTCACTCACCTTGGGGGTTGGTTCCTGGCTCTCAGCTCCGGTTGCCGCTTCTTCCCAGCTCTGCTGGTCGGTGGGCTTGCAAAAGTCCGGCGGGTTTTATATAGGCCCTTGCTGGCTTCTCCCCTCCCCTGTCGCCGACCCACAGGAATGTCTCCATATTTGGGTGCTGGGCATCGAGACTGGCCAGGCGGCCGGACCGGAGCCCCCCAGGCCCCTTGCTCGGCCGCGGGGCTGCCCAAAGAAGGAGCGCCTGGCCCAGACCCAGGTAGCACGGGCCGGGCCGTATAAGGACTGTCTGCCGGCGACCCCCGCCCGGCCACCAAAGCTCCCTTCCCAAATAATCTTCCGAGCCATCATGCCCGGAAAGGAGACAGAAGCCCCAGGAACGAGTTGGGGGGGTGGGCGGGGGTGGGCATCCCTGTCCGACCGCGGAAGGATGGAAGGAAGGAAGGAAGGAAGGAGGAAGCTGCGGGGCAGAAGGCGGGCAGAAGGGCCGCAGCGGAGCTGGCAAGGCCGAGGCCCGCCCTCCCAATCTGCTCCTCCTCGCCTCCGGCCCTGCGGGGTGGAAGAGGCACAAGCGGGTAGCCGCGGCTGGTCGACCCCTTGAGGGGCTTTCAGCGGACTTAGCCTGGGTTTGCAAAGCGAGCGCGGCTCGATTGAACCCGCCATCCTTTGAGCATCTGTTTAGGAGGGTTGGGACATGGCTATTTTTTTTTTCCATCGAATAAATCAATTTATTTAAAAGAATATGTTACAATTAGTTGTACTAATTGATTCTTACCAAACAATTTTTTTTTTAGACTAGTTAGCTCTAAAGATGAAGAATGCCCCACGCTTCGCCCGTCCCACCTCCCAAATTTCTCCCAGCCCTTTCTTCCATCTTCGCCAGGATATTCCTTCTTCACACCCCAAAATCGCAAACAAACAAAATAATAACGAAGAATATGCAGTGAAAAATTACAATTAGAAGTCTGTCAAATAAATTAAAACAGTGAGAGAGATGGGACATGGCTATTACATCGCCTCAAGTGAGGACAAAAGCACCCTTTCTTAAAGCCCCCCCCTCCCAAAAAAAGTCTGGGCTCTTGAATTGGATCTTGCCCGTGATCTAAGAACCCAGTTTTCCGGATCTTTGGCAAGGACTGTTGACCAAAAAGTCTCTTTTGAGAAGTTCTTCGGAAATTTTAAATGGTCCACTTAGTGCCTTAGACAAATGCAGAATTTACACCGTTTTTCCACCTTGAAAAACCACACCAAGTGGTAAAAATCCCCTAAAACACTATATATTCTTTTAAAGCTACTGTGATGATCCCAAAGGTTTGCTTTTACATCTCTGCTCTGAGTTCGACCCTGGATTCTCATCTTCTCTTGCCTTAATTTACGGGGAAACCATACACATTTTTTTTTTTAGGATGCAACCCAAAGTGACAATGTGTTGGTTGGATTTCAGTAGATAACATGTACTCTTTTTTTTTTATCTCCTCAAGCAACCTCAAAGTAATTGTGATGCTTATAAAAACATTTTCAGAAAATTATTCTTGTAAAGCAAAGCTATTTGCTGTTGGATTGCATTATTGCATTAAGGATCAGGTTGACAACACAGGTCAACATTTTCAAGACACATAAACCCAGGTGATTCAAACGGGCCAAAACCGGATTAAGCATGTTACAGTTAGATTACTTTCACAGTTCTGAACATTCTATTCTATCCTATTTGCAAAGTGTTTTTTTTAATGTTACTTTTAGTATATTGCGCAATATTTTTATATCATGAACATGCTTGCCCTGGACAATCATGGCTGAAGAGGAATATTCATCGAGGTCTGTGGCTTCTGGCCAAAAACACCAGTTCTCAGAACAGTTGTCTGTTAAAGGAGCGGTCAAGATCAGAGTACATGGAGCAGCATTTCTGAAGTATTTGTATGTGAAGAAGAGCAGGATTTTGGCTGGACTGCCAACCACTATAAAGGAACATGTTAAATGTTCTTTAAAATGCTGTGCAAAATCAGTTTTATATATAGAGGATGATAAATACCGAAGGCTCTGGCTGGCTGCCAACCACATTGAAGAGTTACCATACACCATGAGTTCGCTGTACTTCATGCTATTTATACCACATGGGTAAGATGACTTTAAAAGAAAAAAAAAATCTAAAGCAATTCACATCTAGTTATGGTCATGGAGGAGGTTAATGGCAGTTTTGGGATTGGAGGAAGGGTGAAAGTAAAAATCCCCTTTTGGATGGGCAATGACAACAGCCAATTATGGAGAAGATGAGATGAAAATGAAACCCTTGGAGAGCCTTCTCCACCTTGGTACTTGTCAGATATATTAGGACTGCAATTCCCAGGATTCCCAATCACGCTGATGGAATTCTGGGAGCTGTAGTCTTGGCATTCTCGAAAACATGTACTATCTGTGTACTGGACAAGAGATTGGACTAGATGATCTCTCAGAGAGACCTAAGAGAGCTAATTTGGTGTAGTGGTTAAGGCACCAAGCTAGAAAGCAAACATAAACACAAGTCCTGTCTTACCATGGAAGCCAGCTGGATGACTTTGAGTCAGTTATTCTGTCTCAGCCCCAAATCACTTCACAGGTTTGTTGTAGGGAAAATAGGAGGAAAGTATGTTGGATATGTTCATCACCTTGAGTTATTTATAAAAATAATAAAGGCAGGATAATAAATAAATATTCCTTCTATTCCTTTATTCTATGACTAGTTGAAAAAAAGACAATAGATGCATTTCTAAAAGAAAGTTAACGTATTTGCAGCAAATGTAACCAACATTTTCAGCAATCCTACAGGCAGGTCTAAGCAAAAGAGTGTATTAATTATGCAGGCACATATGCATATCCAGCAATATCCCCCCACCCCCCCAAAATGAACAAGCCCTAATTTAATACTTCGCTCTTACTGAACATTTCTGCTTTGAGGTTTCCTGAACTGCTGTCCAAGCATGTTCGTGCTACTTTCAAAAACATATGGAATCTAGGTAGTTCTTGACTAACAACAGTTCAGTGTGCTGCAGCTGCCAAACAGTGTGCTGCAGCTGTCAAAAAAGCCAACACAGTTCTAGGCTGCATAAACAGAGGGATAGAATCAAGATCACGTGAAGTGTTAATGCCACTTTATAATAACTTGGTAAGGCCACACTTGGAATACTGCATTCAGTTTTGGTCGCCATGATGTAAAAAAGACGTTGACTCTAGAAAGAGTGCAGAGAAGAGCAACAAAAATGATTAGGGGACTGGAGGCTAAAATATAAAGAATGCTTGCTGGAATTGGGTATGTCTAGTTTGGTGAAAAGAAGGACTAGGGTGACATGATAGCAGTGTTCCAATATCTCAGGGGCTGCCACAAAGAAGAGGGAGTCAAGCTATTCTCCAAAGCACCTGAGGGTAGGACAAGAAGCAATGGGTGGAAACTAGTCAAGGAGAGAAACAACCTAGAACTAAGGAGAAATACCCCGACAGTGAGAACAATAAACCAGTGGAACAACTTGCCTCCAGAAATTGTAAATGCTCCAACACTGGAAGTTTTTAAGAAGAGATTGGATAACCATTTGTCTGAAATGGTCTAAGGTTTCCTGCTAAGCAGGGGGTTGCACTAGAAAGCCTCCAAGATCCCTTCCAACTCTGTTATTCTATTCTGTTCTGTTCTATTTTTTTAGTGACTGTTTGAAATTAAAACAGCTGCATACAATCCCAGGAAATTGCCCAAAGACATTGTAGACAGTCCTGTGTTTTTGTGTTCCTGTGTTCTGGAGCAACTTTAGGAGAGCAAAAGCCCTTTTAGATTTAATGGATTAATTCTTACTGTTGATAAAATTCCTTTATACAGGACTTTGAAGAAACCGAAACTAAAATGTATTTAAAAGACTAATGATCTAACGGATGATTAAATGCATATTATCTATTTAATTGCTCTAAGATCAGCAAACCAAAGGATCTCAATTCAACATTTTTAAAATGGGTACGTGCATCCAAAGATGAATGCTAAAGTGAAAGGAAAGCTGATTCTCAATAATAAATTATCACATTCATATTAAAATAAGTTTAATGAATGAAAAACCAAATTTTGAATTCCTAATGTCATATTCTTGAAAGGCATCCTGTGAAACCTAGCATTTTAAGTATATCAAATTATTACTACTGCAAAACTGAAAAGTAAATGTATATCAAATTAATCTGTAAAATTAAATTTATCACCGATGGACAATTTACACCTTATAATTTACATTTTTATTAAAGACTATGTGGACAGTAAATTGTATAAAATAAACTAATAACTAACGTAAGTGTAACTTGACACCTTTATAATTTCCTGAAGTTAAGCAGACGTTAGTATCATGCTTATTACAGATTATTTTATAAACCCCCATGTCATTTGTATAAACTTTTACAGTAACCTTTTCCTGATTACTGTAAGCAAGTTATTTGCTCTATAAACATAGTTGGGAATTATGGCTGAAGGATTTATGACTGCATAAAAGTTTTAGCCAGTATTAATAGAGACAAATCCAATCAGGTTCAAGCAATTAGAGAAGGGTAAGTGGAAAGCTCATCCCAGTAGGAGAAATTACTGTAGTTTCTCAAGTTTCTGCCAACAGAAGTAACAACTTTACACCTTTCTCTATTCAAAACCATACTATGGTTTTATAAGTGTCACTTAGATACTGAAACACTCTCTCTTAAATTAATGGATGTGCTTACTAAATTAGTAGTGAAACTAGTCTTGCCACCCAGAGTTTTCATTAATTGGAATGTATAGTAGAAATTCTCTTTCCTATTGCATGACATTGAATAGTGACAGAAGTATTAATAACACACTGTGATTTGTTACAAATGCTGCCTTTTTTGTAAGTTTAAATAACTGTTGAGGAATTAATATGCATATATTTTATTTATTTATACACCACCTTTCATTTAGGAACTTAATGTGATGCTTATGGTGCTGACTCCTGTTTTTCCTAATGATCATGTGAGGTAACAACTTTCCAGTGAATTCATAGCAATTATTGCAAGATATTCCATGAGTGCATTCAATTGAGCCATTGTTTTTCATTAAATCAATCCAGTGGTTCCAACAAAACAAATACACCTACTGAAACCAAAATGTATTTGTATTTTTTTAAATATAAGACCATCTGATTCAGATGATTTTCAGCCATTTTTCAGGAAGAAAAAAAATAGCACTATTTTGGAATGAAATTGCCAGCTGTTGATATCTATACCTATATGTGTATCTATATCATTCCAGTGGCTGCTCATTAAGTGAAATAATTTTCCACAGTTCAGATTTTGCATTAATACCACTACATGCTTCCATGAGAATACATTCTGTTGAACTCACCGAGATAAGCTTCTTAGTAAACTGCCAAAACCCGGGCTATGTCTTTTCATAAAAAACTCATAACAAATACTCGGATAACACATTTTCATGTACTCAGAGCCTGTTGTTTATTCTGAATAATTAAGAGAAAAGCTGTTTTAGCTTTTGGGGAAATGTTAACGTCAAGAGAGAATTTCTAGAAAATTCAGATTATGTAGCACTTTATATATCAAAAGCAAATGATAGTTTGGATTGAAATGAAAAGCTCTAGGAAGACTTTAATCAGACCAGTGCATTTTTCACTGCTTTTTAATTGAGAAAGCAGAATAAAAATGTGATCTTTTGTCAGCTTTATTTCATTACTATGTTTCAATTTTTTAACTTTAATAACTTGAGGTTGCCTGTTCCTTTTGCAATCACATATTCTGAAGATCCCAACATACTTCAGATATTCTGTTCAATCTTCCAGTAGGGATAATGCATTGTTCATTATCTACATTGGTTTGAACATTTCGAGATAAGTATATTCTTCCATATGTATTCAGCTCTTCCATTCTTAGAGCTCTATTAGCACAGCAAGAAAGGAAGCCATGGAATGGTAGCTGTACTTTTAAAACTGGACATAGGATGCTCTTCAACTGATTTAACTTATGACCTTCTCAGCTGTTGGATCAAATTCTAGAGGCATTTAGCCAAGACATAAAAAAGTAAGACGATGCAAATTGGTTTTGCAATTATTCTGTACATGTTGAGCAGGCTGCAGGGACAATTCCGTGATCTTTGTCAGATTAAAGAACTAAGTTGATTTACTTTAGTCCATCTGTTCTTTATGCATTAGCATGGCAAAGTGTTGTGGATTGTAAACTACCAAAACCAAGCTAACATCAAGTAGAGAAGAGACATTTCCAGGAGAAGCACTTGCAGAACTACTTTCTAGCCTTCGTGTCATTACTTAGATTGTAATAGAACTTCATTACATGGTGAGCACTTGAATTTAGTCATTTATATATTTAAGAATATAAGTGTATATTATAAGAGGAAAAATCAACATTTCTCACATTGCATGAACAATTGTATTCACTACAAAACAGCAGCACAAGTAAGAAGCTGGATTACTGTTTAGAAATATATTGTTTATAGAACTTTTTATAAACAGACTGTTTATAGAATGTTTAATGTTTTGTTCAACTTTCTTTCATAACCTTGATTTGGCTTCAGTTTTTAATAATTATGAATCAGCCATGTTATTGTTCAGAATTGAAACTTTATTGCAAAAACAATACACAATATAAAAAAAGCTCACTTAACTAAAATTTAAATTTTCTCATGCCTGATCTCTAAAAACATGCAATTCATAATTTGCTTTCAGAACAAACTCAAAGTAAGGATTGTACTTTAAATGTCCAAGTTCATCTGACTGCATCAAATCTTTCACATCAGGCAGATATTCGCTAAGTTGAACTCCTACAATAGAAATAGTTGTTAAATATTATAGATGTTTGGGCAATATGGAACTTTATACTTAATTTCAGCATAACATAATTAAACAGGAATGATTTTTCCCTCTAACATTATAGTTACTCTGCATGTTAAAGTATATTGCATTTCTTCTGCCTTTAATTTGGCCAGCATACTGTACTAAATTCATGGCTGTAATATTATATTATATATCTTTGATGTATAACTAATATTTCCATGACAATGTTTAAGCAGGAGATTCAAATTATTTCTGAATATATTTCAATAAAATATACCTTCTTTTATCAGCTTTTGTAGTATTTTCACAAATATACTGTCTTTAGATGCTTCAATTGGATCATCTTTGCCTTCTGAATTGGACCAGCTATAATGTCAAAATGTAAAAGAACCAAAACAAATATATTGTAAAAATGAATAACATGCAATGTGTTAATCTGAATTTCACTGACTTTTTCCTACGTTTATATTTCAAATTTTAATTTGCATCCTTTATTATTTTCTTCTGATTTCAGCAAGTATTTCTGTTTTTCAATGTAGTATTAAAATATAAAATGATTAAGTTTCATAATTAAAGGAAAAAAGTTACAGATAGATTTTAAAAAAGATTCAGAACTATGCAACTAGATTCTTCTACCAGAGGAAAAGTATTAATCAGGAAACAGAGTTTTCTTAGCCTTAGTGTAGCCTCCCCCAATTTGTACAGAATGCTGGAGCAAAGTAGAGGGAAAGGCAAGGTGAAAATTTACTTAGGCAATATAAAATCATATCCATATATTTCATTAGAATTAAAGCATACATGACTTGGTGAAACATATGGATGGAAGAGTTAGAACAGGGGTGGCCTCTCTAATATAGAATTGGCATGAAAAAAAGCAGTACACTTTTCTTCATCATCATTGTCAGTGATCTACAATTGAAATAGTCAGCTTTTTAATGCTAAATTATTTAATATGTCTGTGTTGCTGCATTATACTATTGTGACTAGGAAGTTTAGTCCATGTCCCAAGTGTACATTCTGTCATTGACAGTTTAACTGGTCCTATTGCCTAGACTTCCCCTGAGAAGGTAGCTTTGCTGGATGCTAAAGGAAGAGAATGCTGAAATTTGAATTCAGAATCAATTAAAGTCCTTAGCAAGAAAGAGGCCTCTATTTCAGTAATATATTTTTAATGCATTTTTTAAAAAGTTTTTTCTTGTTAATCCATTTATTATAATGTTTAATGTGGCTGACTTTAATCTGCATTAAACCAGGGCAAAGGGAAACACATTCTTCCATAATACTCTCCTTCCTAGCTATTTACTTATCTTGAAAGTGAAATAGTGAACAGAATGAATGAGGAACAAAAAAACCACTACCTTGTTAGGAAGTCACTGTGTGTTTCCCACAAGCCTCAGGTACTGCCCAACAATTCTATTGCCATATATAGTTATAGAGTAGAGTAGCATTAAAAAAATTATGCACATCCCTATAGGGCAGGTAGTTTGAGGTATCTGATTCAGAAATGCCTTGATAATGAGGAGGACATCTGAATAAGGATAATTTTGTATAGTTATTTATACGAACTGATCAACAACTGGACAAACAGAAATGGTGGCATCCAATTGAGGATCAATACCTAACTCATTTTGAGATTAAGACTGGACATAATTATGAATTTATTCAAAATAAATTCTACTTTAAACAACTTCCCCAAATTGTTCCTGAACCACATCCAATTGAACTATGTCAATATATTTGTTTGGAATAGGTATTTTACACAATCCCAAGAGATTCTGAGGGGAGTCACTGTTATTGTTTTTTATCCAGTCAAAAGCACAGTGCTGAGTCTTTTCATCATCTGTTCATCTACTCCTTCAAAACTTGGAAACTAAACATGAGTAGTTCAGAAAAGTGAGTAGCCTTTCAAAAGAGGATGGAAGCAGATTCTCTTATCTGGAATGATAGACCTTCAAACAGAAAGGCAATTTCTATTTTTTAAGCAAACATTTAGCTGAATGGAATGTACAAAGATTGTTTAAAAGGAATACAATGGTATAATGGTTAAAAGCTAACAGTTGAGAAGCTAGATGTATCTTCACTGAAACTGGTACACTTTTAGTGAATCCCCAGTTTATAATGAGATAATTCCAGCCTTTCCAATAGTTTAATTAAGGATTATCAAACATATATCCTTGCATAGCCTTTCACTTGCTCAAGGAACATCTACTATTCTATCAACTTGCTGTTTCCATAAAGGAAATCTCTTCTTGACAGTGGTGCCCTGATTTTGGAATGTTCTACCTAAGTATTCAGTTTGATATTAGAAATTGGAAGATATTGGAAGGCTACTCCAAAAATATATTAATTGACATCAAAGATGCCCTCAAAAGTGGAAGGAGAGATGGAAAGCAGAGCCAATCCATGAATTCTTCTGGAAGACTTAGCCTAATTTCTCTCTACCTGTTCAGAAACTGCTTGCATTCAACCTTTTGTATTATACTTTTAAGAACTGGTATCCAAATCTATCTGTTTTTCCATTGCCCCCATCCCTTGTTAAATCTTTTGAAAATAAAGACCAAAAAATAGAGATTATGGTATTTCATTTTCTATTGATTTCGTGGAAGCTGCTCTAGGAACTGTTTTGCCTAAGTATGGATACAAATGTTGTAAATAAATACATTAAACAAATTAAACTGCTTTTACCTACCCATCTCTCAGGAGAGCTTTACAAAGTATTTTAAGTTTAAGATAATTTATGTCCACTTGCTCGGCCTTCATAAAAAAAAAAGAAATAATGTTAAATTGCATTTGAAATTTCAGGAAATAAATTATACATTATAATCATATTTGGTTGAATACTTATTCTAGCAAACAACGTAACAAATAATGATGTGTTTTAAAGAATATATTTCAGAAAATTGTAGGCTTAAGAAATTATGAAGCAATGTGAGAAAACAAAGGGATAAGCTACACAATAGCATTATGAGTGTTATCAAAGTAGGGGCAATGCTATTTTATCCATCTGAATAATTTGGCAAGTAGACAATAAAACGACAGGTTAGCCAGAGACTGGGAGCACAGAAACTTGTGCAACGTGTAACTACTCTCTGTGTTCTACAGGAACCAGAATGGTAAAAAACAGTTGGATTTTAAGAAAAGACTTTTTTTCTCAGAGATGAACATACTTGATTAAATTCTTGGCTTTAGCTTGTGGGTGAAATGCAATACTATCCGAATGTTCCCTTGCCATGCTTCAGACAGTTAATTCAGCAACAGCCATTTACAATGTATCCTTTCACATACAAACAGGATAGGGCATCCCAGCTTTCCATATGGCTCTACAGAACTTGTTTGTACAGTGCAATCTTTGATTACTTGAGCAGTGTGTATGTATGTGTTTATCATGTGAGATTAAGCCTCTTTTTTTGTACATCAGTGAGAGAGCATGATGTGCTGGTTAAGTGTTAGATCAGGACACAATACACCCAGATTCTAGTCTACCCTTAGCTCCAAAAGCTCAATTGGTGATTTGATTTGGTCACTCTTGGGTCAATTTGATCTATCTCAAAGGAAGTTGTTGTAAAGAAAAATTGTAGGAGGACTAACCTGAATATGTGAAGAAAATGTGGAATATAAGTAACACATGAAAAAATAATGTCATCTTCCTGAGTTGGGCAGTGAAAAAGGGTTCCTTTTACATTATGCAGAGGAAAGACTGCACTCTATTTTTTTTCCTTCATGGACAAAGCTCTACCTTTTTACCAGCTTTTGTGGATGAAATATGCATATGTACTGAGGCAAATAGACACAATATGTTTAGAGCCAGTATAGTCATCAATATACCTTTACTGAGATGGCAATAATCCTGTGAAATAATCTACCCTCTGGAATAAGCCATATCCTAAACTGGTGTGTTCAGTATTTTTTATGTTAACCTTTCTTAAACTTTTATTATCATTATTTTACAAAAGTTTATTTTGCATTTTTAAAAATAACTTGGTAAATCGTTTTGGAAATTTTGCAAAGAGGAACTGTCACAAATACTTTAAATAAATAAATAAATGGCTGGAACAAAAATTCATAAAATTGTGGATAATACTAATACTACTAATAACAATACTTTCCCAAGCTGGGTCCTCCATTATTAAAAATGGATCTAACAATGATTATCTGCATTAAGTGGTACTTAGAAGAACTCTTAGAGGTATTCTATCAACTGTCGTAAAGAATTTGTATAATCATGTATACCCATTCTCTGAAAATCAGTAACATACAACTGAAACTCCAATTAAATTTCATACCTGATCAATATATTCCAGTAGATCCAGTGCCTTCTTGAAGTCATACTCATTAGCTTTCCGGTTCTCATCACATATGTATAGCTATTGTATAAAATAATGAACACAAAAATTAGAACGTGCTGTGGGATGGAGGGGTGCGGGTGGAGGGGAATCACCCTGTATTTTAACTATTTTTCACAGAAATATGCTTCAATTTCATTGAGAATAAGGGAGCGGCATAAACTTTTAGATATACTTTCCATGTTATAGCCATTGTGTGTAAGATTGATAAATGATAACTTATTCAATTCATGTGGATGCCTATTTCACCATGGTAAATCTGGCCATCTGGTTATGAGTCTTATAGCATATTAACATGACTCTAAGGGTCAATTAAATCATTAATTTTTGCATGTAAGTGAATGAAACAAGCACAGAAAAGCACAACTATCTATCTCAGGAACATTGCCAGTACAGGTAGTCTTCAACTTATAACAGTTTATTTACTGACCACTTGAAGTTACAACAACACTGAAAAAGTGATTTATGACTGTTTTCTTTCACATTTCCAACAGTTGCAGCAACCCTATGGTCACATGATCAAAATTCAGACACTTTGCTACTGACTCATATTTATGACGGTTGCAGTGTCCTGGGGTCATGTGATCAACTTTGGTGACCGCCTGACAAGCAAAGTCAATGGGGAAGTCAGATTCACTTAACAATTCTGTTATTACCTTAACAACTGCAATGATTCACTTAACAACTGTGGCAAGAAAGGTCGTAAAATGGGGTACAGTTCACTTAAGAAATGTCTCACTTGGCAATAAAAATTTTGGGCTCAATTGTGGCTGTAAATCGAGGACTACCTGTACTTGAATCCTCAAATCATTATTTAAAGATACTGATACGTTTTCTTTTGTAGTAACTTGCAATTATAAAATTACTTTCAATTTTGGATAACTTGAAGATTATATATAATACTGTGGAGGTAATAGCGATACAGAATTATTTGTGATAAACCTGGAGAGTACTAAATTAAGATTTATCCACCCACAAGTGGTTTTATATTTTGAAACACGATGTAGACAGCACCAAGTTTTTGTGTGCAAGTACATGTGATGGGGAAAGAAACATTCAAATGTTCATACACTCTTGGGCTATTACTCTACATACATTGATGGCTTTATGAACATTTTGTTAAAAAGTATCCCCAGCCACACAACTTATGGGTCATTCTGACTAATGAAAATTTGAGGTTTTCATATTTGAGAGATAGCTGAACCATACTAAGCTGAATTGCTTTGATACAAGGCAAGCGGGTACAACTGCAGGAAAGTAAGTAACAACCTGGGATGGCTAATTTCCAAACAAGTGCACAATATTCAAGTCAATGATACTGTTCATCATACACTGTACGTAAGACACTGACACATTACTGTTCGGGCTTTGAAGTCAGAATTTCAGAGCAAGTTTCATACTAGCTTCAACACAAAACTCTTTTTCAATGGATAATGTTGCTTTCTTTCTAAAAATGGAATTTCCTTTGGATAGATGCAAAAATCCCATTCATTAAAAATATGGTAAATACCTCAATGAGCTGTGGGGCACTTAAAACCGGCATTTCGTTGAGAGTCATCTTTTTCTCTGCCAACAACTGTTCAGGAAGGGTTTCTTGATGCAGTAAAAAACATTCTTGTTCAATGATTTCTTGCATATATGGAAGAAAAAAGAATCATTACCGATGATAGTGGCAATAGAACCATTTCAATGAGGACCAGAAATAGAGGGATTCTGTGTATAAGCATGGCATAGTTTTAAAGTTTAGTTTAAAAAGTACCTTCAATTTTCTCATTAAGCATCACATCTGATATACTGGAAGCTAGCACAGATAGTTTACTTAATCCAAGAAGAGTTTTCTTCTTCGCAAAGTATCTTGTTTCGGTATTTGCTAAATTGTGGAGTGTTCTGTAAGCCTAAGAGTGAACAACATAGTTCTGATTAGATAAAGTTATGAAAGAGTAAAGTTATAGAAGAAGAAAAAGGTAAAGATAAAGGTTTCTCCTGTCCAGTTGGGTCTGATTCTAGAGACCATTGCTCATCTCCATTTCAAGAATATTTATAGATACAGAGACCTAAATCACAAAGTTACTTAAAAATATCCCAAAAAAAATTGATACAGATTTCCCAAACCAGTTGTACTTGAAATTATTAGTTCATAACTACATATTCAAATTCTGAGATGATAAGGAAAATCCTCTTTTCTGCTGAGCTGTGTTCTACAATTATTGGGAACAACATAAAAAGTTAAGGTAAGAGGATAAGGATTTTAAAGATTAAAATAGTCATTGAAAATGGAAAACCATCAAGACAAGAACTACTACAAAATATATTACTGACATGCATCATTATTTAAATTTTAACTGAGCTTCTGCACAAATGAGAAGAGACATCATAATATTTAAAATACCAGTTTCATAATAAGGATAAAGAACACACTAAAAAAAGAGCTGGTTTGATCCAGTTGTTAAGGCACCAGGCGAGAAGGCAAGTCACTGTGAGTTCTAGTCCCACCTTAGCCACTGAAGCCAACTGGGGCCAGTCACTCTCTCTCAGCCCAATTCTCCTCACAGGGCTGTTGTTGTGGAGAAAATAGGAGGAGGAAGGTGTGTTTGATATATTCACACTCTCAGTTATTTGTAAAAACAATAAAAGGCAGTAAAATAAATAACGACGGCTTCTGTATTTTGGAAGGAAATACCGTATTTTTTGGACTATAAGATGCTTCTGACTATAAGACACTCATTAGCTTTAGAGGAGGAAAACAAGAAAAAAAAATCTGCCTCTGCCTCCCAGCATCCATCCAGTATTCATCTAGCTAGCGTCCTTGCAGCAAACAGCAAACAGCCTGGTCAGCTTCAGCACGTTATCGCAGCCCCAGCACGTGGCTTGTCAGGGCTCTGCTCCATTGTGCCCATCACTGGTCAACTGAGCTGAGCTGCTGCCGCCACTGGGAAACACTGGAGCCTTTGCTGCCAAGCAGCTGATTAGTGATTGGATTTGCCTCCCAGAATACCACCGATCTAGGCGGCGGGGATCACCACAGCTCATTTGCCCCAGTGGCAGCCCATTCGTCATGGCCCATTCACCACCGATTGCCGGCGAACAGGTGGGAGCGGTGGAGATCCCCACTGCCTAGAACAGCTGATTGGCGCTGCACCAACCCCCCTCCCCTCGCCGCAATATTCACACTATCCTCATGAAAGAAACTTGCTCCTCTTAAATGCCACCTCCCTCCCCCATCCCAATTTACATTATTTTTTAAAAAATGAAACATTATTTTTTTAAAAATGAAAATAACCAACCAAAAAGTTTGCATGATTGCACAAAGGTTACTACTTGTTCCTTATATTACCAGTTTCTATATGTTTCCCAAGTGGACCAAGAAAGAGGGAAGAAGGATGTACATTGTATGCATTTCCTTGACTAAGGGAAAGGTAAGAAGTTTGTATTATTTTAAAGCATACTTTATCCATGTCATTACTATTGATGTCATGTAGCCAACTGAGATGTTCATGAGCTTGTAAGAAGCTAGCCAGCTGGCCATGCTGAGCGATTGGCTGCGATAACAGTTTTCCTCTTTTTCCTTTTTCCAAATACCAACGAAACAGAAAATCTGAAAAATTCTAAAAAATAAAATTATACGGTATATGCATAAGGATCTGCTTTGCCAAGTATGGTTTTCTTATGAAACAGAAGTATAGATCTTTAAAAGTGTAAAACGCTTATTTCTTTTTTTACAGCTTGGCTCCCAACAAGCATCTATTACTATGGTTTAATCTGAAAAAAATGAATTTTTTATTCCCTTATGTCAATGCTCAATATATCTTCAAACATGCAAAAGGGCAAGCTGTTGTCCTGGTTTAACATTATTTTCTAGCTTGCCCTGTCAATTGCTCCTCTGCTAGTTATCAAGTGATTATTTCCAAAGCAGGAATAAATCAGAACCCTGAAGCAGCTAAATACCTGTTGATCCTTTGCCTTATGTTATATTAAACGTTCCCATGAGACTTGATTTGCTTAATTGGCATATCTGCAGAATGCACATCTGTACCCTGGCTTATAATGCATATTTCTCCAGTTCAAGTACTGGAACAAATAGCGTTTTTGAATAAAGATAAAATTGACAATTCTCTCTATAATGCTCTACAACTTGAAAGAATATAGGACATTTTAGACAGATAATCCTCTAGATCAGTAGTCCCCAACCCTCAGCCATGGCCCACTCCTGGGCACAGCCTGTTCGGAACCAGGCGGCGCAGCAGTGGGCCAGTGCCTGCGTGTGAAGCTCCCCTTGCACAAGCGGAGGCTGCTTGCCCTCACACACAAAATTCCCCTCGCATGAGCGGTGGCCGTCTTGTGCTCACACATGAAACTTCCTTTGTGTGAGCAATGGTCATCTTGCGCTGGTGTGTGAACCTTCCTTTGTGCGAGTGGTGAGCACATGCACCCATTGCTCACACAAATGGAGCTCCTCTCCCCCCCCACTCCCCCCCCCGGCCAGGTTACCAAGCCAGAAAGGCTGAGGACCGCTGCTCTAGAGAAACTATGTGGAAAAAAGTATCATTTGAAATTAAAATGATATAAGTATTGAACTTAAATCAGGGGTCCTCAACCCACAGGCTGCGGCCCACTATCAGGCCGTGGCCTGTTTGGAAACAGGCTGTGCGATCGGCTGACTGGTGCACATGCGGGTGTGTGTAGTTTGACTTGGCTCGCTCAAATGGTGGCCATCTTGTGCTTACGTGTGAATCTTCCTTTGCACAAGTGACGAATGCGTGGACCCACTGCTCACACAAATGGAGTTCTTCTCCCCCCAGGCCACCAAACTGTAAAGGTTTGGCACCGCTGACTTAAATGACAAAACTTCACTATGTAAAAATTTTAATACTCACCTGATCAGCAAACTGGGTCATGTAGCGTTGTAATCTGCTTTGGTTATCAGTCTGTTCACATAGTTGTACCAAAATATCAAAGTCACAATATTTTTCTGCAAGAGCAGCAACTTGCTGATATTGTTTGAGAACAACTGTGCAAAAATCAACAAAAACAGAAAACACAACAGATCATACATGTTTACCCTGTAATCACTAGTAGATAAGATAGTATTGTCAAATTAAAAAAACATTTTCTTCACAATACAGTTTATGCACAAAGCA
Source organism: Pantherophis guttatus (assembly GCF_059756535.1). Lineage (NCBI taxonomy): Eukaryota > Metazoa > Chordata > Lepidosauria > Squamata > Colubridae > Pantherophis > Pantherophis guttatus. Next base: position 275,529,299 of record NC_142063.1, on the reverse strand, counting down.
TCTATCAGATATTTGGACATTATACTCCCTCAAAGTAGACAGATAGTATCTTTTCTTTCTATAGCAAATTCTGGCTTTTATCTCTCTTTACTTATTTAAGAAGTTTATACGGTCAATCTTTTAACATAATATGATTCTGGGAGGTGTATAAGCACAACAACAATTAATACATTGTAACCAGTCTCAAAATACTGAATCTGAATCAAAATAAAACAAAATAAAACCGAGATTGCTATCATTATAATATTATATCCATATACAACAAATTGAGAGTAAGCAAAGTGGGTAATTAATAACTATCCAACAATTATTAGAAATAGAGTCCATGAGATGATACAGAAACAAGCACTATCATGCCATTTTATTTTTTATATAAAGCAGAAATGCAATTTAAAGAAATAATTCAATTCACTTTTTCTTATATTCCATGAACTTCATGGTGTATTCCCTTGTTCAAAGGAAGCTTTATTACAAGCAAGGGTACTGTAAAAACACAAACTGCAAAACTGGAATTTGGCAAAGTAACAAGTAACCAAAGTGAATTAAGAACTGTTCTTAACTCTTGTCTATCCATTTGTGAAGCTATAACCCAAGTCCTGAGAGCTGCATATACTTTCCAAAAAATCTTGGTGGTATTCACAAAGTCATTCCAAAGTTGACTACGAAATTGTTACTTTTAATATGAGAGAAAGGGGCAATTATTAAATATGCAGAGAATAATCCCATTAAGTAAAAACTTCCCCAAGTGAAGTCTGACTGCTGCTAAGAACATATCCATGTCCATCTAGGCTCCTGGCAACAGTATCTAAGTGGTTTGCATTAATCATTCTCCAGAAGAGTTCTTCAACTTGCCAGCCCACCCTTGAACTGAGGGATTTCCCTGTGATCTCCCATTTAAATAATAAGCAGATCTTAAAGGGCTGTATAGGTTTTTGAGATAGGTCAAAGTCAAATACATGCTGCCATCTGCTGGGCTTCATAAAGTTACATCTAATTAAATTTAAATCAAATCAAATTAAGTTTTTGCCTATTTTGCCTAAAACAGTTCCTGATATATTACTGTAAGTGACTATCTATCTGAAAAAAGTTATGCTCCTGTCTTAACTAAAAAATTAGTATCTGATAATTCTGACTGAATGCAAAATTACATTAGATAGTAATTCTTATGAATACTTTCCCCCACAATCTCTCTCTCTCTCTCTCTCTCTCTCTATTTTTTAAAAAAGAAAAAGCAACTTCAACTTTAGAATAAAAATATAACTGAAAAGAGAGTAACACCTTGGGAAAATTTGCTTTTGTTTCATATGCCAGATTTTATATGGTACAAACCTAAATATATTCTGCTCTTCTTATCCCTCTGGCTTTTATGCTGTAACCATTTTTTATTTCATACTGCATAAATCGGCAAACTATTATTAGGAATTTAAACATCAGCTTGTACAAAAACAGCAGCACTTACGTAATGGTAGCAATAATTCCGTTCTTTTCTGTTCGTATTCTACCAGCAGACTGTTATAACGTTCCTGATGTTCAGGCCGGTCCACAGATTTAAGCTGAGAAACATAGCCATCCAGAAAGCAATCCAGCAGTGCCACCAGCTGTTCTGTCACGGTGCTACGAAGCTTACTATTAGCTTGTGGATAAACCTTCTTCAGAATGATTTCATGTTGCTGCACTATTGTTGTTCGTACGCCAACAGATGCTTGAGAAGACCATAAAAACATTTTGATGACATTTATGCAGCTTGAAACTTTACCACTACTATAGTACACATATAAGTTACAAGTAAAAATGAAAATGCATATGTGAATACATTAATTGTTTGTAAAGTAAAGCAGCATTTTTCAGTAGAACAACAGACAGACTTTCCAGCAAGAAGAATGGGCATAAAACAACCAGAAAAAACTGTATTCATAAAAGAAAAAATGATAGAGCTCAAAAGTATCAACTTATGTTCCCATACTCATTCAAACATGGTTTTTTAGATTTTTATCCCACCTTTATTACTTTATAAGTAATGCAAGGAGTAAACCGGGGTGAAATTCAAAATTTTTCCCTACCGGTTCTGTGGGTGTGGCTTGGTGAGCATGGCAGGGGAAGGATATTTCAAAATCTCCATTCCCAACCCACTCCGGGAGAAGGATACTGCAAAATCCACATTCCTACACCACTCTGGGGCCAGCCAGAGGTGGTATTTGCCGGTTCTCCAAACTATACAAAATTTCTGCTACTGGTTCCCCAGAACCTGTCAGAACCTGCTGGATTTCACCCCTGGAGTAAACATAATACTTCTTATTTTTCCCATAACAACTATCCTGTTAGCTGGGTTGGGCTGAGCGAGTGAGTGACTGGCTTAAGGTCACTCAACTGGCTCTCATGCCTAAGGAAGGACTAGAATTCACAATCTTCTGGTTTCTATTGTGACCATTAGCTTCTTCTAGGTTTCTTCCCTTAGGTTTCTTGCAGAAATAACTGAATTTGCTATCAGCATCATAGTATACTTTTGCCCCGTCAAATAAGTGTTAAGGTTAGGGTGTGTGAATAACTGCATTATTCCCAAATCATGAATCAGAATGCTGCTAAGTAAATTAATACGTCAACTTTAAACTTCAGGAGGTGGAATTAAGAAATGAAAACAATTCACATTTTTTACAAACTCTTAGTTTTAGCCACAGGCATCAGAAACACAGCACCTTCTAACAGATTAAGTACAGAAAATGGAGGGAATCGTTTAAAGTTTAATATAATACCAGGTATGTGAAAGACTGGTATAACTAAGACCATATTATAAATTAACAGAAAAACATCACAAATGTCATTTTAATTTTTCTCACCTGTCCAAGGTACATACTCAGGTTCAACTTTAGTGGGATCTCTTGTTTTATATAAAGGAATTTTAGATTGGCGATCTTGGATAGCAGCTTTTAGCATATCCTTCACAAAAAAAAAAACCCAAAAATAAATCTTGTTAAAATCAATTTTATGGAATATGCTAGGTTTTTAATATAAATATGATTCTTATTATGAACTCACATAGTCAGATAAAACGGAAGTATGTATATGCAAAAATGAATGCCTCTAGACAAAAGCCAAATAATTTTTAATATCATAATAGTGTCAGAATTTTAAAAAAATGAGAAAGAAAAGTGCCTTATGGTTTCATATACTGCTTTCATTTTCAGCAACAGTGCATTTCTGGGTAAAATAAACAAGCGGACACCAGGATGCTACTGGTAGAGTTCCCCAACTTTACTCCATTCCACTATCCTGCACACTCCATAAATGTGCTCCAAAGGAGTATGGAGTTCTTTAGAACTGATGTACAGAAATACAGAGATAGGGGAAAAAAGTGTTAAGTCGCACTGATGGATAGAAATCTGTTTACGTAACATTAATCAACTTTGCAGGTTTCTGTCATGATTAACACAGAATATCATACCTTTATAATATTGTTTACATCAACAACTGTTTCACCCCATTCTTCAGACTGAACCGATGTATCCTTCAAGACTTGTTTTTCCTTTTCCAGTAAGCATTCAAAAATAGTATCTACTTGAGAAACCTGAAAAACAAAAGAATGTCACACTGGTATTCCATTTATTGAAGACATTGGGTTTGTATTTTAAAAAAAAAATCACATTAGGGGTAGGCAGTCTTGCAGATACAGCTTACTTTAACCCTCCATTTAATGTTCATTATCAAGGCATGATGCCTTCTATTCACTTTTTGTCTTTGTTCCAAGCCATTTGGGATTATATCTAGGATGCTTTTAGGTTCCTCATATATTTGAAGTTTATTCATGCATAATGTGTTTCTAGATAGCAAATAATTCTTACCTCTCTGAAGAAAACATCAGCAGGTGTTAGACCTGAAGGAATGTCATCTTCTCTTTTGTTCAAAGCAATCTGTATTGCACAAGTCACGAGATCTGGCAATCTGTAATGATAGTTCTTGAGAGCAATAGCTGCTGCTAATTTTTCTGCATGTTCACAAAGTAGTAATCGAGCTGCCATCGGCATGCCTCTTACTTGAACACAATCCAGTCGTCCAAAGAGATCAACCTTAGATAGAGATAATTGTAAATAAAAATAATGTATGCCACACTGTTATCCATATTTTTATCCGATAGCATTAGGAACTTACTTGGTGAAGAAAATCAATGTACATAGAATGTGCTTGTGACTTATTATCCAGCTGGTGAAGAATAATGATGGATGAGTTGGTAAAATTTGCTGCATCTGGATAAAAACACAATCAAGAGCATTTAGATTTTTACTTGTTTCAAATAAACTTTGAAAATGTAATTTTACTTTTCAAAAATTTTCATTTCATTTTTTCCCAAAAATCCTCTTGGATTTTTGCATATTTTTGCCAATATTATATAAAAGGAATCTAACAACAACATATTTTTTCCCTTTGGATCAGGTTCAGTTGCAATTTCATATCAAGATCAATAAAGATGTCTACTTCATGAGGGCAAAAAAATTCTGTCATCTTGAATATACTGTATACATGTTCAAACTATATTGGATGATATAACAATTTTCTTAAATAGAGGAATTCATAGCATGGAGGTTTTCTGAGGTTAGCTCTAATTTAGATGTCCTATTTCTATTTTCCTATTTCTTTCCTATTTCTTCCCATCATCTATTATTTCTGAAAAATGCATGTTTGGTCAGGATGTATATGCAACTGAACAAGTACAGTTTTGAACCTAGAACAAACCATCAGGTTTCAGAAATTTCATTAGACTCATTGGATCAGTCAATGCTTGGCAGAAAATAAACTAAGTACATTAGGGTGGTTTAGAAGATACAAAACTATGGACAGGGTGAGTAAGCAACCCATATATGTGCCATCATCTTCTTTCATCACTAGCTCTCAAGCATGGCATGTATATAGGCCTGCCTGCTCCCAATTTTCCCAACACCTTCCTTACTTCCCTAGCCACCAGCATTCTCCCATAACATATCCTGCCAGCAATCTTCTCAATGCTTTCCCTCTCTTTCCCTTCGATGGCTTCCCAATGCCCTTCCCTTCATCCCTCCCTCTTGGACAGGTACAAGAGAATTTGGTCATGTTTCAGAATGCACTCTACATTCATTTCAGCCCCCCCCCCCCCAAAAAAATGACCAGGATTGGCTATACCTTTGGATTTGTATTTAAATACACCAAGACGATACCAGTGGAAGAACAATGTTGTAGAAGAATTCCTTGGAATATTCTGCAGTGCATAGGAATTCCAAAGGCAAAAATAAAAGAGGCTACCTAAAATTCTAGTACTCAGTATTCTCTGCTACAGATTCAAAAAGGAGAAAAGAAATACAAAACCTTCCACATGCTGTAACTGTATGTACATAATTGACATACAAGGAAAAAATTTCTTTTTCTTCCCATTACTCTTGTTTTTTGAACATGAAGTTTCCACTCTGGTCCCCAACATAAACGAAAACTTCAAAATCCTCTGATGCATATAGACAATACTAGGCTATGGATAAGCTGCTCAGGGATATACTGCTTAGTTTAAGTGGGATGCAGAGTAAGTCTGTTGAATTTTTCCTGTTGCCTGAAGTGAATTCCAGAATGTGGTCAACACTCTCCAGCACTAATCCCAAAGGGAGGAGAAAGAAGGGACAGGAAAGACATGAGATGGGAGAAATAAAGACTAGCCAGTGGAATATGCCAAGGTGGGATATCAATAGTGGCAGCTGAAGAAAGGGGAGGAGGGAAGAAAGGAAAAATGCAAGGAAGGATCAGAAAGTGGGCAGGCTGGTGAGGTATCCTGCAATGGAACATTGGACTAGCTGAAGAATTAAAGAAGCTGGGGAAATTGGGGATAGCTGGGCTGCCATCGTAGGACATACTGCATGGAGAAGGGAATTGCTAGTTGTGCGCTCCATCCCTCCCCTGTATTAATTTCCATAGCTGCTCCAGTCTCCTTTTCACCCTAAACCACTCCTGCCTGCAACATCCCTATGAGACCAAAATATTTAGCATATGTGCTTTCATTCAGTCACAGACTATCAGCAAGCAGCTGTTCCATGCATATCCACAATAACATTGCAATGCACCCTCTGAAGGGCTACCCTTGAAGTATACTTATAATCCAGTATACTTTATATACAATATAAACAAACACATGTATTGCTCCGCTTTTTATATGGAGGAATCCATACCTTCAGGTACAGATTCAGCCCACCGTGGATCAGATGTAGGATAATCATCTATTAATTCTTCACTGACTTGTGTTACAGTTCTATCAAGATCAGCATCAGGACCGAAATCTGCTTGCTGGGGGAAAAGGTCAGCAATTGTGGCATTTGCCCCCTTCACATCCTTCCTGCAATTAACAAAAAGGCACTTTTTGTAAGCCGATCATTATAATGAGATATTAACGAGGGTAACTTAATCGTGATAGTACTCTTTTCTAGTTGAGCTTCCCATTTTATATAATGCATTAATAAACAGTCATGGAATATTTTGAAGCCCTCAATTGATATTGTTGGTAATGTCACCTAAAGGACTACTGTATTTCCTGCACAAGAAAATTCTATATCCCAAATGACATATTATTATCAAACCACAAGGAACTGTTACGCAAACCACACTTGTTGTTTATGAATTTTTTCACATGTAGAACACTTGTGTTTATAAAGATCACATTCAGAATGTAATTCAAAATGACAAACACAGGAAACATTTTTGCATGAATGGAAAAATTCCAGGTGATGTGATTTTCCTTATTTTATTCATCAAGTTCAGAATGGGTGCCCATTCCTATTAGAATATGTTTTTGTTTAGTTTGAGATGGGTAGAAGGCAGAAAGTGAAAATTGATGACTAAGCCAAAAATAAGTCAAAATGAATAGCAATAGTTTAGAAATAAACTTCTAAAATCTACACAAAGGAAAAATTTATGGCAACATAAAGGGCTGCTACAAAAATGATGATAATAATAATAATAATAATAATAATAATAATAATAATAATAATAATAATAATAATAATAATAATAATAATATTTCTATACCGCCCCTCTCCCAAAGGACTCGGGGCGGTGTACAGCCTATTAAAACAAAAAATATACAAATATCAAAATTTAAAATTATTTAAAATATTACACAATTTCGGCCCGGATTAAAACCCCCAATTTAAAACTCCCAATTTAAAATAATTACATAGTTAGCCCTGCCTGACGAAACAGTAGGGTCTTAAGGGCACAGCGAAACACACGGAATGTCAAAATAGGGGCATTTCTTTTCTCTACTCTGCAAGTGAGAGCCCCTGGCAGGGCTGGATTTTCCTATAGGCTAACTAGGCTTCAGCCTAGGGCCTCAAGATCAAGAGGGGCCTACATTCAAATTGTTAGCAAAATTAAAATTACACTTTCACTATAGGTGAAAGGGCCTCATAAGTGGAATAGCCTAGGGCCTCTTTTCATCTAAATCCGGCCCTGGCCCCTGGGAATTGGAATAGCTATAAACCTCTCAGCAGTTTAACCCGATGGAAATATATGGAATAACGTTAAATTATTCTGTAAAATAAAGCTCTAAAATGTCATCTTCAATGCTCAGAAATATCTTGTTCATATGAGGCTAAGCTTGGGCTAGGAGGGAATACTGTGATAATTGACTCATGGAGCTGCCAATAAAAGCCTAGCAATGCAGAATACCTCCCAGAATATTCAAGAGAGAAAAGAAATTGAAGATAGAATTTGGATGGTGTGGGTAGGAGGAGGAATCTGAAGGATGCTCAGGGTCCTATCTAAGGAAAATCTACCTATGAAGAAGACAGATTAAGAATATAGCTAGTGGCAGAAAAGGCAAATATTGACAGATTACAAATATGTTATAATGTTAAGTGAACCTAGTTACCATCCATTTTAAGTTATTCAATAAAAGTTCATTAATTTCTTTGAATGTTAGGAAAGTGATTGTGTAATCCTATTCTGTTCTTTCCCCACTTAGTCATGTTAATTCAAAGACATGAAGAAAAGGGTTTGTTGATGGCAGCAAGATTAAGAAATCCTATACAATATAGGCTATCTCCCCAAAATGGGATTTCGCTTTTATTACTTTATATGCAATACATTAAGGTTTTGAGAATGCAACCAATCTATGTACCACTAAAATTATTGTGTCTGTAACCTTTGTGTAACATTTGTGAAACAATGTATCACAGAGCAACAATTTTTCAATAAAGGTACTTCAGATGAGCTAATTTACAGAATGCATCCAAAATCCAGGAGTTGTGGTCCCATGGGATTGAAATTTGACAGATTTGTAGTCATTTTAGTGCTACCATCCAGAGGTTCAGTAAACCAGCCCCTAGCCCTCTAGAGATTGGGTAAACTGGCCCCTCCTTCGGGATGGAGATCAGGTAGACCGGTCCTATCCTAGCCCTCCAGAAGCTGGGTAGACAGATCCTACTATGGGCTAGTGGAGACTGGTTAGCTGTGATCAAGCTGGAAGTCAGAAGTTGCTCCTGCTCCCACTGATCTTTGGCCTTGGTCATTTTGTTTCTCTATTTAGGTAAGGAAATATTTTTGAAACGATGACCGAATGGGTCACAGGTTTTCTAGTTAGAACATAAATCTTGGATTTTGAATTCACCACTCATAAACAATAAATTTCCTGATTTAACTTTTTAAGTGTACAGAAAACTCAATAAAAGGCACTATTAAAATTCTCCTGATACCACTGATGATTTAATTAATATAGTATTTGTTTATTTGTTTAGTACCTGCAAAACTGCAAAAAAGAAGATTTTAGAATTTTAGTTTTATCTTCTTGAGCTACAATATCCATTCTAGAAGAGCCATCAAAACCAATGCTCTAGAAGAGAAAAGGAGGAAAAAAATGGAAGTTGAAGCATTATTCAACTACAACAAAAACCCCAATTAAAAATAATTATGTCTGGCAAAAGATTCTAAAGGAATTAAATGCCAGGCAATACTTTCCCCTCTTCTCTTTCAAGGTTCCAATTGGTTATTACCTCATCATTGGGCTCAGCTACAGAAGAGGCTAAAGAATCCTCAATGTCTTCAGGAAGTAAAGAATTGGTTTCCTTGGAACATATAGTTACAAGTCCGCTTCTCTGAACAAAAAAAATGGGAAGTTGAGCAGAACAACCTGCTCCTAAAATTTTATCACCTAAAATACAAAAAAAAAGAGAGAGAAGGACAGACATCATCGACATCATTTTAACCAAGGTTCAATATGTTTTGGATGGCAATTCATTCTACTTGAATTAAAGTAGAAAGTAGTACTTGAAAGAGCAGGGACTCCCCGTTGGAGTATTCCTTGATTTTCAACTGTCACTGGATTTTCAAGTAATGATTATGACAAGGAACAAGTCTCCAGAATTATGGTTAATGTGTGAGCTTCAACCTTTGATAAACTAGTCAAGGGAAAATCTACATCCATAGGAATCAATCAGTAATGCAACAAGTTTTATTTTTAAATTTCATAATTACCCCAAAACTTAATCACTAGTAAAGGGAACAAGAATCTTTGCTGCAGGTCTGGAGAAAGACTGAACAGTTTCATTAGTTTGTGTTAAAAAGTTTACGTTTGTTAAGATTCTCACCCTGGGCACTGAAAATAATCTTCTCCTGTGGCAAAGAGGTTCTTCCTGTTCCGGTTGAACAAGCAAATACCTCATTTTCAGTATAAAGACAGGCAAAATGGCTGGAAAAATCTGGGACTATTAAATGACACATTGGTTCTTCAAGCTGAAAAATACGGCATTAAATATTACAAGAAATAATTATATTTAGAAATGAAGCATTATTAAGATCAGCAATACTATCTTCTAGGTAGGCCTGGCATACATACAAAATTATAACAATATTAATACAGTTGATGCCTTGAATCAATTATAAATTATATTTCTATAGTTATTCATAATGATACACCATTGTTATATTTTTTACAGTTGTACAATCTTATTGATACACACATATTTTTGCTAATGTGTATAGAATACGGACTAATGATAAATCCTTTTTTAGATCACATGTAATCCAATCTGATACATGAATTATTTTATAGTATATACCAGTACATATATAACCAGGATTCTCAATTTCCAAAATTGAACGATCCAGAGCTCAATTTCCAAAGACTTGTAGCATCAGTTTCTCTTTCTAGAGTAAATTAAAGTATTTACTGGTTCTATTTTTCTTTAATCTTTAGTTATGCTAATTTTAAAAATTCAGGTATTACTGAAGTAACATTACGAGACAAAAGGCAACTGGACGGGAAGTACAATAGCATGTTTCTATGGATATAGTTCAAGCAAACAGTTTTTTTAATCCTCACAATCAATCACTTGAAATGATATTCTATAAGCATGTTTAAAATCAGAAGCATCCAAAAAGCATTTAAACATAATGCCAATTACCTGAAAAGGTGGGTTATATTGAGTGACCTCTACAATCATGTTATCAGATGTGGGATAACCATTATCTTCTACAGTTATCAAAGTATAGTAAACAAGGCAGGGAGTGTCACCAAGATGCCAGGCTGCAGCCAAAATAACTAGTCCATCACTACTCATTGGAAAACACAATTATCATAATTACAAATAGTTGTTCAGAAATATCAGATAATGAAACAGTAATTTTTCAAATATATATTAAGCTTTTCATTTGACTTAAAAAAAAATTATCTAAAGATTTTTACATGGTGTATAAGCCCTACTTACTGTATTTAAGCTTGTATTTTATCTATTTACATGTAATAGAATCTGTTTCTCGGCTTTGCTGATAGTTATTTTATGAAGCTCAGATACTATATTTTTAATTTTATTTTATGTTATGTATTTTGTTTTTTTTAAATTCTATTTCATTGTAAGCCTCTAGAATCATATATGAGATGGGTGCCTATATAAATAAAATATTTATTTTATTTAGATTTTTCTTTTATCCTGATTTTATTACTTTATAAGTAACTCAAGGCAGTGAGCATACATAATATTTCTTTCTCCTCCTATTTTCTTCATAACAACCCTGTGAGGTGTATGAGCTGAAAAAGAATGACTGGTCCAAAATTCCCCAGCAGCTTATATAAATTTAAATAAATAAATATCACATGAACACTGAAGGATTTTTTTCATTCTTGCTTAACCAATTAAATAGTCTTTATTCCTGTGTGTTTTAATTATTTTTTTTTGGTTAAATTATATTTTCCTGATTGTGTGGATAAGGAAATAATATTTTGATTAGAACAGTGTCTGAATTAGTAATACTACTAGAAATATGAATCTGTAACACAGCTCACTTTCTAAATAAGAACTTACCAATTTTGCTGCAAATCCAAATATTGCACATTAATATCTTCTTTAATGTCCCCATAATTGCTTTCTGATCCCTGTAAAAATGATAGATTGTTAAAAATGTTTGTGTGTCTATATTTTTCTTGACTGTACACCGCCTTGAGTCCTACGGGAGAAAGGCGGTATAAAAATATAATAAATAAATAAATAAATAAATAAATAAATAAATAAATAAATATGCCAGAAATAAAAAAACTATATATTATTATGTTACACATATTGCTTCTTACCCATATTGATTCCATGATATTTTCTTTAAGTACTCTGTTTATATCCCAGCTGAGAACTTGACGTTCTGCATTGTCTTCTATTTCCCATTTATAAAGATTTGAGTTGGTCATGGCATAAAATCTTGAGTCATCTTCATCCCAAAGAACACTAGAAAGCTGAGTTAGATATAAATTAGGGATAAAATATCTGTCTTTAATATATTGCAGTTCTCTGTTGGAAGTTCAAGTTAAGAAAACAGAAAAGCTTAACCCACCCACCCACAAAAAAGACAAATATAGCACAGAAACAAGGATAAAATTCAAAAACAGCACAAATATGAGAGTACTGCAAAGTTATTCTGTCAATCTTGCAATATATTCTAGACACCAATCAAAATTACATTAAAATACAATGCAAATACTGGGAAAATATGGTATCAAAAATCAGAAATACTCTCTGTAGAAGAAATCTGCAAGTATATGTGATTCTATTAGATTAAAAAGAGCTCACTTCTAGAAAATCTAAAGTTTTAATTCATGACTCTCATATACATTAATATCATCAGCATATTGATGGATGCTTTTAAAGCTATTTAAATTATAATTTAAATATAACTGGTACTATAAAACCACTGAACTTATAGACTGATTTCAGAAACACCAGCAAATGATCAGTTTAGATCCTGACAGCTGTCCACCTCCCAATAACTCATAGAAGAGGGAAGAACAGGCAGTTGAAGATAGAGGTGGTCTGCTACCAGTAGTCCTTGACTTACAACCAAAATTGAACCTGGAATTTTGGTAAGTCATTGCACTCATTAAGAAAGGTGCTCAAGTGACCGCATTGCTAATGACTGTAATCTGAATATTAATCAAAATACTACCCTGTTTCCCCCAAAATAAGACATCCCTGATAATAAGTGCAATCGGGCTTTTGAACGCATGGCAATAAGGCCAAGCGCTTATTTCAGGTTTCAAAAAAATATAAGACAGAGTCTTATTTTCGGGGAAACACTGTAGCATTAGGCCATTTTGTTGCTGAATTTCAGTTGGGGATCTTGAGATTTTAAGGAACTAAATACAAATTTAGTTGGGGAGCCAAAAGCTGCCTGTAGTTGTCTACCAACTGTTCTAGGGAATCTGTCTGCACTGAGTCCTGTTGTAAAGCATTCCTTTTGTGTGAGAGAAATAGGAAAATAAAAAATCAGCATTAAAATTAAAATACCTTTATTTTAAAGACTTACTTCTTCATCGTTACTAGGTGACAGAATCCCAAGCAGTGAAGAAACTTTTCTACCTATTCCAGAAAACATGCCTTGTCCTTGAGCTAAGCCATGTTGGTAAATCTTGCCATTGCTATCAGGTGTAAGTCGGATAAACTGACTCCTTGCCGAGGATAAAATAAAGCTTCCGCCCTAAAAGAAAGTTCAGTTCAGCTTTTTGGAAAACCTGTATTGATATTTTGTTTTTAAAAACAGACTAGCTAACCAACTTCAAAATTATAACTCTATTTCATTTTATATATAAATAGTGAAAAAATAGATTTCAGAGCTTTTACTAAGCTGTCACAAAGCATCTTTAATGTACCTTTACAGCTGTAAGAAAATTATAAAGAGCACCGCCAAAATCCATATTCGTCTCAGTATAGGAACTTTCGTGGACAAGGCTGGGCCAGTAACGTATTGTTCCTTCACGAGTGGCCGCCATTACCACAAGGGACTTGCAAATATAAAAAAATATATATATACATGTTAATTCTAGTAATTATTTAGTGTTCACATCAGTCTAGAGCCTCAAGGTCTAAGTTTGTTGTATAATGTAAGAAAATATGAATTTCTGGTCTGCTGAGAATTATAAACTTGTCAGAGATAAATTTATATCTGTGTTGCAGTGTTTCATAACAGATATTTTACAATATATTATCCTCCATTGAGTCTAAATAGTTTTTTAAATGTAGAAATACAGATTTTAGGTGCATTACAAAGTACAACAACTTTACAGAGATAATAAACCAAAGAAGTTTTCCTCTATGAAAAAAGTCAATGAAAATGAGTAAAACTAAGTGATTTGAGTGCCCCCTGCCTTCCTAGGAGAGAAGATACAAAAACAGATTTTTTAATTTAGTGATTTAAGCAGCCAAAATAGAATATTTTTAAAGTTTTTATTAAATATTATTATAGAATAAAAAGACAAATTTAAATAAAAAAGGAAAATGGAATGATTATTAAAGCAGAGGATTAGTATGAATTGAAGTCTTTCCTAATTTAATCCTAATATCTCATTTGCATCTCAGAGTAAGAATGTTTTAATACTCACCCTAGGACATAGTTTTAGAGCACCAGAAATAACATAACAGAATGACTATTTTAATTCTCTAAAATAGTGCTCTGAATCACTCTGACATTGTTTATTTATATATAGTAAGATAGGCAGCATATAAGATATAGTTAAATAAATAAATTTAATTGATTTCTATAGCTGGATAGTGAATACTTCTAAAGCAATTAAAAGTACACCCAAGTGATTTCAGCACTTATAACTAGCAGATTGCTTTAATTCAATGTACATATATTAGACAAACATTCCTACCCTGCAAACAATTGCCTCAGATTTCAGTAAATATGTACTGATACAATTATCTGTTTTCAACTACCCTGTTTTCCCGAAAATAAGACATCCCCTGATAATAAGCCCAATCAGGCTTTTGAGCGCAAAAGCTAAAATAAGCCCTACCCCCAAAAATAAGCCCTCCCCAAAAATATTTAAACGCAGAGCTGGAAATCAGGTAAGACGGTAAGAGGAGCCCCATCTTGCTCCACGTGCCCCAAAATAAAAAGACCTCCCCAAAAATAAGGCGAAGCGCTTATTTTGGGGTTCAAAAAAATATAAGACAGGGTCTTATTTTTGGGGAAACACGGTATAACATTACCATGAGGAAGAATTTTGAATGCAATAAATCAAGTTATTAAAGCTTATTTTTTAGATTTGTGTTGTTATATTAAACACAGAAATTCCCCAGCCTTTTATTTAAAATCATATTTAAAGATGTGTAGGTTACTGACTGCACGGTAAGTACCGGTATAATTTCCAAATGGAGCATGACAATGGCATAAATTGAATGTATAATAATGTCTTCAAAAGATATTTAAATATTCCTAACCTGTAAAGAAGATGCTTCACCAGGAACATTAAGACAGCATACTGCTACCAGATGTGCAGTCCAAATATAATCACTTGGTGGCAACTGAAGTTCTTTGCATATAGAACACTATAACACAAAAAGTATACATATATACTCTTTAATTTAGTATTCTGCGTTTATATTAGTCAGCTGTAATGTTTCTTGCTTTGAATAAAAGAAAAGTTTGGTCAACTCTCAGTTATTTTTTCCCTAAAAAGCTGACAAATATATTTTAAAAAAGATATTGTATTCTAAATTGAGCTCAGTGTTTAACAAAGATGTATTAAGTGTCAAAGAACTGCAGCATTAAAACTTAATATTTTAAAGTAATGTGAACCATGTGCAAAACCCCCCAACAATAATGGATAGAGAATAATTTGAAATATTATCTGCCTAGCACTACAAATAAATCTATATATATCTATAAATGGTATATGAGAAGTTTCTTGGATGAAAGTCTATTATTACAAAATAATTCTCACTAGATTCTAACAAATAAATATGGATCTTGCTTCACTTTTAAAGGCTTAAAAAAAACATTTCAATTAAAAAAAATATTACAAGTAGATGCTGATTGCACTTATTTGGAAGCCTACTACCGGTAGAATCACAAATACTTTTTTCAACCAAGAATAGTTAAACTTATATAATTACTTCTCTTTTAAAATGCACAAATTAATAAAAATTTACTGAGACTATATCAAATAGCAATTTATAAGAAAAGTTATTCACTTTTATGATCAGATATCCAATATAAAATTATTATTTGCAGAATGATGTGGTTTGTTTCCATTCAATTTCATCCCCAAATATGATACACCCTTAAAGTTTTCAGATTGTCTCATTCTTGGAGGGAACAACAGAACATCGAGGAACAAAGTGAGCCACTTTCCTCATTAATATAAAGTCTAAATGTTACAGAACGTGTGCAATATAGATGTATTCCAACTTCACATAAACAAGAATCCAGAAAATGCTGCTGATTTGAGGCACTTCATTTGCCTACGTTTTTATTTTGAACATATGCATCATTATAATTAAGCCTGTTTCAATACATTTCAATTTGCTATTACTTTACCTTAGCAATTGATGATTGACCAATCTTCCAAATAATTAGTCTATCTTTATGGACTAGCCAAGCCCATCCACTTTCATCTAGCAGCATACTCAAATCGTCCTCAGCTATAATAAATAATAGATTCCAAAATAAATTATAAGTATAAATTAAATAAAATCCAGGCTTGCTTTCTTCTCTGAGGATGGCCCAAATCCGTAAGTAGTTTATAGGGAAAAAAGAATTTCATTAGACACCCAAGGCATGTAAGTTTTTAACAATCAGTAATGTTAAGAGCAGGGAAAAATTGACAAAAAGTAACAATCTCATAAAACTGATATGATTATGTGGTCAACTTCAGAAAATAATTTGATTATATTTTATACAGGTAGTCCTCTGGTTATGCATGCGGGTCTGGATGGGGAGGAACAGGCTCCGACTCAACCCCTCCAAGACCGAGTGGCTGTGGTTGCCGGCGTCCCAATATAGCCAGCTGGTGACATTGCTGGCTATTGGGGGCGAGTCATTGGCCTCCACGGAGAGGGCTCGTAACTTGGGCGTCGTCCTGGATGCACAGTTGTCTTTAGAAGAGCATATGAAGGCCGTGGCCAGGGGTGCTTTTTATCAGGTTCGCCTGATACGCCAGTTGCTCCCCTTTCTGGATCCGGACTCCTTATGCACGGTCATTCACACCCTTGTTACTTCCCGCCTGGACTACTGTAATGCTCTCTACATGGGGCTCCCCTTGAGGAGCACCCGGAGGCTCCAACTGGTCCAGAATGCAGCCGCACGGGTGATTATGGGGGTGACATGGCACTCCCGTGTAACACCTCTCCTGCGCGAGCTGCACTGGCTTCCGGTGGTCTTCCGGGTGCACCCACCCTCTGGAACGAGCTAACACCAGGGATACAATTGAACCCGGACCTCTGTACTTTCCGCCGGGCTCTGAAGACCTTCTTTCAGCAAGCCGGGCTGGCTTAAAATTTTTAAATTGTTTTATGGGTAAGGGGTTTTAAATTGGGGAAGCCAAATGGATTTAATTATGTTTTAAATTATTTTAATTTTCATATTGTATGTATTTTAATCCTGGCTGTTCACCGCCCTGAGTCCCTCTGGGAGAAGGGCGGTATAAAAATTTAATAAATTGAATTGAATTGAATTGAATTCAATGACCACTTATTCAGTGACCATTCAAAATTACAATGGCAGTGAATGAGGGAGATTTACAACCAGTCCACAAAGTTGCAGCTATTGGTTACAGGGTCACGGTTGGTTGCTTGGATGCCAGGCTCATGATTACAACACTGGGACTACCAGAATGGCCATCGCTATGTGATTGAGTCCCAATTGCTGTTGTAAACAATTCCAATTACATCACTTAGCGATGGAAATTTCAATTGCTGTTATAACCTGAGGACTATCTGTAACTGCTGACACTTCTCAGTTGCTAGACATAATTAAGCACAGCTGATAGAAGATACTTTCAAGTACATAATTATTTGAGCGTCAGATAGAAATAATAAGTTATGGCTTCCAAACCAAGTATTTTTGCTTCGAGAAGAAATGCAAACCACTCAGGACAGTTTGAATCATTTTGATTTTATAAGTTCTTAAACAGCCACACTGCTGTCTTGCTAATTTACAGATACTAGCAAAAATAATGCTATTTAATATTCTAAATTCTATTTTTTCCATTACATAATTATCATTTATTTATATGATCAAATTAAAAAAAAACTTACCATCAGCCATTCTCAAAGCCTCTACAACTTTTACTGGCAAAGGTGAACCAAACTTTTTTACATCATAATTGATAGTTTCACTTCCCGTTGGATGATGTACAACCTTTGTAGGTGTACACCTAAGCAGAAAAAAAAAGATTTAATAATGAAATTAATGAAATTGATTTAATTTTTATTACTTTATTTTTATTACTTGCAGTCATCACTGCATGAATTCTTGCAGTCATCACGGCATGAATTCTTTAGCTATCCAACAGTTAAAGTAGACTTTGTTTTTCCTTGTTTTTCTTCTTAGAAACTGAGTATTGCACTTGTCTATTCCCTTTCCCAAACTGTTGATATTTGGTAAACATTGAAATATTTATAATGAAGCTGAGAAGAAAGATCAGGCAAGCTTAAAGTCAGGGAGTGTTGTTAATCACAGATAAAGCAAGAGTCATATCTACTTGAAAATGTAACTAGCTTGATCACTGCCAAAATATATTTCTCCATTGTTGAAAAAACAGCATGATTAATAATCAAGGTTAATATGAGTTCAATATTGGAAAATTTGCAAGTGATTATGTAGGAAGAAAGGAAGTTAAGTCAGAAAACATCATAATTTTTATGTTCTTATTACTTCCATGTACTGTTTTTCACTATAGAATTTTCTATTTATAGTCTATTAAATAAAATATCCTAAATGCAAAATTAAGCATAATCATTCAACACTAACAAATACAAATACTACTATTTACTTCTGAATCCTTTTCAATGTCATTGACACTAAGCAGAACAGAAATTCAAATTAAACAATTTTAAAATTGTTTTACGTTGAGTCAAACCATGGTCTTATCTAGTCCTGATCTAACTGGGAATGCTAGTTCCAGGCCTTAAATGTTTTTCACCACTGCAGTAGAACAGGAAATGGGACACACAAACACACAATACCCATTAGCTTTTCAACACATTTATTGCATTCAGAAGCTGACATAACAATACAATAAAAATAAAAATAAATAAAATCATAGCTATACTCAATATAGAAAAAATCTGAAAGAAGGGTCAGCCAGACCAAAAGTATTCTGGAATAAAAGTATTTTAGTTTTAGCACATAAAAATAGTGGTCTTTACACTGAATGTTATATTTAATGGCATTAAATAATGGGTTAATCTATCATTGTGTAAGCCTGGAAATCAGAACTTGAGAGTTATGTTTCACTATGCACTAGAAATACAAATACGAGAATTGTTCATATGATGAAAACTGATCAGTAGAATTATCTTTAACTCTTATCCCCCCTTTCTTGGATACTTAAGATTTCTTAGGGGTGCTTTTTAAATACAAGAAATAAAAGGTACATTTGTATTAACCCTTTGAAAAGGCGTATCCAACACTGGAGAAATAAAAAAAAAATGCGACTATTTTTGTTTGTTTGTTATATAAGTGGCAGCTTAAAAGAGCCCCATCCAATTCGTGAATGACAGATTTGCAGCCTACAAGAGAAAATCTTAAATCCTTCCTTTTTCCTCTGAAAACAGCACCGCATTTGAAGGGACCACACATAATTTCCAAGGGAGTGAGCTTCCTTCAAAAACGCCTTCGTGTTCCTGCCTCAATTGGGGCGACCCCAGGATTTGTGACGTCCCCCCCCCCAAACTGCAACACTTATTTGCTCTTTTGCTATTAAAATGGCACCTGTCCCCTGAAAACAAGCCCCCCCTTTTTTTTCTTCTCCAGACGCCCCTTGCACCAATCGCGTGGAAGGAGGGCCCGGTTAGGCTCCACCCACCGATGGGCGGGGCAGAGTACTCACCGCGCAGAGAAGGAACCGAGGTGTCTCCTCGTAGCCGGCGAGAAGAAGGCTGGGGAAGAGACTGACGGGGTCACCAGCATTTGGCTCTTCTTACCTCCGGGACGGAGGCCTCTTCGGCCCGAGCCACCGCCGCCGCCTGGAGTGTGAGGCGAGGTGGGAGTGGAAAGAAACATTGCCGCCTCGGTGCGAAAAACCGAGGAGCCGTTATAAAAAAAAATAAAATATCCCAAGCTTCTCAAGTCCCGTTGCTGTCTCTTTTTCTCGTAAAGCAAAACCGGCGCATCTAAATGACGTCGTGTTTCCTCCGAGCACGGGATTGGATGGAGATTTCCCCGCCCCCTTGGCTTGGTCCAATTAACTCAGAAAAGCGGGAAGTTCTTTGTGTGTGTGTGTGTGTGTGTGTTTGTGTTTGTGTTTGTGTTTGTGTTGTGGGCAGGACAGCAGGGTAATGAATAGGAAAAGTAGCGGGAGGTTAGGAGAGGCGGTATTGGATGGTGCAGCATTTTAAAGCATATTTCAAACTGGGGACTCTGGCAGCAGCTTTCCAGGCGCCGCGCTCTCCTTCGCCATGTACATGTTTTATTTTTATTTATTTTATTTATTTATTTTCGTCAAGCATCTATTAGATAGCAGATATAAGTATAAACATGATTATGAATACATGAAATGGATACGAATAAAAGGGAACATTAGGACAGGGAAGGTGGGCACGCTGGTGCGTTTATGCACACCCCTTAGAGACCTCTTAGGAATGGGGTGAGGTCGACAGTAGACAGTCTAAGGTTATAATGGTATAATAATTATGCTTTATTAATTTAATTATGCTTTTATTTAATTAATTTAATTTAATTAATTCAATTTACATGCTGCCCCTCTCTGAAGACTCAGGGCGGCTCACAATACATTTTAAAAAATCATTATTAAAAAACATTTTAAAATTAAAAACATTAAAAACTCATGCACACCATTCATGGCCGGATCTCACCAGATCACAAGAGCGAGATCAATGGCCCAGGCCTGCCGGAAAAGCCAGGTCTTCACCGCTTTTCGGAAGGCCAATAGGGTGGGGATGGTCGGGACCTCAGGACGTAACTGGTTCCAGAGAGCTGGGGCAGCCACAGAGAAGGCCCTCCCCCGCGGGCCCGCCAGCCGGCATTGTTTAGCTGATGGGACCCGGAGAAGACCAACTCTGTGGGATCTTACCGGTCGCTGGGAGCTATGTGGCAAAAGGCGGTCTCGAAGATAACTTGGCCCTGAGCCATGTAGGGCTTTAAAGGTAATAACCAACACCTTGAATTGTGATCGGAGACCAATAGGGAGCCAGTGCAGCTCGCAGAGAATTGGTGTAATGTGGGTGTATCTAGGTGCACCCATGACAGCTCGCGCGGCTGCATTCTGGACCAACTGTAGTCTTCGAACACTTTTCAAGGGTAGGTCCATGTAAAGCGCATTGCAATAATCTAACCGTGAGGTGACAAGGGCATGAGTGACTGTGAGGAGAGCCTCCCGATCCAAGTAGGGTCGCAATTGGTGCACCAGGTGAACCTGTGCAAAGGTCCCCCTAGCCACAGCTGTCAGATGTTGCTCTAATCTTAGCTGTGAGTCTAGGAGGACACCAAATTGCGAGCCCGTTCTGAGGGTGACAATTTCTCCCCCCCCCCCCCAGAACCAAGGATGGACAATCGACATAGTCTTTAGGAGGCAATATCCACAGCCACTCGGTCTTGTCTGGGTTAATTATGCTTTTTTTTATTTTATTTTATGATGTTATGCATCCAAACTACTGTTGTTTCCCTGTGTCATATAATATGAGGGTATATGCATAATTCTGTATTTTGTCATGTTTATGTAGTGTATATTGGAGGTGGTGACCCTTTGAGAGCTGTATGCAACGAAATTTCATTTTAATGTATGCATTAAATGTATGATTAGTGTACATTCAAAGTGACAATAAAGTTATTCTAAGTCTAAGTAAG
Source organism: Pantherophis guttatus (assembly GCF_059756535.1). Classification (NCBI taxonomy): domain Eukaryota; kingdom Metazoa; phylum Chordata; class Lepidosauria; order Squamata; family Colubridae; genus Pantherophis; species Pantherophis guttatus. The sequence continues at coordinate 275,508,005 of NC_142063.1, read as the reverse complement.
TCCCTGACGTTATGATAATGTATCTATGGGTGTTTCGTCACCTCTCGATTGGACCCATGGACGACTCTGAGAAGCCGAACATGAACTTCCCAATATGTATTCTTTTATTTGATCCATTTCTACAGTCAGGCAGACAGTTGTCTGGGAAAGCCAGACAATTGATGCTGAGGATTATGGCATAAAGTCTTCTGTCCCGGTTGGATCCTTATTGCTTCATTTCCCAGCCACTTCCAGTTTTCTGACTGCCAGCTAAGGCAAAAGTTCAAAGAGACATTGGATATTTTAGCAACAGTCTGCAGGATCTTATGTCAAAATGATGAAAGGTATCATGATATTCCTGATGTAAATGCCACCCCTTAAGTATCTGCATGCAAGCATCACAACATAAGTTTGAAAAGAGGTGAAAGAGCCTGGATAGCTCTGCAGACTAAGCACTGTAATTTAACACCAGCTATCTGCAATTAAAGTAAGTTCGAATCTTGCCAGGTTCAAGGTTGACTCAGCCTTCTATCCTTTCTAAGGTAAGTAAATTGAGGACCCAGTTTGTGGGGGCAATAAGCTGACTCTGTATAAAATATACAAAAGTATGAAGGCTATTGCTTAACGCACTGTAAGCCGTCCTGAGTCTCCGGAGAAGGGCGGCATATAAATCAAATTAAAAAAAAAAGTTTGTGTCATGAATATTTTGTCATTTGCCCTTCAGGTGCCCAAGAGTTCGATTTCTGCTTTTAACTAAATAGCAATAGCACATAGACTTACATACCACAGTGCTCTCTAAGTGATTTAGAGTTAGTATATTGCCCCCAAGAATCTGGGTCCTCATTTAACCAACCACAGATGGATGGAAGGCTGAGTCAACCTTGATCCAGTGAGACTTGAACTGCCAAATTGTTGGCAGCCAGCAGTCAGCAGAAGTAGCCTTCAGTACTGCATTCTAACCACTGCACTATCATGGCTCTATATGCTGGAATAAGTCAGCTACTTTAGTACAGGGAGTCCTTGGTTAACAATAGTAAAAGTGACCAGAATTTTTGCTGTTAAGCAATGAGGTTGTAAAGCATGATGTCATGTGAACAATGGCAATTCCAGCAATCCCTGGTTAATAGACTTTGCATAATTGCAACTTCTAATTTCCTGACAGCTTTCCCCATGGACTCTGCTTGTGGGAAATTGGCAAGGAAGGTTGCAAATAACAATTGTGTGCTTGTAGGATGCTGCTACAGTTAGAAATTTAGGCTGGTTGCCAAGCACCTGGATCACATTCACATGACTCTGGGAATGTTATGCTGGTGAGAAGGACAACCAGTTGTAACTACTACTTATTCAATGCTGTCACAAGTTCAACAAGTTCAACCAAGAGCCTTGGTAGTACAGTGGTCTAAAGCACCCTGTTATTAAGACCAACTGCCTGCAATTACTGCAGGTTCGAATCTCGCCAGGATCAAGGTTGACTCAGCCTTCCATCCTTTCTAAGGTAGGTAAATTGAGGACCCAGTTGTGGGGGCAATAAGCTGACTTTGTATAAATATACAAAAGGATGAAGGCTATTGCTTAGCACATTGTAAGCCGCCCTAAGTCTCCGGAGAAGGGTGGCATATAAATCAAATTAAAAAAAAAAGTGAACAAATGGTAGTTAACAGAACATCTGAAATCTTGCCCATGACCTGGGAACAAGATGAAGGCAGTTATTGGTTTGACTTGTGATTGACTGTGATTGACTCTTGGCAGCTAACAAAGAATACTAGAATGAGAGTCAAACCATTCACATAAAACAACTACATAAATGACAACAAAATTAAAAGAAAATTGTAATAACTTAAAATGTGCAATATATAAAATTAAGGAAACGTCATCTGGAATAGTTCACTTTTTAGTCCTAAAGGACTATGAGGAGGGGTGAGTCTGAGCTCCAAAAAAGGATATTCCAGAATAAAGTTATGGGAATATGATAGGAAAGGATGTTTCCACAATATAAGAGGTGTCTGTGGAGATAAATGGCAAGAACTGCATCATGCTGCAAGCTCTTACCTCTTCAATGTGTTGTGTGTCCACATATAAAGAGGGTAGAGCTTGTGGTTTGATGCTTCCGATTCTGCAGATACCATGTTTGCGCTATGTGTAGATGCACAAACTGATTTGTTAAACCAAAAATTATAGTTTTAAGATGTGTGGGTTGAGATTATGAGTCAAACATTTTAAAAAAAATTCTGGATATCTCTTTTCAACATTTCCAAAATTGTTATAGCCTACAATGGGGGTTTTCATCCATGACACAAATTCCTAATTGTTTAATCATTAAACAATGTAACGTTTAGTTGAAGAGTGCTCTGAAACCTATTGACTGCCTTATTAATTTGGCTAGAAGATAACTGCTCTGTAAATTATTATTTTTTTAATAGACCAAATAACCTCACTACATCAGAAACGAGCACTGTAATGCACACACAGGTTTTTTTGGCTATGTCCACATGCTCCACAGAATTGGGAAATGATAAACAATAACACATTATAACCAAGTGTGTTGTACAAATCCAGCTGGTATGGCTAGTTTGGCTCAGGGTGGAATGTGAGTCTAATAAACTGGGTGAATATTTAATTAACAGTTGGAATGTTTTGTGTATGTATCCTAAAACCTCAATTTTCTTGACCATCATTCAACAGTCTTTGGATGCAAAGGGCAAAAACTGAACTTTGGATTTCATTCCCAAACATTGGACAACCCCCATCATTTCTGAAACACTATAATTCATATATATAATTCATATCTCAATTTATGACGTTTGTATAATAATTTGATATAACTTGATGCGTAGCATGATAAAATGTCAATTACATCATTGGAAAATTTGTTTTTAACAGACATCCTTTTATTCCAAATAATCTATTAAATCCAATTTTATAATGTAGAATTTGAATGACATGAAAAGAACACAGATAAACTCTGGTCAGGCCAATTCCAAAAAATTCTGTATCAAGTTTGATGACAATTTTCTTTTTAAACTTCAGAAATTCTTCTTTAAATTTGTGATAAATATGGGTGATTTCACAATGATTTTCTTATTTTTGCAAAATTTTCATAAACCTCTGGTTGGGCTCTACTCCAATAGAAAGGCAGGTTATTGGAAAATTTGAGGGGCAAAATTGATATTCCCAGGAAAATTGAAAGATAGACCAGAGAATAGCTGCCAAGGGAACACTTTCTTAATGCTAAGCCTACAAATGCCACAGCATGCATACATAATTGTGTTTACATGATGATATTGCATGTACTGCACTTTTCATAACAGAGTTTGATATTGTTACCACTGTATACTACCTCTCATTTTAATAACAGAATACTTTCTAAAGTAGTATCAATTTAAGTCAGATAATTTATTGGGAATAAATAATCTCTTACTCATCATATTGTAGACCCACCCAAATTACTTCATTTTTGCACCTCTTTATAGAGAACTAGCTCAGAACTCTTGCAGGCCATAAAGTTAGACAACAAAAGCAAATCTCAATGCAAAATTATTTCCTATCTCACCAAATTTATTATTATTGATCCAATTAGGAAATGTTGCCATCATCATTCTGTTCATATAGCTTTGCTTTAGCATATTATGTGTAAGAGAATAACTGACGTCCTTGGGAATTACTTTTACTTTTTAACAAAGACCATGGAAAAATATTGTACTTTCATCATTTACATTAGCAACTTTGCCACAACTGCCTACAATGAGGCAAATGGGATTAAATGAAAGATAGCATGTTATGCAAGAATGATGCTTTATTTATTTTTCGTTTAAAAAGGAAAAAGTATGCCTGATTATAGTTGAAAAAGTATAAAGAATATCTGAAATTGAGAAAACTTAAGGACAAAAAGGATAAGAATGGAAAAATGTCATACATACCAGTAGTTTCTTAATGCATTTTATTGTTATACAAAATATTACTCACAAGAACTATGGAACAAAGAGTAGAAAAAAATGTTCTTTATATCAAAATTAGATAACCTTGCTTTAGACTGCATTACTAAATACTTCATTATCACACTGTGCATCCCCCAGGAACCAGGAATTAACAATGGTAAAGAATTGGTTCTTTGCAGGACTAAAAAAACTTTTGGTTCTGGCCAGCTGCAAAATACCCTCTATATTAAATGACATTAAGACAATGAGATTTTTTTTAAAAAAAACTACAGAGCAGTAAGCATGTTGCCAATTATAGTCTTCATGGCCACTCGAATGAAACATAAATCATCAGTGCAAATTTTATGTGTCACTAAACTGGAAGGACCAATGATAATGAAGTCTGTTAGTGAAGAAAAAAATCCAGGTGTTTTTCTACAGTATTTGAAGTTAATGTGAAAATAACTGTGAATTTCTTCAAAATAATTGGTTGTTCTGATCAGCACCATAATTTGTGAAAAATGTGAAAAGTTTCATTTATATACCAACATTCCAACATTTTGTTCTAATCAATAGTTTTATATTTATGGGGTCCTCAGTGCTGTCTGAGCTTGGTTGTTGGGGATACCTTTTCGGCATCCAGTAGACATGGGCGTTCTAATTTCTAATCTAATATGAATTCATCCCATGGCGTTATGTGCGTTTAGAGCTTTGTCATTTTCCCCTTCTTTCAGTATGATCCATGACTTTAATTTATTTAGAAAATGTAACTATGACATTTTGTCATCAACCCTTGATTAATCAATTTAGAGACAAGTCATAAGACAGTTATATAGAAGTACTGTATAACACCATATGAACCAAATGTAAAGTAGAAGTATGGGAATACATTCCTTGCAGTTAATATTCTTTGAATACTTATCAAGAATCTTATCGTATCTTCCATTTTATACATTTATCAGTTCATTCTAAGTTCAACTCATTGGGTGTTAACTGGAGGTACTTTAAGTAAAACTACGGTGTCACATTGTGGCTTAAACACATGCCACTTCCCATTTTTTTTACTCATGGTTAGCTGAATACTGTAACTGTTTGAAAGTATAATATTGATGATCCTTTCCCTTCATCTGTGCATACAATGGGAAGCAGTATGGGTTTCTGTATGGGTAAATTAATGTAACACTGATTTTTAGAATTCCACTTCTATATTGCAGAGTTATAGTCAAAATAGCACTATTTATATATCAGTAGACTGGCTAAATACCAACAGACTGACCAGGTTTGTCAGTAATTAAAATTATTTTTTGTTGTTTACCCTTAAAGGGGAGAGTCTTCAAAGAAAACAGGTCTGATAAGTTTTCTGTGCTACAAAATACTGATCATTTAAAAGAAACAATAGATAAAAGGAAAATGGAATAGAGTGGTTTGAAAGACAAAAGGCAAGACATATATCAAGATACTGTCAGCAAAACGTAATTTTCTGGATAAGTTATTTTATACCCAATTGGAACATAAAGAAATCAAATATTTTAACAGCAGGGATGTGATAGAATTTGCTTTGACTAATATTCTTTGCATTAATGTTGACCAAATCATGACGGTTTTTGTATTTGTGAATCTAGTTTGTCTTCATAATAATGATAAAATTATTAAAATCATGATGATTTAAAAGGAAGACAAAGTATTAAAAGACATTTGGCATGAAAATAAACTAGCTGATAATTCAAAGTAGGCTGCCAAATCATAAAATTAAATTCTGCAAGCACTTGTGATATATCCATTAATCTAGGGATCAGCATGTTGTACTTACTGTACTCCCACTAGATCCTTTACAAAAACTTCGCAAACTTCTTAAGTTTCTTTGTTTTGGGAAGGAGGTAACCAAGTTATACAACGGCACCTGGGTCTAGAAAATATATCTATCCCTGCATTAATCACATAGCAACTGTAGAATCTTAAAAACAATTCACTCTTGGATTGCACCACTATATAATTACTTAAATGCTTTGAATAAAAAGCTCAAGATAATAAATTTCTGCAAATATCTGAAGTACACTTAAAAATATATACAACACATTTATTGAAACATAATTTAAATTCTTGGAAATAGTAGTACTCTTCCCTATTTAGACCTTTTCATTCTTTTTTTTTAAAAAAAGGTTATTTTTCAATTAGATGCAAAATGTTCAATATTTTGGATGAAAGACTGTTTTTTCATTAATTTGCTGAAAAGTCCATTTGGGTTTGCAAGCAGTGTTTCATGCTTTCCACACTCAACTATTCTGCCTTGGTCCAGAACTGCAACAGAATTAGCATTCTGAATGGTGGAGAGTCGATGAGCAATAATAAGAACAGTTCTGCCTTCCATCAGCCGGTCTAAAGCTTCTTGGACAAGATATTCATTTTCAGCATCCAAAGCACTAATTAATGAATAGAATGAAAAAGGAGGTTATTCTCCACATTACTAATTTTAGTGCAGAGACTTCACTAGACCATAATTGTCTGTACAACTTTTTGCATTTCATTTAAAATTTAAAATTGTTTTTTAAAAAAATATTTAATGGTGTCAGGATTTTTAAACAAAAGCAATTATTTACAATTTTGAGAGATTTGCTTTCAACAAAGAGAGCCCAATATTTCACAGATGTCCCCAAAACTGAGTTAAGACATCCTCATTTTTAATCTGCAATTTAAATACCTCATTATAGTGTAAAGAAATATTATAGAACCATGAAATAGGAACGACTTAGGGAAGCTTGACAGTGTTAGCATACTGTGTTGTACAGGCACTCCTCGTTTTACAACCATTTATTTAGTGACTATTCAAAGTTACAGCAGCACTGAGAAAAATGACTTATGACCATTTTTCACTATTAGAGTATCCCAATGGTCAAAATCTGGATCCTTGCCTTGTATTAATGACAGCTGCAGTGCGAGCAATCAACCAATGGAACAGCTTGCCTTCAGAAGTTGTGGGAGCTTCATCACTGGAAGCTTTCAAGAAGAGAATGGACTGCTATCTGTCAGAAATGGTGTAGGGTCTCTTGCTTGGGTGGGAGGTTGGACTAGATGACCTACAAGGACCCTTCCAACTCTGTTAATCTGTTAAATATGTTCTAGGATAATGTGTTTACGTTTTGTGACTTCTGACAAAGTCAATTGGGAAGCTAGATTCACTTAACAACTATGTTACTAATTTAATAACTGCAGTGAATCACTTAACAGAGGTAGCAAGAAAGGTCATAAAATGGGGCAAAATGTACAACTGTCTTGCTTAGCAACGGAAATTTTGGGCTTAATTGTGGTTGTAAGTCAAGGACTACCTGTAGTACATATGCAGTCTTCCAGAAAGCAGGGAAGTTTGCATACTTGTACAAATCCAGCCATAAAGTCTGTTTAATTTACATCTATCCTGAGAATTGTATCTTTTGGGTTGGATCAGATGAAGTAGTTCACCAGCCTGGCCTGCATGTATCCAAATATATTAGAGCACACTCTTACAAACCCTTCTATTGAATTGGCTAGAAGCATTATATGTATGCACAACTTCAAATTCATAAAAGACATCTGAAACAGTGTGTTATGTGTCCTTGCCTGAGCACATATGGAATTCTGGCAGGATGTTCTGACATGGAAGAAAATAGCTGCTCTGGGACAGATTCTGATCAATAAAGTATTTGCCCCAGAAGACCTGGCTAGTCACAAAACACCATTTATTGCACAACAAACTTATGAAGTTGTTCACATTTCCTCTGGTATCTAGGATGCTACCCCTCCTGTTTAAAAGAAGAGCAGTATCTGAACAATGGGAGAAAAAAATGGAAGCTACAAAAGAACATTCCACACTGAGGAAACATATGTGCAATGTTTTGTCATGAAATCAATAGTAAAAATACCAGAAAGTCTCATGGGATTGAATATTAATTTAGTAAGAAACAATTTCAATATTGTCCAAGCTACCCATAATTTTCCTAATTTTTATTATTTACCTTGTTGCTTCGTCAAGGAGAAGAATTTTGGGATTCTAAAAATAGAACAAGTACAAAAATGTTGAGATTAGAAGTTTTTGCAAAAAAAAAAAAAATAATTAAAGGGACGCCAGTTTTATTAGAGATTTTAATAGTCATCAAGAGATGTTTTATCTAAAGCAATACTAATAAATTACTGAAATATTTTATTACAAAATACAAGAGGGAGAGGGAGGAAGAAAGAGAAAGAAAGAAAGAAAATTAAGCTAGAAAAGACATGTCTTTTCAAAGCCTTTTTCTTTCATGTAAAAACTTGGTTAAACTTTAGTAACTATAAGACACTGAAAAGACTGCATTTTAAAAATAACCTGCAAACTCTACTACTATTATATAGCCAACCACTTTAAAATCCTTTAAAATCCTGATCAAAATTATTGTTTTCTTAGGGTTAATGAGTGATGGTTTTCATACCTGGCTGTTTTAGGGAAAAAAAATAGAATAAGGTTCAATAATTACAAGATGTTTTACTACTGTTCAGAAAAGGCACGTAACAGCAGACTATTAAAATACACCGGTGCAAAATAAACAGTATATTGAAAGAATTATTTATTTATTTATTTAATTATATTTCTATACCGCCCTTCTCCTGCGGGACTCAGGGCGGTGCACAGCCGAGATAAAACATAACATATAAAATTTAAAAAACAGTTTAAAAACAATTAAATAATTTCGGCCCAGTAATTAAAATAGAATAATGTATAATGTATAATGTATAATGTAATGAATAATGTATGAGAACTACCTAGAAATGCAATGAAAGCATGAGAGTCCCTATTTCTCTTAATTCAAATCATCTTTGTCACATATTTTCCTTGCTCCTTTTCTCTCTTTAAAGGCACAGAAGAAAAAAGGCTTACCTTCAGAAGAGCTCGAGCAATTGCAATTCGCTGCTTCTGCCCACCTTTGCATAAAAAACATAACATAAATATTCCATGCATTTTATGTACTTTTTTTTAAAGAACTCTGGCAATCAAAACAAATGACATGTACCAGTACATGAGTTTTTTTTATTTTCTGTGGAAAATCTGACTTAAATGGAGAAAATGATTACGGCACTGCAGTTTGACAACAAGATTATTTTAAGCATTTTAATAAAGTTCAAGAGTGAAATCAGTACAATCAAGCCTGTGCAGTTCTAAGAAAAGGTGTCTAGACCAGTGTTTCTCAACCTCAGCAGCTTTAAGATGTGTAGACTCCCAGAATGCTGGCTAGGGGATTTTGGGGAGCTGAAGTCCACACACTGTAAAGTTGCTGAGTTTGAGAAACACTGCTCTAGATGCTGACAGAATAGTATTTGTCAGTAGAATAGAATTCTTCCTTTCTTCTTCGCCATCTCCCATAACTACACTGACCACATTTTCTTGGGGAAAAAAAGTAAAACAAACCTGAAATAGGGGCATATCTGAAAAAGGTTGATAAGGATATTTTTTTTTATGTTTATGACAAAGGGAAACTTTGCCAGAATGCCTATTGTAATAAAAATATCTAAAATCAAACAGTATCTTATTTTAAAAAGACAATTCAATTTCTACATTTTTCAACTAACTGTGAAAAACTGCAATTTGCACAGTAAAAATTAAATGAGCAAAATAAAGGACAATGTTTTTGAAAAATAAATAAATCTAAAGGACAATTTTCTGAAATGCAGATAATCCTCAACTTCTGACACAAGTGAGCCCAAACTTTCTGTTGCTGAGTTTTGCCCCAGTTTAGGACCTTTCTTGCAACAGTTGTTAAGTGAATCACTGCAGTTGTTAAGTTAGTAATACAGTTGTTTAGTGAATCTGTCTTCCCTATTGACTTTGCTTGTCAGAAGGTCCCGGTGACTCTGGGACACTTTAACCGTCATAAATATAAGTCAGTTGTCAAGTGTCTGAATTTTGATCATATGACCATGGAGATGCTGCAATGGTCATAAGTGTGAAAAACAGTCATAAGTCACTTTTTTCCATGCCATTGTAACTTTGTACAGTCACTAAATGAACTGTTTTAAGTCGAGGACTACCTGTAAAGAACTGTCCTTTATAATAAAGGACGTATGGTCTCTGCACCCCTATCCCTGGAATCTCTTGGGAAGGTCAGAAGGTGTTTTAGAACAGATTTGTCTTATAGCAAAATGAAATGCACAGCAGAATGAGACAGGGAAAGATAATTCCTTTTATAACAGCTGTAAATTACAAAAATTGATTTTTAAATGACATAGTCTTACCAGAGAGAAGAACACCTTTTTCCCCAACTAAAGTGTGGAATCCTTTTGGAAAATTTTGGATAAAATTAGAAGCGTTTGCAATTTTGGCAACTCTCTCGATTTCTGCAGGAGTTACTGTGGATGGATCCTCTGCGCCGTAGGCTATGTTTTCAGCAATAGAGCATGAGAACAGAGTGGGTTCCTAGTGTATGAAAAAGCATAAGGAATATGGCAACACAGGTACACAAATGCCCAGATGAGATCATAAATGAAATAAGTAACACGTGACCATAGAGATTAAAGGGAATACTTTTTTCCCCTCATAAGCAGTGATGAGTACAAGTACGATTGCTTTAAAGGGGCATGAGGCAAACTGAAAAGCTGGAGGGGCAAAAAAACGTTCTCTGACATTTTAAAAGAAATTAGGATCAGCAAATACTATAAGAAAACTTTGCTCCTTTTTTACCTGATTTACTGTTCCGATATTAGTCCTGAACCATAGTGGGTTTAGCTGACGGATGTCAACCCCATCAACAGTAATATTTCCTTCAATAAATTAAGAGTATGTTGTTAGATAATACGTTAGACAACAATGAGGGTAAAGAGATTAAAAGTATACAGAAGTTCATAATGACACCCTATCAAATTAGAAATATTTTTTTAGAAAAATACTCTCGGCATGAACTGATTTCACCTTGTATAAAATAAGTGATTTCTAGAGATATCTCTCTTTCTAAGAAATTATGATTCCAGGACATTCATGTCAAATCCTATCAAGAAAAGCATAGGGACAGGCAGTTTATATATACATTGCCCGAAATATTGCCTTAACTGTAAAAAAAATACAAGTTGAGTGAAACATGAATATGAATTTGTTGTATATATTGCTCCTATTTCAGTAACGGAAAGGCTCAAGTTATAAAATGGCAATGATGCATTTTATCTCAACTTCCTTGTAAATAGTCTTCCAACTGATTCTATAAAGGTCATACTTCTCCATGAGCAAATTGTGTTTTGATCTCTAATCAGAAGTATACCCAGTAACAGATGTTCAAACATATTCACACAAACACGTAACTACCTGAGAGTGGATCATAAAGCCTCAGGAGAAGAGATACAACCGTCGATTTGCCAGATCCACTTGGGCCTACTAGGGCCATGACAGAACCTGCAGGCATGCTGAGAGAAAAGTCTTCAAAAATCAATGTTTCTGGACGTGTTGGATATGCAAACTTGACACTTTTGAACTCAAGAGCACCTCTGAAAGCATCCTGGCTTAATACTGTTCCCTCTAAATAGACATGAAAATCCAAAAATGAAAGTAACATCAATAATATATCATTTTAGTAAAGACAAATCCAATTATTTGCAATGAAAAATTACTAAAAGAAAACAAATATGGTTAATAGGATACTTTACTAAGATTCTGTAAACTAGAGTCACTTGAATCTGGGCATTCTGAAAGATGAGTCATCAAATAATTTGGACTTGTCTGCTTACAGAACAAGGTCTGCTGTTGGTACATTCAGGAAATGAAACAACTCCTCCTCTAGTGCCTCATAGCCTAACGTTTCTAAGACCTGCTGGTTATGGTTGAGTTGGGCCCAAAGGTACTTACTTACTTACTTCACTTCAAAGGTTCTTACTTCACCCCAGAATTGATAATATACAGGTAGTCCTTGATTCACAACCACAGTTTGAGCCCAAAATTTCTGTTGCTAAACGAGACAGTTAAGTGAGGGGCTTTTTATCCTCACTTACCATCTTTCTTGCCACAGTTTGTTGAGTGAATCGCTGCTGTTGTTAAGTTAGTAGCACCACTGTTAAGTGAATTTGACTTCCCCATTGACTTTGCTTGTCAGATGATCACAAAATGTGATCACATGACCCTGGGACACTGCAACCGTCATAAATATGACTCGGTTGCCAAGCGTCTGAATTTCGATTTTGTGACGATGGAGATGCTACAACAGTGTTAAGTGTGAAAAACAGTCATAAATCACTTCAGTGATTTCGAACGGTCACTAAATAAACTGTTGAAAGTTGAGGACTAACTGTAATTAGGTCACGTTTCCAGTAACAGCAACAAAGAACAGAGAATACGAAATGAATGAATTATGATTTTATGAAAGAAGGTAGAATGTCACAGTGTATATGTCACAGGTAGAACACAAATCACTCATATTCCTGGCAAGGGATTATCAAGTCTTAAATCATTTGTTTATGTATGTATGATGTTACTGATCAGAGTGCTAACTCCACTTCAATTTCATTTCAAACTGTCATAGGTGTGGTACCTTTATAGTGTTTTACTGCATTCTATAAGGCACAGGCAGATAAGTTATTGGAGGGTGGAGTGGGAATACACAGACACACACACTGTATGTATAGGTATATATGTATGTGTACACATTATATATATATTCCCACCCCACTGTCCAATAACTATAGTAATATAAGCCATAGAGAGGCTGCAGTCCATAGCCAGTAACATAATGACATTGTTGTTATTTTCATTTTGTCAGCAGGATTTTCAAGGGGAGAAATGCACTAACCATAAGGCATCCATTTTGAACACCATGAGATGTGAAAAGTAGTTTAGGGAAGTTTCAAAATTTTAACTGTTTAAAAGGATGCACACAAAACCTGCACCATAACCAATTTATGCATTGTATTTTGTGGCATCAAATGAATAAATCTATTCTTTGGGATCATTTATGACATTAAATGTGTAATTAGCTTACATTCTCTACTAGAATAATTTCTAATTTATGAAAATGTGTGATATTGCATGATGTATGGATATTTTACCATCTTAAACAACTGCAAAATATTAAGAACATTACCATTAAAAGGAAGTTGTGGCTTTCGATCAATAAGTTCCCACAGGCGCCCTCCTGCACCCAAACCTTTCATTAAATCAGTATAAAAAGCGCTTAATCCTAGGAAAGAAAGAAAAAATACCCCTATTGTTATACATGTTCAAAAACAGGTATTGCATGTTTGTTAAACAAGTTCTGCCAATCAGTGTACAAACAGCTAGAATGAAATAGCCAGCTAGTACAGCTAAATAAAGCATAGCCTAAGATTAGGTTGTTTAAGGCAGGAATAGAAATTGGACAGGGGCTTTACCTTTCTTCCTTCATTTTTACCCCTAGCAGCAGAGAAAATAAGCATATAGCCTAGAATTATTTATTTGCTTCCCTTCCCTTTCTTTTTAGTAAAGAATATCCATAAAATGGCTGGCAGAACTTCTCTGAGTAGGTTATCTCTCACATTCATCAGAGTTGGAATTTGTTAATTATTCAAAAGGTTAGGTCAGTGTTTCTCAATTGTGGCAACTTTAAGATTCCCCAGCATCTAGCTGGGGAATTCTGGGAGCTGAAGTCCACACATCTTAAAGTTGCCAAGGGTGAGAAGCACTGGGCTGGATGAATGCTCTTGCTGACCCCTGACCCCTCTAGCACCTGAAGGATTGTTTAGTCAGTTTGGTGCAACAAGAGCTGTTCTGTAAGGAGAGGTTAACACTGGTCAGACCAGCTAGCAATTTTGGGAAATGCACTCCATACATCTGCAGAAAGGCAAAATGGAGATGGCTGATCTTTTGCCTTCTGATCTGATATTTTGTCTATTTGTTTTAAAATTTTACTTTTTAAGAATATATTACCTCTAATGCTTATGCCAACCCAGAAAGCGTACATTAAGAAAGAAGACAGTTCACCAACAGTCAAATGGGCACCACCCATCAGTAATCCTCCTTTGTAGAGAACAAAAAGCACAATCAAATTGCCTGATAACCCCGTCTGTAAAGAAAGGAAAGGGAAAAGTACTGATTGCAGGATTTTAATGTAATTCTTTAGATTGATGGATGAATATGACAAGAGAGGGAAGAACAGGCACCCTTCACCCACTTTGGCCTAAAATAAAATCAAGATTTCTATCATAATAGTAGTCTTAGTATTTAGAATTCCATAATTAAAAATGCCAATCCTTTAATACAGATTATTTTAGAGATTTTTGGGCATTTTTATATGACTACCCTGTTTTCCCCCAAAATAAGACATCCCCTGATAATAAGCCCAATCGGGCTTTTGAGCACATGGCAATAAGGCCAAGTGCAGGGGTGAAATGCTCCCGGTTCGGACCGGATCGCCCGATCCAGTAGCGATGGAGGTGGGTGTTTCGGAGAACCGGTAGCAAAAATCCCTACCTCCCCCCCTCAATATGCCCAGCTGAGCAGCACAATCATCAGAGGCTTTTTTTTTAACTTTTAAAAGCATTTTTTCTACAACTTCTTCGGCCGAAAAAATGCTTTTAAAAGTAAAAAAAAAAGCCTCTGATGATCGCGCGGCTCAGCTGGGATCATCAAAGGCTTTTAAAAGAAAAAAACCCTTTTTTTCTTTTAAATGCCTCTGACGATCCAAGCTGAGCTGCCTGATGGTCAGAGGCATTTAAAAGAAAAAAAGTCTCTGCTGATCAGGCAACTCAACTGGGATCGTCAGAGCCTTTTGAAAGCATTTTTTTACAACCTCTTCACCAAAGAAGGTTGTAGAAAAAATGTAAAAGTAAAAAAAAATAATGGCCACGCCCACCGTCACATTAACTCCCCCACCAAGCCACGCCCACAGAACCGGTAGTAACAAATTTTAGATTTCACCACTGGCCAAGTGCTTATTTCAGGGTTCAAAAAAAAAATATAAGACAGGGTCTTATTTTCGGAGAAACACGGTTGCATTTTCAATATCTGATCCAGAATCCAGTTCCAAATGTACCTGGGAATGCTTTGTCTATTTTTAATTCTACTCGGATTTTGAAGTTTACCATCACAGGTCTATTTACATAGTAGTAAGCTTACAGAACTCTAAAGCATCAGGCAATCAGTGTTTTTAACTTTCTGGCCAATTGTTGATCCCAGAGAATATCAGCCAATTAATGATCACTTGCTGGCTAATACTGTAATGCAGTGCTTCATCCCACACCCCTCAGATTCATAACTAAACAAATGCAGTATCTCATTTGTCTTTTCAAAGTAAAACAGGACGAACTACTTGTGTGTGCCCGTGCTTCTGTGCTCACTTGGGTGGTAAATTTCATTGCCTTTCAAACTTAATGAAGTGTTCAAAGGCAATAAGAACACTGAATGTGAGGAAATACCATTTCTTAGTAATCCTAGAAATAGGTCTTGGGGAAAAAGGAACAAAGTAGAAAAAAACAGTGCTGTAGTTCAAGTAGAATGACTGCAGGAAGGACAAGCACAAATGAAAACGCTATGTGAAAAAGAATCTGAATATAACTTAGTCCCCCAGTAGAACAAATGGAATGTGCATATAAGGAGGATTGTAGAAGTTGTTTAGAACAATGTGAAAATAATTTTAAAATACAATAAAAATATGTGGAGTTATATTCATGTGGCATATGAAAAAGGAGGCTTATCACAATGATAAGGGAAAGAAACTGGATGAGAGAGAAAAATTCAAATAAAAGAATTCCTGCAAAAATTGATGAAACACATTGTGTAATGTATATATAGAGAAAAAAAGATAGTTGCAAAGAGAGCAAGGAATAACATTAAATAAGGCAAAGAAAATGTGGAGCAATTTTAATGGAAATAGAACTTTGTTTCAGAAGTGGATGAAGAAAGCTAAACAAAAAATCTCTACCAGAGTGAATGGTAGATAAAATGATCTAGGACCTTACTGAAATGAGGAAATGCTGGAATGAACCAGCATTTGAGAGATCTCTTATGAGAATGACAATGGTATAATGAGTGGAACTGAAACTTCCAGTATTTTAAGTATTATTATCCAAGAAAAAAATGATGAAAAAATGCAACAAGAAAGTTGAAAAATGATAAAATTGCAGAAGTATACAGTCTAATGGAAGAAATGTTAAAATATATGGTTTGCTCATAGAATGGCTGTGCAACATTTTAATTTGTCTGTGAAGATTACAGCAGTACCCTATGTTTTGAAAAATGTTCCTTTATACAAAGGGAAAAATCCACAAGGGCATTAGTTTGGTGGGAAAGTGGCAGTTTTCTGACTCAAACATGTTAACAGATGACAATGACAATTTGGGGAAGTACAGTGAGGCTTTATGCAAGGCAAGGGGTATACAGATGAGAGACTTTTTTCTGCTTTCCAGGCCACATAAAAAATAATATTTATTTTGAAGGCAACATATGCAAGGCCGAGCTGAGGACTTTGTGCAGTATCTGTATGACAAAATCGCTCAGATTCGGGAAGGGCTGGCCTCTGACTGGGTATGTCCGGACGGGATGACTGAGGCAGGTCTTGAGAGTGTTATCTGGGGGGAGTTCGATCCTGTGGCTCCCGAGGACATGGACAGGGTCCTGGGACGGCTGAACGCGACCACATGTTTATTGGACCCGTGTCCCTCCTGGTTGGTACTGGCTTCCCGGGAGGTGACACGAGGCTGGCTCCAGAAGATTGTTAACGCTTCTTTGAGTGAGGGGGTCCTGCCGGCCGCTCTGAAAGAAGCGGTTGTGAGGCCCCTCCTCAAGAAGCCCTCTCTGGATCCGGCTGTTTTGGCTAACTATCGTCCAGTCTCCAACCTTCGCTTCGTTGCGAAGGTTGTTGAGAGTGTGGTAGCGCAACAGCTTCCCCGGTACCTGGATGAAACTGTCTATCTAGACCCGCTCCAGTCCGGCTTCCGGCCTGGGCACAGCACGGAAACGGCATTGGTCACGTTGGTGGATGATCTCTGGAGGGCTCGGGATAGGGGTTGCTCCTCTATCCTGGTCCTGTTAGACCTCTCAGCGGCTTTTGATACCATCGACCATAGTATCATGTTGCACCGGTTGGCGGGGTTGGGGGTGGGGGGCACTGTTCTGCGGTGGTTCTCCTCCTACCTCTCTGACCGGTCGCAATCTGTGTTGACGGGGGGGCAGCGGTCGACCCCGAGGCACCTTGCTTGTGGGGTGCCACAAGGGTCGGTCCTCTCGCCCCTTCTGTTCAACATTTATGTAAAGCCGCTGGGTGAGATCATCCGTGGCTTCGGGGTGGAGTTCCATCAGTACGCTGATGACACCCAGCTGTACATCTCCACCCCAGGCCACCCCAACGATGCCCTTGAAGTGATGTCCCAGTGCCTGGAGGCCGTGCGAGCCTGGATGGGGAGAAACAGGCTCCGACTCAACCCCTCCAAGACCGAGTGGCTGTGGCTTCCAGCGTCCCGATATAGCCAGCTGACGCCATCGCTGGCTATTGGGGGCGAATCACTCGCCCCCACGGAGAGGGCTCGCAACTTGGGCGTCCTCCTGGACGCACGGCTGTCTCTAGAAGACCATTTGACGGCCGTGGCCAGGGGGGCTTTTTATCAGGTTCGCCTGATACGCCAGTTGCGCCCCTTTCTAGATCGGGACTCTCTACGCACAGTCACTCAGGCACTAGTCACTTCCCGCCTGGACTACTGCAACGCTCTCTACATGGGGCTCCCCCTGGGGTGCACCCGGAGGCTCCAGCTGGTCGAGAACGCGGCCGCGCGGGGGATTATGGGGGCGACGAGGCGCTCCCATGTGATACCTCTCCTGCGCGAGCTGCACTGGCTCCCGGTGGTCTTCCGGGTGCGCTTCAAGGTGTTGGTGACCACCTTTAAAGCGCTCCATGGCTTAGGGCCGGGGTACTTACGAGACCGCCTACTGCCACCAATAGCCTCCCACCGGCCAGTACGCTCGCACAGAGTGGGCCTCCTCAGGGTGCCGTCCGCCAGACAATGTCGGCGGGCGACCCCCAGGGGGAGAGCCTTCTCTGTGACGGCGCCCACCCTCTGGAATAACCTTCCCCCAGAGTTACGTATAATAACAGACCTCCGGATTTTTCGTCGGGCCCTGAAAACCTATTTATTTCAACTAGCTGGGCTGGCTTGAGCTAAATTTTAAATTGATTTTAAATTGGGTTGTTTTAATTTACGGCCAGAATATTTAATTATTTTAATACTGTTTTTTAAATTTTGTATGCTTTGTTTTTACTTAGGCTGTGCACCGCCCTGAGTCCTATTTGGAGAAGGGCGGTATAGAAATTTAAACAAATAAATAAATAAATAAATAAGTGGTATACAGATGTGGTAGAAGGTAGAAGATGTTTTGCAAAAGTAGAAAGTTATGGACAGGTACAGTGAAAAATTTTGATATAAATTAATTTCAGTTCCATTTACTTTTCTGCTTAATTTTTTTCTTAACATTTGGTTTTTTTTTGGCCTTAGCATTTCTTGCTTTTTTCCTGTTCTCTGCATAACTCTATGAGGGAGATGGGCAGTTCAAAAATGTGATATATAAAACAATAAAATAAATAACGTTATCTAAAAATAGAGTGAAAATATATTTATAAACCATGATTTATAAATAATTTCTGTAAACCTATTTAGTACATTAGTTTATTGATGGTCATGATAAAAGAATATGCAACTACATCTATATCAAAATAATAATTTAATTGTTCAAGGAAACATTTATCAGAAATACACAGATGATTCCTCACCTTCTTCATATACTTACTGCTCCAAAGAATCCTGCTCGAGCTATTGCTTCCTTTTTGGCCAATTGTAGCACATACTGAATCTTGTTGTCATATTTTTCCATTTCAGTTAACTCATGTCCAAAAGCTCGAACTGTTCTTAAATTTCCAATCCTTTCTTCTGCTAACTGTAGTAAACAAAATGTAAGAATTAACACATTTCCCATAAGCCTACCTAGATTGTTCTCACTATATGTTGCTATTAAACTAACAGTGGGTCTTTTCCACTATACTATTTACATAGCCTAGATGCATTTATCACCCTGTAATACAACATATAAGGCCAGGGAAGAATGAATTACCCTATATCAAGGCTGTCAATTTTTTTATGTCCATTCACAAACCTATATTAAAACTACTTCCATAATGAGCTATTTCTTTTTAATCAGCCAAAATTAAAAGATACTTTTAAATTATTTTATCTAAGAGTATACATTTCTAAATACATTTGGCAGCATATTATAAGAAAGAGAAAGGCAAAATCCTTCTAAAAGGATAGCCTAATTTGAATTATTGTGTAATTAGAACAGATCAATTCACACTGAACTTCCCAAAGAACAATCCCCAAAGAACAAATCCTTCAAGCATCTTGAGCTATATAAGAGTTTTGAGATGTGATTGTACGAAAAAGAATACTTCAAATTGGGGAATTACAAGGATGGCTATGTGGAAATGACTTCAATCAGATTCCTAGTGGGAACTTGTGGGGGATGTGAATGAAAAGAGAAAAGACCAGAGCAGTTCAGCACTATTTTTCAACATTCTCATTTGAACAACTGAGAAACTACCTGTGTAGCTTCTGCAAGGGAATCCTGTGTCATTCTAGCCAGTTTTCGTAAATATGTTCCATAAAGCACACCTATGACAGCCAGGGATGGTACGACAGTCAGGACGAATGTAGCAAGTTTGGGAGACACAAAAAACTAGAAGCAAAAAAGCAGTGATTAATTTTTAAACAGTTTACAGAGGCTTTGCTAGATCGATAAATCAAATGTTTCAACTAGTCCTCTGTTAACAATGGCAATTGGACCAGGATTTTGGTTGCTTCTGAATGCTGTCGGTAAGCAAACCTGCATCATTGTTAAGTGAGGATGTCACATGGTCACCTTTTGTGACCTCCTGCCAGCTTCCCCATGGACTTTACCTATAGGAAGCTGGCAAAGAAGGTTGCAAATGGTGACCCTATGACAATGAAATGCTGTAATTGTGGTCCCGGGACCAAATGCCCAGATTGTGATCACATGACTAAGGGGGTGCTGCAATGACTGAGGATCAGTTTTAAATATCACTCATTTAGCATTGTCACAACCGTATAGTTCACTTACTGACCACATGATTTGCTTAACGACCACAATGAATTGCTTTACAACTGTCATAAAAAATGGTTGTAAAATCAAATCAGGTGACCTGCTTAATAACCACAATTTACAAATTCCATCCTCAGTTGTGATTATTGAGTAAATTATTATCTGTATGTAAAACTGTCTGTTTCCTTTCAATTTTTTTTGCATTTAAAAAAAAATTCTCATGTACTAGTTACTGAATTCAATACTGTAGTTGTGCTCAATAATTGCTGAATTATTTATTTGATGTTCTGCCATAACCATTATGAGCAATAAAAACTATTACATAGGACACAGCTATCAACGTTCCAGTCACTTTTATAATACAATCTTATCCATGCTACAGGATCCAACTGCATTATGACTCAAAGTAGAAGGAAGAGAGACTAACATGATACAATGATTAGAGTTTTTTTAGCTTTTCTGTTTTATATCTTGCGACCTGTCCACCATTGTTCATATAAAGCAGAGCACTTGGGAGTCTTTTTACTGCTAAATATAAAAAGCACATTTAGAGAGCGCAGGTTTAGTCTAGTAGTTAAGGTACTAGGCTAGAAACTGTGAATTCTAGTCCTGCCTTAAGCATGAAAGCCAGCTGGCTTTGGGTCAGTCACTCTATCTCTCTCAGCAAACAACATCAAACCTGGACAACGAGCTAATCAATCAATTCCTGTTGCAACTAATGGAGCAACACTTGGTTGATCTGAAAAATCAGGATATTGACTTCAAGGATACTTGGAGTCAAAAGACTCTAGATATTCATATGTAATGTAACATTTTTGTCTATTACAGAGCTATTGATGGAAGGCTGCAATTGTATGATTTTTTTTTATTATGGAAACTATTAATCTGTGGTATAAATTGAATGCTGTAACTTCTGTCCATTGAGTTACCTTTTCTTTCCTAACATATAATTAAATATAGTAGTATTATTTGCACTACATAACAACCTAGTGCATACCTAGTTCAAGGTATGCACTTAAACCACATTGTCTTTGGTTGAGCAATGTCATTGTAGCTGGTAAATCATGATTAATGGCAAAGTGATATTTAGTTATGGTATTTATGTCTTTTTTTCTGTGGATTATAGTATGAATAAGACATGCATTCCCTAATTCCCTAGCAATATCACTGCAAGGTAAGATGCGACTGAAAAAAGAAAGACTGATTTATAGTCATCCAGTGAGTTCGAACCAGGGTCTTCCCTAGTCCAACTCCAACTTTTTAATCACCACACTAGTTGATTAGATATTTTTCACAAAGCTTTGCTAAAATAGCTCCTCAATGTAATGTGCAAACCTAGTTATTTAATTTCTCATCTATTTTAATACAGTAAATCTATGAAGATGGATGGTGGGAGTGGGGAAACAGTGTTATACCAAAGGATCTGCAAAAATGGAAGGAGAACAATGCAAACACATTCATACCATCATCCCAATAGCAGCTGAAGCCTGTCCTGCAGCTCTTAACCCATCCGAAAGGTTTTCAGTGACTGAACGGCCCAAGAGAGCTGTGTCTGAAGACAAGCGATTAATCAGCTCCCCAGTGCTGGTTTTGTCAAAAAAAGCTACTTCTTGCTTCAAGAGAGAAGAAAATATTGTTGCTCTTAAACGGTTCACAATTCTTTGCCCTAAAACAGTCAAGAGGTATGGCAATTTATAGACAGGATTTTAATAGTTAAAAAAAACTTAGCATTATGAGCATTCACCAAAGTTATTTGTGATAATCCAAGCTCTCTACCATTTACATTCTGATGTCCTTCACCTGTCTCATCTATATTTACCTGTCCCAATTGTGGGTGATACTACGTGAGCATCTTTTACCAACCGCCTAAGCAGGATTTCACAGTGGATGTGCTCCAACTGTTTGAAACCAAATATAGATACGATTATTGCATTCTACCTTGATCATCTTATCACTTCCCTTCCTATTGCTTACTTTGAATTTCAAGACTACTTGTTGCAGATCTCTCCAGCCGCGAGGAACCTAGGAATCACAATTTAATGAACTTTCATATGGGCAGAGCTGATTATTTCAAAGATCTGCTGATGGATCACATCCATTTGTGTTTGACCAATTCTTCAGCTAGGGCCATTTGACTCTACTATTACTAGAATAGCCATATCATGGTGAAGATATTTTCTTCATCAGTTCCAGTTCTGTAGAATAGCCTCTCACCAGGCTTATGTTTGGAATCATATCACTCACAATTTAAAAAGCAACAAAAATGCTTCTTTTTCATGGCCCCCTATGAAACAGATTTAAAATAAATGAATTCTTACCTATTAACTGTATTGAGATGGTTATTATATGCTATGTACTTTTAGTATAAAAGCTTCTTATTTTACATTATGATATGTTTAAGTGTAATATATTATGTTCCAACTGTAATTTTATTCTATGTCCATACTATGGTCACTTATAATCTCATAATCAATAAAACAATAGTTACTATTATACTGTAACTAGATCCTATTTATCAGCACTGAGAAAGAAATGTATTGTTGGGTCCTTGGTGCTATCTGAGCTTGGTAGTTTTTTTGCAGACATTTCATTACCAAACTAGGTAACATCATCAGTGCTAGATGCTACCTAGTTTGGTAATGAAATGTCTGCAAGAAAACAACCAAGCTCAGAAAGCACCAAGGATTCCTCAGTTCAATCCCGAGCTACAACTATTCTATTGATAAAAAATGTGTTGAACAGAAAGGCAGAAAGGGAGAGAGGTATATGCATATATGAAATACTGGATCAAAAAGAAATATTGGTTACAAACACAAAAGAAATAAGATGTTTTGTGCATCTTGGTAGTTAATTTATAGGACATGATTTTGTGGCAGAAAAGGGCATTTCAGCCCAATTTGTTCATTTTTTTTGCTTGTTTCATCGAAATTATGCGGTAATTTTTTTGTTTGTTTGTTTCAATGGCACAATTTCTATAATTGGAAAAAAATTCTAGGTCACATGTGGATTGCAGGTTACAAATGGCTCACCCTTGATCTGATAAAGGAGCAGCCTCACCATCCACTGGCAAGAAGCTCTTGCTATATCTTGCTGTATCTTATTTACCAATGGCTTATATAGCTGACAAAATGATATAATTTTACACGCAATTACCTGAAATCTGCATGAGGTAGACACGTATTCCATTGGCAGCGGCACCAAGTATAAATATTCCAGTTAATAAGGCACAGAGCGTGGATAGATTCTCTGCAAGTTCACCAGCTTGATTTGTGTAAACAACATCAATAACTTTCCCCAAGAAAAAGGGGGCAGACATAGTGATGACACTGGAAATAGCCAAAAATCCAACAGCAGCTGGATAGGAGGGAGGGGAACAAACATATTATCTTTTTAGTAATTATTCCAAGTTTTACATTAAAATTTCATAAAATCCTTAAGCTCTTTATAGAAACAATTCAAAGAAATATTTTGAATGTTTACATTATTCTAGTGTATTAACCTGAAAACTGTGAATGTAAGCTTTATTAGCTTTTTGAATTAAACACAAGGTATTTTACAATCTCCTGCTTGTCAATTTAGCATAATCGCAGGTGTGGCTGTGTGAAGGACTGCATCTTAAAAATTAATAAATATGGCATAATATTACCAAAATCCAATGCATCAGATACATAGAACAAACTCCACTTTAGTGATCTAATTCACATAAACCTAGTTTACACAATAATTCACAATGGCTGGCTTTATATTGATGAAAGTCATAAACTACAATTTACAAAGCTTAATGACTCAGCTGACACTATGGTAAGTAAAAATCAAACAAGCCACACTATACCTTACCATTATTTGTACCCTAGGTCACTATTTTAAGGAACCTGGCGTAACAACTTGAAAGAACATTAAACTAAACCCACTTTTGTAAAACCTCCAGTATCACCTGTAAATTATATAAGGGATCATTTTACAATCCCATATATGTAAACTACATTATTATTGCTACTTACATTCTATTTAAATTTATTTAAATTTATTTATATTTAAATAAATTTAAATTGTTCACATTAAACTTTGATTATGTTCAATTTACCTTGCTGCAGTACTATTGCGAAAATGAAACACTCCATGAGCTAAATCCCTATTCATTCTTTTTTATGCAAGATCTTAACTCTTGAACTAAATATGGATTCAAGTTTCATTGCATTCTTAATGCAGCAATTGACTTGAACAGTTTCATCACAAGCTCAAATGAAAAACTGTTTTACAGTGGGTGCAGCTGTGGGTATTATGTAATTTGATTTTGCAATATGGCATAGTATCAAGCAGTATCTTTAGTAATACACCTAAGAAAACTAAACATAATTATTGCAATGACTGATGTACAGGCATTATATCAAATCAGCAGGAGATTTAGACGAAAGTCCCCCAAAATACAAGGCAAGACTGGCAATTTGGACAACCAATAGCTTGTGATAATGGCACTGATTTGTGCCAACATAGGGTACAAGTTAACAGTGGGGAAATGGTTTGAGCTTTAGTTTACTTCAAAACTCCAATTCTGGATTTGCAAAAATGGGAATAAAAATCTAGCCAGCCCCATTTTTTCTGGTGCACCATGTGAATTACCCAGAGTGAGGTGGAGAAGTAGCAATTCATATGGATATCACTTATTGTTATTACTTTAGGATTTATTAAATTATTTATTGTAGTATTGTATTTATTAAATTATTTTCATATAAATATTTGGGGGTCAATGTACAATCTGAAGCTTCACGTGCTGATAAGTGGAAGAGTTTGGGGATCCCTAGTTTAGACCCCTCACATCTGGGATTGCCAAGAGTTAGCAGCCAACAAAGTTTCCTTTATTTACAGCAATTGCTGTCATCTAGAGGCTGTCCAGATTTTTGCAGCCTATATTCGACTCTCCTCGTAACCCTGAAATGCCCCCCCAAAGTATTACTACTATTCAAAGACATAGAAGAAAAATAAGAAGCAGCTGCCCAACAGTATATCAGAGTTAACCCTCTAAAAAGCAAACTATGCTGAGAAGTCTGGATGAAAGGCTTATCCATGCTGGTGAGAAATGATAACGGATGCAACTCAAGACTTCCAGAAGATAGTATAGGGCCTATACTATACTATAGGCAGTCCTAGAGTCACGACCACAATTGAGCCCAAAACTTCTGTTGCTAAGCAAGACAGTTGTTAAGTCAATTTTGCCGCAGTTGTTAAGTGAATCTGGCTTCCCCACTGAAGGTCAGAAGGTCGTAAAAGGTGATCACATGACTCTGGGACACTAACTGCCATAATTACATGCTAGGTGACAAGTATTTGAATTCTGATCACATGACCATGGGGATGCTACAATGGTCGTAAATCTGAAAAATGGTCAGAAGCCTCTTTTTTTGGTGCCGTTGTAACTTCAAACAGTCAATAAATGAATGTTTGTAAGTCGAGGACTACCGGTAAATTGGAATACTGAATACTATATATATACACACAGTATTGTAGTGTGCAAATGAAAGGAAATTGCAAATCTGATCCAGATATGGTGGGGGCATGAATAAAAGAGAGTTGGAAAGGACTTTGGAGGTCTTCTAATCCAATATGCAGGGATTTTGTGAGAAAGTCACAGACATGGGCTCTACATCCATGTAGATGTTAAATTGAATAGAACCCCTTTAGGATCAAAGAACTTGGGAGCTGAGATCAACCACCACTCTCAAAGCTGAGCAAAGGAGTCTATGGAGATTGTCAGTCATCCAAGGTCATGGTTGTCCCAAAGCAGTGGTGAAATCCAAATTTTTGTACTACGGGTTCTGTGGGCGTGGCTTGGTGGGCGTGGCAGGGGAAGAATACTGCAAAATCTCTATTCCCACCCCACTCCAGGGGAAAAATACTGCAAAATCTCCATTCCCACCCTACTCCAGGGGAAAAATACTGCAAAATCTCCATTCCAACCCCACTCTGGGGCCAGACAGAGGTGATAATTTTCGGTTCTCCGAACTACTCAAAATTTCCGCTACCGGTTCTCCAGAACCTGCTGGATTTCACCCCTGTCCCAAAGGTGGTTTTTCAATAGGCATCCTCTTGAAAAAGCACCTTCGGGACGAGCAAAGGAGTCAAGAGCAGTGCGGGGGCATCTCCACCAGTGACCATTGGTCTGAGCCCACGTTGGAGCGTGCGAAGGACAGGGAGACGGCTGGAAGGGAACAAGGAAACAGCAGCCAGCAGCGGCAACCTTTCCCTTACTACCTGCGGCAACCGGTTACGAGTTCCCGGGGAGAGGAGAGGTACACTGCAGGAGTAAAATCAACCCCACACCCCACCGGCCCGCGCCAAAGGGCAGCGCGCTTTGCAACCCGGGAGCTGCAGCCGAGGAGGCGGCGAGACCCGGCCGGAGAGGAGATTACCTGACAGTTTCCAGCGCTCCGGATAAGCCAGCGCCAAAAGCCTCTTAGCGTCCGAGACGGCGCGCTCGTTGGGCCCTGCCGCTGGGGGCTGCTCGGTTTCCTGAGGGTCGCCCGGCTTCTTCCCCGCAGATTCGGCGGCCGCGGTTGCCCAGGAGGAGGCGGCGCGGGAAAAGAGCGGCACGCGGCGAAGAGTGCCCGGGGCCAAAGCGGCGACCCTGTACCTCTCCGCGGTCCATGCCGCGCTCCCGGGAGCCGCCGGGTGGAAGAGAAGCCGAGGCCAGGAGGAGCTCCGCAGGCTCTGCCGCCGCCACAGCCGCACCACCAAGGGAAGGCGGAGAGCCAAGCCCGCCATTGAGCCCGCGGCGATTCCCTTCTCTCTGGCCGAGCGGTCAGAGGGCGGCCCCTCTCACGGGCTGGGTCGGCGCGGCCCCATGAAGCGCGGCCCAGCCCTCACTGCTGCCCGCAGATAAGGCTCCCGGCCGAGGCTTCCTCCTCCCTTTGCAACCGGCCGCCAGCGACCCTGGGCCGGGGCTCGGAAGCCGGCGGCGCCCTCTGCTGTTCCGAGCGTTCAGCCAAGAGCAGCAAGCCGTAAACCGCGGTTTGTGCACCGCAGTGCCCGAGTTGGTGCGGCCTGCTGAGTGCAAGCCGGCCGATCTTATTTAACCGGTTTTATTACGTAGTAAGAATCGAAGCCGGCTTGGATTCTTCAGGCTTTTTATAGCTGTCCGCTCAATTGGCTTAGCATCTGCATAAAACTGGGGTTCGCTTGCCTTCTTTTAGTGATGTTTGATTTCACGGGCTATCCCGTGTCATGATCCTGTCCCTCCAAGATCCTGCTTAGCTTTTGGCCTCAAACCTCTTAAAATAAGAATAAAATGAAATATCGCTTTCGTGTTTGAAACTCTTGTTAAAAGAGCACTCTTGTTCAAAGTGCTAAATTGAATTGTATAGCGCCATCTTCCAACTAGAAAAAAGAGTAGCAGTCCATTTTCCGGCCGTTCTATTGACTCTTCCCCAAAACTGTTCCTATAATAGTGTCACCCACACAAGGGGGACCACGACGTCCAAATGAAGCAGGTTTTTTTAAACTTGTGAATGAAATAGAAATCAGCAACGGCAAGGCTTTCAATCGGATTGAATTGGGTCACTTACAGCCCATGATGTCAGGCTCTGGCGGTCAATTCCTGTCGCAACCAATGGATCAACACTCGGTTGATGGGGGGGTGGGGTGGGGTGGACGGACAGGTTTGTATGCAAAACTTTTAAAGGAAGTTTGTAGAACAAATTTTGCATCTCAAAAACCACATCCCCTCACATACTGTAGTAATTGCATTATTAATATTTGCCTTAGACTTTTTAAAATGTGCTCAAATATTTACAGACTCTTCAGTTCTGAGTACTCAAAGCCACCAACTGAAGAATTAGCTGGTACAAACCAATATAAAGAATTCCAACTATCTCAACAACCTTTGAAGTAATGTAATTAATAGTTTTACAATTCAGATATACCAGGCTTACAAGTATCCATAATTGAGCTGGGTTTTTTGGGGGATGGTCCTGCAAAATGTAGCAAGTACTCCAAAGAACATTTCTGAAGTAAAGCTTATAATGACATTAAGATAGAGGATTTCCAAGTTATTGTATAAATGTAAAAAAAATGTAAATGTTAGGATATGAAATGTATTGTATCTTTAATTTACAAAGATAATGGGGGAGACTCATTATTGGAGGCTGAATATCCTTCTCAGTGAGAAATGCTGGACACAGTACTGGGAAACTCTTACTGTCTCAGTATCCTTATATGTATATTTTACCTATTAAACTTTAAAATGTATGTTGTATTTTAACTGGCTTCTTGTAGCTCTTCCTTATATTCTATCTAAATGCATGTTTATATTTATACAGAATATAAACAAGTGATTTTCTTTCTACTTTATAAAAAATATTTATATTGTTATGTTAAGGAGATATAAGCTATTTGGGAAGGGAAATTTCTTGCCTTGTCTTTAAAGTTGGCAATTGAAAAAACACTGGCGCTGCCTTTGTTGTAGTGAGAAATTCCAGGACCCAGAATTATTTGTGAGCAGATAATAAATGCCCTTATGAATAATACAAATCTTTATTTCTGTTTAATGGCATTTTAAGCATAATTTTAAGCATAGTTTAGAGTTTAAGCATAGTTAAGTTTTTAAGGATAGTTGTTTAGAGTTTAAAAAATAAGTTCATACGTAAACAGGATCAGTCTGAATAGACACTCCAGCACAGGGATGTCAAGCTCAAGGCCTGGGGGTGCTTAGATCTGGCCTGCAGGGCTGCCCTGGAAACAGTGAAGGACCGGCCCTGGGTGCCTCTGCCAGCAAAAATGGAGCTCATGAGGGCTGCATGTGGCCCTCATGAGCTCCATTTTCGCTTGCAGAGTTTTGCAGGAGGCTGTCACAGCTGAAAACTCTGCTTGTGAGGGCCGCAGGCGGCATCCCGAGCTCCATTTTCACTGGCAGAGGCTTGTGAGGGCCACAGGCGGCATCCCGAGTTCCATTTTCACTGGCAGAGGGTTGCAGGAGGCCGTCGCAGCTGAAAACTGAGGTTGCGAGGGCCACAGTTTTATGTTCCATTTTATGACCTTGCCATACTTGTTTAGTGAATCACTGCAGTTATTAAATTAGTAACACGATTTTTAAGTAGAGCCTGTAGTACAGTGGACTAAAGCACTGTTATTAACATCTGCTGCTTGCAATTACTGCAAGTTCAAATCTCACCAGGCTCAAGGTTGACTCAGCCTTCCATTCTTTCAAAGGTAGGTGAAATGAGAACCCAGATTGTGGGGGCAATAAGCTTTGTATAAATATACAAAAGTATGAAGGCTATTGCTTAACGCATTGTAAGCCGCCCTGAGTCTCTGGAGAAGCAGAGATTAAAGCAAAAAAAAAAAAAAGTAAATCTGGCTTTCCCATTGACTTTGCTTGTCAGGTTACAAAAGATGACCCCATGACCCTAGGACATTGCAACCATATAAATATGAGTCAGTTATCAAGCATCTAAATTTTGATCATGATGTGTTGCAACAGTCATGTCACTTTTTTCAGTGCCATTGTAACTTTGAATGCTCATTTTTATTACATGTTATATGGTTGCATAGAATAATAATACAGAACTGGAAGAGTTCATGTAAGCCACTCAGTCCAATGCCTTGTTTAGGACATATATCCAAAGAATGCATCCACAAAGATGGCTTTATACTACTTGAACACATCCAACAAAAGGGAGTTCTCCACTTATCCTGGTAATTAGCTTTACTGTCAAATTGCTCTTATTAGTTCTATTATTTTAAATAACATTCAATCTGAATCTATCTTCATGTAAGTTAAATCCATTAATTAATGTCAACTGTGGCAGAATTATAGTTAACATTCTTGACTTTGCACTTCAACATGCTATCATGTCCCCTCTCAGTCACCTTTTTTTCATGGCTGAACATACTTACCTCACTCATTTTTTAAAAATTTTTTTAATTAGGAACATCTTCCTTGATTGTCTTTGAACTCATTCTATTTTTTTTAAAAAATTCAGAGCTGAAGAAGCTTCTTGGATGAGAAGTGAAACGTCATCAAAGAAAAATAAGAAAGCCCAGTTGCCTCTTGAAAAAGATCTTTGGGCCAACTCAAAGTACAAAAAGCCCTCCTGGCCATGCTCCTCAAGGATTTCCAAATTGCAAACCAGTCTCGGGCAATCCAGTACCAATGATGGTAAAGTTTCAGATCTAGAAGACCCTAAAACTCAAAGCACCTTTGGGGTAACTATGATCTGGGTGACTGAGACTCTCCATAGATATAAAAATGCATATCTTTTCCTCGGCTTTTAACTGTTAATTACTTTCAATATAAGTTTAAACTTCTCACATTTTTTGTCAAGTCTTGAATACCTGCCTGGATAATAAACAAATAGACTGAAATATAAAGTATATGAGGGATGCACTAAGACACTGAGCTTGTCAATCGAAAGGTCGGCAGTTCAGCAGTTCGAAGCCCTGCTACGCACACATATGTATGTGTGTGTGTGTGTGTGTGTGTATGTATATACATACACACACACATACACACACATATACATATACATATATACCAGAGGTGGGTTTCAGCAGGTTCTGACCAGTTCTGGAGAACCAGTAGCAGAAATTTTGAGTAGTTCCGAGAATCGGTAGTAAAAATTCTACTGCCCGCCCCATCTATTCTCTGCCTCCCAAATCCCAGCTGATCGGGAGGAAATGGGGATTTTGCAGTATCCTTCCCCTGCCATGCCCACCAAGCCACGCCCACCAAGCCATGCCACACCCACCAAGCCACACTCACAGAATTGGTAGTAAAAAATTTTGAAACCCACCATTGATATATACATATACATATATATATACATATATATATATAATATATATATATATATATATATATACACACACACACACATATATACACATATACATATACACATACATATATATATATATACACACACACACAGATATGTGCATGACTAGCATTGTAAGAGGGAGATGGTATTCCGATGTTCTATTATATTAGCTTCCTTGTACAATTATCTACTTTACCCTTTTTGTCTTAACCATCTGTTTTAAACCATCTTTAACACCTTAAGAAGAAAATGGCCTTTCATTGCCTCCAATTCTATCTCACCTCCGATGTATTCAATAACAGAACTCCTAGCACTGCGAGATTCCCCCCTCTCGCAAGTTTGGCCCTCCCAGTTATCTAGGGCCACCCTCAAGGACGGGTTTTGGAACCCCGAGAGGTGGTATGCTAAGAACCGGAAGCTTTGGGGTTTTTTAGATAGTTTTTCAAATTCTATTTTAAGGGGATCTGGGAGGAGGGTGGTTTTCAATGTAAATAATGAGGCTGGGGAGCCTCCCGGGAGGGGGGTGGGTTGTATGGGTTCAGGGATTAACCCGCGAGGGACGGGGTCTAGTCCATCTGAAGAGCACGGCGGAGGAGATGCAGAATCTGGGGCCAAGGAGAGGGTTAGAACTTGTGCTGTTGATAGACATTACATCAGTACTGTAGGTGGGAGAGGCAGATATGGCGGGAGTAGGGGGCCACATCAAGTTGCGGGAGTGCGCGCTCGCTGTCTTCAAGCGGTGGCACGCTCCGGCCCCCAATGCTCTTCTCGTTCCCCAGGTGGCACAGACCCTCAGGCCCTGGGCCTTCGGCTGATGCTATGCAATGCCAGGTCCGTGGTAAATAAAGCCCCCCTCATTTGTGATCTTGTTCAGGAGGGGGGAGCGGACCTGGTGGGTATTACGGAGACCTGGTTGGGCCAGGAGGGTGGAGTCCCTCTCATAGAGATGTGCCCACCTGGTTTCCGGGCATTTCATCAGCCAAGGTCACAGGGAAGGGGCGGGGGGGTGGCAGTTATCATTAAAGAGGGTCTTAGTCCGAGGGAGGCCACTGTTCCTCAGACGGCCGGATGTGAGTCCCTCCTTGTGAAGTGGGGTCATGGGGTGCAGATGGGCCTGCTGGTTACGTACCTGGCTCCCTGCCACGTGGCAGCGGCCTTGCCTGAACTACTCAACGTTATAGCCGCGGTGGCGATTGATACCCCTAGACTTATGGTCATGGGGGACTTCAACCTGCCATCCGTCGGTGAGGCGTCTGAGGTGGCTCAGGAGTTCATGGCTTCCATGACGGCCATGGACCTGACCCAGTTAGTTCATGGCCCTACTCACACGGGGGGAAACACACTGGACCTGGTTTTTGTCTCTGGTCAGTGGCTGAGTGGTCTCGAGATAGGGGATATAGCGATCGAGCCCTTGTCATGGTCAGATCACTCCCTCCTTCGCTTTGACCTTCGAACCGCCACACCCCGCCGCAGGGAGGCGGAACCAATGAGGTGGTTCCGCCCCAGGCGCCTGATGGACCCGGATAGGTTCCAGACGGAGCTTGGGCCATTTCCTGAGGCTCTGGCACACGGCTCGACTGAAGACCTAGTGGCTGTCTGGGATAGGGCGGCCGCTGGAGCTTTGGACCGGGTCGTGCCTTTGCGGCCTCTGACCCGGCGTCGATCTCACCTGGCTCCCTGGTTCACCGAGGAGCTGAGGGAGATGAAACGCCGGAAAAGACGCCTGGAGAGCAGTTGGAGGGCCAGCCGTTCTGAATCTGACCGAACACTGGTAAGGTCTCATATTAAGACCTACCTGGTGGCAATAAAAGCGGCAAAGTGTAACTATTTTTCCGCTCTTATTGCGTCATCAGATAATCGCCCGGCCGCCCTGTTTAGGGTGACCCGCTCCCTGCTCCACCAGGAAGCGTGGAAGGACCCCTTGGAGGGTAGAGCCGAGGACTTTGTACAATATTTGTATGACAAAATCGCTCAGATTCGGGAAAATTTGGACTCTGACTGGGTAGATTCGGGAGGGAGGATGAAGGCAAGTCTTGAGAATATTATCTGGGAAGAGTTTGATTCTGTGACTCTGGAAAACGTGGACAAGATACTGGGCAGACTAAGCGCGGCCACATGTTTATTGGACCCGTGTCCCTCCTGGCTGGTGCTGGCCTCTCGGGAGGTTACACGAGGCTGGCTCCAGGGGATTATAAATGCTTCCTTGAGAGAGGGTGTCTTCCCTGCTGCCTTGAAGGAGGCGGTGGTGAGGCCTCTCCTCAAGAAGCCTTCTCTGGACCCAGCAGTGTTGGCTAATTACCGTCCAGTCTCCAACCTTCGCTTCATTGCGAAGGTTGTTGAGAGTGTGGTAGCGCGACAGCTTCCTCAGTACTTGGATGAATCGGCTTATCTAGATCCGTTCCAGTCGGGCTTCAGGCCTGGATACAGCACGGAAACGGCATTGGTCGCATTGGTAGATGATCTCTGGAGGGCCCGGGACAGGGGTTGCTCCTCTATCCTGGTCCTATTAGACCTCTCAGCAGCTTTTGATACCATCGACCATGGTATCATGCTGCACCGGTTGGAAGAGTTAGGGGTGGGAGGCACCGTGTTGCGGTGGTTCTCCTCCTTTCTATCTGATCGGTCGCAGTCTGTGTTGACAGGGGGGCAGAGGTCAACCCCGAGGCCCCTTGTATGTGGGGTGCCACAGGGGTCGGTTCTCTCACCCCTTCTGTTCAACATTTATGTGAAGCCGCTGGGTGAGATCATCCGTGGTTTTGGGGTGAAGTATCATCAGTATGCTGATGATACTCAGCTATACATCTCCACCCCGGACCACCCCAATGATGCCCTTAAAGTGATGTCCCAGTGCCTGGAGGCTGTACGGATCTGGATGGGGAGGAACAGACTCAGGCTCAACCCATCCAAGACCGAGTGGCTGTGGTTTCCGACGTCCCGATATAGTCAATTGGTGCCATCACTGACTATTGGGGATGAGTCATTGCCCCCCACGGAGAGGGTTCGCAACTTAGGCGTCCTCTTGGACTCACGGCTGTCTTTAGAAGAACACTTGACAGCTGTGGCCGGGAGGTCTTTTTATCAGGTTCGCCTGATTCGCCAGTTGCGTCCCTTTTTGGATCGGGACTCGTTAAAAACGGTCACTCATGCCCTCGTCACTTCACGCCTGGACTACTGTAATGCTCTCTACATGGGGCTCCCCTTGAAGAGCACCCGGAGGCTCCAGCTGGTCCAGAATGCGGCCGCGCGGGTAGTTATGGGAGCAGCATGGCGCTCCCATGTGGCTCCCCTCCTGCACGAGCTGCACTGGCTCCCTGTGGTCTTCCGGGTGCGCTTCAAGGTCTTAGTTACCACCTTTAGAGCACTCCATGGCTTAGGACCGGGGTACTTACGAGACCGCCTTCTGCCACCAATAGCCTCTCACCGCCCAGTACGCTCCCATAGAGAGGGGCTTCTCAGGGTGCCGTCAGCCAAACAATGTCGACTGGTGGCCCCCAGGGGGAGAGCCTTTTCTGTGGGGGCACCCACCATCTGGAACGAGCTCCCCCCAGAGATACAGAAGATTCCGGATCTGCGCACTTTCCGCCGTGCCCTCAAAACATTCCTGTTTCAGCAGGCCGGCCTGGCCTAACTTTCCCTTTATATTGCTTTTTGATTTTATTTTAAACTGGGATGTCTTGAATTATCTAGGACCAGAATGTTTAGTATATTTTAATTGGTTTTTTATTATTAACGTTTGTATTACATGTATTTTTATCGTTCGCTGTTCACCGCCCTGAGTCCCTTAGGAATAGGGCGGTATATAAATTTAATAAATAAAAAATAAATAAAATAAATACGTGCGAGGGGAACCTTTACCTTTTTTATAAGGTATATGATCTATATAGCATCTGACAACAATTTGATTTTAGTGCTCAGTTTATTGTATAAGACTATCTGTATTAGCCAGCTCCAAAACACAAAATGTACAAGGCTTTCTGTTCATGAAGTATTTATTACGATTCAACTCAGCTCTTTAACAATATAAGCCTGTGCATTTAAACAATTGTGCTATTTTAGATCAATGCAGCTTAATTCTTGCTGTCTGTGGCATACATTTACTGTTTGTGGATGTCTGTGGGTTTTTGTTGTTTTTTGGAATCATAGCCTAATCTCAATAATCCAAGATCTGTAAAAGAATTTTGCTGCCATTCTGATTTGGAAATTCTTGGTTTTTTGTGTGTGCCCATCCTGTATGGACAGCTAGAATCAACTAGTCTCATCCTTGCAAGAGGTAAGAGGGGCATGAATCAGAATGGAGGCTCCCATACTCTGGAATATACTTCCCCAAGAAAAGTCCTGGCACCACCATACACTATCTGCCATTTTAGAAGACATTTTTTCAACAGGCTTTGGCACCTAACACCTATCTTTTTCTTTTGGTCCGTATTTGTTTAATGTTGAGTTAATTTACTGTGCATGTTTTGGTGACTATTTTTAGATGTGTAATTCATGCTCCTTCAAAAATTGCTACTGAACTGAATTTTAAAGTGATGGAAGTAGAAAATAATCAAATGCATGAGTACTTGAATTGTGTGATTTAAATGTAATGAAGTTTAGTGTCCTTTGTCACAGCTCCTTTTCTCTTTCAAACTACAGTCTCTATTATAACACTTTTCTCCTCAAAAGTTGAGCATTCCATCTTAAAGAAACATAAAAACAACATCCAACATTGTGCAAATGTACTTTCACTTGGGTAACAGAATTCCTCTACTTTTCTCTGCAATTCTGTGAGCCCTCCAAAATCTGCCCTGGAATATCTCAATTGTACAACATTGAGTGGGTTTTGAGGACTGCAGAGGGAATAAACTTTCATATATTACGGAAAGAAACCCTGAATTAGCTTTGCTTCCTGGCTATAGCTATTTATATTGCATTGGTTTTTTTAAGCATCAGAAACTTTTGTATACTTTTATTAAAGTTGATAAGAAATGGTTGCTCATTTTGTTGCATTTTAAAATAGCAATCAGAAATTTAAAACATGTTGTATGTTAGCTTTGTTTAAAATCTGCTTTCTTCAGCCTCCACTTCTTTGCAAAATTTATAAATTAAGTGCATAAAACATGAATAGCGCTTGTAACATATATCTGGGTAAGAAACCTGTCATGGATTTTATTTCAAGCAAAATTATGCGATCCATCAACATAGAGTCCACAATGTGAACAGACATAAAATTCAGAGCCTGCAAACATCTGGCTTAAAGTATTTTTGGCTGAAAAAGACGTATACAAAAATCAATATATTTGGGGAAATGATGCATACAAGATGTGTAAAAAGTTATGTTAGGGAAAGTTGTATACAAAAATGTTTTCAGTTTTAAAAAAACAATTTGCAAAATGGTACAGAACTCTGAAGAGATGATTTTTGTATATTTGTTAGACTGACATGGACAAGATACAAAAAGATTCTTACCCATGTGACAAAGTTAGATTTATCTACTTCATAAAATCTGAATTCCATACAGAGATGCCAAACTTTTCTCTTTAAACTAAACATTTTAATTAAAAAAAATACAAAATCTTTTTTTCGAAAGCAGAAATATTTGATCTTCTCTTAGAATGAAGAAATTAAAAGTTGCTGTTCCCATCTCCCGCTCCATTTTGCATGCTGACACTTGTATATGAAAACTTACAGAAATGTTTATTTCAGTGAAAAACATCAGATATTGACAAAGCTTCTATTAATTAATGATGTAATGATACTAGCTTCCATTCCCTGGAGATCTTTGTTCATATGGTCTGCAGATAATGTTTCTGAGGAGGGGAATTGTCTTTCTACATGGAGTTGAAATGTGCTACAACAAATTCAGCTATGTTTTGCTGGTTCCTTCCAGAGCTAATTATTATTTCATCGATTAATCTAGTATTTTTATGTCATCATCACAGTGCAAACAGATCCAGGAAAACCCCAAATTTCTGATCTAGGAATAGCTGCAAATGTTATGGTCCGTATAAAGAATTAAAACCACTTTATATATTTAGAAGTGACAACAACTGCCACATATATATATTTTAAAAAAATACAATGGCAACACTCTTTCTCCTTTAATCCCCTTCTGCTTTCTTGAAAATCAACTGTAGAAAGTTGGGAAATCGTAGAGATTGCAGTGGGAAATAGTCTTTCCTTCTTCTTCGCTCACCCGGTTCTCTTTCTTGGATCAAAGAGATCTCGTGGAAGGGAAGATTTTCTTTATTATTATTTGGATCTAATCTCATATCTTTTATGCTAATGAGTTGGGAAACTGCCCTTTGGTGTTACTTTAAACATTATTGAAATGTTATATATTTGGGAACATCCTCAGAACAGAATATATTTTTCTACCCAAGGTGATGTTAGCTGTACTACATAATTGCTATTTGGACAAGTCAGTAGTAGAAATAGGTAGGATGTTCCCATCAATGCAGGATATTTAAGTGCAAATGCTCCAGTGATGATTTTACTTGTTTGGACCAGGTTTTGGACTACCCCTATATCAAAATATTCTGGGCTGTTCACTTTATTACATTGCTTCCTAACTTTGCACTAATGTAGAACTAGGGTGAAATTCTTCTATTGCTCTCCCTTCCTATCATTTTTGCAAAAATAAAAGATACTTTCAAATACAGTACTTCCATCATTCTGGATGTCTAACAAAGGGAGAGGGAAAAATTCACAGTCAATTATATATAATCTTAGTTTATAATAGATTCTAATTTTCAATAACATCTGTCCCATTTTCAAAAAGGCTAATGTTCCTGATTCTCTTGTGCAATTCCAGTCACTAAAAGAAGGTTACAGGCCATAAACTGTACACTCAGTACATTACTGATCTGTCCAGTATATACTCCAACTAGCTCACTGGAAGAGCCATCTACAGGAGCATTGCAGTAAGTGTTTCGAATATCCCAAACGCGAACAGAGTTGTCCATTGATGCAGAAGCAATCAAACTACTATCCGGACTAAAAGTAAGGCTGGTGATATTATCTGTATGCCCCCGTAGTTCTTTGTAAAGTGTTCCAGATGCCAAGTCCCACAATTTTAAGCGCTGGTCTTCACCTGCTGAGGCCAAGTACTTACCATTGGGAGAAAAGGCAAGGGACAGGACAGGACCTCGGTGACCTGTAAACAGACGTACTGTGTTTCCTTGCTGGGTGCTCCAGAGCCGCACTGTTTTGTCTGTAGATCCTGTTGCCAAGTAGTTAGAATTTGGATGAAACTTGATGCAGTCGACATCTGCTAAATGGCCCGCGTATATCCGTAGGGGATACGTCCGATCAAATGACCAGAGTCTTGCTGTACGGTCATGAGAAGCACTAGCAAAGTACAAGCTGCAAGGGCTGATGTCCAGGTCCCACACTGGATAAGCATGTCCTTGGTACAAGACAGTGTTTGTAAAACATCCAAGATCCCAGTATCTGATGGTTGTATCTTCAGAGCATGACAGCAATCCTGAACTGTCTGACAAAAAACTTGTGCTATACACTGGTCCAGAGTGCCCTCTTAATAACTTCATTTCAGTTCCTATATCATCATCATCTTCAGCCTGTAAAAAGAATAAAGAAGTTTCTTCAGACAAACTTTCTCTAAGCTTTGTTTTCTCAATGTTCTTATCAAAGCAATAATAGCATTTTTACCAATTACAACTAACAGAAATAAATAGGCTGTCAGTGAAACCCTCCCAAGTGCTGGTAAAAAATGGTCTTCTTGAGAGTCCTTTTCAAAGACCAACTTGGCTGCCAAATCCTATACTAACTAAAGTTTGTGGATCATATATAAAAGCAGCCATGTGAAGAGAAATCAAGCTTGGATATTTTCAGCTTGTATACCAATATCCAATATTTTCAGCTTGTATACCAATTTTAATCTAAGAAAGAGCATAGAGAATGCATCTGTTTCTACTGAATCTCTTTCTGGGAGAATATAGGCCCATCAAATTTTAGTTTTAAATGGAAGCTATAAAACTATAGTTTTAAATGGAAGCTTTATGGTTTTATAAAACTATAGCTTCCATGGAATTAATACCTCATTCAGAGACTAATCAATCCAGTATCATTGCCTTCAACTACCACTAATAGCAAGCAGGCATTTACATGAATCATTTCATTACCCAATGTTTTTATAGAGAAGTAGATCTGGGTGTCAACAATATACTGATTAAACCCAGCTTCAAATCCTTGATGGCCTCTCTACCAGTTTCATGCAGATGTTGAGAAGCACTGAAAATGATATGGAGTCCCAAGGGACCCCATATAGTAGCTGTCATTTCAAAGAGCAACTGTCTCTTAAGAAGTACGATCTGAAATGTACCTGAGGGATGGAAACAGGCACTGCTATTTCTATTATATTCTATATTTCTATATCTGATCCATGGCTGGAATATTAAAACTGCTGTCAGGTCAAAAAGAATTCTGTACATATCTTACTAAACCATAACAACTTGTTGTGCAGATATACACCAACAGCCAGAGGAACTAAGATGCTTTGCATCTTCTGCAAATATATTATTTGGATTATGTTAACATCTGGATGTATAATAACATGTAACTGGGTCTTGCTTGCATTATTTCTTTTTACAGACAGAAAACTCTATGGTGCAAAATTCTGTACCATTGTATGGTGGTACAACTGTATGGTGTATGTTGCAAAATTCTGTACCATTGTTTTTAAGGAAAAAATAATAAAATATACAAATCTTGTGCTATAATCAGAAGACTGAGAGACCCTTCCTTACTTTTGCCATCACCCTCAATTCTATTAAAAATTGATAAAATTATATATAGCATATTTATACTGTAAATCAGGGGTCCCCAACCTGTGTGCCATGGCCCACTTGTGGGCCAAGAGATTTACAACCAGGCCATGGAAATGGGCAGCGAGCACATGCATGCACATCTCACTTGCAGGAGCAGCGAGCGTTCCACTTAAGCAAGCAGCAGGCTTGTGTGCACACTGCTCACACAAATGGAACTGCACACATGCGCGTTTGCCAGCCACTCACACAGAACCATCCCCTCTTCCCCCGCCGGTCCAGAAAGCCAGAAATGTTGGGAGAACTCTGCTGTAACTGAAATAATTTATTTGATCATTGACCAATCTGCTCTAGGCATTAGTTGCACAAGACTACTTTATGAGTTATTTTAGGCAATTGCAACACTGCTGCGTTTAGGCAGTTATGCCACATACAGTAGAGGTAGAAATAATAGCTAGATTAATCATGCATCTTATTGAATTCTGTCTCAAAATCGCCCTGAACATACAGTTCATGAGTTCTTACAGGGGTACATGCGACCTATAAGTAACTTTCCTTCTAATGAGCAAATCTAGAGATTATAACTGAAAGCACTTTCTGAGTCTCCCTTTCTGACTCAAATATTATAACTCATCTCGATTTGTGCCTTTGAAAAGTTGAGGTGTATTACCATAAATGCAAATGAAGAATGAAATTGCCACCATAAGGAGTCATAATTGGCTAATGAAGTGTGCAATTTAATAAGGACAAGTATTTGATCAGTTCTACTATTATCAGAGGTGGGAAAATGGGCAGTTTTAACTTAAATCTTTTCCCAGGCAAACTATTGTTGGCTCCCTATCATTTCTCACTGTCCAGCCTACCCATGTGACTAATAGGTAGAAGGAAAGCATCAGTGCGAGGCAGATTTTGCTTTTGGTTTGGTTTGTGAGAACGTGACAATTTTGAAAATCTTTCACATAAAGCATTTCAACATAAGCGTAATACATTCTACCCATGATTCAATAAAAAAAACAAAACAGGATAACAAGATGCTCTGGACCTCTTCATCCAAGATATCACACGCCAAGTGGATTCGGGAAACATCTACTGAGTGAGGCTCAGATTTCAGCTTCTTGGGCCGTAAGCTCCACAGCTTTACACAGGAATTGTCAAAACCAGCAGCCAGCAGCTTGCTATTTGGCGAGATCGCTGCTGTATTCAGCAACTGCTCAGTATTATAGAATGCATAGAAACATATGGTAGTAAGGGATGGTGGCCCATCTTTGACTCTTTTAATGCTATCTTGCAGGAGGTCCAAGGCTGCTTCATTCTGCAGGATGGAAGCAGGCATATCAGTAGGTTCCAGGCCATTGCTCTCACTACGTGACGAGCCACCACTAGCATAGAGCTGGTAGTCCACTCTCTTGGTGGGTTGCACATCTAGATGAATATGCAAGGATAGGACTTTGCAGAGAGCACTGTTATTATCACTCTGGAGGTAGCGGAGGAGGAAGTTGTAGCTCTCTTCCTGAAGGCGGATCACGTATTTATTGTCCAGAAATGCCCGGAGCTTGAAATTGGACAGGATGTCTTGAATTGTTAATGTAGTTTGTAACTGTTCAATGATGTCTTTCTGGCTGGCATTCTGTAAAAACATCCCATGGAAGCGACTGTAGAAACTGTCCACTGTGCTCTTTAGGCCATTTTGGACCATGTTGAGATGGAGGTAGACAAAGAGAGGGTACAGGAGAGGCATCACTTCCTGGCTATGCTGGGAATCTGAATCTAAACATCGAAGAGAAAGAAATGTCATTTTTCCTCACTGCTCACTGAGCAGATATTAAGAGTGAAAATTAAGCAAGCCATCTCCCACCCTATTTACAGATAGCCTTTTGATTACATTTGTTAAAAACAAATCAGGGAATACTCAACATTACTTTTTGTTCATTAAGAAATACAGGTTAATTCTAAAACTTACATAGGAACATTATTTGTGGCAGAATTAGGGCTGGGCAGACAAGTAGCCATTTACACTCTGGCCCTTTAAAATAATTGCTCTGGTAACAAAATGCCATTCTGTCTATGGAACTCCAATCAGACAAGGTACTCAGCTTCTTTACTTTATTCTGGCATCTTTGATAGAGAATAACATGCCATCAGAGCAGAGATAAGAGTTAGAAATGGAAATTGCAGGGACTAACATTCCAATGGCTTTTGAGAAATCACAGTCTTGCCCTAATGACTAAAGGTTGGTTTAGAGTTGCCTGCAACTGCCTGTAGCCATTACCACATATCTAGATAGCAAAGGGGTTGATGGGTAAGTGTAGGTTGCAAATGGCTGCAGACGGGCCCAACACAAACACCTCCCCATTCAAGCAGAGATGTGTGTCCTGCATGCTGATTGGTTGATCTGACTTGTTCTGTGCCATTGTTGTTTTGATTATTCCCTACCCAGAATGTTAACATTTGCAAATGCATGAATACAACAGCTATGCAACTGTCTACAAAGGACGAAAGCATGCATGCAGTGCTGGAGAAATCTGCTTGACCCTTAAATCTGGCATACAACATCAGGAACCTTTCACTTAACAAATCTATGGCTCCAATCTGGATTTTACCCACCTGTCAGAAAGTTGCGCAACTTCCCAAACTGTACTTCATATTGTTGGGGCTCTGCTAAGCAGGGTGCAGCAGAAATCACATTTGTACAACCCGATTCAGATTGTACTAAAAAAAATAAACAAAAATGAAGACAATTGGCTTTCGAAGGCATTGAATGCTGCAATGTAACTTTCTGCTTTTTTATATTGAAACACGTAACTTCTGCATTATTAAAACAATCTAGTAAACATCAGTTTCCATTATTTTTAGAGGACAAATGGAAAGGGTACCAATCAGGCTGAAAATAATCCACAATGCTTGGTATACTACTTGTCTCTATATAAAGTTTACAAATAAGTTAAGATTGTTAAGATAATGGCCTATATTTCTATTTATCCAGTTTAGTTTTTTTCATGATAAAGAATGAATTTACATGTAACTAAACTAAACATGCCACAAAAACATATAAAAAAAAACTTCAGTATTTAGCATAGCTTGTTATCAGGGATTACTATCACAGAAAATTGATGACACATGATATCTCAGAATCCATTATTTCTTTCAGCTAGGTCCATTCCTAAATTAAGTGGAGATTATTCAATAATCAAATAATCCACTATCATTTTTAGATGTCCATCTAAATGTCCACCATAAATCCGAAGAACTGCACTTGTATAATTTTACCTTGAGGGTATAACTATCTATACAATCTAGAATCCTAACTAAGCTTGGGAATCACTAACTGTGTGAATTTATCTTTCACAATTTTAAAAAGAACATGGGTGAAAGGAATGAAGGAAGGAGACCTTCCCCATCCTCTGAAAGTCCACTGAGGCATTTCTATACGATGTACTGTAGCATGAGAATAGATGCAAAAATGAGGGATTTCAGGCAATGACAGAGACTCTGGTATCAGAGCTCCTGCTTTCAAAATATATCTTTGATTTTTAGGAAGCCTATCTCCTTCAGCGAATCCTCTACACCTTCGGGACAAGCAAAGAACTGAGGGGGTCAGATGGCCATAAAATAATTTTTCCTTCCTAAGCATTGGTTTGGATTCGCCTCATTGAGATTATTACTCCACCAACATAATTTTCTAGATTACCGGTATGTCTACAAATAACCCCTCAGGATGGCTAGATGTGTGACTCAGCATCATTACAGATTCTGCTTATAGTGGAACCTCTACAATTAATTTCCTGTCAAGCTGGAAACCTAAATTTCACTGTTAGCATCCCATAAAAATCCCATCAGAAGAAATATAGAAGCAACTTTTGCAGTTAAGTTGGCTAATAGTTCTCAAAAATGGGAAAAAGACACTTTAGGAATATATTTTAATCAGCTTGTGCTATGCAAATCCTACATCATTTAAATTCTATTAATTTAATTCGGGTCTTGCATTCATTTTCTGTGGATTCATACAAGTTATACAAAAATAATGACCTCTGAATATATGGCTAAGGTTATTTAACATGTATTCCAGCATTACTGCAAACAAGAATGATCAGTGTATACACCTGTTTTCCTGTGAAGCTGCTTTTACTGTTTTTTATACACACGCATTTATATACACTAATAATGCCTCCAACATATACATGGAAAAAAACACATAAAATGTTTGCATACATATGCTCTCCTCTAATGTAACCTGAAAAGGTAGATCAACATAGATTTCAAGGAAAAGGCTAATTCATGCTTATATAAGTATGGTCCCTGGTATTCCCCCAATCATAACTTCAAGTTGCACACTTTATTACTATTTGTTTTAAAATGCAGTTATTTCATATAGAACTGTCCAAAAATGACATAACATCCTTAAATTATTTAGATTAATTTAACATATCCATAGAACCCGTAATTACCACACCAAGATTTTAAGTATGCTATGAACTCATAAGTTTAGAACATATTAACCACTTCTAAACCACACAACCTCCCATAATTTTATTTCACTTATGAAATAAATGTTCCAATTCAGTGATTAATTCAACTAATTAACTAAATCAATAAAAGCGCAGTTTATCTCAATATATCAAGATATACAATAATTTAAAGATGCAGTTCCCAAATGAATCACTTTCAAACATTCAGCAATAGCAGTTATTAACTAGATGTTTCATTATATTTTCTTATTTCAAAATCTCTAGTAAGTTTTCTTTGCAAATATTAACTGATTAATTAAAGAACCAGTTTAGTCTAGTGGTTAAGGCTGGAAAGCAGAATACCGTGAGTACTAGTCCCACCTTTTAGCCATAAAAAAGGTTTAGCAGGTTTGGGTTAGTTATTCTCTCTTAGGTCTGACTCAAC
This sequence comes from Pantherophis guttatus, assembly GCF_059756535.1. Lineage (NCBI taxonomy): Eukaryota > Metazoa > Chordata > Lepidosauria > Squamata > Colubridae > Pantherophis > Pantherophis guttatus. Next base: position 275,463,589 of record NC_142063.1, on the reverse strand, counting down.
CAACCTCATAGGATTGTTGTTGAAAGGAAAAATAAGAGGAATATATTCACCACCTTGAGTTATTTGTAAAAATAATTAAGATGGAATACAACAAATAAAAATAATTGTTACAATTAATTATGAATTTTTAATTATTATATTTATAATCAGTTATGAAAATATGTATAAATAAATAATTTCAACTACATACTTTCTTACACGGACATTTGCAGAGAATATCAAATAAGTCAAGAGTGCAGTTGTGACCATGCAATAAAAATCCCACTCCTTAAGTGCACTGCTTATGCAATGCATGTAAAAAAGAATGGGATTTTGATCATGCATTCACAGCTACCATTTTGACTTTTCTGAGTCCCCCTCCACTTAAATGCTGCTGACTTGGATTCATTATGTTCAGTCTCATAGTAAATGCCTAGACATTCTGTAGTACTATAAAAATAAGTTCACTGTTTCTTTCTTGCCTACCTGTTAGATTAGCTGCCATTTCTTCAGCCGTGTGACATAAGCGCAGCCCTTGTTTCAAGGGACCTTCTGAGTCTACATACTGCCTGCGCTTGACATAGCAGGAAACAGCCATCTGAATCTGTTCGGTGCGTACACGTTTCATGACCTTCAAGGAAAGAGACGCAGAATTCTAATTCCAAGGAAACAGTATAACCACAAATTTTATGTAGCATTTTCCTAAGACATAAATTATTATAAACTGCAAGCCACTGCAATGTTTCAATCCGAGAGAACTCATACAATATTGGAAGGTAGTGTTTAGATTTCAGCATTTTGAGATGGACAATGACAATGAAATACTTTTATGATTATTTAAAATAAAACCTTAACAAAATGTTGAGCAAGGATTTTGTCAATGAAAACTTCATATTGTCACTGGCCTAATTTACACATCACATAAAACAGTGCTTTAAACCAGTCTATTGATCAAATAAACCCATAATTGCTGTGTTCACCAGCTATCTAACTTTTTAGATTTCATGGCACCCATCAAATATTAAATTGCTTGGAAATCTTTATTTGCAAATTATTTTTCAACACTATACAAGCTGGAAGTGACTATATTTACTTCCCATTGAGTCTTATTAGTGTCAAAATGGATTAAATAAGTTGTGAGTTATTAAATCAAAATACTTTTCCCACTTACCAGGAATGGATAATGCAGCCAGAATAATCCACATCATCACTGATTAATTTACATAAACGAGAGTGGTGGATTAGTTTCTTAGTTTCACTGTATTTTAGCGGGCCTTTTCAGACTGCCTTCTCCTATCGACAGCCTCCCACCGGCCAAGAGGGGCTCCTCAGGGTGCCGTCGGCCAAACAATGTCGACTGGCGTCACCCAGGGGGAGAGCCTTCTTTGTGGGGGCACCAGCCCTCTGGAATGAGCTGCCCCTAGATGTGCATATGATCTCCGATTTGCACACTTTTCGCTACGCTCTGAAGACCCTCTTGTTTCAAGAAGCCGGGCTGGCCTAACATGAATATGAATTTTAATGGGTGTATGTTAGTTTTTTAATTTGTGGGCCAAATTTTTGTATATTTGATTTTAATGGTTTTTAAATTTTGTAAATTTTATGTGTTTTAATATGGCTGTACACTGCCCTGAGTCTTTCGGGAGAAGGGCGGTATAGAAATCTAATAAAAGTAAAAGTAAAAGTAAAGTAAAGTATTATTGATGTTGAATATTCCAGGTGATATCACAAGTGGGGGAATGTGTAGCTTTTCATAACTTACCATGCAGGCTGAATTGTTGCCTCCCTTCCTAATGGTTCAGTTTGGAAATGGTATTTTTCCTCTCCATCAATCAGAGACATGTCTCCCTAAATACTACTCCTGACAGGACCAACACTTTTGGGTTGTCAAGTGTCTCTGTACAATAAGCAACAATATTTTGCACCATAGGATAGAATTAAATTTACTGCTAATCTCTACTGTGGCTATTTTGTCTAAGGTCCATGCCGGCTTCTATTTGCTTATCTCCACCGATAACTCAGCATCAAAGAAAGCAAAAGATGGAGCAGAACTCAATACCCGGCGGCCAAATATAAAGTCCACTTATTCAAAAGTTTCAGGAACTGTGGCTTCATGCTCCCAACGTAACAAGGCAAGATGCACAGACCATCCTCCCGTTTCTATGCCTTTTCCGCCACATCCGTCCCCGGGGAAAGCACTTGCAAAAAAAAGGAACCCCAAACAAACACGGGGGAGAGGAAGACAAGAAAAGGGGGATAAAAAAAGATGATCGGGGGTCCATGCACGATCGGGAGGACCACCCCCACTCTCCAGTTCTTCCTGCCGCTCAGGCAGCTGCACCGGCGGGAAGAAGGGAAAACCGAAGACAGACAGAGCCCGATTTTACCCAGGGAGGGCCCGAGAGCGCTTCCGCGCGCCACGCGCAGCTCGCCTTGCCTCGACTCTCTTCCACCCGCCCGAGCAAAGGAGCAGCTCCGCGGGGAAGAAATATACTCACTGGAGCATTGCAGGCATGGAAGTCCGGGGAGAGAGAGAGAGAGAGAGGCGCGCGATCGGCGGCGAACGTGGGTGATTCCTAATGCAGGCACGCGACAAGAATTCCCGGGTTCGCGCCGTCAGTCACTGCGCCCAGCCGCGCGAGACGACTCCGCCGCGGTTGCTGCTGGCGTTGCGGAGATCGCGGACTCCGGCGGCGGCGCGAGCAGTTTTTCCACCCGGGGGAACCTTCTGCAAACTAAACTGGCTCGGACGTCCCGCGTTGCAAGCCCCGGCGGCGTTAGTAGCTTCGATGACTGTCGCGGCTGAAAACCGCCGCTCCATGACTGACGGAACTGACTCGGAGAAACCAGAGGGGGGAGGGGGAAGGGAGGGGGGGGGGAAAGAAGGAGAAGAGGGAGGAGGAGGAGGAGGGGGGAGGTGGGCCGAGAGAAAGGCGATTGCGCAGGCGCGGCCTTCTAACCAATGGGAAGGCGCTCCTTCTTTTCGACGCTCAGCTAGGAAGGCCTGCCCGGTTCCTTTCATCCGGATAATTAGGTGACAGAGGAGGACACGAGGAGGTTCCGGAAGGAGGAGCACGTGCGGGGAGCATCTGGGAAGCTCGTGGGAAGAGGAGGCGCCCAGGGGAAACGGTGCAAAAAAAAAATGTCACTAGAGTAGCCTTGTAGCCTCTGTTGCATTACGGTCCTCCGCAGTTCTCGCTAACGCGACTTGTGCCTAAGCCATAGGTGAAATTCTGGAAGTGAAGCCCAGTTAATTCTCTTTATTTCAGTCCTCAACCCAGCAAGGGACTCTTGGAAGCTGCTGTTATTCGGCAGGGCGGCGAGTTTCGGAAGGCAGCTAGAAACCGATCTCGTGTGTGTGCGAGGCTTGATTTGTAAGCGGCTCTCCTTGGATGTGAGTTTGCAAAACTTCGTAACCACGGGAAAGCACTCTTTTTTTCTTGTGTTAGGAGGCGAGCTTTCCTGGAAGTTTATATAGATTGCTCCAGTGGTGAAATCCAAATTCTTTTACTACCGGTTCTGTGGGCGTGGCTTGGTGGGCGTGGCAGGGGAAGGATACTGCAAAATTCCCATTCCCTCCCCACTCCAGGGGAAGGGTACTGCAAAATCTCCATTCCCACCCCATCCAGGGGAAGGATCCTGCAAAATCCCCATCCCACTCCAGTGGAAGGATCCTGCAAAATCTCCATTCCCACTCCACTCCAGGGGAAGGATACTGCAAAATCCCCACCCCACTCCAGGGGAAGGATACTGCAAAATCCCCATCCCCACCCCAGTCTGGGACCAGCCAGAGGTGATATTTGCTGGTTTTCCGAACTACTCAACATTTCTGCTACCGGTTCTTTGAACTGCTCAAAATTTCCACTACCAGTTCTCCAGAACCTGTCAGAACCTGCTGGATTTCACCCCAGACTGATCTGAATTTACTGCTTCTTAATTTGTTTGGGGTCACATGATGGCAAGGCATGGGTCCTTAGCAAGGGGCAGATGCTAGATATAACAGAGTGACAGAATTGGAAGCCTTGGAGGTCTTCTAGTCCAACCCCCTGCTCAAGCCGGAAACCCTATTACGGTTTCAGACAAATGGTTGTCCAATCTTTTCTTTAAAACCTCCAGTGTTGGAACACCCACAACTTCTGGAGGCAGGTCGTTCCACTGATTAATATATATTTTAATGATATATTTTGTAATATATGTAATATATTATAGATATTTTGAACTGCAGCTTTCTGTGCTGCCAGAGGGAATTCTGACAAATGTAGCCAAATGTTGCTGCAAATCATGCAAAGTTAGGTTGGATAAAAATTATAGTTTAAAACATAGAGGGCACAAGTATGCCTGCTGATTGTATATTCTCATGGGGCCATGATGGCGAACGTATGGCACATGTGCCCAAAGTGGCATGCGGAGTCATGTCACCTGGCACGCGCGGCATCACCCGTTCCTCTTCCTGGTTTTTGGTGTGCATGTGTGTGTGATGAACAGTTGGCCTTTGTGCGTGTGGCAGTGCCGGAAACTGGAACAGCTGGTCTTCTGTTTTCCTGTGTGATCATACGCACCGGTCAGCTGATTGTCGCACGCACATGTGCACCAGAAACCAGGAAGACTAGCTGGCCGGTGCGGATGATTACACAGTATAACGGAAGATCAGCTCTTCCAGTTTCCGGCACTGCCGCACGCCGGAAACTAGAAGTTCATTTTTGGGCACGCACATGCACCCTGGGCAGCTCCTCTTCCAGATTGCGACCCAGACAAGTGTGCGCATGAGCACAAAGCGCACGAGTGCACTCCCTTTTCAGCACTCGGTGCCGAAAAGGTTCGCCATCACTGTCATGGTGCATTGTGGCATTTGAAAACCTGATGTTAGCATTGGAATTGAATGATACTGGGGTGGGATTGTGGTTGCTGTATGGGAACTACTGGCAGAGTGCTTCCTATATGTGTTTCCTATGTTAATTTGGAAATGAGAGGCCATTTTGGTAGACCCATAATAAGTTCTTTCTATGTCTGGGGGGAAGACAGGATAGTAAATCTATAATAAAGTCTATAATAAGTAAGCAGTCAGCAAATCGGTAGTAAGAATCTGATTAGTTAATGTGCATATACAAACTTTAATAGTAAACAGAGGTTTGGCAATGAGAGAGATGAGACACTTTATTGATTTGAACAGTTTTTATTGAAACAGTCATATCCCCATACTTGCATGGTCTGTCCAGGAAAATGAATATAGCATTTATCTTTACTTTAAAGAATTAGTACCTTTTCCTGGGTGCTACAAACCCTTTGCGGACAGTGCATTTGAAGTGCTACATATGTGTCTAATCTCTATGCACAGTGTCCTTGAGGACCTTGCTGCTATAAGGATAGGAAAAGATAGGAGAAGGCTGTCATAGAATGAAGTTATAATCTTAACATGGCTTACTATGCTTAGGTGCACTTGGTTAGCTAGTTCATTTTCTAAACAATGCCAGTGTGTCCTTTTCGCTCTCTGATATTCTCTGAACCTATTTTCCAATGTACCAGAAGGCCAGATAAGAAATAAAAGATGGAAACTAATCAAAGAGAGAAGCAACCTAAAACTAAGGAGAAATTTCCCAACACGACAATTAAGCAGTGGAACAGCTTGTCTTCAGAAGATGTGGGTGCTTCATCACTGGATGCTTTTAAGAGACAGGACATCTACTTATCTGAAATGGTATAGGGAGTAATGGTGAACCTTTTCGGCACCGAGTGCTCAAACCAGAACATGCGTGCATTTATGCATGCTGGAGCACCGGAAATCCGAATACCAGCTGGCCAGTGCGCATGCATGCGCCGGAAACCAGAAAAGCAGCTGGCGACGGTGTGCGTGCCCACAGAGAGGGCCTGCCATAGGTTTGCCATCATGGGTATAGGGTCTGCTGCTTGAACAGGAGGTTGGACTAGAAGACCTTCAAGGCCCTTTCCAATTCTATTATTCTGTTTCTGTATCGGATGTCTGTTGGCATCTTAACAACAGGGGTGGGCAACTATGGTGCCTTTACGATCTGTGAACTTTAGCTCCCAGAATGGCTGCCTCAGGATTTCTGGGAATTGAAGTCCAGATGTAAAGGGGCCATAGTGGCCCAACCTTGGTGTACAGCTTGATTCTAATCAGGAAAGAACAGATCCTTCAAAACATTGTTTATTCTGCTAAAATGTTTATGAAAGGAAATCTAGGCATCTCTTATTATGAGATTATATTTTCTTTCAGCGGATGCTCTCTTTTTATTTCCCAAGTACCCAAAAAAGGAATTGAAAGTCCCCCAGTGGTGTTAGAATAACCCTTCAAAGTTGATTAGTATTTGCAACCAGCAAGGGTCACATGATCACCATTTGCAACTTCCCAGCTGGCTTCTGACGTAAAGTCAATGGGGAAGCCTTGCCTAATGACCGCATGATTCACTTAACCACTGTGGCAAAAAGATTGTAAAATTGGGCATGACTCACTTAACAACCACCGTGCTTAGGAATGAAAATTCTGTTCACAATTGTGGTTATAAGTTGAGGATTACCTGTACCATCAAGGAATTCTTAGCAGGAATGAGAACTGAATGATAGAACTCCCCTTTTTCAACCTGGATCAACTGTATTGCAGACTGGAACATATATGTAGCAGTTTGAAGGAGCTGTCATGAGAATTTGGTTAGAAACATAATTAATATTCAGCTTTAAATAATTTTCAGGTGCTCCTTCCATGGCTGCAATTTACTCTGGTATTCATCTGAAGCTGAAAAGCTCAAAGACATCTTGGGAGGACAAACTCAAGTTGGCTCGGTTTGCATGGATTTCTCATCAGTGCTTTCTTCCAAACAAAGAACAAGTAATGTATTTCATTAGATCTTTTCCCTTAAATGCTGTTTTTATGTTAGGAAGTCTTGAACCTTCTCGGCACTCTTTCTTCAACCAAAAGTGAACTTAGTTATTCAAAACTTCTTATCACTTATTTTTTCCAAGTTTAAATGAAAATGGCTGAGAATAATTCATTATTTTCCAGGTTGGTTGTTAATCTAGAAAAATCTAAGAAATGTCCCAACCAACTATCACAGAGAGTAATTGATCGGCAGGCAGACTACTTATAAAATCTACTCTTTTGCAAAATGGTTTAGAATGTAAGTGTGGATGTCACTTACACAGTTATATGCTAGTAGGTCTTATTTATGTTTCTCTTTGTCATGTAAAATTAAATGTATTCTGCCATCCCACTGAAGTTCCTAATCTTTCCATCCCTATGAAAATGTAGCCTTAGTATATTTTTGGAAGGGACACATCATCCATCCCTGGACATTCAATACACATAGAATCCAAATTTTATGTTTAAATAATATTTTATGGGAGTTTTGGAAATTGGGAGATGTCTCTTTGAATGTGAGGAAAAGAAAAGAAAAAGTGTTTCCAGATATAGTCCTACAGGTAAAGGCAGCTTTAGTTGCAAGCTGTATAACAGATATGCAAGTTGGTGAGGGGGTTATTAATAAGGAAGTAGAATGAATCTCTATATTTTGATATTGTCACCTTTTTAATCACAATACTGGAAGCCTGCCTCTTATACACAAGTATTGAGTTGCCCTTCCATGTCCCCCATTAGTGAAACAGATCTGCTTATTTTTAGGAATCACATTATTTGCGTCAAACTGCTTTGTGTTGCAACTGTCCCTATCCTATCTAAAATAATCATTGTTAATACGTGTGCATGGGTATTTTGGGGGACACAGGTCTTACTTGACTGGGTAAGTCATAGCTTGATTTCCTGCTACAATAAGAAACTTGAATTGCCAGATGAGATAATTGAGAAGCTTTGGATTTACCTGGACAGCATCATTCACAGCAAAAAGCTGCAGAATCTCTTCAAGGATGGAAAAACAGTAACCCTGCGCTATACAATTGCACAGGTATGTTTATAAATAAACAAACTTTTACATAGATCCATCTTCCTCTGGAAATAGTGCCTGGATTGCTTTGAGATCTTGCTGACTATCTGCTGAACCTTTTCTCTTTACATCACAACACCTGCTGCAAATTTTTCTGCAACTCTCCCATAATAATCTGATACCCCCTCAAAGTTGTATTTCTTTATGAACAGCTTTTCCTAGTTTAGCTGTCTCCAATTGTGTTTTGGTTGCAACTCAAAGAATTCAAGCAAGGGAATTCTTTGTTTGCTCTTACAACACATCTGGAAGATGCCAGCTTGGCCAATAATAATATGATCCAGCAGTCATTTATAAACATTTATAAGCGGGTATGTATGTTTAGCACATAGAAACATATTGGTATTGGCAGGAATATTGTTTGATACCAGTATGTTCATAGAGAAGTGCAGATTGGCAAACTAGCCAATAGCTGGACATTTTAACTTAGTATCACTATTGTACATTGTAGATATAGATAGGGTGGGTTTTTTAAAAAAAAATACATATCTTCATGAGATAGAATTGTGAATGAGAATTTAGAACAATACATTATGCTTTAAAATGTTCATACTAAATGCCATGTCTTCCCAGTCAAAGAATATTGATTGTTACACTTGATCATCTTACATGTTATTCAAGAACAAAATCCCATTGATAGTTGTGAAGTTTTAACAGAGCAAAACGTTTTTGTCTTCCAAGGATAGATGTTTTTGTTTTTTGGTGAGAAAATATGAGAGACGAAGAGAAGCAGATAGAGGATTCAGTTGGTGTGAAATCAGGAAGTACAACCTCAGTATGGGGTGGGGGGTAAAGAAAGGAAATGCTCCAAAGACTGCCTAGGAACTTTTAAGATTTCAAGATTATATTTTTACCTGAATGTCTATGGAGATTCTCAGTCATTACAGGTCACGGTTTTCCCGAAGATGGTTTTTCAAAAGGCAACTGGACTTTCTTAGTTTTTGCTTGAAGACATTTTGCTTCTCATTCAAGAAGCATCTTCAATTCTGAATGAATGGTGGAGAATGGAAGGATTTATATTCCTTGCAGTCATGTGGTCATTAGCACTCTTTCTAAGAGTCGTTGAGGCCACTTGGAGGTTTATTTGTGCCCTCAGGGTCACCTATATTTTTTACTTCTGAGTTGTATTAAATATGCTTCTCTGAATTCTGGTGTAGTTCTTTCTTCTTAGGTGCCACTGCCAACTATGTGGGGCTTTACAATAAGAAATGCTTCTTTGGAGTGAAAATCCACTAAGACACACATTGCTTTAAAATCAGATTGTGCTAGTATAATATTTTTTTTTTTACTAAGTCATTGCCTGATTTGATTTGCACCTTTATAGAACCTTCATTATCTATAATCCATTTGTAAAGGATGTTTTGTCTGTCTGCTTTTGGATCCTCAGTATGAGGCTGAATTTCCATAATTACTGTCATTATAAAGAGCCAGAACAGATCGTTTAGATAGTGCAATAAAATGTAAAAGGAGGGAAAGAAAATTGTTTATATCACGTGATTTAACAGGTAATATAAATATACAAGAAGACACTGAGTTTAATTTTGATACAATTCTTGAACATAACTTCTGTTTTGTCCCTTGTCTCGTCTTTAGGTTATAAATGAAAATCTTTCTCTAGCTTACAATCAAAAAACACTGAAGAATGTCAAGGCAGTGCTAAGCTGTTGTAGCGGCATCCTTTCCAAACCTCCTCTTTCAATAGTTTATACTGCAAAATTTGAACTGCTGGTAGATCTTCTGAGTAAGTTGTGCTGGCTAACCTGTTGGCAGTTATCATTGGAAGATGCTGTGTCCCTCCAGTTGTTTGAAGTCCTTCAACTGAGCCTCAAGCAGTACCTTCTAATTCAGCGGCAGCAAAGCAATGTAAATCGTGTATTTGGTCAAGTGACCCAAAAATTGTTGCAGCCATGCTTATTGCTTAGATACTTGCTCACAATGAAAGTATGGACTGATGCAGATGACGATCGGATTCATCCACATCTCAGCAAGGAAGTCCGAAATCATGTAGAGAGTTTGCTCAAGGCTGGCATTTTCCAACAGGAGCTTTTGTCATCCTACAGAGAAGAGCTGTTACCAGAGAAGGAATCTGTTGGCACAAAGAAACTAGGCTTGAAAAATCTGCTTCTCCCAGCCAATACAATCCAGGCTTCTTTAAGAGAAGCCACCTTATGCGAACAAGCTATTCATGGAAAAGTGGTAGCTCATTCAGTGCCTTTGCTCTTCAAGCTTTTTTTAGAGACTTACAATAAGCCCGAAGACCATTTGGTCTGCTTTCACATGCTTAGCAAACTTTACGATTGCTTACGGATTTCTTGCCTGCGAGGGAATCTTTGGGACAACCAGCTTCCAGCATCAGAGTGGAGCTCGGAGCTGCTTGCGGTGGAGCAGCTTCTCAATTTGGTGCTGAGCAATAATATTTATAACGTGGCTGCTGATCGGATTCGGCACAAGGCAGTCCAGTTTAATTTTTACCGTCAGTTAGCCCAGTTGCTGATGAATCATTCGCAGGCCACCATACCTGCCTGGTTTAGATGTCTCAAGGCCTTGATTTCCTTAAATCATTTGATTGTGGATCCCGATTTGGATGACTTAGTGGCCTTGGCTTGGATTGATGCGGAGGTCTCTGAGCCACGAACAAAGAAGGCTCAGACAACCCTTGTTAGCACCGTCTTCTCTACTTACGCCAAATTGCGCCAGTTCCCAAATCTCTTCCAAGAAGTTTTATCAGTCATTTTACGCCCTGCTGCAGAGGAATCAAGACTGCCATTGTTGCCAGCCAGTATCAGGGCCAAGCTATGTGAGTGTCTTTTGGATCTGCCGTCCAATCAGGTGCTGGATATCATAGCTCTCACGGTGGAGAAATGTCAGACTTTCGTCATTCCTCATGTCAAGGGGGATGCCGATGTGGCCTCAAAGCTTCTGTCCATAAGCACATTGCTGTATTCGGTTCTCTTCCACATGAAGAGTTTAGATGATTCCACTCCATTGTCTGTTGTGCATCGCACTCAAAACCTGCTGGAGACAGTGCAGAAGAGTGTCATCCAAGTTCTGTTTGACCTGCTGAAAAGTTCTGAGGCAGAAGAAACAGAACTTGAACTTTGGACAGAGAAGGTCAGTAACTCAGCTCTTCTTCTGGCTTGTGTGTGCGTAGAAAGTGATACTCTTTTTGCCTTAAATTGCAAGCAGTATAGCTCTCCCTTAGCCCCGTTGCTTGATGATTCTTCTGAAGAAAACTGGGACTTCTCAACCATATTTCCTGGCTTAGATGCAGAATGTTGGGAGAAGATAAATAAGCTGGTAAAATGTTCCTCCCCAGTGAGCAGCTACTGTACCGAATGGCTGGTGCTTCAAAAAATGAAGAAGATGCTAATGCACACCACCTGTTGGACAGAGGCATTGCATCAGGCTTTGCAAAGTGCTGGAGCTTTCATTCTTCAGTCTGGAAGAGCTTCCACGAACGAAGAAGAATCGGAACCCTGGGATGGCAGTGCAAGTAGTATAACCACTCTTACTTATCCAGTGGCACATTGGCACCTGGTACTCTCAAATCTCCCTGTCCTGTTTCCTTATCTTTCTGAGAATGATACAGAGTATATTGCAGAGGTGCTGCTGAGAACACTATTGGTTAAGCAAACCCAGTCAACTTTTGCTGATGAGGACGATTTTTTATTCACCATGGAGAAGCTGTCTAAGGATTTATTGCACAGTTCCCTTCTCCCAGAACTGCAGATGCTGCACTGTTTTTTCCTGAGCCAAATAATTCAGCACTGTGCTAGTGTTCTCTCATCTACATTTCCAAATATTGCCAATCAGCCTCTTCAGTTGCTGTGTGCAGGAGATACTCCGTGGTGTGAAGCTATGCCTTCAGGTCACGCGGCCAGCGTAAGGTCCAGCAATGACTTTTCAATTTCCTGGGCAATTACGGAGAAAGTTGCTCTTAATATACTGCAATTCGTGAAAGAGAGATCTTACGTTACCTTGGAGGAAGAACATATCAAAGAGCTCTTGAATATACTAGAGGTCATTTCAGCTTTGAATGTAGACAGCTTCTTTCCTTTGGATTTTGCACGATGCTTTCTTCTGTTGATTTCTTTGACTGTTAATACCAGAGCAAGCATTTCTTGCAACAAAGCCTTGTCTTTCAAGTTTTTGGCAACCTGCTGCCATCTTCTAGCATGCTTGCAGGCTGGAAGACATGCAAACTCATCCTTCAAGGTTTTGTATGCTAGTGATGTTCTCGAAGCTCTCCTCAACTCTATGTTTGCAGTCTGTAAGACCTTTGGCAGTGTCTTGAATATTGATGCTCGGGATGAATTTCTTCATGAGCTCCAACTCTTTTTGGAACATTATCTTCAGGTAATGCTAGAAAGGAGGCAGAGTGTGAAAGTGAACCTGGAAAAGTTCCTGTCTTTTATAACAAGTTGCCAGCCACGCGATACAAGTTCTGGACAGCCTGAGCATTGGAGCCCTGCAGTTGACCAGGTTCTTCTAGTGGCATTAATTTCATTGTGTCATGTTCTGGCTACGTACCTGCAACAATACCCCAATGGAAAACTACAGATTTCAGGAATGCTACCTGTTTTTCTTAAACAGGCCATGTTGCAAACAGGAGCGACTATCAAGTTCTGCCTTCGAAACAAGACAGAAAGCCAGCCATTACCTTTGGCTTTTATACCGCATATTACTACTCTTCTAAAAGCAGATTCATTTTGTTTTCAATCTATGCTTCCTGTAGCTGGTGAGAATGAACTACAAGATCCAATGAAACCCAGCAAAAAGAGCCAGCTTTTTCACAGGGAATTATATCAAAGCTTTTGTGTTCAAATATTGAGAGAACTTGAGTTGGCAGATGGTAACCTCCAGTTCCTTCACTCTGCTTTGCAGTTTTTGACTGCTTTCTGTTCCATGCCAGAACTGTATCCCCCACATGTAACTTCTATTGCCGTATTTAATTCGGTCAGAAAATTACTTGCAGGTAAGGAAGTGCAATTCTTATTTCCTCACTTCACTCCTAAATATTGGAAGGAGAAGGTAGATTAGAAACAGTTCCAGGTAGTCAGTGTTGAGCAAGGATAAAAAAAAACAGCATATAGGAATAATAGAGATCATGAAAGAGGTGACAGGTCAGAATTATTACTGGATGGCCACCAATGGCAGATTAATGGCCTCTCTAAAAATGCTTTTTCTATCATGGCTGTGATATGACTCTGAAAGTCCAATAGATGGTTAGTGAAGAAGGGAAACAAATGACTCTTAACAAAGCTCTAGAGCTCAGAATCTTGATGATATCCTTTTTACCTTTATGTACTTCTTGGCCTGCCGGAAACACATTCGGTGATATGAATTTAACTGCACTGAAGGTTTGGGGTTTTTTTGTTTTTGTTTTTGTTTTTGTTTTTTTGTATTTTTGATGAGCTTGAGACAATTTGCCTAGTTTTCTTGTGGTTCCTAGAATTTTTAGGGGATATTGTTTGGTGCCTTAAAGGCATCCTAATCCCCTCTCTTTAGTGTGTGTGTGTGGGGGGAATGGTTCCAAAATGTTGGTCTCCACCTGTTTTGGGGTGGACTCTAGGAGCCATAAGTGAGGTGCTAGGGATTTCAATCTTATTTTGAAACAAGAACTGAAGCCACCAAAAAGAATTGCCTACTTAAAATCATATATTTTAGATTTTAATTTCTTTGAAAATATAGTTGATCGCTGCCAGTTGGATGTCTGCAGTAGGATTTCATTGGCTCCTCCACTGCTGCCTGATAGCTAACTGGGTTGGAGATGTTATTTAGTTAGATCTCTTTGCTGGGCATGAAAATATTGCTTCTTGTTTCCCCCCTCTACTCTCCTGTCTCCCAAAACAGGTCATACTGGCTGGGATAGAAGCAGAGAGTTGTGTGGAATACAGTAGTTGCCTGATAATGGTAGCAGCCTGCCTGATTTAGAAGCTGGAGGGAACCAAAAGCTATCTAAATGAACTGCAGCTTTTGGCAACTCTACCATCACGGCCTATGATAAAGAATATTTAGCATGTATCTTTAGCATATTTAGAATATTTAGCAACAGTATCTGCAGAATTACCCTTTTCTTTTATTAATCTTCTTGGAAAGGGAGTTTTAGTGGCGTTGTGATGTCTCCTGCTTGGTTGACTATTCTGCTGGGCGAAATTCTGCTAATATATTTTATAATTTACAGAAATTTCTATTGATAGAAATAATTTGAGTTTTGGGCAAGACATTCACATGACAGGAGAAGCTAGATTTTCCATCCTGCCTTCTAGATGCAGAAAAAGGAGATGTTGTTGGTGTGAGAGAAATGCTGTTAAGTCTGTTGCACTATAAAGAAAAAAGAATGGGTTGGTTTGTCATTTCAGTAAATGACAAATGGGGAAGTAAAGGAAGGTAAAGGATAAAAAGTAAGGACAAGTTTTGTGCTATAATGGTTTGGCATCTTTCAGCAGTTTGTGGACCTTAAGAGTTTGGATGATGGTTTCTCTTGAACTATTGCAGCTCCTGAAGTCAAAGGCCAGTTGATTCAAGATCTAGATGTTCCCTTGACTGAATTGATTGCCCAGCTGGTGGAGAATGGTACCATTGATGACTTTTCTACCATGTTGAGGCTGCTGATTGAGGGACTGAACGTTTGCAATCTTTGGAAACAAAATCCTGAAGTAGGAACAATGTTAATTTTTTTTTAAAAAAAAAAACCTGAATCAACGATGCTTAGTATTTGCCTTCATCTAGTTCCATGCTTTTGAATTACTTTGTTGCTGAACAGGTTTTCTGTTTTGTATTTTTTACATGGAGTATTTTTCTACCTGAAGAAGATAAAAGTTAAAGGTTTCCCTGTCTAGTCATGTCTGACTCTAGGATGTGGTGCTGATCTCTGTTTCTTGGCTGAGGGAGCCAACATTGTCTGAAGACAATTTCTGTGCTCATGTGGCCAGCATGGCTATATGCCAAAGGTGCATGGAACGCTGTTACCTTCCCACTGAAGTGGTACCTATTTATCTACTCGCATTTGCGTGCTTTCAAACTGCTAAGCAGGCAGCAGCTGGTTCAGGAATGGGAGCTCAACCTGTTGTTACGTACTCGGATCTTGAACCCAGGCTGTCAGCTCCAGCTGACAAGCTCAGCATCAAACCCCTAATCCATTGTGCCCCCTACCTGAAGGAGTTGGGATTAAACCCAGAAACTTTCTGAGTACAAAATGTACTCTGCCCCTAAATACCGTATTATATTATAGGTAGCTCTTGAGTTACATGAGGGTTATTTTTTAAGAAATTTTTGTGTAAGCTAACTATCATGCATGAGCAAAAATAAATTGCACCATTCAGAAAAAAACGTATTTTTAATGCTGCAGTCTTAATCTGTTGATCTAATGCTTAAGTAATGTGCTTACATATCCAATTGTCTGTGCATTGGTAAGCTTCAGAAAAATTCTTTAAAAAATATAATCAGTATACAGACATGTTAAAGGACTCACTTCTACCTGTATTTTGTATACTTAAATTTCATTTACTTTTATAAAAAATTGGTTAACCTAATATTTTCTACATTGCATTTTGCTTGTATCTTTTATCTTTTTTGATGTGACCATGCTTATTACTCTTATTTTCTTGGTATGTTTTGTACAGATAGTATTATCAGCTGTTACCTTACTGAAAGTGCTACTCAACTGTCCTCCTCTAAGTGGAGAGAAAGAGAAAGTTTTCTGGTTTTCTACTCCCCAGATAATGACTGCTTTAGCTGTAAGTACCTCTGCTGCTGGATTACGTATATGCTTCTGAATTTAGGTCACTGTTTATGTTTATGCTATTGACCCCCACTCACCTAAGAAGGCACAGACATAAAAATAAGCATAGATTTTTCATATTGTAGTCTCAAGTCTGAGGATCAAAAACTACATAGCTCATATCAACTCCTATCTCAGTGTTCTATGCTCTAGTTCAGGGGTGTCAAACTCAAGGCCCGGGGCTGGATATGGCCCGCAGGATGCTTAGATCTGGCCCGCGGTGCCGCCCTGGAAACAGCAAAGGAGTGGCCTGTGGTGCCTCTGCCAGCGAAAACAGAGCTTGGGAGGGCCGCACATGGGCTTCCTGAGCTCTATTTTCACTGGCAGAGGGTTGCAGGAGGTTGTCACAGCCGAAAACGGAGCTCAGGAACCCATTTTCGCTGGCAGAGCGCTCAGGCCACCACAGGCGCCCCCGACACGGGTGACGTTGAGCTGGCCACGCCCACTCTGGCCACTCACACCCCGCCCCCTGAGGTCAAACAGAACCCTGATGCGGCCCTCAATGAAATCGAGTTTGACAACCCTGCTCTAATTGCTCCAAAACACATAATTATTCCTACTCTTTGCAGCTTTCTGTATGGCCAGACTTCCTGGCTTCCTTAGCAGTGGAATGATACCCTGTGCTTCATTACATGTTCTAGACCTCTGACAGTTTTGAACCTTTGGTTCAAAATATACAGGTTAATGGCAAGCGACACTTTGTGATATTTATTTATTTATTTATTTCTATACACAGACATACAGAGAGACATAGACATAGACAAACACCCCACCACCACCCTTCCAGAACATTCCAGTTCACTCTGAGGTCAGAAGTTTCAATACTGTACAGTATTTTCAAAACAACTTTAAGCTATGTGGACTAGGGAAACGCTGGCTGGGAAATTCTGGGAGATGAAATACATACATCTTAAAGTTGCTAAGTTTGAAAAACACTGACCTAATGCACAGAAGATGGAAGATGGAAAACTATACCAGAGCTTCTAGCTTATATCTCCTTTTCTTTTTGTGTGTGTTTATGTTATAGTTATATTGCTAGAAGAGATAGCATTTAATATCCAAGAAACTGAAAATAATAAGATAATGTGCATGGAATGTAGGCACATTATGGATGAAACTACTTTCCTACTTTGCAATTCCAATTTGTCCTTTTAAAGTCATCCCCATAGTAGGGTTAGTTAAAAGAAAAGGACATTATGAAATAAAACTACTAATGAAAAAATAAAAGCTTTGTTTCTTATCTTAACATTTTATTTTTAAAGTGAGATTATCTTATTTGGGTTGTATAGGATTACACTATATGTCTATAATTATATTTATTTACTTGTTTTTTTGCAAAATAACACACAAAGGAGAATTAAATTACGTAATTACATGGCATCATTAAATGATATCATACCACTCGGGTCGCTTCATCTGAAGCCCATTCAGTCAGTCAACCCGAAAGCAACTTTTTGGGGAAACATGACGCTTGTCCAGGTTAAAAACAAAACAAACCCTCATCCAGTAACCCTAAACTCAAATGTGCAGTCTTCAAACAGCTGAACTGTACTAAAGAATACATTGTATGTGGCTAAAAACTGATTTGGTTGAAGGCAAAAGGAGAAGGGGACAGCAGAGAATGAAATGGCTAGATGGTATCGATGCAATGAACATGAATTTGGGCAAACTCCAGGAGACAGTGGTCGACAGGGGAACCTGACATGCCACGGTCCATGAGGTCGTGAAGAGCCAGATATGAGTTAGTGAATGAACAAATAACAACAAAAAACCCAGATTGTATAGTAGAGTTCTAAATTTCATTCCAATACATAGTCTTAAGTCCTTGGCATAGGCCAGAGCCATCAAAAATACAACTCTCAACTTAAAACAATTCATTTAGTGACCATTGGAAGGTACAATGGCACTGAAAAATGTGACTTATGACCATTTTTCACAGTAACGACCTTTGCAGCATCCCCCATGATCGTCTGATCAAAATTCAGATGCTCGGCAACTGGTTCATATTTATGACCGTTGCTGTGTCTCAAGGTCATGTGGATCCCCTTTTGCAACCTTCTCACAAGCAAAGTCAATGGGGAAGCCAGATTCACTTAACAACCGGGTTACTTAACTTATTAACTGCAGTGATTCACTGAACAACTGTGGCAAGAATGGTCGTAAAATGGGGCAAAACTCACTTAACAAATGTTTCACTTAATAATATAAATTTTGGGCTCAATTGCAGTCATAAGTTGAGGACTACCTGTATAGTAAATTTCCAATGGCAAGGAAAGATTGTGGATATTCATGGATTTATTGGCATTACTGCCTTTGCGGAAAACCATCGTGGAAATAACTTAGCAGTCGTGTGATTTGAAGCGGGAGTTGTGAGGCTGGAGAAGCACACCTCCACACATACAGTGTGTGTCCTACTGTTTGTGTTTCCTTCCTCCTAATGTAGATGCAAATCAAAGAGGCTTCTCAAGATCCAGTCCTGCTCCCTCTTCTTGCTGTGCCTATCCTGGAAGCAGCAGCTCTTCTTCTTAGACGTGGAGAAGGGATTCTCTCCAACCCACATCATGTCGCTCTTGTTTTTAATATTCTTTTGACTGTCCCTCTTGACCAGAGGGTGTATAACAGCGTCTTTCTGGGAATCCATGAAGTGCTCTTTTCCATATTGCAGTGTCATCCTAAGGTAAGGAGCAAGCTTGAAAAACATGAAAGTAAACCTAATGTCTGAGGGATAAAACTATATACCTCCCCATTAGGCTTTTTCTGCTATTGTTCATCTTCTGCAAAGGTGACCTCAAGTTTAGAAAAATAAATGAAAATGAAAGTTGGTGGCTTTTAGGATGGATAAAGTTGGGGCTGGTGGGGCAGAGGGGACTGCTGGGGGTTCGCAGGGGTTTGGGAGAACCTCTAGCTAAGATTCTGTGCAGTTTGGAGAACCCCCAAATCCCTGGCTGGACCCGCCCACCCGACCCCATCCCTCCTAGGAATCCCCACTCGGCCTGTTTTGAATGCAGGTAAGTGCAGGGCACGTACGGAGGCTCGGGGAGGTCGAAAAACGGGCCTACCGGAAGTTCGAGAAGTTTCCAGCCTCCAGAGGGCCTCCGGAACCTGGGGAGGCCATTTTTGCGAATTTTCCTGCCTGTCAACCATTCCTCAAGCTCAGCACAGACTGAGGAAGGATGGTACGCAGGAAAATCCCCCCCCCCAATTTTCCTCCCGTTCACCAGAAAGCCTCCTGCGAGCCTCCCAAAAAGAGGGAAAAAGCAAAGCAGCTAGCTACGAAACTACCGGCTTTGGGGAAGCGGCCCAACAAGCAGAAGCACTGTGCCCAGAAAGAGAAGGGCAAAAGCGGTATTTGCATTGCCCCAAGGAGCCAGTGGGCTGTAGTTGAAGTCGGACAGTTGCCCCCCCCCCCGGCCACTCATGCTGACCCCCCCCGGGCTTATTTTCAGGGTAGGGGTAATATTAGACCCACCTCCAAAAAAGTAGGGTTGGGCTTACTATTGGGGTGGGTTGTGTTTGAGGTGGAGGGAGCACGGTAGATGATTATGGATTATTGTTACATAAATAAAAGACCATTCCATCTGAATTCTCAAAAGCCAGACTTCAAAAGCCAGACATAGCTTTGAACCCTGCCTTCAATCTCTCTTATTTACTCTTGAGTATGGATTTTTGAATCGCTGCATTTTAACATCAATGTACTTATTATGCAGGTGATGCTGAAAGCAGCTCCGTCTTTTCTGAACAGTTTTCATCGATTGGTTATTTCTGTGATGCATGAAGGGAGACAAAAAGGAGACAAAGGTTTGACATCTATTGTCTTATATTCCATTTTCATCTTGTTCTGCACTCATGTCCTTTCCTGACTGTAAAATGATTTTGCATGTCTGGAAGACTCTATCTAGCTGAATTTGAGTTGGTTTATGCGTAGGTCTTATTGGGTTTGAATTGAAATCATTAGTTATTAAGCATGTATATGACTCGAACCTAAAGCTGTGATCTTAATACCCACCATTAGAAATAAAGCCCATCCAATATATTGAATGAATATCCATAGAATTGGGTTAACACTTATCTAGACAATGCAGTGCTTTCATGCAGTGCTTTCCTTCAGTGGTACACATTAGGGAAAGGTGAAAGATGTAGACACTATTTGGATGCCAATTATTGCATCACACAAGTCCATTTGCCATGAACAGAATAAGAACAGATAGAATAGAATAGAATTCTTTATTGGCCAAGTGTGATTGGACACACAGGGAATTGGTCTTCGGTGTATATTCTCTCAGTGTACATAAGGAGAATAAAATGCATTCATGGAGAATAAAAAGATACAACGCTTAGTGATAGTGAAGGTTACTAATAAGCTATCAAATTGTACTAGGAAACAAATAAAAACAATATAAATTGAAAGATACAAGCAACATGGTTATAGTAATAAGTGGGAAGAGGTAGATACTAGTAAGGAAGAGAAAAATAATAGTAGTAGAGTCTTAGTAAATTATATATTATTTATATAAAATAAATATATAAAATAAATAAGCATATACATAACAGTAAAAGTGATTAATTTTTTTCTAAATATTTCCTATGAGTACTTGCGTTTTAATTCTCGCTGTGTAAGGCTTATAGAAGTCTAGGTGCAATTAAAATATTTCCATATTGAACCACTACATGTTATTACATCCTCTGAGTTTCAGAGTTGAGTCTTACTAGTATCATTTCAGGAGACACGAATGTAAGAGGATAAATTCAGCAACAAGAAAAAAATACATTACAGTGGAACTAATTATATACATATGCCACCCTAAAAAGTATACAGTCTTCCTTCTCATATTAGCATGCCTGGGAAATTATTAACTGTTACTGCAGCCTATAACTGACTCATAACTAAGAAGAACTGCTTACAGAAAGCTTTCATATGATCATCAGTATACAGGTAGTCCTCAACTTATGACCACATTGGGGCCCAAAATTTGTGTTACTAACTGAGATGGTAAGTGAATTTTGCTCAAGTGGTGAAATCCAAATTTTTTTATTACCAGATCTGTGGGCGTAGCTTGGTGGGTGTGGTATGGCTTGGTGGGTGTGGTTTGGTGGGTGTGGCAGGAGAAGGATACTGCAAAATCTCCATTCTCACCCCATTCCAGGGGAAGGATACTGCAAAATCTCCATTCCAACCCCACTCTGGGGCCAGCCAGAGGTGGTATTTGCTAGTTCTCTGAACTACTCAAAATTTCTGCTACCGGTTCTCCGAACTGCTCAAAATTTCCGCTGCCGGTTCTCCAGAAACTGTCAGAACCTGCTGGATTTCACCCCTGATTTTGCTCCATTTTATGACTTTTCTTGTCACAGTTGTTAAGTGAATCACTGCAGTTAAGTTAGTCACATGAACCTGGGACACTGCTACCATCATTAATACGAATCAGTTGCCAAGCAGCTACATTTTGATCACATGATCATGGGGTTGCTGCAGTGGTCATAAGTTTGAAAAATGCCCATAAGTGACTTTTTTCAGTGCCATAACTTTGAACAGTCACTAAAATGAACTGTTGTAAGTAGAGGACTACCTGTATTTGCTCCTATGATTTGCTGAGGGATGGGTGAAACCAAACTACCTCTCATCCCCTTCCCCCATGTAATGCAATATTAAATCTCAATTCATTTGGTTTTCCAAGGGTCTGTGGATGAACTTGAAGCTATATTGAAATGTGCTCAGTTGGTGGAGCGGATGTATAGTTATATTGCTGCAAAAACAGAAGACTTCACTGTGATGTCAGCCTTCATTGTGGCCCAATATGTGATAGAATTGCAAAAGGTAATGACCCACTTATTCAGTCAAAAGACAAAGAGTTCTTAGTTATGAGGAATGAGTAATACCTTCAAAGTGATGTACAGGAAAAATTTAGTGACATGTTTCTTTATTGAGTCTCATGTCATAAGACAGCTTGTCCAAATCCAGGCTTTCTAGCAGTGTTGGGCTATAGCTCCCATCATCCTCAACTGGTAAGTCTTTTGGGAGCCATGATACTGGCTTGTTATATTGGTGACTGTAATCCAATGTATCTGAAGTGTATTAGATTTAGAGAAGTTGTATTTTAGAATATTGAAAGACACTTTTGAATCAGTTTTAAAACTGATTAGGATACCGGAGTCTATGGTGCTTCCAAGATACTTAGACTAGAGGAGAGAAGCTTAAATAGACTCATCCCCACTGCTTGGACATCAGGTTTATTAAAATCAGTAGGATTTGTTTTTCATAAAGTGCACCTAGAGTCAGAATGCAGATATTTATGCAATATTTAATTAAGCGATAGATATTTATCCCAGACACCTTTTTAATTCTAAAATCTGCATTATTTTGAGAGGGGAATTTTGTTTTTGCAAAACTTCTGATTGCTCCATCCTACTTATTTTTCTGTTAAGCAATAATCTCCTTATCCTTCTCACCTGGTAGGAAACAAAATATCTTTCATTTGCTCACTGGGTTCCTCTTGATTGGCCCTGTGTCCTATTATGGTAATTGAAATTCTCAGTCATCCTTTTTAATGAGTAGCAAACGCTTCTTTCAATGAGATATTAATCACTGCAAGTGACTCTGGTTTTTAACATACTTCGTACTGTATTGTTCAGGCTTTTTTCTTTAGCTGACATTTCAGAAAATGACTCAGTTGTTCTAACCTAGGCCAAGCATTAGTTTGGTCTGTGGGAATGTGCTTCAGATCATCATGTTTCCTTTCGTCATGCACTCTGATTCATTCCCATATTTTCTCACTTTGCAGTTGCCCAGTGTTTCATGATGTCTTTATTGGAAAACCACGTTGGAGAAGGGGATTCAGTATAATGTCACAATTGACCAAGGGCAAACATCTAACACTCATGCCCTGAGGCAAATTATTTACTTGTTCCTTGAATTTATTTGCCTAGATGGCTTACGACAAAATTAAATTTTTCTCAAAATTAAATTGTCCTCACATTGTTGTATAGTGCAGCATGATAGAACTATATGAGAATAAAAGATGGTGGGTGGGGAAGCGGGGGGTAGGTGGTGTTTACTAATAATCTCGTAACTAGCTCCAGTGTTGGTACTCCCCCATTGGGTCCCCAGGCCAACAACCAGCAGAGCCAGATGTCAACTTGTGAAGCTTCCTGACTTGCTCCTGAGTTGCCATAGACAGGGGGGGATGGGAAATTGCCCCTCGCAGCTGCACCAAGGAATTCACATCTCAGTCAAAACAAAATACATCCTAGCCGGCTAAAGTCAAGGCCATCTCCACAGAGACCTGCAATGGCTGGAGGGAGTGACTTGTCCGACCCACGAAATTGCTGCGTTGGGGAATGTGACTGGTGACACACCTTGAGGGGAGAGGGAAACAGGGTCAGAGGCAAGACCCAAACTGGGTGAAGTCAGAGCTGGCGTCACTTGGTTCGTGCCGACATGGTGCTCCTAATAAACAACTGGATTTTTCTTGCTAAATGGCTTGAGGCTCCTGATTTTATTAGGACATTGGTCGGAACCCTGACATCAGATCTTCAGGCTTGGAGGATAGGAGGGTGGAGGCAGATCTCATGTTGGAAGATAGGTTGTTCCAAAGTGCGGATGCTATGGTAGAGAAGATTCTTCTGGATCCCGCTAGTGAAGATCTTTGACCAATGGGATCTGCAGTAGGTCCTCTCTGCTGGCATGAGTGGAGTGGGCTTGTCCTAGAACAGGGTTGTCAAATTTTGATTTCACTGAGGACTGGATCATGATTGTGGTTGTCCTCCAGGGGGGAGGGGTGTAGCCCGGGGTGGTTGCAACCAATTGGGTGTGGCCTGGGGCGTGACCATCTTGACAGTTGTGTAGGTGATGCCTGTGGGGGCCAGGCAGGGTTGGAGAGGGAATCTAGAGGTCTCCTGTGGGTGGGACAGGGGGCAGAAGGTTCATCCCATGGGATGAGATGAGGTGAGGCAGGGGTTGGGGCAGCTACAGCTGGTGTGCCTTCAGCTGCTTTTGGTACCGCTCAGTTTCCCACCCCAGGCTGGTCTGGTCTGGTGAGGGGGATTGCCTTCTACCTTCAAGTTTGATTCTCAGGGTTGTCTTTAGCTTTGGTGATGTTACCGTTAGAAATTTTTGGACTGCGTGAGAAAATTTTGGATTACAAAGAAATACATAATGAATTTCTCAGTTGAGCAGATAAAGACAAAAGGGGGTGAGCAATACTAGTACTGATTGAATTTTGTAGACTTGGATAAGTACTTAGTAGGATTCTTTCCCAGATAATTGCTAACTATGAGTGCAACTGTAGTTTTGGGAATATTTTTTTCAAATCCAAAATGAATTTTAAAAAAATGTAATGAACCCAATATAACTATCTAGAACAGGGGTTAGCAACCTGCGGCTCTGGAGCCGCCTGTGGCTCTTTCATCCCTCTGCTGCAGCTCCCTGTCGCTGGTTGGCTCCACAATTGATAGGGCTTTCGGTTAGGGCAGGTAGAGGAAAAAGGACGTTGTGCTAGGAGGAGACTCTGTGGTGGGGGAACTGGACTTCCGGTTGGCAGAGGAAAAAGGGCGCCACACTAAGAGGAGTCTCTATGGTGGGGGAACTGGACTTCCGGTCGGCTCCAGAATTGAATGAGGGGCTTCTGGTCAGGATCTTCGTAGTCTTTTGAATGTTGAATGAATGATCTAGAAGGAGTCCTTCAGTAGACAAATGAGGACCCAGCTGAATAGCTTGATTTCAAGCTAGACATCTGGGAATAGATTTTGTTCATAAATGACACATTGCAGATTCCTCCTCTTCTTCCTCCCTAAACATTCAGGAATCCCCTAACTCTAGAGAGGAGAATTAGGAGCCGAGGGGGTAGAGGGGGAATTAAAGAAGAACAACTAGCAGGCACATTTTCTATCTTGATGAAGACCTAACTAGTTGATTATATCACAAACTGCTGGATGCCGGCAGTTCGATTCTCACTGGCTCAAGGTTGACTCAGCCTTCAATCCTTCTGTGGTGGGTTAAATGAGGACCCAGATTGTTGGGGGACAATATGCTGATTCTGTAAACAGGTTAGAGAGGGCTGTAAAGCACTGTGGAGCAGTATATAAGTCTAAATGCTATTGCTATTGTTACATATTTTCTAGATCTTAAAGAGTGACAATGAAATTTATTGAAAATTTTCTTTTCAAGATGTATCATTTCAGTCATTTCTGAATGACTGGTTTATTTGGTGGTTTATTTGGAAGGGAATTGTTGAGTGTGTGTGTGTATGTAGGTATGTATGTATATATTTAAAAATAAGTTTTAATATTGAAAGATTGCTTGGTAAATCCTTGATGAATTAAGTAGGCTGACTAGGGTTTTTGGCTTTCCTGGGTGAGAAAGAGCAGTTAATGGTTGCTTTCAAAGTTACATTTATTTATTTATTTATTTAAAAAAGCCAAGAGGGATAGAAAAGGCCAGGTATGATTTTTATGCATGAAAAAAAAAATTAGGTTGGTTCTGGAAGTTCCTGGACTGAGTGTATACTTGGATGTGTCATTGCTGCAAATCTTTATAAAGCAATCTTGAATGCTGCAAAACTATGCCTTTGGAAGGCCATAGCAGCGTTATTATTTATTGCACGCTATTAAGTGTTTCATCCAATAATACATTTAACATTAAACCATGCCTGCATAGGAAAAAAACGAACATTGGTCAAGTCGGTTTTAGTATCCTGGTTAATGTTGTCTTTTGTAGTAAAAATTGTGCTTAATTTAAAGCTTGTTTAGGTGTGATTTGAATGTAGTATTGTAATTGACTCAATACGAACTTACTTGTTCATAAGAACCCCTGGTTCTGAACAGTAAGAATGGGTCTACTTCTGCCAAAATTTCTCAGTTGTGGGATCACCCAGGGGTCTACTACTAGATCCTGATCTACTTCCTGTCTATTTGTAATATATCTAGGGTAGACTTTATCCTCAATCACTGAGCCATTTGATTATTGTGCAGGTAGTCCTCTAATTACGACCACAATTGAGCCCAAAGTTTCTTTTGCTAAGCGAGACATTTCTTAAGTGAATTTTGCCCCATTTTATGACCTTTCTTGCCACAGTTGTTAAGTGAAGCACTGCAGTTCTTAAGTTACTAACACGGTTGTTAAACGAATTCGGCTTCCCCATTGACTTTGCTTGTCCGAAGGTCGCAAATGACCTCGGCGCACTGAAACTGTCATAAATATGGGTCAGTTGCCAAGTGTCTGAATTTCAATCATGAGGCCATGAGCATGCTGCAATGATCGTAAGTGTGAAAAAAAGGTCATAAGTCACTTTTTTCAGTACCATTGCGACTTCGAGTGGTCACTAAATTAACCGTTGTAAGAACAGTTACCACTACTTGTATATGCTTGTAGATGTTTTACTGTTGCTTTATCTCTTCTATTATATTTTTTTTACTGTTTGTACTTTTGATGTGGACATTTCTGTCATTCTCTCTTGGAATGGAAGAATGGAAAATTGGAAGAAAAGGGGCTTTTATATCTGAATATGGTAATCTTCTCAAAAGGGAAGGCATCTATGCATTCCTATTGCAATATTTATTTTTGTTCTGTATTTTTGGCTTTTAAATAATGAAGTTGTTCATTATACCCACAGAGGAGTAAAAATACATTAAAAAGAAACTGACAATAAAAATAGGCTACAGTTTGGTAAAGACGCCACAGATCTTTCCTTCTGTTTTAATTATGTTAAGGTTGGAGTCTTTATATCTCCACAATCTTTGTCTTAATGCAAGTGGGATAATGAATGAATGCTTCTCTTCAGTGCCTTCCCTAATGAGAGTGTATGTGTGTCATTAATCACTGGTAACAAGCTTTAATAAACTCATTTATATTCCCTCTAGGTGACTTTGCATCCAGCTGTAAAGAAACATCTAACAGAAGGGATCTATCATATCATAGATCTCTGCAAGGAACGGGACATCAAATTCTTAAATGTCTCTCTACCAGCAGGTGTGAGAGAAGTTTTCAAGGAACTCTATCGCGATTATGCTCATTATCACAAAGCTTTAAAGCAAGGGGATGAAAAGTACAAAGCATGAACTAATTACTCTGTTGAGATCTGGGTGAAGAGTCTCCATCTGGATGGGATGAAACCTACTTTTCTTCCATATTTAGTCACTTGATTTGGAATGAGAAAACCAGGTGCAAGGATGTACGGCACATATCCTCTGTGCTGGTGATTTGAGTAAACTTCTGTTTTTCCAGGCTTTACAAGCAGACATTTCTGAAAGAAATTGTATTAAAAATGTACATTGCAAGGAGAAATTCTGTAAAGGGAAAAAAAATAAATGTATTAATGGGCCAGAATTTTGAGCTATGAACGAACACCATTTTCCCCCTTTTTGAAGTAAGGTATAATGGGTTCCAAACTACTCTCTTGTTGGGATAGTGTTATTTTTATATTTAGACTGAACGAATTTTGTATTATACCTGTAAAATATTGATAACTATTAAATCTAAATAGCCTTTTCTTTTTTTTAAAAAAAAGATGGAGTTGTTTCTCTTCTACTGCCTATCCTTAAACCAGATTTTTCCTAACCTGATCCTTCCAGATGCATTAGGCTATAAATCTCACCATCTCTTACTTGCACATCACAGCAAAGAGCTAGCTGGAAATGTGGAGGCTTTTGAAGGAAATATTTGGAGGGTGTATTACCCTCCAAATATTTTACAAGACAGACAACATTTTTTAAAATTTCTACAAAATGTGTGTTCTCTTATTGGCTTGTCAAATTGTCATATTGTCAGAGTCCCACTGAGACAGGGATAAACCCCACTAGAAACTGTATTTTTTTGTAGTCTAGGAAAAAAGCCATGTAAGATAATTGACAGTTTCTGAGAAAGCAAAGGTAGTAATGCAAAATTTATGAGTCTTCAAACTTTTCTGCTGTCAGCCCTATCAGTAAACCAAACAAAGAAAGGGACACTAGATAGGTAGTCTTTGGCTTACAACCATTCATTTAGTGACCATTCAAGATTACGAAGGAACTGAAAAAAAAGTGACTTACGACTTTTTTTTCATACAATTGTTGCTGCAGCCCTATGGTCATGTGATCAAAACTTTGACGCTTAGCAACTGGCCTGTATTTATGACGGTTGCAGTGTCCCAAGGTCATGTGATCATTTTTGGCGACTTTCTGACAAGCAAAGTCAATAGGGAAGCCAGATTCGCTTAACAACCGTGTTACTAACTTAACAACTACAGTGATTAATAAATTTGGCAAGAAAGGTTGTAAAATGGGGCAAAACCTACTTAACAACCATCTCATTTAGCAACATAATTTTTTGGCTCAATTGTAGTTGTAAGTTAAGGACTGGCTGTACAGAGCAAAAGGTACTTTTATTGAAACTATAGTAGTAACTATACTATTACTATAACATTACTAGTATTACTATAGTAATACTAACTATTACTAGCTATAGTAATAGAACTTATAAATCGGAATGTGCTATATACCTTTCTTCCCTCATTATAGGTAGTCCTCAGTTTATGACCATAACTGGGACCTGAATCTCAGTCATTTAGTGAAATGGTTGTTAAGTGAGATACCACATGGTTGCTTCATTCAGTGACCGCAGTCCTGGCACTCCTAGTTGTGGTTGCTAAGCAGTCTTATGGGGTCCTCAGGAGTGGGGGGGGGGCAACCCTGAGAGGCCCAGCGCAGGCCACGTGCAATTCTCCTCCACTTGGTCTGAAAATCCTCCCTGCCAAAATCCAAGCAGGATTTTAAGGTAGTAAGCAGTAAGGTTAGGAATGCGGTGTGTCTGTTTGTTGAAGGGGGGGGGGGCTAGGGAGAAGCCCAGCAGAAGCTGCAAGCAAATGTCTCTGCCCAGGGCTGCAAATCCACCCTGTCAAAATCCAAGCATTGACTATCTGGTGAAGCCGACAGGGAAGATTGCAAATGGTGATCATAAGTTTGCTACATGCTTGGCAACCGGTTGGGAGTGGTGAATCATCAAGTGCCCAGATCAAAATCCCTTGACCATAAGGGGAATGTGTGTGACATTTTAATGATGGAATGTGTTTTATAAGTTGTAAAGCATCCTTTCCAAGGCCACTGTTAATTCAAACTCGTTAATTCAAACTCTCACTAGATGAACAGTCATAAATCTAAGGGAGGTTTGTCTGAACGGTTTTCACAAATTACTTTCTTGATCTGGATTGAAGTTTTATCTGTTGCCTTGGTTGGTAGTGGATCTTCCTTGTCCTTCAAGACTATTGTCTTTCTTCAGTATGTTTGCTGCATCATTCTTTTAGGGCAGGAAATGATTTCCTCATTTCTAATCTTTATATTGTTTATCGAGGAATGCTTGTTTATATTCTCTACATTACTGGTCTTCCGATCAAGAGAGTCCACTATGCCATCCTGGAATTTTCCAGTTGCTAACTTGGCCTGACATTTCTAGTTAAGTCTCCCTCCTCTAAAAAGTTTACATGAGTAAAAGGGAAAAAGTGAGAATATTATAAAAATGAACACAAATGATGAAATAGATGTAATTACTAAATCAATAAGAAATTGAAATGAAAATAGATATAAATAGAAAATCGGTGCTGCTTGAATACCATTCTAGATTGAATTGAAAAGGGAAACAACAAGAGAGGGAAAGGAGTAGAGAGAGGAAGGAAGAGGAGAGAAAAGGAGAGGTAGAGTTAGAAGAAAGGGAAAAGGAGAGGAAGAAAAGGGAGGGGAAAGAGGAGTAGGAGAGAGAGTCAGAAAGGGGTGAAGAAGAGAGGAGTGGGGGAAGGGAAGAGGAAGTAGGAAAGAGAAGGAGAGGAAGAACGAAGAAAGTAGGAAGAGATAGAGGAAGGAAGAGAAGGGGAGAAGTAGAAAAGGTGGCAAAATAAAGGGTAAATGGTAAAACAGCAGCCCCGAACAACTAAAAATGAAAGTTAAAAGATAAGATGAATGTAAAATGATGGATAAAAGATTGTACATTTAAATATGTTTATGAGAAATAAAAATAAAAACTTTTTTGGAAAAAATAAAAAGTTTACATGGGTATCTCAACTTGAAACTATATTTTATGATGATAAAGTTCAGAAAAACCCTTCCTTCCTTCCTTCCTTCCTTCCTTCCTTCCTTCCTCCCTCCCTCCCTCCCTCCCTCCCTCCCTCCCTCCCTCCCTGTTTTTGGACAATTCAAGATTAACTTCTCCTATCTAACCATTGAAAAAACATGAGAATGAGGTCATAAGATACCCAGCATGCTCTCACTTGAGGTGCATTAAATCAGCAAATTTGTGTTGAGCTTTCAGTAGAATTAATAACTAGCTTTAGAAAGAACTTCAGACATAAATAAACCCTAATTCAGCACAACATTTGCTTTTTTGCATTGAAAAGCCTAGCACAAGTTGGTTCCTTTCACATAATGTGTGAATGCACAGATGGAAAGTCTGACTTTTGAACAGATCAGTGGAATATGGAGCTTGACTCAAAAAAAAAAAAAATCAAATCCTTTTTTACACTATGTACTGTATGTATCTATATGCAATGCATGTATGCTATAAGGTAGCTAGATTCAATTGATGGGTAGCCCTTTGGATGATGCAAAGGTTGAAGACAAATCATTATGGAGGATGCTTAGCTGTGTGATCACCATGAATCAACACCACTACGATGGCACATAATCAATGCATGATAAATTTCGTTTTTATTATAATCGATGAGAAGAGCCACATCATAGCAGAATAGCATAGGCAGAATGTCCATCTTTAATTCTCCTCCATTTTCATTTATGCCTTGGAGAAACTCTTGAAGAGTGTCTGCAAATAAAGCTGAAACCTGGACAGGTAACTTGGTGCCTTCTGCAATTTTAAATGGTGATTCATATTAGCACCAACCGGCGTGACAATGCGACTTACAAGCAGTATTGGATTTTCTAGGATTAAGTACCCAAACCTTTGTCAGTTTCATCCTGAAGGACAAAAATGCTAATTTTAAATTTGCCTTTGGATGAGTAACTCAAAAATAGGCAGCAGGAAGGCAAGCACATAAGCCATTTTTCTCCCTTTGTAGAACAGACATACATATTTATTATCCCCTGAAGCCCATTGCAGTGCACCCTTTTTGTCACAAGAGGGAGATGTTGTCAAAAAGCCAACTTCTAGCCATAAAACTCAATTTCATTAGAAGCAGAAATGCAGCAAAAAAAAAAATGGATATGCTCAGGGCAGGATCAGACTCTGCTTCTATTGGCATTTTAGCTACTGGTGAATGGCAGCAGGGAAGTTATTCCCCTCACAAAAGGGCCCCGGTGGAATACCCAAAGAAAGTAGGATGTAAAATAGTCCACCCTACCTTTCAAATGTCAAACGCTTTGATTAACTGCTGCCTTGTGTAGAGATGTAAAACTCCCACAGTTATTAAAAAACAGAGAAATATTGAAGGAAGAGGACATAAATAATATCATTTTAAAGCACTTTTCAGGTGACAGAGTAGGCTAACTGTCTTGCCTTGGAAAATAAGCAGTTTTCTGCCTGGTTAACACTTGGATGGGAGACTACTAAGGAATACCAGGGCTCACATTCAACTGGCAAGTTGCCGTTTTGCACACCACACACTGAACCACAAATTAGCCACATTAGTATTTTAAACTAGGGAGCTGTGTGAGTTTGCCCACTGGCCTCCCAAAAGGTGCTTTTTCAAGAGGCAACAGGACTTTCTGTTTTTTTCTTTGAAATTTGCAAGCCACCCAGGACATGCAATTTCCTGCCGGCTCCCACATTGACTTTGCTTGTTGTAGTAACAGTAACAGAGTTGGAGGGGACCTTGGAGGTCATCTAGTCCAACCCCCTGCTCACGTACTAGGGATTCAAACTGCTGGACTGCCAACCTTTCTGATCGACAAGCGCAGCATCTTAGCCACTGGGCCACCTAGTCAGGTATTTCCAGATTGCTGCCTTTTTCAACCTTCATTGATTCCAGCAGCCTTTTTTTTTTTTATAGAAAACAACTGGAGATGGGGAAACGGAGAGAAAGGTCCATGAAAAGGAGAACTCCTATGTTATTAAAAGGCTTTCAGGCAGGGGTAATAGGCACCTTGAACAGCCAATCCTGGAGCATGAAAGGAGTTTTGAGAAAGCAAACATGTCAACTGCTCTTCTATTTGGGAAACCAGAAAGACTTGTACTTTGATTTATTGCAGATGTTCTATAGAATAGAATAGAATAGAATAGAATAGAATAGAATAGAATAGAATAGAATAGTTGGAAGGGACCTTGGAGGTCTTCTAGTCCAACCCCCTGCATAGGCAGGAAACTTTACACCACTTCAGACAAAGGGTTATCCAATCTCTTCTTAAAAACTTCCAGTGTTGGAGCATTCACAACTTCTGGAGGCAAGCTGTTCCACTGGGTTATTGTTCTAACTGTCAGGACATTTATTCTTAGCTCTAGGTTGCTTCTCTCCTTGATTAGTTTCCTTCCATTGAAGAAAATGGCTGTTGAACTGGAAAAGATATAAAAGCTGGGGGAAAAAAACCCCCAACATGACATAAGTAAAAGATCAGGTGACATAGACTGATTGAAACAATCTATGTCATGATTTTATAAAAAATGCCACTTGCAGATGCTTAGTGTTATGTAGGATCAAATATGCTATTCAATAGCAATCTATAAAATCATATTCATTAAAACAAACCTGTTGGTTTGTGTAGTATATGTTTCAAGTAGATGGATTCAGTTAGAAAGTGGGAGAAAAGTGGTAAGATTTGGAACAATGTTTTCCCCAAAAATACAGTGGTAACTAACCAACACGACCAATAATAAAGCTTCTGTTGGGCAGAGTAAAGAAGCTGCTTCAAATGTTAGGTCAAACAGTGTAGATCACACAGCTTGACTTGTGCTTGCTGAGCTTCCCATAAATTGCGATTGAATTTTACAACAGCCCATCTCTCTTAAATTCTTATGAGTCTACTTTGCTGGAAAGTAATCACAATCTCTTTTGGGATCTGCTTAGCTTGGATTCACTCAAAGACCTTTCTCCTTGCTCAACTACATGGGGATTATCACAAGACACGCCAAGGACTCCGGCCGATAAACAGACACACTATCATTCTAGTCCTATTGTACGTGGTTTTGGTGGCTTTTCATTCAATGTCATTAGAATGTGGAATGGGTGCCAGTTGGTCACCTCATCCCTTCCATGGCAGACTGCTAAAAGTTTGTTAAAGCAACCCTTGTCTGGGGGGATCTGAACTTCAGTGAAATGTCATTTTTTGTTTTTGTTTTCTTTTTTTTGGTTTTGCTGTTGTGGTTCCTCAGATCCTTAGTTCTCATCTTTATATTTGTATCGTGGGCATTTTAACCTTACTGTTATGGCTTATTCTATTGCTAAAGAGACTTTTAGAACTTATGGTGGTATACCACCTTATTTATTATACCACTTTACTAAGTAAATAAATACATTTGAAACCAATAATTGACTTTGGTTTCAAATTCTGTCTAGAACTGCTCCATGTTAACTTAAACTGTGATAAAAGAGAACCATGGGACAAGAGTAAATGCTGCTGAACACGCTGACATTAGCTATTTTAAGTGGAAGCCTGTCAGTAATGTATAAGTCTGGGATAAAAAGGTGATTCGCACACGATGCAAATCCAATCTAATCCTCTACTCATGGAAATCCACAAAGAGGTTGTCATAATCTGCAAGCTAGCAAGCACGACACTGTGATCAAGTCTCTGTCCATTTTGTAAATACGTGTGTGAAGTTGCCATGTGTACCAAAGAGGTGGGGCTTCATTTACAATTTCATGCCCACCGTCTTGCAAATTTTTATTTGATATTGCTGGTTATAATCACTAGTAGAAGTATAAAGACTAAGGAAACCTTCTCTTCTGATGCATAATGAAATGTTGTAATTCCATTTCCTATATCTAACCCCACCTCTGTTTTCTATGCTCCAAGACATTGCCAATAACCTAGTGTTCTCCCAAGACAATGGGTATGTAACAGTGCTGTTACATACCCGTTCGGGCAAACTGGTAGTAGTGGCGGTGGGAGGCTCCGCCCACCCGCCCGGACATCATCAAATATACTCTGCGCATGCGCGAGTGAACCAGTAGCAAAGGTAAGTGAAACCCATCACTGGTATGTAAGCCTACCAGATTTTACAAATCCCTAAGGGGGAACACACCCTTCTTTAACATCAATACAGCTAAGAATAATTTGAGCCTGCCTCATTCATGGGAAGGGGACAAGTGAAAGAAAATGTGGTGGAGCAAGGCAGCGATTCTGCTGCTATAGCATGTTTGTGCTGAGGCTAGGACAAGTTGGACATGGCCATTATGAAATATGGGTAGATAGTCATGACAGCACCCTTGTTCAGCTTTATCTGGAAAGCTGTTAGATCTCTTCTGCTTGCACTTCTCTGCAAGATTTTACTGAGCTGGAGGTCTAATACTGCCATTGGGCAATTTTTTCCTTCCATTCAGTTGTGCCGAATTCTTAGCCACTGCCTGGAAAAGTCCCTGCAGTTTGCTTGGCAAGGTTTTTCAGAAGTGGTTTGCCCCCCCCCCACCCCTTTTTTTTCTTTTTTTAATTTGATTTATATGCCGCCCTTCTCCGGAGACTCAGGGTGGCTTACAGTGCGTTAAGCAATATAGCCTTCATACTTTTGTATATTTATACAAAGTCAGCTTATTGCCCCCACAAACTGGGTCCTCATTTAACCTACCTTAGAAAGGATGAAAGACTGAGTCAACCTTGAGCCTGGTAAGATTCGAACCTGCAGTAATTGCAGGCAGCTGTGTTAATAACAGGGTGCTTTAAACCACTGTACTACCAAGGCTCTTGCCTTCCTCCTAGGAGCTGAGAGAGAGAAAGACTGACTCAAGGTCACCCAACTGGCTTTGTGCTGGAGGTGGGACTAGAACTCACTCGTTTCTAGCCTGATGCCTTCACCATTCCACCAAACTCCACTCATATTGGGCAAAAGCAGCTGATTTGAATGATGGGCACAACCCAGTTTTAATCTGGGTTTGTAATTCCTCTGGGAGGTCTTTTCTGCCTTAGTTACCAAAAATGTTTGATCAGGATGAAATAAGAGAAATCTTCGATTTCTGTGTATGCTGGGGTGGCACCTCACTAGAGAGAGTATCTCAGGGAGCCTTGCTGAGCTCCCCCACAAAAGCTTTGAAGTGGCCCCACTTCCATTCTGTGTTTTTTCTTCTTAAAATGCAGTCAGAAACTGCATCCTTTTCCTTGCATGCACATTAATCTTCCCGTTTATTATTTCAGCTGCCTAAGCCTTCTCTGAGGTCTTTCAAGGATGTGTAAGTATTTTCCAAAGAGGAGATGTATGCAGATGAGAACAGCCATTTGCTCATTTCCATAGTCTGACATTCTCCGCTTTGATAATTTGTTATTTAATAGCCTAACACAAGGATGAGAAGACTTCATATGTATCCCATGGGAACACACCCAAGAAAAGAAACATATGCAAACAAAAAGAATCCACCATCTTATTATTGGCTAATTGTATTCTGGTAAGCAGTGCAATAATGTAATATTTTGTGATCTGGTAAAACTAGGAGCTTTTTAAGTCTGAAAAGGAGACAAAAATACTATAAAGAAACAATTGAGAAGACAGAAGATAGAAACTTGAAGATATTCATCAAACAAAAACCAGATTGATTGAATAACACAGTAAGTAGTAAAATAGTCATCAACAGAAAGAAATTCATATTTCTATATTATGGTATATTTATCTCCAAGCCAGTTGATTTGAAAACTGATTGTAATTGCATAGCAATCAGCAGGAATGTTATTGAAAGCAAGCTGGAGAGAAGTTACAGAAATTTGCTGGTGTCTTGATCAGCTGACTGCATATCTGTAATATTCTGAATTGGAGACAAATTATTTGGAGATCACACTCCATACCCATTAATATACCCATTTACCAAAACAATAATAGGGAATTCAGAAACTTAGCTGCATTATTGACTACCCTAAACACTAAAAATCGAATAGCATTCTTGACTTACTTCTTGGACACATGGGCATCGGCAATCGAGACAAAGAAAGTAATTTCATTCCTATTCATATTATGTATCTTGCAGCATACATTTGTGTGTATCATGAATGGAAATGTGCAAAAGATGGAGCCATTCAAAACAGGCTATAGAAATGGAAAGGCTTTTTTTCTGGAAAATAATCAGCTTATGCATCTTATAGAAAAATTTCAATTTGGAGGGTTGCTAAGGAAAATAAAGGATGATTCTCAAAAACTAAGTCTCAGAAGAACATGAATTAGATGAAAGACGAGCATCAGGGTTGAAAAAGAGCAGGAGATGAGAGAAAAGTTCCTAGCTGTGACTAGCCAGACTTTGTAGGAGATGATGCAAGTAGATGGGAGTTGTAGCATTTCAGAGGCTACAGAGACGGTTTCATGCAGGTGTGAAATCCAGCAGGTTCTGACAGGTTCTGGAGAACCGGTAGCAGAAATTTTGAGTAGTTCGGAGAACTGGCAAATGCCATCTCTGGCTGGCCCCAGGGTGGGGTGGTAATGGAGATTTTGCAATATCTTTCCCCAGGAGTGGGGAGGTAATGGGGATTTTGCAGTATCCTTCCCATTGAGTGGGGTGGGAATGGAGATTTTATTTATTTATTATTATTTATTTATTAGTTAGATTTATATGCCGCCCTTCTCCGGAGACTCAGGAGGGCTTACAATGCATTAAGCAATAGCCTTCATACTTTTGTATATACCTGCTTAGTAGGGCTTTCAGCCCCCCCAAGCGGTGTTCTTTTTTATACAAAGTCAGCTTATTGCCCCCACAATCCGGGTCCTCATTTTACCTACCTCAAAAGGATGGAAGGCTGAGTCAACCTTGAGCCTGGTGAGATTTGAACTTGCAATAATTGCAGGCAGCTGGTAACTTAAGTGCTACTTTAACAGCACTTAGTCCACTGCGCCACTCAGTGATTTTGCAGTATCCTTCCCCTGCCACGCCCACCAAGCCACATCACGCCCACCAAGCCACCCCCACAGAACTGGTAGTAAAAAAAATTGGATTTCACCATTGGTTTCATGCCTCATTTTATTGTAGAACTGGCATTAAGCTTGGCGTACTAGACCTTGAGTAGGATAGATATGGATGGGGTACATATTTAAAAGACTGAAGCTTTTTGTACAGAAAGTAAAAGATAAAAGCTGTAAACCTTCATTATTTCTAGATATTCTAAGCTTCTCGACAGAAAAACAAATAACGCTAGGATAAGATCTTGTGACACAGATGTATATGCTTGCTTAGCTTTTAGGATGAAAAAAATTTGTTGCCCAAACGATTCATCCTTTTTATTGCTGGTTTCTCTCCATGTCTAAGGCCAGGTTTTCATTCTTGACTCTTGTGGCTTGTTTAATTCTCAGAATGCCCATTTAAAATTCTCTCCCTCCTTCCTGATAAAATGTTTTAATAGGCTAAACACAGGGGCCTCTATGAATAGCAATCAAGTCGCTATATTTCTTGCAACAGTTCATAGGTGAGATAGCTGAGATGCGAACAGAATCAGAATCTGACAGCTCTTAATGGAAGACAAACAGTCTTCAGGAGCTGACAGAGAGGTGATTGGTGATCTTTATTCTCCAATTCCACTGTAAAATGCTTGCAATCCAATCCAATAGAGGTGCTGGACTTTACACATACAGTGAAGGGATCTATGTACATTTTCACATACACAGAGACCCAGATGCTTCCCCCACTTCCCTCTACTCAAAATGGGGGAGAAATGGTTCCTGAAAAGAACAAACATCCATGAAATATACCACAGACAAGCACTTGGCACAGCAGCTGTGAAGATCTTAGACATATTTAAATGTCATGATGTGTCTATACCCACAAAGATCAGAATCGTGCAAGCTGTGCTATTCTCTATGGAAGTGAAAATCGGACTTTAAAGAAGCAGAATAGGGAGAGTATTGATGCCTTTGAACTTTGGAGAAAGAAGTTCCCTGAAGATGGGCTCCAGCATGAGTCCAAAAGCTTGGAAGACTAAACCTCTGGTCCTGGTGACTGACCCAGTTTGAATCAGTATATGTGGTATCGTGCTCAATAGTAGTGACTGTGAGAGGGATCTTGGAGTCCTAGTGGACAACCATTTAAATATGAGCCAGCCGTGTGCAGCAGCTGCCAAAAAAGCCAACACAGTCCTAGGCTGCATAAACAAACGGATAGAATCAAGATCATGTGAAGTGTTAATACCAATTTATAATCACTTGGTAAGGCCACACTTGGAATACTGCATTCAGTTTTGGTCACCAGGATGTAAAAAAGATATTAAGACTCTAGAAAGAGTGCAGAGAAGAGCAACAAAGATGATTAGGTGACTGGAGGCTAAAACATACGAAGAACAGTTGCAGGAACTGGGTATGTCTAGTTTAATGAAAAAAAGGACTAGGGGAGACATGATAGCAGTGTTCCAATATTTTAGGGGCCGCCACAAAGAAGAGGGAGTCAAGCTATTCTCCAAAGCACCTGAGGGTAGAACAAGAAGCAATGGGTGGAAACTAATCAAAGAGAGAAACAATTTAGAACTAAGGAGAAATTTCCTGACAGTTAGAACAATTAATCAGTGGAACAACTTGCCTCCAGAAGTTGTGAATGCTCCAACACTGGAAGTTCTTAAGAAGACATTGGATAACCATTTGTCTGAAGTGGTGCAGGGTTTCCAGCCTAAGCAGGGGTTGGACTAGAAGACCTCCAAGGTCCCTTCCAACTCTCTTATTCTGTTCTATTCTAATCCTGCAACATTATCCTGGGACATGTATATTCACCTTTATTTGTGACATGTGCAGAAGGCACAGCTCGCACTGTAACACTGCAATGCTGTTTTCATCATTTTAATGAAAGCCTGAGGTCCCACAATCACCTCTAGCATTGGTGATTTGCATACAGACTTCTGCCCTTGTTGTTCATCTTCCTGGCATACCCACAAACTCTGTAATCGTAACTGATTTGTCTCAAAGATTAATATATTAATACATTAAGGCATAATACATTAATATATGATACGGATACCTTCCAGAGAGCCAAACCATATGGGAAGATGTCTTGCGGGAAGAAGTCTTGCACCTATCCAGACTGATACACAAACAAGGTAACTCTACAAGAGAAAGGTACATCTGTGCAAATAACTGAAACTGTTTTCAGAGTAATCTCTTGTAAACAGCAATAAGTCACCGGTTTAAAACTATGCCCTGCTTCACTTTGCCCAACAGACAACTCTTACGTTTGTGTCTCTTGACAGGGCTATTCATTTGGGAGTTATGCAGGCGAAGTCACATTTGCTTCAGTTTTGCATTTCAATCTAAGGCAGCATTTTTTTTCAAACTTGGCAACTTGAAGAAGTTCTGGACTTCAGCTCCCAGAATTCCCCAATGAATAAACATCTCTTTTTTCCATCTTGCCCTTTTCATCATGACTAAATCTTATCAGCTTTTTCTGTTGGCTTTTTTCCCTCTTCTCTACATCGCTAATTTACATACTTTAACTTTCTGCCCAGATTATTCACACTGGATATCAAAGCAGACGGCGGGGTACACTTGATACATTTGCCATGCTTGCAAATTTCTGATTTTGTTGGTGCTAAATGAATGGAAGAGGCCCTGTAGTAGGATCTCTTCCTCGCTTTGAGCATTGTTGTTTGGCACATGCCTTGTCATCAGACAAAAGCGAAGGCAGTTGTTTATTTAATGGTGGATGAAGTGATTGCTGTTTATACAGTATAATTTCAGGCACTTCTGGGGTGGAAGATGCAAGGTTTTATTATCCAGGTTCTTAATTACAAGCCAAATCTGAAAAATAAATGTTTACTGTCTAGTTTTCCACTCTGTAATGACCTGGTGGTGGAATGTAATTCTTGTTCATGAGTTGGCAAAACTGTTTAGGGTTAGCATGATAACCGTGGAGATCAGGCAAAGATTTCTCAATCACTGGGCCAGGAACTGCAGGGGGAAACCACAGAGAGTTCTAGCAAGAAGATTGATGCTATAATCAGGGATTTCTCTAGTCTGGAAACTGAAAGAGCCAATCCTAAACTATTGCCTTCTACAAAACAGTCATTTACCATCTGCAAGACATCCAGCTGAAAGGAACCCGCCAGTCACACATTGTGTTTGCCAGACATCAACACACATATACACATGGCTGTTTTTGGCAATCTTCAGAGAGACAGCATGAGACGGATCAAAACTAGCAAGGGGTACTGCCATACTGTGTAGTGTACTGTATGTACTGAGTACTGTGTGTACTGTACCATAATATAAAGTGGGGAAAAAGGCACTGGAAGGGTATTTTATTTTTATTGCACCTGCTAAAGGTAAAGGTAAATACTTTTTGTCATTCTTTACATGTAAATCTGTGCAATCACATTAATGCGGCAAGATTTTTACTCATACACAAAGGACAAAAATTAACCTTTATTTTTATACTCAATTCTCCCTAGCTTAACAACTTAGTGTTGGTTTTGGATATTTTTTTTTTGTATGGACTTTTCTCTAACATTCTCTAGAATATATGTGTGTCTCTGGGTCTCTGTGCGCACATATAGTGAAATAGATATAGATTGAAGCAGTGGTGAAATCTGAACCGGTTTACTACCGGTTTGCTGGCTGCGCATGTGCAGTGCGCACCATGCACCAAATGCGAGGTGTGCGCATGCAGTGGATGCCAGCGAGGGGGGTGATCAGCTGTGGCACACAATCTTTTTTTTTTTACTTTTAAAACCACTGCTTTTAAAAGTAAGAAAAAAGCCTCTAACGATCACGCTGCTCAGCTGGGATCGTCAGAGCTTTTTAAAAGCATTTTTTTTACAACATCTTTGGCCGAAGAGGTTGTAGAAAAAAATGCTTTTAAAAGTTTTTTTAAAAAAAGCCTCTGATGATCACGTGGCTCAGCTGGGCATGGGCAGAGGGTGAGGGGCAGGGATTTTTGCTACTGGTTCTCCGAACCACCCGCTGCCATCACTACCGGATCGGGCGATCCGGTCTGAACCGGGAGCATTTCACCCCTGTATTGAAGGCAGGCTATGCAAAGCATTTGAAAGAGGCCCAAGCCAAGCAGTGCTCCTCAAAGCATTGAAGCAGATATGTCCAGGTATGTGCAAGCAGAGCCATTTTGCTTTGCCAGGAAAGCCAGTGGAAGTGCTGTCTCTCTTCCTCAGACTGCTATCTTTTTGCCTCTCTTTCTCTTTTCTTTCCAAAAGCAGGTAAGATGCCTTGTGCTCATTTCTTGAGAACTAACATGGTACCAGGGGTGAAATGCTCCCAGTTCGGACTGGTTTGCCCAAACCGGTAGTGATGGTGGCCAGTGGTTCGGAGAACCGGTAGCGACGGCAGCACGAGGCTCCGCCCGCCCACCCGGTCGTCGTTACTTCCTGGTTTTAACCAGGAAGTAACCTGTTTTTTACCCTCTGTGCATGTGCAGATGGGTTTGCGCACGAGCAGAGGGTTTGCATGTGCATGTTGTCATCACTCCAAACTACATTCGTTCCAGTGCTGACATAAGGAGGAGAAGAGGGGGCAGCTGGCAAGAGGACGCTTGACTTTTCACCTACTTATTTTCCCCGAAGATAATATTCCCTAGGAGATGAGATGGGAGGGGGGACATTCCTGGGAGCTGAAGTAGTAGATATGGGGAGAGTGATTTGGAAGATGGCCAATGAGACGCAGAGAATTGGGGAACGGAAAGGGAAGGTTTATGGTCAGGAAGTCAGTGTTGGCTATGACATAATCGGGGACAGATTGTCGTGCTTAATAAATGAAAGATTTCATCAAAGACTATTTGTTTGGAAATGAAATTTATTTGAGGACGACACCGAAACACACGTGACGTGCGCACATGCACAAGCAAAGTGACTGCGCGTGCAAGGCGCATGCACTTCCAAACCGGTTGGGAAGATAAGTAGATTTCACCCCTGTGTGGTACCCTAGAATAAGAGTGATACCCGGTTTGTTTTCTACTAGAATACTAAACTCTATCAATCATAGAGCAGCTATTAAACTCTAAGCTATTAAGATTGTTGGACAAGCAGCCACAAAAATAGCCAGGGATGTGATTGAAGCCTGGGAAACAGGCCCATCATAATTGGCATTTACCCCTAGCTTATCAAATACTTAGGAGGGGGGTGCGCAGCACAAGGAAACAACAGCCAACGACTTAATAGTCAGCCATCAACACCCTAATCTACATCTAAAAGGCTACACATAACCACCCACTATATAAATACAACACCAAGAACAGCCCAGAGCATACAGAGAAATTCCCCGAGTAAGGATGGGCTCCAACATGAGTCTGAAAGCCTGGAAAACAAAACCTCTGGCCCCAGTGACTGACCCATATTGGATCCTGCAGCACTATCCTGGAACACATACTGGTATATTTGCCTTCATTTGTCTATCAATCATTGTCAGGTGATCAGAGTAAATTAAAGAGCACAGGCAGAACCATATGATTGCATAGAAATGGGTATATACCTTACGGCAATCAGAGTGGGTGGGTGGGGGTTGGGGAAACCTAGTCTAACCTGGTCAACAAAGCAAAGCAAAAACCCAATCAAAAGCAATCAATTGGCATAGGTCTGTTGGAAGAAATATCCTTCTGGGTTCAATTCCAAGTGGGGAAAAAGACACTGGATTCATGGAAGTTGCTTGGAAAGAAGGTTTATTGATGAACAGGATCACATGCTTTGGAGATCTTGGGCAAAAAAAAAGGGAAGAGATGCTGAGAGTCCCTGGGTTTTATACCCTCTCTGGCTTTGAACTTCCTGGGACACAGGAAGAGTATCCTGATTGATTGCTGTCAGAGGTCATAGCTAGCTTTTTATGTTGTCTCTGTGTTAATTTTGGTTGAATCTTGCTGGGTGATGCAATGAAAGGCAATTAAATGGCTCTGCCTGAAGGAGGTAGATCTTTGTTATGTAGAATAGACTGGCCCAGGCCTTAATGACCCATTAACAAAGGTGGAGGGGCTGAGTTTCTGCCTTCCTTTTAGGGGAAATATTCTGCCCTTTTAATATTTCCTAAAATATTTCATTTTCTAGGAGAGGAGTGGATTTTAACTTCCTATAGGTCTTCTTCCTTTTGAGGAGGGAAACTGAGGCTGAGAGATGAACAAATAATTCCAAGTCATCCTTGTATTTTATTAGCTCTTGTGAAAACATTGCAAGTTAGAAACCCTTGGAGACAACAGCTGGATTCACTCAAAACCATATGTCTCTCTATCTCTCTATCTTTCTGTCTCTCTCTAGTTTATTGTGCATGATTTTATGCTGCTTCAGTTTACCTGACTAAGCAGCTTCCAAGCAACAGCAAATATATAACAATACACTATATCCACTAATGATTAAAATCTATCTCTTTGTCTATCTGTTTGTCTACAGTCAATAATAATGATAATATTGAGACAGCTGACACTTGTCATGATTAAGGCACCAGGCTAGAAACTGTGAGACCATGAATTCTAGCTGCACCTTAAGCCCAAAGCCAGCTAGGTGCCTTTGGGCCATCTCTGTCAGCTCTTGAAAGGAGGCAAAGGGAAGCCGCTTTCAAAATCTTGCAGTTGCCTGGAGTCAACACTGATTTTAAGGAACAAATAATACTAATAACAGTCCTCTGGAAGGATTCAATAAAAATGCCAAATCCAGTCTGAACGTCTGGCTGATTGTGCAACAACCAAAATAACACTAATAGTTCTTGAAACAGCTTACATCCTGCAACAGTACTTTAACACCATCAAGCAACATCTGACTATCTCAGGTCCTTGAGAAGGGCTCAGTAGGTAGATTAAAAATGATAAATCCAGTTTAAACATCTGGCCGACTAACCATGATAATAGTAACAATAACAACAACAATAATAATAGAACAATGATAATTGCCAAATTACAAACATCGTCCTATACTCAGGTGTCTCTCAGTCCCCAAGTGCATGGTTTTTAAAAGCTTCTTGAATGTTGAAAAGGAGGGTGCAGTTCTTAGATCTGGTGGGAGAAGTTCCACAGGAGGAGAGTTCTTGCTGAGAATGCTCACCTCCAACTCCGCTCTTGCTGCACTTCAGCAAGATTGGAATTCTCAAAAGGTCCCCCTACAGACCCACCTTGGATGGGCAGCTTCTATTTGGAGCAAGCAGTCTTGGAAATAGCCAGGTTTCAAGCTAGACAGCCAATCATCTATGGAGATTCTCAATCATCCAAGGTCATGGTTGTCCCAATAGGACTTCCTTTGTTTTTCCTTGAAGATGTTTTGCTTCTCATTCAAGAAGCTTCTTTAGTTCTTCAGATCGGTAGCATCACAGCATCTTAAACTTAAAACAAATCAGAAGCCAATACAGTCCTCAAAGTTAATTTTACATGACAAGACCAAGCTGTCCCATTTAGTATGCAGGCCACTACAACTTCCTCTAGTTGTAGTTTTAGGGTTGCTATTAAAGACAGTCCCATGTAGAGCACATTACAGCAGTAACCAGAGGTGGTTTGTGCGAACCGTTGGCGGAAATTTGGCCACAGTCGCTGAACAGGTAGAGATGGCCACCTGGCCATGCCCCCGAACTGGTCCCCCAGTTGCTGCTCATTTGCCCCACTCACCATGTTCATCACCGCCATGTTCTTCGCGCGCACACATCCCATTGCCTTGCAAGTCTAATGGGATGCGCATGCACGAAGAACATGGCGGTGACGGCAGCAGCTTTTTCCATGACCTCCGGTACTTTTCAGTGGCTCTCAAAGAGGCAGCGGCTGGGGGGTTTCTTTGCCAGCTACTTTCCAGCAGCGGTGGCTGGGTGGAGGCCACTGAAAACTCCAGTAAGCTTGCCTTCTGGACTCTGGACCAGCCACTGCAGAAGGTAAGCAGCCCGAACAAAGAGGTGGTGGGGGGGGGAAGAAATGGGGCTAGGACTGGGGCCACTAAAGGAGGGGAAACGGGGGCAACTGGTGAAGGGAGGGCGGGGGTAGATAGGTGGAAATTCCAAAAATTTTCCTACCTTTTCCTGTGGGGGTGGCTAGGTGGAGGGGTGTCATGTGACTGAGTGGGTGTGGGCATGAGTGACATCAAGTTGGCCATGCC
Organism: Pantherophis guttatus; assembly: GCF_059756535.1. Taxonomy (NCBI): domain Eukaryota; kingdom Metazoa; phylum Chordata; class Lepidosauria; order Squamata; family Colubridae; genus Pantherophis; species Pantherophis guttatus. Next base: position 275,418,814 of record NC_142063.1, on the reverse strand, counting down.
CACTCAGTTACATGCCCCCCCACCTAGCCACGCCCATTGAATTGGTAGCAAAAAATTTTGAAACCTACCACTGGCAGTAACCACTGTGTGAACTGTCTTGCCACTGAAGATTGCCTTCTTAAATTCATCCCCTCATCCCCCCAAATAATTATATAAAATAATGTTTTGAGTTTGTGATATTGAATTCTGAAGTTGCAGATTGCTAAGAAATTGTCCTTGGGAAAAACCTACCCAAGTCATAAAAGTGTAGTAAAATCCACATAGCATAACTAACAACATATTTATAGATGTTGAAATACATGCCAATATATTTTAATTCTCTTCCTTGAGATTCATATCTTTTTATGTTACATATAATCAGTAAGAGTTTAGCATTAAGCATTCTCCTTCCTTCCATTTTTTTTATCTAGAGAAGAAAAACAATGCAGCACTGAAATATTGAAATATTTTGCCTCTGAATATAAATCCTCCACATAATAAAATAGATACATGCAGTTAAAAATAAAAAATTTCCATAAGGCATCATTCTTTCCATGTTCAATTTTCTTTAATTTTGGGTTATTTAGGCAGTTTTGGGGATGCTAACATCCTTGTGTTGGACTGTGCTAACTAGAGATTATGGGGGTTGTAGTCCAACCAATTCAGAGGGCATCAGATAGATAAGAGCCGCAGAGGTACAGTGGTTAGAGTGCAATATTACAGTGTACTTCTGCTGATCACCGGCTGCCAGCAGTTTGGCAGATTGAATCTCACCAGGCTCAAGGTTGACTCATCCTTCCATTCTTCCAAGGTCAGTAAAATGAGGACCCAGATTTTTGGGGGAACTATGCCGACTCTCTAAACCACTTAGAGAGGGCTTAAAGTACTGTGAACTGTTATATAAGTCTAACTGCTATTGCTATCAGTTTGGAGAAAACCAACATTGGCATTCCAAAGCTCAATTCAGGCATATGATAAAACTACTTATTCAGTGCTAAAAAAAGCAAGATATTTAGATGCACACTCCCCCCCCCAATTTTACATTTGCATTATTTTTGGAAGATCAGTAATACCTTCCAAAAGATAGCAGACAGCCCAAATTAAAAACTTGTCTGTTAAAAGGTATTCTACAGGCAGAGGCTGAAGCATAGTTCTTAAGTGGTTGGGGAGGAGCCAAGATCCCGAGAAGCCTAGCAGAAATATAATTTGCAATAAAAACTAGCCATATTTTCAATCAGTAATTTATTAAGTTTTTTTTTTTCAGATTGACAATAATAAAACATACCAAATGAAAAAGCATTAAAATGAGAGCAAAAACTTGGAACAAATTATTTGGGGTGGGGGGCTTGGGTAAGGTTATCTGGGCTGCGAATGCATCTGGGCATTTGCATATCTGGGTTGCAAATCATGAATATTAACTAGATGGCAGCACAATGAAACAGAAAGCTCTACTTCTTTCTGATGGCCACCTGGAAGACTTCAGGGTCGGTATGGCAACTTCAGCTTTCATGGAAAGAAAAGTTTTCAATAGTGATTTATTTATTCCTGATTTAGTCTTAGGCAGAGGTGATATTCATCAGGTTCTGACCAGTTCTGGAAAACTGGTAGCAGAAATTTTGAGTAATTTGGAGAACTGGTAGTAAAAATTCTGACTGGCCCCGCCCCCATCTATTCTCTGCCTCCTGAGTCTCAGCTGATCGGGAGGAAATGGGGATTTTGCAGTAACCTTCCCTTGGAGTGGGGTGGGAATGGAGATTTTAGACTGTCCTTCCCCTGCCACGCCCACCAAGCCATGCCATGCCACGCCCACCAAGCCACGTCCACAGAACTGGTAGTAAACATTTTTGAATCCCACCACTGGGATTCCCATCCCAAACACCACTAAGAGTCTTAGGTAAACATATTGTCTAGTATTAAAGAAACCTCAATGAAGTTTGGGCAATTTTCAGTTCCTCAGTCTTGCCCAAACTTCATTGAGGTTTCTTTAATACTAGCGGTAGGAATAAACACTGAATCTTGAAAACTATAAGATGAATGTCAATTTCTGTGATGATTCCCCTCTGGACGCTTCCCCATACCTCTCCAGATGTCAGCTTGGAAGAGGGTGAACCAGTCCTGGGCACTTCTGGAGGGGAGTTGGTCAATGGCTCCAAGCAGCCATCTGAGAGGAATTTGGTTGAAGCACGGCTACAACAGGACTGCCCTGAGGTTTCAGGTGGGAAAAGCATGCAGCTACAGCCAGTCAGTGAAGAGGAAGAGGAACTGCCTTCTGTACCTGATCCAAGAAGAGAGGGCAGAGAAAAGCCAGGAGCTGCAAAGATCAGACTGATTACTCATGAGAAAGCCCCTCTCCCTTCTTGATGGGCTATAGCAGAAGCTGGCACAGAAAACAGATGCTGGAAACAACATCTCCATTTCCTAGCTGTGTTTTTCCTGGTTATTGTGGTTATTGTGATCCCTGCCTTGCTTTGGATTGACACTGTGCCTTGACTTGGATCATGCCTTGCGAACTCTGGACTTTTCATGCTTCATGAATCCTTTTGTACTGTGGATTTAATTTTGCCTGGTGGATTTGTCTCGTTTGGGAAACTTTCAAGTGCCTTGTAGACTCATTGGCCATTGCTCTGTGGACTAGTCCAGTTTTTGGCTGGACCTAATTGGAACAGTTCTGGGGTTTTGGTAAAGAGAATTGCTGGGAAATATTAATAAACCTACTAAATCACCATTACATGTGCATGCGAGTGAGTGGGACAGCACAATTTCCCAGATTGTGGAGATTCCCAGAAAATTGTGCCTTCCAGAATTTCTTACATGGACTGAATGAATATGTCTGAAACTGATTGATTCATAAATACTTTACTTATGAAATAAAGGAAGTGCTTTCTGTTTCTGTTTAATTAAAGTTGAATCCAATAAACTTAATCCAATTCAGGAATTCCCTTGCTTTCTTAGAAATCATTCAGGAAAGCAGCACATGTGGCTTTGATATACACATAGTGCATTAAAATATTTCATAATTTTGTGCTGAAATGTGTCTGAATTCCATTATTGTGACAAAGGGGAAAGAAATATGGGAGAATCTTTGTTAGTCAGTACCATATTCATTTCTGGAATTCAGAAGTCGCCTTTCACTTCTATATTTAATAAGAGATTGGTACTGGATAAACTAGTTGACGGTATCTCTTCCAGAGATCATTTCATTGGAAGGCTAACCACAACCTAGATAAAAAGATTAGTGATTAATTAAATGGAAAGTCTGGATTTTGCCTTGCAAACTGGAAATGTCAACAGGGCTGCTAGATATTGGTCATAGGCAACATTTGACACAATTGTGCCTATTTGAATTCAAAATTGTCCCCAAACTGAAATATTTTTTTTTAATTTCTTGTTATCTCTTGGCAGCAAATGAAAAGTACTGAATGCAAATCTTATGCTAACAGAACTTGAGGTCCACCACTTTAGTGAAAGAAGGACGAGAGTCTCAAGTGATCTTCACAATAGTAAACCAATGGTTCAGAAACCCTCCAAGCAGAGATGGTATTCAGCTGGTGCAGACTGGTTCGCCCGAACCGGTAGCAGAAATCGTGGGTGGACCCACCCACCCGCACTGGCTCTATACCATCCTATTTAGGCATGTTTTTGAGGCTGGGCGCATGTGCAGAAGGCGCGCACGCCAGCATAGCACATGCACAGAAGGCTGGGCACATGTGTGGACATGCAGGCTCACATCTGCGAACTGGTAGCGAAAGTAAGTGAATGCCACCCCTGCCTCCAAGGCAAGAACCCAGTTACATAAAGAAGCATGCCTTGCACAGGTTGTCATGATAAATCAAAGAGAAACCTAGTTTATTGACTTAGCTCCCCATAATTTTAATGGCATGAGAAATGATTTAATACCATCTATCTAAAACATTATTATTTAGCGCAATCAGGCTATAGAATTGATTGGCACCTTGGATAGATATATACTAGTACTCATTTCCCATCTCTTCTTTCCCTGTTATCTTCTATTTTATTCTTCATCTTTTTCTTTCTCTCGCCAAGAACAAGAGTTAAGAAATTCATGAATGGTCCAGAACAGTATCTAAGCTTGGTGCCTTCCTTCTTTCTATGGTGCTTTTCTGCTAAAGCTTCTATGGGGATATCTTGCCTGGCTGCAAACCTCCAGATGACCCTAGAGTTGAAAATAACATTTGCTCTTTGCTATCAACTAGTAATCATTCAGATTTTTGCAGTTCAGATCTGGTAGTCCTATCCCACAGTCAGGTGGATGGAAGGCATGTGGCAAGAACTGCAAGAGATAATCCAACAAGATCCTCTGCGCTTGTAGGCCCCAAAAGGGTTGCCAATGCCTTCTTTGACTTCTCTATATTTATGCCATTTCCAGTGAGATTAGAGGGATTGACAGAGGTAATTGGTTTGTCACCACCCAGTTAGTTTCCATGGCTGATATTGAGTTTGAACGTAAGACTCTGTGGTCCAAATCCAACCTTATAGCATGTTGGCATCTATCCCTATGCATCACTTGAGAGTTCTCAGGGAGATATAAAAAAGATGTTGAGACTCTGGAAAGAGTGCAGAGAAAAGCAACAAAGATGATTAGGGGACTGGAGGCTAAAACATATGAAGAATGGTTGTAGGAATTGGGTATGTCTAGTTTAATGAAAAAAAGGGATGACATGATAGCAGTGTACCAATATCTAAGGGGCTGCCACAAACAAGAGGAGGGGTCAACCTATTCTCTAAAGCACTTGAAGGCAGGACAAGAAGCAATGGATGGAAACTAATCAAGGAGAGAAACAACCTAAAGCTAAGGAGAAATTTCCTGATAGTTAGAACAATTGATCAGTGGAAAGACTTGCATCCTGAAGTTATGGGTGTTCTAACACAAGAGGTTTTTAAGAAGAGATTGGCAACCATTTATCTGAAATGTTATATGAAATGCCTGAGCAGGGGGTTAGACTAGAAGACTTCCAAGATCCCTTCCAACTCTGTTCTTCTGTTATATTTCTCCCTGGGTGGCAAATAAAGTTGCCATGGGCGAATAGGTGGCAATATAAATCCAATAAATAAATATTTTTTTTTTTAAAAAAGATGGCTCTTAACTGTTTGTAATCTTGGCATATATTCCATCAGGCACAATGCAGCCACTGAGCAGGTGAGTGCCCAAGCCCCACATAGGGAGCACAATCAAGGAAGCAAGAGTTACACCAATTTCTATAGGATATTTTGAATACTAGTACTAGACAAATAAAAAATATTGTGAAAGGAATTCTCCATTCTGATTTATAGTACACTTTTGAATGAATTGAAATGCTTCTTCCCAGGTTTCTGGTCACCTAGGTTAATTTGTTATTTATGAGATATTTTGTCAACCAACTTGTCCTCTGTGGTTAGATTGTTTATGTCTGTTCTCCCTTCCATTCTTTTTCCAGACTCCCACAACCTTTCACAGAGGGAAAGAAAAGCAGTAACATTTGAGGTGAAATTCAACTCTCATTAAGCAATATACACAGGAATACAATAATGCAACACAATGCAACACAATGCAACACAATGCAATGCAACACAACTCAATGCAACGCAATGCAACACAATGCAATGCAATGCAACACAACTCAATGCAACGCAATGCAACACAACACAATGCAACGCAACGCAATGCAATACAATACAATACAGAAATGTTTAAGTTATCACGGGACATTTTCTTATTATAATCTCCCACAGAAACATTATGGAGGGAACTAGTATGATATCATTTTAAATCCTGTTTGTATAAACAACCTCTGCAGATATTTCTAGATTACTAATGCTATGATTCTTAATCATTGATCGTGTTGTCTGGGGCTGATGATAATTGAAGTCCAAACCTCCTGGACACTTCTGATAAGATTTTAAGATACAGTATGAAAGCCTTCATAAAACAATTGAGATGGAAACCTTGCCATCTGTGCAAATATCTGTTATAAATCTAATCAATGTGCATAATTCAAAAAAAGAAAAGGTCAGTTGTACATTGGCAGCAATTCAAGGCCATCAAAAAGTTAGAGCATGCAGTATACAAAAGATGTTGCTTTGTAGCATCCAACAAGAAAAAAAAAGATAATATTTTGGGGATATATTTCATCTTTTATTAGAGAACCCTGGAAACTCCCAAAGAAAAAATAAATCTTGGTAAAGCAAGTTTTGCTAGTCAGAATTGGCTTCTACATAATGCCTAGACATATTTGTCATTCGGAGACATTACCAAACCCCATAATTCTTCTTTCACTATGCCTCGGGAGTGGTTATGCGAAAATCACTGATAGCACATGCAGAAAGAAGCCATCACATTTCTTTATCACATTTTGTTGTAATATTCATTAAGCACAAGCCTAGTGGGCATGAATGTTGTATCAGTGCAGGAAACAATTCCTTGGACCCAGGGTTTCTAAAAATATTTAATGCAGTTGTTATAATGAGGAAGTTTCTCCCCCCCAAACATGCAAGTACAGACATCATAATCTAATCCCAAACAAATGTTTATTCAGGCACTTGCATAAATGTAATCCTGCAAAATCCTTGTCAATCTCACTCCAACCTCAACACATCTCTGCAAGTATGGTATTGTCGCTGCTGTGTAAGGACAGTCGTGATGTGACATGAGGCATAAAGCACCGGCAACATTGCTTCATCTGGAGGCCCGGCTTATTTTTTATTCTTATGCTGTTTATTCAAAAATACCAAGCTATGGCCAGGCATCCTGTAGCTACAGATGCTACAAATATCAAGGGAAGAGGGGGGAAAAATTCAGAGTTCAGGGAGAACATAGATTGTCCACACAAAATATTTTTTTACTACCGGTTCTGTGGGTGTGGCTTGGTGGTGTGGCAGGGGATGGATACCGCAAAATCTCCATTCCCACCCCACTCTGGGACCAGCCAGAGGTGGTATTTGCCAGTTCTCTGAACTGCTCAAAATTTCCGCTACCGGTTCTACAGAACCTATCAGAACCTGCTGGATTTCACCCCTGCAAAGGACCCACATGCAATTTGTTTGCTCAGAAATTGCATGAACAGTTTCCACTAGACCAACTATCTTTTTACTAATGAAAGGTGCTTCCTTTTAACGTCTTCCCATGAGGTTTAATTTATGTGTGAAGAACCCTGGAGGAGGCAGATCACAGGAGAGATTTCTATACAGCATGAGATATTCACAAACACCTAGGACAGGGGTGGGTTCTAAATTTTTTTACTACCAGTTCTATGGGCGTGGCTTATTTTGTGGGTGTGGCTTGGAGGTCATGTGACTAGGTGGGCGTGGCTAGCTGGTCAGTCATTTCTGGAAGGTCCTCGCATTTATGACCAGTCCTCACCCTTACGACCAGTCCTCGCACTTACGACCCAACTCATTTGTTTGCTTTTAACACTGATCAGCTGTAGGACGGCCCTTTGAAGTCCCGCGGCAAGAGTTTAAACAGTTTTTTCCCTCTAGTCATCAGCTGGGACTCAGGAGGCAGCAATAGATCGGGGGTGGGACCAAATAAAGGTAAGAATAACGTGGGTGGGTGGCGAGGGAGGGCGGGGGGGGGAGAACCGGTTTGGTGATGTCATATCGTCACTGCTACCGGCTTGGCCGAACCGGACCGAACCGGGAGGAACCCACCACTGACCTAGGAGCAACCTTGTAAGTAAATAAGTGCAAGGGTAGCTGCACTTCATCCATCTGAATTTCTCTTTCTTCATTCTCATAGTGATGTGCTTTAAACCAGGATACCACAAGGATTGTCTGGCTGCCACTGTGGAAGAATTAACTGACTAACAGACCTACCGCAGCTAGGTCCCTAGGAAAGAAAGACCATCGACTCCATTTGATTGAAGTGATAGGTTGTTTCACTAAGGATCAGTGGTTGCAACAAAAGCAAGGCTAGAACCCATACAAAAGTTACATGTTTTCTTCTTCTGTGGCCCTCCCCCCTTGAGCAGATTGTCAGTGCCCCATAGCATCCCGGTACAGTGTTTCTGGAACTGCTTTGACATCAGGCGAGTCTTCAAATGGCTTTGCATTCTTTCCCAGGCCAGGCCTCCTTGGATCAATCCAGTTTAACATGTCTGGTTAAGTGCCATTCCCTTCACCCATACATCTTCCTTCTTCCCTCCTGCACAACTTCCCCAAATTGCTTCCGCTCCATTTATGTCAGCAAGGAAAGCGAAGCATAGGGAAGATGACAGAACTGACACCAACTCTGTGTCATTGCCCAGGGGCCACAGTGCAACATATTGTGGAGCAGTGGTGGGTTGCTACCGGTTTACCCCGGTCGGGCAAACTGGTAGCGTCGGCAGCAGGAGGCTCCGCCCATCCGCCCAGACCCTTCTGTGCATGCGCGCACAAGCGAACCGGTAGCAAACTAAATTGAAACCTACTATTGCCTCAGAGTCCATATCAGGGAAACCCCAGAGACTGCGACTCCATCATATATTGACTTTATAAATAGTCTACCTTTGAAGTTGTAAATAGTGTAAATCATTTCATATTTGCTAATTGTATTTTGTATTAAATGTTAAAAAGCATATTACAATGTAATTGTGATGTGCTTTTTAACATTTGTGCCATATGTTAAATAAATAATAAATCTCTTTCTTCAAATTGAATGCAAACTTGTAGGAAAAAGGCAGGCAAAATTCTCTAGCCAGCACTTCTCTAAACCGTCATCAGGTTTGTAGCTATGCTTAACATTAAACCTCCACGCAGAGCTATGAAATGTTGCAGATCAGTAGCTGTGCTTCTCCAGTTTACCTGTCATGGGCCATCCTCGGGGTGGGGGGTGGGGAAATCCCTTTGCAAACAACGCTTGCTTCTGTTTGCTCTGTACTTTTCTGTTTTTATGACTCTTTTAGCACAAATGGGGTTGTTGGAAGATGGTGGCATCAGTCACTGAATCTGACATGGCTCCTTCATACAGGTAGAAAGTGGCTGAAGAGAAGATAAAACTGTCAGGTGGTATTAGTGTTTCAGTTCATCTTAATAGCTAGATACTCAGAAGAGATTACAGTGCTTGCCTGTAGCTCTGAGGGGGGTGGGAAAGGCACCAAAAGGGACACAATGAAAGAAATCAGAAGGGCTTCCAATCATATTTCCAATTATGAACACATTTTTAAACATAGAAGAAGCCAAGCCAAGCCAAGCCTATTGCTATGCTTATCAAGATCAATGACGCAGGAAAGGGAATGGATTTTTCCTTTCGATTGTTTCTTTGTAGGATGACAGAATGGTCCATTGGGATCTTGTCTGCTAGTTGGTTCATCTATTTGGTTCTTCTCACTAGAAATTAAGAAATGAATCTTTTCCCTGTTTTTAAGATGCTTATGGCATCTTGTATGCTATTCCACCTCCATCTGGGGTGCTGCCTTGCATTTAATGAATTAAATATACTATCTCTCTTTCATTTTTAAACACACACTAAAAGATGTGGGGAATCAAGACTTGGTTATACAGAATCATAAAGAATCTACAAAGATTATGGAAGGGATCTAAAACATCGTATATTTTAGCACTGATGCAAGAAAACTACTTCTATGGTTCCCCTAACAGTAATCTAACTGCAATTGCACAGCTGTGAAGTAGAAATGTGTTGATGCAAAGGACCTCTGCTGTATTTGGAAAGTTGTTCTTGAAAATAAAATACAGTAAGTCCTTACTTACTGATTGCCTTGTTTAGTGACTATTCAAAATTACAACAGTGTAAAAAAAAAAAAGCTTTGTGACCAATCCTCACATTTATGACAACCACAGTGTCCCGCATTCACTGTTTGCATGCTTTCCAACCAGTTTGCAACCAACACAGTTAATGGAGAACACAGAAGTAAAACCGTAAGTTGCAATCACATATTTTGTTTAATGACCACAGAGACTTCCTTAATGACTGAATGGAAAATGATGTTGTAAGTCTGATATGCTCACACGATTTCCAATTCGGTGTTTGCAGTGCTTAAGCAACAGCGTTACTCGTTCCCACTGTGGTTGCTAAATGAGGACTACCTGTAGAAAAATGCATTGGCCCACCAAAAGGTGAATAGCCACTACAGTACATAATAACAACAAAAGTCCACTTTGCGATTATCTAATGGATGCCTGAACTTATCTCCTCTCTAGGTGTGTTGAACTGTATCTCTGATCATTCTCAAACAACACTACTTCCATATTAGCTGAGAATGGTAGGAATTCATGACCAATGCATTCGGAGAGCGCCAGGTTAACAAAGAGTAAAATGTAGGGGAAAGGAAAGGCCATATAATGTGCCGCTTGAGTGTGTTTTGTTTATAAAAGGGCAATTTGTTTCAATGTAGCATTCTATATGAGTTTTTCTTTCGTTCTATTGTTCTTACCGAAGAAAGCAATAACCTGCCAGTTTTTATTAACTTCAATCCTGCTCTTATTATTTTTATATAAGGTGGCGAATATACCTATAATACTCCTTCCTCCTCCTGTTTTTCCCACAACAACAACCCTGTGAAGTAGGTCAAGCTAAGAGAGAGTGTCTGTGGAGATTCTCAGTCATCCAGGTCATGATTGTCCCAAAGGTGCTTTTTCAAGAGTTAACTGGACTTTCTGGTTTTTCTTTGAAGACGTTTCACTTCTCATCCAAGAAACTTCTTCAGAGCATCAAGAAAGCTTCTTGGATGAGAAGCAAAACCTCTTCAAAGAAAAACCAGGAAGTCCAGTTGCCTCTTGAAAAAGCACCTTTGGGACTAAGAAAGAGTGACTGGCCCAACGTCACCCAATTGGCTTTCATGCCTATTATTATATTATTATTATATCTATTATACTAGAATTTAGAATAGAATAGAGCTGGAAGGGACCTTGGAGGTCTTCTAGTCCAGCCCCCTGCTCAAGCAGGAGATCCTATACCATTTCAGACAAGTAGCTGTCCAGTCTCTTCTTAAAAGCCTCCAGTGATGAAGCACCAACAATTTCTTTTTTTGTTTTGTTTTGTTTATTAGACTAGAACTCATAGACTCCTGATTTTGGCCTTGGACACGTTTTTGGCCTTCTACATTTTTGAATTTCTCTCTATATATCTCTATATCTAGACATATGTACTATTTGTTGGCAGTGGCTGTTGACCAAATGTGCTACTCTTTCAGCTCCTTTTGTATTACTTTAGAAGTTTTCTCATTGAGAGATCCCAGTCTGTCAGGAATCGCATCACAAATATGATTATATCATTCACTCTCTAACATTGCCAATGCATCGCTGAGGGCAAATGAAGCTGTCTGATTACCAGACCTGGAAGGGAGAGTAGAGGAAAATAAAACTCTGGTGCCCAGTCAGCATGCCAGTTTTAGATTTGCCAAGCTACACTTTCATCTTTGCTCCCTGCCAGCCATAATATTGAACAAGTTGTTCAACTTCCCTGGTTTTTATCATGGATAATTGTATGTTAGTTATGAGCAGACTGAGCATTTAAATAACATTGAAGTAAAATTAATGCAATGGAGACATATCATACAGTTGGTCCTCGTTTAATGACCACTCATTCAGCAACTGTTCAAATTTAATCAAGGAGAGAAGCAACCTGGAATTAAGGAAAAACTTCCTAACAGTGAGAACAATTAACCAATGGAACAACTTGCCTCCAGAAGTTGTAAATGCTCCAACACTGGAAGATTTTAAAAAGAGATTGGATGAAGAGATTTGTCTGAAATAGTATAAGTTTTCCTGCCTAAGCAGGGGGTTGGATTAGCACAGAGATGGCTAACCTTTTGGTCATCACGTGCCGAAAGCACATGTGCGTGTGACAGCGTGCACGTGCTGAGACCAATTATGCAATGTGCATGCCCCCCACGCACAACCCCTGCCCCCCATGCATGTGCACGCGAGCCCCCGCACCCCGTTTTGGGTCTAGCAGGCCTCCCTGCAGCCTCCTGGGACCAAAAATGGGCCATGGGGGGTGCACTGTACATCTCCTGTGTCCCCGCCCCCATGCATGTGCGCACGACACTCCCCGCCCATGCGCACCTGTCTCCCACATGCGCCCCACGCATGCGCGGCAGAGACGTGAAAATCAGCTGGTCGGCAGGAGGCATGTGTGCATGCGTGGTGGAGCTGAGCTGGGGTGACAGCTCGCATGCCCACAGAGAGGGCTCTGCATGCCACCTGTGGCACATGTGCCATAGGTTCGCCATCACGGGACTAGAAGAATTCCAAGGTCTCTTCCAACTCTGTTATTCTATTCTAACCAGTAGAACCACTTACCTTCAGAAGTTGTGGGCGCTTCATCACTGGAGGTTTTTAAGAAGAGACTGGGCAGCCACTTGTCTCAAATTGTATAGGGTCTCCTGCTTGAACAGGGGGTTGGACTAGAAGACCTCCAAGGCCCCTTTCAGCTCTGCTGTGATTGATTGACTGATTTCCAATGGCACTGAATGGTATTACGACTGGTCCTCCTATTTATAAATATTGTAGTGCCTCAGAGTCATGCAATTGGTGTTTGCAACCTTCACTGCTGCCTTCCAACAAGCAGAGTCAATGGAGAAGCCAGCAGAAGTCTGCAAATGGCAACCTTGTGAACATTTGTGTGTAATGACAGTGTGGGATTTGTTTAACCATGGCAATGGGAATGTCAGAACTGCCATCACTAAGCGGCGTGGTCACATGATTTTTTAATTTACGACCATGACGCTTAGGGACCAAAATTCCAGTCCTAATTACCATTGTTAAATCAGGAATACTTGCATTAAATTGCATATTTTTATTCTAGCCAATCGGTCCACTGTTCAACTGGAGTGTTCCTTCTTAGTCCTGAAACCAATTTCCTTTTGCAAAGGTGCACAAAGAGAAACATCTCCGGATTTCCCCCCCCCATTCCTTCCCTTTTGTCTTTCCCCCCAAAGCTAGAAGAAAATTTGCCAAGGGATGTTGACAGTTACCAAGATAAAGGCACTCAATGGGAGAGGATTATGGAAGAAACATTTTTGCAGCTATTGTGGTGTTAAAAAAAAAAAGCTGGGGAATTGGAACCGCATAATGAGGCACAAGGTAGGTTGTAAACGAACTGACTAAGAGCATCAGCTAGGCAGAAGGGCTTGCTGAACAGAAGAGCAGATAATGGTTTCTATGGCAATACAAAACTGAGGTTAAGATATTTTTTTTTTAATCAGCTGCAAGCAAATGTATTTCAAATGGTTAATGGGGTAAAAGAGAGGAGAAGATGGTGCCAATTGTTGGAAGACATGACGCAAGACACCCGCATCCAATCAGATGCCCTACAGTTGATGTGCTGGACTGCAACTACTGCCTATATTTCTAGCCAGCCCTCTGGATATAGCAGCTGGAGGGCACACCAGTTTGGAGAAAAATGATGCAGTTTTGATCCCTTTGGCACAGATCCATACATCACCAGTTACATTAATTAAGCATGGCGCTGCAATGGGGCTTAACTTGCAGTTTTGAAAACAAGAGCCAAGGATATTTACAGCTGAGATCCCTACTCCCTATCAGGATTTCGAAAAGTAACTGTCAGCTTTTGTTTCCCTTTCAAAGAATGGCAGCATTCATAACCTTGCCGAGTTATCAAGACAAGACGTAGGGTAATAATTACAGTAAGCATTCTTGGCTGGCAAAGAAGAGGCAAACAGATACCCTCCAGATGTTTAGGATTACAATTTCCATCATCCTGTATTATTGGAGGAGATTGCTGCAGAGATTCGTAAGCAATTGGCATGATTCTAGCTCTTCTTTGAAGTAGAAGCTGGGGAGATGGTGGATCATAAGTGGCAAATGCTTTCCTACTGTGCCATGTGGAAGACAATCCTCATAAATGAAGACAAGGTTGAACAATGCCTTTCCTCTAAAACTCACCGAGAGCCAGTCCCAGAATTTGAAAAGGAAATACTTATTGTGAAGGAGACACATAAACTCCAAAAAGAAAATGTACTATATACCTCCAACCTTGGCAACTTTAAGCCTGGTGGACTTCAACTTTGCTGGCTGGAGAATTCTGGGAGTTGAAGTCCACCAGGCTTAAAGTTGCTAAGATTGAAGACACCTGCTATATATTATGGGGAGAGGGGAGGGTAACCTCCTATAATCTCATGATTTTCTGCCTTATATCAGACAAAGGATTGTCTATGAGGGTCTATATAGGGCCTGGTGACTCAGCAGACTAAAAGCATTGTGATTAACACCAGCTGTCTGCAATTACTGTAAGTTCAAATTTCACCAGGCTCAAGGTTGACTCAGCCTTCCATCCTTTCAAAGGTAGGTGAAATGAGGACCCAGATTGTGGGGGCAATAAGCTGACTTTGTATAAATATACAAAAGTATGAAGGCTATTGCTTAACATATTGTAAACCGCCCTGAGTCTCCGGAGAAGGGCGGCATATAAATCAAATTAAAATATATACATATATCAGTGGAGTTAGTTGCTTTTTATATGGTGATGCATACTGAATTACCTGTTTAGTCTTTGGGCTCAACAGCAGGTTTACAATTGTGCTCTATTCTATTCTCCCTCTTTTCTTCCTGTTTCTTTCCTCTCTACCAACAATTGGCCAGCATGTTGGGTCTTTGGGCCTCAGTAGGCTTTGGATGGGTCTCAAGGTGTTTTTCCTAGCAACTTAAAAACTTTGTAAACAGTAGGGCTTTCCAAAGTGTGCTAATACCATCTTTTTACTGTACAGATAGTTTAACTTCGGCAATCAAGTAACAGAATTGTCTTGAGCAATACTTTCAAACTATTGATCCTCATTTTCAGAGAGAATGCATTCTGCTCCCAAGTTGTTAAATAGCAAATTCAAGAGGCCTTATCTAAATTTAATTTCAATTTTAGAACTCCTGTGCAAGAACATTGCTGCTTCCGAATATCAGTTCAGAACATCCACATCCACAGACACTGGAATTGGAGGAAATTATATAATAATATTGGAGCACAGAGCAGGGGCCCAGGACAAACTAAAACAGTGGTTTGTAATCTTAAGAGACAATTCTTGGTGTAGAGATCCCCAATGATCATGTCCATTTTGCAATGTTTCCTGGGATGCAATCTTCAGGACTGTATGTTCTTGTTCTGACCCAGCCTTAGCAGAAGCAAGAAACAGACTCCTTGTCACCTCTTTATTTACCTCTTGTGAATTAATTGCATTCACCCACCGAAAAGTCCAGGCAACAGTCCTTCAAGTAGTTAACTGCAGTAACAGACCTTATCAGTTCCTTGCAATAATTGCAAGGCTGTGAGCTCCCAGGCGAAAGGCTGCAAATTAAGTTCTATTTATTCCCCAGCCAGGGAGCAGCCATTCAGTGTCCAGGTATACTTTGCTTCCCAAGTCGACTCCTTGTCCTCTGTTGCTCATCTTTCCTAACTGTTCTGCACATACGTGCATCTGGAACAGGCCCCAGCTGTTCTTCCTCATCACCCATATCAGCCTCCCAAGGCAGCTGCCTCTCTGGTGGCTGGGAAATGTTGGACGGCACTGGTTCTATTTCTGCGTCCGACAGAGAGCATCCATCAGAGCTTTCCCCAGACTTCAGAACTGGCCCAAGTTCCTCCCCAACCTCCTCATTGTCAGAGTCTACCACCAGCTCTACTGGCAGCTGCCGGGCGACAATAGTTCTACACACTGATTCGAGTATTGCAGTGTGCTATAGATTTATTTATTTATTTATTTTATTTTATTCGGCTTATATGCCGCCCTATCTCACAATGGACTCAGGGTGGCTCACAACAATAAAACACAAGCCACAATAAAAATAAAGACTAAAATCTAAAAAATTTAAAATTAACCCATTAAAACCCTTAAAACCCCATCATCAGACCAGGTCAAGGGATTTGAAAAGCCAGGTTTTTAATTCCCGGCGGAAGGTGCGAAGGTCGGGCGCTAGTCAGAGCTCCAAGGGGAGTTGATTCCAGAGGGTGGGCGCCCCAACTGAGAAGGCTCTACTCCTGGGGGCCGCCAGCCGCCACTGTCTAGCCGACGGCACCCTGAGTAAGCCCTCTCTATGGGCGCAAACCGGGCGATGGGATGTTGTTGCTGGCTGTAGGTGGTCCGCCAAATATCCTGGTCCTAAGCCATGTAGGGCTTTATAGGTCAACACCAGCACCTTGAATCTCACCCGGAGGGCAACCGGGTATCGGGATTCTCCCATCACAACCCACGCGGCTGCATTTTGCACCAGCTGAAGCCTCTGAGTGGTCCTCAAGGGCAGCCCGATGTAGAGAGCGTTGCAGTAGTCAATCCGTGAGGTGACCAGCGCATGAGTAACTGTGCGTAGGGCATCTCGGTCCAAGTAGGGATGCAACTGGCGCACCAGACGTATCTGGGCGAATGCCCCCCTGGTCACGGTCATTAATGTTAATGTTGCAATATTTTCAGGATCAGACTCAATAAAGATAATAGAAGTTAAAGCTTTAAATATATTTCTTTTTAATTATGATAGGCATTCTATATTCACTGAATATTCGAGGTAGAAGCAACGAGAATGGTGAGGGTGGCTCCTTATATATACAAGGGGTGGAGCTAGGAATGGGAGTGGTAAGTTATGAATACATTAAAGTCCAAAGAATAAGGTAACCTCTGATGTTCCATATATACATTATTTACACATTGGAGAATAAGGCATTTACATCTGACAAATCCCCCTCTAAATGCCGGTTCGTTACACAACACCAATTACATTCTGATTCAGGACAATATAATACATATAATTTAGAAGTTAAATATTTGTGTTGTTTAGAAGGTAAGGGTTTTGTTAATATGTCAGCTAATTGTTCAGAAGTATCGCAATGTATTGCTTTAATGAATCCGTCTTGAGACAGTTGTCTCACATGCTTAAACTTTATATCAATATGCCTGGACCTTTGTCCAATTGCATCGGATCTGGATATTTCAATGGCCGCTTTATTGTCTTCATGCATAATAAATGGTAAGGTGGGTTTCTTCCAAACATCAGTGATCAGATCATTGAACCATACAAGGTTATTTGCAGCTTTGGACAAACAAACATATTCCGCTTCTGTAGTAGAAGTGGCTACTAGTTCTTGTTTACCAGTATACCAGTAAACTGGACAATCATTCAATAGAAAAACATAACCAGAAGTACTCTTTCTGCATGTTGTATCACCAGCCCAATCTGCATCAGCATAACAAGTAATTTTTGGTTCTCTGTCATTATTGGGTTCCAACATTAAACAAAAATCTAATGTACCCTTCAGATATCTTAGAATTCTTTTGACAGCTTCCCAATGATACAAGGTTGGTTTACTAACATATCTTGACAATAGATTGAGAGGTAATGCAATATCTGGCCTAGTCCAATTAGATATATAAAGGAGTGAACCTATAACTGATCTGTAAAATGTGTTGTCTTTAAACTCAGGGGAAGATTCATCAGTGTTTCTAAGAAAATCAGTTTGCATAGGGGTGTCACAGGTTTTAGCATTATTTAAGTTACATTTGTTTAGGAGTTCGATGATTTTATCTTTCTGTGTAAGTTTGAATCCCCTTTTAGTTTTGTTAATTTGCACACCAAGGTATTTATTCACTTTACCCAGAGATTTCAGTGAGAAGTGTTCATTTAACTTATTTACAAAGATTTCCCTGCTCTCTTTATGCTTTCCAATGTATAAAATATCGTCCACGTAAATTAATACAAATTCAATATGATCATTACTCTTTTTTACAAAGAAACAGTTATCAGCAGTGGTGGCGTTGAAATCCATGGTCTTAAGTACTTTTACCAAGCAATCGTACCATCTTTTGCCGGATTGCTTTAATCCGTACAGACTCTTATTTAATAACCAAATTTCGTTCTTATTAGTGTATTGACTGTGTGGTGCTCTTACATATATTTCCTTATCTAATTTTGCATGTAAGTATGCGGTCTGTATGTCATATTGGAATACGTCCAGATTGAGTGCAGATGCTACTACAAGGGCTGTTTTGACACTCTCTGTTCTCACTGTGGGTGAATATGTATCAGTATAGTCTTCTGGATATTTTTGTGCATAGCCTTGTGCAACTAGTCTAGCCTTGTATAAGGTATTGCCTCCTTCTAAGTTCTTAATTTTATAAATCCACCTGGTACCTATAATTGTTTTATCCTTAGGTGCGATCGCAGGTGTGAATACATTTAATCCTTGTAAACTTTCCATCTCTTTTTCCATAGCTAGTTCCCATTTTTCTCTTTCTTCATGTGGAAGTTTCAATACTTCTTCATATGTATTAGGTGTTATTTGTTCTCCATTCATATGCATTATGTAATCTTTGTATTTATTTGGTATTTGGTTTCTATTGTTTCTAATAGTTCTTTCAGGCTTGCTATGGTTATCATGCAAATATCTAGCTTCCTTTTTTGTTAATGTGTCTGTCTTTATTTTATGCTGACTATTAGTCCAAGTTTTGGTTTTGTTCTTACTTTTGTTAATATTTTGATTTTCTGTTGTTCCTTCCTCACAAGATATCGTATCTTTACATTTATTAGGAAATATTTCATTAAGGTGCAATTTTGACCAATTGGCCTGTTCATGGAACACAGCTGTTCTGGATACTATAAATTTGTTATTACTATCAATAAATCTGTACCCTTTGGTTCCAGTTTCGTATCCCATGAATCTTAATCTCCTGGATACGTTTTCTCCCTTTCTCCTCAATTGTTTAGGTATGTGTACGTCTGCAGTGACTCCAAATATGTGCATGTGTGATAATTTGGGTTTTCTATTGTACATCACCTCATATGGTGTCTTATTCACAATACTGGACCAGGTTCTATTTTGAGTGTAATTCGAATAATGTAATGCCTCTGACCAAAATTGTTTGCCTAAACCAGCATCCTCTAATGTGCACCTAATCATGGTTTGTAGTGTGGAATTTTTCCTCTCTACAACTCCATTTTGAAATGCAGAAAAAGGATTGGACGTGAAATGTAACATTCCTCTATCCTTTAACCATTGGGAGAATTCTTTAGACATGAACTCACATCCCCTATCTGTCATAATTTGCTTTATTCTGATATTATGTTGTGTTTCTATACGTTTGTAGAATTCCTTAAATTTCTGAAATGTTTCATCCTTGTGCTTTAATGTGTAAACAAAACCATATCGGCTGTAGTCATCCACTATTGTTAGGAAGTAACGTTTTCTATAGGTAATTGAGGGACTTAATGGACCAACTAAGTCCATATGTACCAAATCAAAAATATTGTTAGTTGATCTGTTAGATTTTTTTGGTCTGGGACTGGTTTTTAGTTTGGTGGACTTACATACTGAGCATTCCAAATAATTTTCACAATTTTTTATTTTGACACCTTCTGCGTGTTCAGTCATTTTTTGTACTACAGGAAAGCTTGCATGTCCTAACTTCCTGTGTAAGATGTGAGCACACTCATCATGAATTGGTTTACCTATTTTTGGTTTCTTTTCCTTGTATGTGTTTTTGTGATCATGAGTTATTCTACACTCATCATTGTCACTGTTACTGACATTTTCATCATCTGCTTCAATACAATCTTCCATATTTGAATCAATGTTATGTAAACATCTTTCTTTAGTTATCAGATAGGGTAGACCTCCTTTTATCATTACAGTACCTACATTTGTTTTGTTCTTTTCTATAGTTGCTTTCCCCTTTGAGAAAACTATATTGATATCAGATTCTCTGCTTAATTTTATGGCACTTAGTATGTTGTGAGGTATTTCTGGGATTAATAATACCCCCTCTATTTTCCCTAGACCAGGCAAGGTCACATTTCCTTTGCCTAGTACTTGAACCTTTTCTTGATTAGCTACCTTTATCACAAACTTATCTTCTATAAATGAAGATAATATACTTTTGTTGTTGGTGGTGTGATTTGTTGCACCAGAGTCAATAAGCCAATTGTTATTCTCATCCTGCTGTATTCTGGTGCTGTCTTGTTTATTTAGCCCATTCAGTGACCCAGATTTCCTCTCTTTTGAATTTTCTCTACCCCCTCTACCTTCTTTGTAATTTGGTGGGCTTCTATATTTGTGTCTATCTGTGGAAGATTGTCTGTAATTATATTTGTTCCTATATTCTGGTCTATGTCTCTCTCTTGAGACTTTGGGGCAGTCTCTTCTACTATGTTCCCTGGATCCACAATTGTAGCATCTAAAGGCCTCATTATGTTTATCTTGAAAGACTACTTTCCTAAAAGGTTTGTGGTCTGTTTGGTTACTGGATCGATTTTTTCTTGAATTGTCTTCTGCTATCAATTTGTTAGATAGACTTTCTATGGATAAATATCCCAAATTAATGGTATCTAAGTGTGACATAAAGCTATCCCATGATGGATCAAGTGAATTGATAATAACACTTTTCATTGTTTGATCTGAAATCACTTCCCCCCTCAATTGTAGCTCAGCTCTTATTTTGTTTAGATTTATCAAATGCTCACTTATAGAAACCCCTGGTTTTACTCTAGAGGAAAAGAAATCCTTAGACATTCTTGTGGTTGTAGCTACGCTATCGCTGTGAAATAGATTAAACATGCATTGAATTATTTCTGATACAGTTAGGTTTGGTTTGATGCTATGATACATTGCAGGAGACACGCTAGATATTATTATGAAAAATGCTCTATGATGTAAACAATCTATTTTTAAAGTCCAAGGTCTTCTTGGAGGGCTAGTTATAAAGAATAGTAAATTTTCTTTCATGAAAATAACCTGAAGCTGTTGATACCACTCTTGTAAATTAATGCCATCAATTCTAAGTTTTGGGAAGTCACTGGGTAAGTTACCTACATTATTCTGTCCATTACTTACAACCTGGGGCAGTCCGTGATCTCTCAAGTGCAGGAAATTACAGAACGGCATTGGGATGCTTGCAATGAGTCTGCGCGGTTCTCTGGCCAGTTCAAGTCCTTCTGGGTCGTCTACGTAGTTTCGCACATGCGCGTTGTTCATTTCTTCTTTGGTGGCGTCGTGGAAGGTTCTCTCCCTTTCAGCTCTCTCGATCCGCTCCTCCTCAGATGAGTCGGTCTCTGGCTCGGTTTTTGGGGTTCTGGTGGTGGTGACGGTTCTTTTCTTCTTTTTGTGTGCGTTGGTATTCGATTTTGTCTGTGGTGTAGGGCGAAATCGGCATGGCTCTCTGGGCTCGGGCGTCGTCGCTTTCGAAGTCAGGATGGGAGCGTGCAGGTCTTGAGTCGCCGGTTTGATTTCTTGCTTCTTCGTAGATGTCTTGGTAATTTTCAGTCTTGGCCCAAAAGCAGTAAAAAGCGTTTTCATTGCTGATTTTACTTGAGATTTTGTTAAATCGTCTTCACTTTCTGATTTTGGATCATCTGAAGAGTTTGAGACTTCTTTCTCACTTTCTTCGTCTGATAGTGTTTTTCGCGCCAGAAATTTTGAACTGAGCGTTTTGATTGGCTCTGCTCCATTCTCTTTTGAAGTTCGTTGAAACCAAGATGGCTGCCATTCAAAATTTCGCGCGGGATCACATCTTTTCTTTTTAACAACTATTTTCTCAGTAGTCATCTCACTTACGATTTTTTGATCTTTGGGTTTTTCTTTAATGACGTTTTTCTCTCTCGCTGCTCCGCTGTTCTTCAGCATCTCCTGGAGGTCCGCGATGAGACTTTCATCATTCTTTTGGCTTTTTAGTATCTTTAATATCTCTGACCTGAGTTCGTTATTTTCTATTTCGATTTCTTTCTGGTCATTATTTTCACTCATTAGTTCTTCTTCTTCAGTGGTGTATTCTTCGGATTCTCTCGAAATCGCATTGGTGGATTCGTTGATCATCTCTTGATCAGTTTCTATTTCTTTGCTGTAGGCCCTGGTGTTGGGCCTATCTTTCTTGGACATTTTTAATTACTTATTGAGTCAATTAACCATCCTCTGCTACCAGCTTGTTGCAATATTTTCAGGATCAGACTCAATAAAGATAATAGAAGTTAAAGCTTTAAATATATTTCTTTTTAATTATGATAGGCATTCTATATTCACTGAATATTCGAGGTAGAAGCAACGAGAATGGTGAGGGTGGCTCCTTATATATACAAGGGGTGGAGCTAGGAATGGGAGTGGTAAGTTATGAATACATTAAAGTCCAAAGAATAAGGTAACCTCTGATGTTCCATATATACATTATTTACACATTGGAGAATAAGGCATTTACATCTGACAGTTAATGTTAATGCAAAGCTCCCATAATGGTTTTAATCAACCAACTTCATCATTGTAATATATTGGTGATAAACTCAGATAAGAGAAGAAGATCCTTCCACTTTGAGATTTGGATATGAGTTAATTTTTCAGAGCCTATTGGAAAGACACAGAAAGAATAATGTTCAGTGGTGAAATGTAAAATTTATTACTACCGGTTCTTTGGGCATGGCTTGGTGCGGGGTAATGTGACTGGGTGGGCGTGGCCAACTTTTTTTTCCCTTTACTTTTAAAAGCATTTTTTCTACAATCTCTTCGGCAGAAGAGTTTGCAGAAAAAATGCTTTTAAAAGGCTCTGACGATCCCAGATGAGCTGCGTGATCATCAGAGGCTTTTTTTTTTTTACTTTTAAAAGCATTTGTAGAAAAATGCTTTTAAAAGTTTTTTTAAAAAAGCCTCTGATGATCGTGCGGTTCAGCTGGGCATGGGGGGGCGGTGTAGGGATTTCTGCTACCAGTTCTCCAAACCACCCACCACCATCGCTATTGGATCGGGCGATCCGGTCTGAACCGGGAGCATTTCACCCCTGATAATATTCAATAATAATTTCCAGAGAAGAAGCCATCCTAGTGTTTGGCAACAAAGCCACTGAAGAATCTTGCAGCTCATTAAAGACTTTTAGGCCACACAATGGATCATGAAGTATTATTCGGAAATTGGGCTATGTACCTATTGTTAGAAGAAAGGTTTGGAATAAATAGATTCAAAGAGAAACACAAATTAAAGAGCAGAAGGCAGAAACACACAGCTGACCTTGTCAGGGATAAGAAGCTTAAGTAAGGTTGGGCCTGATTAATACCTTTTATTTAGGAAGAGCAAGTTTGTAGATTAGACAGGAGAGATTAAAAAAAAAAGAGCAAGGAGAAATCATTTCCTTAGAACTGCAAAGAACATAGCTGCATCCCTCATGTCCTTTTTAGTCAAATATCAGCAAAGGAATAGTGACAGTGACCTTCTTGACTATGACATGTGAATAGGATAACAACTTGGTTAACTTGTGAAATGATTAAATAGCGAACTGCAACAAGAACCTTTTGTCTTTCTTTAATCCACAGGAGATAATGGGATGTTCTTAAAGAATGCCAGCTAGTAAGATTTTGTAAATCTCTTGCTCAAGGATGCAATTGAAGGACTATCCTGGGAAGCTGAAATTTTCTCCTTTCTGTCTCTGATATCAGATTTGTAACAGATTATTAGTTTCAAAAGTGGGGAAAGGGAATGTGGCGTCATAGAAATGTTCTGTGTTTCAGCTTCTATTTGCTTGAGATCACTTGGGTATGTATGGCTAAGAACAATGGAAGTTGTAGTCCACATCTCCTATTCAGTAGTGGGTTGCAAATCCTGTCGCTACCGTTTTTTTTTTTAATTTGATTTATATGCCGCCCTTCTCCGGAGACTCAGGGCGGCTTACAATGCGTTAAGCAATAGCCTTCATCCTTTTTGTATATTTATACAAAGTCAGCTTATTGCCCCCACAAACTGGATCCTTAATTTACCTACCTTAGAAAGGATGGAAGGCTGAGTCAACCTTGAGCCTGGTAAGATTCGAACCTGCAGTAATTGCAGACAGCTGGTGTTAATAACAGGGTGCATTAAACCACTGTACTACCAAGGTTCCTAGGTTTGCTTGTGGGCACTTGCATGCTTGTGCGTGCAATGCTTCTGGCAATGCGCAGAAGCATCCGGATGGGTGGGCGGAGCCTCCCACTCAATCCGGGGCAAACTGGTAACAACCCACCACTGCTCCTATTCCTGGAATAAAAATTACATGTCCTTTACAGAGTGTAGTCACTATTCTGAAATCCAGGCATCTAATTTTACTATAAAGTGAAGATGTAGGTGATTTCTGAGTATCTAATCTTGGTTGAAGTTATAGCTTGCAACATCACACATTAGCACACATTCTAGTTATGCATTGTGGCTCATGTATTGCGCTAAATCATATGTACAGTTCAGCGGTGGGTTGCCCCCGGTTCGGACTGGTTTGCAAGAACCAGTAGTAAAACCGGTGGGAGGCTCCCCACTGCCCCGGATGTCATCATAGGCGATCTGCGCATGCGCAGAAGCTTGGCGCGTGCGCGAACAAAGCAAGCACGCACGTGTGATCTCATTGCGAACCAGTAGTAAAGGTAAGTAGAACCCACCCCTGGTACAGTTAGAAGGCTTTAATGCTTGAAGGCCAGCTGGAAGACTTTTAAACATTCTCAAAACAGAGCCACCGTCTTCTGTAATGAAAGGTAAAAAGTGTGTTTTGGGGAAAAGGAAATGAAAAATGTCTTTGTTCTTTGAGTCTTGGCTGAAGCTCTCCACAGGAAGCACATTCTTGGGGGGGGGGGGGAAATAGATTTTGTACAACTGAGCTGGAGAATTTAGGCCCAAAGCTTGAAAAAAATTACTGGGAAAAGTTGAATCAGTAAGGTAGAGTTGGCAAGGAACCCTTATTTAGCTGTGTGAGAAATTCTTTATTCCTTTTAAGTGATACTTTCTCAGTTTGGAGTAGTTTATATTTGATTTCATTCTTTGTGTCTCAATTGTTTTACTCAAGGCTTAGAGTTACCAGACATCTGGCAAAAAGAAGATATGTACTCCTTTTTATTCCCAAATCCTACATCCACCAGGCATACAATTAAAATCAAAGATTGTCTAGCTTTTTGAGTGCCTTGCTGATTTTTTTTCTCTTAGTAGTCATTGAAACGTTTGTATATTGTGAACTTCTAAATTGCCTGCTTCTCTCTTTTCCTCGTCTGTTGGCAGACACAACAGCCTAGTTTTACATGATTTATTTCCTGAGTCAAGCAATAGGCTTCAATCCACCACTTCAAATCTATAATCACACTACTCTGTGGATCATATGAACATCATTATGTTTCCCCTGATGAGAAACGCATCAGTTTTGTACTGTTGCTAGCATATGTTCTTGAAAACAAATGGTTCTTTTTTAAAAAAATTGCAATGGAAAAAAAATCTTTCTGAAATTGGAAAGGTAATTTCACATACAAATATAGCCTAAGTATATTTTTCCAGTTTTTCACTGTAATTTTTGTCATGGATGCTAAGAAGGTTAAACAATTGTAGGGAGTCCTCAACTTACAACCACAATCGAGCCCAAAATTTGTTAAGTGAGAAGTGTGTTGAGTTTTTGCCCCAATTTATGACCTTTCTTGCCACAGTTGTTAAATGAACTCCTGCGGTTGTTAAGTTAATAACATGGTTGTTAAGTGAATCTGTCTTCCCCGTTGACTTTGCTTGTCAGAAGGTTGCAAAAGATGGTGACGTGACCCCCGGACACTGCAACCGTCATAAATATGAGTCAGTTGCCAAGCATCTGAATTTTGATCACTTGATCATGGGGATGCTGCAACGGTCATAAGTGTGAAAATCGGTGATAAGACACTTTTTTCAGTGTCATTGTAACTTTGAATGGTCACTAAATGAACTGTTGTAAGTCGAGGACTACCTGTAGCGTGTCCTCCTTCCTCCTCCCCCTTTGTTCTCCTTTTCAATAGTCTGTGTCCTCCTTTGACTCTTCTGATTTCTCATAACTCAGACTACTAATAGCTCATTTTGGTTTGCCAATCCCAGCCTTATGTGACTTGAAGCAATGGACGTTCCTCCCATCAAAGGATCTGATTGTTCCTTGGAACACTTTTGCGCTGGTTTTGTTCTCAGATTGCAAAAGATGGGATCTTGTGTTGCATCAGTATGAAGCTGCTTTCATAATTTACTTTGTATTAAATTAATTAAAGCAATTTAACAAAAACAATTAAAATAAACCCAAATAGATACAAATCCATAACTGGAAAAATATTACAAGCAACAGCCGAGGGGGCACAGTGGTTAAAATGCAGGACTTCTGCTGACTGCCGGCTGCCTGCAATTTGGCAGTTCAAATCTCACCAGGCTCAAGGTTGACTCAGCCTTCCATCCTTCCGAGATCGGTAAAATGTGGACCCAGATTATTGGGGGCAATAGGCTGACTCTGTAAACCACTTAGAGAGGGCTTAAAGTACTGTGAAGCGGTACATAAATCTAAATGCTAATGCTGTTGCTATTACACATAATACAGCCATTGCAAGAGCTTCCTATCATCAGGGAATCTTGAGGCTTGCGGGCTCAAGAGAGTTTTAAGGGCTTTCCAGAAATTAGTGAGTGATGGACTTAACTCTATCATGAGAGGGACCCCGACTGGACCCAGGACCTGATGAGCTGAGTAGATGTAATTGGGAAGTGGCGGTTCCTCAGGTATCTTGGCTGCATGCCATATAGGATTAAACATCCAAACAACATCTTGAATTGAGCTCATAAGCAAACTGCTAACCAATGCAGCTTATGGAGCAGAGATGTAACATGTGCCCTTTTAGGGGCACACAGTACTGGCATTGCTGCTTCATTTTCCATAGCTGAACTGATACTCTTCAAAGACAGCCCCATCAGAGCACATTACAATAGTTCATGTAGGAAGTGACCAGAGCATGAATAACTATGAGCAGAGCCTCACAATCCAGGAATGGGTGCAACTGCACAACACAAAGTGCACAAAAGCCCTCCTGGCCATGACTGCCACCTGTTCCTCAAGAAAGACTTCTAGATTGCGAACCAGGTCTGTTTGAGGCAAAGCCCTCCATCCAGTATCAAAGATGGTAAAGTTTCAGTTCTAGAAGACCCTAAAACCCAAAGCCACTCAGTCTTGCCAGGGTTCAGTTGAAGCCTGCTTAACCCATTCAGACCCCTACAGCTTCCATGGACTGGGAAGTGACACATTAAATTGCTTAATTTTTAAGGGCGGAAAGATATAATTGAGTATACCAAGAGCCTTGGTAGTACAGAGGTTTAAGGCACCCTGTTATTAAGCTGGTTATTAAGACCAGCTGCCTGCAATTACTGCAGGGTTTGAATCTCGCCAAGGCTCAAGATTGACTCAGCCTTCCATCCTTTCTAAGATAGGTAAATTGAGGACCCAGTTGTGGGGGCAATAAGCTGACTTTGTATAAAATATACAAAAGGATGAAGGCTATTGCTTAACGCATTGTAAGCTGCCCTGAGTCTCCGGAGAAGGGCGGCATATAAATCAAATTTTTTTTAAAAAAGTATCATCAGCATACTGAAGATACCTCTCAACCTACGTTGATGGATAGTTTCCCCTAGTAATTTCATGTAGATGTTAAATAAAAGTGGGGAGAGCACAGAACCCTGCAGCCAAGGGTGAGATCTCTCATTGCCAATCACCACTGATTGCTGAGAAAGGAGGGAATCAGTAAAACACTGTGCCACACACTCCCCGTCCCTGGAGCCAATCCAGAAAGATCTCTGGGTTCCTCTTGCCCAAAAGGGCTTAGGTTATGCAAAACAAGTTCACCGCAATCTGCAGAAGCAATAAGGGCAGAGAAGTATTGCTACCTTTATCATCCATACTGCCACAAAGCAGACCTTACCCATGTTTGGGTGAGTTCATCTTTTGTTGACCTCCAGAAGCACTCTAGATATTGGACAGCCATTAGTCTGAAATTGTATAGGATCTCCTGTTTGAGCAGGGGGTTGGACAAGAAGACCTCCAAGGTCCCTTCCAACTCTATTATTCTGATATTCTTCCATTTCATTTCCCTTAACTCTTCCCTAAACCACGGAGATCAGCAGGATCTATCAAAAGTTAAAGATTGCACAGGCACAATCTGATCCAAGGCCCCATCTGCCATCTCCTGATTTTTTTTTAATCTTGCCTTTTTATATATAATTCAAAGTGAACATATCTAATACCTTTGCCTGCTATTTTTCCCACAACCACCACCCTGTGAGGTGCATTGGGCTAAGAGAAAGTATTTCAGAGGTGGGTTTCAGCAGGTTCTGACCAGTTCTGGAGAATTGGTAGCAGAAATTTTGAGTAGTTCAGAGAACTGGTAAATACCACCTCTGACTGGCCCCACCCCCATCTATTCTCTGCCTCTCAAGTCCCAGCTGATCAGGAGGAAATGGGGATTTTGCAGTATCCTTCCCCTGCCACGCCAACCAAGCCATGCCACGCCCACCAAGCCCCATCCACAGAACCGGTAGTAAAAAAAATTGAAACCTACCACTGAAGTGTTTGTCCCAAAATAACCCAGATGGGGTTTCATGCTTGAGGGAGAACTAGAACTTGCAGATCTCCTGGTTTCTAAGCTCGTGCCTTACCCTTCCGTGCCAAAATAAAAGACTTTAATTCTCAGGGATACGGACCTCTGTCAAACATAGCAGCAGGACGAGGTGAAACATTACTACCCATAGGATAGTCATAGATACATTATCTGGAGGGCAGGGCTGAGGATTTCGGACCTGTATGACAAAATCGCTCAGATCCGGGGGGATTTTGACTCTGACTGGGTAGATTCAGGCAGGGTGACGAGGAACAGTCCTGAGAACATTATCTGGGAAGAGTTTGACTCTGTGACTCCTGATGACATGGACAGGTTTCTGGGGAGACTTAGTGCGGCCACATGTTTACTGCACCCGTGTCCCTCCTGGTTAGTACTGGCTTCCCAGGAGGTTACACGAGGCTGGCTCCAGGGAATTATCAACGCTTTGTTGAGTGAGGGTTACTTCCCCATTGCCTTGAAAGAGACAGTGGTGAGGCCTCTCCTCAAGAAGCCTTCCATGGACCCGGTAGTATTAGCCAACTACCGTCCTGTCTCCAACCTTCGCTTTGTGGCGAAGGTTGTTGAGAGTGTGGTCACGCAACATTTTCCACAATTCCTGGAGGAAACATCTTATCTAGATCCATTCCAGTTGGGTTTCAGGCCTGGGCACAGCACGGAAACGGCATTGGTCGCGTTGGTAGATGATCTCTGGAGGGCGCGGGACAAGGGTTGCTCCTCTGTCCTAGCCCTGTTAGATCTCTCAGCGGCTTTTAATACCATCGACCATGGTATAATGCTGCACCGGTTGGAGGAGTTGGGGATGGGGGGCACCGTATTACGGTGGTTCTCCTCCTTTCTCTCAGACTGATCGCAGTTCGTGTTGGCAGGGGGGCAGAGGTCGACCTCGAGGCCTCTCATTTGTGGAGTGCCTCAGGGATCGGTCCTCTCGCCCCTTCTGTTCAACATTTATGTGAAGCCATTGGGTGAGATCATCCGTGGCTTTGGGGTGAAGTACCATCAGTACGCTGATGTACATCTGTACATCTCCACCCCAGGCCACCCCAATGATGCCCTTGAAGTGATGTCCCAGTGCCTGGAGGCTGTGCGGATCTGGATGGGGAGGAACAGGCTCAAGCTCAACTCTTCCAAGACTGAGTGGCTGTGGTTCCCGGCATCCTGATATAGTCAGTTGACTCCATCACTAACTATCGGGCGTTAGTCTTTGGCCCCCGCAGAGAGGGCGCGCAATCTGGGAGCCCTCCTGGATATGCAGCTGTCCTTGGAGGAACATCTGACGGCTGTAGCCATGGGGACCTTCTATCAGGTTCGCCTGATCCGCCAGTTGCAGCCCTTTCTTGATCGGGATTCCCTGTGCACAGTCACCCACGCCCTTGTCACCTTGCGCCTGGACTACTGCAACGCTCTCTACATGGGGCTCCCCTTGAGGAGCAGCCGGAGGCTCCAACTGGTCCAGAATGTGGCTGCGCGGGTAATCACGGGAGCCGCCTGGCGCTCCCACATAACACCGCTCCTGCATGAGCTGCACTGGCTCCCAGTGGTCTTCCGGGTGCACTTCAAGGTGTTGGTTACCACCTTTAAAGCGCTCCATGGCATAGGACCTAGTTATCTTTGAGACCGCTTGCTGCTACTGATGACCTCCCACCGACCTGTGCGCTCCCACAGAGAGGGCCTCCTCAGGGTGCCATCAGCCAAACAATGTAGGCTGGTGACCCCCAGGGGGAGGGCCTTCTCTGTGGGGGCACCTACCCTATGGAATCAGCTGCCCCCAGAGATAAGGAGAATCCAAGACCTCGGTGCCTTCCGCCGTGCCCTTAAAACTTTCTTTTTTCAGCAAGCCGGGCTGGCTTAACATATTTTTTAACATATTTTTTAAATATTTTAATTGGTTTGTTATTTTAAATTGGGGCCAAATTAATATATATCCTTTTAATTGTTTTTAATGTTTGTATTGTATGTTTTTATCTGGCTATACACCGGCCTGAGTCCCTCGGGAGAAGGTGCGATATATAAATTCAAAATAAAATAAAAATAAAAATAAATCTGTAACCAAGGATTTTATTCTGGTTTCTACACTTCAGGAAAGCCTTGAGCCTTGCCAGAATTTTCTTTGATCCATCACTCATTTGTATTCCTTCTGAGATGTAGCGCCTTTGATAAATCACCTATGATCCCAAAGCTAGGCTGTGCATTTCACAAGCTTTGAGCCACTCAATTTTTATTTTATTTTTTTACAGAGGAAGGATCTGAGAAAAAAGAATCATGCATATGACAGTTCTTGAAAAGATTTTTTTGTAATCAGCTGCTCCCCCAGGATACTGCTATGATTCAGATGACCCCTCCCCCCCAAACTCCTGGAGACAATAGATACAGGATTTGAGGATTTTCTGTCATTGATCAGCTTCACTGCCTCTGCTGTATACATTAGTAATTGCATAAATGAGCTAAAAGAAAGCATTTGAGAAACATTGCCAGATCCTTAAGCTGCCTCATCTTTGATCAGTGATATTTGTCTGGCATTGAATACTGAGAGATGGTGATGAATGGAATATATTATGTCTTCATGTTGGTTGGAAAATGACACAAGGAGAATGTTGATCAACAAAAAAACCCATAGAAAATATTTAACCTCATGATTATGTAGCGTAGGGCATGGGGAAACAAACCAAGATGAGGGCTACAAGCACACCCCAAATCTCCTTATTGTGACTCCACTCTAGGCTACAATTACCAAGTATCAGTGGCCAGTCCTTCCCTCCTCCCAATCTGTGTTCAGAAATACAGCTTCAGCAGTGTAAGCTCTAAAAGAGTTTTGACAAGGTTAAAAAGAAATAAAGAAAATCCAAAATGCATCTCCCTGAAGCTGATCCCTGGAGCGCTTTTTAAGGAGAAAAAGTAATTAGGTAGGATAAAAGATTTTAAAATAAATCCAAGCAAAGCAGCTACCCAGGACAGATTTTGCTCAGAATTTAATAACAGTTAATTCTTCCCAAACATATCACCTTTGGGGATAAAGCGTTTCCTTATTCATTGTATACCGGGCAACTCTAATTTTAGCACGTCACCCTGATGTTAGTCTTTTTTTGGTCCCCAGTCCAGGATTTAGGCATAGGTGGGTGTCACATAATGTAACAACCAGTTCGCCCAGAACCAAAA
Organism: Pantherophis guttatus; assembly: GCF_059756535.1. Taxonomy (NCBI): domain Eukaryota; kingdom Metazoa; phylum Chordata; class Lepidosauria; order Squamata; family Colubridae; genus Pantherophis; species Pantherophis guttatus. The sequence continues at coordinate 275,387,395 of NC_142063.1, read as the reverse complement.
ATGTGAGCACACGCGGCATCAAACGCATGGTGATTTTATAGGACAGGATAGCACTGGGGCAGGTGGGCGGGCCCAGCCTCTGGTGGGAACTACCGGTTCGCCCGAATTGGTCTGAACCGGCAGCAGCCCACCTCTGGGTTTAGGTAACCTTATCCTGCTTTTCCTTGCAAAACATAGAGGAAAGGGAGAAGAAAGTTAGGGTAATGCAACATTTTGCTGGCAGTTCTTTCTCTTGACAGATCCTTCTCTTGAGGTAGCAAAAGCTGGATTCCACTAAGGGTCACAGTTGTGGAAAGGCTGGCTTCACCTAAGGACATTCAAACAACCTCTTTGTGGACCCTAGAAATGAAGATAAACCATTCTGAATTTAACAAATCATTGCTTGATCGTCTACTATGCCCCTGGGAAGCCTGTTACGAGAGCTGATTCTTAGACTGATAAGAAATCAATTTTCAACCCAACCAAGAGGCACAGTTTGCCCTTCTTTTACCAAACAGACAATCCTCTCTGTTACATAGAGAGTGAATGAGAATGAAATAGAATTGTCCTGTGCTTATTTGCCTATTTATGTATTTCTCATTCAAAGCCAGAATATTGGTCAGAAGTCTTGTGTTACATCTGAACGTCCTTCAGAATAAATCTCAATAATTGGAAAAAGAAACTAGTTTTTGGGATCAACCAGTTCCACTCTATTTTTTTTAAAAAAAATTGATTTATATGCCACCCTTCTCCGGAAACTCAGGGTGGCTTACAATGCGTTAAGCAATAGCCTTCATACTTTTGTATATTTATACAAAGTCAGTTTATTGCCCCCATAATCTGGGTCCTCATTTTACCTACCTTAGAAAGGATGGAAGGCTGAGTCAACCTTGAGCCTGGTGAGCTTTGAACTTGCAGTAATTGCAGGCAGCAGATGTAAGTTGTTGTTGTTGTTTTTTGCTTTAATTTATATGCCGCCCTTCTCCGGAGACTCAGGGCGGCTTACAATGCGTTAAGCAATAGCCTTCATACTTTTGTATGAATTTTACATACATATTACTTTTATATGTAAGTGGATGTTAATTAGTCTGCTGAACCACCAGAGCTCTTGGTGTTACCAGAAACAAGACATCTCTAAGCATAGCCTTTTCTTTCTGCTGAATTTCAATGATTATCTGTGATCCTGTGTCTGTGAAGCTTTAATTCAGAGATTTGACTGAAAACAATTCAGTCAAATCTCTGAATCAAATCAACTTTCCAAGCTGAAAGGTGACTTCTAACTTATTTTGACCATATACTGTACATGACTTTTTTTCCCAAACTGAATCAACTGTCTTAGAACTGTCTAATTGGATCAATTGTCTAATTGGATCAATTGATCCAATTCAACTGTATGATTGAAAGCAATGGATTGATTCAGTTTTCCAAACTGAATTGATAATTTAAGATCAAATCCATTTTGCATATCCCTAAAACCCATTCAAAGTTTAGCGCTCATGAATTTCTTTAATCCCTTTTAAAATGCCTTCTGATCTGATGGTAGGACTTACAGGACTTACCAAAAGCAAATTTTATATGCTAATTATGTACTCTGTGGAGAAATACCCTTTTAAAGGTGTTAAAGTATTAAATGACAAAATAGGAAGAAACCGCAGGAGAAATAACACAGATTTATCTTTCTAATTTGAGATTCAGGTTGTTGCTTGATATGTGGAGGCAACATTAGCCTATTCTACTCTCTCCTTTGAAATCTCACTTGTGCCTGAGACCAGTGTAACAGATAACTGAAAGTTAAAATTTTAATGCCAAGGACCCTAACTTCTTACCATTCAAACAAATTGAATTTTTAATGTCAACTGGTTTTCCTCCAGAGCACCCTTTCTCTTTACTTCTGGCAAGTCATCGTTCTTTTTCCAGCATTGGCCATATACTTTAATCCTGCCTCGAAATACTTGCTTTTCTAAAGAAAGGTAACATGTAGTCCATTTTTCATATTAAATGATTAAAGGCTTCGTTGCTCCCATTAATATTCTCTATCCAATTATATCATGCGTAACTGAAGATATAAACCATATGGAGGAGGAGGAAGAGAAGGAGGAAAAAATAGCAACAGCTGCTCCTCTAGCTCTTTCCAAACCTATGAGATCATTATGGCTCCTATATGAATACATACTTTTATAACTTTTGGACTGAGTCATAGAAATTGACCTTGTGGATATATCTGGTGAAACACTTGTCTTTAATCTAAGTAAGTGTTGGTGTACTACATTTGGGAAAATCTGTTATCTTTATGACGGGGTTAGTGTTGACATTCTGGGTGAACTCCCGTTATCCCTGGCAAGTGTTAGTTTTAAAAGGGTTGATAGGGAACAACTGCTGTGGAATGAAGATTTAGTATTTTTCAAATAGTTCAGGATAGCCTTAGTTTTATGAGGAATGTTAATGGCACAGTTTCAGACTTGAAAAGAAAGGTTATGGCCTGCCTTAAATTAAACACATGTAAGTGCCATGATGTTCAGTAAGATTATATAGCTAATCTACTTCTTACAGACATTTAACCACTAGACTTAAATATAAATATCTTGAATGTGTCCAAGGATGAAGTACAAGGCCATTTTGGGCACAAAATAATCCCCCTAGATTCCATCTTCAGCATTTTCTTCACCCTGGCCGCCCCGATTGGGGTAATGAAGGAAAAAGAGAAAAGGAATTTTCCAGAAGCTAAACAGTTGGACTCTGCCTCATGTCTTTTGTCCATAAGGTGTTTTTCTGAAAGGTAACTGGACTTTCTTGGTAAGAAAGTTGCCTTTTGGAAAAGCGCCTTTGGGACAACCATGACCTGGATGGTTGAGAATCTCCATGGATACTTATGTCTTTTGTAGTGAAATGTAGGATGAAAGGGTCATTTAGGATTTAGGATTTATTAGATTTCTATACCGCCCTTCTCCCGAAGGATTCAGGGCGGCGTACAGCCATATTAAAACACATATAAATATACAAAATTTAAAACAATTTAAAATTGAATATATAAAAATTTGGCCCATAGATTAAACACACATACACCCATTCTAAAATTCATATTAGGCAGGGCCGGCTTGTTGGAACAAGAGGGTCTTCAAGGCGCGGCGAAAAGTACGCAGGTCGGGGATGAGACGAATCTCAAGGGGCAGCTCATTCCAGAGGGCTGCTGCCCCCACAGAGAAGGCTCTCCCCCTGGGTGTCGCCAGTCGGCATTGTCTGGCCGACGGCATCCTGAGGAGCCCCTCTCTGTGGGAGCGTATTGGCCGGTGGGAGGCTGTTGCTGGCAGCAGGCGGTCTCGTATATACCCTGGTCCTAAGCCATGGAGCGCTTTAAAGGTGATGGCCAACACCTTGAATCACACTTGGAAGACCACCGGGAGCCAGTGCAGCTAGCGCAGGAGGGGTGTTACGTGGGTGCACCGAGTCGCCCCCATAACCACCAGCGCAGCTGGATTCTGGACCAGTTGGAGCCTCCGAGCGCTCTTCAAGGGGAGCCCCATGTAGAGAGCGTTACAGTAGTCCAGATGGGATGTGACAAGGGCATGAGTGACCATGAGCAGGGCATCCTGGTCCAGAAAGGGACGCAACTGGTGTATCAGGCGAACCTGATAAAAAGCTCCCCTGGCCACGGCCGTCATATGATCTTCCAAGGACAGCCGTGCATCCAGGAGAACACCCAAGTTGCGAACCCTCTCTGAGGGGGACAAGATCTCACCCCCAATAGTCAGCGATGGAGCCAGCTGACTATATCAGGACACCGGAAACCACAGCCACTCGGTCTTGGAAGGGTTGAGTCTGAGCTTTTCCTCCCCATCCAGATCCGCACGGCCTCCAGGCACTGGGACATCACATCAAGGGCATCATTGGGGTGGTCCGGGGTGGAGATGTACAGCTGAGTATCATCAGCGTACTGATGGTACTTCACCCCGAAACCACGGATGATCTCACCCAGTGGCTTCACATAAATGTTGAACAGAAGGGGCGAGAGGACCAACCCTTGTGGCACCCCACATATAAGGCGCCTCGGGGTCGACCTCTGCCCCCCTGCCAACACAGACTGCGACCTGCTGCGCTGATTACTCAACACAGAAGCTAGAGAATAATATTCTCCAAGGTGGGATATTCTTCAGGCCTACAGGCAGGGGTGGTATTCACTTACCTTCGCTACCGGTTCACAAATATGAGTGCAGAGCATCAAAACAGGATGTGATGACATCTGGTTGGGTGGGTGGAGCCTCCCACAGCCGCTGCTACTGGTTTGCCCGAACTGGATAGAACCGGTTGAATACCACCACTGCCTACGGGTTACAAGTTAAATATTAAAGCTTGATTTAGCTTGTGCACAGAGTTGGGCAGTGTATAGCTCTGGGTAATAAATCTCTTGTTGTGGCCCTCAATGTTCCCTTTTGCTTTATTGATTAAAAATTGATAGTGTGCAGTTTTTTCTAAATTTGTGATGGGAAACATGAAAGTTCTAAGCTCTAGAGTAAACATATCAGTGCTGGGTTTCAAAAGTTTTTACTACCTGTTCTGTGGATGTGGCTTGGTGGGCGTGGCTTGGTGAGCATGGCAGGGGAAGGATACTGTAAAATCTCCATTCCCACCCCACTTCAGGGGAAGGATATTGTAAAATCTCCATTCCCTCCTCAATCCAGGGGAAGGTTACTGCAAAATCCCCATTTCCTCCCAATCAGCTGGGACTTGGAGGCAGAGAATAGATGGGGGTGGGGCCAGTCAGAATTTTTACTACCGGTTCTCTGAACTACTCAAAATTTCCGCTACCGGTTCTCCAGAACTGGTCAGAACTTGCTGAAACCCACCTCTGAAACATATGTTGGAAGAAATATCCATCTGGGTTCAATTCCAAGTGGGAAAGAAGACACTGGAAGGATGGAGACTGCTTGGAAAGATGGTTTAATGGTGGACAGGAGCACATGATTTGAGGTCCTGGGCAAAAAGAGCACATGGGTGTGAGAGGGAGAGAGATTTATACCCTCTGTTGGGCTTTGAACTTACTTCCTGTTCCTGTGGCAAGAAATGTATCCTGATTGGTTGTCAGATTCCCACGCTTGATTGAATCTTGCTGGGTGACGTAATCTTCCCAGATGCCATGTGGTGAAATAGGTAGAGGCTAATCCTATTATGACCTGAGGGTGAAGGTCTTTTGTGTTGTAGATAAGCTGTCCCATCCTTTTGTCTTGTAAATAACCAAAATATCTGCTGGGGGCAGGGAGCTGGGGCTGAGTTTCTGTTTTAAAGATTTCTATTTCTCTTTTAGGGGAAATATTCTGCCTTTTTAATATTTCCTAGAATATTTCATTTTTGTAGGAGTGGGGTCGGTGCTAACTTCCTACACATATTAATTAAAATAAAACACACAAAGAAAATTTCCAAATTCTTCCTCATCCCCAAACTAGTCCTTCCATATGGAATATGAGCCTACCTACTTTATTCTCCCAATGTTAAATGGCACCATTGGCTACCAAAACCTTCTCTCACCTGACACAAAATATATGATGCTGGACAAAACCAGCCCCCTTGCTTTCTCCCCATTTATTGGAGCCATTACTAGTAGATGCTCTATGGATAGGATGTTTTTGTTTTTTAAAATATTATTTACTGTTTGTTTACTTATGTTATGCTCTATGTAAGCTGTTTGAGTAAATTATATTCTGAGATCTTCTTCTTCTTCTTCTTCTTCTTCTTCTTCTTCTTCTTCTTCTTCTTCTTCTTCTTCTTCTTCCTCCTCCTCCTCCTCCTCCTCCCCCTCCTCCTCCCCCCTCCTCCTCCTCTTCCTCCTCCTCCTCCCCTCCTCCTCCTCCTCCTCCTCCTCCTCCTCCTCCTCCTCCTCCTCCTCCTCCTCCTCCTCCTCCTCCTCCTCTTCTTCTTCTTCTTCTTCTTCTTCTTCTTCTTCTTCTTCTTCTTCTTCTTCTTCTTCTTCTTCTTCTTCTTCTTCTTCTTCTTCTTCTCCTTCCCTTTCCTTTTCCTTTTCCTTTTCCCTTTCTCTTTTCCATTCTCCTCTTTTACTGCTTTGGGCATCAGGGAAGATATAAAGTTTTGGCTCTTCCTCTTCTGGTGAACTCAACCATTGTTAGTTTATGTTGTTGTAGTGTGTCTTTGATGTCGTCTCTCCATCTTCTTCTGGGTCTGCCTCATGTTCTTTGACCTTCTCCTCTTTTTGTATATGCCCTGTATGGTATGGTATGGAATCCCATGAAATGAATTCTGAGGTGTAATTGTAAAAATAAACAAATACATCATTGTCAAGTTGCCCTTAAGCACTTCTTTCAAAGTTGGGTGCAAAGGGATTTAAATGTCCTGTCTTCACAAGGCTACTTCTGTATCTTAGCCAGCTTTGCCAGCTCTTAATTCTTCTCATGATCCTTTCCTGCTTTTCTTTTTAAATGTCTGATTTTCAGATTCTTTATGTTAAAAAGTTTTTTATTTTAAAAACATTAAAAACAAAACAGACATACAACATTTATAGAAAAATAAAAAAGAAAATATCATTTTTCTTTTCAGCTAAGTGCAGTGATCCATTCTTTCTATATATATATCAATATTTACAGATATTTTAGTATTAACTTATTTAACATTCATTTTCTACTTTCTATCATTCCTTCTATCTTATCAGTTGATCGAACACATTTTCCCCCTCCTTTCTTCATTCATTTATCTTATTGCATATACTGACTGCGGCACGTATTGTATATGTGCAATATTGGAAGAAAGAAAACTCACCATCCGAAGAGGATTTAACTAAGAAAATTCTAGAATGCGCAGAATTAGATGAACTAACTAAAGAAATTAAGGGAAAAGAAGAATCAAAATACTATAAGGTATGGAGTAGATGGTATGAATGGTTGAAAAATAAGGAAATAAGATAAATGACTGATTTTCAGATTCTTTAAAGAACTATTAAATAAGGTGATGTTTCAGAAAGTACATTGGTTATTCAAGAAGACGCCTGTCCAAAGAAGGTGTCGTCTTTCCTTCTGAATGGCAAAGGAACTTGTTCTGTGCAGAATGAGAAAGTCACATTGACGTCATTTCTGTGAGACGGTGTCTTAGGGATTGAAAGATCCTTGGGCTGGCATCATCTTGACTGTCTTAATTTCCTAGCATAGACACTGACTGCTCTGTCTGTGGGACAGACCAGGGCCTGCCTGCCAGATCAATTCCATGATGTGCCATTCACTCTTCCAAAAGACTGTCTTTCCTTGGGTCCCCTGGTGTGCTTTGCATTCTAAGGATGGCTGGCTCTCCATTGGCATGCTTTGCTGGCTGCTGAGCTGAGCAGAGTGGAGCAAAGCAAAGCGAAACAGCTGGCATTGGTTGCTCTCACTGCAGTGGTGTGATTGTGGGGGACCACCTTCTCTTTCAAACCCCCCAAATATATTTTGTTCACGTCTCAAGAAGAGAGACCAGATTGCTCTGAATAATGACTAAATTCCACGTGAAGTTAAGCAGGCTTAAATTCACTGATTTCAATTAGCATAAACACTATGTGCAATTTTGGACTGCATCATGTTCTTCGGGAAAGCCTTCCTGATTAAACCAGCAGCTTTAGCATAAAAGGAAGTCAAATACATAATGGATGTGTGTGAGATGGAGAGTTTCACAGCAAGGTTTAAAGATGAAGTCTCAGATGCAGTGAAGATGACATTTCATTATTTATTAGGCTGAAATATTTGCATTATACACTCCGTCCCGCAGATTCCAGATTGGTAAAAAGGAGAACATTTTATCCTAAAAGCTAAAGTGATGACATCATAAATCTGTACTATTAACAAAAAATCACGGTGAGGACTATAAACTTAAAAAGTTGGGGCAAACAGAAGCATTTTAATCTAATGCTGAAATAACTCTTTTCCAGATGTGCTTTTTAAAACAGAAGAGTTTGTAGCTGCTCTTAGAACAAAATTGACAGAAAAGTAGGGCATTTGGCTATGTTCAATTTGCATGCCTCTTCATAACTATAACTATATCTGTTTAGAACTGTGAGATCTCTTTGTATATGTGACTGCCCTCTCAAAGAGGTGTCCCTGAGCAAGTCCATTTACATTCCAACCTCGTACTTCTCATTTCCAATTCCTCCTCAGCTATAGACCTAGAGTGTTGCCTTGGGCGGTCATTCTCTTGTTCTTTTCCCTCACTAAAACACAAAGGAAAACATTTCAATTTAAAAGTTTGCTTTAGGAGGAGAGGAGATGCAACTTGTAAGATGTTTTACACCTTTCAAGATTCTGGGCTTTTGTTCCCACTTTTGAGCGATAGATGACTGGATAGGGAATCAAAGTTTATTTTTATATAGTCAAAGACCAGAGACCAGAATAAATAAAAACACTCAAGGCATATCCAGTTAAAAATTCTATAATAAAATAATAAATAGCAGATAAAATCTACATTAAAATCACCATTTGACATCCAATCTGTCAGTTACACATGGCCTGACTATATTGTAATATCAATCATTAAACTGTGATTTGATTTGAAGTCTAAATCTTCCAGATCTGCACTGCAGAACTCTGGCCTGCATTAGAGACTTCTGACAACTAGTGACTGTCCTGATATTTGCACTCCAAATCTGGTAGCCTTAAGGAAAGTGTCTCCAAAGACTCAATTAATCTAGGAACAAGTCTACTGAGAACAATAAAACTTCATCCCTAGGGCTCCAGTCCTACTGTTGGCTGAACAGACTCTATTATTATTATTATTATTATTATTATTATTATTATTATTATTATTATTATTATTATTAACTTTATTCATTAAACATGAAACTCAGTCAACTGAACATTCAAGAATGCATCACAAATACCATTGACTAGTGCTAATGATGATACAGGTTGTTGCCAGCATCCTAGGTATCAAGCAAATACCTTCTTAAGATCTACAATGTTCCAAGTAGCACAGTTTTTTGCAGTTCCGCTGGTGTTATTGCAGGAAGCTGCAATTTCTTGATGTTTTTTATAAAATTCTTGGACATGGTTTCAAGTGCCCCAATGACAATGGGTATCACTCAGTGGTGAAATGTAAAATTTGTTACTACCGGTTCTGTGGGCATGGCTTGGTGGAGGGGGTAATGTGACTGGGTGGGCGTGGCCAACTTTTTTTTTTTTTTTTTACTTTTAAAAGCATTTTTTCTAAAACCTCTTTGGCCGAAGAGGTTGTTAAAAAATGCTTCTAAAAGCCTCTGATGATCAGGCAACTCAGCTGGGATCGTCAAAGACTTTTAAAAGCATTTTTGTTCCTACAATCTCCTCGGTAGAAGAGGTTGCAGAAAAAAATGCTTTTAAAAGCCTCTGACGATCCCAGCTGAGCTGCAGGATCATCAGAGGCTTTTTTTTTTTACTTTTAAAAGCATTTTTTCGGCCAAAGAGGTTGTAGAAAAAATGCTTTTAAAAGTAAAAAAAACAGCCTCTGATGATCACACGGCTCAGCTGGGCATTGTGTGGGGGGGTGTTCTTTAATAGTTGGTGGCCTGCTAAAATATCCTTTTCGTCACAGCTGTGAAGCACTACAATCTTTTGTATTTGGCCTCTCAGTTTAGCCTGATTAAATGATTATCCTGTCCCAGTTGTTAATTTGAAGGATGCACAAATACTCCATCACTGTAGTCTAACTTCTTGTGTGGTATTAATAGGTAAAATATGCATTGAATCTCAACTAATCGCATAATGTCCTCTGTGTTCAAGAAGCTGCTTTCTCTGACCTATTTTTCTTTTCCTGGAGATGATAGAAAGGGAGTTGCAAAGTACTGAGTGGTTTTATAAATTGTCAGTCCCGTCTCTAAAAAAAAAAATGTTATTATCTGGGTAACACATAGCTGCTGTCTAGTTTTTGCAAATCTGTATTTTAGGTAGACCTCTTCAGCTGAGGCCTTCTTGCTATTGCATAAAATAGCAATAAAAGCATTTTTTCCATCACACATTAATTTTTTGCAGGATAACTCCCTGTTGTTCTTCTCACTCAATGTACTATAAATTAGCTGGTTTCAAGCTGTCATCATCTTCCAAGTTAAGAAGGGGACAACATAATATAATATCTTCTCTCTACTATTAGACCTTAATAGAAGGCAGATTGTATATATGCCAATCTGATTTGGAGTCATAAGGACATGCATGCCATTGGTTTACTTATTTATAGTTGAAAGAAAGATTTACTTTAGATTAAAAAAAAACACCTGTGTTTTTGAGCTATCAAAAATGAACTTGAAACAGTATGGTGTGCTAAAGTTGAACATCTTATAGCTAAGGTTTACAAAATGCTACTGAAGCTGAATTTGGAAAGTGAATATGTTAAACATTGTAGGCAAGACTTTTGGTGATAACATAATCTGGAGTAGTGGGAAAATATGTGGACTAAAGATCTGAAATTTAAACTGAACAAAAGAGAACTTTTCAAAATGATATACCGTTGATATTTAATGCCTGATAAATTGTCAAAGATGTAACAATTTCACACTTCTTGCACTAGGGAAGTATCCTCTTATAGTTGTAAATCTATTTTACTTAAGCCACCCAGTGATCTCAGTTTTCTAAGCAGTGTAGAGCTCTGTTCAAAATATAAAATACAAAATAAAATAATGATAAGCATCTCATTAAAGTTTGGATAAAAGAATACTTAATGACAACAGTAATACAATAAAACATAACATGAAAACCCCCCACAGATGTGTAGCTGTGGACTCAATTATACTAGCAGCTAGGGGTGTCTTTGTTGGCTCCTTTGAGAAGAACCAACCAACTTCCAGTATTGTTTGTTGGGAGAAGGATTCTGCAAGAAATCCACAAGTCCACATGTCTTCTGAATGATTTAGTTGTTGACGAAATCATTATCCCTATGGCTTGGTAAGAGTTGTTAAAGGTCTTATGTGACTCAATGTGATAATGTTTGCTCTTGCCTTGATGGCATTTTCTTCCCCCTCTTCTTCTTCTTCTTTTTTTTTTTGGAGCCTTTGAAAGTTCACACTGCTGTTAGAGCTACATCTTGTTCCAACTTTAATTGCATTTGGATAGCTATCATCAAACAAACCAGGAGTTGAACTTAAGAGTTCCAACTCAATGCCCTACCTGTGATTCCAGAGGACTCTTTGCCTCTCATAAAGCTCATGGCTCATATGTAGGAAATTCCTGCTACCTACTTGTGCTGTATTATGAAGGCCACTTTTTCCATTTTTGTTGTTGTGGTTGTGAAGTCGTGTCTGACCCATTGCGACCCCATGGACAACATTCCTCCAGGCCTTCCTGTCCTCTACCATCCTCTGGAGTCCATTTAAGCTCACACCTACTGCTTCAGTGACTCCATCCAGCCACCTCATTCTCTATCGTCCCCTTCTTCTTTTGCCCTCAATTTTTCCCAGCATTAGTTTCTTCTCCAGTGAGTCCTTCCTTCTCATTAGGTAGCCAAAGTATTTGAGTTTCATCTTCAGGCTCTGGTCTTCTAAAGAGCAGTCAGGGTTGATCTCCTCTAGTAGAGTAGAGTAGAGTAGAGTAGAGTAGAGTAGAGTAGAGTAGAGTAGAGTAGAGTAGAATAGAATAGAATAGAATAGAATAGAATAGAATAGAATAGAATAGAACAGAACAGAACAGAACAGAACAGAATAGAATTTTATTGGCCAAGTGTGATTGGACACACAAGGAATTTGTCTTGGTGCATATGCTCTCAGTACTGACCAGTTTGATCACCTTGCAGTCCATGGGACTCGCAGGAGTCTTCTTTTTCCATAGGGTGGGACAACTAGAAAGCAATTAATAGTATTCAGTGTGAACATTTTAATCTCTTCTTTATTCAATTCCACAATGGCAATCCTCTGGTCTATTCTATAGAAACATTCATTCCAGCACTGACAAGACACGTTCAGTCTCCATCTCACATGGGGATCAGAAAAGCTTTTGCTTTGAAGAAAACCGCATAGCGAGAAACCACCATGGTTTCTCCTTAAAGCCTTCTTCTTTAAGGCTGATACTTTTTTCTTCTTCTGGATGACATGTACTCTGAGAGTAGGAGTTAATTTTCTAGTTGCAAGTGTGCAATGGGAAGTTAATTATAAAGCCAGGATACACATAGGTTAAGGTGTAATTAGACTATAAGGCAGCCAGGACTAAAAGCATAAAGAAGAGAGAAACCTCAAAATAGAAGTGAGGTTAATGAATCAGCTGAATTGAATACTTAAAAGTAAATGCTTGCAGGCTGTTTGTACAAAGACGGGCCATAAAAGTAGCAAAGATCTAAAAATGTGAGTAAGATAAAGGCTGGAGAGTATGAAAGGACATTCCTGCATAGAAGCAATGACTTCCCTGCCCTGATATTATAATTATTTTCTCAGAATGACATAGTTGTGGCCGTACTGTAATGCTCCTGGCTCAAGGCAAAGCTAACAGGTCTGAATTGTGGGCGGTTTGAGTAGAATTGGTCCATGTAAACCAAGACTTAGTAGAAGGAAGCAAAGGCATGGGGAAACTGCATTCAAGTTGGAAGTACCATATTTTTCGGAGTATAAGACGCACCTTAGTTTTTGGGGAGGAAAATAAGAAAAAAGCTGATAGGCAGGTGGATCGGCCTCCCAGTATACTCCCAGGGGTGAATTTTAGCAACAGGTTCCTTGGTTGTGAGCTTTGTGCCTTGCTCTTTTTTGCCTTTTTTTTCTGCCTCTGAAACTTCTGAAGCTGTTTCAGAAAAAACTTTTTTTCCTGCCTTTGAAAGCCTCCAAAACAGAGCTTCAGAAAAAAAGCCTCTAAAGCAGTGGTTCTCAACCTGTGGGTCGGGACCCCTTTGGGGGTCGAACGACCCTTTCACAGGGGTCACCTAAGACCATCGGAAAACACATATTTTCAATGGTTTTAGGAATAATTTTATGGTTGGTGGTCACCACAACATGAGGAACTGTATTAAAGGGTCGCGGCATTAGGAAGGTTGAGAACCACTGCTCTAAAGCTCTGTTTCTGAGGCTTTTTTTCTGAAGCTCTGTTTGGAAGCTTTTTTTCTGAAGCTTTGTTTCTGGTGCTTTTTTCAGCCTCTGAAACTTCTGAAACTGTTTCAGAAAAAACTTTTTTTTTCTGCCTTTGAAAGCCTCCAAAACAGAGCTTCAGAAAAAAAGCCTCTAAAGCTCTGTTTCTGAGGCTTTTTTTCTGAAGCTCTGTTTGGAGGCTTTTTTTCTGAAGCTTCGTTTCTGAGGATTTTTTCAGCCTCTGAAACCTCCGTTTGAGAAGCTGGGCAGGGCTACATTCGGAGTATAAGACGCACCCAGATTTTGACCCTCTTTTTTTGGGGAAAAAGGTGAGTCTTATGCTCCGAAAAATATGGTAGCTTTGGTCATTAAAAAAAGCCAGCTAGATTAGATTCAGGGCATAAATAAAGCAAAATTCAGATATTATGAAGAAGAGATACAGAAAAGCTTTCCGTTAGCCTTTAATTTACACAATTTCATGTACTCCTTGAAAAATCAATTCTGTTAATCCCTGGTTCTTTCATTCCTTGGATTTCCTTCACTGTCACCTTAATGGCGTACAGGTAGTTCTTGCTTAGCAACCTTTTCTTCAGCAACTGTTCAAAGTCACGATGGCACTGAACCAGTGGTGGGTTTCAAATTTTTTTACTACCGGTTCTGTGGGTGTGGTTTGGCGGGCATGGCATGGCATGGCTTGGTGGGCGTGACTTGGTGGGTGTGGCAGGGGAAGGTTACTGCAAAATCCCCATTTCCTCCCAATCAGCTGGGACTCAGGAGGCAGAGAATAGATGGGGCGGGGCCAGTCAGAATTTTTACTACCGGTTCTGCGAACTACTCAAAATTTCCGCTACCGGTTCTCCAGAACTGGTCAGAACCTGCTGAAACCCACCTCTGCACTGAACAAATGGGATTCTTACTCAGTCCTTGACGTCATGGTTATGGTGTTTGCAGCAAACCTGTAGTCACATGATCAAAATTTGAAGCACCTTCTCAAAGTTGTCCATGGCCCTCCTGAGTTTCTACAACTTCCCACCCCTAGCCGAAGTCACCCCCCCTCAACCCTGGTTGCACTTGTGTTGGGCTAGGTGTCAGCAACCTGCGGCTCCAGAGCCGCATGCAGCTCTTTGGGCCCTCTGTGGTGGCTTCCAGTTGGCTGGGTCCACCCCTCACCCTCCCCTCCCATCACTCCTTGCCTGGCCTGAAAAGGTAAGGGCGACAGTGGGTGATGAAGAAGCAGCTGAGGCAGAGACAGAGAGATACAGAGAGAGGGGAAGAGAGAGAGAGAGACATAGAGAGATACAGAGAGGGAGTCATGTGACCGGTGGAAGTGAGTGATGTCGAGTTGGCCATACCCACCCAGGTTTTGTGGCTCCCGGTGTTTTCTTTTCTATGGGAAACGGGTCCAAATGACTCTTTGAGTGTTTAAGGTTGCAGACCTCTGTGTTAGGCCACAGTAGCTGCTTACCTGCCCGCTAGCTTTCTTGTGAGCCATGCAGAACTTACTTTTTGCCAATTTGCTTGTTGGAAGTCAGTGGAAAACTGCAAGGAGATACATGGTTAATGACTGCAATTTTAACTTAACGATGGCAATGGGGACTGCCAGAATTGCCATCACTAAGTGATGCATCATGCTTTACAACCAAATTGCTTAGTGATGGAAATTCCGGTTCCAATTACTGTTGTTAATTGAGCCCTGCTAGTAATTCCAGTTGAAGGTTCTTGGGATAGATTAATTATTAGTCTCCAAAAGAAAGCTCTCTAGATGTTTACAACTACCCTCTAATATGTCCTGATCAGCAAGTAATAATGGAATTCATAGTCTAAAACATCTGGAGATGCTCCCGGCTGTGATTGGAAGCCATCTCTTTTTATTAATAACTTCTTGCTATCCTCTGTCAAGGTAGGGCTTGGTCAAAGTTCAAATTCTGCTTCATACACATGCCATTCACACAACCATCCTTGCATCCATTTACTCAATAGGGGTCAATCTATTCTCCAAAGAACCTGAGGGCAGGACAAGAAGTAATGGATGGAAACTAATCAAGGAGAGAAGCAACCTAGAACAAAGGAGAAATTTCCTGACAGTTAGAACAATTAATCAGTGGAACAACTTGCCTCCAGAAGTTGTGAATGCTCCAACACTGGAAGTTTTTAAGAAGAGATTGGACAACCATTAGTCTGAAATGGTATATAGGGTTTCCTGCCTAAGCAGGGGGGTGGACTGGAAGACCTCTAAGATCCCTTCCAACTCTGTTATTCTGTTTGTGATTTGTGATACCCTCTATATATTCATGTTATGTTTTCATTTTAGACACCCCTTGGTTTCTCTTATAAACATCAGAACAGTAACATGGAAAAACCCTAAATCCTCAGTCAGATTGCTAATTGTGAATTATGGGACTTGTGATCCAACTCAAGTTGGATGACATCACTTGGGAAAAGCTGCTGTGCAAACTCCTGCATTGTGATGGTAATCCAGATTTTCCCAGCAGTAAATGCAATTGAGTTCAGTGGAATTTACTGATCAGCAGGAATTAAGATTATAACCTGCCCAGCTAGAAAAACTGACAGACGGCAAAGAAAGCAGAAATAAAATGCAGCAGGACCAGTTGATGACCTCATATATCTTAAAACAGCCAGCAATAATGTGGTATTACTACTGTAATGCTCTCTACATGGGGCTCCCCTTGAGGAGCACCCAGAGGCTCCAACTTGTGCAGAGTGCAGCCGCACGGGTGGTTATGGGAGAGACGTGGCGCTCCCATGTAACACCTCTCCTGCGCAAGCTGCACTGGCTCCTGCTGGTCTTCCGGGTACACTTCAAGGTTTTGGTTACCACCTTTAGAGCGCTCCATGGCTTAGGGCCTGGTTATTTACGGGACCGCCTGCTGCCGCAAACGGCCTCCCACCGGCTGGTACGCTCTCACAGAGAGGGACTCCTCCGGGTGCCATCGGCCAAACAATGTCGGCTGGCGGCCCCCAGGGGGAGAGCCTTCTCTGTGGGGGCACCTACTATCTGGAACGAGCTCCCCCCGAAGATACGGAGGATCCCGGATCTACGCACCTTCCGCCGTGCTCTTAAGACCTTTTTATTTCACCAGGCTGGTCTGGCCTAACCTTTCCCATTCTTTTTTTAATGTAAATTTTAATGTAAATTTTAATTTGTTCTTAACCTGGGGTTTTAAATTTGTCTTGGGCTAAATTGATTTAATTCGATTTTACTTCTGCTCTTAGTTTTTGTATTCTATGTGTTTTATTCTGTGCCTGTTCACCGCCCTGAGTCCTTCGGGAGTAGGGCGGTATACAAATTAAATAAAATGAAAATGAAAAGGTATATGAGTGTGTATTTGTTTGTTTGCTATTTGATGTCCCTTGGCCATGCTGGCTTAAAGCTCAGGTTTGATGGGCAACAGGTCAGGGAGTGAAAATTTCTCCAAGTAGCTCCATGCCAAACAGGATTTGGATGTCAAATTTACTTTACTTCTGAAACTGCTACAACCTAGCAGCTAACAAAAAGGGGTGTTACTTTGCCATTCAAAGTCTGGCAGTCTGTTTGTCTTCCTAATGTGGTACATCAGTCTAATCAAAGAAGGAACAAGCTATTCCTTCCCTGTAAGCAAATAGGTGTCTGGGTGGGATTAAGAACCAGCCTTCCCACTCTTTCATTCACTTGGACTCTGTTTTAGGCATCTTTTCTGTGATGCCTAAAATTGGTGATTTCATCAACAGCACAGTGCTCAAAATGGTATGCTCCTCCTTCTGCTCCCATTATCTATGATATTTTTCTAAGGGTACTATTAGACAATGCTTCACTTCAGTGTGAGAAGCACACTTGAGCCTCCCAACAAGGAACTGATGGCATTATGGGACAGTTTTTCCATCACATCAGGCCAAGCTTCCTCTTGTAGCAGCTGGTAGTCCTTAATCAGCAACTCTCTCTCTCCCACATTTCTTCATCAAACAGCTACTAAAAGTAGACTCTGTCCTTCCTACACTAATCAGTTTGCCCGCCTTCTCTCTTTTGCCCTACCTTGTCTGATGAAGAGTTTTGGAGAACTAAACAATTTGTACCATATTATGGATGCTGAGTGGGCCTAATGAATATTCTTTTTTATTCCGGTTATCGCTTATTCACTTTCCATTTGAATTATTCCCACAGCAGGACACCACACAAATATATTATGCAAACCAATATTTTGTAGTTCAGGGCAGTGGAAGAACTTGGGAAATAAGATTAGACCCGTAAACCATGGTTTAATTATGGACAAAGGGGTTCAGCAAACATGCCCATTAAAAATGATGATCTGCAGCTGCCAGTTTTAGAGGGAGCACAGAAAAAGGGTGGAGATTTTGACACATTTCCCATCCTATAATTCATCTGCTTATAATCATCTTGACTAAGTGCCAAGGGACATAAGACAGTGGTGGGTTCCTCACGGTTCGGTCTGGTTCGGCCGAGCCGGTAGCGGTGATGATATGACATCACCAAACCGGTTCTCCCCCCGCCCTCCCACCCACCCCCACGTTATTCTTACCTTTTATTTGGTCCCACCCCCAATCTATTGCTGCCTCCTGAGTCCCAGCTGATGACTAGAGGGAAAAAAACTGTTTAAACTCTTGCCGTGGGGCTCCAAAGGGCCGTCCTACAGCTGATCAGTGTTAAAAGCAAACAAATGAATCGGGTCGTAAGTGCGAGGACCTTCCAGAAATGACTCTGACCAGCTAGCTACGCCCACCTAGTCAGATGACCTCCAAGCCACACCCACAAAATAAGCCATGCCCATAGAACCGGTAGTAAAAAAAATTAGAACCCACCCCTGACATAAGAGATTAGGAGTGGGAAAAGAAGGGTCCCTCCTTTCTATTAACTCCCCAGATTTCTTTTTGGTGAATAAAACTAAAGTAGTTTTAGTTTTAAACAAAAAGGTCATTTAGTTAAAAAGAAAAGTTCATTAATTATGGTAGGATAGTTTCTTCTCCTCTTATCGTATAGTTTGGCACCTAATCTGTTGAGATAGCCTTGAATTGTGTGCAGTGGGTTCCCTGAAAAGCCAACTGGGATAAATTTCATTTCATAAAGGCAGATGCTGTTTCTCTCTTATTAAGTTAAATCGCTATTGGCCCCTTCTTGTGTTGGCACAAAACAATACCACCATAACATTGGCTGTCTGCATTGCCAATCGCTGTCCTGCATCTGTTGCTATTCCTTGCCAAAACACATTGTCCAGATATACAAGTCTATCAGTGATTCTAAACTGATTCCACACTGATCTGTTACTTCTTTAGCTTCGCTGCCTCCCGCTCTGGTGCATCACCAGCCTGCACTAAACATCCATGACTTAAAACATGGCAGCGTAATGAAGTAGGCCTTGATGTCATTGTGTAATTCTGCAGTTTCAGGTTTTGCCTTGGCTTCTTCCTTGGGCTGGTTTGTCTAC
The DNA here is from genome assembly GCF_059756535.1 of Pantherophis guttatus. Lineage (NCBI taxonomy): Eukaryota > Metazoa > Chordata > Lepidosauria > Squamata > Colubridae > Pantherophis > Pantherophis guttatus. Next base: position 275,369,005 of record NC_142063.1, on the reverse strand, counting down.
CTTCCTCCTCATACCTATTTGTAAGTTGAAAATCCTGTGTTATGGAAAAACTGATGGCTTTGACTCATAACCATATTTCAACAAAAAATGTATAAATTAATGCAGCAGTCCCCGGCCTTTTGGGCATGGAGAGAGGTTCCATGGAGAGAGGTTCCATGGAGAGAGGTTCCATGGAGAGAGGTTCTTCTCTGACTGGAGGGGGTGTGGTTTCATGTGCTGCCTGCATTCTGCAAGTGTGTGGACAGGGCTTCGTTTCTATGCACAGCAGTGATGGGTTGCCCCCGGTTCAGACCGGTTCTATAGAACCGGTAATAAAATCGGTGGGAGGCTCCGCCCACTGACCCTGACATCATTAGAACCGATCTGCACATGTGCAGAAGATTCTGCGCATGCGCAGAAGCAAGGCGCGTGCATGAGCAAAGCGAGCGTGCGCGTGCAGCCCCGTTGCACATCGGTAGTAAAGGTAAGTAGAACCCAACCCTGATGCACAGGCCAGTTTTTGGTGCACTGGAGACCAGTGCCAGTACACGGCCCAGTGGTTGGGGACCCCTAAGTGAATGAAGTCAAGCAAAACATATTCTAGTTCAGATGGATATAATTAGACATGGTTTTTAGAGTAGAAAGAGTCCCAGAGAGAGAGAGGCAGATAGCAATAGCATTTAGACATATACCGCTTCACAGTGCTCTCTAAGCGGTTTAGAACATCAGCATATTGCCTCCAACAATCTGGGTCCTCATTTTACCCACCTCGGAAGGATGGAAGGCTGAGTCAACCTTGAGCCTGGTGAGATTTGAACTGCCAAATTGCAGGCAGCCAGCAGTCAGCAGAAGTAGCCTGCAGTACTGCATTCTAACCACAGCACCACCGTGGCTCAGATACTGCCATGCCCATGTGGCTATTAAGTCCTGGAGAGAGTTGGTTAATGCTGACTGCCAGGCTGAGGGAAAACTTGTCTCTTTCTGAATTGGAGGTAGATGCAGAGCAAACTCTGAGTGCAGAGTGTACTGAAACTGAAACAAAAAGGGAAGTTATCAACAAAAGCCCAGTTACACACTTTAGTACCAAATTGCACAAATACAGAGTTGCCCAACTGGACCTCCCCTTTCCCTAAATAAAATAACAGAGGCTCACTCCTCTCTCTTGTTGGAAGCTTGGAGAGAAGCTGGCTTCAGAAATAGCAAGTTGGGGAAGAGGTGAGAGATGAGAGAAAAAAATGTTTAAGAACACAGCAGGTGCTGGGAGGACAGATTCTGGGAAGGAAATGATGGAGGCAATGGAAATGGGCCTGTGGCCAACTGTGTCCTGTGGTCAACAGGACACTTGAACTCACCTCTCAAAATGGCAGGAGAGTATTGAATTAAGGGAAAACCCAGAATTAATTCCAATGCATATAATGAGGATATAAAGCATACTGGAGGGGGTTGGGAACAAGTTGAGGTCAGGACCAGGGAGAAGCCTTGGCATTGTTAGGGTTCCACTCTAAAGATCAGCAGGAAAAGGGCCACTTGTTGAGACATGATTCACAATGGACAACCATTTGTTCGAACAAGAGCACTTTCGGGAACATAAAACCGTTTAACAAGCTTGTTTTTTTCCTGCAATTAACCGTTCTGCTTTTCTTCTTTTTAAAAACCTGCAATTACAACTTCTTGTGATTAATTGCTATGATGAACTAATTAAGGCTACAAATTGGTGTGTGTGTGTGTGTGTGTTGCATGGAGCTCAGGAGGAATTAATTCTGAATAAGAGCCTCTCCTGGAAGCTTGCCTTAATGTTTCCGGTGGCCTTCAGAGATTGGGGTCAAAGCTATGGTGGGCTTGGGAAAGCTGCCGCTTAGATAACAGAACAGATAACTCCAGACCTTGTTCAGTAGTTCAGCACTGAGAAGCTGTTACTGCACTGATATCTTCCTGTCATTCTCATGTACAGTACATGTGTATGCTCACAAGCAACCTAAAACATTTAGTTTCTAGTTAGCTTAATGAGAATCTCCACAAATGCTATGGCACCAAACTACATATCTAGATTTTCAGCTTCCTCACACATAGACACATACCCAATATAAAGAATTGGACAGGCAGATATGTACAAGTAGTCCTCAACTTACAACAGTTCATTTAGTGACTGTTCGAAGTTACAAGGGCACTGAAAAAAGTGTCTTATGACTATTTTCACACTTATGACCGTGGCAGCATCCCCATGGTCACATGATTTACATTTGGATCAGGGGTGAAATGCTCCCAGTTCGGACCGGATCACCTGATCCTGTAGCGATGGAGGCAGGTGGTTTGGAGGACTGGTAGCAAAAATCCCTGCCCCCCCCCATTGCCCAGCTGAGCCGTGCGATCATCAGAGGCTTTTAAAAAAAATTTTAAAAGCATTTTTTCTACAACCTCTTCGGCCGAAAAAATGCTTTTAAAAGTAAAAAGAAAAAGCCTCTGATGATTGTGCGGCTCAGCTGGGATCGTCAAATGCTTTTAAAAGCCTCTGACGATCCAAGCTGAGTTGCCTGATTGGCAGAGGCTTTTAAAAGAAAAAAAGCCTCTGCCGATCAGGCAACTCAGCTGGGATCATCAGAGCCTTTTGAAAGCATTTTTTACAACCTCTTTGCCGAAGAGGTTGTAGAAAAAATGATTTTAAAAGTTTAAAAAAAAAATTGGCCACGCCCACCCAGTCACATTACACCCCCCCAAGCCACGCCCACAGAACCGGCAGTAACAAATTTTAGATTTCACCACTGATTTGGATGCTTGACAACTGGTTCATATTTATGCCGGTTGCAGTGTCCTGGGTCAATGGGGAAGCCAGATTCACTTAACAACCATGTTGCTCATTTAACAACTTCTGTGATTCACTTAACAAATGTTGTAAAATGGGGCAAAATTCACTTGACAAATTTCTCATTTAACAATATACATTTTGGGCTCCATTGTGGTCATAAATTGAGGGTTAACTGTGTATCCTTAATCCAGCCCATTTCTTTCCAGAAGACCCAGAGCTGCATCTCAAAGTTACTGTGTAGTTGGAATAAATGTACCTTAGATGCAGTTAGTACACATAGTTGCATAGCACATTAAACCTCTCCTGAGTGTTAATAAGTCTGAAAATGATGGATTATAACTTTTGACATAAATAAGTATAGACTTCTCTGTTGGCAAACAGATGGCTAGAATACTTATATCAGTTGGTAATTGAAGTGTTTGGTGCTTCTGTATTCCAGAACAGGAATCTAACCAAAACAAGGATTAATGAAGCTGTTTGTTTTTTTTTAAATCTAACAGAAAAGGGATTTATTTACAGGAAACATATTCTTGGGGTAGTCTAGCACCTAGTTAGACATGGGATCTGGATCTCTAACAATATCCAATTTTCTCTCTAAGAAAAGTTTGTGCTATAATCAGCTGAACAGCAGTAGCAACATGACCTGCCAACATCCATAAATCAGAACGTCCACACAAAGCTTATTTTGCACATAAACTCAGGAATAGAATGGGCAGGTTTCCCACCTACCCACCTCTAAGACTAATTGGCCTATTGATCTCTGTTGCTTTGCATATATAGTAGGGAGTTCTAAAATTGTTCTTCTTTCCATCAATTTGAAATGTGATCTTAGCCAAGACACTTGTTATGCCATAAATGTTTCTCTTCCCCTTTCCTCTCAGTGTTAACGGTGCTCATATGGATTCATGTAGCATTGCACAAAGGAAGCTATTCAAGCTTTGCGTCTTGAAAACATTCTTTTGGTTGCTGTGAATATTATTTCACATGCATTTCGCTTTATTGTTGTGCTGGGCATTATGTGGGGAAGACTGGATATGGAAATGAGGCACACAGGAGCAGAAAATAAATAGACATTTCAGAGAATTAACATTGTAAGTCTTTTAAAATGCCACAACACTCTTTGTTGTTAAAGAAGAATGCTAACTGAATTCAGCGAGACTGGACACAATCCAAGGCTTGAAAATACATTTTCTTTTTGTTGGATAATCTGTTGCAAGTAGGAATTTCTTCCAAGTGTTTAGGCAGGGGAGTTTTAAAAGGCATGATTCTGATATAGGATTGGTTTACACGTTACACTCATTCACACAGCATGCTGAAATAAAGCAGACAAGCCTTGTAATGGCTTATGGCCATGTATAAACCAGTCGTTTAAATTGATACTGGCTCTGGAGTCATAACGTATGGTAATTAGGGCTGCACAAAAATTTGGCTTCCAGATGTGATTCAGAATGGCACACATATATCACCTGCTAAGACACAGTACCTTAAATTAAACTAACATTTCCAAGGAACGCTTGGCAGCTGCAGAGAACAACTATTCAATTATAGGAAAGAACACAACTGCTCTAAGACAGGGGTCTCTAACCTTGGCAACTTTGAGACTTGTGGACTTCAACTCCCAGAGTTCTGAGAGTTGAAGTCCACAAGTCTTAAAGTTGCCAAGGTTGGAGACCCCTGCTCTAAGAGGTTTTGTGTTTATCCCAAATTTGGTGAAATCCAATTTTTTTTACTACCGGTTCTGTGGACATGGCTTGATGGACATGGTGTGGCTTGGTGGGCGTGGCTTGGTGGGCATGGCAGGGGAAGGATACTGCAAAATCTCCATTCCCACCCCACTCCAGGGGAAGGATACTGCAAAATCCCCATTCCCTCCCCACTCCTGGGGGAAGGATATTGCAAAATCTCCATTCCCACCCCACACTGAGGCCAGCCAGAGGTGGTATTTGCCATTTCTCCAACTACTCAAAATTTCCGCTGCTGGTTCTCCAAACTGCTCAAAATTTCTGCTACCGGTTCTCCAGAACCTGTCAGAACCTGCTGGATTTCATCCCTGGTGTATCCTTGTGCACAATCACAGCTTGTCTTTTAAATTCAGAACTCTGTGAAACCTAGTGGTATGGAATTCAGACTGAATTTCTGCATTACTGTTGTTTTGTTCTTTAAGGCAGATCATCATGTCTTCAGGGATCTGAAGTTGCAATTTCGTCTCCAGGTTCCATTTGATGTTGCAGCTGGAGAGGACTACAAATATGATAGAATGCCTCGCAGACCTTGGGAATACAGGATCATTCAGGAGGAAACAGAACTATTATAAAAAAAGACAGCTCAGCTCATCAGAGAGAGGAAGTATAAGAATGAGACTAGAAATAACTCTATCATAATTATACTGTGTACATGTTGTGCAGGCAAATTGCTTTGATAGACTTTCAACTTTCTATTACCCTTCTAGCAATAAAGATATTTTCAGAGGTCCAAATCTGGCTAAACTTAGGTTTCTATTGTGGATATATACCATACTATTAATTTTGTCATTGTTATTTTGTCATTGCACCTATTCTCTAATGTTAGTCTGCCAGTCTGATATTGTAAAAAAAAGATCTCTCTTTTTCAGTGTTGTGCTCAATTTATTTTTACGACGGTCAACATGTATCTTAATAAATTGTTAATTTTTAAGTTTTTGGGGAGAGGAATTATGCTTAATAGAAATACTGCATTTGAGATTCCAATTCAAATAGTATTTATTTTTTTAAAAAAATAAAATAAATGTATAATGCATTTATTTCCAATGGTTTTTTTTTTGAGTATTTGTGCATGAACTTGTATGGTGAAGCAGTCCTTATTTGTTATGAGATTTCAAAGATATGTTGTTATACTCAATGCTTTATCTACCTTGGTAACTGTAGATGGAATTATATTGACTGCAGAACATTTTACACCAGGTTTCCCTTAGATTGTAACTTGGAATAAACATTATTTTTTTCCTTAACTTTCCATTAGTCTACCCCAATTCTCTGAAATTTTGCATCCATTTTATCACATAGTTTTTAATTTGCTCTGTCTCTGTGCCAAATTTTGACAACAGTTTATAAATACATCTTAATAAATGATCTTAGTTTTATATAAGCATTTCAAATTCTATCAGATGGGCAGTACCACTCACTGAAAACAACAACACCATACTAGACAGCTGGCTGGATTTTATGCAGAGGTTCTGTGCGGTCTTTGATGATTCCTCTAGGAGACCAATTGCTGATCAGGGTATTCATAAATTGTGAATAGCAGGATGCCAGTATGGGAACATATTTTCAACTGTACCTCAGTGTCAGCACTATAAGGAACCAATGCTATATAAGATAGGACTACATTTATTGGAGCAGCCATTGTAGGAGAATCTTGCAAGTCTGAATGAACTTACCCCTCCCTCCCTTGATCTTCATGAGAACAAGGGAGGGGCCTGTCTAAGACATTTATGGTTCTCAAGCTTGGAAGGGGATCAAACCCTACTTATCCAACACTTGCCTTGGTAAACAGCCTTTCTTCCTATCCTTCAGGGCCATTCCATATGCCCTCTAGAGTCAGGGAAGTACGCTGAATTTAGATCTACCAGTTTCAGAAGGGGTAAAATTAATGTGTGACAAGGCATACTAGAAACCTTGGAAAAGTTATTTCAATGTAGCAAAGCGATAAATTACAGGATAGGGGTATGAATGCATGTATGAATATCAATAAGCATCTTTCCAGAATTTCAGGTGATTCTTCTTTCCTGAGTTTGACAGGATTTAATACCTAGGCAAAGATCTGAACTACTACGAGTGACTACCATATTTGAAAGATATATGAAAGATGATTTCTTAAACTCTGGCTCTCTTAGGGACTGACATCCAAAGGCCATATCTTCTGCATCCCTAGTCACCCAGAAAAGCACTGTACCAGTCATTAATTGAACACATTTGGATTTTTTTTAAAAAAATATCTTCTACTATACATAGCACCCAAGCTACCCAGGGATGTCAGCTACTTCATTTTTAAAGAGTGGCTTTTAATATCTCCATTGCTCCATTGTTCTGCCGCAAACATCCAGACAATCGCTAAGGCAGCCCAGCGGGAGGATAGGGCTCGACAAAGGCAGTCTAACACTTTGCTGCCATCTAGTACTCATCCACATGTTTGCATCCCAGATAGTTTTGGTTTTTCTGGAAGATTTTTTTTTTCAGCAGGAAGATCCCCCCCCCCTGTTTTCAGCTGGATCAAAGTTGCTTTCAGATGGGCAACTCTTAGAATGGCTCAGGAGCCACTGTGCTCTATTCTATTCCTTCTTTTCTTTCTTTTCTGAGTTGGTTTATTTCCAACTTTCCAAACTTTCTCACTTTGTGGAAAGTTGCAAAGACGGAAGAAGCAGTGGGCATGAGTGGTAGTGGATCATGTCTTAATGCCTATACTCAGTAAAGCAAGGTAGACTACTGCACAGTGACCCTATGACACCCACAGTTGCTTTGGATAATGAGATGAGCGGCATATACATTTAATAAACAAACAACCAAATCCAGACTCTCAGTTTTAAGAAACCGAAGATATCTCTCTTCTTTCTGTAGGAAGATTCAGCTGATTTTTACACAGCTCAATTCATCTATTTGGCTAAAGAATTATGTTGTATGGTTGGTTTGGGCTTAGTGTACTGTGTGAACCTAGTCACTGTGATGTGCAAACAATGGTTTCTGGATGAAGTAGGCAATGTCTTCTGCATCGAGGCTTAACATTTTTGGAAGGGTAAGAGGCGAGCGAGTCCCATGGCTGGGTAATGATATAAAAGTGAATAGGGCCATATCCTTCATAGACTGATGCTTTCCCCTAGTTTGGGGGGTATGAGGTCAATTGAGGGGCAATTGTGGGCTTAGTATTGCAAGCTATTCTATTCCTTCTTTTCCATCTTTCCTGAGTTGGTTTATTTACCATCTCACTTCATGGGAAGTTGTAAAGATCAAAAAAGCAACAGGGCATGAATGGTAGGTTTTTGGGTTTTTTTGCTTTAATTTATATGCCGCCCTTCTCCGGAGATTCAGGGTGGCTTACAATGCGTTAAGCAATAGCCTTCATACTTTTGTATATTTATACAAAGTCAGTTTATTGCCCCCACAATCTGGGTCCTCATTTCACCTACCTTTGAAAGGATGGAAGGCTGAATTAACCTTGAGCCTGGTGAGATTTGAACTTGCAGTAATTGCAAGCAGCAGATGTTAATTACAGTGCTTTAGTCCACTGTACTACAGGCTCTTCCCTGTAATAGTTGATGCTGTCTGAATGCCCATGTTCAGCAAAGTGAACTTGACTACTAAACAATAACCTTGTGAGACCCAGACACATAACTTTAACCTTAGACTTTAACCTTAGACTGTCTACTGTAGACCTCACCCCATTCCTAAGAGGTCTGTAAGGGGCGTGCATAAGCACACCAGCATGCCTACCATCCCTGACCTAATGTTTTCTTTCATTTGTATCCTTTTCTTGTATTTATAATTATGTTTACACTTATATCTGTCATAAAATACATGCTTGACGAAAATAAAAATAAATAAAACAATAAAATAAAATATAGTTGCTTTGGTTAATGAGATGATCCTAGGTTTATGCTTTGGCATCTTGCGCGTTCACATAGAATTGTGGTACCAATAAAGGAGCATATTTCTAGCTCAGGGTTGAAATGAGGGGTCCAAGAGAGCACCAAAGACCCCACATAGAATTGTGGTTTATTCAGTAAACCATAGTTAACTGGATAGTGATTTAGTGCAATGTGTGATCCACACAGCCCCACCTCCCCTAAGCTGGATGCCTATATTGTCAGTGTTCTCACATATTTTTCTCAGGGAAATTCCTATGGTGGCCTGAGAAATTAAGAGACCCTGGAATCCTTGTGTTCATTTGTGATTACATTGCACTAAAGCCTGGGAAACCTGAATTTCCTGTTTGCATTTAGTTTCCCAATGTGGATTATTTTACCCTTTTCCCATGCAGGGCAGCAAATCCAGAATATGCAAAAAAAATGTTTGTTTTATATTTCTACTCTTCTCACTTCCTGTTACAGTATAGTATATCCTTTTGTTTTCTCCCCGCTTTTCCTTTCTTCCTTCTGATGCTTGCTCTGTTTTTTCCCCCTCATGTCTAGCTAGAACTAAAGAGTAAATTCAATCTAGAAGGCAATTTTTATATCTGATTAGTATTATTTGTTTATTCCAAATTTGTTTTATGGGGCACAAATTGGAAAAATCAAATGCATTTTATCAGAATGCACAGATTTTATTATGAAAAAGGATTTTCTACATGTGTCCTTGTTAAAGCTGCCTGGTGCCTTGGGAGAAAATCCTCTTTTCCTTTTAATAAATTTATTGGAATAATAGTCATTATTAATATAGTAAATGTCTATGGAGATTCTCAGTCATCCAAGTCATGGTTGTCCCATAGGTACTTTCTCAAGAGGCAACTGGACTTTCCAGGAAGTCCAGTTGCCTCTTGAAAAAGCACCTTTGGGACTATTAGTATAGTAACAATAATACCTATGATCAATTGTGAATATAAGGGTATTCAACATTAAGAACAAGACAATTCTGCTGTTCCACTAAACCTTTCTCGTCCTTGATCTTGAAATGTATATCTTTTATATGTCCAAAGCTGATAAAGTGAGTATGTGGAACACAGAGGAGAAAATATTTTTCATCCTGCTCAGCTAAAGTGAGCCTAAAGAGATACTGTATTTGTTTTCTTCCTTTCTCTTTTATTACATATCTAAGTTCCAGTCTAAACCAAGGTGGATCTAGCTAGAGATGTTTACATAGCATTTGGAGGGCCAGGACTAATTAGCTTCTGAGTCAAATGCTGGAGCACCATTCCAACAAACCTGGCAGAGCCAGGGAAGAAAAATAAGCTGGTTACTTTCACATGGACAATCCATGTAGCCACTAAAGAAGGACAGCTTTATACTGAGGCTGCTAACAGCTGAGTAATTTTGGGTCAGTTATTCTCTCTTGATTCTAGAGTTGGAAGTCAAAAAATATCTAAGGAATGACAATTATTGAGGGAAATTTTCAGTTTAGTTTGCACCTGGCATTTTATGTTGATTATATAGTATATTAAGGGAGAGTGGATTGGAAGATGATGAGCTTGGTTCTAAAACTAAAGGAAGAAAACTCAGTAAGCTGTGCTATGTCAATGTTGCTGCTTTGATAGCTGAAAATGCAAATTATCTGCAGGCTGTGATAATAAAAGTCAAGGATTACATGAAAAAGTGGCCCTAAAATTAAATATAAATAAATCCAAACTAATGACATTAGGTGGTACAACTTAAAATTCATCACAAAGATATCAAAGTGATAGATAGCGTCTGCCCTTCTAGGAACAATCTTCAACAGTAAAGTAACAAGCAGTCAAGAAATATGCTTCAGACTAGCACAATCATGTAGGACTTGAAAAAGATATTCAGATACTGTGATGGGTCAATATACTTGGAAAGATCAGAACAGTACAAGTCCTGCAGCAATGTGTGGAAGTGAAGGTTGCATATTGACACCTTTGAACTTTGGTATTGGAGAAGACGCCTGGGAAAATAGAGGACAGCCAAGAAAACAAACAAAGGGGTCACTGAACAAATCAACTCAGAGTTCTTACTTAGAGGCACAAATGACCAGGCTCAACTTCTCCTACTTCAGATATTATGAGAAAATCCAACTGTCTGGAAAACTCTTTGATGCTCGGACAGATGGAAAGAAAGAGAAAAAGAGGAAGGTAATAAATAGATTCAATTACAGTAGCAAAGGGTACACCATTGGAAGATCTGAACGACCAGGTTAAGAAAAGATAATTACGGGAAAAAAATATAGCTCTGTGCTTGTTAACTGTGTGGTTGTATGACTTGGATACTTCCCTAGATACCTCTCCAGATGTCAGCTTGGAGGAGAATGAACCAGTTCTGGGCACGTCTCACAGTGAGTTGGTCAATGGCTCTGATCAACTGTCTGAGAGGGATTTGGCTGAAGCTACAGGTGCAGCAGGACATCCCTGAGGCTTCAGGTGGGGAAAGCATGCAGCTGCAGCCGATCAGTGATGAGGAAGAGGAACTCTCTTCTGCACTGATCCAAGAACATGTAGGGCAGAGAAAAGGCAGGAACAGAGAAGGTCAGCCAGATTACTCATGAGGAGAAAGCCTTGCCCTTCTTGATGGGTTGCACCAGTACTTGGCTAATTAGCACAGCAGACAGAAGTGATGCTGGGAACAATGTGTTTGTTTTCTTGCTTTGTGTTCTTGCCTTGAACTTCAGATTGTGTCTCTTCAACTGTTGCCTTTGCTTGCCTTGCCTTTGCCTATGGATTTGTCTTTGTCTTGGAACTTGCCTTTGCTTTGGAAACTTGTTTTTGCTTAGTGGACTGGATTTGCCTTGTGGACTAATGTTGGCTTAATTTAAATAGCTTATGGAACTCATTGGGGTTGAGCTGATCCTGGCACAGGGAATTGCTGGGGAATAGCAATTCAGGCTCAGAAGCTTTAATAAAAATTCCTTATACCCATGGTGGGTGTGCGCGTGTGTGAGTGGGCCAGCATCAGTAGTAGGTTGCTACTGGTTCTCCCTGGTTCGGGCAAGCTGGTAGCGGAAATGGTGAGGTGAGGGCGAACCACTTCTCTCTGACGGTTAGCTTGGCCCTCCCGCCCACCCCTGCATTATACATACCTTATATTTGGCCATTTTCAGCCCAGCTGAAAGGCATGGCAGAGCGGATTGTCGCGTCTCAGCTGTTCCTCAATACACTGCGCTTGCGCGGAGTGCACGTTTGGCGTGCATGCGAAGTGCATGCATGAAGTGAACCGGTGGTAACACTGGTCAAAACCCATCACTGGCCAGCACAAGTTGAGATCAACTTGATGACACATAATCTATCAGTCAGTTGCACCCACCATACTCCCTGCCAATCCCTACATGCTATTACAGTAAGCATACATGCCTCTTCTTTAGCTAGTAACATGCTGCTTCTTTAGCTAGTAACAATATAGTTTGTAGTTTATTTATTAAGGATTAGCAAATATCAAAAGAGTTTACTGGCAAAATGGGATAAAATGCAGGCAAGAGCAGGGAGAAAGAGAGAGATGAACAATAGGCAAGCATTTACATTGTCTGTCTATTCATCTATCATCTAAAAGTTCAGGACATTTTACAGCCATTGGAAGCAGCCCTGTGGATAATTAGCATGAATACCCCACAAGGAGTGACTTTGAGTGACTATTCCAGCATTAATACTTTTATGTACATAATGGCAGCAGAACAGAGACAGAAAGTAGGACACCAGATGGATCCTCTCTCTATGCTGCATCACAAAAGAATCAAGTGGGTGCATGAAAATGATATAGTGCACGAGTGTCAAACTTGCGGCATCACATTACTGTCACATGACATATCGTGATATTTTTTTTCCCTTCGTGGAGCTGGGGTGGGCGTGGCCTGTGTGTGACGTATCTGGCCTGTGGGCCACCAGTTTGACACCCCTGACAGAGTGCATCATAATGGATTGTATCCGACTCTGCCAACCCACACTGGACCGATGTGGTAGATTATGACCCATAATTTTCAACAAAAGACCCTCATCTTGCAGTGAATTGATTTGAGCAAATAATGGCAATAATAACAGTAATAGTAATTTTAATAGTAATAAAATAATTAATAATTATGCAATGAGATCATCATGTAACTCTTTGTACAGGTTGTAGGATGCAGACATGAATCATCCTATTGGAGAAAGTTTGAAGTAACAAGTTAACATGTAGCAACGTAGATCATTGGGAGAACAGTGGTGCCAAAATACAATTGATAATGTTTCCTTTGGTATTTGGGGTATTTGTTTAAGGTAATTGATATTTCTGGTGTTTATTTGTATTTTAATATTGTAATATTTTGTTTTGTTTTTTTTAACCTGATTTACAAATTTCAGTAATCGTACCACTTAGACTTGTAATTGATTGGAGCAGCATATAAGCCTAATGAATAAGCAAATAAACTAATAATAGCAATAAACAGTCATTTTACAGGAAACATAGGAATACATATTGCCAGATATTTTGATAAGAAAATGGCTATCCCATGTCCTTCCATTCTGCTTCGCAGTTGTGATATGGTTGCATAGGGTATCTTCTGTCTAATTATGGGTTATTTAGAAATATTAGCAATAGCACTTAGACCTGTATACACCACTCCACAGTGCTTTACAGCATTCTCTGAGCAGTTTACAAAATCATGTTGCTCCCAATGATCTGGATCCTCATTTTACTGACTTTGGAAGGATAAAAGGCTGAGTCAACCTTGAGCCAGGATCAAACTCCTAGCACAGGGCAGAGTTAGGCTGCGATACTGCATTCTAACCACCGTGCCACCATGGCTAATAGTATCTCTTGCTATCAGAAGCCACCAGTGCAAGATTCATAGTCCTTTGGAATTACAGGAAGGGTGAAATGCTCCCGGTTCAGACCGGGGAAATGCTTTTAAAAGTAAAAAAAAAAAAAAAAAAGCTTCTGATGATTGCGCAGCTCAGCTGGGATCGTCAGAGCCTTTTAAAAGCATTTTTTCTACAACCTCTTTGGCCGAAGAGGTTGTAGAAAAAATGCTTTTAAAAGTAAAAAAAGGAGAAAAGTTGGCCACGCCCACCCAGTCACATTACCCCCCACCAAGCCACGCTCACAGAACCGGTAGTAACAAATTTTACATTTCACCACTGAATTACAGTATAGATATTAGCAAGTCTATAAAGGCATTTATATTCTCAAAATGTGTATTCTGCCAAAAAAAAAGAAACATTAAAAAGCATCATGGAGATTAGATTTTGGAAGATTTGGCATGTCCTAAAATAGATACAACCCAATGCCTTTTATGCAACAAATAATTATTTTTAAATCTAATAGAAAAGGAGCAAATTAATTTTCTCTTGCTAATTTATTTTCTAACTATTATAGAACTTTCCTTTTCTAAAAAGAACATTTTAATGCAGTTCTTGGCCTTTCCAGAACTATCTTACGAAAAAGGATTACAGTGATTCACTTTTCAATGTGGCTCATTTGCCACTTAATGACTCTACTGTACTTAAAAGAAATATTGTATTTCTAAATAAATGTACATGGGTGGGTGAACATTCCGGGAGGTGTCCAGGAAGAAACTTATATAAGATGATGCTGTTAATTTGTGATTCACACATCACACTTATGAGGTCTGTTTGGTTTTTGGCTTACTGGTATTGGTGAACCTAGCCAATAGGTTTGAAAGATATGGTTTAGAGTGTATCTTGGTTTCATGTGTTCTGCTAAAACATAGATTATGGCTTGTTGATAAAGTCAAAATAGTAGAGGCCACACATTGCACTAAGCCAAAAAATAAAAGAGACCTGCACATCACCCTCTCCAAACTTCAGCCTTCAAGTTTTGAATTGAAAGATTCATTTGTTTTGGATCATTAATTTGATCAGCTGCAACAATTCAGAAAAATCAATTGCTGAGTCATTTTATAGAAAAGGGCACAAAATGTGATTGTGAATCATCCAGTGAATCCAAATGTACCCTATTTAATTTGACAATCCAAACAGAAGATGCAATCTAATTCGGAAAATTAATTCACTTCAGAATGTCAGTAAAAACCCATCCAGGTTGGCTGTCCCATCACCAGTGGTGGGTTTTAAATTTTTTTTACTACTGGTTCTGTGGGTGTGGCTTGGTGGGCATGGCAGAGAAAGGATACTGTAAAATCTCCATTCCCACCCTACTCCAGAGGAAGGATACTGTAAAATCTCCATTCCCTCCCCACTCCAGGGGAAGATTACTGCAAAATCTCCATTTCCTCCTAATCAGCTGGGTCTCAGGAGGCAGAGAATAGATGGGAATAGATGGAGTCAGAATTTTTACTACCGGTTCTCCGAACTATTCAAAATTTTTGCTACCGGTACTCCAGAACTGGTCAGAACCTGCTGAAACCCACCTCTGCCCAACACCCAGTTCTAGTAATGATCCCTTGCTGCATATTAGCCTTACTTTAAATCAGACTTCTTCAACAACCCATCAGATTCAGTGGGAACCAAGCTGGGGAAGGCTGTTTAGGAAATATAATTAACAATAGTTCACTAATGTATTTCACATTGTGCTAATCATCTAAGTTTGAGAACTGTACGTTTTCCTAAATAATTGAAGTATTTCTCTTTAAAGCAGTGGTCCCTGACCTTTCTGGCTCCATGGACCAACAGCACCAGTAGCGGTGGCGGTAATGGGTGGGGGGGAGAAGGTTTCGCTTACCTAGTTCTTGCACATGCCCAAATGAAGCTTCATGCACATACCCACGGCTTTCGCGGGTGGATTCCCAATGGGCCGTGAACCAGTACCAGTCTGCAGCCCAGAGGTTGGGGACTCCCGCTTTAAAGGACAGGCAAGAGAGTCAAAAAAAAACCAAGAGGGCGGCTTCCAGCAGAGGGTCATGGTCACCATTTTGACTTTTTAAAAAAATTTCCTCTTTGGATATTCTTGAGAACCAACATGGTAAGATTCCCTAATGTAAAGTAAATAAAGTCTCCATCACATGGATGGTAATATTGTAAACCGCCCAAGGTTACCCTGTTGTATGATGGGCGGCCAATAAAGATAATAAATGAATGCCTTTGTGGGGGATCATTATATTTCTTTTTATCCGTATTTGGATGAAAAGAAGGGATCATAGCTCAGAATTTAAGTCTTTGCATGCTATTAAAACTTGAATATCATATGGAAATTCTCAGAAAATGTCATCCTGATCCTCAGTATAATGAGTCACCTAAAGCTAGAATTGTTTGGCTTAAATAGCATTTGTCTTAATGCCACACTGTAAATGATAAGTCAAAAACCATTCAACAAATTACTTTCCTGTAACTCTGGAAAGTTTCTGGAGGAGGACTGAAAGCTTAGTCTGGCAACCAGTCAGTTCTAAAAGGAATAGCTTCTCTTTCATCACATAGATGAACATCTGTTTGGAATTAACATTGTCTTGCTGGTTTGTTTGCCTTTTTAAGGAGCATCCTTGCCAAAAGGATAAGAATAAGAATCTTCTTTCCTTTCATTATTGACTGATTGGACTACATCGTTTGCTGTGTGTGATTAATATTGATGGGCAGAAGCTACTGTGGACATAGCACAAAATAATTGGATAATATCTTTGTTTCTTTTGTATGAAATTTTTTTTAAAAAGTGGTCCAAACAAACATACAAGTCCAGTTAGCTCCTATGAATCAAGGGGAAATTTTTTCCTCCTCCACTGACCAACAGGTAACCAGAATTATACTTTTACTGACAATTCAGCAAAGGTTTTCTTCTAAAAGTTCCATTTAGAATCCTGAAGTTGCTCATATTTTGGTTCCCAGTGTTATTATTCAATATTAGTATGCCTTCTGTTCAGTGGTGAAATTCATTTTTTTTACTACCGGTTCTGTGGGCGTGGCTTGGTGGGCATGATGTGGCTTGGTAGGTGTGGCAGGGGAAGGATACTGCAAAATCTCCATTCCTACTCTACTCCAGGGGAAGGATATTGCAAAATCTCCATTCCCACCCCTCTGTGGGGCCAGCCAGAGGTGGTATTTGCTGGTTTTCTGAACTAATCAAAATTTCCGCTACCAGTTCTCTGAACTACTCAAAAGTTCTGCATTTGCAACCATAGTTTGGTGTTAAGATAGGAGGCAGGTCTAGAATTGTAGGGCCTATCTGTAGCGTGTAAATTATGATCCACAGCAGTGTTTTTCAAACCTGGCAACTTTAATGGATGTTGGCTGGGGAATTCTGGGAGTTGAAGTCCATACATCTTAAAGTTGCCAAGTTGCCAACACTGGTCTAGAAGGAGGAGACAAAACTCTGGGCAAAGACAGCTGATGGAACTGCTGACAGTAAAGTTCTTATCCCGTAGAAGCAGCTACTGTTCTGTTTCTATTCCATAGCACGACATAAAATGCTGATTCATTGGCCATGTTTATTGGGTGCACATTTTTTTTTTTTGCTATAAAGTTCTTCAAAATGTACCAATCAGTTTCATTGGTTTGCATGTAAACATTTGTATAATATTCCATTTTGTATAATGATTCTTAATACAATGCTACACAAGCACTGTTAAAAGTGGATCCTTGTCAAAGAACCAAATAAATAAATGCTTAATGGGTTGCAGTAATTTTGTACATTTCTCCTTTTGCATCATTTGATAATTTCTAACTAGTTGTAATTAATTGTATCAGAGAAAGCCCTCAGATCATTTTATTCGATTTCAAACCTAAATTACTGTAATCAAATGCAATTCATACTTTCTGTAATTTATCTGGACCTCCTCTCCGATAGGGAGTGCTAATCTCACAGGAAGTGGTTTACCTGGAATGAAGATGCATCATGTTGTTGTTGTTAGTTGCGAAGTCATGTCCCACCCATTGCGACCCCATGGATAACATTCCTCCAGGCCTTCCTGTTCTCTACCATCCTCTGGAGTCCATTTAAGTTCACGCCTACTGCTTCAGTGACTCCATCCAGTCACCTCATTCTCTGTTGTCCCGTTCTTCTTTTGCCCTCAATCTTTCCCAGCATAAGGTTCTTCTCCAGTGAGTCCTTCCTTCTCATTAGGTGGCCAAAGTATTTGAGTTTCATCTTCAGGATCTGGCCTTCTAAAGAGCAATCAGGGTTGATCTTCTCTAGGACTGACTGGTTTGATCGCCTTGCAGTCCAAGGGACTCGCAGGAGTCTTCTCCAGCACCATAGTTCAAAGGCCTCAATTCTTTGGTGTTCAGCCTTTCTTATGGTCCAACTTTCACAGCAATACATTGCAACTGGGAAAATCATAGCCTTGACTATACGCACTTTTGTTGGCAGGGATATGTCTCTGCTTTTTAGGATGCTGTCTAGATTGCATGTCTAGATCTAAGATGCATCATGCATCATTCTAAATCATATTTTGTTTTACTATGGATTATTGAATAATACAATAGTCAAGGTTTACATTTTTTATGAAATCATAAATCATAGCTTTTAAATCGATGTTCAGTCAAAGAGATCATCAAAACATAATTTGCACCAAATCAAAACTAGCAGTACACAAATGTTATTCAAATATGATTCCTACTTTACTTTATCACTACAGAAACCCAATCCTTAAATAAGAAGGCTCAGTTAACCTATCTTTAGCATGAGTAGGATGTCAAAAAGAGAAAATACAAAAAAAGAGAGAAGATTTTGTTTTGATATGATTGCTATGATAATTTTACAGTACACATACAAATAGAGAAATACCATGTTTTCCCAAAAATAAAACCCAGTCTTATATTTTTTTGAACCCCGAAATAAGTGCTTAGCCTTATTTTCAGGGAGGTCTTATTATTTTGGGGTATGTGGAAGAAATCAGAGGAACTGACTGCTCATGCATTTAAATATTTTCGGGGAGGGCTTATTTTCAGGGAAGGCTTATTTTAGTGCATGCGCTCAAAAGCCCGATTGGGTTTATTATCAGAGGATGCTTATTTTCGGGGAAACAGGGTAGTATGCTTTGATTTAGTTAAAAGTAAAATACAGTTCATTTTAATGGGGAACAAGGAGAAGATCACATTAATTAACATGTGTGTGAATATTCAATTTACAATGATTTGGTTAAATTTAACTGAATTTCCAAATTGAATCAACAAGTTGATTTGAATCATAAAATCAAATTAGATGCCTCCAAATAAAATACTGAACATGCACAATATTTCTTTTCCTGAGCTTGTGGGAGTCTGAATTGAATCAGATCACATATTCAGATTGAATAAATAAGCCATAAGAGGTTTGCCTGATTTACCTAAATGCTTGCTTACTCTACAAGCCAAGGACTAATGTTAGATGGACAACTTGAAGTAGCTTAACTCTTGAAAATTCTTAAATGTTATTATTTTTCCACCAGACACGGACCAGGTACAATTGATCAAGAAGAAAATATTTTTCAATAGATTATTTTTTTGAAGTAGAACAAATTATTACCCCAATCAAATTGGCAATAAAGTTAAAAAAATCCTGGAGCTAAAACTCCAATGACATCTTACAATGAAGTTTCTTGACTGCAATATAAATGACCTGTTTGTTTGTTCTCAAAGATTCTAGTTTATTCCACATCATTGGGACTCTCTCATCTAAATACTAGTCAGGCATAATCCTGCCTGAATTTTGAGCCTAGGCAAGATAAACCAGGCTCTGCCATAGATGGAACTTATTTATGATAGCTACAAGAAATGATTACTTTCCCTGGCCTTTGCTATCTATGATCTCAAGATAGAGTAAAAATGAATAAAGTTGTGCTTCTGCCTTATTATAAAATATCCTTTTTTATAAGTGCTTTTAGACTTTTCTTTCTAATTATTAAGCTATCATTTAGTTTTATAAGTAAATTTAGCTTGAAAAATTCTATTTTTCCTCTTTTGATTTGGAATAATTGAAGATTTTTCTGTCAAGGAAACCTTCTTGAAGATATTAATAGTACTTAATTCTCCCTTCTTATAGCTCTGTTCTCATAAATTAAGGGTCATAGGCTAAAAGCACTCTTATTTCATGACCCATCTTTCATGAAAGAGGAACTCAGGGAAGGGAAAAGTGACATGCAGAGAAAACCTATTATGTCTTTGAGGGGATCCTATGGACCCAGAATCAGTTAATTATTTTAAACTTTGAGAAGCATTAGAACAGTCATTTTCTTAAAAACGTTATCCTCCTATTTCCCCTCCACCCTAATAAGCTAGTATAATGGTATGTGGGATTGATCTCGGGGATAAGAGGAACTGCCACAGCTGAAATAACCATCATGTAAAAAATATTTCAATCCATAGGAGCAGAAGTGGGGTGAGAAGCACTTCAGCAGGGGCCCCCTCTCGTTTTTCAGAGAGAGTAAAAGGAAAAGAGAGGAAGAATACTTTCAGACTTACAAGATTTTGTTAATGTAACCCTACAATAAAGATAAAGCTAGCATTCATTGTTGTGCTGCTGAACTACTTTGAAGGGCTAACATTTTGGAAGAAGTATTAGATTAATTCTAGTAGGTCCTTCTTCTTCTTCTTCTTCTTTTTTTTTTATCACAAAGCATTGTAAGCTTTAGAAAACATCCCAAAAGAAGGGAATGGAAACAATTTCCAGGTTGCTAAGAAAACTACACAATAAAACTAAACTCTTGACTCCAGAGAGAATTTACCTTATCTATTTGGGTCTTGTACACTTTCTAATTGAAGGTAAGGCACTTTTAAAGAGTAGTACCAAAAGTTTATTGGTGAGGAAATGCAATTAACTTTTCATGCCTCATTTATTCTTTGACTCCAGCACTAAGCTTTAACATTGTGGCTGCAAGCCGACTGTTTTTGAGGCAGATGCCAGTTTTATTAGTACCATTACCTACTCCCCTAAGACATATCAGAAAGTTATTACACACCAGGAAAATGCAAGTTTTTCTGGTGACAGAAATGCCAGAACTTCAATGTTCTCAGAATGACAGTGAAAAATGGCCCTCAGTTCTAAAAGCTTGGGAAATACAGAGCTTTCAGAAAACAAAAATAATGCCTTGCATTGGTAGTGCTCCAAAATATTAAACAGGTTTTCAAGTAAGGATTTAAGCATTTTGTTCCCTTGGTAAGTTAGAAAAATAGGAGTCTGTAGCCATAGCCTGATGTCCTTGTTTCATTGCCATTTTATTGTTTTTCTAGGCTCCTGTTTCTACTACTCAAACTGTACCACTTAATAGAAGTATTTGTTTAATATGACTGACATTTTCTTTTTATTTATGAGGATATGGTTTGGCCTCTGGGAACTGCAGGAGATGTGGTGGAAGCACAATTGTTTGGCCTAATTTTGCAAGAAGAGACTTCTGGATTCAAAAATAGAAAATAGAAAGCCTTGAGATAGCTATTTTCAGACTTCTTTTTCAATCCCCTCTCCTCATGCTGCTGAAAGTCATCATTTTTCCATTTTATTCTTCTGAGGTAATTTTTGGGAGGAGAGGTCATAGAACTGGGACGTCGTGTGGCTCACCAGCTATAGGTTTTTCACCCCTGCTTTATATGGCAATACAACAATGTCTCAGTTTCCTCTCTCCTTCATGCAATATACTTCATGCAATCATAGATTTGGAAGGAGCTAGTTTATCATTAAAGCCAACTCCTTGCTCTGTAAAGCCAATTAACACATCTCTGAATGATGGTTGTTTAGTCCCTGCTTGAATGCACCCAGCAAAAGAAAAGTCCATCATCTCTTTCGGTAATTGCTTCTGCTGTCAATTTTTTCTTAGCATCAACTGGAATCCAATTTCCAATGGAGCCTTCTATCACTTATGTGCTGGGATGATTTAACAGAAGCAACAACAACTGGTCTCAACTATGTTCTATATGACATAAAACAAGTTATCCTTTGGGGTATTTGTTCAGTGAGTGGCATCATTCATCCCCATATTCTTCTATCCAGACTAAATAATACTATCTCCTCCACTCTCTTTTTATACTGTAGGACTAGTTTCTAGTCCCCCATTCATCGTTGTCACCCTTTTCTGAACATGTTTTATTTGTCTGAATTTTGCTTAAAGTATGGTGCCTAAAACTGGACACAGTAAGCAGACTATGCCCCTGATCTGTGCACAATGAAGAAGAACAATTACTTCCTGTGATTAGGGAAATGATGCCTCTGTTGATATAGCCTAACACTGCATTTCTCTTATTAGCAACCATCTCACACAACTGACTCATATTCAGTTTGTAATTTATTAGTATTCAAGATCTTTTTCAAGTCCTATTGCCAGGCAAGCTACAAGATATAGTGGTTCTGAAACTACATTTGGTTTTTTGTGTGTGTCCTGTGTGAAAAACATTGTATTTGTGCCTGTTAAATTTCATTATATTATATTTGGCCCACTATTCAAATCTTTCAAAATCAGTTTGAATTTTATTTCTGCCTTCTAGGATGTTAATGATCCCAATCAATTCTGTATCATCTACAAATATAATTAGCATTCCCGCCACCTTATATTTTTTTACTAATAAAAATGTTGAAAAGTAGAAGACCCAGAATGGAAGCTTCTGCCCTGCCCCCTCAGAACCTCCCTCCAGTTGTATGCAGACTATGGATGAACTTGTCTATGGAGATTCTCAGTCATCCAGGTCATGGTTGTCCCAAAGATGCTTTTGGGGTTTAAGAGGCCTTTTATGTCAAAACTGAACAGTCCTCTTTCAACAGAGGGGGAGGGATACAACATCATCTATCTCCAATCTACAACACAGTCCTTTCAACAGTTCCAAGAAGGCTCCACACCAATTTGCACCACTCAGGTGACCCAGACAAACCTCCAGGTCACCTTAATGACATGCTAAAAGAATGCAAATGACCAACTGTCTGCAAGGAGTATAAATCCTTCCATTCCACACCATCCACTCAGAGCTGAAGAAGCTTCTTCGATGAGAAGCAAAATGTCTTCAAAGAAAAACCAGAAAGTCCAGTTCCCTCTTGAAAAAAGCACCTTTGGGATTACTGATAAATAAATCTACAGTATCTTAGCAGCTACTTCTGTCCTACTATCGCAGCACCATTGAGAATGTCCTGACATACGACATTCTTGCATGGTATGGGAGCAGCTCTGTAGTGGACAAAAAAGCTCTACAGAGAATCATTAAAACTGCCCAGAATATCATCGGACTCCAGCTACCAGCCCTGGACGACATCTTCGAATCTCGCTGCTTGAGAAAGTTGCATAACATTCTCAGAGACTCTTCCCATCCTGCTTACAATCTTTTTGGACTATTGCCTTCTAGCAGAAGATACAGAACAATTAAAACTCGGACCACACGTTTTCTGAATAGTTTTTATCCCAGAGCTATAATTGCACTCAACAATGAACTAAAGGGCCACCATCAGTGAGCTGTTGGACAGCATTATTTGGTCTGTTGTGTGGATGTTTGGGCGGTTTAGGGGTGGAGAATTGCGGTGGGTGGGAGTGTGTTTGGGGATTGTTATGTGTGTTGGACCTGATCTTTGGCTGTTAAGTGAATTTCGTTCTATGGATATACTGTGTATACACATACAATAACAATAAAGTTATTTATTTATTTATTCAGCCAAGGGCCCAGGGGAGGGGTGGGGGAGTGGCGGTGATTATTAGGGAAGGTCTTTGTCCGAGGGAGACCACTGTTCCTCAGATAGCCGGATGTGAGTCCCTTTGTGTGAAGTGGGGCCGTGGGGTGCAGATGGGTTTGCTGACCACGTACCTGGCTCCCTGCCACGTGGCAGCGACCCTGCCCAAGCTACTCGACGTCATTGCCGGGGTGGCGGTTGATACCCCCAGACTTATTGTCATGGGGGATTTCAACCTTCCATCTGCGGGTGAGGCGTCAGAGGTGGCTCAGGAGTTCATGGCTTCCATGACGGCCATGGACCTGACCCAGGTAGTTCAAGGCCCCACTCACATAGGGGGACACACTCTGGACTTGATTTTTATCTCTGGTCAGTAGTTGAATGATCTTGGTAGAGGGGACCTAGACATCAAACCCTTGTCATGGACAGATCATTCGCTCCTCCACTTGGACTTTCCTACCGCTTTCCCCCACCGCAGGGAGACGGAACCGACCAGATGGTTCTGTCCCAGGCGCCTGATGGATCCCAAAAGGTTCCTGACGGAGCTTGGGCCATTTCCTGAGACTCTGACACACGACTCGACTGAAGAGCTGGTGGCCGCCTGGGAAAGGGCGGCCGCTGGAGCTTTGGACCGTGTCATGCCTTTGCGGCCTCTGACCCAATGCCGATCTCAATTGGCTCCTTGGTTCTCTGAGGAGCTGAGAGAGATGAAGCGTCGGAAAAGACGCCTAGAGAGCATTTGGAGGACTAGTCAATCCGATTCCGACCGGACACAGGTGAGGTCTTATATCAAGACCTACCTAGTGGCAATAAAAGCGGCAAAATCTAACCATTTTTCCGCTCTTATCGCATCTGCAGAGAACCACCCAGCCGCCCTGTTTAGGGTGACCCACTCCCTTCTTCGGGGGGGAGTGCGGGAAGATCCCTTGCAGGGTCGTGCTGAGGATTTTGTGCAATTCCTGCATGATAAAGTCGCTCGGATTCTGGATGGCTTGGACTCTGATTGGATGAGTCCGCGGGAGGAGATGAGGGCAGGTCTTGAGAATGTTATTTGGGAGGAGTTTGATCCTGTGGCTTCCGAGGATGTGGACAGGGTTCTGGGTAAGATTAGTGCCGCCACGTGTTTATTGGACCCGTGTCCCTCCTGGTTGGTACTGGCCTCCCGGGAGGTTACACGAGGCTGGCTCCAGGGGATTATAACTGCTTCTCTGAGCGAGGGTGCCTTTCCTGCCACCTTGAAAGAGGCGGTAGTGAGGCCCCTCCTCAAGAAGCCTTCCCTGGACCTGGCTGAATTAGCCAACTATCGTCCGGTCTCCAACCTTCGTTTTGTGGCGAAGGTTGTTGAGAGCGTGGTGGCACGACAGCTTCCCTGACACCTGGATGAAGCTATCTATCTGGACCCGTGCCAGTCGGGCTTCAGGCAGGGGTACAGCACAGAAACGGCATTGGTCGCGTTGGTGGATGATCTCTGGAGGGCTCGGGACAGGGGTTGCTCCTCTGTCCTAGTCCTATTAGATCTCTCAGCGGCTTTTGATACCATCGACCATGGTATCATGCTGCAGCGGTTGAGGGGGTTAGGAATAGGGGGCACCGTTCTGCAGTGGTTCTCCTCCTTCCTCTCCAACCGCTCGCAGTTTGTGTTGGCAGGGGGACAGAGGTCGACCTTGAGGCGTCTCACATGGGGAGTGCCGCAAGGGTCGGTCCTCTCGCCCCTCCTGTTCAACATTTATGTGAAGCCGCTGGGTGAGATCATCCGTGGTTTTGGGATGAAGTGTCATCTGTACGCTGACGACACTCAGCTGTACATCTCCACCCCAGACCACCCCAACGATGCCCTTGATGTGATGTCTCGCTGCCTGGAGGCGGTGTGGGTCTGGATGGGGAGGAACAGGCTCGGACTCAACCCTTCCAAGACCGAGTGGTTGTGGCTTCCGGCGTCCCGATATAGTCAGCAGGTGCCATCGCTGACTATTGGGGGTGAATCTTTGCCCCCCACAGAGAGGGCTCGCAATCTGGGTGTCCTCCTGGACGCACGGCTGTCTTTAGAAGAGCATATGACGGCCGTGGCCAGGGGGGCCTTTTATCAGGTTCGCCTGATTCGCCAGTTGCAGCACTTTCTGGACCGGGAGGCCCTGCGCACAGTCACTCATGCCCTCCCGGTTGGACTATTGTAATGCTCTCTACATGGGGCTCCCCTTGAAGAGCACTCGGAGGCTCGAACTGGTCCAGAATGCGGCCGCGCGGGTGGTTATAGGTGCAACCCGTTGCGCCCACATGACATCCCTCCTGCGCGAGCTGCACTGGCTCCCAGTGGTCTTCCGGGTGCGATTCAAGGTGTTGGTCACCACCTTTAAAGCGCTCCATGGCATAGGACCCGGGTACCTTCGAGACCGTCTTCTGCCACCACTAGCCTCCCACCGGCCAGTCCGCTCCCACAGAGAGGGTCTCCTCAGGGTGCCATTGGCCAAGTCATGTCGGCTGGTGACACCCAGGGGGAGGACCTTCTCTGTGGGAGCCCCAGCCCTGTGGAATGAACTGCCCCCGGAAATTCGTAAGATTTCTGACCTCCGGGTATTTCGCTGCGCACTCAAGACCCTGTTGTTCTGCCAGGCTGGGTTAGCAACATAATTTTAAATTGGATGTTTTAAATTTTTAGGGTTTTAAATTAAGCCAAATTTATTTAATATTTTTAAATTATTTTAAATTGATGTCTATTCTGTTTTTAAATAGGCTGTACACCGCCCTGAGTCCTTCGGGAGAAGGGCGGTATAGAAATAAAATAATAATAATAATAATAATAATAATAATTATTATTATTATTATTATTATTATTATTATTATTATTATTATTATTATTATTATTATTATTATTATTATTTACTGGTGAACTTGCTTTGAATATAGTTTTCAGGTCAGCTGCACTATGTATCCACTCAATAGCTGAACTTCCCAACCCACACCTATTTAGCCTGCTAATCAAAATGTCACAAGATATTATTAAAGGTTTTGTTGATATCAAGATATATAATATCCATAACATCCTCACAATCTACTGAGGAATGTATCAATTTTTTAAAAAAATGAGATAAAGATAGTCTGGCAAGATTTGTTCTGGACAAAATCCTTGCTGATTTCTGGCAATTATTCCAGAAAATGCTTACATTGTTTCCCAAAGATACACAATTATTACATTAGGATTTCCTTCCTCTCACAGCTGACAACCAAAGGAGTGATGTGGGTTCCCTTTCTTAGGGAGCTTTATTTCCATCCTCTCCCAGCCTGAAAGGTGGCATTGAATAAGAAAATGTTTCCTCCAAGTGTAAAGCTTGTTACAATATTGTACAAATAGGTTTTTTTAGTCACAACACTGTGTAGCTTAATTCTCTTTATATTTCTCTCTTAAAACTCTTTATATTTGTAAAATATGTAAAGTTGCCCATGTATTTGAGCCAAAGCTTCAGAATGGATTTACTTCCAAGCTGAAGTTTTAAGATCACTGGCATGTATTAACTGTTACCCCTTTGTCTTTTTTCTATTCCATCTCACATCAATGAGGAAAATATTATATTAAACCAGTGATGGAAATTGTTGCCTTTAATATGGAAATCCAACATCTGTCAAGCTGTTTTGCAATCTGTGATGTGCAAACCAGAAAGCCTGTGATATATATGTTCTGCAGTCTTAGTGACATGACAGCACTTATCAATCATCTGCAAATTCAAAGGTACTTAACATTCACCTCTCACCCTTGTTAACAGACTTGTGTTCTAACAGCATTTTGCATCCAGACTTTAAATGGTTCCGGAAGAACTCTTGTGCCATGTGATTGGGTGCTCTGCTTGTTATGAGACAAATGAGATGCTCTGAGAAGTTTTGAAAAAGTTTTCACTTGATAAATAGCAAAGGAAGAAAGTCAACAATATCAATTCTGAGCAGGAATAGCAAAAACAATAGCTGCAAGGGGCCAATTAACAGACAGTGATTGGCAAAGCAGGCAGAGGCACGATAAGCCTGGTTTCTTTACAGCTGGAAATTCAATTAAGTAGGTTTTGAGGAGGTTTTCCAATTCAGGCAACTGTTTTCTAGATTGGTGATTATTCACAGCAATATTTTCTCAGGAAGGCACAGAAGATCACACCGTTTAAGCAGGTATTGCTCAACCTTGGCAAGGCTGGTTGGGAAATTCTGGCAGTTAAGGTCCACCCCTCTTAAAGTTGCCAAGGTTGAGAAATGCTTGTTTAAGGTAATAGCTGGTTTTCCTTATCTGAACACTTTCATTGAATGTTCTGATTGACCCCTTCCTTGGCTCTGTTCCAAATGTCACTTTACACCCTTGAACTACACCCTGCAGTAGCAAACAGTATATCATTATAGTTTGACAATGAACCATACAATTATGATTAAAATGAGACCAGGCATCTCATTTCCAGCTTTTTAATGTTTTTTACTTTTACTTTTTGCTTGAGAAGAAGAAGAAGGAGAGAGAGAGAGAGAGAGAGAGAGAGAGAGAGAAGTAAGAAGAGAGGAGACAGAGAGTTGAGAAAAGAGTACATTCTGACAGTCTTATTTTTCTGGAATTCTGCTTTATCATCAGGGCAAGAAATTAAAATGAAATTATTACGCTTATTATTGCTATGAATCAACTTTATTCCACCCCCACCCTGCACTCCCAAACAACAGCGTTTGGCCTACTCTGCTCACATTTGTTCTGTCCTTAGATGAAAACAAGATACAATGGTTCAATGTGAGACTTCATGGACCATAACCTAGTACACAGCTGTGGACAAGCATCATGACTAAACATATATCCTTCATTTTCTTTTTCTCACATGCTTTGTCCCTGACATGAAGATCTTGCGTGTACCTGATACCCAATGGATTATTTTCTTTCCGGATTAATTTTTAAGTTTGCTTAATGTACAGTAGATATAACTGGAATTTCTGACTTAAAACAAACCAAGATCATAATGCTAAAAGTGGCAAGATATGACAGAGCAAAGAATCAGTATTTGGCTTTAATACACCTTCCAAATGGAACTGGTGTGAAGCAGGGTTAACCCAAATCTCTTAGCCCAAGAAATAATTGGAAAGCTGGCACACAGTTTTGTTATCTTGAGTTGAGCAAATAAAAGTAATGCTCTAATATGGTTTTCTGGACTTACGATTTGTATACACAAATGCTTTACGAATATGTGGATGAAATAGGAGAGTTTTCTTTAAATACTATATGACACAGGATGCTCCTATGTTTCCTACTTTTTGATGATTTTCACGAACAGCCCTCTTGTAGTGTGATATCAAATTCTTAAAGAAAATTAGCAAAAAAAGGGAACAATTAGATAAGAGTTCTATTTATAAAGCAACACATTTGCTCCATCTGATCTAATTGTATCTGAACAATGCAATGATTGGATAGTTAAATCTGATGTCCCTTGTTTAAATAACTGGATGACCAAACTCCTGCGTCATATCCTTACAATGAATCAATTTGCCCTATGCATGAAATACAGATTGGCATTTGACTTACCCAGTAAATATGTACCAGATGAAACAAAAAGCAGTAGCCAGCTGGTGATTTGCTTTGGTGACTGTATTTTAGCTACTATTCAGATAGCTAGTTTCTACACAGTAGATGCTGTGTATGTATACCTGTTTTCCACTTTCAGCCCTTTATATTTGCAATTATGGGAAGTAAAAACAAAACAAAAGCAGCAGAGACACAATTGATAAGATGAGTTAACCTGAAACAAGATCACACTAAGAGTTCCAGTTTCACAACATTGCTTACCTTATCAAGTTATTACTACCCACAAAAATGAAAGCTACTCTATAGCACACAGGAATTCCTTAGATGTTAGAATTAAAATTGGAAACAAAAGAGAGAATTTCTCTTCTTGTGTGTGTAATAAAATGACGACTTAATAAAGCCTTCCTAATTCTCATGTCCTTGGCACATATTGGATGATGATTGCTGTTGTCCTCAGCTTGAATGGACATAGCTGGCTGAGACTGATGACATAAGGCTGAGACTTGTTTGAAAGCCTAGCTTAACAATTATAATGTCAGAGAATCCTAAAATTGGAAGGCACCATTGAATCATGTCTCTATCTCTACCTGAATATATCCAGTGCTCAAGCATGTCTCTGGATCCTTGGTTCCAGAGTCATTGTGCCTTTACAGATAGGAAGCTTTTTGTACCTGTCAGACCTGGAAGCCATCTTTTACAGTTGGGCCTTCAGGCCTGCCACATTTTTACTGTGGGAAAATGGGAAGGGGGATTGTATAGAGTATGGGTGATATATAGTCAAAATAACATTCTTTTCTCAGAGAGTCAAGGCCACTGTGCCCTGCAGCTGCCATGAGGGGACTGGGAGATATCTTCAGTTTTGGATGGTGCCTGATTGGATCATGTTATGGACATGTGGGTGCTGAGCAGGGACATGAACTTTCTTTTGGGTGGGGAAAACCTGGAAGCTTTCAGATTCGGGTTTTCCCAGATGTGCCAATATGACATCTGCAATAAAATGGAACTTTGAGGAAATTCAAGCCTCAGAGTCTTCTTTCATGGGGGGTGTTACTTGAAACCACAACAGTACCATTGAGTTGGGCTCTGTCTTCCTGTAACTGAAACCCTTGAATACTTGATTTGCTTGAATAAAGAAACAGACTGAGTAAAATAGTTGAATTGTACAAGGAGAAAGGAAAACTCTCCTCTCTCTTTTTAAATATTTAGCATTCTCCCTATGCTCCGAATAAAAGTACCGGTATGTGGAATATACACATCAGTTTTGTTCAAACTTGGCAATTTTAAGATGTCTGGAATTCAACTCTCAGACTTCCCCAGCCAGCATATTTTACATATTTTACATGAATATTTTAATATGGTAGCTTTTCAAGAAATAAAGTGATTGTAAAAAAAAAAAAAGCAACATAAGTTGAAGCAGGTACAGAAGATGTTCAAGTGAAATCTTCCAAAGTTAAATGGGAGAGCATATACATTTTCTAAGACCTAAATCCTGGCAGTTTATGATGATCATAAACTTTGATCTCTCAAGAGATCAAAGAATTTTTCTTAAGATGTCCATGTCATTACATGACATGTCCCTTTTACAGGCAGTAGTGTGCAGCAGATGCCTAAAGCCAATGCAGTCCTAGGCTGCATCAACAGAAGGATAGCATGAAGATCATGAAAATTCCACTTTATACTGCATAGTGAGGCCATATTTAGAATACTGCATCCAGTTCTGGTCACTACAATTTAAAAAAAAGATGTTGAGGCCCTAGAAAGAGTGCAGAGAAGAGCAACAAAGATGATAAGGTTCTGGAGGCTAAATCATAGGATGAATGGCTAAGGGAATTAATTCATTTAGCCTAGCAAAGAGAAGACTGGGGGGAGGGGGGGAGAAATTATAGCAGTCTTCTAATACTTGAAGGTCTGTTTTAGGGAAGAGAGTGTCAATTTATTCTCCACAGTGCCTGAATGCAGGACAAGAAGCAATGGATGGAAGGTCATCAGAGAGAGATCCAATATAGTAATATGGAGGAATATCCTGACAGTGAGAACAATTTAATCAATGGAACAGCTTGCCTTCTGGAGTTGTGGTTGCTCCATTGCTGAAGGTTTTCAGGAAAAAATTAGATAAACATTTGTCTGGGATGATATGAGGACTCCTTCCTTGGGTGAGGGGATGGACTAGAACAGGGGTCTCCAACCCTGGCCACTTTAAGACTTGTGGACTTCAATTCCCAGAATTCCTCAGCCAGCAAAGTTGGCTGAGGAACTCTGGGAGCTGAAGTCCACAAGTCTTAAAGTGACCAAGGTTGGAGACCCCTGGACTAGAAGACCTCCAAGGTTCTTTGCAGCCCTATGATTCTTCTGCTTCTATGATTCTCATATTTTAATCTAGCTGGAAGGTGGGTCTGGGATTCACAATCTTCATATATTGAAAGATCATAAAGCCTTTAACATTAAGGAACAGTCATTGCCAAATTGATTGAAGGCAATATAGAAGGAAAGCTGAATTAGTTTATTAGGTATGGTAGCCAAAAATCAAAAGTGTGTGATAGCATTTTTTCAGATTAACATATTTTATTAAAAGGCATAAGCTTTTGTGACCAATAGCTCACTCATCATTGGCATTCTTCAGTCTCAAGAGACTATGGTATCGTGCTCTGGAAATAGGTCCTAAAACAGCATCTAGTGTGACTGAAAAGGCCAATTCGAGAGTGGCAATCCCTTCCACACTGAGGGCAGATACATTCTGTCCCCTGCCCAGCCCCCAGATTTCGCTGGTTCCGGGACTGCCTCTTTGCCTCAGCCTGCCGAACAAGTGTCTCTTCGAATTGGAGAAGGCCATGCTGCGTCTTTAGCCTCCAAGCTGAACGATCGGAGGTCAAGGTTTCCCAGTTGTTAATGTCCATTCCCAGGGCCTTTAGGTCCCTTTTGCAGATATCCTTATATCGCAGCTGTGGTCTCCCTCTGAGACGCTTTCCCTGCACTAATTCTGTAGCTCACTCACTTCATAATGAAATGTAGTTTTTTTTTTTTTAAAAAAAAATGAGACTTGACATTGGGCTAAGGGTGATTTGCAGATGTAGGTTATAAATATATTTGCATTGTGTTAAAACTGATTGAGTTGTAAAGACTTTCTGAGATAGCCTGAAATGTTTTGATGTATGCAAGTTTGGCAGTTTCTGATCTCTGTTGCTGGTATAGTTTCTTTATTTTAAACCATCACTTTGAAATCAGTAGCTGAGTGTCCTGGGAGATTAAAATGCTCAGATAGTATTTTGGCCTTGTTCTGACTCCTGCTATCAAATGTGTGTCCATTAATTCTTTTGTTTAAAGTCTGGCTGTTGGTCCAACATTGAATCCAGAGGGGCATTGTTGGCAGATGGTGACACAGATTGCATTGAAAGAAAAGCATGTGAAGAAGCCTCTAATGTTGTGTATGATTTTCCCCATTGACCTGGTTGTAGGAAGAGTACCATAATTTGCTTAACTGTGTTTTGCCAAATGAGTCATAACTAGTTGCCAAATCAAGTTCAAATAAACCACATCACAACTTAGCACATATTGTAAGTCTAGCTAGGACCTCTATTAGCAGGTTCTCATGTAGATCAAAGTCAACTGCTCATATTGCCTCCTACTCTGCATTTCCTGGAAATAATAAAAGTGATACACTCTTGTTACTATCTAAACAGAGAACTGAAAAGATTGGAAATTGCCTTCTGAGCTGGGGCTTCGGTCTGCAGTTCACTAATCTATTAGCTTTATGAGTAAAATGGTTATGATGTAATAGAAAAGACAAATGATTATAGTCTTTTCTCAGGACAGAGATAAAATAATAGCAGGAACAAAAAAACTGCAGGCTGTCTTGACTTCATCTGGGACAAAGTTGGAGCAAAAGAGATGTCATTATAATTTATTGTAAAAAAGTCATCTAATACAATGATTTTTCCCTTTCTTACATAGAAACAGTTTCATTTTATTTAGCATGACAATTGCTTTAGTGTGCCAAAGGCCCAGAAAAATAATAGCTTGATTCTAAAATTTAAGTCACAGTTATCTCCTTTTATCAAATATATCATTTATCACCACCTGGCATTTGTTAAACCTCTCTTCTTCCTAAGGCTTTCAATGTGTTAACAATATGAGTCACAATTTTGGAAGCAAATAATTTGATTATAAATCATCTGATGTAGCAGACTCTTATAATAGAAAGGTTTCTGAATCCTACTGAAGATGCAGTACTAAAAAGAACAGCCTAATATTTTAAAATAGACATCAGCAATAAGCAATAGAACAACCCAGGATGTTTAAATACAGTAAAACCTGCTGAAACAAGACAAACCATAACACGGATTTGGCTCCATCTGAAATGCT
This sequence comes from Pantherophis guttatus, assembly GCF_059756535.1. Classification (NCBI taxonomy): domain Eukaryota; kingdom Metazoa; phylum Chordata; class Lepidosauria; order Squamata; family Colubridae; genus Pantherophis; species Pantherophis guttatus. Next base: position 275,336,209 of record NC_142063.1, on the reverse strand, counting down.
GGAGAATGCAAATCCATCAGCTATTACTTGGAGAGACAGCACAATTGTGGTGTATAATAATTTTAATAACTTATTAAAATACTGTAAGTTCCTTTATTTGTCTAAAAGCCAGTTGTTGAATTTCTTGTTGAATCAATGTTCTATATTCTTTGTTAATGTGGGGTCAGGTTAAGGACTTTTGCACGTTTAAAAATTGTCTCCAATGGCCCAGCCACACAAAATGAATTGATTAAAATAACCAAATAATACTGTACAAAATCCTGACCTCATAAAGTACATATTTGTCTTTTTACCTGAGCCTCTCTTTACTTCTACCCCTTAACCTGTCCACATGTCCCAAAGAGAATTATGTTTGTGAAGAATGATGCAGCTGCATGCTATGTCTTAATGAAACCCACAGAAATTTGAAATTCTAAAAGCTCTTAAATACAGATAACCCATCTGTTGATGGGTTTTCCTAGTATAATTTCATAATAATAATAACATGCCAGGGTTTCATAACAACCAAAGGAGATGTTATCTGCAACCAGACCTTGGGGAACGGGAATAATCAGAACAGCTAGAATGGATTAATTTGGAGTGGTCCCTAGAGAGGATGCTTCAGAGGTTGTCTTCAGAAGGATTATAATTGAACTTTTTCTCCTCCTTAGATCAGAAAAACAGCCTATCTGGGCATTTGAAGACAGAAGATTGTTTAATATATGCTGAAGCTCAGGGATGTAATTATCTTCGTTCATGGAGAGGAATGTGTTTTTGCCATCTTAAAATAAGAAAACATAAAAAAAGAAAATAGAGACTGTTGGAAGAAATATCCTTCTGGGTTCAGTTCCAAGTGGGGAAAAAGACACTGGATTCATGGAAGTTGCTTGGAAAGAAGATTTATTGATGGACAGGATCACATGTCTTGAGTTCCTGAACAGAAAAGGCGATCACATGCTTCAAGATGTTGGGTGAAGGAAAAAATGGGCCAAGATGCTGAGAGTCCCTTGGTTTTATACCCTCTCTTGGGCCCCGCCCCAGGGTCTCCCACTCCTGTGCAAGAAATGCACTCTGATTGGCTGTCAGACTCCCATGGGGCCATACAGGGGCAACTCTGTAGGCTGTCCTGAGTCCAAGTTTGCTTGAGCCTTGCTGGGTGATGATGTAATGAAAGGGCTTTGGGATTCCTATTATGGCTCTGCCTGTAGATCTTTGTTATGTAGAATAGACTGGCTCAGGCCTTAATGACCCATTGTCAAAGGTGGCAGATGCAGGGAGTTGCTTTTGTCTTTAAAACATGTTTCTCCATTTCTCATCCAGGGAAATATAATATTCTGCCTTTTTAATATTTCCTAAAATATTTCATTCTTCTAGGAAAGGGGTGGGTGCTAACTTCCTACAAGACAATCCCAAAATTGGAAAATGATAGTTTTTGATATTGCTAGTGAATAACCAAAAAAAAAAAAAATTAAGGAAAAAAAATCAGTTCAGATTTTTGCCAAGCATATTTCCTGTTGATTAACACCCATTTTCTCAAGGGTGTCCCAACGGCCAAACAAAAAACAAACAAACCCTAAATGCAACCAATCTACATGAAAATCGCTAAAATTCTTCCTATATGGTTAAAATGTTCCTAGAACTCACATTCTGGCCTAGATTATATACTCCATTTCAAAGCCCCAGGATGCTATTTTTTTTTCATTAGATTAAAACCGAATGAGTCAAAGGGAGGCACAAATCAATTCAATCCTCCCTTTTAACCAAACACCATCAGTGTGGAACACAATATGCAACCTGCATATTTTCTATAGATTTATGTAATTGTTTCCCAAAGGCAGTCAAACTTGAAATCCCAAGGAATGGCATTTGTAAGTTAAGTCTGATACCCTGCGGTGAAACTGGTAGCACTGATAGCAATGAGCAAAACAACTTTTTATTTTATTTATTTATTTATTTATTTATTTATTTATTTATTTATATTTATTTGTCAAGAATGTATTAGGTAATTTATATAATTATAAGCATGAATTGAATACATAAAATAGATACAAGTAGACGAAACATTAGGACAGAGACGGTAGGCACACTGGTGCTCTTATGCACTCCCCTTACAGACCTCTTAGGAATGGGGTGAGATCAACAGTAGACAGTCTTAGGTTAAAATTTGGGGGGTATTGGGATGAAACCACACAATCAGATTTCAGAATCTGAATGCATTCCAGGCATTGACCACTCTGTTGCTGAAGTCGTATTTTCTGCAATCGAGTTTGGAGCGGTTTACCTTAAGTTTGTATCTATTGTGTGCTTGTGTATTGTTGTAGTTGAAGCTGAAGTAGTCATTGACAGGTAGGACATTGTAGCAGATAATCTCAAAAGTGGCACCTTTCAGGGAGTTGCAGTCCCACATATCGAATAGGGAGGATCTTGAGAAAGGCTGCTTGAAATGAGAACAAGTTGCAAAGGTACACACCTTCCAAATCTGAAATAACTCTCTCTCACTCTCTCTCTCTCTCCTTCTCCCTCTCCCTCCCTCCCTCCCTCCCTCTCTCTTTCTCTCTCTCTGAGTCAGTCAGTTTTCAACTCCTGGCAATGGCTGAGACAATTCCCTGAAGTTTTTTTCTCCCCTGCAAAGTTGTTCAGAACTTGTTTGCCATTAGTTGCTTTGGGGTGAGGTGGGGGAAAAAGAGAAAGAGAGAGAGAGAGAGAGAGAGAGAGAGAGAGAGAGAGAGAGAGAGAGAGAGAGAGAGAGAGAGAGAGAGAGAGAGAGAGAATGAGAATCAGATAATTGAAACAGCATCTGTGAAATAAATGAAAGCCGAAAGGGAATTTGAAAGGTGACCAGCAGGGATGGGTTCTATTTACCTTTACTACTGATTCACAATGGGATCGCGCGCCTTGCTTCTGCTCATGCGCAGAAACTTCTGTGCATGCGCAGATCGCCGATGATCTGGGGCACTGGGCGGGGCCTCCGGCTGGTTTTACTACCAGTTCTTGGAAACCGGTCCAAACCAGGGGTTTTGCTCATTGCTATCAGTGCTACCAGTTTCCCCACAGTGTATCAGACTGCAGGGTATCACCTATCATTAGTGACCAGCCTGTATCATTCTTCTCACACCAAAAGTGGAAACGTGGAAAGAGCTACATTAATCTGGAAAGATGCTTTCGCTTGTGGAATTTCTGGTATTTGCAACATCCACCATGAATGTTACAAGGGGAAATGTAAATAGGATAGGTCTCCTTGCTGAAAGTCCAGACCAAATATTAAGTTTCAACCTTTTCCATTTTCTTACACTTAAGGTTTCCAATCCCAAGTTCAACATTACTGTTTCCTGTGATTTGAGCGTACAAAATCTTTATATCCAATGCTTTATTTCACTTTGTAGAGCCAGACCAATTCCAAGCCTGCATTTCTGGACCCATGTAGCTAGGACATGTCTACTGACATAAGCATCAAGAATTAAATGTTTCTAAATACTTTCTGCACAGTTTTACTTTTAAGAGACTTTAGATGTGTTTGGATTGGAAGACTTATCTCTTCCTAGCCAGTGTAATCAGTGGAGATGGTTGGAAAACACATTGGGATGGCACCATAGAGAGTAAGGAGATGACCTGGAGAAAAATATGCAGCATATCTCTGTCATGGTTATCTTATTCTCTACAGGATCCAAGTTAGAGAAGACTATTTTTATCTCTTTGACAATTATTTTCTAACAAGATTGTAAAATGACAGGAAATCTTCAGCTTCTATTCTCCTTTGAACGTACAAAGGAGTTAGAGGTATAACGTATTAATGTCTTTTTGCAAACTTTTGACACCTTCTTACAGGATCAGATTAGATGCTATGCAAACAGCACATTAGCAATTATATCAGAAGATTTAAAAAAAAAAAATACACAAGGCACCCCAGAGGTTGCTATGTTGGGTCTTATAGGGAAGTACCTACTTCAACCAGTTTTTTTTTTTATTAGAATTCAGCTGAATATAGCAATAGCACTTAGCCTGTCTGTTAGGACAGGCTTGGGAGTCAGGGTCACAACACTTATATACTGCTTCATAGTGCTTTACAGCCTTCTCTAAGCAGTTTACTGAATCAGCATATTGCCCCCAGCAATCTGGGTCCCCGTTTTATTGACCTTGGAAGGTTGGAAGCGGGGTGAAATCCAGCAAGTTCTGACAGATTCTGGAGAACTGGTAGCAGAAATGTTGAGCAGTTTAGAGAAGCGGTAGCGGAAATTTTGAGTAGTTCAGAGAACCGGCAAATACCACCTTTGGCTGGCCCCAGAGTGGGGTGGGAATGGAGATTTTGCAGTATCCTTCCCCTGCCATGCCCACCAAGCCAAAGCACACCATGCCCACCAAGCCATGCCCACAGAACCGGTAGTAAAAAAATTTGGATTTCACCACTGGTTGGAAGGCTGAGTTAACCTTGAGCCGTCAGGATCGAACTCCTGGCAGTTGGCAGATTTAGCCTGCAATACTGCAATCCAGAGGTGGTATTCAGCAAGTTCTCACCAGTTCCGGAGAACCGGTAGCGGAAATTTTGAGTGGTTTGGAGAATTGGTAAATACCACCTCTGACTGGCTCCGCCCCCATCTATTCTCTGCTCCCGAGTCCCAGCTGATTGGGAAGAAATGGGGATTTTGTAGTAACCTTCCCCTGGAGTGGAAAGGGAATGAAGATTTTACAGCATCCTTCCCCTGCCATGCCCATCAAGTCATGCCCAGCAAGCCACGCCCACAGAACCGATAGTAAAAAAATTTGAATCCCACCACTGCTGCATTCTAACCTCTGCACCAGCACAACTCTGAATATATCCACAGCTTTCTGCCTTTGAGATGCATTCATATCCTCCTGCATAGAGTATTTTAGCTTTTGTGTATTCAAACATGCTTAAACCCACTCTTAATTCCCAACCAATCATCCTAAGAGTCAGCCATGGGTAAAACCTTAGCCAGATTCATAACCATGGATTATTGTTGTGTCAATGTTTCCCTTTCTTTATGCATGGGACCACAAAGCTTTCATTATTTCCTACTAATGTGTTGATTGGCCCTCCCACCCAAGACTGATAGGAAATTCAGAAAGCACCAGATTGGGAATATCTGTGTTGCACATTAGCTGCCTGAGTTCAATCAGTAAGGTCTCCAGTGTTGCAGTATTTCCTTTTGAGCTTTGGAAGGTTCCTCTTTCCTCGCTTGGCAATTTCAGTTTCTGTGGCTCTTTAAAACTGCATTTTGCTATGTTGACTTTTCCTGGAGAGTGTTGATGAAACGACAGTGCTTCTCTGAATGACTGCCAGGCAGTCCCTGATCCCTGTAGCTGCATCTTGGGTTTCTAAATGCCAAACGGCAAAAAACATTAAATCCAACTGACTGATACATAAATTGTTAAGTACTGGAAGAGAAGGGCGCATCTGACATTTGAAAACAGTGTTTACTCGTGTGCTGGTAGGCAGACCCTCTCGGGAAATATGCTTAAAATGAAGAGGGAGATAAAGAAGGAAAAACTCTGCCTCCGATGGACTTCACAAGAAATCGCCAAGCATTTAATAGCTTACATCCGAAGTACGTTCCAATGCTTTGTTATTTAATCATGGGAAAAAAATAATAAATTCAGCCATCTGGCTGAAAGCAGATGATATTTTTCATTCAAGATAAATTAGAACTGTTACACATAACTGAATGTAAGATTTGCTGTACACCTGAATAGGCAATTTGTGCCTCTTTCCCTGTCCTCCCCACCCAACTACAGCTTCCCAGATGTTATGGCTGACAGTGGAAATGTTGGCATTCCTGGGAATTGTAAGTACAACGAGAGGTTACTTTCCCTTCTCGAGTTGCCCTAAATTATTTAAGGAAGGATATTTTACAGTTTTCTGGCTTCTTCAATAAAGCTTAAAGGGTTCCTCGAACAGTCTCTTCTTGCATGTGTGATGTTCCCACATGGTCCCGTTGCTTTTTCCACCTGTCTTCTTACCACAGGTAAGATGTTAGTGATGGATGGACAAAATTGTTGCATGATGACTTTCGACTGTAACAATAGGGGTCATGCTTTTGGGATTAATAGAAGAGAATGGCAAAGGGCAATGTGATGGGAATGTCAGGCATATTTGGATAGGGCTGAGAAGAACTATGATCTGGTTACCTCTCCTTTTGGCAGTTGGGCAAGTTCAGGTGAGGCTTGCTCAGGGATGGGTTCCACTTACCTTTACTACCGGTTCGCAGCGGAAGCGCGCATGCACTTCTGCGCATGCACAAAAGCTTCTGCACATATCACACATGATGACATCATGGTGGGTGGGCAGAGTCTCCCACCAGATTTACTACCGGTTCCATAGAACTGGACCGAACCGGGAGAAATTCACCACTGGGCTTGCTGCTCATTCAGAAGTTGCCGTCTTCTGCAGAGGCAGGGAATTCATGTGGTGCTTGGGCTGATCTGCTAGGTTGCCTGGCACTCCTGGTAACTGGGAAGACCTCCATGCTGAAGCACGCAGAGCTCTCTTTAGCATCCCCTGCACCCTAATCTGCCACTATCTCTGAGCCTACTATCAATCAGAATAGAGCTGGAAGGGACCTTCAAGATCATCCAATCCAATCCTCTGCACAAGCAGGAGACTCTATACCAGTGATGGCTAACCTTTTTGTCATCGTGTGCTGAAAACGGGGCATGGTGGGGTGGCAGACCCCCCTGCACTCCTGCCCCCGTGCATGTGTGTGTGTGACCCCCACACATGTGTAACCCCCTGCGCATACACGCATGACCCCCCCATGCCTCCGGCATGTGCACATATCTCCCACATGTGCCCCGCCCCATGCGCATGCACGACAGAGACCCAAAAATCAGTTGGCCGGTGGGAGGCACGCATGCATGTGAGGTGGAGCTGAGCTGGGCGACGGCTTGCATGCCAGCAGAGAGGGCTCTGCGTGCCACCTGTGGCACACATGCCATAGGTTCACCATCACAGCCCTATACCATTTCAGACAAGTGACTGTCTAGTCTCTTCTTAAAAACCTCCAATGATAAAGCACCCACAACTTCTGAAGGCAAGCTGTTTCACTGGTTAATTGTTCTCACTGTTGGGAAGTTTCTCCTTAATTCTAGGTTGCCTCTCCTCAATTAGTTTCCATCCATTGTTTCTTGTCCTGCCCTCTGGTACTTTGGAAAATAAAATGACCCCTTCCTCTTTATGGCAGCTTCTCAAATACTGGAATACTGCTATCATGTCCCTCTTAGTACTTCTTTTCTCTAGAGTAGCCAATCCCAAATTGTGCAACCATTCTTCATATGTTTTTATCTCCAGGCATTTATTCATCTTAGATGCTCTTCTTTGCACTTTTTCCAAAGTCTCAATATATTTTTTGTAATGTAGTGACCAAAACTGGATGCAGTATTCCAGGTGTGGCCTTATTAAAGCTTTATAAAATGGTACTAATACTTCATGTGATTTTGATTATATGGCTCTGTTTATAGAACCAAGGATTGTATTAGTTTTTTTACCTGCTGCCGCACACTGCTGGCTCATATTTAAGTGATCGTTCAATAGGACTACAAGGTCCCTCTCACAGTTACTGTTTTTAAGCCAGGTTTCGTCTAATCTGTACTTGTACCTTTGGTTTTTCCTGCCTAAGTGTAAAACCTTACTTTTCCCCACATTAAATTTCACTTTGTTGGATAGGGCCAGGGGTGGGCTTCTCAGGGTTTGGCAGGGTTTGGGTGATCCTCTAGCCAAGAATCACTGGGGTTCAGTGAACCCCCAAATGCCACTCCTGAATGGCTGGGAATGGACCATTTTAAGGGCCACTTGATGTAATCTCAGGTGCTACATCTTCCAAAGATTCTCATAAAACTGTAACTATTGATTACCGCTATTATTAATATGAAAGAAAGTGAAAATTTAGGATTACAGAGCAATTATATTAACTGTCCTTTATAGAACACACATGAGAGGAGATCAAATTTAACTTTCATCCTGACCCCACCTATTGCTTTTTGGAATGCAACTCAAAAATCAAATTCAGATCTTCTAAACATCTTTATTTTTAATTTGGGCACGTGCTCAAAAATGGTTTTCTGGTTGCCCTTCACCTAAGTGATTTCCTTCCATAAAGTAGAACGCCTGGCTTTAAAAGAAATCTCTCTCAGCTGTCAAAAAGTGCCTTGTTTGTTCTAGACCAGGGATCTCCAACCTTGGCAACTTTAAGACTTGTGGACTTCAACTCCCAGAAGTCCACAAGTCTTAAAGTGGCCAAGGTTAGAGACCCCTGGTCTAGACTGTCATCAACTTGATGAGGACCAAGGCTATTTCTTATTTTTTGGATAAAAATCTGCACATAGCACCAGGGGTGAAATCCAACAGGTTCTGACAGATTCTGGAGAACCGGTAGCAGAAATTTTGAGCAGTTCAGAGAACTGGTAGAGGAAATTTTGAGTAGTTCGGAGAACCAGCAAATGCCACCTCTGGCTGGCCCCAGAGTGGGGAGGGAATGGAGATTTTGTAGTATTCTTCCCCTGGATTGGGGTGGGAATGGAGATTTTGCAGTATCCTTCCCCTGCCGCATCCACCAAGCCACGCCCACCAAGCCACACCATGCCCACCAAGCCATGCCGACAGAACCAGTAGTAAAAAAAATTGGATTTCACCACTGCATAGCACCTTATCAATAAGAAACCACCAAGATTGCTAGGTAGTAAAATCAAAATTTAGCCAATTATTTTAAATGCATGCAGCATCAATGCATTTTCTGCTTTGTGAAGTGAGGCAGTTATTTGACTAGAATGACAGGCTTATTTAATTGACAAAGTAATGGAAAAACTAGAATCGCAGTGATAGTGAGAACATTAAATATAGAGCTCTTATTTATGAGTCTTTATTTATATTTAAATATAAATATCACCTTTAAAATTGGTGGTGCTCCATTGAAATTATTTGTAAAGGCTAGGTTTTGTTTAAACTTGGTTGTGACAAGAAAAGGGAAAATAAATGCCTGCCAGCACGAGTGAGTATTTGCATTGTGTCCTGAAGGGCAAATTGTATCCAGTAAATGAAAGGTCTGAGAGAGCTAGTAGTTCCACAAATATATCACCTCCTTCTCCTCTTCCTATGATATGCCTGCCTGGAAACTGCCAAGAAACCTACTATATTTTAATCATGTATAGGAAGTAGAATTAGCAAACACAGGAAATGAAGATTTTGAATAAAAAGGAACATTTCCAAGTTGAGAGCCAAGGCATTTGTCTTTTTTAACATTGGCTCTTCACACTTACTTTGTCCTTTGGGTTGCAATGAACAACCTCATTCATGACTTGAAAATATGGAAAATATACTCAGTCCCATTCTTTAGACCAGGGGTGTCCAATGTTGGCAGCTTTAAGACTTGTGGACTCCAGTTGCTAGAGTTCCCTAGCAGGCAAGTCTTAAAGTTACCAAATTTGGACACCCTTCTTTTAGACAGTTAAACGATTTTGTTAAGATAAGGTGTGAAATTTCTGCAAAATGGAGACATCGTTTTTTACAAAATTGCTTCTTCTATAAAGAAGCTTCTATATAAACACATTAGGATTTACAGGATAGTCAAAAAGTCAAAGCGTGTAAGCAGGACATTTGCTCTCCCCTATGCAAATTCCTATCTCATTCCTGTTGACTCTGTTTCAGGGATAGCAGTCACTTGACTTCCCTCCAGAGTGTTGGATTAAGGAGGAAAATGCCACATCAATACCACTAGGACCAAGGACAGTTAAGCCTCATTCATTCATTCATTCATTCATTCATTCATTCATTCATTCATTCACTCACTAGAGACTGGGGACTAGAGAAAGGGAGCACTGTGGAAACAGGACCAAAAAAGTAAGTTACAGAAGGCACATTTGTGTCAGGGTTGAGAAGAGAATGTTGGAAAGGGAATATGTTGGGCTTAGGGCTTGATCAAACAGGAACATTTGGATAGTCTCCTTATGTAGTTGCCATTCAACAGGTGGTCCTCTTGTGGTGTGATTGCAAAGTCGTAGGATCCCAACTCTTCACTTATTTAGGGCCGAACAAAAGGCCTGGAAAAATAGGTTTTTCTGCTGATTTGCTTGAGATCTCAAGGGACAGGATCTCTATGAACGTATTGACATCTGCAGAGGGGTAGTCTTCTCTCACACTGTTTCAATCATTGCAGCACCAAACCAGGCAACAATTTCACAGCTTAGCCAGCTGGAATATGCATTCCATATGATGAATGGTCATGGCTGGGTTTAACTGTCATCTGTCTCTACCCAGACTTGCAGCAAATCGGTGCCAGAAACCAGGAGCGGCCTGATATTGGCCTCAAAACTATCCCAATCCGGCTTAATGCTCTTTCCAGCAGCTTTTTTGCTGGCCCTCTTGCTTCCTGCAGCCCGACAGTTTTCAGTTTCAAATGGCCTAAAGAATTCCAGCACATTTAATACATCTTTCACTGTAATTGGTAAACAGATTTCAGATGTTTGGAGTTTTCTTTTTATGACCGTTTCTTCCCCAACAGAAAGCCAATCTTCTATTCTGGCAGACAGGAAGCGCAGAGAATATGGGACTGGTGCCAGGCAGCTGCAATTGTCATTCCAGCTCTTAAAAGCAAGCCCAATTGGAATAACTTTTCCCGGCTTCCCTGGTGGATTTGCTTTATGAATACTTAGAAGAAGAAGAAACCATGTGATTCCCTTTATACTGTTGGTAAGTTAATTATTGCATGGAAATAAACCTTCTAGCGGCAGAAGAGTGCAGACTGAATGTTAACAGCAGGCAAAGGGGAAGGAGAATCTCACTTGGCTTCCGATACTGGAAATATTGGACTGCAGAAGCAAAGATCAAAAGACTCTGCAGAGCTATAGAATAAGTAGATGTGATCTCTCTTCTTTTAAAGGCTTTTCCAAGGCTAAAATTTACAAGCCTCCTGCAGATACCTTAGAAAGCCATCTAATTCTTTGAGTCGTCTCTTCTGCTGAGCGTGGAAAAAAATCCTGTCTGCCTTTGTAGCTTCTGAAGAATAGTTAGGTATTCATTCAATTCCCCACACTCAAAGCTCTTTTTGTGAAAGACACAGACTAGATCAGTAGGAACATATCTATTTTATTTTTATTTTATTTTATTTTATTGATACCATGCCTTTCTGCTACAGACTACGATACTTTAAATGCCTAAGTAATTTAAAAAAAACAACATACAGAACTCAAGAGATTTTAAAATATTAAAATTTATATTAAAAATGAGCAAGGGCTGAGGAAAGAACTGTGTCTTTATAGATTAAAAAAAAACATGCTAAGAGATTGGCCAAGTGAAATTCCTAAGGGGATTCATTTCATAGCCTGAGGCCAATACAAGAAAAAGCCCTCTTACAAATGTCAAATAAATAGATGGACCTCTGACAGTGGGAATATCTGCAAAAGGGCCTTTTTTTTTTTTTCAGATCTCAAAAGCTAGGCAGGCTCAAGTGTGATCTGTAATCCCTCAGTCAGTGTTTAAGACATTAAAAGTGAGCATCAAGTTATATCACTATTATACTGTATGCACAAAGGGATGGAGTGACCACAGGCAAAGTTTGGGATTATTTATGCTAATTACACACAGTATTGTTTTCAATATTGGAAAGTTGAGAGAGAGAGAGAGAGAGAGAGAGAATGTAAATTCTTGACTGTCCATCTCTCTCTCCTTTTCTCTCTCTCCTTCTCTCTCTCCTGTCTTTTATGTCATTTTTGCCAATTAATTGTTCTTGATGGTTTGTTTTTAATTTTTGCTGGCTGATCTGAGAGCTGTGTGTGCTTGCTGCAATCAGAGAGCCTGCTGGCTGCAAACTAAACTGAAATTATCCATGCAGATCATTCAGTACAGGCATCACATAAGTCCCTGTACTTTGCTCTGGTTAACAAATTAGAGGACACATTTACCACGAATTGCGATTTCTAGACACTGGTTCTAGGACAGGCAAGTGTATATTCCATAATCAACAAACTTCACTTCTTCAAGCACAAAGCACTGAAGATGTCACCTACTGTAGCTGGTAATGAAGTGCCTGAAAATGAAACAGCACCGCGTATTGCAGTTACGAAAATCAGAAGTAAATAAGGTGTAGGCAATTTTACGAAATCCCAAAATCTCAAGAATAGTTGCAACTGATGCACTAATCTTAATTGTACAAAAGCACTCCTCATCACAGTTGCCATCTGCAAGTCCAGTGGCATTCCTAGCTTGCGAATCTGCCCTTTCAGAGGGAATGCATCCCCATCCAAACTGGACTGAGCATCTATCCTCCAATTCCACGTTGTATTTTCTGACAGCACTTCTAATTTGTCTAATTATACTTGAGTTGTTTTCCCTCATCTATGGCATTTATAAAAGTTGACCCTACTCATGCTATAAGGAGTAATGGTGTAGCCCTAACAATATAATAAATTCCTTGAGTTAAGTCGAGGCTGATCTTAACTGAGGAAGCCAGTTCAGCACTTGCATTATGATTGCCTCATAAATGGACCAGTCATCATCCAGTCCATTATTGAACTTAGGTAATGATGAAAGAACTTAACTTTTCTTTCTTTTTTTTAAGTTAAAGAACTGAACTTTTCTTTGGAGTTGATGGTAATGACAAATGGAGCTGGATGTTAATACTTGTGAAAGATGGTGCCTAGGGAGAATGAGCTGGTTTGATGGGCTATAACGCTCCCACAGAGAGGGCCTCCTCAGGGTGCCGTCGGTCAGGCAATGTCGGCTGGCGACCCCCCGGGGAAGAGCCTTCTCTGTGGGGGCACCCGCCCTCTGGAATGAGCTACCCCCAGGGATACGACTGATCTCAGACCTCCGGACCTTCCACCGGGCTCTGAAGACTTTTTTATTTCAGCAAGCCGGGCTGGGTTAAAAATCTTTTAATTGGTGAATTTTATGGGTAAGGGATTTCTAAATTGGGGGAAGCCAAAGAAAAATGTAATTTTGTTTTATAGTATTTTAATGTTTATATTGTATGTTTTTTAATTTTGGCTGTTCTCTGCCCCAAGTCCTTCGGGAGAGGGGGCGGTATAAAAATTTAATAAATAAATAAATAAATAAATAAATAAATAAATAAATAAATAAATAAATAAATAACGAAGGCCAGTTTTCCAGGAAAGGTGCAAATTCCAGAAAAGGGAGTGGGAGAGAAGAGGCAGCACAGGCTGGAGAAGAGGCAGAGGAAGAGAGTTGGTATAGCCATTCTCTAGACTCTCCTAGGGCTTATCTATTAAGATGGGAATAGTAAGCGTTTAGTCTGGCAAGATTCTGTCTATTGTGTATAAGCAAATAAGAACTGAACTCTGTTCTATGTCATTCTTGGGTTTAGTCTGACGATACTGTAGCACAGGGATGAAATGCTCCCAGTATGGACCGGAACGCCTGATCCGGTAACAATGGTGGCGGGTGGTTCGGAGAACCGGTAGCAAACATCCCTGCCCGCCCCCCATGCCCAGTTGAGCCGCGCAATCATCAGAGATTTTTTTTAAATTTTTAAAAGTATTTTTTCTACAATCTCTTCCACAGAAAAAATGCTTTTAAAAGTAAAAAAAAAAGCCTCTGATGATCGCGCGGCTCAGCTGGGATCGTCAGAGGCTTTTCAAAGCATTTTTTTTTACAGCCTCTTCGGCCAAAGATATTGTAAAAAAAATGGTTTTAAAAGTAATTTAAAAAAAGTTGGCCCTGTCCACCCAGTCACATTACCCCCCCACCAAGCCCACAGAACCGGTAGTAACAAATTTTACATTTCACCACTGCTGTAGCATATTGTTGACATACTACTCCAAAACTTGGAGGTCCTCCACCAGCAGTTGCCATTTTAGAAATGAACAGAATGGAGTGAAATGGCACATAAAATTATGTTGATAGTCAATGGAGAAATGCATGCTATTTATTGACCCAGTTACTGGTGGTATATCAACAGGATTAAATGCAGTCCATTCAGACATGCAAGTATTTTTGACATAAATTTTATTGTTGGCCAAGATGATACCATTAGCTACTGCCTGCTCCCACCATCTCGGTTCACCTGATCTGGCCATTACTCATTCACCACATGCTATTCCGATCTCATTCTGGGATAGAGATAGGGAATCTGTGATCAACATGTTCCCTTATGGCCGTGATGGCTAACCTAGCGCTCTCTCTGTGGACATGCGAGACATCATCCCAGTTCAGCTCTGCTGCACATGTCCGTGTGCCTCCCACTAGGGAGCTTGGGTCTCTGCCATGCATGCGCAGGGGCAGGGCGTGTGCAGGGGCATGCATGCATGCATGTGGGTGGGACGCATGCAGGGGGCTGTGCACACATGCACAGGGGCGGGGCATGTGCAGAGGGTGCACATGCATGTGCAGGGCAGGAGCGTATGGAGGGCCATGTGCAGGGGGTGGGTGCATGTGCGGGGGCCGCATGTGCATTACATTTTGGGGGTTTGGGCATATGCACGTGCATTTGCATGTGCGCGCACTTGCGCTTTGGGCACTCGGTCTGGAAAAGGTTAGCCATGGTGATCCTCAAAATTCCCTTTGAACATGATTGCTGGCAGCCCATCACTTTGCCTAGGAAACTAAATGAAAACTAATGCAAGCCCTAAACTAGACACATCATTGGGTTAAAAAAAGTAAACTTCACACACAAGAATTTTAGCTTCTAGTCATTATGAAGAGTGCTCCTGTCTCAGCCTTAAATGTTGGCCACCTCTCAGTATTTTGGCACAAAAGATTTGTGTTTTTTAATCTCCCAAATATTCCAGTCTATAAAACCAATTGATGCTTTGGAGATTCAGTGGTTTTTAGAATTTCTCAAGTAGCTAACATGCAAATTGTCTTTTTCTTTTAATCAATAATTCAGGCTCTCTAAACTTTCTCACTCACTAAGCATCTGGCACTTTGAAAGAATGGAAGAAGCAAAAGGAAGAGGCAATGGGAACAGAGAAATTTTTAAAAAGGGAGAAAACTCACAAAGTGCTGGATATTATACCCACATTAAGTATTTTAATTTAGTGCAGTTTAGCTTCTAGCTAGTACAATGCCCAATTGGGCAACAATAACTGCTTCTGCCACTTTTATTAAATGCCAATTAGATTGATTTGATTGATTTGTGGGAATTTGGTTGGTTTCATGGAAGGAGGCACCAGTCAGCATTTAAGGATCAACCGTTTAGGAGAAACTGGCACCTACTACCATTTGCCTAAGGTGGCCCTGTGTTCATGTTTACAGAAAGAAATGAACTCCCTTCATCCTTAGGTGGGTGAGAAAAACTAAATAGACATGGTTTTACCAAATTGGATAGAAGTATAGAATTTATGCATTAGGTGATTAATATCATAGGAGGTCTTGGTTTTTGCCAAGAAAGAAAAGAGATGGCCTCAGTGGAGTTCAAATGAGCCTTGGAAAAGAGGCATTGATTAGAAGATGAAAATACACCTAGCGTGTTTTAGCACAGTGTCTCCTTAAATATTAGGAATGATTAAGGGGGAAATAATAATTGAGACTGCAATGTTCTTATCTGGAAGTTTGTCCCACGAGTTTGTCAAATGTGCTATGGAATAGATTCATGAATGATTAGATGCCATCAAGTCCAGTGGTGGGTTTCAAATTTTTTTACTCCCGGTTCTGTGGGTATGGCTTCGTGGGCATGGCATGGCTTGGTGGGCATGGCAGGGGAAGGATACTGTAAAATCTCCATT
This sequence comes from Pantherophis guttatus, assembly GCF_059756535.1. Classification (NCBI taxonomy): domain Eukaryota; kingdom Metazoa; phylum Chordata; class Lepidosauria; order Squamata; family Colubridae; genus Pantherophis; species Pantherophis guttatus. The sequence goes on along the minus strand of NC_142063.1, from coordinate 275,320,543 downwards.
CCCTCCCCACTCCAGGGGAAGGATACTGCAAAATCCCTATTTCCTCCCGATCAGCTGGGACTTGGGAGGCAGAGAATAGAAGGGGGCAGGGCCAGTCAGAATTTTTACTACCGGTTCTCCAGAACTGGTCAGAACCTGCTGATCAAGTCACTGTAAATTTTCAGTAGCCATATAAACAGATCTTCTTTAGGATGTTCTGTCCTCAGCTTGACCTTCAGGTCTTCAAGCATTGCATTTGTCACCACTGTCATCAATTTCATCCACCTTACTGCTAGTTGTCCTCTTTTTCTCTTTCCTCCTTCCCCCTTTTCAGTACCACAGACTTGTCAAGAGAGCTAGGTCTTTGCATAATGTATCCAGAATATGATAATAGAAGTTTGGGCTTTTGTGCCTTGAATAAGAACTCTGGATTGATTTGTTCTACGGTCCATATATATAATGGGGTGTTTTTTTTTTTGACTAACTATGATATTCTCAAGAATCTCCTCCAACAACTAAATTTAAAAGTACTTACCTATTTTTCTTAAAGAGTACATTAAATTAATATTAAAGCGAGTAAAGAAACATACAATATATTAACAATATAATCTCAAAATTAATCATGGTGATATAATTAATAAGGCTGTAATAATGTTATGTAAAAATCCCAGTTGACTAAAGCCATGAATAAAGCCATGAATCTAGAGCTCACCTACCTTTTCTTTACTTTTTTTCTGCACTTTGCATAACATTTTTTTATGCAAAGAAATGTTATACAAAATGCATGGTGAGTTCATATAATTTTTATTTTATTTTTTATTTTATATTATCAAATTTATATACTGCCCTACTCCCGAAGGAATCAGAGCGGTGAACAGCCAAAAAATAAAACACATAGATTACAAAATTTAAAAGACAGTTTAAAACCACATTAGATAATTTGGCCTGGGACAAATTAAAACACCTCCAATATTTAAGACAAACCAGCTGTCAATTTTCTTTTAAAGTCATAAATTCACAATAATTTCACAATATCCAAAGTGAACTTCCAATGGTTTATGAAGCCAGAATATTGAAGCTTATTATTTCAGAGACTGAATGAACAATGTCTACTGCATTTCACAGCTTCTTTCAACCATCGTAGAAGCCACAGTTAATTTCTCCAAGACTTCCAAGCACTATGAAAGCAGAAACAGCATCTGGATCAAATAGATAAATTTAAAAAATGCTTGCATTGATTAAAACTGCCAAGTTGCAGCTAAAACAAACTTGTTAAAAAAAAAAACCCAAAAAGATCTGCAAAAGGTTCTTCCAGACTGAGTTCATCCATCCATCTAGTATAACAAACCCAGTTTACCTGAAATAACAGTTTTACCTACTTTTTTTAAACTGTAGGCTTTTCTTGGATAACAAGTTGGAATTATATCCATGACCTGATGTTTTCCAGTTGTATTTTCCAGTATGAAATGCAGCTATTGAAATAGATCCAGTGGTGGGTTTCAAAATTTTTTACTACCAGTTCTGTGGGTGTGGTTTGGTGGGCGTGGCATGGCTTGGTGGGCATGGCAGGGAAAGGATACTGCAAAATAGATGGGGGCAGGGCCAGTCAGAATTTTTACTACTGGTTCTCTGAACTACTCAAAATTTCTGCTACTGGTTCTCCAGAATGGGTCAAAACCTGCTGAAACCCACCTCTGAATAGATCCCTGCACAAATGGGTATTCCACTACTTAAGAAAGATTTCCTATAATAATGCTCAAATGAAATTTAAAGAAGACATGAATTCCGAAGTTCCTTGGTCCAGACACTTACCAAATCTAGAGTAACCCCCCCAAAGGCACAGAGTTAAACCTACCTTTGCCAATACGTACTTGCTTAATAACATTTTAAGAAAATGTATTTGTCCTTGCCAAATACATTTACTCAAATGAATTCAAATTAATGTAATGAAAGACCTTTGAAAATGCGCAAGTCAACTTTTGGGTTAAAATAATCTGAATCACATTTATCTTACCCAAAACATTCATAAGATTTATGATAAAGTCCCACTCAAGCCAAGCTCAATTTCTGATCTACATAGTTTGCAACTGCTTTCTTCTGGAATATGTATTTTAATTCTCCACACAACTTCCCATTGCTGCACTCATTCAGATAAATGCTTATTTAATTTGAGATTGCTTGAGGATGACTTCATTTGGAAGAAATCCAAGACCAGAGATTTATAGTTGGTAACCCATAATCTGTCTAACCCTCAGTATTGAAATGGCTTCAAAATTGCTATGTGGAATGCATATAAAGCTCCCTGAATACAGTCAGGTGCCACTGATCTATGTAGCACAGCTTGGTCCATTTTGCATAGGTGCATGCTGAAGGGAATGTCAAATGGTTGACCTGCAATGAACTATATTCAGATTAATATTCTATAATAACTTGATGATGTTACTGCAGTAAGCCCAGGGAGAGGGGGAGACATCTGCCACAACTTGCATATAAGGAAAAAAGCAGCTTTTAAGAGTGTGTTTATGAGAAAGAAAGAATGAAAGGGATCATAAAGTGCACTGCTGCTTGCACTATTCTTTTAAATCTTTGCTATTTGGTAGAACCACTAATGGATAGACATAATGTCTCTGTTATTGAATGATGACTATGAATTTGCATCAACTTGCATTGGCTTGCAAATATTATACTGTATATGCTACACGAAAATTTAATCATTCATATAGTTGGCCGAATAAAATAGCCTAGAAATGAGAAACAAAACATGTACCGTATTTTCCAGCCTATATGACGACTGGGCATATAAGACGACCCCCGACTTTTCCTGTTAAAATATAGGGTTTGGGCTATACTCGCCATATAAGACTACCCCTCTTCCAACGCACACCAAATAAAAATTAAAAAAACATCAACTGGCTCACCCACAATGTAAAAGCAGCTGTGCTAGACCCAAAATGGCCCCTGCAACAAGCAGGAACCTCACACAGCCACAAAAAGCCCAAAAAAACAACTTTCACACTTTACACACACATACAGCTTTGTGAGATTTTGTGTGTTAGTGTAGTTAGAGAGAAACACTACAGAAACACACTAAATCTCAGAAAGCTGCACAAATATTATTTTTTTTAATTTTTATATGAAAACTAAATTTAAAACTTCCTAAACTTTAAATGGCTAGGTCTAAAAAAGAACAACTAAAAAAAAACCCAATTAACTATTTTTTTTAAAGCTCCCAAAGGGGAAAAAAACTTACCCAATAGATCAGGGGTCTCCAACCTTGGCAACTTTAAGACTTGTAGACTTCAACTCCCAGAATTCCTCAGCCAGCTTTGGTTTGCTGGCTGAGGAATTCTGGGAGTTGAAGTCCACAACTCCCTGCCTGCTTGATTGCAGGCAGGGAGTGGCTTGCTGATGGAATGGATTCAGGCAAGTGAAGCAAGGCAAGCGTTGCGACTAGCAGCTAAGGTAAGCAAGCTGGAGGGGGAAAACTTTTTTCCTTTTACATGGCTCTGGCGATCCCAGCTGAGTTGCCTGATTAGCAGGCAAAGCTGGGATCGTCAGAGCTTGGATCGCCAGAGCCATTTAAGGCTCGTCAGAGCCTTTCGGGCTGGTCTGCCTGGTTACAGGAGAACGACACCTGGCGTATAAGATGACCCCCAACTTTTCAGAAGATTTTCATGTGTTAAAAAATTGTCTTATACGCCGGAAAATACGGTATCTCATGTTACCCTCTTATTACAGTCCTTGGCCTGATGACAACCCTGAGATAATCTTTGGTAGATTTTTAGTACATTTCATAAATGTAGCTGATTCCCTATTACAGCCATACAATTTTGCTGATATCAGCATGTCCTGAAGCAACACATTCTATAAGTTAATTATGTGCCGTGATTCTATGTTACATTAGTTTGCAAAAAGCCACACAGTCTACTGGTATCATCCAAGCTAATTATACTTTTCATCTCCATGCCTCTCATCTCCTGGGTGGACAAAACTGGTAGAGCAAGCTGCTTCCTTAAATATGAGACATTCCCAGACTTGGAGGGCTGTATATTGGTCTCCAGAAGGATAGGCCCTAACATTCCTATGAAGATAGCTAAGGCTTAGAATTGGTAAAGAACAGAACTAGTCAGGTTAGGAATTAGGAAATGCCCCCTTTATACAAACGGGGATTGCTGTGTCAGCATGGATCCATGTAAGAGCCTTTCAGACATGGAGCCTGGGATACTGTCAACAAGACTGTCAAACTGGGGTGAAATGCTCCTGGTTCGGACCGGATCACCTGATCTGGTAGCGATGGAGGCGGGTGGTTTGGAGAACCGGTAGCAAAAATCCCTGCCCACCCACCCCCATTGCCCAGCTCAGCCGCGCAATCATCAGAGACTTTTTTAAAAAAATTTAAAAGCATTTTTGGCCAAAAAAATGCTTTTAAAAGTTAAAAAAAAAGCCTCTGATGGTCATGCGGCTCAGCTGGGATCATCAGAGTCTTTTAAAAGCATTTTTTCTACAACCTCTTCAGCCGAAGAGGTTATAGAAAAAAATGTTTTTAAAAGGAAAAAAAGCCTCTGCCGATCAAGCAAGTCAGCTGGGATTGTCAGAGGCTTTAAAAAAAAAAAAGAAAGAAAGAAAGCTTCTGCCGATCAGGCAACTCAGCTGGGATCGTCAGAGGCTTTTCAGCTGAAGAGGTTGTAGAAAAAATGGTTTTAAAAGTTAAAACGCCCACTCAGTCATATTACCCCCACCACCACCAAGCCACGCCGACAGAACCGGTAGTAACAAATTTTACATTTCACCATGGGCCACGCCCATGCCAGCTCCAGGAAGGGGAAAAAAACATCACGATACATCACATGACAGCAACATGACCCAGTGAAGTTGACACTCGTGCTGTAGATGGTGCAAAGATCACAAGATCTGATGAAAAGGAGGTGAAATGAGACTGAGGAAAAACAGCTTCCATTGGTCAATATGCACGATCATCTTAATTCATCTACTGTACAGGTAGACTTTGACTTACAACAGTTCATTTAGTTACCGTTCAAAGTTACAACAGCACGGGAAAAAAAGTGATTTATGACCATTTTTCATGTTTCACAATCCCCATGGTCATGTGATCAAAATTTGGATGCTTGGCAACCTGTTCATATTTATGATTGTTGCAGCTCCTGGAGTCATGTGATCTCCTTTTGTGATCTTCTGACAAGCAAAGTCAATGGGGAAGCCAAATTCACTAAATAACCATGTTACTAGCTTAACAGCTGCAGTGATTCACTTAACAACTATGGCAAGAAAGGTCGTAAAATGGGACAAAATTCACTGAACAACTGTCTTGCTTAGCAACAGAAATTTTGGGCTCATATGTGGTCGTAAATTGAGGACTACCTATATTTTACTCTCTCCTAACCAGTGGTGGGTTGCTCCCAGTTCGCACAGGTTCGCAAGAACTGATAGTAAAAAAATTTAATAGTTCAGAGAACCAGTAATCACATTGGCCGGCCATGTCCCCAAACCAATCCCTGGCCCGGTCGCCGCTCACTTGCCCCATCTCATCAGAGGCTTTTTTTTTTTTTTAACTTTTAAAAGCATTTTTTCTACAACCTCTTCGGCCGAAAAAATGCTTTTAAAAGTTAAAAAAAAAAAGCCTCTGATGATCCCACAGCTCAGTTGGGATCGGCAGAGACTTTTCAAAGAAGAGGTTGCAGAAAACAATGCTTTGAAAAGTCTCTGACAATCCCAGCTGAGTTGCCTGATTGGCAGAGGCTTTTCAAAGCATTGATTTCTGCAACATCTTAAGGTTGTAGAAAAAATGCTTTTAAATGTAAAAAAAAAAAAAGTTGGCCATGCCCACCTAGTCACATTACCACCCCACCAAGCCACGCCCACAAAATAAGCCATGCCCACAGAACCGGTAGTAAAATATTTTAGAACCCACCCCTGCTCCTAACCCAAGCTAATTGACAGCCTCTTTCCAGACACTTGCTCTCTGGAGATTTCCTAAATTGTCCCAGCTCCTTTTTTAATCAACCAACCAACCAATTGGCCATTATAGCTATTTGTTCTTAACTGACTCTTAGCCTCTGCCTTCATTCTTGCTGCTTCCCAGTTTCCTCCCATAACTGCAGTCTTCTAGCTCCAATAAGTCCCGTACTCCAAAGGCTGTTGCCACGGCCTCAACCCCAGCTTTATTTTGGATTTCAATTGGATTTGAGCCAGACAGCTGAGAGAAGCCAACAGGGGTGCCAAGCAGCTGCTGTCTCTTTTGCTTGCCTCTCAAATAGCTATCAAAGAAAATGCTACAGAGAGAGATAAAGAGAGAGAGAGAGTGAGAGAGCACAGCAATAAGAAGGCCCTTTGTTTTGTCTCTGGTGCCAGTATTCCTGAAGGAACTGGTTGGGTGAATATTATGTTTCTCAGAGGGAAACTACTCCCAGTTGCTGGATTCTTGAGCTACAATTATATCTTGGCTAAATTCCATGATAGAGGCACCCATTCCTTGGTTCTTCTACTCTATAAAAACAGAACCCTAGCCTGATGGAACTGGCTGTCAAAAGACCTTCTCCAAGGTCATGTCATACAGATCCTTTGAACTACAGCATCCATCATGCCCAGCCAGGTTGATCAAGACGTGCCAGATTATGAGAGGCTCTCTATTTATATTGGTGAATAGATGGCATCTGTGCCTTCCAGCTGTTAAATCCAACTCCCATCTACCTCTGAAAGATTTATAATCTAAAACCTTTGGCCAGGATAGAACAATGAATTTGATCAAGCAAAGTGTAGCATTAATCTTTTACAATTAATTTTTGGACAAAGTGCTGGACAAGTCTTTGCTGATTTCTTCTGTAAGTTAGAGAGCCTTGAAATCATTTATCCAGTTTCACAGTCTGATAAATGGAGACTGGAAGCTGAATTCGATACAAAATAAACAATAATAGCTGAGTTAGGAAAGGTACTGAATCAAAAGATACTAAATCAAAATAAAGTTTTGATTTGTGAGGCATAGCATGTTGAATGAACCAAATCAAAGTTTATTTGACAAATTTCAGTTTTGCAGACCATTTCTTAGCATGACATATCGACCCAGTTCGTGGTGCTCTTCTCTTATATCTTATATCTAACCATCTTCATAGTTTACAGTTGATAGGTGTATTATATATTACTATTCATTTTATATCAGAAACTATATTCTTTGGCTTCAGCCCTTTACTCCGCTCTTCCACAGCTAGGTTGTCGAAATTACAAACAACAGTTTCAGTGGACATCAGTCTGGGAATTTTTGTGAAATAAACCTTCTTGAAATAAAAAATTAAATTATATCAAGAAGGAAGAAGCTTAAAAAGCTTAAGCAGTAAAACATGCAAAGTTCTGGGACTTGTTCATTTATATTGATTATACCTACTCATTTTGTACTGAATATTTTGATTATTAAAATGCTTAATTAGTAAGATGCTATAGTCTGTATATTTTATTTATTTATTACATTTATAAGTATTATACTCATACAATGCATATAGTCATGTCTAGTTTTATCATACAAAGTAACTTGTGTTGATGCAGCTGCAGAGATGCTCTCCTACATGTGGTAAACCAGGCAACATCATACAGTAGTATTGCCTGTCACTGGCTCATTCTAAGAAGTTACTTCCCAAAATCAATAGATTTTAGAATTTTGTGCTATCCAAAATGCTTTATCATAGCAGTGCTGTTGGACTTTTCTGCTAGGATTGGCAGCTTCTCCTCCATTTGTTTAAATGATTTATTTTAATTTGATACCTTGTTTTGAATGCATTAATTCTCGAAATCACCTAAAGTCCAGCTGGTGTCTGGCAGATGGATAAATTTCATAAGCAAATACAATAAATAATAAAGATTAAAAATAGGTTCTCTATAGCTGCAAAGAAAGCAGAAGGGCAGTTTTTCTTGAGATGGAGCAAACATACTTGTTTATTGTTGACTTATTTTATTTATTTATTTATTTATATCCCACCTTCATTGTTTTTACAAATAACTCAAGGCAGTGAATGTATCCAGCATACCTGTCTCCTCTTATTTTCCCCACAACAACAACTCTGTGCAGTGAGTTGGGCAGAGACAGAGTGATAGCTCAAAGTCACCCAGCTGGATTTCATGACTAAAGTGGGACTAGAACTCAAGGTCTCTGGTTTTTTATCCTAGTGACTTAACCACTAGATCAATGACATACAAGATTATTAGGGGACTGGAGGCTAAATCATATGAAGAATGGTTGCTGGAATTGAGTATGTCTAATTTAATGAAAAGAAGGACATGGGTTGACATGATAGCACTGTTCCGATATCTCAGAGGTTGCCACACAGAAGAGGGAGTCCACCTATTCTCCAAAGCACCTGAAGACAGGAGAAGAAGCAATGGATGGAAACTAATCAAAGAGAGAAGCAACCTAGAACTAAGGAGAAATATCCTGACAGTGAGAACAATAAACCAGTGGAACAGCTTTCCTTCAGAAGTTGGGAGTGTTCCATCACTGGTGGTTATCAAGAAGAGATTAGACAGACATTTGTCCAGAATGATATGGGGTCTCCCACCTGATCAGGAGGTTGAATTAGAAGACCTCCAAAGTCCCTTCCAATGCTGTTTTTCGGTTCTATTATTCAAAAGGGTCTTCCCATTTTATTCACCCAACAACTGCATGGTTAGATTAACAGGTCATAGTTCAAGATTCAAAAGAGTTCCACCACAGATTTTGTTCAGAACTTAATAGCATGATCTGCCAATAGAGACTCCATCTTGGCAGAGAGAACAGTGGTACATGGTGGATGTAGCATCTAAAAATGCTACTAATTATAGGTATGCACATATGAGGAAAATGCTCATTGTTCAAGGATTTCTCTGATGCACTTGAAGCCTAAAGTCCTCTGTCCATGTTTAGCTTTAATCCAGGAGAAAACAGATGTGAC